>NC_073230.2:59095000-60345000 GCF_029281585.2 Gorilla gorilla gorilla
CCTTTCTATTAGTTTTCTCAGCCTCAATCAGAAAATTGATGTTCACAGTTACACCAATGCTCCCCATCCAAGAAACCCTGGTCAAGAGACAAGAGGTGCTCTGTCTCCAGACTGAGGACGTGGCAGGAGAAAGCACCAAAGAAAATCCTGAGCCTGCTGGCGGCCGTACTGACACAGGGAATAACACCCCCACCTGTGCACAGCTTCTCCTTCCCTCTAGCTGAACTTCATCAAGTAGGCAAGTTAAGAAAATACAGAGGCTCTGAAAAGTTCCCAACGGACATGTTTTCATCTGCGGCCTATTTATATGCCCTGAAATGGACTCAGGTTCTAAAGCACCTGTGTTGTTGCATGAGCACTTTTGCCAGGCATAACCTGTGACAGGAGCTGAATGTGGACACCTGTCTGAGCACACAGGGCTTGGCTGGAGCAAAATAAAATGCACCCTTTTAAGAGGGAAATAGAAGATGTTTACCCTAGAAAGATTTCTTTATACGGCCCAAATATAGCAAAACTCAGAGCCAAGACTGGCTCTGAGGTGCTGAATAGTGGTAGTTCCGTTCAAGAAAGATTTCAAAACAAGATCTCCTCCAAAGATGCAAATTCTTGGTTAGAGTCCTGAATTTCCTCAATATGCTCATTCATTCACATATCTATGATGTGCCCACTACGTGCCAGGCACTGTTCTCAGGAGCCTCGTGGGGAAGAGAGGGTAAGGGAACATAGGGTGAATTTTGGCAGAAGACAAAAACATCCGGCTTCCTTACACTTAAATAATTTTTAAAAGACACAATGTTTTTTCACTGGATAAACAGATAATGCAAATACAAATATTCCTGGGAGAGACAACATAAATTTAATCACCATCATCAGATGCTACCTTGAGACTGGACTTTAAAGGCAGAATATTTCTAGAGAAAACAGAGGTGCTAAAAGGGGAAATAATAAATACGGACACTAAAGTTATGCAAAAAGAATTCTGAAAGACCCAAAGGTCTTTTTTGTCAAAATTGACTTGATGGCAATTTGCTCAATAATTACTATGTGCCTAAAATACATTTTATTATTCGACTTAAAAAAAATCAAAACCAAAAAAAAACAAGAAATCAGATTTTAGAAATTTGCAAGTATGTATGTTTGTTCCTGGCACATAGTACTGAAATACTAACTTATTTTTGTTCAATTTAATTATTCCTATACAGACAGTAGGGGGCTCATGAGCTAAGGAGTATGGACAAGCCAGTCTTCCTCCTCTGCATCAACCTAAATCCTGTTCATCCTTTAGGGTCTGCACAGGCCCTGCTACTCCCAGGAATGCTTGGGACAGGCCGCCAGGCCTGGTGTATCTCCATGCTGGGGAGTCTGTGCATTGTTTCACCAGCCTCAGTGCGTGTCACCTGTCCATGGCTGCTTTCTCCATATAATGGCAGGGTTGAGTCGTCACCAGAAACACAGGGCCCACAAAGCTGAAAATATCTGCTGATTCCTGACCCACAGGATAAAGCAGGAAAGCTTGCAGGGCACACCATGCTCTCCTGAACCTGAACCTAGACTGGCTCCTGCTCAATGCACCACTTCATTCCACACTTTCCTCATTGCTTTTTGTAAACCCACTGGCTGGTCCTTGGAGCTGGTGGGCCACTCCTTAGTAAGCCCCAACACTTCTGTTCTCACCAGTTTGGGGATATTCTCACCAGGAGGCAACTACTTATGTCAGTCACGGTTAACTGCTTTAATCCCACTAGTTAATTTTACAGAAGGTAATGGGTGCACAGAGAAAGCGTAGCATGAGTCTCATGAAACCTACATTAAATATTTAAGAAAAACAAAGGTGAGCTGCTTTATAAAATGAGTAAATCGATAAAAGTTTACTTAGGTGATGGAGAGGAAACTGAAAAAGACTGAGGAGGGAAAAAAATCATCAGTTTCAGGATTCTGCACTCAGATTTTAATCACAATTATTTGCATGCTCTTAGCTGGCTTTAAAGAAACTGAAACCAGTCAGACACAGTGGCTCACACCTGTAATCCCAACACTTTGGAAGACCGAGGCAGGAGGACCACTTGAGGTCAGGAATTCTAAGACCAGTCTGGCCAACATGGTGAAACCCCATATCTATGAAAAACACAAAAATTATGGGCATGGTGGCGTGTGCCTGTAATCCCAGCTACTCGGGAGGCTGAGGCAGGAGAATCGCTTGAACCAGGGAGGCAGAGGCTGCAGTGAGCCAAGATCGTATCACTGCACTCCAGTCTGGGTGACAGAGCAAGACTGTCTCAATATAAATAAATAAACAAACAAACAAACTGAAACAATGAATTCTGGACATGGCCCTCTATCAAAAGATTGCTCAATACATGTAAATGCGTATTTTTTAAGCATTTAACATTTTAAACTCATTCATTTAACTAAGTGAGCAATCCTCAGTGCCAATCAGGGCACATAAATGGTTTCTACTATTGCATGCTTCAGTTCCCTCCGCTCCCTGTTGTTTCATACAAGTACACCCCACTCAAGGTATGATTTTTTTCCAGTAGGCTAGATTTTATCCCCATTTTGCAGATTATAACATTGAGCTTGGGTTTTAATAACTTCGCAAGGTCTCACAATTCATAGTGTATGTTTCATCCCAGGCAGTCCGATTCCAAGAGGCAATCCTCATCAACTACTCTACTATTCTCACTCCAGGGAAGCCAGAACTACAAAATAGTTAAAATTAGAAGAATCATCAGTATTTATCTCCCTATTTAACACTCCATCATGGGCGACGCAAGAAAAAAATCATTTAAATTTGGAGCTTTAAAAAGGAAAATTCAGAATATTGGGAACATGCACACTCAGGAAAGAGACTAATCCATGGCTCTTCAAGTTCCAATCTAGATCTGAAAATATCAGTGAAATTGCGCTTGGACCTCTAAAACACTCAAAGAGGCAAAGGGTTGCACAAATTGGACACACAGGGCCTGAGGCATTTCTTCAAATGATGTTTTTCTGGCATTTCCACACCAAAGCCTGTACTTTAGGAGTCTTCCCATGTCTAAATTAAAGCCCAAGACAAGCCATTGGGCTAAGACATGTAATTCACAATTCTAGGGTCACAATTCTGCTCTTATCTGCAGGTAAAGACAACTTAATACTACACAAGTCCAGTCATTTCTCCCCCTCTCTATGTCTGAGTTTTCATCTATGGAACACAATACCAACAACAACAACAACAACAACAATAAAAACATCATTCTCTTCTTAAGGAATAAAAGTCAAATAATAGGGCATTGAAAAGTTACCTCAAAGCCAGGCGCAGTGGCTCACGCCTATAATCCCAGCACTTTGGGAGGCCAAGGTGGCCAGGATCACTTGAGGTCAGGAGTTCAGGATCAGCCTGGCCAATATGGTGAAACCCCATCTCTACTAAAAATACAAAAATTAGCCAGGCATGGTGGCACATGCCTGTAATCCCAGCTACTTGGGAGGCTGAGGCAGGAGAATCGCTTGAACCTGGAGGCAGAGGTTGCAGTGAGCTGAGATCGTGCCACTGCACTCCAGCCTGGGCAACAGAATAAGACTCCATCTCAAAAAAAAAAAAAAAAAAAAAAAGAAAAAGAAAAGAAAGTTATCTCAAAATACAAAGCTGCATACTTTGTGAATTTTTAATGTATATTCTAGCTTGTTACAAAGGTATGTGTGGCGAACAGTAGCTACCACTATCTAAAATTCCTCATTTACCAAAAAACAAAAACAAACCCATATCTGCAGTGACATTCCTAAGGAAATCATCACTGACATCAGGGAATGAAGCCTTGAAGCTGACTTACCTTGTGACACCTGCTTCTGCCGTTAGACTGAAAATTAGTCCTCAATAATCAGCTCTTGCCTGTCTGAGTGACTGGACAGCTACATCTGCAGCATATTTATAGCAGCTGGATCTATCTGGCATTTAAAACTCAAGATTCTAAAAATGAATGACAAGTTCTACCAGAGAGACAAACTAATTTTACCTATTTGAAAATAGCTAACTTGCCTAAATTGTTCAATAATTAAATACAATTCCCAAAATACTTAAACACTTCAGTGTTTTGGGAATGCCAACACCTCATAAAACCTATTTTAGGTGTTTATATTTTGAAGTGTCATCGAACCGCCGCAGTCCACGTACCCAGTGCTGTTTTCTCTGGTGACCCCAACTCCCCCTGTAGCAGTTGGGTCCCCCTCACCCATCAAATGCGATCTTCTTCAGTCATCTGTTCTGGGCTCTCCTCCCTTCCCTGTAATGCTCTCCTTAGACCACAGGACATCGTAGCCTCGAATACCACCATACTCACAGTTCCCCCCAGTCCATGCCTTAAGTGAGGCCCTCGCTCCCCTTCCCCAGCACAGGACCTGCAGCTGCCAGCTGTGCATCGCATGGGCCGCCTGCCGCTTCACTCCCCACACTGTAGACACACAGCACTTCAAA
The DNA here is from genome assembly GCF_029281585.2 of Gorilla gorilla gorilla. Taxonomy (NCBI): domain Eukaryota; kingdom Metazoa; phylum Chordata; class Mammalia; order Primates; family Hominidae; genus Gorilla; species Gorilla gorilla. The sequence continues at coordinate 59,099,454 of NC_073230.2, forward strand.
CTCACACCCAGCCTTGCTGCAACGCCTTCCCTCCCAAACACACCTTCCCTCCCAAACACACTGCACACGACCCTCACTGCTCGCAGGAGAAGAGCACGCTGTCCTTTGTCCTCCAGTGCTGACTGTATCACTGCCAAAATCTTGAATGTGTCCTCCTGGGCATGGTCCTGAGGCAGCTCTAGGTGAGCTCCCCTTCATCTGTTTGTCTCATCAACACAACAGGCTCCTGACTGCATTCCACTTCTTAGTCTTTGCTTTCAAAGAAACAAGCCAAGCTGACCATTCATTATCCACGAAAGAAGGAAAGAATTGTACCCCACAGAATGGATGTCTGGTGCTGGGCTGAGAAGACCACTTTTTCATAATGCAGTGACTTTACTATGGAAGGCTGAGCCTCAGGAGCTCAGCTGAAATACTCTAGCCCATCATTAAGCACACTTTTGTGTGTAGGCTCAAAATGTCCTTTCCTATTTGTGCAGTGGAGGATTTTCATTCAACAAATGACTTTCATATGAAAACTCCAAGTTCAGGGATGCCATGCCTTGTACAACAGACGTATTCTAGAAAACACCAGTGTAAGTATTAATTTTTGTAAACCAGTCATGTTTTAAAATATAAGATAGAAGATCAGCATTTGGGAATCTGAGATACTTTCAGGGATTTCTGAGATACTTTCAGTAAAAAGAATTCTCTGATAGCAATCATTTCATTTGATTTTTAGGTCTGCATATGTACACACATGGCTTTGTCTGAAGTGGGAAACACCGATATTAACAAATTAAAATACAAATCATCTGGCCGTGCAATTCAACTATTTGCTGCCTGAACCCCCATCTTCCAGGGAGACAGAGCAGTGAGAAGCAACAAAGACAGGGCTGAAGAGGACGGGAGAGGCTCAGGACAGGTGAGGGACGCACGTGGAGCAGCTCCATGTTTGTTCTGCTCTGCACATGAGAGAGAGGGGTCACCCCTGCGGGCTGGAGGGGAGAGGCCCAAGGGCTGGCTGTGGAGGGGACAGCTGCACAGTGTCCAGGCTGCCCTCCTGCAAAGGACCCGAGGGAGAGGCAAGAACAAGGCTGATTTGTATCCAAATTTTGAGGCACAAGTCCCCTCCATCCTCCTGGTTTTTTCCCTCTGCCAGTAATGCTGTGCAAAATTGAAGAAAGTTCTATGTCAAGGTTCAGCACTCCCTTTTTACAATGAGGATTTGTTTTTGATTGCTGGGGAACCACTGCCTCCAGTTCTGTCTGACAGGGCCTGGCTGTTCTGAGGTCCCAGCTCCACAGCCACATGTGGTCACCACAGCCCATGCAGAGCAGGTCTGGGGGGAATTCTCCCCTGGGTCTCTCTCAAGGCACCCCCAGCAACAGTGCACTCCAGCTCCACCTGCCACCACCACCACCGCCACTGGCATCAGCTGCCACCAGCCACCACCAGCCGCCACCAACCACCACCAGCCGCCACCAGCCACCACCAGCCGTGACTGCTCTTGTGAGCTCCGCACGCAGCCCACCCAGGAGGCCTGTCCCAACGACGGTGAAAACACAGAGCCCAGAAGCCTGGCGATTCCACCTTCCCCTCACAGTGGAAAATCAAGGCCCCTGTCTCCATGCTGATTGATGAGAATGTTTCCACAGCCTGATTAGGGGCTGTAGGCCTCTCTCTCCCCTGCTTGTTTTCTTTTCCTCTGACCTGCTCTGCCAGGGTTTTGTGACATTGTCTGTTTTAATAAAGAAGCCCTTATCTTCCTTATATTTACTCTTCAATGGAAATGAGCCTCGTCCTTTTTCCTACAAACGCCCTTTGGCTTTTCCAAATGATAAACATTGGGGGAAGAATTGTTTGAAGAAATAAATATCAAGCTCATAAATGAAAATGTGCACTGAGGCTCTGGGACCATGCAACTTCTTCTGTTTACAATAACACAGGAATTCTAAGGAACCCATTTTAATTGGCATTCACAGATATGGGCTGGGTGACAGCACTCATGCACAGCACATTTTGAAGCTGTTCTCAGACATTCCTTAATCCATGAGTAACTGTTTCACGGAGGCTGGGGACTGTCGTGGCAGTAAAAGGCAGCAGCACCAAGAACTATGTACGTTGGTCCTGCCGTGGCTTCCTGGGAGCCCTGTCCTGGGGTTCCTTCTGGGAAAGGCGAATGGAACCTGAGCTTCTACGAAAGGAGTCACCCTGTGGAAGCTCCTCGGGCCGGGGACGGGCCATACCCAGGGACTGCACACAGGTGGCCTTGCCTGCCACAAGCCCTATCCACTGTGGGCTTTCTTGCTTTTCAGGCTTTTCCTTCCCCTCTTGATAACGCCAGTCCTTGTCATTTATCGTTCAAACCTTCCACTAGCTTTAAGGAACACCTCCAACCCGCCAGGGACTGCACAAGGTGTGGGGGATGAAAGGAGACACAGACACAACCCACTGCCCGCAGTAAACACTGCCAGGGCTGAGCTGGGGTGGCTGGGAGTTGCAGCTGTGTGGGGCAAAGGGGAGATGTGAGCAGGCCTTGCAGAGTGAGCAGGCAGGTAAGAAGGAAGACACCTCCACGAGATGGGAGGAAAACCCAAGGGCATTCTGGAAAGCTGGACGCTGGTGTTGGCTGGCCCTTAAGGGTGCCTGGGCCCAGAAAGGGAAGAGTTCAGAGGTGGCTTTTACCATACAAGGGAGAGGAGTCAGCTGAGGCTCATAAGATTTGACCAGCTAAGAGGTGAAATGTAGGAGAGGGCACCACAGAAAAGGAGATGCATCTGGGAGCAGCGAACACACAGATGGTGAGGGCCAGGAGACAATGACACAGCCCTCCTGTCCTCACACCAGCTCCACTGAGGCCCCATCATCAACCTCTACCAAAGCAGCACCTGGAGGAAAGGATCACAGGCCAGTCATCCTTCCCAGAGGCAGGCCAGGGATGCTCATTGCCAAGGCACAGGACAAGGCCTTCCCTGTTTCCATGACAGCCACACATGCGCAGGGACCCAAGCCAATGACCGACTAAGTTAAAATGGGCTAGGTCTGCTCTCACGGAAGCCTGAGGGTGAGTTCATGAATATGTGTGCCTTGCTCTAAGAGAGAATGTTATGTGTGTGCATCTGTGTGTGTGCATGTGTGCATGCACAAGCGTAAATACACACATGTGCTTGTGAGGGAAGGAGAGAGAGAATAGAGCAAACACACCTGTTAACATCTGTGGCATCTAGATGAAGACGACGTGGGAATTCTTTCTGTTATTCCAAAATAAAAAGTTAAAAAATATATCTTTAAAAATTGAAGACAGGACTGTTGAGCACACAGTGGTAATCTCTCTCTGATACTTCAGCTCACACGCAGCAAGAGTCAGTGCCCTCATCCTGCCCACCCGACTTTGGGCTAATTCATGGTGTGTATATTAAACACTAACAAATAGCAAGTTGGACGGGGGGCTAGAGGAAGGGATGGACGGGCTGCTAGAGAGATACAAGGGTGGAATACTCTGCCCATTGTAGCTTCTACACTGCCAAATGGAGGTGGTAACAATGCCACCCCTACAGTGTTGCTACAGGGATCCAGCACGGCAGGGCATTGTGAGAGCAGGGGGCACAGAGTCAGGTAAGAACACTCAAGAGGCACAGCAGATGGACAAACAAGTAATGTCACTTGTAGCCCAGACTCTCTAAATACTTTCTGAACACCCAACAATATTCCCAAGCTGCCTCTTACTAGCAAGTAAGAGAGGACATATCTGTCAACATCATAGGGCAGATTCATTTCGTTATTTACTGATCTCTTCTCTGTGCCTGCGTGAAGCACAGCAGAGAGACACATCAAATCAACAGCTGGCCCCTAGGGACGTCTCAACTACAATCATCTCTCTGAATCATATCTCTGAACTAAAAACATAGTGGCCAGCCTTGAGTGCCAGCTCTGCAAATACTAGAACGCAATACCCGTATCAAATGATAAATAAATTTAGAAGCTCCACATTCACAGAGACTCCCACACACATGCACACCAAACAGGGTGAATCTAATCTGGAGATTAGCTGAATTGAGAAGCCGTCCCAAGGAAGAGCATGCTCAGTGAGAGCCCAGAGCCAGGTGGACAAGGCACCCTCATCTATGATCACGCAGGCCCCTCCTCCCAGCTGCCTGGGGAGACAAGCGTGCTATATTTAGACAGGATCTTTTTTTTTTTTTTTTGAGACACAGTCTCACTCTGTCGCCAGGCTGGAGTGCAATGGCGCGATCTCGGCTCACTGCAACCTCTGCCTCCCATGTTCTAAGTAATTCTCCTGCCTCATCCTCCCAAGTAGCTGGGATTACAGGCGTGCGCCACCACGGCCAGCTAATTTTGTATTTTTATTAGAGTCGGGGTTTCACCATGTTGGCCAGGCTGGTCTCGAACTCCTGACCTCAGGTGATCCACCCGCCTCAGCCTCCCAAAGTGCTGGGATTACAGGCGTGAGCCACGGCACCTGGCCTAGACAGGTTCTTGACTCAAGCCTCCAAATCCAGGCAGTGATAGACCAGCCCCACCATGTGCCCTTCTACCAAAAGCAAAAATAACAGCACACTTTTCTACAATATGAAAATGACACCAATCATCTAGAGAACAGGAAAATTAAAATCCCCCAACGTGTAGCATCTGCTTTTCCAGACGATTTCAATTTGGAGATAACTGTCAATTACAGGAACAACAAAACTACAAAACACACCCAGCACAATGCACATTGTGACTAATCACAGCACCCACGCAGCAGGCGGCAGGCGGCCGGGGAAATGCTTTTCTCCTAAGACACTTGCAGTCCTGTAAGGAGTGATACAGCTGTTGTCATACTCAAATTACCATCAGGGCCTGCCCTGTGTACTAGTCCTGCACTGACAGTGAATAATCCTATGGCTTGGCTTTCTAAAAACCCAGTGATACACAGAGAGGCTGCCTGACAAATGTATGGGAAAGGCGTGGCACACATTTTAAATTCATCGTGAAGTTTCAGCATCTTTCAAAGTAGCCACTAAATCCCTGGTCATAAGGGATATAATCCCAAAAATGTATGGAAGAAGCTAATTAAGAGAGCCATGCCTAACTACTAAAGAGTAAAGGGAATGGGTGGCATTTACTCCATGTACTTCCAACGTGCATTATACTTTCTTGATAATTCTGTTTCCTCTTTGTTATTAAATAAATCACCTGAAATTTTTAACTATATTCACCAGGTTCTCCAATTATTTTAATATGAAATCACTGGCACATTTTTCTAAAATAGACTTTTTTCTTTTAGCAGTTTTAAGTTCAAAGCAAAGTTGAGAGGGAGGTGCAGAGACTGCCCGTATTCCCTCTGACCTTACACATGCAGAGCCCCCCACGACCCACGCCCCACCAGACGGAACATCTGTTGCCACTGATGAACCTCTGTGGACACATTATCATCACCCAGCATCCACAACCTACATTAAGGTTCACCTGTGGTGTCGCACATTCTGTGGGTTAGGACAAATGTACAATGACACGTATTCATCATCATAGTATCATACAGAGTATTTTCATTTCCCTAAAAATCCTCTGTTCCTGCCCTTTCCCCCTCCTGACCCCTGGCAACAGCACACACTGATCTTATCTTGCCTTTTCCAGAATGTCACAGAGTTGGAATCATACAGCATGTAGCCTTTTCAGATTGGCTTCTTTCACTTGGTAACATGTATTTAAGGTTTTTCCATGTCCTTCTATGGCTTGATGGCTCATTTCTTTTCAGCATTAAATAATATTCCGTTGCCTGAATATAACAGGAACACGCACTTTATAAGAAAAATCATTTAGATGGAATAACATATTGTGCCCTCTCTCCCCCACATAGAGCAGCAAAAAAAAATCCGGCCAGAATGCAAGGAACAGCTATTTAATGACTCTGAGAAGTTGGGATTAGAGACCAGAATTCAAAAGTACCACGAAAACTGCACTCAGTTTAACATTTTTTTTTCCCAATCCTGGATTCAATGCAGCCTGAAACCTGGGCAGTGGGCAATGGCTTGGACAGAGAGAGCTACAAGAGAAACCTTCTAGTGCTGGGCTAAAGAGAAGGGAATGGGTCCCCTAATGTTTAATGAGGAGGGAGAATTCTCTATTATGCTCATCTCCCTGCTCCTATGAGCCCCAGTCCACAAGCAGTCCTGAGGTGGCAGAGTGGGTGACAGCAACAGTGGCAGCACAGGGACTCGCAAAGCTTCAAACGCAAAAAGAGGAAAACTCTTCTCTCGGATCAGAGGAGCTGTGGTCCCAAGAGGATGGAGTAAACCCCACTGCTTTTTTCTCCTTTCTCTCTTCTGCTGCTGCTTTGCCCCGTCTGTGGGTGCAGTCACAGGATATGTGCAGCAAAGCAGGGCAAATAAAGCCTAGTTTTCTGGCTGGAGCACAAAAAGGAAAGGTCTAGGGAAGTAGAAAGCACTGAGACACTTAGGAGAGGGAGGAACAACATACAGTCATTTGTGAACTCCTGGGTGCGTCCCCAAACTGCACACATATGGATCTGGTCCTGGGTGGCTTTAAGAACTGAACAGACCACCACCCAAGTTCCCAGACTGGCCACCGGTAGCAGAAACATGAGAAGATCTGAATAGCACTGTACAGACTTTTCAAACTTAACTACCATTGAAATGACAAGCACAAAGGGCCCAGCAGAAATTTAAACACGAACCCAACTAGGTGAATTGCCAGATTTAAAAATTATATATGTCAACATTCTCCATAAGCTTTAAATAAGAGCCAGAGTACCATAATGAAATAGTCAAAATGTCTAGGAAATAATACAGGTTTACAAAATGACTAGGAAATAATACAGGTTATAAAAATGCTCTAAGTTAAGGGCAAGAACTCTTGAAATGAATGAAAACTTAGTAAGTCTTGGCAAAGAAATAGAAGATATAACGAAGAAACAAAAGAAAATTTTAGATTTGAAAATACAATAACTAAAATGAAAAACTCAAGGAATGGGCTCAACAGCAGACTCACTGACTTTGCATACAGGTCAACAGAAATCATCTAATCTGAACAACATAAAGAGAAAGGACTGGAAAAATGAACAGGCATAGGGACCTATGGGGCAATACCAACAGGTCTAATTTTCATGTCAATGGGATCCTAGAAAGAAAGGAAAAATAATGTGGTACACAAAACATATTGCACAAATTAACAGAAAACTTTTCAAATTTCACAAAACTTCCTGAAAGAAAACAGATTCAAGTAGTTCAGCAAACCCTATACAGGATGAGTACAAAAAAAGCCCACACTCTGGGACATCATTATCAAAGTGCTTAAAACTAAAAACACGGAAAAAACCTTGAGAATCACCAAAACAAAGTGACATTTCTTAAATGGAAATAATCTGAATGACTACAGAAACTACAATGGCTAGAATGAAGTCGAAACGACTTTTAAAGTACTGAGATAAAAAAAAAACTGTAAACCATGTTACTATATCCAGTAAATATAACCTTCAAGTATGACAGTGAAACAAAGATATTCTCAAATGAAGGCAAAGAGAATTCACTGCCAGCAGGCCTGTTCTAGAATAATTGTTAAAGTAAGTTCTTCAGATAGAATAGAAATAGCACGGAAAGAAAACTTGGAACATGAGGAGGGACAGACATGTTAAACATCTAGGCCAATACATGATTCTTCTTTTTTGAGTTCTTTAAAATGTCGATGTAGCACATAACCATGGAGGATACCTATGTAATAGTAAGTTATACTCCACATATGGTAAAATACTAATGCTAAGGAGACTGTGAGAAGTTTGATTATTTTAATCCCTAGAAAACTCACGAAAATAAACAAAGGGATATACTAAAAATCCCAGTAGATACATTAAAATAAGATACTAAAAAATCTCAAATAACTCAAAGATTGGAAAGAAGAAACAAGAATGCAAGTCAGGCAACAAGGAAAAAAACAGTTAAATGGTTGATCTAAATCCAAAAATATCAGTAGAGATGATAGGCCATTATCCTTCATTTATGCAAATGATTTGATGTAATGTAATAGTTTAATATAATTATTTAATGTAAATGGTCTAAACAATCCAGCTAAAAGACAGATATTATTTAACTACATGCTATCTTCAAAAAACTCACTTTAAATATGATTATGTAGGTGGTTAGAGGTAAACTGATGAAAAACCACACCATACAAATGTTACTCAAAAGAAAGCTGGGATGGTTATATTAATATCAAAGTACAGACATCAGACAAATCAAAGAAAATTACCAGGGATAAAGAGAGACATTACATAAAAGAGTCAATTCAACAGGAAGATATAACAACCCTAAACTTCAACACACCTGACAATGAAGCTTTGAAATAGACACAACAACAATGAAATAGATAAAACCACAATTAACTTTTGAGACAATACTCTCTTACAAATCAATACAACTCATACACAGAAAATCAACAGGAATATAGAAGAACTCACAAATACAATCAACCAACTTGATTTAATTGACATTACTAGAATTCTACCCAACTGTACCAGAAAATACATTGTTTTCTACAGCAAATAGAACACTAATCAAGATAGACAATCTCCTGGGACATAAAACAAACCTTACCAAATATAAAAAAAAAAAATTACAAGGCATACAAAAGTATGTTCTCTAACCATACTGAAATTAGACCAGAAATCAGTAACAAAGATAACCATAAAATCTATAAACACTTGGAAATGTAATCATATACAACTACAGAATGCATGGAGAAAGAGAACTCTGAGGGACTTGAGCATACAGCTTTTAAAAATCATCACTGGTGGGATGATGATAAAGAAGTGCTTAGAAGGAAATGTAGAGCATTAACTGCTTATATAAGAGAGGAAAATTCTCAAACTAATCATTTAAACCTCCATTTAAATCAAATTTGAAAAAGTAGAGCAAAACAAACCCAAATCATATACAAGGAAATTGCTGAAACAGAAAAAAGGCAATAGAAAACAATGACCACAAAAGATTTTTTATAATAAATCTGAGAAACCTATAAAAAGAATGACAAAGAAGAGAGAAGACACTAATTACTAACATGAGGAATGAAAAAGAAGATATCACTACAGAGACCACAGACAATACAAGAATAATAAGAGAATGCTATGAACATATCTACACACATAAATTCAGCAACTTTAAATGAAACAGATCAATTTCTCAAATATCACTACCAACACACACTCATTAAAGATTAAATAGATAATTCAAATGTACCCATTTAAAAATTTGAATCTGTAGTTTTTGTTTGTTTGTTTTTTTGTGAGATGGAGTTTCGCTCTTGTTGCCCAGGCTGGAGTGCAGTGGCGCGATCCTGGCTCACTGCTGCCTGTGCCTCCTGGGTTCAAGCAATTCTCCTGCCTCAGCCTCCTGAGTAGCTGGGATTACAGGTGTGCACCACCACGCCCAGCTAATTTTTGTATTTTTAGTAGAGACGGGGTTTCACCATGTTGGCCAGGCTTATCTCAAACTCCTGACCTCAGATAATCCGCCTGCCTCGGCCTCCCAGAGTGCTGGGATTATAGTTGTGAGCCACCACATCCGGCCAAATCTGTAGCTTAAGAACATTATGAAAAAAGAAATTTTTAGACCCAGGTGGTTTCACTGGCCAATTTTACTAAGCATTTAAAATAAAAAACAAAAAGTGAAAAAACACCAATAACATCAGACAGACACATCACAAGAAAACTATACACAAATATCTCTCATGAATACAGATGCAAAATTCCTCAAAAAAATAGAATCTAGCAATATATAAAAAGAATAGGCTGGGCACGATGGCTCATGCCTGTAATCCCAGCACTTTGGGAGGCCAAGGTGGGCAGATCACAAAGTCAGGAGATCGAGACCATCCAGGCTAACACAGTGAAACCCCATCTCTACCAAAAATACAAAAAAAAAAAAAAAAAAAAAAAAAACACTAGGCATGGTGGTGGGTGCCTGTAGTCCCAGCTACTCGGGAGGCTGAGGCAGGAGAATGGTGTGAACCTGGGAGGCAGAGCTTGCAGTGAGCAGAGATTGCGCTACTGCACTCCAGCCTGGGCAACAGAGCAAGACTCTGTCTCAAAAAAAAAAGAAAAAAGAATAATACACTACAATCAAGGAGGTTTAATCTCAGGAATGCAAGGCTGGTTCAATATTTGAAAATCAATTCATGTAATTCACCATACTGACAGTTTAAAGAAGAAAAATCACACGAGTGTATCAATCAAAGCAAAGACAAGCATTTGATATAATTCAGTATCAACAAGTCTCAGCAAATTAGAAATAAAAAAAAAAAAAACTTCCTAAGCCTATTAAAATATAGCTACAAGGCCAGGCACGGTGGCTCATGCCTGTAATCCCAGCACTTTGGGAGGCCGAGGCAGGTGGATCACGAGGTCAGGAGTTCGAGACCAGCCTGGCCAACATAGTGAAACCCCATCACTACACAAAAATTAGCTGGGCATGGTGGCACGCATCTGTACTCCCAGCTACTCAGGAGGCTGAGGCAGGAGAATCACTTGAACCCGGGAGGCAAAGGTTGCAGTGAGCCAAGATCGTACCACTGCACTCCAGCCTGGGCAACAAAGCAAGACTCCATCTCAAAAAAAAAAAAAAAGGTATAGAAAAACCTACCTCCAATATCAAGCTTCACAAAGAAAGACTGAATGTTTTCCCCTAAGATCAGGAACAAGGTAAGAGTGTGTATTCTCACTACTTCCATCCAACTTATTTATTTTTTTTTTTTTTTGAGACAGAGTCTTGGTCTGTCACCCAGGCTAGAGTGCAGTGGTGCAATCTTGGCTCACTGCAACCTCTACCTCCTGGTTTTAAGCAATTCTCTGCCTCAGACTCCTAAGTAGCTGGGAAAACAGGAGCGTGCCAGCACACCTGGCTAATTTTTGTATTTTTAGTACAGACAGGGTTTCACCATCTTGGCCAGGCTGGTCTTGAACTCCTGACCTCGTGATCCACCCGCCTCAGCCTCCTAAAGTGCTGGGATTACAGGCATAAGCCACCGTGCCCAGCTATTCAACTTCTTACTGGAAATCTACACTGTACAATAAGAAGAGAAAAACAAATAAAAGGCATCAAATTTGGACAGAGAGAAATAAACCACACCTTTTTTCTAGACATACATAGCAAATCCCAAAGAATCTGCCAAAAAAAAAAAAAAAGCAAAAATCCTCACAGAATTGATAGAGTTTAAGCAAGTTCATGGAATACAAAGTCAACACACAAAAATCAAGTATATTTCTATACTAACAATCCATAATTAGGAATTAAAATTTTAAAATGCCATTTACAAACATCTACCAAAAAAGTAAAGTATTTAGGTATAAGTCTAGTTGGCATGGATAAGATTTGTATGCTGAGAACTACAAAACACTGGTTAATGAAATCAAAGAAAACCTAGAAAAATGGAGAGACATATATTCATTGGTCAGACGACTCAAATTGATTTACAGATTTAACAAAATTTCAAATTCTCAGCATGACTGTTTTTGTAGACATAGACAAACTGATCTGAAAATTTATATGGAAAGGCAAAGAAATGAGAAGAGCCAAACTAATTTTGAAAAATAAGAATGTTGGAGGAATCACATTACATAGCCTTAAGACTTACTATAAAGCTACAGTATTCAAGATAGTGTGATATTGGTGAAGCAACAGTTATAAATCAATTAAACAAGACTGACAATCAAGAAATAGATCTGCATAAATATATTCAAGTGATTTTTTATGAAGGTGTAAAGGCAATTAAATAGACGAAAGACAGTCTTTTCAACAAATGGTATTATAACAATTGGATACCCTATGCCAAAGAAAAACGAGAAGTAGCAGAAGAACTTTGACCTAAGTCACATGCCTTATACAACAATTAACTCAAAATGGACCACTGATCTAAATGGAAAAGTAAAGGTATAAAACCTTCAGAAGAAACATCCAAGAAAATACTCATGGCCTGGGTTAGGCAAGAGTTCCTAGATATGGTGCCTAAATCATGTCTAGAGCATAAAGTTAAAAAAAAAAAAAAAGTTGTACTTCTTCATAATTAAAATTTTCTACTCTTCCAAAGACACTGGTAAAGAACAAAAACACAAGATACTGACTGAAAAAAAAAATCTGCAAATCACATATGACCTAGGAGCTGTATCCACATTATATAAACTTCAAGTAACTAAAAAAAAAAAAAAGCAAAAAAAGATCTAATTTTAAAATGGGCAAAGGACATGAACAGATACTTCTTAAAATAAAATATCCAAACAGCCAAGAAACATATGAAAAAACTGTTCATCATCATTAATCATCAGAGAAATGCAAATCAAAACCACAATGAGATGCCATCTCACACTAGTCAGGACGGTGATTATCAAAAAGTCAAAAAATAACAGATGCTGGTGAGACTGTAGAGAAAGGGGAATACATACAGTGTTGATGGGAATGCAAATTAGTTCAGCCACTGTGGAAAGTAGTTTAGAGATTTCTCAAAGAACTTAAGCAAAACTACCATTCAATGAAGCAATCCCATTGCTGGATATATATCCAAAGGAAAAGAAACCATTGTGCCAAAAAGACACATGCCACTCATATGTTCACTGCAATACTATTCACAATAGCAAAGACATGGAATCAACCTAAGTGCCCATCAATGGTGGACTGGATTAAAAAAATATGGTACATATACACCATTGAATACTACACAGCCATAAAAAAGAATTAAATAATGTCCTTTGCAGCAACATGGATGCAGCTGGATGCCACTATCCTAAGTGAATTAATGCAGGAACAGAAAACCAAATACTGCATGTTGTTACTTACAAGCGGGAGCTAAACATGAGTACACATGGACACAAAGATGGGAACGACAGACACTGGCGATGTTGGAGGTGGGGAGGAAAGGAGAGGAGTATGGGTACCACACTCACTACCTGGATAATAGGATCAGCCATTCCCCAAACCTCAGCATTCCGCAATATACTCACGTAACAAAACTGCATATGAACCCTCTTATTCCAAAATAAAAGTTGAAAAATCAAAAAATAAAAACAATCCCACAGAATAAGAAAACAAACAACCCTTTGAAAAATAGGCAAAAGACTTAAAAGACAGGTAAGAGATTTCACCCAAAAAGACATATGGATGGTAAATAAACACATAAAGCTTCGCCATCGTTAGCCTTTAGGAAAATGCAAGTTAAAACCATGACGCGATACTACTATATCAGAATAGCTAAAATAAAACAATCTTAAAAATATCAAGTGCTGGTGAGGATACAAAGCAATTGGAACTCTCATGCACTGCTGGTGGGAATGCAAAATGGTACAGACACTCTGGGAAACCATTTGGCAATTTCCTAAAATGTTAAACACTTTATGCATATAGTTATGACCCTGCACTCCCACTCCTGGGTATTTACCCTAAAGAAATGAAACTGTAGGTTCACACACACACCTGTACATGAATGTTTATAGCATCTCTATTCACACTCACAAAACACTGGAGAAAACCCAGATGTCCTTCAATGGGTGGATCGGTAAACAAACAGTGGTGGACCCATATGATAGAAGATGACTCTGCATAAAAATTGGGCTACAAAGTGAGACTCTGTCTCAAAAAAAAAAGAAAAAAAAAATGAATGAACTACTGACAGTTGACTGAAAGGAGCTGAATCTCAAAGGCAGTATGCTGTGCGAAAGAGGTTAGGTTATACCCTACAATTCCATTTATAGGGCATTCTCAAAAAAGATTATAGTGATGGAGAACAAATCAGTGGTTGCCAGGAAGAGAACAAAAGAAAATGCTGGGGTGATGAAAGTGTTCTGTGTGCTAATTGTGGTATCTATGCACATGTTAAAATTCATGGAATTATGAAAGAAGTCAACTGGACTCCATTTTGGTTTAAAAAGTAAAATTTAAAAATACAAATGGGGGCCAGGCATGATGGCTCACGCCTGTAATCCCAGCACTTTGGGAGGCCGAGGCGGGTGGATCACCTGAGGTCAGGAGTTCGAGACCAGCCTGACCAACAAGGTGAAACCCTGTCCCTACTAAAAATACAAAAATTAGCCAGGCATGGTGGCAGGTGCCTGTAGTCCCAGCTATTTGGGAGGCTGAAACAAGAGAATTGCTTGAACCCGGGAGGCAGAGGTTGCGGTGAGCTGAGATCCCGCCACTGCACTCCAGCCTGGGCAACAGTCTCCAAAAAAAAAAAAAAAAAGAAAGAAAGAAAGAAAAAACAACAATAATGAAAATGGGGCTAGGCGTGATGACTCACACCTGTAATCCCAGCACTTTGTGAGGCCGAGGCAGGTGGCTCACCTGAGGTCAGGAGTTCAAGACCAGCCTGGCCAACATGGTGAAACCCTGTCTCTACTAAAAATACAGTAATTAGCCGGGCATGGTTGGGGGGTGCCTGTAATCCCAGCTACTCGGGAGGCTGAGGCAGGAGAATCGCTTAAACCCAGGAGGTGGAGGTTGCAGTGAGCCGAGATCACGTTATTGTACTTCAGCCTGGGCAACAAAAGCGAAACTCAGTCTCAAAAAATAAAATAAATAAATAAATAATTTTAGAAAATACAAATGGGAAATAAGAACTGAATTCAAATACTAGTCTTCAAGATGGATATCTATGGAAATACTCTTCTACCTACTCAACTAATTGTATGCAACTAATTTACTCAACCTGTCCTTGTTAAAATATGAACAAGAACAATATAAGAAGTCATCAGGGTTAAAACTGTAAAGAACAATATAAAATAGTCCTCAGGAGTGCAGGGCCAAAATGTCTTGTTTCCACTTGTGCATAATGATAGCACAGAGACAAAGCAGAACAGAGCCCTGCATAGTCTAAGGTTAGCAGCATCTCCTCCCAGCATGCCCACCGCACTGGTGCTCAGGGTCCAGTGAGGAATGGACAGCAACTGATTGTTTCGTAACAGTTTCCTTTTTAAATTGTTATTCTTTCCCAAATAGTCTTTTCAACAAATGATGTTATAACAATTGGGAACAAGTCTATCATTTGATTATTTTGCAAGTCGTTCTACATACTTGTGTCCTTCCCTCTCTGTGTTCTCATTGTCTGCTCTCCTAAGCCACCTCCCAAGTGACTCTAGGCTCCCAGAGCCACAGACTTCACTGCCCTCCTGCTGACACTTCCTCTCAGCCCTCCCTGGATCCTGTGTCACTGCACTCGGGTGTGGCCCTCCACAAAGCAGCCAGAGCTTGTTTTCTAAAACAGGATCTTATGATCTTCCATGGCTCCTCCACTGCCTACAACAGAGCTCCGCCGGGCAGCAGGGCTCAGAGGACCTTCATGTGCTGATCCTGCCCATCTGCTCTCCTGCTTACCTCCCGTCCTAGAGTGCCACCTCTCCTTATTCCAGAAATAAGACTCAGTCTCAAACACTTCTGTGCCTTGCACACAGTAGGTGTGCTAACAATGTCTGCAAATTATATGTGAACACTCCCAGCAAGCCACAGAATGGAAGTGAACAGCAGTGATCAGAACAAACAACTGCAAGTAATTACCTTTCAGTGCCAAAAACAATGACGCCTCCTTTGAGGAAACGCAACTTGTCCTACTTTCAACAATGAGAACTATGGAAATTATTGTTTCCCTGTTGCCCAGCTTGTCAGAAACATAAAGACCGAACTGATGTTCAATTGCAGGTCACAGATTTGCTTTCACGGCTGGTATCTTTCCCCTCTCTGCCTTTCTTTGGCCTGGTTTCCTGTTTCTATTTTTGTTCATCCTCCTGCATGCCAGCCCTATACGAGGGCCTTGGGAAAACAAATGAGATACAGAGAAAAATGGCAGCTCAGGAAAACAGAAATACCCCTAAGACGCTGCAAAGCAAAATGTTCCACAATTGCAGCAGTAACCTTAGGGTGGTCATATTTGCAACCTAAATGAAAGGTGGTGACTGCTCAAGATCAACACTTGGACTTGAGCAAACACAATCAAATGCATACACCAATCACAGAGACTCAATAGAAGGGGCAAGTCACAATGCCAGTGGCATAAATATGTGCTACTGGTTACCAGAGGACAATGTGTGCCATCAGCACATCTAATTTGCATTATTTTGAAATCTGACTGCTAATCATTGGGGAACATGGATTCTGAAGGAACAGGCAAACTAGAATGCCTTGCCGGGTGATCACCAGGGTCCTTTCCAGCAGAGATAATGTGAAACCTGCAACGTCACAACCCAGGTCGCTGGCTTGGAAAAAGCTTGTCTACATTGTAAAACGATTTGTGCTCAGCCTTCCTTTAAATCTTATCTTAATCAGAAGTCAGTTTACCCCTAAATAAACACAGATATCAGAACAAAGGGTGCGTGAAAGATGTGTGCTGTCTTTCCAAATTCAAATTTAGGCTCGCCCCACCCTGCTTAAGCCTTCTTGGGCTCCCTACTGCCCTGACTTTGTCTCCAGCTTCCCGCACAACCTCAGCCTCGGCCCCTTTTTGAGTTTCAGGAAGATTAAACTGCTCAAATAATAACCCTGAATACTAATATACTAAATCCCACTTCCCCCAGACACCTGGGCCAGCACCCTTTCTGGCACCATGCATACTCCCCTCTCCATGTGAACACCTTGACCTCAGGTAGGAACTCCAGTGCCACTCCCTGAAGCAGGGGGCCTCCCCAGGTGTGTGCCCTTCCCTCCGGGCTCGTGTCTGCCATAGCAACACCACACTGTACTGCATGGAATCTGCCTCTGCCCCTCACCCTCCTCCCCAAGAGCAAAGGCCACGTCTTCTTTAGGTCTCCAGCACCTTGCACAGTGCCCATTCCTGCCAGGGGCTCACAACCCTTGGGGTATGATTGAATAAACAGATGAATGGCTAGCTGCATGGAGCGCCAGAGAAAGGAAAGCAGAAATCCCTGTTAGAGCCAGCAAGCCATCGCGAGGCAGCGAAGAAAGACTGAGGGGCACAGGGGGGAACAGGCATCTCGGGGACCACAAGCAAGGCTGAGGCACACAGACACACAAGGGGTGTCTGAGTGACCAGAAGGTACAGACATGAACTGTGAGGACACAATCACAGAGTCACCAGAAAGGAGATTGCTGAGGCCAACCTCTGTGTCTTCCAAAGTCCTGGCCAGGAGTCCTAGCACAAGGATCATATACAACTGTAAAAAGTTACCTTGAACACAATCCGGGAAATTTAAGTATGGACAGGAAATTAGCTGTCATTAAGGAATTACTGTCAGGCAGGGTAATGAGGTGACAGTCGTAAAAAAGCAAGCTTTATCAAGCCAGGCATGGTGGCTCATGCCTGTAATCCTAACACTTTGGGAGGCTGAGGCAGGTGGATCACCTGAGATCAGGAGTTCGAGACCAGCTTGGCCAACATGGTGAAACCCTGTTTCTGCTAAAAACACAAAAATTAGCTGAGTGTGGTGGTGGATGCCTGTAATCCCAGCTACTCGGGTGGCTGAGGAAGGGGAATCACTTGAACCCAGGAAGTGGAGGTTGCAGTGAGCCGAGACCACACCATTGCACTCCAGCCAGGGCAACAAATAGAGACTCCGTCTCAAAAAAAAAAGTAAGATTTATCAGTGCACAATCAGCACGGAAGTATTTACAAATGAAAAGATAGAATGGGGAGCTTTTGCCTTAAAACGTTCAAGCCAAAAATAAAAATAAGAAGTGGGGCCAGGCACAGTGGCTCACACCTGTAATCCCAGCATTGCTGGGAGGCTGAAACAGGTATATTACCTGAGGTCAGGAGTTCTGGACCAGCCTGACCAACAGGGTGAAACCCTGTCTCTACTGAAAACACAAAATTGGCTGGGCGTGGTGGAGGGCGCTATTTGGGAGGCTGAGGCAGGAGAATCTCTTGAACCCAGGAGGCGGAGGCTGTAGTGAGCCGAGATTGTGCCACTGCACTCCAGCCTGGGCAACAGAATGAGACTTTGACTCAAAAAAAAAAAAAAAAAAAGTGGGAGAATTGGCAAAATGTTAAAAACTGCCAAAGCTCATTAATGGACCCATACGATTTCTTTACTATGTTCTCTGCTTTTATTTACATTTGAAAGGTTCCATGTCCATTTTGTCATCTTAAGGTACCCACTGAATGGAATGAAATGAATCTTCAAATCAATGACTGTTGATTACCGTATTTGAGGAAATCCCATAAAAAGTCATCCATTCCAAGAGTATTATGTTTTAAAGAATCTGATTAGAATGAGTACTATTTAAATATGACTGATAAAGACATTAAAAAACGTCCATCAGAAGCTGGAAAAACATAATTTAGCCAACCTAATCACATTCTTTAAATGGCCCCTTTATTTCCTGAAGCCAGGTATTAGAAAGTGACACATTCTATTTGCTGACGCAAAAGGCATTCTTGTGCATTTCTAGGTAGCTGTTCTCCTTCAGCCTCTTCAGCACACATCTGTGAGACCTGCTGCCAGCTCTGAGGGAGACCAGGCTGAGCACTCCCCTGTGTGGAGGGTCCCTCCTGTCTGGGATCTTGTTCTGTCCCCTCCTCCCTCCACACTCCAGAGCCTGGAAAGCAAAGTTCCTTCCAAGGCCTGTGGCTTGCCCAAGCCCAACTCTTTGCAGCCCCTGCAGGCCCCAAGCAGCCCTGAGTAAAGAGGAGCAGGGCCCTCTAGGGATGCCCACGTATCCCAGGCCTGGGCACACAGGTTTCATGCACCCCACAGCCAAGGCTGCTGCTACCCTGGGGCCAGGATTCCACTTTCCCTTGAGTAAGACAATGACAGAATTGAAGGAATAAGTTACTAAACACATGTGATGCCCCAAATCAAAAAGTTTAGATTTAAAATTCAATAAACTTCACACGCACTAGAATGGTGAAAATTAAAGAATGACCCAACAACTGTTAATTCTCATCCACTGCTAGAAGAGGAAGAAACAATCACTTTGGAAAACAGCCTGGCATTTTTGTAGTTGTTTGTTTGCTTTGTTTTGTTTTCACCAAATTACTTTTCAGCTAAGAAACCATGGCAGTTTTGTAAAACATGAAACATAACATCTACAATGTGACTCAGCCATTCCACTCCTTGGTATTTACCTCAAAGAAAGGGAATACATGTCCATACAAAAACTATAAATGAATGTTCATAATAGCTTTATTTGTAATAGCTAAAACCCCAAAACAACCTAAATGTCAATCAATGGGAGAACAAATTGTTGTAAATTAATGATGGTATACTGTTCATCAATAAAGAGGGATGAACAATAGAGACACCATGAAATCATCATGCCAAGTGAAAAAATTTGACAAAAAGATGCCACCTACATAAATAAAACAGATCAATGGTGGTTGAGGGGTGCAGGAGAGGGAGGAATGGATTGCAAAGAAGCACAAGAAACCTTTGAGCAGCAACAGAAAAACTTCTGTATCTCAACTGTGGTAACAGTTTCAAGGGTGTCACACACATCAAAATTCATAAAGCTGTATGCCTTAATATGTATAGTTTATTGTACATAAATATACCTCAGTAAAGTAGCTCCAAAATACAGTACACCTTCTCAATCACAAAGAGGAAAAAGAAGAAATTCATCCATAAGTGAGAACCAACAGACATTGGCTACAAGGCAGGCTGTCCCATGCTCAGTAAGGGGTGCTGGATCATGCATAGTGTTCCCAGGTCATTCTATGCTTGGTAAGGGGTCCTGGGTCACGCACAGTGCTCCCAGGTTGTCCCATGCTCGGTAAGGGTGCTGGATCATGCACAGTGCTCCCAGTATATAAGCGACAGGCACTCAGTCTGTAGCTATTTGCCTAAGTTTTTCAACAGTCAAGAACTACCTTAGGCTGGGCGAGGTGGCTCATGCCTATAATCTCAGCACTTTGGGAGGCCAAGGCTGGCAGATCACTTGAGGTCAGGAATTCGAGACCAGCCTGGCCAACATGGTGAAACCCCATCTCTACTAAAAATACAAAAATTAGCCAGGCATGGTGGCACATGCCTGTAGTCCCAGCTACTCAGGAGGCTGAGGCAGGAGAATCACTTGAACCTGGGAGACAGAGGCTGCAGTGAGCAGAGATCATGCCACTGCACTCCAGCCTGGGCAACAGAGTGAGACTCCATCTCAAAACATAAATAAATAAATAAAAATAAATAAATAAATAAAAGGCAGGGGCGCAGAGCTCATGCCTATAATCCCAGCACTTTAGGAGGCCAAGGCAGGCGGATCACCTGAGCTCAGAAGTTAGAGACCAGCCTGGCCCACATGGTGAAACCCTATTTCTACTAAAAATACAAAAAATAAAAATAAAAGTAGCTGGGTGTGGAGGCACATGCCTATAATCCCAGCTACTCAGGAGGCTGAGGTGGGAGATTCACTTGTGCCTGGGAGGCAGAGGTTGCAGTGAGCTGAGATCCCACCATTGCACTCCAGCTTGGGTGACAAGAGTGAAACTCCATCTCAAAAAAAAAAAAAAAAAACCATTTTGGTCTTAATTCTAAGTAAAGGTTTAATATTTTTCTGTACTTGATATTGCTAGCCTCTAACCAAACCACGTCATCCTTGGGGTCCAGCAATATAAGCATGTTTTTATACCCCCTGTAGATCTAGCATTGTCCTTGTACATGGTCTATGCTCCATTTATATAGAATTTAAAGTTTTACTGGTATCACTTATTTAAAGTTATCAAAATTGTTTATTTTAAAAAATATTGCCCAATTAGGGAAAAGCACACACTGGGGCCTGTTGCGGGGTGGGGGCAAGGGGAGGGAGGGCATTAGGACAAATACCTAATGCATGAGGGGCTTAAAACCTAAATAACGGGCCGGGCACAATGGCTCTCAATCATAATCCCAGCACTTTGGGAGACCGAGGCAGGCAGATCACCTGAGGTCAGGAGTTCAAGACCAGCCTGGCCAACGTGTTGAAACCCCGTCTCTACAAAAATACAAAAATTAGCCAGGCATGATGGCAGGTGCCTGTAATCCCAGCTACTCAGGAGGCTGAGGAGGGAGAATCGCTTGAACCCGGGAGGCAGAGGTTGTCGTGAGCTGATATCGCACCACTGCACTCCAGCCTGGGTGACAGGGCAAGACTCTGGCTCAAAAAAAGAAAAAAACAACCTACATGACAGGTTGGTAGGTGTAGCAAAACACCATGGCACATGTATACCTACACAAAAAACCTGCACATTCTGCACATGTATCCCAGAAATTAGGGCAAAAAAATAACAATTAAAAATACATACATTAAAAAACATTTTTCAAAAAAAATACTGCCCAATTAACTGGGACCAATGAAATAATCTTGCAAATGCCTAGATATGTAGTACAGAGTCACTGATACAGGCTTGTCCTTTCAGACTGTCACTGACAGCAATTACTTTGCAAGGATTGGGACATACCCAGCAAAGCAAACACGACATCCTGGAGACAAGGTTATGTACAACACCCTCCCGGGGCCATCAGTTCACATTCTGTGTTAACTGTTCTGTGCCTCTGGCCTTCTGTAGGTCCCTATAGATGATGTGTCCAACAACTGCCATCAAAGCCCAAGAACTTGTGGCCAACCTAATCTCAACTTTGCTAACCTTTCCGAAAAATTTCAAATCCTGGCAGCCTCACAGAAGTCTGCACTTCTCCATACTTCTTTACCCTCCTAAGTGATCAATGAAAATTTAAAAACCCTCACTGAGTAATCCCTAAGCTACTGTTTACATAAGCTAATCTTAGGGATAGTTACAGCTTGTCTGGCCTGGCTGGGGCTTAGGTCTGGAAGGAGTGTTATATTTAAGAACTGCTTCAGCAAAATGATTTTCTGAGAAGGCCTTCCATAAAAATAAACCTGACTTATCTAAGCCCCACCCTACAAGTAGAACTAACTGCTCCGCTCCTTCTTTTCTGGGTGTTCATGAAGCACTTTGCACATATCTCTATGATAACACTTGTTGTAATGGACTTTAGAGATCAGTCCTCTCTTCTTTATTGTGGGATCTGTCAGAGCAGGGATACCCATGATATCAGCACATAGGTGAATTTTAATTAATATTTAGTTTTTTAAAATCATGAGCCAATTAAATAAATCCATTTTAAAATGATCCTACATCAGAAAAATGGATCATTTCATATTTAAACCTTCATAATATGTAGGGCAATATGACAACACAGAGACAATCATACACATATTATTTTAATGTAAAGTTTGTCCTAACATGGGAGATGTTTGATTAAATGAAGCCATGCAATATTTTTTTTTAATTAAGCTTGGCTTTACTTTCTTCTTCTATTCTTTTGTTTTTGGTTTTGCTTTTTTACCAAAGCATTATTTTACACAAGTTAAATATTTCATTTCTTTTTTGATCAACAACTTAAGATAACTTTTTTGGGGGGCAAATAATACTGCAGTAAATCAATTTGATAAATGACTCTGAAAGTATTTTACGGAATAGTTTTTGTTTCATGGTAGATGTTTGCTTGCGAGGATTTATGGGCATTTTGATGTTGCTGATTACTCACAGGGAGGTGCTAAGTATAGCACGAGAGCTTGCTTTCAATCTGGGCTGGACCGCCTTTTTCCAAAGCAACTTGGTTAAACCATGTGAAGTGCATTACAAACACATATTTCTTGAAGAGGAAATTCTTGTACTGGAAAACGACCATGCTGTATGCACTCAGGTCTTTTCAACTAAATAGAACTCCCAGGCTGGCCACCTTGGGAGCTGGAACAACATCTCAACTAATACACATTTGAGGAATTGATGGCTCGGTGTAATACTGAATGATGAATGAAAGGATCATCTTTAGCCAAGGCTGGACGTCTCAATCACCAGGGAAGCGCCTTCAAACCCTCTTTTGAGTCCCCTCTCTGCTGGCCCAGGCAGCATCCCCCTGCAAAGAGCTGAGGTATGTTTCTACTCCAAAGCTCCTCGGTGACTCGGATGCACATCCCTGGTTAACACCCACCAGGGAAGAATCCCACCCTCATTTTTACGTAGGTAGACTCAGCATCAAGGCTGAGCAATCATAACATGTATAGTCCAGACAGGGCAATGTGGTAGGTGAAATGGGCATTATTAGGAATCACACCAGGTGTTAACTGGGACTGTCCCAACTGTGGCATGTGATCACCTTTCAGTACCTGAGATTTTTTGTTGTTGTTTTTAACATGGTAAGCTAAGTTTCATCATTTTGAAAATCTTTTTTTTTTTTTTTTTGAGATGGAGTCTCACTCTGTCATGCAGGCTGGAGTGCAATGGTGCGATCTCAGCTCACTGCAACCTCCGTCTCCTGGGTTCAAGCAATTCTCCTGCCTCAGCCTCCCAAGTAGCTGGGATTACAGGCACCTGCCACTATGCCCAGCTAATTTTTTGTATGTTTAGTAGAGACGGGGTTTTGCCATGTTGGCCAGACTGGTCTTGAACTCCTGACCTCAGGTGATCTGCCCGCCTCAGCCTCCCAAAGTGCTAGGATTACAGGCTTGAGCCACCATGCCTGGCCTTGAAAATCTTTATATAAACAACAATACATACTTCTATAAAGAAAACTGCCACATGCAGCCCTTGACACATGAAAAAGCCAACCATCAGAAAGGTTTGTATCAGTGGGATTTGGTTATAAAAAGTCTCCTCTTCAGAGGCCACTCGATGTATGTTTTTAATGCGTCTTCACTAGGAGTTTAACCAAGTTGCTTTGGGAAAAGACAATCAAAACCATATTGCCCTATGGTAGGTCAAAGTATGACCACAAATGTTTCAGACTAATCTCTTCCAAAGATGGGGCCTAATTTCCCTCCCCTGAGTGTGGGCTGGACTTAGTGACTTGCTTCTGACAAAGTATGAAGCCAGTGACAGTGTATCACTTCTAAGGCTAGGTCATAAAAGGCCTTGCAAATTGCTCCTTGCACCCCCTCTTGAATCACATGCTCTACAGGAAGTCAGCTGCCATTTTGTGAAGACACTCAGGCATACGGAGAGGCCACATGGCAAAGAGCTGAGGCATCCTGACAAAAGTTGGCAAAAACTGAGCCACTGTCCAGCCACTGCATATGACTCTAAGCATAGTTACAACCTAAAATTCTCATCAGAACCACCCAGTAAAGCCATTCCCACTGCTAAGCTGCTAAGATTAGGGAGATTTGCTACGTAGCAACAGGTAACTACTACACCTACAGACTTCAACCCAGTCACCTTTGTTGTCAGGGCATGCTTTAAGAGGTGGCCTGCTATTCAGGGCTAATTGTGCAGCTTGCTGCCTGTGCATGCTCCTGCAATGACATTCTCCATCATTTCTGAGCTCTGACCTAACACACGGGCTGGGGCCACAGGATCCCCCACCCCAGCAACAAAGCAGATGTGAGCAAGGCAGGCCACTCCATTGCTCTTACTTAGCTCATGGCTCATTCACCATCTGAAAAGTAGGGAAAGAAATGCTTGCCCACCAGGCTCATGAGCATGTCATGTCAAATGAATACACAGATGTTGGGACTCCGAAAGCTGCAAAATGGTGCAAATGTGTAAATTTTCACTGTTGACCCTGTCACTTCACATGCTGCATGAGTCTCATCCTACCTCAGGAGTTAATAACAACAACTGCACCACTAACATGATACCGTACCATCCAAAACTGTAAACAAGCCTACAGTGGCTTTGTCTGAGCACAGAAGACATCGAAGCTCTGAGGTCAAATCCACTTGTCCGAGCACATAAGCCCTTTCTCATATCTCAGCTCTCCTCTTCCTCCTCTACCCCAAGATACTCTCCACTCAGACTCTCCCCAGCACAATCAATCTTCATGGAGTCAGGGAGGCAACATCTGAACAGCTTTCCTCACCCATGAATGGCACAGGCTAGGAAAGCCAAGGGGAGGTGTTGCCGGTGGGCACCTCATATCTTTCTGCCCTTAGGCCAGACAGGCTGCACAGCACACCTCCCAAAGATGAGCCACACAACGTTCCAAGTCTATGAGCACACATACATACACACACACACACACACACACACATACACACACATACACACACACACACTCCTCCAGGGCTGGACATCCTTAAGACACTAACGAATGCATGAGCCGGCAACAGTCACACACAGCGGTGTTCACTGCCTGTCTGCCCAGGAGGTGCAGCATTGGCTGTTTAGAAAGTATTATATTCCAAAGAACTTGTGCAAATCCTTTGCTTCGATTTGCTAGAACAGAAAAGAAGGTAAATCAATGGAGACTATGGACATCCAAATTTTACCTATCTTCTCCTATCTGTCTCTCTTTCTTCCCTAAAGTCACAAGTTTCAAAGGGACTGAGTGGTTAATAATCCCTAGCATATGAGTCCAGGTTTCAGGGGGACTGACCCATAGCATGCTGGCACTCCTCAAACCCAGTTGGCGCTCTCTAAGGAGGATGGGTGCTGCAGCCCTGGGCCCAGGAAGAGGCTGGCAGTCCTGCTCTGAGAACAATGAAACATGAAGAGCTGAAACGGTGCTGAGGGAGAGGCCGCTGCAAGGCTTCATGGCTATAGGGGTGGGCTGTCATCCTGAGCAAGCTGCTCAACCTCTCTGACACTCAGTGTCCTCCTCTTCAAGAAAGTGACAGTAACGGCACCTATGTACAGGTCTACTAGGGGGATGAGGAACATAATACAGGAAAAGCTCTCCATGTCACAGGTGACCCATGACTCCACAAGACAGGTCATCTGTACCCTACTTGAGGCACCATCAATGACCATGCACTTAAATATCGCAACAACATTAAGCTGCTATGAAAGTCTGCAGATGCTCACTCTTAGTGGTGCACTCATCTTACTGCAGACCAGTCCACGGACCACACCTGGACCAGTGCTGGCCTCAAGGCCCTGCAAACAGGCCATGCATCTCTGATCCCCATGACCCAGTCTATTGCCGCTGTGCCTTCCTTACTTCCCTATTACATGTGCTCATGCTTGCCTTAGATTTCAGAATCAAAATTGAGGTTTGCTTTTCTGTTTTGTTCTGTTTTGTTTCGTTTTGTTTTTTGAGACAGAGTCTCACTCTGTCACCCAAGCTGGAGTGCAGTGGCATCATGTCGGCTCACTGCAACCTCTGTCTCCTGGGTTCAAGCAATTCTCCTGCCTCAGCCTCCCAAGTAGCTGAGATTACAGGCACCCACCACCACACCTGGCTAATTTTTATATTTTTAGTAGCGATGGGGTTTCACCATGTTGGCCAGGCTGGTCTCAAACTCCTGACCTCAGGTGATCTGCCTGCCTTAGCCTCCCGAACTGCTGGGATTATAGGCATGAGCCACCACGCCTGGCCGAAACAGAGGTTATTAAAGCGGGGAAGCCTCTCACACCTGGCCTGGGTCTGGACCCTTCTTACCCAGAGTGTCACGTGGTGTGTTAGAAGGAGCCACGTGGTATGTTAGAAGGAGCTGCCTGCTCCTACAGGCCTGGGTCTGCATCCTGTCACCACTGCCCAAGTGACGCAGGAACGCGGTCTGGGGCTCATTGTACTTGTGGGTAAAATGGGAGAACGCCTTCTCCAGGGAGCTCTGGAGAGGAAGTGATAACTGCCAGTCCACCTGCTAGGACCGAGGACGGAGCCTGCCACCGCACTCACTTCCTCTTGGGATACTCACACCCTCCCAAGAACCTGACTCGTTCCTGCCATTCACAGTTCCTGGAAAACCCTTCCCACCCTTTCCCCACTTCTAGCTCAGACTCACAACTGTCATCAGGGCCCCTGGGATCTTTTCCAGGGATATCTGAGGTGCATGTGACTGGGTTAGGAGTGTGCACTGGGCTGTGTGACCACAGGGTCCAGATGTGGGGTTAACCGCTCCATCGGCTGCCCTTGGTCACCATGTTGCTATCTTGTGTCCCAGGTGCCTCACTGTTAAAATGGGAAGAGCACCCTCACCCCGCACGCTGAGATGAGGAGTGAGTGCGGTGGGATACACGCACCGCACAGGTTGCTGCTTTGAAGCGGGCCCCCCCCCCAGCTCCCTCCGGCGCTGCCCTGGGCCACCCTCCCCTCCTCTGGGGCTCCCTGGCAGATCTGTCTCCTCTCTGAGACTGGAGCCTCTGGAGGACGCTCACCCTTTATCCTCTTCTGGGCAGGCAGCACCCTCAGCACTAATACGCCAAAGAAAAGTAAGTGAGGGAATTTCAACTACCGCGCCTGGCACCTCCTTCCTATCTGAGCAGGAGCCTCACAGCCCGTGCTCTCCGCTCTGTGACGGGGAACTGCCTGGGCCCCCATCACCTGTACCTCAGCGCGGAACTCACAACACAGTGGCACTGCCCCTTCCTTCACAGCCGTACTGCAAGTGGCAAGGTCAAGCCCTTGTTTCTCAGGCCTGGGCCGTGTCCTACCAGCCATCCCTGCCGGGCCCCACCCTCTCTTCTTTCCTCCGGGACTTCCCTCACACCTGAGTGTCGGTCTAATATTCGAAGAACAATCTTCCCCTGTAAGCAAGCTGCTCCTCTGCTTAAGGCCTCTGACCAATCCCCCAGCTCTTCCAGAGAAAATCCAAACCCCCACATTGACTGCCCATCGCTACGTGGTTCCAAGCCACAGATTCCAGCGCAGATCCAGGCGTCTAAGCCATCTGCTGTCCTCAGTGTCCCCTCCAGTGGACTGCAGGTTCCTCCACTCTGGGTCCCACTGTGCTGGGAACCCCTGTGCATTCCTCCATCCTTGGGCTTCCACTCCTGGGAGTCAGTCCATGCCTGCCTCTCTGCCCAGCCACATTTTACATTTTATCTAGTTTTCAACCCCCAGCTCAAAACCTGGTAGCTTTGCCTCTCCCAGCTTCAAAGAGGCACGGCTCCTGAACAGTCAGAGCCAGGGGCCTCTCCCCTGGTTGGCTCTGACAGGTCTTCAGTGTCGTGGCCCTCCCCGAGGGCAGCCGCCGAGCTGCATATCTCCACAGCCTGGCCCCATCCTAGGAGGTGCTTACAAACTAGGTGAAGACTGCTGGGCTAACAAGGGCAAAGGCCTGGCATCCCTCCCAGCATAATAAATTTGGAGGGGGTCACATAAATAAAGCAATGATGCCATCATTTCCTAGCAGTTAAGTTTTGTAAGAAATTCTACCACTAAAGTAAATTGATAAGACCATTAATTTTTTTCCTAAAGATTCACAATTCTGGACTGGGCGTGGTGGCTCACACCTGTAATCCTAGCACTTTGGAAAGCCGAGGTGGGTGGATCACCTGAGGTCGGAAGTTCGAGACCAACCTAGCCAACATGGAGAAACCCTATCTCTACTAAAAATACAAAATTAGCCAGATGTGGTGGTGCATGCCTGTAATCCCAGCTACTCAGGAGGCTGAGGCAGGAGAATCGCTTGAACCCGGGAGGCAGAGGTTGTGGTGAGCCAATATTGCGCCATTGCACTCCAGCCTGGGCAACAAGAGCAAAACTCTGTCTCAAAAAAAAAAAAAAAAAAGATTCACAATTCTGGGCTGGGTGTGGTCACTCAAGCCTGTAATCCCAACACTTTGGGGAGCCAAGACAGGGAGGATTGCTTAAGGCCAGGAGTTCAAGACTGGCCTGGCCAATGTAGCAAGACCTTATTTCTAAGAAAAAAATAATAATAATTCACAATTCTGGTAATAATTGTGCTTTGAAAATACTGGAACTTAACTGAGATCAGTTTTACTCGTTGATAATAAATTACCATTTTAAAAGATGACGCTATACAGGGCACCAAGCACTGTTATCAGAGAGTGTTACAGACGCCTCACCCCTCACCCCCAACCAAACGGCTGTGGTGACTCAGTTTTTGGCATGTGCTAAATCACCAGCTCAGTCTTCCCAACGTAATGCTGCAACTATGACAACAATACCCCACTCACAGGGCTGCCGGCTCAGAAACAAGCTACTGTTTTATCACTGCAATAGAAACCTGCACTTCACAAATTAGAATGTTTTAAAATACAATACATTAATGTTTCGCCGAGCCTCATGACAAAGTTAACACAACAGATCATAATTTCACATTTATGCTTTTACATTCGGATGCAGAGATAGACACAAATGCTTTATACCCTTTTATAAAATCTGGGGACACAAAACCTAATCGAATGTGGACAGGAAAGCCCACCATCCAAAACCAACAATCCCGGGCCAGGCGTGGTGGCTCACACCTGTAATCCCAGCCCTCTGGGAGGCCAAGGCGGCCAGATTGCCTGACTCAGGAGCTCAAGACCAGCAAAACCCATCTCTACAAACAAACAAAAATACAAAACCAGCAATCAGGTCTCTGTGCGCACCTGACTTGACCATGCATGCAGAGACGGCCACTGGAGGTGAGAGGTGACAGGGTGGCATCCCCAGCCCTCCCGGATGGAGGGAGCCACAGAAACAGAGGCATCACTTGTCATTACTTTCCTCTAGCAAAAACAGACTCATTCCACAAGGAAGTGTGTCAAAGCAACTGGTGTTCATGAGCACCTATTTATTTATATGAAGTTAATGTGCCTGGGAGAGGGATTTTACCAAGCTCTTAGATGTTACATGTGACAAACACAGACATGTATCAAAATTCAGCTTATCTGCTGACCCAACTCCAAACAGGGAAGGTACAAATGTATTCTGATCCGTTCTGTATGGATCCTTTCCTTATACTTTTCCCAGTGGGTCTACAGACTGGCTGAGGATTTTATCCAATATCCAAACATCATTTTTAAAGGTGGTCATCCAATGTTGTTATTTTTCTCTGAGTGGTCTGCAGAGCCGCCGACAGAACATATGGGACAGGCTGCTGACTGCATGCACACCAACACTAAACTCAGACATTTATTTTTATATTATTTTTAATGGGTAAAGGGTATCATGGAATAATGCTGGCGGCACCTTGAAGTTCAGAGGAAGTCCCCAGACACTAGTGCTCCCCCAAAACCACTCACTGGTCCAATAGTCAGGAGACCAGAATCCAGTCCCGTGTTGTCACCAGCACCAAGGTCAGCTTGGAAAGTGATGGTGTGAGAGAGGCAGCCACACCTGCATGATGGAGGAATCGTGGTCTCGCCCTCACAACATCCAAGAATTGCTAGGAGAGCAAAACAAAGGGTAAAACACAATGACCTCTATTTAGAAGTGGGGAGGCAGAGGTCACAGGCAGGTCCAGCCTTCTAACAAAGCTCTTCCAGTGGGACGGGAGTCACCATTCATTCTCCCCACAGTCCCCAACCCACCCTGTCCAGCCCATGACTTCCTCATCGGTGTGACCCACCTGGTCCTGGTACAAACCTGTGTTTACAACATCCACTGAAAAACAATTTGTGAATACAAGCTATGATTTGTATTGTATTTCTAGTGCTATTTTTCTGTTTTAAACCAACAGATCCCTTCTGATCATTAGAATCATTAGTTTCCTATCAAGGTGGCATTGGCCGCATTTCTACCATAAGAAAACAAATGGTAGCACTAATATTTCCTACTGGAAAGGCAGTGCAAGTCTTAGTAAAAACAGGTGTCAGGACAGAGTTTCACATCTATTATATGTTCTTGGTCCAGAATGATGGAATACTGGCAGAAAAACAATAATGGGAAAATAACAATATTTTATAATGAGAAATAATTGGAAAAAAAAAATAGGAACTGTCCTGGGACAGGCCCTCCACTGATGCTGTTACTCCTGGTCTCTAATCATCTCATAAAACCCTGCAATCCAGTCATCTCTGCCTTAGTCATGAGGGATGAGGAGGCTAAACAGTCCCTCGCAGTGACAAAGCTTTTAGGGGAGGGCGGATGTGTGGGCCTTGTCCTTCCACTCACGTTCTGTAGGTTGACACCCTCACCAAGAAGTTACCAGAGAGCTGCAAACCAGCCGTGCTCCCCAGAGCACAGCCCCCGCCCCTCCAAATGCCAGCACCACTAGGTAATACAAGGGCCAGTCCCTATGTCACTGTGACACAACAAAGAGGGACATAAGCTGAGCCTTGTGGAAAATCTGTTTCAATTATATGTCACTTTCACTTGTTTAAAATAAACAAGAACACCTTTTCATGACAATAAATATTTAGCATTATAAAAACACTGCCCTAAGTAAAAAATGTTACACAAATGAAGTGCATCCCCTTCCCAGGCACATGGGTAAATCACGAAAGCCAGCCCAGTGTAAACACAAGCCATGCTTTACTTCCCATCAGGCTCTGCAGCCAGTCTTATCCCTGACTGTAAGAATACTATATAATTTTTAACTCAGAAAATGAAAAGTAAACATCAAGAAAACATTTCTAACATATAATTTTCCTCTGAGGTTGCTGTCTAGATACCTCGTCTACAAAGCAATATTTTCCACAGATCAACAGTTAAAATAAAGAGACAAAAGGTATAATCTTCCAACTTGGTGCATGTCATTTAGAACAATCAGTTCTAACAGAAGGAGGATTCTGCACAGGTAAGTGAAACATCATAAGGATAAATTACTTTTGTGAAAGTGACTAAAACTAAGTTAAAAAACAAAAAATAGATTGAGGGACATTCTGCTTGCATAGGCCCCAGGAGAGCCAAGAACACCAGCTCGTTCACAGCACTAAAAAGCCCCTAAACCAGGTACCAGGTATGCGCTTAAAACATTGTACTCGATGATGGCTGGGCGCGGTGGCTCATGCCTGTAATCCCAGCCCTTTGGGAGGCCAAGGCAGGTGGATCACTTGAGGTCAGGAGTTCGAGACCAGCCCGGCCAACATGGTGAAGACCCGTCTCTACTAAAATACAAAAAAAATTGGCCAGCCATGGTGACACGTGCCTGTAATCCCAGCTACTCGGGAGGCTGAGGCAAAAGAATTGCTTGAACCCAGGAGATGGAGGTTGCAGTGAGCTGAGATCGCATCACTGCACTCCAGCCCAGGCGACAGAGCAGCAAGACTCTGTCTCGGGGCGGGGGTGGGGGGAAACATTGTACTTGATGAATGAAGATGGCCCTTGCTTCCCGAGTGTCTTGAGGTGTGAGCTGTAATGCAGATGAGTGGGGCCCCAGGAACACAGTGACACTAGGCACCATGAACCTAGAGGCGGCTTGGAAGTGCCACACACCAGGGCTATTTTCTCCCCGTGCTCAGTTCATCCCTGCTGGAGGGTGCTGGCCTCTAGAAGCCCCGATACTGCCTAGCACACCCAGGCCAACAGGGCCCACTCACCTGCAGAGAAGAGGCCCTAAAAGCATCACCCAGCTCATTACTGAGGCTCTTGCAGCTTGGAGCAAGGGCTGTATAAAGTTACCCAAAGAAAACACAATCAGTGAATTTGTGGGTCTGGGTTCTGTGTAGCTTCTACTTTGAAGGAAGCTCGTTTACTGAATAGAGCAGAGCTCTGTGTTTTCATTAAATGTATCAGCCCAAGACACTGAGCTGGGCCAACATCCAGTACAAAAGGGAAGGCTTTTCAATGTTTATTAATTCATCAGCCAGTATCAGGCAGAACATCTTGCTTCGAGGAAGGGGAGTCTGGATTCGACTCCTTATACTAATTCATAACTGCTCTGTGCTCAGCAACAGCTGAGTTTGGTCCTCTCCTATCACACACCACGTATTTCTTCGAAAAAGTAAAATCCCACGTAGGAGTCTCAGGAATCGCACATCCTAGAAAAGCATGAGTTCTGTCACAATCAAACAGGTAATCATGAGGCTCCTATACCAGGAATAAGTCGTAAGAATGTCTGCAGGCACACTGGCTTTTCATGGCAAAATGCTGCTGAGACACTCCAGGGCTTCAGAAATAGAGCAGAGCAACATCCTCCTTCATCCTGCAGGGAGCTAGAGCAGTAGCTTTCATAAAGCAGCTTTGGAAATGAGCTCCGTGCTTCAATGTGGCCTAGCAGAGTGGCCAACGATGAGGATGTGGACACTGACGAGAGACGTCAGAGTCACATGGCAATCTCACCTACAAAACCAAGAGGACAGGCCAGGTGCAGTGGCTCAGGCTCATAATCCGAGTGCTCTGGGAGGCCAAGGCGGGTGGATCACTTGAAGTCAGGAGTTCAAGACCAGCCTGACCAATATGGTGAAACCCCGGCTCTACTAAAAATACAAAAAAAAGTTAGCCAGGTGTGGTGGCGCAGGCCTGTGATCCCAGCTACTCAGGAGGCTGAGGCAGGAGAATTGCTTGAACCTAGGAGGTAGAGGTTGCAGTGAGCTGAGATCACGCCTCTGCACTCCAGCCTGGGTGCCAGAGCAAGACTCCATCTCAAAACAAAAACAAAAACAAAAACAAAAAAAGGAGAGGACAGTACTGTCCTACCAACATCAGAGGGCCCTGATGGGAGAGCCAGACCTCCCACGCACAAGGAGCAGGTTCTGGCCATCTCCTATCTCTGTCAGCTAGACAATGGCAGCAGGCAAGTGGCTCTAATGCCAAAATAAGGCAAGTCCTTGCGAAGAACATTTTTGTGGGTCCTCCTTTAGAAAAACCTATCATTCTAAAAATGTGAAACATGATGGTAAGCAAAAAGAAATGGACAAATAATAAGGAAATATTCCAAACTGACATATTTTTCAGTTTAGTCTAGCTTCCAAACTAGTTTTCCTTACTTTTCTGTTGACTGTGAAATTCACAAATTAACTGCATTCAGAACACAGTCTTTGATTATGGCTTGTGCCGTTGAAACCAATCAAATATTTCTGAGAAGTGGTAAAGTGTAGCGATTTAGAGGGTTGTCACAGCATGAGAAACATTCAGACTTCATCACCCCAATTCCCACTTTTTAAATCCAATTGGGTGGCTTGGCTCTTGTGAGAGATCTGCAATTCACTCTTCCTACGTGTGATGTTGTTACAGCGCAGATAACCATTATCACATAATAAGTGGTTTAGGCAGGAGCAGGAGGAAGGAAGTTTTCAGTTCCACCCAAAACCAATTCTACCTGGTAGCTATAGACAACAAGACAGATGGATAGGTGGGCGGACGGGAAAGCCTGGCAAGGACCTGCCCTGCATGGCAAATGTTTAGACTCTGGCTGCTGTCGATCAGTCTCCCTCCAGCCTAACAGTTTGTGCATTGAACACTAGTGGATTTTGCACTTAATTAAGAGGGTTCTAGCCAACCAAACTGTATTTAGAGACTAAAAAATTAGCCACATGAACAAAAGTATACACTTCGGCTGCATTAACACTCCTACCCAAGACTATTTTTAAATACAACTCCCAAGCCATTAAGTTTGAAAACTGCCAGAACTGATTTGGTAATCTGCTGCTTTGCCAAGTGCTGGAAGTTAGCTTTAACTTCACGCCCACTCTCACACAGACAGACAAACAGACACACACTCACACATACATTCACACAAACAGCTGGTTTTCCCATTATGTTCCTTAGCCTTAGTTTGCTACTTACTTAACTGCTCAAACCATCCACATGTAATTGCAAAGTTAATCCATTTGGTATTTCTCCTCTTCCAGCTCTATGAGTCCTTAAGCCACGCAGAGCACTTAGCAGAGCACTTATGATAAGACAATGCTTTGCCAATGCTCCTCATTCTAACAAGGACTCTCTCCAACTTGCCTACCTCCTCCAAACCACCAGGAAGCTCTGACTTTCCCAGGTGCAACTACCCTAATGGGGGGCTGGGGGATCCTCTTTCCCCAACTCCTCCAGGATGGTGCCCACTATGAATAAGTGGAAGCGGCTGGCTGTAGCATGGACAAGGAGAACAGAGACATCATAAAAAGCAAAGGACGTCAGCACCCCGATGTGTTGCAGATGCAAAGTCCTGTTTACCACTGGCCTTTAAGATTACAGTCTAAACGTCACTTCCTCCCCTTAGATGTCTGGAAAGCATAGGCTTTGTAGGTCAGAGCTCTATAGAACGTGGGTGTGTGTCACAGCAAGCTAAGCACATGTTTTTCAGAAAGGCCAGAAACTGTCAGGGGCACCCCTTCCCAAGACCCTGGCAGGGGGCAGAGGAGCCACATACCCATCCGCACACTTTAACACCTACGTTCCCCCGGCCCTCACAGGAGTCATAAATGCAATCACAACGGCTAAGATCTCTGATCCCCCTGCCTCCAAGCTGCCCTTTTAAGGACGATGTGATTATGGTTGGGCCAAGGGGACATGAGCAAAGGGACTTGTATGGCTGGCAGGTGGAGCACGAAAGGACAGGGTGCATCTCCCCCTCCTCAGGCCAGGCTGGAACAGATGGAGACTGCACACCAGCCACAGCTGAGCACCAAATAAAAATCAGCAGGTCTCTGGGAACGCTGCACCCCAACACCAGCCCAGGACTCCCGAGGTGGGCTTTTAGATAGGAGAGAGAATTATCTCCTCTTTAAGCCACTGCCACTTTATGTTCCTCAAAATAAGACCTCTTAACACCTCCCAAATCTGCACCGAACTAGGCTGCATGGCTGGCAAGCTGAGTCCAAGCACATCAGTTCCAAATATGTTAGTGCCAGTTGATCGGTCTGTTCTCATACAGGCTGGCAAAAACAAGATTTATGCAGCAATTTAAGAAACAGTTTTTTTTGAAAGAGGACTCTAGAATATTCTGGGAACACTGAATCATATGATTTTAGAGCTCACATGAGTCTTAAGATCATGTTATCTAACTCCCTCCACCAGCAAGAAGGAAGCAGGGGTTGTTCTGTGCATCACAGGCCACAAACCGATGACACAAAAGCTTACAAAGTAATAGTCCTGGCTCCAAGGAGCTGCTCAGAATTCAGTGGGTCAGAGGGGCAAGTAAAGGGACAATCATAATCCCATAGGAGGTTTTCGGACAGGGGAGGGCGTGGGGTGTGAGAGGGATACTCTCAGAAGGCCTCCT
Source organism: Gorilla gorilla gorilla (assembly GCF_029281585.2). NCBI lineage: Eukaryota > Metazoa > Chordata > Mammalia > Primates > Hominidae > Gorilla > Gorilla gorilla. The sequence goes on from NC_073230.2 coordinate 59,135,150, forward strand.
GGGGGAGCCCCAGCTGCAGCTTAAACAACGGGCATTCTGAGAAAGGGGCAAGAAAGCTCTCCAGGCCAAGGTGAGAGAGAAAGCCTGAGACCCCAGGTGAGGCCTGGGAAGCTGCGGTGGCAAACAAAGAGTGGCAAATCCAAAGGCTGGAGCCTCGCTGTCCACTGGAACTAGCCACACACAGCTATTTAAGTTTAAATGGATTAAAATTTTAAAAGGTGAAAGACTCAGCTCCTAGTTGCAATAATCACCAGTCAAGTGTTCAGAAGCACCTGTGTCTGGCAGCACTGGCAGAGAACACTGGCACCTGGCAGAAGCATCATCAGACAGCCCTGGGCTGAGCAAGTCTGGAGAGGCCCCATCAGGATGGGCCTGCAGGCTGCGTGGAGAAGGAGCAATTTCACCTTGGACAACTGGCACCATGGTCCAAAGCTTCTTGTTCCTGAGACAATTTTCTTTCCACTAATCCTCCCGCTGTCTGCCTTTGATAGAAGAAAGTCAATAGGATTAACAAATAAGCAGAGGGCATTCTGAATCAGGGAAGGATGCCCTGTCTGGCCCTCGCCAGCCTCTGTCTGGAGAGAGGTGGGAGCATCTCTAAGGCAATGGCTCCCCATGGGGATTCAGGTTCTTGGGCAGTGAATGCTAGAGGAGCACCTGGAAGACAAGAGATGGGATCGACCAGCCAGGACGCGTGACTTACCTGGTTTATCTTTGGAGGGTTGTTTTTGTTTTGTTTGGTTTGGTTTGGTTTTTTTGAGACAGAGTCTCTTTCTGTCGTCAGGTGGAGTGCAGTGGCACAACCTCGGCTCACTGTAACCTCTGCCTCCCGGGTTCAAGCGATTCTCCTGCCTCAGCCTCCCAAGTAGCTGGGACTACAGGCATGTGCCACCAGCCCAGCTAATTTTTGTATTTTTAGTAGAGATGGGGTTTCACCATCTTGGCCAGGATGGTCTCGATCTCTTGACCTCGTGATCCACCCGCCTCGGCCTCCCAAAGTGCTGGGATTACAGGCGTAAGCCACTGAGCCCGGCCGGTTGTATTTTTTTTTTTTTTAAGGGATAAGGACTTTATTGGTTTCTCTAAATCAACTGATGTCCTTTTCACAGGCATCACTTGGTGTGGTGCAGGTGGGAACTGGATCTACAAAAGTATTTGTACAAAAGTATTAGTGGTCTGGGAATCTGTCTAACCAAATGTATCCAAGAAAAATATACTCTGGCAGTTGCTTAAAAAGCTTTTTCTCTTTTTTAATAGAAATGTTTTTAGCTGGGGGATTACTCTAATTGGACTTGGCCTATAGAAGACAAGGCCCTGGCAGGGAGCAGCTCGCCACCTGATGAGGAGAGCAGAGGGAAGCGTGCTAACACCCCAAGAGGACACAGAGTTTCTCCCTGCTGGGGAAAGCCATCCTTCTCTGGAGGGGCTGGCTCAGAAGCACAGGGATGGCCCTGAGACAGGCAGCAGAAAATACACACACTGTTGGAAACCCATTGTCTATTGTCGCACCAGAGGAGACAGCAAACTCTAGTCTAGAATAAATAGCACTAGGTCTTGAAAGTATTGACCATCCTTAGCTTTGCAAGAAGCAACTAGAATCATATAAAGCATACATGAGGAAAAAAAGTTTTAATTCTATTCCAGGAAAAGACAGATGAAAAATAAGGAATTATGGAACCCTGAAAGAAAAGTGACATAGGCTACCCATCAATTCAGGGGCAGAAAGCCAGGGAGTGGCCCTGAAAAATCCAGAAACACTCAAGTGACAAGGTGGAAGCGAGAAAGCAGAGTATAAAATGGGGGAGGTGGAAACTAAAATTTACAACTCAAATAAATGAAAATCATAAAAGTGTAAAAAGGCATATTATCAGTACATCTCTATGTAGTAATATAAACCAATATCAACTACAGTATTTTAAATAAAGAAAAAGTACAAAGATGAAGATATGTAAAAGCTTTCAGTGGGTCATGAAATATCAACTTTTTTTCAGCTATAGTATAAGGTAACTGAAAAAAAAACCACACAATTAAAATTAACCAACGCATAAAACCTTCATAATTAAATGTGGATGGGGAGAGAATGAAGGAATGCAAGAAAACACCATATAATAAATACAGGACCTCAGCCGGCTGCAGTGGCTCACACCTGTAATCCCAGCACTTTGGGAGGCCAAGGCGGGCGGATCATGAGGTTAGGAGTTCAAGACCAGCCTGGCCAACATGGTGAAACCCCGTCTCTATTAAAAAAAAAAAAAAATACAAAAATTAGCTGGGTGTGGTGGTGCACACCTGTAAATCCCAGCTACTCCGGAGGCTGAGGCAGGAGAATCGCTTGAACCGAGGAAGTGGAGGTTGCAGTGAGCTGAGATCACACCATTGCACTCCAGCCTGGGTGACATGGTGAGATTATGTCTCCCCACCAAAAAAATAAATAAATACAGGAACTCTTAGTGTATTTACAAAGTTCAAGTCTAAATCAGAACCAAGTGTTAGCATATTTCAGATTTGTATGTCCTTGATCTAAATATTAATACTACTTTGGTATCAAATATTTATGCTCACTTTTCAAAACTGCAGATCAATTACAAAATTAAATTTAATCATAAATTTATAACAAAGCACAAAAGGCCTAGAAACCTAAACTACTTTTACGGTGTATAGATGCATCCTATAATCATTGTTTTCTTAATAATTACGGGAACACTTGCGTGGACACAGATTATGACTTCATTCCCTGGATCCCAAATTAAGAAGTCCACAGAATCCAGGCCTGCATATACGTGGGGGCTGTCACTCTGCCTGGGTCAAGGTTCCACTCAATAATAATCCACTCCACCTGTGCACTGGAGGTCACGAGAAAACACAGGAGGGACTGCAGGCAAAAGTCCCTGGGGGCAGGAGAGATGCAACACTTAACAAATACCTTTGTAACAAATTTTAATCATACTTCAGTTCTATCCCCTTTATAGAACCACTGAGAAATAATAAAAATGCTCTGAGACTATGTGATATTGCAACACAGAAATGTCCAACTCTTCTAATTTATTAGTAAATATTTTAATTACAAAACATTAAAATTCCTAGGCCTACTCTCCACATTACATCAAGCAATCCTTAACTTTTACTTTCTTAAATGAATTGCCAAAATAAAGAGTAGCTCAGAAGTAATATCTTTTAAAAATAATGCTCAAATCTAACGGGAAAAGTTTTATGTAACAGTTCATTATACATGCTCTCATTTGAAAGAATGTAAACACTTTCTCTAACATGTTAGCCAAAAGCCAAAGGCCTAGAAACCTAAGCTTCCTCTTATGGTGTAGAGTTAATATTTTCTTAATATCTGCATGCTTATGAGGGTTTCATACAAAATGTCACTGTGGCTGCCCCATGTCACTACCAAGAGTCACAGGCCTTCTACACTTAATACTATGTGCGGCACCGACAGGACTAGAGTAGCTCAAGTTACCCACTTCGGTTAATTTTTTTAAATTTCTTTTGGTTCTAATAACTTGATTAAATAAATATAAATTTATGCAAAGAAATGAATAACAGCTATGTTTACATGAAGTCCACATTTTGACGAAACTGATTAGCAAAACTTCCACTGATTTTTACATGGGCAAACTGCTTGAATACAGCCATTGATCAAATGCACCAGCTGTTTTGACATTTCATGTCATTGGAGATTACTGTATTCTACAGAAACATGTCTTTCCTCCATAGGAAAAAAAAAATTAAGCATGGTCCTGCCAAACAGCAAGCCTTCTTCTGTCCTTTATTAACAGAGGGTCCAATGGGAAATTTAGCCCTGTGTTCTGTAACAGACTACTGGGATGGCTCCCATAAATATTCAGACAAACGCAAAGTAAACAGATAAAGTAGAGAGTTAAATATACTTCAAAACCTCACCAAAAGGCAATTTGCCTTTATTTGTGTTCTGAGTATTCTGTTAATTCTTATACTTCAACTGAGCTCTAAAACTCCCTAAAAGTCACATCAAGTCTGACTTGTTAGTTTTTGCACGCAGCCTCTTTCCTAAAAGAACACTTTCCCCAGGAGTCAAGGAAGTCATACATCACTGTTTTAATGAAATTCCTAGTAAAAAACATACAATTTCAATCCAAGTAAAAACGTATATTTGTGTTTTTCACAAAGATAACTAATAACTACCTGTTAATAATTTAGCCAGACACAGAGTCAGTGAGTTTACATTCACCAACCTATCTCCCTTCAGTAATCTTCTAGAAGAGCGTTTGTAGGCCACAGGGTGAAATCTCGTTAATTCACTGCACCCAGTCTAGCTTGTTTCTATACAACACAAGGAGGAGTGGTAGTTTCAGCAACAGCAACAGCTTCACCACATCAGTTTGTTATCATGTGGGAAGACAGAGGCTTACTGAAAGTTTGATTTTATAATAAACGGTTGCAGAATCAGATGGAAAACAAATTTCCCTCAAGCACACTGCAAACACTGCCTTAATCTCAGGGAACAGACGAGTAATCTCAGTGAAGAGCCAACAGAATCTGCCTGCCACCAATAATGTACTAAAGCCAGAAATTTCACAGCAATATCTAACCTTTATAATTAGCAAGCATACACCTAAATTATATAAAATATTCGAAGACCTAACACCATTTATCTCCTCAGATTTGAACACAAAATTGCTTATTAAACACGTAATTCTTGTCTGAAAAAATATAAGGATATTAACATTTTCTTGATGCTTCTTCACTGAAAGTATTAACAAATGACAAAGTGAGAACAATAGAAGTTAAAAATAATATGTCTACATTTCTTGGACAAAGATGTTCGGACAAGTAAATTAGACACTGGATATGAGTGAGGGAAAGAACTGAATGCATCAGGAATAATTTCATGTTTTCCATAGCAAAAATCCTTAGTTTTCCTTTGCAATTCAAATATGAAAGCCAATCAGAGCTCTGGGAAGCCCTGAGAAGGCCAGCCCTCGACTACCTCTTGCCACACAGTACCAGGCTGAAAAGAGTGCCACGCTCTTAGGGTAAGTCCTTTCACTTCTATCATTAGACTCCCTTCAAGGATCTTACAGATACTCTTTGGATACAGTTTTGCCGGCCTTTTAAATGTTCTCTCTGTCTTCATATTTATTTATAAGGTGATAGTGACAAAATAATTCAGTGTCCTTAAATAGGCTCATTTAATAGGCTATGAAAGCCACAGATTTAAAGATACCTCTGTTTCACATTTCCCTGTTATTTGGGGATGCCTATTACCATGAAAAAGGATTTCCCACATTTACTTTCTTTCTGGGGAATTTGTTTGTTCAAAGAGAATTATATAACCACCAGTAAGTGCACTGCAAAAAAAAAAAGAGAGAGAGAGAGAGAAAGAAAACTTCTTTTTAACATTCCTCCGCTTCAGGATTATTTGATTTGCTAACCTGGCTCACCTTTTCCTGGCATTAAAAGAAAACTTTAAAATTTTAAAAAGAGCCCGACTGAAAGTCTTTTACACACTTGGGCAACACGCCCGCCTATGGGCACATGGGCAGGGTGAGTCAGTGGGACACAACTGTAACAGAAAAAAAGATTTGTTGTCCCCAAAGCTGCCTCCTTCAAGTCCAGTTGCCATAGCAGAAAGTGGGCCCATTCAGTAAGCAGGTGCAGGGCTCACCCCAACCCTCATTCCATTTGCAAGACTCATACACATTTGCTCCAGGCGAGCGAGCGAGTTCGAAGGTCCCCGGCGCGCCGCGCTTAAAACTACAAAGTCCGCCGGGACTGCGCGCTACCCCGCGGCCCAGCCTGCACCGCTGGCCGGGATGAGCACGGCGCACCTGGCTCGGGGTCTGAATAATGAGCAGGGCTGCTCGTCCTGTTTGAGGGAAATTACTCTTTCTGAGAGTCAAATCCTGAATGTGACGTGTAATCCCTGCACGCAAGGTGTGGGGATAGCAAACAGAAACCGGGAGAGGTTTGGGCAAAAGCGGAACCGCGAAGACAGGGATGGGCCGCCAGACTCGCGGGTCCGCTACGGATGTCTGCGCCTCAGGCCTGGCCCCACTAGGACGCCCCTTCCACTGCCAGGGGAGACCCTGGAATAAAGGCAGGGAGGGAGAGCTGCTGCCATGAAACCCTCCGGGCAATCCGAACACCTTCCGAGAACGCGGGGCCCGGGCGGCTGCGAAGCCGGGGAGCCCTCCCCTCCACGCTGCCGGGAGAGCCGATCCTGGGGCTGCCGCCGAGGCCGGGAGAGGGAAACTTGATAGGAACCGGCCAGGGGCAAGCCCGCAGGGAAGAGGCCGGAGTCAAAGGCCGGGCGTCCCCTCGCTCCCCGCACCACCCCTACGGCAAACACTTCGGGGGCCTGAGGAAAGCTCGGAGCTGAGTGGGGGCTGTGCTGGCGGGGACCCCCATAAGGACGCCTGCATACAAACCACCCCGCGCGAAACGTGCGCTTCGGCCCCGGCCCGACACGGTTACCTGGGCAACGACCCGGGCGCCCAAAGTACACAGCACGCACCACCACCCAACACCAGCACCCAACACCAGCACCGCACCACCTGCTCCACCACTACCACCAGCACCCGCTGGGGCGGCAGAGAGGGCGCCCTGCCCGGGAGCGCGCGGTGCGGACGCGGGCGTCCGAGCCCAGGGAAGCCCCCTCTCCACCCCGCCCGACCGCGGGGCCGCTTACCCGGTCGGGGGCTTGACCGCCGAGGCGCGCGGCGCGTCCATGGTGCCTGGGGCCGGGGCGCGGGCGGTGCTCGGGGCCCGCCGACTCAGGCGCTGGCTACCGCCGCCACCGCTGCCGCCCTCATTCACTTTTTCCGCGCTGACCCATCGTCCTCCCACGCGGGCCGGCGGAGGACAGCGGCGGAGCGCGGCGGACGGAAGGGGCTGGAATCGTCTCTAGCGGGCGGGGGCGCCGGGAGCGCAGGGAGGGGCTGGCGGCGGCGCGGGGCGCGGGCGCCGGGAGCAAGGTGCGCCGCGCCCCCGCCCCGGCTGGCTCCGCCGCGCCCACCGGAGCGCCGCCCCCGCCCCGCCCCGCCCCGCCCCGCCTGCTCAGAGTCCCGACCCGGCCCGCGGCGAGCGTCCGGGGAAGGAATCCTCCGGCACCTGGGCCCTGCACCGACGCCCGCGGGTGCGGCAGAGGGCTTCTCCCCGTGCTCCTCCACCCCCGGGGGGAGCGCGACCCTCTCTGGGCGGAGTGGGGGATCCCGGGGCCGACGCCTCCCTGGCGGAGTTGGGGGAGGGGAACCACCTGGAGCCTGGAGGCCGTGCGAGGGCGAGGTGGGCGGACCAGCCCGGGAGGACTGACGTTGGAGGGTGAGAAGTGAGTGTCCGGCGCCGCTCTCTGACCTTTATCCGTGCAGCAAATGTCTAGTGCGTAGGGTCGCAAAGTGGGAGTCCCGACCTGGAGCGTCAGGAACACCTGGGAACTTGTTAGAAATGCAGATTTTTGGGGCCCACCAGGTCCCACGGAATCAGAAACAGTGCGGGCTGGAGCGCGGCCTCGCTTTGCTAACAATTCACTCGCTCTAGGTGAATGCTCGCTTAAGTTTGCCAACCTGATTCACTGGGCGCTACTGTGGCACAACCCTGCCACTCCAGTGCGGGCTGGCGGGCAGATATGCAGGTCCTGCCGGCCACGCCGGGGCCCAGAGCAAGTCAGCCAGAGGTCCCTTATCTGCCGAACTTCACCTCCACTCTCTAAGATCTTGGTTGGTATGATGGGCTGACCTATAAAAGTGGCAGTTTCATATGGTTTCAATGACTCGAATAAAAGACCAACAAGAGGCCAGATCGGGCGAGCCTGATAGCGTTGGGGGTGACTCTCCCCTTGCGATCTTGTCATTGGATGAGGTATCCAGAGGCCTGCGCAGCCTTCCTCCCTCTGATCCCCTGCTTTCTCATTAACTGAAGGGGGGGCAGACCAGTCTATATGCAAAATGTGAGTCCTTACCCGTGGCTGGCAGATCTTGGGTGCTCCCTAGCTCCCACCTAGAAGGTTTACTAAGTCCCCAGGTGGCCCTGGGGCTCACTTCCCTGCAGCCCAGCCTCCCATGAGTGGAGCGCTTTCCCGGCTCAGGGCCTCTGGCTGGGATGCTGCTCCACAGTGCTCTTCCTCCTCCTTCTCATCCCGTGGTCTCCCCAAGGAGCCTTTCCTGGCCTCTCTGTCTAAAAGCACCCTGCGGAGCACAGTGGCTTACACCTGTAACCTCAGCACTCAGAGAAGCCAAGGCCGGAGGAGCACTTGAGCTCAGGAGTCGGAGACCAGCCTGTGCAACATGGGAGAACTTTCTACAAAATAAAAAAATTAGCGGAGCATGGTGGCACACACCTGTAATCCCAGCTACAGGGCGGGGCGGCGAGTGGGGAGCAGGCTGGACAATGGAGTGAGATCCTGTCTCAAAACACAAAATAAAAGCAGCTCTCACTCAAGCTCCTGACTGCTGCCTTGTCTTAATTTTCTTCTGAGCATTTGTCACTGTATGTGTGTGTGTATGTGTGTATGTGTATATATATATGTGTGTGTATATGTGTATGTGTGTATATATGTGTGTGTTTATATTTAAATGTAAGTTTATAAAGAAATGTTTACATGTAATGTGTTATATTTATAGACATGTTTATATGAATGCATAAAATTTGTATTTATGTAAACTTATAAATACATATATACATTATATATAAATGGAATAAAAAACATAAATAACATACCCTATTCCGCATATATTTTGCTCATGTGTTTGCCATTGGTCTCCTCCCTAGCATGTGATCTTAGCAAGCGCTGGGCCTTTGTCTGATTTATCACCCCCAGCATCTAGGGCAGTGCCTAGCAGGGTGGAGTCAGTGCTCAGTAAACAAAGGGTGCACTGAATGAATGAATCTCTTCTTGCACCTTGGGTGTGGGTATTAGAGAGTCTCTCCCAAAATCTGGGGAGCCCCTCCTTGCTCTGGACACCACCATGGGAAGGGCTGCCCAGGAGGGGCCAGAGCTGAAAACTAGACTAGGCACTGTGAGCCAGACCCCATTGAAATCCCTAAGGAGAAGTCCACCTCACAGGTGACACATACTCCAAGCACCTGGCAGAGGCAGCAAGAGGAAGTATGGTGGGGACATGAAGCAAAAGAAGCCCAGAGTGACCCAGTGTCTCAGATGCTGAGCACAGATGGCAACAGGAAGCCCGAAGCAGGTGGATGGTGAAGAGTAAGAGAGCTCCTCAACATCCAGAAAAACAATGAGAAGGAGGTGACGTGCCACCTCCAGGCCAAGATGCAACTTGCTGTTCTAGGAAGAAGGCCCAGGTGACCCTAGGCCTGGACAACCTCAGATCCTTGGAAGGCCCCCAGACATCTACTCACAAACCCAAAAGGGACCAGTTTCCAGAAATGAAGTGGAGGGTTAAGCCTGGTTAGAGCTGTCAGGATGAGACACAGAGTAAAGGTCAGACTTGCTGCCAGAGGGAGGAGCTTCACGCTGTGGCCCAGGGCCTGCAATCTAAATGGGCCAGGACTGCCGATCACTTGTGTCAACTGTGGGGAGGGGCACAGAGCCTGGGGGGCAGGCGGGGCCTGGGACCTGATCAGATTCTGTGCATATTGCCACCCACACTTCCCTGACTGATAAGGGCCCCAAGATGCAACTGTGGGGAGTTGTTTTCCAAAATTGTATAGTTCAACAGATATTTCTGAGCATCTACTGTATGCCAGCCTTTGTCTGCGGTGTGGATGTGGCCACCTCATAGGGAGGGCTAGGCAAGGAAATCAGTAACAGGGCTGAGCTCTTCCAGACAGACAGTGAGAAAGAGGAATAGGTGATGGGCTGAAAGCAAAGGGCTGAGTGGGGCCTTGTAGAGGATGTCACCAAGATCAGCCTACCACTTGTCACTGAGCAGAACGCACTCCTTCCTGTGCTTACTGACCTTCAGCAGAGCAAATGGCACAATCACACGCTAGGGAAACTCAAAGGGAAAGGTGTTCTTTATGGACTCTTTCCTGCACATGCTTTTAAATGTCCTTATTAAAACTGTCACTTTTTTTTTTTTTTTTTATGAGAGGGAGTCGTTCTGTTGCCCAGGCTGGAGTGCGATGGCGCAATCTCGGCTCACTGCAACCTCCGCCTCTCATGTTCTAGCGATTCTCCTGCCTCAGCCTCTCAAGTAGCCAGGATTACAGGCGCCTGCCACCACGCCTGGCTAATTTTTTGTATTTTTATTAGAGATGGGTTTCACCCTGTTGGCCAGGCTGATCTCAAACTCCTGACCTCAAGTGATCTGCCCACCTCAGCCTCCCAAAGTGCTGAGATTACAGGCATGAGCAACCACACCCAGCCACTTTTTCAGATGTCGACCATCACTAAATCATCTATATTTTATAGTGTGGCAAACATCCAGGGATGTGCTGATAAATGCTTACAAATGATATTTTTAAATTTTTTTAAAAAGAGCCCCTATTTGTAGCATTTGCCAGTTTTTGTAGTGTAAACGCACCTTGGCAGATTTCAAGCTAGGGTGTTGTAAAGTCACTGAACAGGGAGTTACAGAAGGTGCAGCAAGACCGCAACTCTCCATGATTTGCCTTCCCACATGCGCGAAAGCAGAACCTTTGCCCTTTCATCCACAGAGCATGGCTGAGTGCTGCTCTTTGTCCCAGGACACCATGCTTGTGTCCTGGTATGGGCTGTAATGGGTGCCCTTGGCTATAGCTCTGGACTACAGTGGCATCAGCTCTTGCCCCAAGCAGTAGGAGCTATCCTGAGACCAGGGTGTAAGGCTACTTGAAGGACATTCTCTCCTTGGTCTAACCCCGTCCCCCTTCTTTGCTCCTACCTCTCCTCCCAGGCACACCTGGGGTCTCAACAGCCCCCATTGGCGTACACTCAGCTCTCCATGACACGAGGTGGGTGCCTGCAGTCAAACCAGCTGCTCTTTCTGGAGGGAAAATGAAAGGAAGAAAGCACATCAAAGACACAGATGGAAGCAGTCCAGTTTAAAGCAGGGCTTCGTAAACGTGGATACTTCTTGGGATGTTATTAAGATTTAGTTTGTGATGCAGTGAGTCCGGCTGGGACCTGAGAGTCTACGTTTCTAACAAGCTCCCAGGGAAGTGGAGACTGCTGGCCCAGGGAGCACACTTTGAGTAGCGAGGGTTTAGGGTCAAACACAGTGAGCATCTTCGGGCCTGATCTTCCACTCACTGGTGGTATTGCCAAGAGCAAATTACTTCTCTCTAGGCTTTAGTGTCCTCCTCTCTAAAATGAGAATATTCAGGGGTGGATCCAGATTTCAAAGGCCCTGAATCTTACAAAATTGTAAGGACCTTTTAAATAAATAAAGCATACCATATGATTAATGCAAATTTAGATACCAAAAGGATATTTATTTTGAATGTGTTATGGACCGAATTGTTTCCCCTCAAAATTCATAAGTTGAATATAACTGTAATTAGAGTAGAAACTGTCACTGTAACCAGTGTAAGGGTAATTACAGATAGAAACTTAGAAAAGTGAGTAAGTTTAAGTGAGGTCATAAGGGGGGGAGGGCCCTGATCCTATACGGCTGGTGTCTTTATTGGGAGAGGAAAAGACAACAGAGCTCTCTCTCTTTCTTCACCAACCGCGGTGGCACCTTGATCATGGACTTCCAGCCTCTAGAACTGTGAGAAAATGAATTTTTGTTGTTTAAGCCGCGCAGTCTGTGATATTTTGTTATGGCAGCCCAAGCAGTCTAACACAGATTTAGAAACTAAACCATTATGGATGCAACTTTTTTTTGTCTTTTTTTTTTTTTTTTTTTTTGAGATGGTGTCTCACTCTTTCGCCCAGGCTGGAGTGAAGTGGCATGATCTCGGCTCACTGCAATCTCCACCCACCAGGTTCAAACAATTCTCCTGCCTCAGCCTCCTGAGTAGCTGGGACTACAGGCATTCACCACCATGACAGGCTAATTTTTTTTTGTATTTTTAGTAGAGACAGGGTTCTGCCATGTTGGCCAGGCTGGTCTCGAACTCCTGACCTCAGGTGATCCACCCGCCTCAGCCTCCCAAAGTGCTAGGATTACAGCGTGAGCCACCGTGCCTGGCCAGTTGCAACTTTTCAAAGCTGACTTTACTACAACAAGTGAGCAAGTGATGGCATGACAGTAGTTCTGCCTTCCGGGGGTAAGAATAGTGCCTACTCACCAGGCCCAGGGGGAGGATTACAAGGGATAAAGTGTGCAAATTTCTTGCGGTGGTACCTGACACTGGTAAGCAATCAATCCACATAACTCTTACTATTCAGACTTGTTCACTTGCTTTTGGTGCATAGTTCCCTGCACAACCATGCAGCTAGAGTCCTGGCCCCTTGAAAAGAACTTAAAGCAGAAACAAGAGCCAAACACCCGTCATTGCGCTCTGGCAGGTGTACATGTCACCTGAGCTGGGCCAAGGTGGTGCGGGGGGGCGGCTGGGGGTGCTGTTTTTGGGAATGGGAGAGTCATGCATCCAAAGTCCTCTTCTCCAGCCGGTGTGCTGCAGTACTCGAGTCACCCTCAGCTCTAGAAACCCTTCCCTCTGTTTCCTAAAACCCCCCGGGAAAAATGTAAATTCTCCGGCAGAAGACACTGCTCAGCATTTTATGGAGCTGTGGCTGTGGACAAGCGAAAGAGCTTGGGTCTGTAGTGAGGAGCTGTTGAATTTAGGCCAAGGAGACCCTTGAGAAAAGGTTTGGGGCCCCACAAGTCCAGCCTTCCACTCTCCCCATTACATTCTCAAGTTTGCATTAAGGCGAGAATTGAATAACTTTCTTTTCAGGATGGTACATTATTAAACAGGACATATTTTACATGGGGTCATTAACTAACAATAGTAACTCAAAGAAATATTTATGTAGAGTGCTTTCTATTTTTTCTTTTCTTTTTTTTATTTTTTGAGACCAATTCTCACTCTTTCGCCAGGCCGGAGTGCAGTGGCGCAATCTCGTCTCACTGCAACCTCTGCCTCCTGGGTTCAAGCGATTCTCCTGCCTCAGCCTCCTGAGTAGGGAGTAGCTGGGACTACAGGCACCCGCCACTATGCCCTACTAATTTTTTGTATTTTTAGTAGAGACGTGTTTTCACCATGTTGGCCAGGCTGGTCTCCAACTCCTGACCTCATAATTCGCCCGCCTCGGCCTCCCAAAGTGCTGGGATTACAGACATGAGCCACCGCACCTGGCCTGAGTGCTTTCTTTTTATCAATATATAATTCACATACCGTCAAATTCACCTCTCTCAATTCAGTGGTTTTTAGTACATAGAGTTGTGCAACCATTACCATTGTCTAATTTCAGAACATTCGCATCCCCCCAAAATAAACCCTGTGTCCATTAGCATCCACTCCCCATCCTTCCACTCCCTGAAACCACGATTTACTTTATGTCTCTATGGATTCACCTACTATGGTCATTTCATATAAATGGAATCACACAATATGTGGCCTTTTATGACTGGCTGCTTTTTCTTTTTTCTTTTCTTTTCTTTTTTTTTTTTTTTAATTGAGACAGAGTCTCGCTCTGTTGCCCAGACTGGAGTGCAGTGGCACAATCTCAGCTCACTGCAACCTCCGCCACCTGGGCTCAAGTGATTCTCCTGCCTCAGCTTCCTGAGTGGTTGGCGCTATAGGCATCCACCACCACGCCTGGCTAATTTTTGTATTTTTGGTAGAGATGGGGTTTTGCCATGTTGGCCAGGCTGGTCATGAACTCCTGACCTCAGGTGATCCACCCACCTCGGCCTCCCAAAATGCTGGGATTACAGGCATTAGCCACCGTGCCAGGCCTATTAATAGTTAATTTTTAAGGACTACTTCCTAGATGTGATGCACTATACTAAACTCATTAATAACTCTAATCATTGTGTGTATATATATAAATATACATACAAAAAATTTTTTTTTGAGACGGGGTCTCGCTCTGTCGCGAGGCTGGAGTGCAGTGGCGCAATCTCAGCTCACTGCAGCCTCCGCCTCCCAGGTTCAAGCAATTCTCCCACTTCACCCTCCCTAGTAGCTGGGATTACAGGCGCACCACCGCGCCCAGCTTATTTTTGTATTTTTAGTAGAGACGGGGTTTCACTATGTTTGGCCAAGCTAGTCCTGAACTCCTGACCTCAGGTCATCCACCCGCCTCGGCCTCCCAAAGTGCTGGGATTATAGGCATGAGCCACCATGCCCAGCCAATCATTTTATATTTTAAATGATCTGAAAGGTAGGTACTATTGTTGTCCCTTTTTAAAAATTATATTAAAATTATATGACTTTATAATAAAAATATAATGAAATATAATTATATTTTTATTTATATTTATTATATATTATAATTATATAATAAAAATCAGCCTTGTCCCCATTTTATAAGTGAAAAAAAATCAAGAATTAGGGAACTTAAGTCACCCAATGTTACACAGGGCAAAGATTCATACCAGGCAACCTTACCTAAGACCCTGTATTCTCGGCCATTGTACAAATGCATCACTTTAATCTATGCCTGTCACCCAGCCCTCCCATGAAGCATTCAATGCAGAAGCAGCCCCAGCACCTAGCGTTTGTCAGCACATGCATGTTGCGCTCTCTGCCAAGTGGCAAACGAAGGAGAATGTGTAGGTTTGGCTATCCTGCCACTTTGTCATGAAGCTCTTTATTTAAGCCACCAGCTGTCATAATTTTCCTGCTAGTGCGAGCACACCGAGAGCTATGCTTCCCGTCCTGCACTGTGTAGGGAGGCATTTCTTCACCTCTTTGCAGAGATGTTCAGTCCATGATCTTACGTAACATTGCACCCACGCCCTCCACCCACATAAGGATTATGCAATTGCGTGTAGGATTCCTTGCCGTGTTTTCTGGAAATATGAGCCTCTTCAGAAAATGCATCCACGTAGTTTTGACGAAAGAGGATTTTCTGACCTGTGCTGATGAATGTTCTGTCTTTATATATAATTTTGCCTTGGAGAACTTGTCTGGTTTGAAGTCAACTGAAGGTTAAGGGCATATTCATCTACAAATAAGATTATATCCTTCATACTTACTCAGTTTTATTCAATTCCAAAGTCATTCCAAAAATCAAAGATGGCTTTAGCAGTATTTTATATCCTCTTTTATACTGCACTATATATTACAATTCTCTATTATTTAACATGGTTCAAGAGTGGAGGGGTTGGCTGATGGAATATAACTACAATTCTAAATTTTTGATTTATGTTTTTGGATATGGTGGCTTTTGATGCCAATCCATGGCCTCCTTCCCAGAATTATAATTTGATATTTTTAGTGAGTTTATAGGCTACATTTATCAAGGGGAAGAAATAAAAGCAATGGTTCTCTATTCCTGGCTTCCCAAATATTTAGCATTTAGGAAGGCTCCCAGCTGACACCTCTCCTGTGTTACTTTCTGCATCAGGCTTGTCCAGGCATGTTGGATGGACAGAGAATGTAGGCTGCCAGGATATTCACACCTCATGAGGAGTGTGGCGCCTCCTAGAAGGAGCTCATCCTGGGCGTTGAGGGTGGCTGCGTAGGAGAAGCTCAAGGATCAGCGGGTCTCTCATCTTGGGTGGGGGATTTGTGGCCTCACACTGTGTGGAGCAGATTGTGACCTGCTCCAGGCCTTCAGAGACTCCTGTGGTTCCGGCAGGTCCAAGAAGGAGCAGCACTGAGCCATATCACCCTGGGCTTTTCTTAGTTAAGGCCTCAGGGAGGAGTTCATTTACAATGGATTTTGAAGTTGTAAAGGAAGGCCTTAGTCATAGGGGCAACTGTCAGCACCACCAGCCAGACATAGTATTGTAGTATCGCTGGCAGCGACGAGGGACAGAGAGCTGAAGAAAAGGGACCTAGGGATGCCACCAGGTATGAAGGAAGCACTAATTTGTGCGGTCCAGGAAGAACTTCCTTGCGGGGATCCCAGAGCCATCAGTTTCTTGGAGTTCCTTAAGGTAATGGGATAGAGGCAGGAGCATTCTCACTCACCACTATAGTTGGACATTATTTTTACTTACAGGCTACTGTAGCCTAGGAAACCTCAGTTATGTAACAAACATATTCTCCAGAAATATTTTCTGAGACCTTCAAGAATCTGCAGATTCACGATGATGGAAATTTGGGTACAGGCTTCTCAATTTCTCTAGAATAAATATTTCAGGAGAGAGGCTTCTGCAACCTTGCATGACAACATTCACAACAAAAGTTCACTGTCCCTTGAACTGGCAAATCATCACCCACAAACAACAGACACTAACACAGCTGTTTTTACTCCAAAGAGCATCTGCATCATGCTTACTGAGTCAGAAACACCATAGCTGAGTGGAGATGGGGCTGCTGGAGGTGATGGTGTGTCCTCTCCAGCCAAAAGCTTCCCCTGGTGTGCTCAGTAGAATTACACCTTCCTTCTTGTTGCGGCCTTCTGGGCTATTTTTTAAATTAAAAAGTAGAATGAAATATCAGATCTGTGAATGCCATAGGGCTACTGTATTCCATTTTCTAATATGATTATATGATTTCTTTCTTTTCTTTTTTTTTTTTTAAACAGAGTCTCACTCTGTTAGGCCCAGGCTGGAGTGCAATGGCGCGATCTCAGCTCACTGCAACCTCCACCTCCTGGGTTCAAGCCATTCTCCCACCTCAGTCTCCCAAGTAGCTTGTATTACAGGCACCCACCACCATGCCTGGCTAATTTTTTATATTTTTAATAGAGACGGGGTTTTGCCATGTTGCTCAAGCTGGTCTCAAACTCCTGACCTGAGGTGATCCGCCTCCCAACGTGCTGGGATTAGAGGCATGAGCCACCGCGCCTGGCCTCTTTTGTTTATTCATTGAAACAACAGCAAAGATGGGAATGAGAGTGTTAGGGAGGACATAGCAAAGTAAGGAGGAATGCTGAAACTACAGAGGAATAGCTCCTTCCCACACTCTAGATTAAACATTCACCCCAGGGAACAGATCTCTCAAATGCAGGCACCCCTGGAATGTTTACTCCTCTGTAGATGTTACTTTTGTTTTTCAAATTAATCACTTGAGCATCACATGCCTTTTGGCAGAAGTCAACTCTCTTCATTTTGAGGACCCCATCGCTGTTCAATGATCCAAGAATCCCACGGGCTAAATGGGGTGGGAGGTCAGACCTCACTCGGCACCAATCTCAGAGGGAGCTGTGCCCATCAGTGCTGTGACTGATTGCTGGCCAACTGTGGACAAGTCGGGGTACTCCAGAGCCCATGTGTGCCAGGCCCCCAGAGGTAGGCCGATTCCAGCTGGCCACAGGGCTTCTCTGGGGGATGCCTCGGGAAGGTGCTTGCCTTTACATGTCCCAGGTAATAACTCTTTCTAGTAACCTTCAGAGCCCCTTCCCAGGGCACATACCAGACCCCAGGGCATCAGGGGACACGGTTAGGGTACTGGGTAGATTCTTGGATTCTAAAGCAGAGGAGTCCAAGTCCACCTCTCATTCTACCCCCAGCTCTGCTCCCACCAAGGCAAGGCAATGGATTGAAGCTGTGCAAAGCACAGCCAGCCTTGCATGGTCACCCCTCTGGGGCCAAAGCCACCTGCTTGTCTGACATTTGCATAACTAACAAAAGTACTTAAGTGATTCTGGGAAGAATGAGGTGAATCCAATTCTTAGTGGCTCTATGCCTCTGCCTGAACCCAGGTGCAGCTGGCCCCCTCTCTAAAGAAAAGAAAATAGCAAACCTGCTTGCAGACAGAGGCTCATCCACACCAGAGGGGCAGTGACCTCCCTTCATTGCTTAAGTATAAGGGTGGCAGCAGGACTTAACCTGGTATGAGGGGAGCAATGCGGCGCCAGGGCCTCAGGGAAGATGATCAGGGCCTGCATAGCTGCAGGGTAAGTGATGAGAGGGAAGCCAGGCTGCCAGCTCCAGAAACTAAAAAGAAGAGGAGGTGATGGTGAGAACTTACTTACTCTATCTGTACTCAACTGTGTGTGTGTGGTTTTATTTTTTGCTTTTTTTTTTTTTTTTTTTTTGAGATGGAGTCTTGCTCCATTGCCCAGGCAAGAGTGCAGTGGCACAATCTCGGCTCACTGTAACCTCTGCCTCCTGGGTCCAAGCGGTTCTCCTGCCTCAGCCTCTTGAATATCTGGGACTACAGGTGCATGCCACCACATTCAGCTAATTTTGGTATTTTTAGTAGAGATGAGGGTTTCACCATGTTGGCCAGGCTAGCCTCGAACACCTGACCTCAAGTGATCCACCTGCCTCGGCCTTCCAAAGTGCTGGGATTAACAGGTGTGAGCCACCGCACCTGGCTTGTATCAACTGTTTTTATTTCACTTCTTGACACAAACACATTCTACCAACAGGCGAGGAAGGAAGGACTGGATGGAAAAGGAATAAGGTTGCCTTATTCTCCCATTTCCTTCTATGTCATTATTTTCACTGTTAGGTGGCTAGCTAATACATAACTATCTTAGCAAATGTAAATCAGCAGATGTTTCAAAAAAGGTGAAACTCATGGCTTCTACACTTGTCAGTGGGGGGATGGGTCTTCTGGGTCATCCTAGTTACTTTACTGCCAAGGGACCGTGTGTGTATGGGTGGGTATGTGGTATGTGCGTGTGTATGTGTGTGTGTGTGTGTGTGTGTGTTGCTCCCATCACAGCAAGTAGTTGGAGTAGGAGGAGTGGTTTGAGTGGATATTGGTCAAGGTCACTGATAAAAAGAGCAAAGTGATACAAAGGTTCAGCATGGGCCTGTTAGTGTGGGAGGTGACTAAATGTTTATTTTTACATGTAAATGATCAACCTATCTACTTTAGTCACACCTGGTAAATGTGTTTGTGTGTATGTGTTGCATAAGAGCTTGAGGAGTTGATTTGAGAGGGCAGTGAGACATGGATTATCCTTCTACAAAATATAATCTCTGGATAGAGTTTGAAGAGATTACAGGGAAAGCTCACTAGGCCATGTTGTGAGTTCTAGAACCAGGAGGAATGGAAGCTCACCTCCCAGGTGGAGATGTGGCCTCTCTGCACTATAGGCAGTAAGTGTTACTATACACCTAGCTAGGGATGAAACAAAGTGTGTCCAGCACCTGCCCCCACCACCCCTTGCCCTGGCCTATGCTGACTGTAAGATGGCTTGGCTCAGAACAGCAACTAATACACACAAAAATGAGTCTGTTCCAATATTTATCATCCCAAACTGCATGCAAATATGCTAAAGAAGTATACTGGGATATTTCACTGTGGTTAGTTACTACATATAGAAAAGAGAATAAATAATCTAAAAATTCTGAATTCCCAACCAGTGAGGGATCTATTCTGTACACCTTTCACCTGGCAGCTCTAGTTGGTGAGGATAAACAGAAGGATGATGTTTTGAGACCCAAGGAAAAAACCCCGAGGCCATTCAAAGCCACTTAGTTTAACCTGCCTGACCTGCCTAATACCGAAGAGGCAACTGGAGCAATGAGCTTATGGCCATAGAACGAAACAGTCTCTCGCATCCCCTAAGCCAGGCCAAAAAGTGACCCAGCAGTTTCACGATGTTTAGACCAATACTTCAGGCACTCATCATTTCTCATCTGGAGGATGGTGGCAGCCTCGCTGCCTCTTGTACCACCATTCAATCTGCCTCAGGATGGGCCTGTTACTGGAAAGAGGTCCTGAATCAGACCCCAGGGAAGGTTTCTTGGATCTTGTGCAAGCAAGAATTCAGGGTGAGTCCGTAAAGTGAAAGCAAATTTATCAAGAAAGTAAACGAATAAAAGAATGGCTACTCCATAGGCGGAGCAGCCCTGAAGGCCCATTTTTAGGGTTATTTCTTGATGGTACGCTAAACAAGGGGTGGGTTATTCATGCAGCCCCTTTTTAGACCATATAGGGTAACTTCCTAACATTGCCATGGCATTTGTAAACTGTCATGGTGCTGGTGGGAGTGTAGCAGTGAGGATGACCACAGGTCACCATCTTGGTTTTCGTGGGTTTTAGCCCACTTCTTTACTGCAGCCTGTTTCATCAGCAAGGTCTTTGTGACCTGTATCTCGTGGCGACCTCCTGTCTCATCCTGTGACTAAAAATGCCTTAACCTCCTGGAAATGCAGCCCAGCAGGTCTTAGCCTTATTTTACCCAGCCCCTATTCAAGATGGAGTCTCTCTGGTTCACATGCCTATGACAGGCCTACTAAACACAAGTCTGACCTTTTGTTACCAGCCAGCATCACTATCCTCACATGCCTTAGGATTCTTCAGTGGCTCCCACTGCCTGAAAAAGTCAAGTTTAAATATACATGTATAACATTTTTGACCCTGTATAAATTTGGCTTTTCTTTTATCCTCCTGTTTTTCAGAGAAAATGGAGAGCCCAGACAAAGGTTTCAGCTAGCCTGGTCATTAAGTGCTAGGATTTATGTGGGTCTTAGGAGACAGGATTTTAGCAGGGAAGCCACTCCAATTTTTACCTGTTGAAATTATTTAAATATTTTAACGCTCTATGTGAACAGAACCAAATTTATCTGCAGGGCAAATAAGCTCAGAGGCTGCCAGTTTTTACCCTCTAGAAGACGAGCATGCTGACAACTAACATTTCCTGATTAAGAGTTTATTGTTCTTCTAAACACAAGTCAAAGAGCACTCTATCCCAAGAACAGAAGAATATGTGTTCTTTTCAAGTGGACATAAAATATTTGTCAAGATAAAAAATATTATGGGCCATAAGAGAAGTCTCAAAAAACATAAAGAGATTAAAGTCATACAAAGTATTACTCTGGCCACAATGGAATTAAATTACAAATCAATACAAAATCAATATCTGGAAAATCCCAAATATTTGGAAACAAAATATCACACATCTAAAAAACCCAAGTGTTACAGGAAAGGAGTTCTGATCCAGACCCCAAGAGACGGTTGTTGGATTTCACGTGAGAAAGAATTTAGGGTGAGTCCACAGTGCAAAGTAAAAGCAAGGTTTAAGAAAGTAAAGTGGTGAAAGTACAGCTTACTCCATAGACAGAGTAGGAGTAAGAGAAGGAGCGTGTCCACCATAGGTACAATGCTCGTATATATAGGATAAAAAAAGAAGCTGGGTGTGGTGGCTCACCCCTGTAATCCCAGCACTTTGGGAGGATGAGAAAGGCGGATCACTTGAGGGTGGGAGTTCGAGACCAGCCTGGCCAACACGGTGAAACCCCGTCTCTACTAAAAATACAAAATTAGCCGGGCATGGTGGCATGTGCCTGTAAACCCAGCTACTTGGGAGGCTGAGGCAGGAGAATCACTTGAACCCCAGAGGTAGAGGTTGTAATGAGCCGAGATAGCACCACTGCACTCCAGCTTGGGTGAAAGAGGGAGACTTGCCTCAAACAAACAAACAAACAAACAAAAAAAAGTATATATATATATAATAGGCAGATGTGCTCTCCTTCAAGGGTTTGTGATAAAGGATTAATTTTCTTAATTACTGTATTTTGCAAGAATTGATATTACTCTCTCTTTTTTTTTTTTTTTTGAGATGGAGTCTCACTCTGTTGCCCAGGCTGGAGTGCAGTGGCACGATCTCAGCTCACTGCAACCTCCGCTTCCTGGGTTCAAGCAATTCTCCCGCCTCAGCCTCCCGAGTAGCTGGGACTACAAGCACATGCCACCACGCCCAGCTAATTTTTTTTGTATTTTTAGTAGAGACAGGGTTTCCCTGTGTTAGCCAGGATGGTCTGGATCTCCTGACCTCGCGATCTGCCCACCTCGGCCTCCCAGAGTGCTAGGATTACAGGCATGAGCCACCATGCCCAGCCTGATATTATTATCTTTAAAGCAAAATTAGGAATGTCTTTGTTCTCAAGATATTAGGATATTAGGATACTCCCAAGTCTGGGTCTGTTTGGTAAACATTATCATTTTGTTCCCTTAACCATAAACATCTAGAGGCTAGGAATACCTAACTTTCTGGGAATGCAGCCCTGCGAGTCCCAGCCTCATTTTCCTAGCCCTCGCTCAAGATGGAGTCACTCAGGTTCCAATGCCTCTGACACAAGGAACAAATAGGAAGTCAAAAGGGAAATGAGAAACTATTTTGGATTGAATGAGAATGAAAACACACTGTATACATTCTGTGGGATGCTGTTAAGGCAATATTTGAGGGAATCACATAGCATTAAAGACCTCTATTAGAAAAGAAGTAAAGTCTTAAACCAGTGACCTCAGTTTCCACCATAAGAAACTAGAAAAAAAAGAAAGGCAAATTAAACCCAACCTAAGCATAAGGTAATAAAGATCAGAGCAGAAATAAATAAAATAGAAAACAGAGAAAACTTCAGAAAAAAACTCAACGACCTCAAACATTGTTTCTTTGAGAATATCAACAAAATTGGCAAACCTCTAGGCAGACTACTCAGGTGAAAAAAAAAGAAAAGATACAGATTACTAATATTAGGAATGAAAGTGATCAATCACTACAGATTCCACAGATATTAAGAGATAAAAGTAAACATCAATAACTTCATGCCAATAAAATTGATAATTTAGATAAAGTAGATTAATTTCATGAAAGACACAAATTGCCACGGCACACTTAGGAAGAAAAAACACCCTATTATCTATTGAAAACATTCAGTTTGAAGCTAAAAACCTTCCAACGGGCCAGGCAAGGTGGCTCACGCCTGTAATACCAACACTTTGGGAGGCCAAGGCAGGCAGATCCCAAGGTCAGGAGTTCAAGACCAGCCTGAGCAACATGGTGAAAACCCACCTCTACTAAAAATACAAAAAGTAGCCAGACATGGTGGTACACGCCTATAATCCCAGCTACTCAGGAGGCTGAGGCAGGAGAATCGCTTGAACCCAGGAGGTGGAGGCTGCAGTGAGCCAAGATTGCACCACTGCACTCCAGCCTGGGAGACAGAGTGAGATTCCCTCTCAAACAAAACAAAACACCTTCCAACAAAAAAAATTCCAGGACCGGATGATTTCACTGATAAATTCTGCAAAACCTTTAAAGAAAATATAATATCGATTCTACGGAAACTCCTCTGAAAAGCTGAAGATAAGGAAGCAGTTTGTAACTAATTATTAATGAGGTTGGCATTATCCTTACGCCAAAAGCAGAAAAAGATATTACAAGGGGAATTTAAAGAAAACCACAAAACTCTACAATCAATGACCTTTGCGAACATTAGTGTAAAAGGTCTCTACTAATTAAGGTTCCCCAGTGAAACAGAATCAATAAGATGTGTATAGATACACGGAAAGAGATTTGTAAGGAGGGATTGGTTCACAGTATTGAGGAGGCTGAGAAGTCCCACAGCCTGCTGGTCTGTAAGCTGGAAGCCCAGGAAAGCTGTGGTGTAGTTCTAGTATAAGCCCAAAGGCCTGAGAACCAGGAACATCAATGTCCAAGGGCAGGAGAAGATGGATTTCCCAGTTTAAACAGACAGAGGAATTCACCCTTCCACTTTTTTTTTTTTTTTTAGGCGGAGTCTTGCTCTTGTCACTCAGGCTGGAATGCAGTGGCCAGATCTTGGCTCACTGCGACCTCCGCCTCCCGGGTTCAAGAGATTCTCCTGCCTCAGCCTCCTGAGTAGCTGGGATTACAGGCGCCCTCCACCATGCCCAGCTAATTTTTGTACTTTTAGTACAGATGGGGTTTCTCCATGTTGATCAGGCTGGTCTCCAACCCCTGACTTCGGGTGACCCGCCCACCTCGGCCTCCCAAAGTGCTGGGATTATAGGCGTGAGCCACCGCGCAGGGACTTGTTTTTGTTCTATCCAGTCCCTCAGTGGATTGGATGGAGCCTACTCACCTGAGTAAAAGTAGTGTTGATTATCTTGGGAGTGGTGCCATATTGGGGTCTCAGTGTTAGTCTCTGCTGCTGGGAGACTGGGCACTCAGCAGCGGCCAGGGCCGGGTCATCTTGGTAAGTGGGAGTCCGTGTTGTGGAGCCTGTGCATAACTCCCACGGCCACTTGGTTTATTACAGGAGAGGCTGGGAAGGCAGCTGACTGGTATCCACAGAACGGGTCATCCTATCCACTTGATTATTAAAATCATCTTTGGCTGAGGTTACCCTTTGGTGAGCATTCACATTGGGTACAAATATCTTCTCTTTTTTCTCATTCAAAGAAGCCTACCACATATTTCTTTCCCAAAGTTATTTGTCATCAATTTTCCAATCATTTTTCTTCCAAGTCTTTAACTATCCAGCAAAACTATTGGCCACAGCCCATGAATTGGCCTATAATTGCACATCTGCCCATTTCTCCTTCCAAGCAAAGTGAACAACGAGGTGCATTGCCTGAAGCTCTTCCCACTGGGAAGATTTCCCCGCACCACTGTCCTTTAGGGATGGCCACGGTAGGATTAAATTAGAAAAAATAACAAAATCAACATCTGGACAATCCCAAATATTTGGGATGTGCAAGAGAGGGCTGCACTGCTGCAGCTACCCACTCCAACTGCCACTGACACCTCAAGCACCATCTGATCTGCTGGGTCATGTGGCCCACATGGCACAGCAGCAAGGACTTGTTGCAGCACCTTCTCTTGTTCTGGGCACCCCCCACCAAAAAAAAAACTAGCAGCTTTTCAGGTCACTCTGTAAATGGATCAGAGTAATACATCCAAATGAAGAATGTCTTGCCTCCAAAATCCAAGAAGCCGCTTTAGACATTGTGCCTAAAGAGGGCTCACTCCAACCTTCATCTCCCAGGCTCAAGCAATTTTTCCACCTCAGCCTCCAGAGTAGATGGGATTACAGTTGCGCACCACCTAGTCTGGCTAGTTTTTTAAAAAATTTTTTATTGTAGAGATGGGGACTCATTATGTTGCCCAAGCTGGGTGTTACTGCTTTTGATTTATGATATTCCTAGGTAGAAGCAGTTTTAATGGTTCACTTGGCCTCTCCCACCTAAAGAAAGTCTTGGTTGTAGGAGGGGCCAAATACAACAACATATCCTTCACTTTAGAAGAAATATCTTGGCATGTTCCACACCACTGGACCCATAGAAGGCCCCTAAAGTTTCTTTCTCTCTCTCTCTTTTTTAACCATAAGGCTTCCTTGCAAAATAAATATTCATCAGATTTGTTTCCTACCCTCTGACACATAATCAAGGTAATGAACCAGGTCATATTTTGGAGAAGGGAAAGGCTATCAAGATCCCTGCAAACTAAATTACGGCATAGGGCTGGGAGCTGAGCTAGAGCAGGGAAGGTGTGTTTCTGCCTTGCCAGCTGTAAGCAAACTGCTTCTGGTGGTCTTTAATAACAGCTAATGAGAAAAATCTGTCAGATCAGTAGCTCCATATCAGTACCAGGAGATGTGTTCATTTGCTCAAGCAGTGAAGCCACATCTGGTAGAGCAGCTGCAGTTGGAGTAACCACCTGGTTAAGCTTATGATTCATCCACTGTCATTCTCCAAGACCCATCTGTCTTCTGGTATAAGCCAAACAGGAGAGGTGAATGGGGATGAGGTGGGAATCACCACCTCTGCATCTTTCAGGCTCTTGATGGTGGCACTAATTACTGCAGTCCTTGCAGGAATGTGTTATTGCTCTTAGACAGAGAGAGATAGTGTGTCGCTGTGTCACCTAGGCTGGAGTGCAGTGGTGCAGTCACAGCTTACTGCAACCTCCATCTGAGCCGGCCTCAAGCAGCCTCCCGAGTAGCTGGGTCTACAGTTGTGCACCACCCAGCCTGGCTAATTTATTTATTTATTTATATTTATTTATTTATTTATTATTATTTTAGGTGGAGTCTTGCTCTGTCACCAGGCTGGAGAGCAGCGGCTGGATCTCGGCTCACTGCGAGCTCCGCCTCCCGGGTTCACTCCATTTTCCTGCCTCACCCTCCCGAGTAGCTGGGACTACAGGCACCCGCCACCGTGCCCAGCTAATTTTTTTATATTTTTAGTAGAGATGGGGTTTCACCGTGTTAGCCAGGATGGTCTCGACCTCCTGACCTCGTGATCTGCCCACCTCGGCCCTGCAATGTGCTGGGATTACAGGCATGAGCCACCGCACCCAGCCGGCTAATTTATTTTTATTTTTACTATAGAGATGGGGTCTCACTATGTTTCCCAGGCTGGGTGTTATTGCTTTTGATTTATTATTTTCCTAGGTAGAGGTGGTTTTAATGGCTTCACTTGGCTTCTCCCACCATAATAGCCCTCACTCCAGAGGTCAGGAGACATATGCAGGGGTTTTGCCACCTGCTAAGTACATGTATTCCAATTCTCCATCTGGAACTGGGAAAGTAACCATAGGTTAGGTCCGGGGACCAAACTGGGTTCACTGTGAGATGGACCTGAGCTAAAACTCTACTGATTAGCTGACCTCCGTAAGCCTCTACACTGACAGGTCGGCCACAGGGGTACATTTTGGCTCTCTCAGCATTAATGTTAGTTCAGAGCCAGTGTCCAGTAGTCCCTGAATTCTCCGATTATTTCCTTTTCCCCGTTGTATAGTTATGCTAGTCTCTTTGGGTACTGAGAGAAAAATTAACAGTATAAATTTTCAGTAGTGAACTACGATCCTTCCTCAAGTGCATGTGGCTTCCCCTACATTCAAGGAGTTCTAGGTCTGTAAACTGGATCAAGTCTAGGAATTGACTGAAGGGCTCCAGATTTATCCTATGAATTAAATTAAATGAAAATCAAAGGTTGATTTAATATTCAAAATGCAGTCAATGCATTTCATCATATTAATAAAATGTTAAAAACCATATGATCATCTCAATGCAGAAAAAATGTGCTAACATTCAAGCATCCATTGCTGATCAAGCAAACACTCAGCAAATCAGAAATAGAAGTCTACTTACTCAAGTTCATAAAGGACATTGATGAAAAACCTACAGTTCACATCATACTCAATGGTGAATGAATACTTTCTCCCTAGAATTATGAACTAGGCAATGATATTTGTTACTAGGCAATGATATTTGCCTAGTAACAACTTCTACTTAACAGTATGGTGGAGATTATAGCCACTCCAATAAGAAAGTAAAAAGACATAAAAGGTATCCATATTGAAAAGTAACATATAAGACTGCCTTTATTCATACACAGGGTATACGCAATTGCCTATGTAAAAAAATCTGACAAACTCTACAAGAAAAGCTACCAGTTTTAGCAAAATTGCCGAAAACAAGATTAATATCAAAATTTAATTTTATTTCTATAATATAGCAACAAACAAGAGAAAACTGAAATTCATAAGACAGTACTATTTAAAATAGCATAAGATATGATATATTAAGAGGTAGTAAATCTTACAGAAGATGTACACGACTTGAACACTGAAGGCTACAAAACACGTCTCAAGAGGAAATGAAGCAAGAGCCAAGTAAATGGAGACACACACCATGTTCAGGTCAGAAGACTAATATTACTAAAATGTCAATTTCCCCTCAATTTATGTATAGTTTCTCTGGAATTTCAATAGGTTTTCTTATAGAAATTATATCTGGCCAGATGTGGTGGCTCACACCTGTAATCCCAGCTACTCGGGAGGTTGAGGCAGGAGCATTGCTTGAACCTGGCAGGCAGAGGTTGCAGTGAGCTGAGATCACACCATTGCACTTCAGCCTGGGTGACAAGAGTGAGACTTCCTCTCAAAAAAAAAAAAGAAAGAAAGAAAAGAAAAAGAAGTCTGGGCATGGTGGCTCACACCTGTAATCCCAGCACTTTGGGAGGCCGAGGCGGGTGGATCACCTGCGGTCAGGAGTTCAAGACCAGCCAGATCAACATGGCAAAACCCCATCTCTACCAAAAATACAAAAGAAGCCAGGCATGGTGGCACATGACTGTGATCCTAGCTACTTGGGAGGCTGAGGCAGGAGAATCACTTGATCCCGGGAGGCAGAGGTTGCAGTGAGCCAAGATAGCACCATTGCACTCTAGTCTGGGCAACAAGAGTGAAACTCTGTCTCAAAAAAAAAAAAAGAAAGAAAGAAAAAGAAAAATAATGTTGGAGCTGACATTATCTGATCTCTAGACTTACCCTAAAGCTATAACTATCAAGAAATTTTGGTTAGCACACTGCACAAAGTATACAATATTAGCATAAAGCTAGACAAATATATCAATGTCACAAAATAAAGAATCCAGAAGTAATCCTACACTTATAAAAAAACTGATTTTCAACAAATGGACAATTCAGTAGGGAAAGGATAGATTTTCAACAAATGGTGCGGGAACAAGTGAATATTCCAAATGAAAAAAATTGACTTTGATTCTAATTTGTACAATATATAAAATTTAATTCAAAACAGATTATAGACCTAAAATTATAAAGCTTCTAGAAGAAAACATAGAAGAAAAGTTCTATCACCTTGGATTAGACAAATATTTCTTAGATATGACACCAAAACTCCAAGCCGTAAAAAAGTTATAAATTTGACTTTATCAACATTTAAAAAATTCTGCTCGTTGAAAGACCCTGCAGGATAAAAACACAAGCCACAGACTGGGATAAAATATTGGCAGTTCACATATCTGATAAAGGACTTGTATTCAGAATATATATATATATATATATAAAATATACACAAATACATATTATATATGTAATCTCAAAACTGTTTAATAAGCAGAAATGCAACCCAGTAAAAACACAGGTAAAAGATTTGAAGAGACATTTAACAAAAGGATATACTGACTGATAATAAGCAATGAAACAATGTTCAAAATCTTGTTAGTTGTTAGGGTAAAGTAAATTAAAGACGACAAAATGCTACCACACACCTATTAGAATAACGAAAAATAGTGAGGCTGACCATATTAAGTGTTGGAGAGGTTGTGGAGGGACTACAACTATCATTCACTACTTGTGAGAATGTAAAATGATGCTACTTGGAGGACAGGTTGGAAGTTACTTCAATATATTCAATATGTACTTACCATATGATCCAACATTCCACTGTTAGGTCTCTACCCATGAGAAAAGAAAGTATGTGTCTATACCCAGACTTATAGACCAATGTTCCAAGTAGACTTATTTGTAATGGCCCCAAACTGGAAACAACACAAGCGTACAGCGGGCAAATGGCAAAACTAATTATGGTATGTATATACGATGGACTACTACTTATCAATACACAAGAATTAGGCCAGGCACAGTGGCTCACACCTATAATCTCAGCACTTCGGGAGGCTGAGGTGAAAGGAACACTTGAGCCCAGGAGTTCAAGACCAGCCTGGGCAATATAGTGAGACCCTGTCTCCACAAAACAATAAAAAAATTAGCCAGGCATGCTAGTGCACCCCTGTAGGTCCTTGAGGCTTGGTGGGAGCCCCAACTTGGGGCTGAGGTAGGAGGATCACTTGAGCCCAGGAGTTAGAGGTTGCAGTGAGCTGTGATCTTGCCACTGCAATCCAGTATGGGTGACAGAGTGAGATGCTGTCTCAGTAAAAATAAATAAACAAGAATTAATTCTTTATATATGCAGCAACATAGAAGACCCTCCAAATAGTTCTACTGAGTGAAGGTAACCAGATATGGAGAGTACTTGCTGGATAATCCCATTTTATAAAACTCTAGAAAATGCACATTAATCTCTAGTGGCAGAAAGCAGATGAGTGTTTGCCTGGGGACTGCAGGTTCAGGAGGGATTGTAGCAAAGGGTGGGGAGGGAGCAATTCAAAGGGTAATGGATTGGGCGTGATCTTGATTGCAGTGATGGTTTCATGGGTGTGAATGTATATCAAAACTTACCAACATAGGCTGGGCGCAGTGCTTCACATCTGTAATCCCAGCACTTTGGGAGGCCGAGGCGGGTGAATCACCTGAGGTCAGGAGTTCAAGACCGGCCTGACCAATATGGTAAAACCCCATCTCTGCTAAAAATATAAAAATTAGCTAGGTGTGGTGGCATGTGCCTGTAGTCCCAGCTACTCGGGAGGCTGAGACAGGATAATTGCTTGAACTCGGGAGGCAGAGGTTGCAGTGAGCCGAGATTGTGCCACAGCACTCCAGCCTGGGTGACAGAGTGAGATACTGTCTCAAAAATAAATAAATTTAAAAAAACAAAACAAAAAATAAAACAAAAAAACTTACCAATGTGCACACTTGAAATATATGCAGTTCATTATATGTCAATTATACTTAAGTAAAACTGTTTTAAAAACACTCTATGAACTAAACCATATGTATCTGCAGGCCAAATATATCCCAAGCCACCTGTTTTCAATATCTGGGAGAGCAGGGTGCTGGAGATAAAGATGTCCAGTTTAGAAGTTATTGTTCCTCTAACTATAAGTCAAATCATGTAACCCCCAAATGAAAGAACATGCAGGAAGGCTGGCTCTAACCGAAGCATGCTCTTCCACTCCATCTGACCTCCCATCATATTCTTGGACTCACCTGAACAATGATCCCTGGTACAGGGCTGATACCCTAGCTAAATACAAGCATTAGGTTTAAACTACTTTTTAAAATATCTACTGTTTACTAAGGAAATCTACTGTTTACTCTTTATTAAGGTTCTTATCAAAGTCCGGACAGCCCTCTGTGGTCTACACACCTCCTGTGAGCTCAGAGAGTTCCATTCCTTATCTCTTAGTTGGTACCAAGCTCATACTTCCTTTTGATTTTTCAGGTATGCTGTGCTTAGTATTTATCACGCTATTCTTTTCATGCTATTTACTAAGAACGAACAGATCTGGGATTAGATCCAGGTGAGCTTCTTAGTGTCCCTGAGCTCCAGCATCCTCAGTGTAAGATGAGGACGACACTCAAGGTGCACACAAAAATGGGAGGTGCAAAGGGGAGAGTTTCAGGCAGCGAGTGTGCATTCTTTAGTGATTAGTTGGACAAGTGGAATGCCTGGTGGTTTTCAAATCTTGTTATGTTTTAAAGTTTCATATGAGGCCAGGTGCGGTGGCTCACACCTGCAATCGCAGCACTTTGGGAGCCTGAGGCAGGCGGATTCACCTGAGGCCAGGAGTTGGAAACCAGCCTGGCCAACATGATGAAACCCCCTCTCTACTAAAAATACAAAAATTAGCCGGGTGTGGTGGCAGATGCCTGTAGTCCCAGCTACTTGGGAGGCTCAGACAGGAGAATTGCTTGAACCTGGGAGGTGGAGATTGCAGTGAGCTGAGATCAAGCCACTGCACTCCAGCCTGGGTGACAGAGCTCTGCCTAACAACAACAACAACAACAACAACAAAAATTGATATGAATTTAAGGCAAAATAAAAACCAAGTTCATGCACCTTAGATGATATGGAGGAAAACAACTCAGTGGTTTGGAATTAGCGAAGCCCGAAGGTGAGGCACATTCTAACTCCTGGCCTATGTTTCTTACCTGTCTTGTCGGGCTCCACCTCATAGGGGATCTGTCTGGAGAGTACAGTCTACCAGTGTCCTATACCTCAGAATGCCTGTCAATGCGGGTAGGCACCATCCACTCCACTGACAGGCCAAATGAACAAAAAGGCAGAGGGAGGGCAAATTATCTCTCTCTCTGCTTAAGCTGGGACACCCATATTCTCTTTCCCTTGGACATCAGAGATCCTGGTTCTGGGGGCTTTGGACTCAAACTGCCACTTAAACCATTGCCCCCCTTCTACCTTTTCTAAGGTTTTGGACTTGGACTGAAGCACACACCAGCTTTCCCGAGTCTGGCTTAGAGACAGCACTTCTCAGCCTCCATAACCACAGGAGCCAGTATCTATAATAAATCAATCTCTCCTACACACGTGCACACACACACACACACACACACACACACACATCTTCTATCAGCTCTGTTTCTCTGGAGAACTCTAAAACAGCTGGTGACTTTGGCCATCACTGCATGAAGACACATAAGCAACGAGAAAACCCTTTTCTCATCTCTCCTTTAGCGGGTTCTTGCTCCTAAGGCCCATCTCTCCTCCCACCCAGGGCTTTGCTCCTCCAATTCGGCCCCAATATCCCCCCGCCCGTCAACATATTTTCTCTTTGTGGTGGATCACTCTCATCAGCAAACCAAGATGTTGGAATGGATTCCATCTTAATTATCCACTGGGGGCCCCCAGTCCCTCTGCATGGGCCAGAACCACCCTCCATGAAAGAGCTGCCCATGCCTGCTGCTTCCAGCGCCCACCTCCCCTTCTCTCTGGGGCCTTCTGCAGGCAGGCTCCCTGCCACAATCACCTGTGTCCTGCAAGTGGGCAAAGCAAATGCTGGTCAGTGCTTAGTCCTCTCCTTCTCTGCAGCCTTCTCTAAATGGCATGTGCTTAAAATGACACACATGTAACTCAGGCATTAAGGATAATATGAAGTAATACATTACACTTTTAAGAACACAAAGTTTTAAAAGAACTAAATATAACTTTAAGATAGTTTTTACACTAAAAAATAACATTTTGAAATGTTTTTGAATAATTTTAGGCTTACAGACAAATTGCAAAAAAAAAAAAAAAAAAGCATAGAGTGTTCTTTTGCAGTCCTCCCCCAACATCCTCTCATGTTAATATCTTAAATAAACAATGACACCATTATCAAACCAGGAAATTGACATTGGTGCAACACTAGAAATTAATGACAGATTTTTTTTTCAGATGGAGTCTCGCTCTTGTTGCCTAGGCTGGAGTGCGGTGGCACGATCTTGGCTCACTGCAACCTCCGCCCCCCAGGTTCAAGCGATTCTCCTGCCTCAGAGTCCCAAGTAGCTGGAATTACAGGCACCCGACACCATGCCCAGCTAATTTTGTATTTTTAGTAGAGACGGGGTTTCACCATGTTGGCCAGGATGGTCTTGAACCCCTGACCTCAGGTGATCCATCCAACTTGGCCTCCCAAAGTGCTGGGATTACAGGCGTGAGCCACCATGCCCAGCAAATGATGGAATTTACTGAAAAGCCACCAGTTTTCCCGCTGGTGTTCTGTGTTCCAGGATCCAAACTAGGGTCCCTCATGGACTTAGTTGTCCTGTCCTCAGTATCTCCTCCAATCGGTGACAGCTCCTGTGGGTTTTTAGTTGTTTTTTTGCTGTTTTTTTTTTTTTTTTTTTTTTTGAGATGGAGTCTCACTCTGTTACCCAGGCTGGAGTGCAGTGGCACGATCTCAGCTCACTGCAGCCTCCGCCTCCCGGGTTCAAGTGATTCTTGTACCTCAGCCTCCCGAGTAGCTGGGATCACAAGCAGGAGCCACCATATCTGGCTAATTTTTTTGTATTTTTAGTAGAGACAGGGTCTCGCCATTTTTGTCAGGCAGGTCTCGAACTCCTGGCTTCAGGTGATCCACCCACCTTGGCCTCCCAAAATGCTGGTATTATAGGCATGAGCCACCATGCCCAGCCTTTTGCTGTTGTTTTTTATAGACTGTTCTCAGTTCAGGTTTGTCTGATGTTTTCACCCAATTAGATGAAAGCATTTTTGGCAAAAATATCATAGACTTGTACAATTTTTAAAGCTGTTTACACTGTAACAAACAACATTCTAAGTGTTTTGAAAAACACATTGACTTACTTAAAATTCTCAATTATTTTCAAAGTAATTATTTCCTCCTCTATTTTACACATGAAGAAACTGGGAAGTTCAATAATTGTCAATGTTAAAGTGCACACAATTATTCCCAGGGTTGGGACTTCAGCCCCAGCACTCCACCTCAGCAGCCCACATATTTTTTTCCAAGCCGTGACTGTGTGTCAGGCTGGGACAGACTCCTGGGACCTCAAGGATGCAGTTCTGGGTAAAGGAAGGAAGACCTCTGACAAAGCTCTTTAAAAAGAGGTCAAAGAGGCCGGGTGCGATGGCTCACGCCTATAATCCCAGCACTTTGGGAGGCCAAGGTGGCTGGATCACCTGAAGTCAGGGGTTCGAGACCAGCCTGGCCAACATGGTGAAATCCTGTCTCTACTAAAAATACAAAAATTAACTGGATGTGGTGGCAGGCGCCTGTAATCCAGGCTACTTGGGAGGCTGACGTAGGAGAACCACTTGAACCTGGAAAGTGGAGGTTGCAGTGAGCCGAGATTGTGCCACTGCATTCCAGCCTGAGTGACAAGAGTGAAACTCCATCTCAAAATGAATAAATAAATAAAATAAAATAAAATAAAAATAACTCTAGATGATATCATTTAGGCTACACTTGTTCTCTTCATATAGCCTTCAGTTCCATTTCTGTCTAGATTTATTTTAAGGTAGGAGTTATCACCTAAAAAAAAGCCATTGAATACAAAAAGTTCGAATTATAAGAAACTAAATGGAAAGCAATATTAAATAAGCAAAGCAGACATAGAGAAAAAAGAAAAAAGAGTCTGTTAGTGAACGCTATCCATTCCATACCATCCTTGGAAGTTAATCACAATGAGAATGTTACAAATACCTTGTTAAGAAGTCTTGAAGCCTGTTAACAAGTGGAAAGTGAAGGTTGTGCTATCCAGCACTGTTCACTGGTGCAACAATTCCTTGCCTTATTGTCTCTTACTGCAATACACACTAATGAATCCTCATAGTACTTTTTTTTAACATATGAAATGATTTAACATTTCATTAAATATTAGTCCACAATTATAATTTTGCTTATAATTTCCATTATGAAACAGCTTTGAACAAGCAATTGTTTCCAGATAGACACAGTAAGTTTCAAGGAGGAAAATGAATTGTGAGTATTAAGTGCAACTGGCCAGAGGTCTATACCAAGAGTAGCTATCAACAGATCTGAGATACCTAGCATAAGAGAGCAGGTGTTCGTCAGTGTTTGGACCTGGGCCCAGTATTGCTTAACAGCTTTATCAATGACCTGGGTGAGATGGAATGGAAAGCATGCTTCATACATTTGCAGCTGACACAGAGCCAGATGGAGACAAATACGGCTGCAGGAGAGATGTAATTCAAATCGACTTCAGCAAATATGGCTCCCACAATTCCGAAACATACATTGACTAGATTCATGGGTAGAGAACAGTTTAAGGGAAAGAGAGAATGATAACAAGAGAAAAAGTTTTCTGTTCTTCAGCAGTTTGCCAACTGACTGGGAACAATGGGCAAGAACACAGGCAAAAATGGTAGCCCAAGAAAGCAAGTGACGTCTGTGTGTGCTGACACTGATTATTACCAGTGGCTTTACAGTGCTCAGAGATTCATGAAGTGACTGGGCTAATGGAGGGAGGTGGGGCAAGGTGTGGCCAGCTCAACAATGGAAATGAGCATCTTAAGGTTAATCTGGGAGGAGTGAATGGCACAGAGGGATATTCAGCAAAAATGGCATAATTTTCTCAATACCATGGAAAATAGATGACAAAAGCAAGCAAAAATCAATCATTCAATTATTTAAGGTCACAGAAAGTCAATGCCAATACAGATAAAAAGTAAAATTATAAATATAGAAAATGTTGAGCTAAGTGTAAGTAAAGGAGGAAAAGCCATAGATAGGAGTTATAATGTGTAGGAGAACCCAAAATTTTGCATTAGGAAATGGGAGAGAGGTGAAAATTTTGTCATTGGTGTGAGACAATCTTTATATGATATGCATTGTATTTCCTTTGAAAGCTAAACAGGCAGGAAATGTAAATAAATACCTCATATTTATATCAATAAACTATGTGTGTAGGGTGAGATCACCTTCTGTACATTTAAAATAGAGATACAATTCACATATCTTAAAAGTCACCCTTTTAAAGTCTTTCTTAGCCTATGTACGAGGTGGCAGAAAACCACTAAAATAATTAACAGACTGGATTTGTTTAACTTGGAGAGTAGAGAAGCATTGATCCAGAATGACGGAGAGTGTATTTTCAGAGTAGAACAAAGTTTTCCTGACTGTAAAGGTTGTTAAAGGAGGTAATGAAGGTTCCCCTTGAAAAAACTTTTGAAATTAAGATAAATTCTGATCTTTCTGGCAAGGTGTAAATGTGGTCTCACACGACGGTAAGACTGTGCCTTTAGATCTTAAGCCTTCGTGTATGTGTTATTTGGTTCTGATGTTTTTCTGTTCTCTGATTGTGTTATGTTAAAAGCTGTAAACTCAGAGAGAGAGAAACAACCCACAAGTAGGAAAACAAATAATCATTAGTCATTTGGACCAATGTAAGATATTTTCTCAGATTTTGACAAAATAGCCCAATAAGCAGCTGAATGTATCTTCTATTTTTTATCATTGAATGGCAGTGCTCCACAATGGATTTTTAAATGAGCTGTCATATTAAAGCAGATGGCATGAAATGGTGTAACACTAAATATCAACTCTCCTGCCAGCAGGGTGAGAAGTGAGCTGTTGTCAATCTCAAGTGAACCAGATGGATAAGAGAAATTTTCTGGTGATCTCCCACACCTCTGTCATGGGCTTGTGATCCTGGTGATCCTCATGCCAGGCTTGACCATGGAGATGCTGCCTCCTTGCCTTGCAAAGAAAGCCCTGCTACTCAGTCATACGATAGCCAGCGGAGCTCTCCTTTTCTCCCACTTTCCATGGAGGGAGAAAAATAGAATGTGGACAGCAGCTGTGAGGAGTATTTCACAGATGGTGCCAACCGACCCACAAAAGCCCTTTGTTCTCAGGTACTCTGCCGTCTGACAGGTGTTAAAGGTCTGGTAGACCCATTGAGCTGTGTGCTGGTTGTCATCCTCTGTGAGGTTACAAGGAGATTGGTCTGTCTCAAGGGAGAAGACTGCTCATCTGATGGGGGTGAGGCTCCAACCAGTGGGATGAACAACTCTTCAGGGTGACATCAACCGAAGGTGATCAGAGTGCATAGTTGACCTTTGTTTCACATGTAAAAGTGATTCCTAAGTTCTATCTATTCAGATAGATCATACAAAAAAGTGTCAACATGCAGTAGGCTGACACATGAGCCTTGAGAATTTGCATTTCTCTCATTACATTTTCAGTCATCAATCCTTAAGCCTCCTTCTTCCTATATTGCTCTGTGCACCTACTGAGTTGAAAGAATGCCAGCATCCACCAAGCAAGAAACATACCAAATTCCCTGTCCAGACAGATTTCACAGAAATCAACCAAAATTAATAAAAATGAAAGCAACGATGCCTCTACCCCCATAGGAAGGAGAGAACAATTGGAAAAGGGGTCAGGAGGCATTGCCTAAGATTTCGGCTGCACCCGCTTCTAAAACAAAGCTGTCTACAAAATATCTGCACTGAACTTTGGAGCCTGTTGTAGATCTTTCATCTGCAGCTAAGGAGTTGGTATTTTTAATTTGTTAGTACTAGTCAATTATGCTTATTTGGAAATTCCAAAGAATATCAGGTTATTTCTTTCAACTTAACATCTGTACTTTGATACAATCTTAATATCTAATATAACATCAAAACAACTTCTAACAAACAACTGCATATTGGAAATAGTTGTGTTATGTTATAGTTTTCACAGTAAATTCACATTAGAGAATTTGCATGTATGATTAGGATTCAGGCTGAGATGATATGTTAGAATCAAAATATGATCACTGCCAAAGTATCTAGGCCATTTTTTTTTTTTTTGAGACAGTCTTACTCTGTCTCACCCAGGCTGGAGTGCAGAGGTGCGATCTCGGCTCACTGCAGCCTCTGCCTCCTGGGTTCAAGTGATTCTCCTGCCTCAGCCTCCTGAGTAGGTGGGAGTACAGGTGTGCACCGCCATACCAAGCTAATTTTTGTATTTTTAGTAGAGATAGGGTTTCACCATGTTGGCCAGGCTGGTCTTGAACTCATGACTTCAGGTGATCCACCCCCCCACTCGGCTTCCCTAAGTTCTGGGATTACAGGTGTGAGCCACTGCACCTGGCCCAAAGTATCTTGGCCATTTAATAAGGCTTTTTGCATCTGGAATTCTTTCACTGAATTCTTGAAATGATATTACATGCATTATGCCTGTTTTATAGCTTGGAAAGCATTATCCTATTTGTGTATACACACATATGTGGAGAGACTTAAAATAGTTCAACAATGTGTGGAGAGACTTAAAATAGTTCAACAACATGTTGCAAATGCTTATTTCTGATAGTGGGATTTGTGGTGATTTTAAACTTTTAAAATTTTTGTGTTGTTTGATATATATATAATGCATATGTATCTCTTTTACAAAATTAAAATGTTATTTAAAAATTACTTGAAAATGTCAACTAAGATTCAGTTTTCTTCACTTCTCAGTGGTGAAACTAAGCTGGTGAATATATTACAGGGACATTTTTCAAGTGATCAAATTGAGGAAACAGGCATGGTTCATTCATTCATCCATCCTTCAGTTGTTTGGAAGTTTATTCATTCAGTCATCCATGTAGTATGCCTACTAAATGTCGGAAAATGTGATTATGGTTCAGCCAATAATACAGACTCCCCAAATTAATGATTTTCTTTCAAAATATTCATCTTAAAATGATTTTCTTTTGAGGTGGAGTCTCACTCTGTTGCCAAGGCTGGAGTACACTGGCACGATGTCAGCTCACTGCAACCTCCACCTCCTGGCTTCAAGCAATTCTTCTGCCTCAGCCTCCCAAGTAGCTGGGATTATAGGCGCCTGCCACCATGCCCGGCTAATTTTTGTATTTTTAGTAGAGACGGGTTTCACCATGTTGGTCAGGCTGGTCTCGAACTCTTGACCTCAAATGATCCACCCACCTTGGCCTCCCAAAGTGCTGGGATTACAGGCATGAACCACTGCGCCCAGCCTTAAAATAATTTTATAATTGGGTGTAACTTCCAGGGTGAAGCTATTACTCAGAGAACTAGCCCCTTAGTGCAGGCCAGGGGTGTGTGCTAAAGGCCCCCATTGGAGCCGCAATTCCCATCTATAAAATAGGAGAACAAAAATGTTGGCCTCATGGACCCATCCTAAGGATTGCATGAATTGTTCATATTGAAGGCTATGTTGGTATATGAAATAATCAGCAATTAAGGCTGGGCGTGGTGGCTGATGCCTATAATCACAGCACTTTGGGAGGCTGAGGCAGGTGGATCACTTGAGGCCAAGCGTTCAAGACCAGCGTGGTCAACATGGTGAAACCCTGTCTCTACTAAAAATACAAAAATTAGCTGGGCGTAGTGGTGGACACCTGTAATCCCAGCTACTTGGGAGGCTGAGGCATGAGAATCGCTTGAACCTAGGAGGCAGAGGTTGCAGTGAGCTGTCATGCCACTGCACTCCAGCCTGGGTGGCAGCACAAGACTTTGTCAGAAAAAAAAAGCCACAAAAAATTTTTAAAACCTTTGTTTTATGCTAAATATATCTGAAACAGATAGTTTGGCTTATTTCTTACAGCCTATGTTAAAGACTCTGAATGTCCAAGATAATTTGAAAATAAGATTATAATAAAAACTTGGTTATAATATTTGTTTTCTTTATACGCCTTTAGATGAATTATCTTTCACGTGAATAAATATTCTCTGAGATATTAATAATTGAAAAATTAGATTTTTTACTTTGAAAGCAAAAGATTTTAAAAAATCATGCAAGTGATGGTTGCTGGCCTCCACCTCCTTTCCATAGCTCTGTCCTCAGCTCCTCATAGTATAGGGGAAAGTTTTTTTGTTGTTTGTTTTGTTTTGTTTTTGAGATGGAGTCTCGCTCTGTCGCCCAGGCTAGAGTGCGGAGGTGCGATCTCGGCTCACTGCAAGCTCCACCTCCTGGGTTCACGCCATTCTGCATCAGCCTCCGAAGTAGCTGGGACTACAGGCGCCTGCCACCACGCCCGGCTATTTTTTTTTTGTATTTTTAGTAGAGACGGGGTTTCACCGTGTTAGCCAGAATGGTCTCGATTTCCTGACCTTGTGATCCGCCTGCCTCGGCCTCCCAAAGTGCTGGGATTACAGGCGTGAGCCACTGTGCTGGGCCCAGGGGAAGGTTTTGTGAACTCAGACCTCGCTCATTCCCAGACCAATCCTAATTTGGGCAACTATTGCCTGTTATGTAACAAGAAATTATATGCTAGGATTATTACCAGTGGGGTACTTTCCCAATTCTTATCAAATGTAGAGAGTTAAGCAAATCTGGTATTCACATCACTGGTGGTCATATCACTATAAAAGACACTCCATTATGCATTTTCAAATTCCATTTTATTTTTCACTTGTATTTGTAAATGGGCACGTGTTATAAATTCTTTCTCTTTTCCTTTCGGTGGAAGAAAATTTGAGAAGATAACAGGGCATAGGATCTCTGACTTCTCTCATCCAAGATGTAGTAATTAAACTCCATTCCTCTTCCTCAGATGCAATTTAGGCACGTTTCCAAAGAAAAGAGAAATAGATTTGATTGGATGGAGTAGTTATTAATGAACCAATCAGTTTACATTCATGAAATGTGAAGAAGAGGAAATATTTCCTATCATGCTTCTTGATTCAGCTGTAACTGCTGGGCAACACTTCCTGCTTGGCTTTTCTTTGACCCTAAGTATGTGCATTGAAACACCCAGTGGTCTCCAAGTTGGAGATTCTTAAGTTTAGCCTTACAGCATAATGAGCACATAAGCACTCCCAGTGTCTCTGGATCTGATGTTCCCATGACACACAATACTGTTTGTCCAGTAGCAGGGCTTCTCATATTTCAAGTATGAGCTGTGATAGCACCTTCCAAATAAGGAAAAGGATAGGCAGGCTGTGCATTGTGAAGGCAGGTGTTGAGTTTCAATCCATAAGGAAGAACTTTTGGGATCCCTGGTGTCAAGTTTGCCTTGGCATCCTTCCCTTCCGGAAACTCCAGATACACAGGGCCCATGCAGCCGTTGCATGTTCCATTAGCGAATGTTTTCCTAGCATGGAGAGCCCCGCTTCTGAGCGACATGTGTGGAATGTATACTGAACTCTTGTTGACATTTTTTGTGTTTAAATCTTGCTTGCTGTACATATGGACCATATTGAATTAAAAGAGTATTACATGAACAAATTGAGCTGCAATGGCCTGTAAATTGTGAAAAGGCAAATAGAACTGAAGGGTGTGGACCTTGTTTACTGGCAGAAGCAATGGAGTTTGAGGTCAGAATGGTTTGACACACAGCTTGTAATTTTCAGGAATGGAAACTAAGGCACTTGCTTAAAACTTCTGATGTGATTTTTCTTAACCATAAAGTAGGGATAAACAATAATGAATACCTTATATAATTGTTATGAAGCAGCAAAGTTTTATAGACTATAAGTTGCCAAACTGATCTTAGAAACCATTGTGTGGGGCAAGGCACAGTGGCTCATGTCTGGAATCCCAGCACTTTGGGAGGCCGAGGCAGGCAGATCACAAGGTTAGGAGTTCGAGACCAGCCTGACCAACATGATGAAGCCCCATCTCTACTAAAAATACAAAAATTAGTCTGGCATGGTGGCGCATGCCTGTACTCTCAGCTACTCGGGAGGCTGAGGCAGGAGAATTTCTTGAACCCGGGAGGCGGAGGTTGCAGTGAGCCTAGATCGCACCAATGAACTCCAGCCTGGGTGACAGAGCGAGACTCTGTCTCCAAAAAAAAAAAAAACAAAGAATCCATTGTATAACAAGATGTGTATTTCCTCACACGTGACTTAACTGACTCCTAAGACAGTTTGAACAGAAAACGCATAAGGAATTGTTCCAAGAAGAGGAGTAGCCGCAACTCTAGTGGTCTCTGTGTAAATCCTAGCTGTACTCTGTGTGAATGCTCGAGTTCTAGGCCTTTTCTCCTTGAAATCATTGATCTCAGGTTGGGAGTAACCTCAAGAAGCCATCTTGTCTATGTCCTGCCCTATATGCTAAAATGTTATGGGTTCCATAGCTTTGGTCCAAAAAGGTGAATTGACTTACTCAAAGTCACAAAGCTAATTAGTGTCAGATTAAACCAGAAATTGTGGGCAGTATAAGATGTTGCTATTGTGAGGTGCTCCTAAGAACTTGCAAGTGATATCCTGATAGTGTGGCAAGTAAAATCAGCACATAATGTATGAACCTGTGTGTCTACAGAAATCGCCCTGATGGATGGACACGTCTGAATGTACAAAAATCTTGGGCCTATTAACTTCTGTGCAGAGAGGGTTAATAGAAGCAACTAGAGTGCTTTCATAGAGTCTACAAAGCGATGCCATGGGATCAGACTTGGTAAGATCTCTCCAGCTCTGTGCAGAGGAGACAGCGTTCCAATCAGCAAGCTCAGCCTCCCCAGGGGAAATGGTGGTTTCAGGCCACGTCAACTCCATGGGTTTTGCCTTCAGTCTGATCAGCTGCCTCTGATCCCATTTTTTTTTTTCTGGTTATAATTTGTTTTCCATATAAATTTTCCAACAGAAGGAAAGACAAATCTTCTTGGATATGATTTATATGTCTCTGAATATTGATATATCTCAACATAATTTAAGAAGTTGATATCTGGTTTTTACACTGGCCTCTTGTGAATTTGATTAATGGGAATTAGTTTCCTTAAACAAATAACTGTTGGGCTCACACACACACATGACAACTTCCACTTGAAGGCTGGTGAAAAGATCCTGAATTGAGAGGACTCTAAAATGATAAAGGGGCCACCCACAACTAACCATCCACCTCCTCGGTGGCATCATTCTGTAACATCATCAGTGCTACCTCATCTGATTCCAGTGCAGTCTTCTTTGCACTACCAGGGAGTACCAGCAGTGGTGCTCTTAGACCCACTCCTCTCTCCCATGTCTCTTGCAGGCAGCACTAACTCATCATGCAAT
The DNA here is from genome assembly GCF_029281585.2 of Gorilla gorilla gorilla. Lineage (NCBI taxonomy): Eukaryota > Metazoa > Chordata > Mammalia > Primates > Hominidae > Gorilla > Gorilla gorilla. Next base: position 59,177,665 of record NC_073230.2, read on the forward strand.
GCTTCCTATGGAACTTGGATGTGGCCCGCTTCCAGAGCCACTGCCAGTGGGATGCTCACGCTTCCCATTGTAAGGGTCCCATGAGATGAGACCTATTTGCCAACACTACGTCCCTGCTGCAGATGACAGTGTCCCTGATGTTCCTGAGCTGACGGCAGAGGTGTGGATGCTGGGTGTTTACAGTTTGAATGGTGGAGCCTGAGAAGATAGACAAGTAAAGATAACATGTAGAAGTGGCTTTTGCCTATGATGCGACAGTACGCTAGTACAGTTCACGAAGCAACATTTCACAGCCTATTGGATGGTGCTGTGTCATTGGATGAGATGTTTTTCCAAGCAGCAGCATGTGGGAAAACTTACTTTGGATTTTATTCCACCTATACTGTGTGTTCAATAAACATTTTCTGTAACAAACAGAAACTGGCAGCTTGCGAGGATTTGCTATCCAAGTTTCCACACTTTTCCTGCTAGGCAAGTTTCACTAAGTTGGAGAAGCGTGACAATAGCAGCCTTTATCCATTACTTAGAGTAGTTTCAATTTCCTGTTGTTCCTTTTGGCAAAAATCCAGGATTTCCTAATTGAATTAAAACTTAGTATACAAAGTTTTGTAAATGTATCAGATTTATAAAAATTGAAATAAGTTGTATTTGAGGCACACATATGAGCCTCAACTTTACCACAAAGGATATAGTCACTAAACAATAAATAAATATACAGAGAGAGAGCCACAAAAGTACTGTTTTGCTGTTGTTTCTACTGTTGTTTAAACTCAAGTCTTTTTTTTTTTTAGAGAGAGTCTCAATCTGTCGCCCAGGCTGGAGTGCAGTGGTACGATCTCAGCTCACTGCAACCTCTGCCTCCCGGGTTCAAGCGATTCTCCTGCCTCAGCCTCCTTAGTAGCTGAGATTACAGGCATGCACCACTATGCCCAGCTAATTTTTGTATTTTTAGTAGAGATGGGGCTTCACCATGTTAGCCAGGCTGGTCTCAAACTCCTGACCTCAGGTAATCTGCCGCCTCGGCCTCCCAAAATTCTGGGATTACAGGTGTGAGCCACCGCACCTGGCCTAAACTTAAGTCTTAATATCAAAGTTTTGCTCCTCTGAGATATTCCTTTAGGACAGCTCTGGTGTATTAATCCTGTTTATTGATTACCAACACATTTATTGAGTGCCTTGTATGTTCCAGGAGCTCTTCTAGGTACCAGGAACAGAACAGAATAACAGAACCTCATGGAGATAAATCATGGAATTTTCCCACTACATCAGAAACCCTTGCTGGCAGAAGCTGTTTCTGATCTAGCACAGTTATAGAATAAAACAAAGATTTATTAGATTAAAACCAACTTTTTTCATCTAATAAAATTTTTGTTTTACTCTACAACTTCCATTTACCATGTAGTTAAACTCTTTTTTCTTTTAATTTTTATTATTATGTTATACATATTGTCAAGTGTACAGTTCTTGTAAATACACAGCTGCTTGAGTTTTTAGAAATGTATATACCTGCATTACGACACGGTAGGGCAAGATACTGAACACAGAACATTTTCAGCACTCTGGAAGGTCCCTTGGTGCCCCATCCCCATATACAGCAGAGGAAACGCTTTATTCTTTTGTGTGTGGCTTTTTTTTTTTTTTTTTAAGATGGAGTTCTGCTCTTGTTGCCCAAGCCAGAGTGCAATGGCGTGATCTCTGCTCACTGCAACCTCTGCCTCCCGGGTTCAAGCGATTCTCCTGCCTCAGCCTCCGGAGTAGCTGGGATTACAGGCACATGCTACCATGCTCAGCCAATTTTTCGCATTTTTAGTAGAAACGGGGTTTCACCACCTTAGCCAGGCTGGTCTTGAACTCCTGACCTCAGATGATCCGCCCACCTTGGTCTCCTAAAGTGCTGGGATTACAGGCATGAGCCACCGTGCCCAGCCTATTTTTGCTGTGAGTTCCTCCATATACTTGTATTGCAGGTAGTGGCTGTTTGTTTGGAATACTGCTCTGCAGTATTCCACTGCATGAATGCTTTACAATTTATCTAGTATTCACGATTCACGTTTGGGTTGATTCTAGTTTTGGCCATTATGAATAAAGCTGCTATGCCCATTCTATTATGTATGTTTGGTGAATGTGAACATTTGTTGTTGTTAGTGTTACATCTTGGAATACAATGGCTGAATCATAGAGCAGGTATATGCTTAGCATTAGAAGCTGGTGACAGTTTTCCAAAGAGGATGTGCCAATTTACATTCCTACCAGCAGAGTATAAGAGATCAATTTGATCAACATTCTTGTCAACACTTGGTATTGTCAGTCCTTTACATTTTAAGCCATTCTGATGTGTTTATATGGGAATTGCACTTCCCTGATGACTCATGTTCATCACTATCAATATTTTGGTTTCTACATCTGGATTGTGTGAATTTAGTTAATGTGAATCATTGTCTGTCACAGAAAGAGCTGAATTTCTACTTGAAAAGCTAAGACCCTGAGATGATATGATGGCAGAGTAATCTTGAGAAGCCACACACAAATGTCCATGCACCTCCACTCCAGGCATAATTCTTCATTTTTACCAGAGCTGTGCTCAGTCAACTGGGTATCTGTCTTCTTAGTTCCTTCCTTTTGTTATTCAACTGCTTCAACTTGTGGTCTAGATGAAACGGGAAAGTTTCCCTTATCCCCCTCGCAGAACTTGCATTCGGGGGTGTGGCTCGCTTCTTCTGCGCCCCGTTGCTCAAACCTCTAGGGGCAGCATGCAGACAGGCAGGTAGTGTGGAGCATCAACCCCATAACAGCTTCTAGGGTTGAAGGTTTACAGCTCCTGAGGCCCCAGTGGGTGTGTGTTACAGGGCGCTATTTCAGTTTAGCCGTCCATAGGGGACTTGTGTTAATCAGGTCAATTAGAGCCTCTGCCTTATTGAAAGGACAGAGGGCTTTCTGTATCCCAGGTCCTTGCCTTAGTGTACTGGAAAAATCGGATCACATGTGGGCTTGGAGAATGAGTGCAAGATTTTTTTATTGAGTGGTGGTAGCTCTCAGTGAGGTGGCTGCAGAGGCCAGAAAGGGGATGGAATGGGAAGGTGGTAGTTTTCCCCTAGAGTCAGGCTGCCCAGTGGCTGGGCTCTGCTCCGACCACGCCAGCCAAACTCCGTGTCATCCCGGCAGTCGATAACCTGCCGGTGCCTCTCGGTGTGCTGTTTCGCCAGTGTGTTCCTCTCGATGTCCAGCTGCTTGTGTCTCTGCCCACAAGGGTCTCAGGGTTTTTATAGGCATAGGATTGGGGGCGTGGTGAGCCAGGATGGTCTTGGAAAATGCAACATTTGGGCATGAAAACAGAAATACCTGTCCTCACCTATGTCCGTGGGCACAGGCCCGGGGGTGGAGCCCTAGCCAGGGACCTGCCTTTCTCTACCCAGCACTTTCCTGCACCACTCTCATATCATAGATGCTGACTTATTCTTCTGTGGATCTTCCCCTCCTCAGAGCCCTATCATGTAGGCCCCTATATTCTACCAAAACTTCATATGTGAAACAAAAACTTGAATGAGATAAGGCCCAGTGGCCTTTTGTTTAAATTCTCAAGGTCCTTCATCTCTCTTTGGCATTGGCCATTGTCAATGGTCCACTCATTGAAACAGGCTCCTCCACCTCCTTCTATGAAGCTAGGTTTTCCTGTTCTTCCCACTCTCTGACCACTCCTTTATTTTCTTTATTTAATTCACATAGTAGTTCTTTAGCATGAAGCTCCCAGATCTCAGTCCTTGGATCATGCCTGTTCCCACTAGAGGCTGGATTCTATTTAGCTGCTTTGTTTCTATTCTTAGGACCAGCCTGACCCCACACTTTTAGAGGTGTAGCTCCAACCTAAACCTCTCCCCTCTGTGGGCTCCTCACCCCACCCTGATGTGTCCACTTTGACTCTCCCAGCCTCTGCCTTCACCCCTTCTTCTGTTTCCCTCCCACCCCTTGGATGTGGCTCATTGTGTGCTCTTCCCATCAGTGACCTTAGCCCCCTAGAGAATGATTCAGAGATTTATGTCCCCTCCCCATCTCTAGATGGCTGACGCAACCCTTCTGGTCCAGCCCAGCTTTGCATCCCCATGCTCTGGCTTTGTCTCCATAGATGGCTGTCCATCAGTGCAGCAATGGCTAAGTAAACAGGATGGGCACTTACAGGACTGTGGTGTGGGCTGGGCAATGCTCCATGAAACAAAAGTTCCTCTCACACCTTTTCTCATTATGTAAGCATAGGTGCTGCATCCGGGCACATAGAGCCACATGCTGGATGAAATGCATCATGCCTCGGTCCTCTTCCTTGTTCATGAAGGTAACTTTCCTCCGGGTTACTGAGAGAGGGCATGAGAGAGGGCATGGGTGTCCTGTGAGGCTCAGAGACTGCATTTGCCCTTTTCCCTCCATTTCAAAGGTGTCCAAAGGTATCGATGGTTTTGTGACCCCTGTAAGGTATTGGTGGTTTTGTAACCCCCATGTTACGTGTAGTTCTTAACAGAGACGGGTGAGCAGGGCTGAGCAGGCTGCTACTCGCAGCGGGAGGGCAGTGTCTCAGGGCTGCGTGGCCAGGCTGGACATTCTCTCTACTGAGGATGTTGCTCCCACCTGGGGCTTGCATAAATCAACCTCATCCCTTCCCGCCCCCAGGCATAATAAATCACAATGTGATGGCGAGTCTTCTCCCTTTTGCCGCCTGTGCTAACTCAGGTGGAACCTGCCCCTTAACATGCCACACTGGGTTACTCATTCCCTGGGCATGGTGACCTTTGGGGTGGAAACTTTCTTTGGAAATGTGCTGCCCTTCGTACGCTCTGCTTGTTTTCTTTAGCAAATTGTAACTAGGTGAAGAGAGCACCAAAGGGAGCCAGGGTCCCTTAGGAACGCCATGACCTTACCACGCCTTTTCCCAAGGACAAAAGAGCTACGCTTGGCCAAGTTCCCTTAGTGTTGACTGATATGCACGTTACCTCATGCGGAAGTGAGAGGGAACAGTTTGCCTGCCATTTGGGCAAATATAGTAAGTAAAGAGTGGGTCCAACTTGAGTAAAGAATGACCTGCTCACTCATTTTGAATGTGCCAGCTTTCGGCCTCCCTAATTGCAGTGGCCTGACATAAACCTTGCCGTTGTGGAGACGCCAACACCATCAAAGTCAGCCTCTAAACAGCTAATGCCATTCTGGGCTGGAACACTCGACTCTTTACCCTGGTTTTCTTCATCATTTTATCAGACTTGCTTTAATTCCCTCTTTTAAAATTAATTAATTAATTAATTATTTTTCTGAGACTGAGTCTTTCTCTGTTGCCCAGGCTGGAGTGCAATGGCACGATCTTGAGTCACTGCAACCTCCACCCCCCTGGGTTCAAATAATTCTCCTGCCTCAGCCTCCCAAGTAGCTGGGATTACAGGCTTGTGCCCCCATGCGTGGCTAATTTTTGTATTTTTTTTTTTAGTAGAGACGGTGTTTTACCATGTTGGCCAGGCTGGTCCCGAACTCCTGACCTCGTGATCCCTCCCTGCTTTGGCCCCCCAAAGTGCTGGGATGGCAGTCGTGAGCCACTATTCCCAGCAATTCCCTCTTTTTGAGACTGTTAGATAGCAGAAAATTGATGTATATTGCCCTCTAGTGATTAATGATTACAAACACTTAACTACCAAAACATTTACTGATACTCAATTATATTAAGAATCCCATTGTTTTATTCTGCATATAAAAGTAATGTACACTTGTGTTGGGAATGTAAAGCATATCTGGACCTCTCTTCTGATATTCAGGTGCCTTTATCCAGACGACTACTCTGCAGGTCCACATGGGTCCCTGTTAGGCACCTCCAGCTTTAGCTCATCCTGAACCTACTCCGCCAGTACTGCCCTCATCTTCCCCTTTTACAAGTGCCTCAGACCCAAAGCCTTGAGGTCACCTTTGAGTCCTCCTTGCCTGTCACAGCCTCCGGTCCTTTCAAAACAAACACACGAGAATTTGGGCTTTTGTCAAGGCACTGATTCTATCCTGCCTATCCCAGACACGGTCATCTCTTGCCTAAATCCTGGCCACAGCCTCCTTACTGGCTTCCCTGATTCCAGCCTTATGAAACATAAGTCTATTCACATGGCTGCAGAATGATTCATTTAAAATGTAAGTCCAAGGCCGGGCACAGTGGCTCACGCCTGTAACCCTAGCACTTTGGAAGGCCCAGGGGGGCGGATCACCTGAGATCAGGAGTTTGAGACCAGCCTGACCAACATGGTGAAACCCCGTCTCTACTAAAAATTCAAAAATTAGCCAGGCATGGTGGTGCACTCCTGTAATCCCAGCTACTCAGGAGGCTGAGGCAGGAGAATCACTTGAACCCGGGAGGCTGAGGTTGCAGTCAGATGAGATCGCGCCACTGTGCTCCAGCCTGGGCAACAGAGTGAAACTTCGTCTCAAAATAAATAAATAAATATGAAAATACAAAATTAGCCAGGCATGGTGGTGGGTGCCTGTAATCCTACCTACCCAGGAGGCTGAAGCAGGAGAGTCGCTTGAACCCCAGTGGCAGAGGTTGCAGTGAGCCGAGATGGTGTCATTGCACTCCAGCCTGGGCAACAAGAGTGAAACTCCGTCTCAAAGAAAAATAATAAAAATAAAAACAAAATAAAATAAAAACAAAAATTAAGATAAAATATAAGACCAGTAGTGTCTCTTTTCTCCTCCAAGCCTTTCAAGGACTCTTCCTATTCAGAATAAAGCCAACATCTTTGAAATGGATGTTGAGAGAGAGAGCAAGCCGAATTCTTGCTGAATGAACGTGTTTCTTCTCTGAACAAGTCTAGCTTTTGAACAGAACAGACATGAAGACAGTGAAGGAATGCTTATGAAACTGTAGGAAGGGCTGGAGGAGCAGGCTCCAGGCTCTGGGAGCACCCTCTGAGCACTCCTATAGAGCAGGGGGCTGGCATTTGCCACAGAACTACAGACTCCAGCCAGCCAGGAAGATTGTTAGTCCAAAGGCCACTGCTGACATTGTGGAGGTCAAAATCTCACCAATCTGTTTGACCTCCTCCAAAGGCAAAGGGCTTATCAGTTTTCTGTTAATAAGCTACCCAGTAGATGGGTTTTTTTTTTGTTTTTTTTTTGTTTTTTTTTTGATGGAGTCTTGCTCTGTAGCCCAGGCTGGAGTGCAGTGGCATGATCTCGGCTCACTGCAACCTCCACCTTCCGGGTTCAAGTGATTCTCCTGCCTCAGCCTCCTGAGCAGCTGGGATTACAGGTGCACACCACCACACCCGGCTAAATTTGTATTTTTAGTAGAGACAGGGTTTCACCATGTTGGTCAGGCTGGTCTTGAACTCCTGACCTTGTGATCCACCCACCTTGGCCTCCCAAAGCGCTGGGATTACAGGCGTGAGCCACTGCTCCCGGCCCAGTATTTTGTTATAGCTGCACAAAGAGACAAATACAGGCATACTGGGGGATGTTAGGGATGGACACTGAGGATAAGTTCCTTATATCCACCATAGCCTCTGGGAGAAGGTCAAGGTCTGAGGAAAAGGGTCCAACAAACTCTTAGCTAGATGTACTCTTCACCTAATGCAGAGATGTGCTTATGATTAAAGTCTAACTTTTTTTTACAGGGATTATTACAACCTTAAGTTTGTGTTCATTGTCTGAGACTGGCCTGGTTCAGTTCCCTTATTCCTGCACCATCTCCTTAGTATGCACACATTTATAAAATTTATCTTTCAAAGAGCCTCCAACCTCGCTTGTATCTGCAACAGTGATGAGCACAGGAGATCCTTCTGGACATGACTGTCTTAATATCAGTCTATCCTGGCACTGTGGCCATACTGTGCCAGAGCCATCTTCAGCACTTGATTAACCAGCAACTGTACAGTCTCCTGAACCAAGGCCTCAGGGTCTGCTTGGATGTCATCCCAACCTGACATATCATGTGCCCTTTTCTGAGAAAATTCCAGAAAATCTTAGATATTCTATGGCCTGGATTTAGTCTTCCCCTTTCTACAGTAACTGTCTCAAATATCAACCTCCTTAAAAAGGAGAGAATAATATCTGGGTCCCAAGAGAACCTGCAATGTTTCGGCAGCTGATCGATGACTATGCTGTCTGTGCTTTTGCAGTGAGGAATGACCCCTGCAGCTTATTGGTGGATGCTGCTGTCTGAGTAGGGCCCCCACATTTGTGCCTATTTCGTGGGGACTCCACCACAGTAGAAGTCAATTTTAAACTACCTCATTGAGAATGGGATTGCTCATCACCAGAGGCTGACATATGTTGACAGGCTGCTCTGACCCCAGCCCAGGGAAGCTACATTCAGCCCTGAAACTCAGTTCACAACAGGACAGGTAGAAGCTCTTTTTGAAACATTCATTTGTGTCAGCAGCCTCATTATCAGGCTGAAGTCTTTTGCTGGAAGTCTTCCTACCCAGTGCCCAGGGTTGGGGGAGCTCTAACACTTGGAAAATGCTGTGTTCATTCAGTCCCCTGCAGTTGAGCACAGCGGTTGTTGTGGACACCAAACATACTCTGCTGTTGGGGCAAATCTGAGGGTGACCTTGGGATGAGGGATCCCAGAGGGGACCTGCTGTGAGAGAGGGCACCTGTGAGCCTGCTCAGGGGCTCAAGGCAAGGAACTGCACCTGTCATCTCATCACAGCACGAAACTTTCCCTACAGGGGTCTCCACTGGCTCCATTTTGGGATAATGATCCTGAGTCATTCCTCCATTTCTGACATTTATATTCTGGATAAGGATGGGGTGAGATACCATGAGATCGCTGTACCTGCTCCAGGGTTCTCTATGCTTCTAGGGTTCATCCCTACTCCACCTTTTTGTCATGGACCCTATATCAAGAGAATACCTTTCAACAATTGTTTACCCTACTGTCTCCTCAACATGACCTGCATCATTATTCTATCCTTGTACAACAATGTTGCCTCTCATGTGCAGGAACTACATAGCCCCTAGAACACTGGCAGCCTCCCTGGGATATTGCAGCATTAGATGTGATTCAACACAAATTTTATGTCTTTTTAGGGGCTGGGCTGGGGTTGGCCAGGTGGGGTGATAGGATTTTTTCCAGGCTTATAGTCTGAGTTATGGATTCTCCACTTTGGACTCTGTGGGTTACTTTCATCTCGATGGATTTCTAAAAATACAACCACCCCAGTGGTTGTTTTTCTGCTTTTCTAGAAGAAATGAGGCTTTATAGGTCAAATGAGAGGGTACAATATGAATACGATGTTGAGAGTGTCTGTGTTTTAGACATGTCTTCTTTCCCAACTGGGAATGTGGACTGCCTGGTGAGGCTGCCAGAGTGAATGTATCTACACTGGTGTGGGCGCTCACAGAAGCACAAACTCTCTTGAGAAAGTCATAGAGACTGTTGAACGATACAGTTTCCAGCAAAGCAAACTCTTCTTACCCCATCCATGTGGCCCTCAGTGAGTCTCCTGGTCTTCAGGATTGGTGATCAAGGCTTTTTGAAATCCCATTTGCTTTTCCACTCCACACCAAGTGTGGATAAAATATCAAATGGAGCATGTTGACCAGATGCCTGAAAAGCATCTACGTCGCTCTATTGCCCTTCATGGTAATGTGATCAGAGCACCTCACCCAGCAGCTCAAGTTCTTAACTAGTTGTAAGACTAGTTGTAACACCTTACTCCATAGCAATTATAGCCTCAACATCTTTGTCTCTTTTCCAAATCTCCTGATCCTGACTGGGATCCTGCCCTGGTTAATGAGTCCACAGGACCCCTGTAGGACACTCACTGGGTGATAGGGACAAGTTCAATAATTAGTTATTATAAGGTTTAAGTGACAGACATGTATATCAACTGTTCCTGATATATGGTAACTGCTCAATCAATATCATCAACACCTCCACCACCATCACCACCAACACTGTCATCACTATCATCACCATCACCACCACGACCACCATTACTATCACCATCAACACTACCATCACCACCACCATCATTGCCACAACCACTACTACCACCATCATCATCACCACCATCACCACCACCACCACCATCACCACCACCACCATCACCACCATTACCATCACCATCACCATCAGCAATACCGTCACTACCACCACCATCACCACAACCACTGCCACCACCACCACCATCATCACCACCACCATCACTACCATCACCACTATTACCACCACCACCACTATCATCATCACCATCATCACCTCTATCACCATCACCACCACCACAATCACCACCGCCATCACTACCACCATCACCCCCACCATCACCACCACCACCACCACCTCCACAACCACCATCACCACCATCATCACCACTATCATCACCACCATTATCGTCATCACAACCATCACTATTACCACCATCACTGTCATCATTACCACTACCATCATCACCATCACCACTACTACCACAATCATTACCACTATCAATATCACCACCATGACTATCTTTACTATCACCACTACCACCATCACCATCACTACCACCATCATCATTCCAATCGGCCTTAAACCATAGGACAATGCTTTTCTTTGGGATGTGGCATGTGGCTCCTTGTACCTACCTAGCACTTGCAGGTAGCAGAAGCTGAGAGACCATTCCACCAGGTCTTTCAAAGCTGTAGGCCATTAACGCTAATCTTTTATTTACAGTTGTTACCCTAATAAAAATCAATCTGCCTTTTGCTCTTCTATGCTTTATCTGACATATAGAGCCTCTACATTCCAATCAGCTTCAGTGGCCTGTGGGTGGTGGTGGGAAATTGGAATATGACAAGCAGGAGGTGCTGTATCAACTTTCAAGACAGTCTATTGGGAAGGCAGAGCCTGCAGTGGCTGGAGGAGTGGTGGGAAGATAGAAAAAATCCATATCCCACTTGTGGACTGCCATGGAGTGAGCTAAAGCAACCCTGCCTGCCCCTACCATGGAAGGACAGGGGAGATGGGGCTGTGCAAACCATGCAGGTACCCCTATCAGACTTACCACAGAGCCTCTGCTCAGGGCTCTCGAAGAACTCCCTTCACCCAGCATCACAGACCTCTTTCCTTACCTTCTGTCTGTCCACACTGGCTGAGCAGTACTTGGAGATCCAAGCCTTCCTCAGCTCCGTAGGCTCACTGTTTTGCCTCCTTCTCCTTTCTCCAGGTCTCTTCCTAGCTGCGTCTGCTTCTTCTCATTTGCTCCTTATCTACAGGTGTGTGCTGCTATGTTTGCCTCTGCCCCAATCCCTGCTCCCTAGATCCCAGTATGGCCACAGCTGTTGATGCCCTTCTAACTGGGAGGAAGTGCTAGTGCCTAAAGCCTGTGAGGGTCAACAGGCGGTTTTCTGGGCTGACGTTTCTTTCTGCTTACAGGGTGAAATGGTGATCCAGGGTTGTGAGTTGGCTATGGGGCTTCTGGGGGTGCTTTTGTGTTTTATTTGCCTCAAATCCTTTTTGAACCTGGAGTACATACATAAATACATTGATGCAATTCTATTCTTAATTTTTAATATTTAAGAATTAAGGGCCAGGTGTGTTGGCTCACACCTGTAATCCCGGCACTTTGGGAGGCCGAGGTGGGTGGATTACCTGAGGTCAGGATTTCGAGACCAGCCTGGCCAACATGGTGAAACCCCATCTCTACTAAAAATACAAAATTATCTGGGCATGGTGGTGGGTGCCTTTAGTCCCAGCTACTCTGGAGGCTAAGGCAGGAGAATCACTTGGACCCAGGAGGCGGAGGTTGCAGTGAGCCGAGATCGTGCCACTGCACTCCAGCCTGGGCAACAAGAGTGAAACTCCATCTCAAAAAAAAAAAAAAAAAAAAAAAAAGAAAAAAAGATTTAAGAAGCAATTGTGCTCCATCTTATAGTTAATAATCTTTAATTGCTATTAATATAACAGAAAGAGAAATGATGGATCACTGAGTGGAAATAGAACTATCTATGTGTTTTTACCAAAAAACTCTAAATTAAATGAAGCCTCAGATCCAATAACTGAGTCATGGGAAATACAAGGTCAGAGGGTACTAATGGACACCATGGCAGATGCATGCCATCAGCATGCATACTGGAGAAATGACCCCATTCTTTCCACATGTCTATTTCCAGGAAAAAAGAGAGATGTGAGGGAAACCTATAGATTACAAGGCACCTTTAGGAGTCATACCAACCAGCTGCAAAGGGCAGACATTCTTTGGAGCTTATTTGAAAAAGAACTGAGGAAAAAAGAGACATTCAGAGACATTTGAACACTGCCTGGATATGGGCTGGTATTAAGAAATAATAGTTAATTTTTTGGGAGTGATTCTAAGTTTTTTTTTTTTTTTTTGAACTAATCTTTTAGAAGTATATTCTAAGGCTGGGCATGGTGGCTCACGCCTGTAATTCCAGTACTTTGGGAGGCCGAGGAGGGTAGATCATCTGAGGTGAGGAGTTCGAGACCAGTCTGACTAACATGATGTAACTCCGTCTCTACTAAAAATACAAAAATTAGCCAGACATGTGGCACATGCATGTAATCCCAGCTAGTTGGGAGGCTGAGGCAGGAGAATTGTTTGAATCAGTGAGGTGGAGGTTGCAGTGAGCTGAGATCGTGTTATGGCATTCCAGCCTGGGCACCAAGAGTGAAACTCCGTCTCAAAAAAGAGTATATGTTGCTAAAATATTTCCAGATCAAACGATCTGACATTGGGGAATTACTTCAGCACAATCTGGAGCAAGGATGGGAGAGGGTGGGAAAGATTCCTATCGCTGTGAGTTGTTGAAGTTGGGTAATGGGCACATGGAAGTTCATTTTACAACTTTCTTCATTTTTCTGTTTAAAAGATGCCTATATTCAAAGTAAAACAGGCAAAAAAGAAAGAAAGAAAGGCTGATGAAGATCACAGTCACAGCCTGACTGGGATGGGACGTACAATTCAGGGACTAAAGACAAATCACAATAAACAACACAAGTGTTCACATTAAAATCTAAATGACTTATGGGATATGGATGTTGTTTACCAATAGCAGGACTTACACAACTTTGTATTGGCAACAATAGGATTTATATAAGATTATTATATAGGCTTATCAATGTGGAAGCAGGATTTGACTCCCTGCCCCGTTCCTTTCAGAGACTCCTTGTGTCTCCTGCTCCAACCTTCCAGGAGCTTCCGGCAGACGCCTGTCTGCACTCCTGCTCTAACACTTGTCCCTTCTCCCATGTATCCTGGACTTGTTGTGTCTAAGCCTAGAGTGTGAATTTACTAATGAGGTCAGTTAAAATGGGCTAACATCCCAATAGGAGGCACTGAGAACAGATATTTACTAAATATTCCTGGCAGAGAAACACCTGCTTGTGTTATATGACCAAGATCTCATTAGCAGCACATTTAATAGAAGCAGCATTTTCTTGTTCTTTTTTTTGAGATGGGGTTTCGCGCTTGTTGTCCAGGCTGGAGTGCAATGGGCACGATCTCAGCTCACTGCAAGCTCTGCCTCCCAGGTTCAAACAATTCTCCTTCCTCAGCCTCGCAAGTAGCTGGGATTATAGGCGCCCGGCATCACACCTGGCTAATTTTTTGTATTTAGTAGAGACAGGCTTTCACCATGTTAGTCAGGCTGGGCTCGAACCCCTGACCTCAGGTGATCCACCCGCCTCGGCCTCCCAAAGTGCTGAGATTACAGGCATGCACCACTGCACCTGCCCAAGAAGCAGCATTTTCTAAGAGGTAATTAAATTGATTTCAGATAATGGACACTTGGAGCAAGGAGAATTCTTCTGGGGTTGAGAAGTACCCTTAGTCTAGGGATGACCAGTCAGTGTGATATCATGCCACATCAAATACATCCAAGCAGCCTCTTGGGCATGATGATGAGGATGATGAGGCCTCCCCCAGGCGGGGTGAAGAGCAACCGCTGTGAGCAGCTACTCATGTCTGCTGTGGGCAGAGCACGTGCCACTCCTGCCTGATTTGACAGCTGATGAGAAACTTTTCTACAGAGGAACTAGAGCAGCATTTTTAGGTGTGGACAGAGTAGGAGAGGTGTAGTTGGTATATGAGAATGTGAGAATTGGGGCTAGAGGCCCTGATTTGAAATCTCAGCCCTGCCATTTATCAATTGTGTGTGGTGGGCTATCTTTCCCTCCAGGAGCACAGCTATGCAGTGAGTGGAGCAGGAAGTCAGGCATGGGGCCAGAGAGCTTTGTTAACCTGAGAAGTTGTGATGATGGAAAGTCTGGGGAGACGATGAGCGGGTGGGAAGGTAACTTAGTGGCTAGGAGGGGAGTTGGGAGTTGGAGGTTGGAGGAGCAGATAAAATCAGGCTCCACAGATTGCAGCGAGCCTGAAGCTGGCAGCAGACGGCAGGGGTCCAACTCCACAGGCAGAGGCTTTTCATGGCTCTTGTGGGAAAAAGAGTCCTTGCTGACAAGTCCTGCCTGCATTGGCTTAGGCGGCCCATGTCCCTGGGGGTCCTGCACTGCAGACAGGCCCAGGGCCTGAGCACCACTGAATAGTTCCTGGTCTGCAAACTGCAGATGACACCACACCAATGTCAGAGGTGTTCTGTGAGGGCAGAATATAATTGTGCGTAGGCACCACTGGGTAAGCAGCAAGGCCTGGACAAGGCTGATTGCTGTTCTCTGCATGGACCTGTGTGTTGGGTTGCAGGGGGCAGCTACCTCCAGCTGGAAAGCAGCAGACCAGCTGTTCTGCAGAATGCAGACACCAGGACAAGCACCTTCCACCGAGATAAGCAGTGCTACATGCAGCTCCCCAGACACGCTGGCTTCCAATACTGGGGGAAAAAATCGCAGAAACCACTTCCATCTAGTGGTAACGGAGGGAAAATGCAGGCCTGAACTGCAGCACTCTCCTAAGGAGGCCCAGGACTGAACCTTGCAGACCCTTCCAGGCAAGCCAGCAAATCTTATCCATCCCAACTTCCCAAGGTTAAATTGTCTTCCAGATCAACAGCCTTAGTCTGCTGAAGAAATTTACCTGCCATCTACACCACAAAAAAACTGTAGGGCAATGCAGATTCTGGGGGTCCCTGACTCAAAATAGAATTGAGCATTTTCTAGACAAGAAACAAAACTAAGTGTCTAATGTTTCTCTAGGATCATGAAGCCACATTAAAAATTGACTGATCGATAAGCAATAGACAAATGAATAAATAAACCCTGAGTAGTTTTATAAAATAATATGATAAAAATTGAAACCATGTGTCCAGTTAGGGTCCCCTTGGCCCCCCCCAATCTCATGTCCTTCTCACATTGCAAAATACAAGCATCCCTTCCCAATAGCCTGCCAAAATCCTAACTTGTTCCAGCATCAACTCTAAAGCCCAAAGTCCAAAGTCTCATCTGAGACTTGCAGGTAATTTCCATACAGCTGTGAGCCTGTAAAATGAAAAACAAGTTATTTCCTCCAAAATAAAATGGTGCTGTACCATTAGGTAAACATTCCCATTCCAAAAGAGATAAATCAGCCAAAAGAAAGGGGCAACGGGCCTCATGCAGTATGAAACCCAGCAAGGCAGATAATGAACCTTAAAGCTCCAAATTAATCTTTGACACCATGTCTCACATCCTGGGCATACTGGTGCAAGGCAGGGTTCCTGAGGCTTGGGCAGCCCCTTCCCCATGGCTGTGCTTGGTGCAACCCTGTGACTGCTCTCACACGTTGGAGTTGAGTGCCTGCGGCTTTTCCAGGCTGAGGGTGAACACTGCTGGTGGATCTACCATTCTGGGGTCTAGAGGGCAGTGGCCCTCTTCCCACAGCTCCAATAGACAATGCCCTGGTGGGGATTCTGTGTGGGGGCTCCAACCCCACATTTCTCCTCCACACTGCCCTCGTAGAAGCTCTCTGTGGGGGCTCTGCCCCTGCAACAGGCTCTGCTTGGGCACCCAGGCTTTCTCACACATCTTCAAATCCAGGTGGAAGCTGCTAAACCTCAGCCACCCTTTATTCTATGCTCCCACAGGCTTAACATCATGTGGAAGCAACCAAGGCTTAAAATGTGCACCCTCTGGAACTGAGCCTGCTGTATCTGGGGCCATCTGAGCCTCAGGCAAAGTCAGAGCTGCTGGAATGCAGGGAGGGGCTGCATTTTGAGGCAGGGCAAGGCAGAGGAGCCCAGGCCTGGCCCCCAGAGCCATTCTGTCCTGCTAAGCCTCTGGGCCTGTGATGAGAGGGGCTGCCTAAAAGATTTCCACAATGCCTTCAGGACCTTTCCCCCCATCATTCTGATAGTTAGCATCTGTCTGTCTTTTAGTCATGCTAATCACTCTAGCAGGTTACTCTACAGCCTGCTTTGATTTCTCTCCTAAAAACACTTTTTACTTTTTCAAAATTTCTTAATTCTTACAGTTTGCTTCCTATTTTTTTTTTTTGAGACAGGGTCTCACTTTGTTGCCCATGCTGGAGTGAAGTGGTAAGAACACGGCTCACTGCAATTCTCCTATCTCAGCCTCCCAAATAGCTGGGACTACAGCGAGGTGGAGAGGCAGGTGCTGGAGAGGGTCTAGGGCCAGGTGATGCAAAGGTCATGAAAGCACATGAGACCTTGTCCTGAGGACTGGTGCTCATCTCCTATCTTCATGCTCCTCCAGGGCAAACTACACCCTCCTTGGCAGGAGCAGGGAGCAAGCTGAGCGGTCAAGGCAGCTAAACCTGCCAGCCACACAGACCAACTCACAGGACTGGAGAGTCATGGTACCCAAGAGCAGTAAGATTGCTCCACCCCAAATCACTAGACAAAGCTCAGCACCAGCCTCTGGCCCAATGGTCCTGCTTCTGTTTTCATTTTACCAACAGGTGCAGTCTCCTGTTCCTCCAGGAAACACCCAAACAACAGGATAGGCAACTTCACCCAATCCCCGCCACTTGTAGCCAGGCAGGCCATACTTGCTAGAGCTTCCAGCCCCATGGTACCACTTCTGTCTGAACTCTGCTGACAAGCACAGTCTCTTGTTCCCCTAGGAAACACCTTAATGGCATGGCAAGTGACTCCACCCACTGCCACTGCTCACAGCCAGCAGCCCACACCTGCTAGAGCTTCCAGCCCAGCAGTCCTGCTTTTATATGAACTCTGCAGGTGGGGGCAACCCCATGTTCCCCTGGGAAGCAGCTGGACAGCAGATTAGGTGACACCACTCATCCCTGCAACTCCTAGCCAAGCAGTTCTTGCTGGCTTGGGTGGTGCCCAAGCAGTGGGGGAATCCTCACTCTTGCATCACTAAAAGAAGTGAGATGCCCAAGTTCACAGGTCAGTGGAGGAGTGGGTTGTGCCTCCCTCTGTACAGCCATTCCAGAAAGGATATGACCTGTTTGCCAACTGTGGCCCCTGCAATGAGGAAGCCCCATGGACGAGAACACCTAATAAAAGAAACACAGGCGTGGAGTCAGTGATCAGAGGGGGCTCTTCCAAGGCTCAGGAGTGGACAAGGTGAGGGGGTCATCTCTACCCCACCCCCTAAAGAGCACTATGCTAACTTGAGGAAAACACAAAAGAGCTGTGCAGCTGAGAAAAAAGCCTATCTGCCTGTCCGCTGGCTAACACTTTTAAGTGCCACCTACTGGATCACGGTGGAAAATACAACACAAAAATATTTTGCCAGTACACAGCACCTGTGAAAACTAAGGCAAAGATTAAGCAACAAATAAACATTCTGTACATACTCCTGACCCTCTGAAAACACCCTAAAATGAAGCCAACTGACTGTACTCAACTTACTTCACAGTTAAAGGAACACTAACCCTTACACATGAAAAAGAATCGATGCAAAAACTCTGGCAACTCAAAAAGCCAGTGTGCCCCCTTACCAACAAACAAACACACTAGTCCCCCAGAAATCGTTCTTAGCCAGATTGAGATGACTGAAATGATGGAAATAAAATTCAAGATCTGGATGGCAAGGAAGCTCAATGGGATCAAAGAGAAAGTTGAATCCAAGGAACCCAGTAAAACAATCCAGGAGCTGAAAGATTAAACAGCCATTTTAAGAAAGAACCAGCCGGGTATGATGGCTCACGCCTGTAATCCTAGCACTTTGGGAGGCCAAGGCGAGTGGATTACTTGAGGTCAGGAGTTTGAGACCAGCCTGGCCAACATGATGAAACCCTGTCTCTACTAAAATACAAAAATTAGCCGGGTGTGGTGGCACACGTCTGTAATCTCAGCTACTTGGGAGGCTGAGGCAGGAGAATCACTTGAACCCGGGAGGTGGAGGTTGCAGTAAGCTGAAGATTGTATCACTGCACTCCAGCCTGGGCAACAGAGCAAGACTCTGTCTCAAAAAAAAAAAGAAAAAAAAAAAAGAAAGAACCAAACTGAACTTCTGAAACTGAAAGATTTACTTCAAGAATTCTACAATAAAATTAGAAGCATCAGTAGCAGAATAGATCAAACTGAAGAAAGAATTTCAGAGCTTGAGGTCTAGCTCTTCAAATCAACTCAGTCAGACAAAATTTTTTTTTTTTCAGACAGAGTCTTGCTCTGTTGCACAGGCTGGAGTGCAGTGGCACGACCTCGGCTCACTGCAAGCTCTGCCTCCCGGGTTCCCACCATTCTCCTGCCTCGGCCTCCCGAGTAGCTGGGACTACAGGCGCCCGCCACCACGCCCAGCTAATTTTTTGTATTTTTAGTAGAGACGGAGTTTCACCATGTTAGCTAGGATGGTCTCAATCTGCTGACCTCGTGATCTGCCTGCCTTGGCCTCCCAAAGTGCTGGGATTACAGGCGTGATGGCTCAGGCCCAGCATTTTTTTTTTTTTTGAGACAAAGTATCTCTCTGTTGCCCAGGCTGGAGTGCAATGGCACAATCTCGGCTCACTGCACCCTCCGCCTCCCAGGTTCAAGCAATTATCCTGCCTCAGCCTCCTGAGTGGCTGGGATTATAGGCACCCACCACCATGCTCAGCTAATTGTTGTAATTTTAGTAGAGATGAGGTTTCACCATCTTGGTTCGGCTGGTCTCAAACTCCTGACCTCAGGTGATCCACCCACCTCAGCCTCCCAAAGTACTGGGATTACAGGAGTGAGTCACCATGCCCAGCCCCACAAAAATTTTTTAAAAATAATTAAAAAGTGAATAAAATCTTTTGAGAAATATAGGATTATGTAAAAAGACCAAACCTACATTTCATTGGCATTCCCAAAAGAGAAGTAACTTGGAGAATATATTTGAAGACATAGTCCATGAAAAATTTCCCAGACTTGCTAGAGAGGGCAACATACAAATTCAAAAAATACAGACAACCCTACAGATACTACACAAGATGACCATCCCCAAGGCACATAGTCATCGGATTCACCAAAGTCAAAGTAAAAGAAAAAAATCCTAAAGGCAGCTAGAGAGAAAGGTCAGGTCATCTATAAAGGGAACCCCATCAGGCTAGCAGTAGACGTTGCAACAGAAACTTTACAAGACAGAGGAGAATCAAGGTTTATTCTCAGCATTCTTAAAGAAAATAATTTCCAAGCAAGAATATTGTGCCCCATCAAACTAAGCTTCATAAGTGAAGGAGAAATAAAATACTTCTCAGATAAGCAAGTACTTAAAGGAGTGCTAAACATGAAAACAGAGAACTGAAACATGCTCCTTCAAAAAACACACTCAAGGACATAGCCTACAGAGAATGTAAAGCCACCACACAACTAAGTCTACGAAATAAACAGCCAACAACATAATGACAGTCTCAAAATCTCATGTATCAATACTAACCCAGAATGTAAATGGTCTAAATACCCGACTTAAAAGGGATAGCATGTCAAGTTGGACAAAAAGACAAGCCCCGATAGTCTGCTGTCTTCAAGACACCCATCTCTCATGTAAAGATACTCACAGGTTCAAAGTAAAAGGATAGAGTAGATCTACCAAGCAAACAGAAAACAAAAAAGAGCAGGAGTTATTATTTTTATAGCAGATAAAACAGATTTTAAACCAACAACAATCAGGAAGGATAAAGAAGAGCAGTACATTATGATAAAAGGTTTAATTCAACAAGAAGACCTGACCATTCTAAACATATACGTACCCAATATAGGAGCACCTAGATTCATAAAACAAATTTTTCTTGACTTACAAAAGGCTTAGTCACACAATAATAGTGGGGGACCTTAACACCCCACTGACAGTGTTAAGACAGATCATCAAGGCTGAAAACTGACACAGAAAATCTGGGCTTAAACTCGTCATGTGACCAATTAATTGAACCTAATAGATGTCTACAGAGTACTCCATCTAACAACCATAGAATATACCTATGTTTCATTCTTACTATTCTAAGATTGACTACATGCCATCCTGGCTAACATGGTGAAACCCCGTCTCTACTAAAAATACAAAAAATTAGCCAGGTGCGGTGGCACGTGCCTGTAGTCCCAGCTACTCAGGAGGCTATGGCAGGAGAATCGCTTGAGCCTGGGAGGCAGAGGCTGCAGTGAGCCGAGATCACTCTACTGCACTCCAGCCTGGGTGACAGAGTGAGACTTCATCTCTAAAAAAAAAAAAAAAAGTTAAATATGTACTCAGAAGCTAGGGACCCAGCAATGTCCTTGCCTTCAAAGGATTTTCATTGCAGTGGAGGGGACAGAGGGTAGACAACAAGCAGGTAGTAATGAAAGACAAGAGAGAAATGACAGGTCACAGGTTAATAGGGCCCGGGTGCAGTGGCTCACACCTATAATCCCATCACTTTGGGAGGCCAAGGCAGGCAGATCACCTGAGGTCAGGAGTTCAAGGCCAGCCTGGCCAACATAGTGAAACCCCGTCTCAACTAAAAGTACAAAAATTAGGTGTGGTAGTGTGTGCCTGTAATCCCAGCTACTTGGGAGGCTGAGGCAGGAGAATCGCTTGAACCAGGGAGGCGGTGAGGTTGCAGTGAGCTGAGATTGAGACACTGCACTCTAGCCTGGGCGACAGAACAATTCCATCTCAAAAACAAAAACAAACAGAAAAACAGTTAATGGGAAGACAGCCTGTATGGTCTGGTGTCATTTTTTAGTAATTCCGTGAAGTACAATGGAGTTTCCAGGTTTTCTCTGTGACAAAGGGATGCTGCTTTGTCACTTTTTTTTTTTTCCTTTTGAGACGGGGTCTTACTCTGTAGCTCAGACTGGAGTGCAGTGATGTGATCACACCTCACAGCAGCCTCGAACTCTTAGGCTCAGGAGATCTTCCCACCTTCTGAGTAGCTGAGAGTACAGGTACATGCCACCGAACCTGGCCAATTTTTGTATTTTTTGTAGAGACAGAGTCTCACTAATGTTCCCCAGGCTGGTCTGGAACTCCTGGGCTCAAATAATCCTCCTGCCTTGGTCACCCAAAATGTTGGGATTACAGGCATGAGCCACTGTGCCCAGCTGAGACTTGATATTTAAATAGTGGTCTGGGGACCAGCAGCACTGACATCTCCTGGGAGCTTGTTAGAATTGCAGAATTTCAGGTCCCACTTCAGACCTGTTGATTGAGCATTTTCATATTAACAAGATTCACAGGTGATTTGTATGCACATTTTAGTTTAAGAAGGACTGATTTAGAATGGAAGATAAAAAATGGCAAAGAAAGAGTTAAATACCTCCAGTTCAATTAGGGATTGATGAGAGATGGTGTGATCTAAAACATTCTTCTGGGTTGAATTTGGCCTTGTTGCCTGGACTATCAATATTGTGGTGTTTATCCTCTTAGGGAGAGAACTCCAAACTCCAGATCATTTACTTAATCTGCTTCTCTAACCAGGTGTGGGAATCCAGATTGCCTCAAAATCTTGAGCTACTAAGGCTGGGAAGAGCCTGAGATGTCATCAGTTCAGCTCAATCCTTAGTTGCTGCCCTGCCCACTTCTGCCCACCCCCATTTCACAGGCGAGTCTCTGGGAAGGGCAGTGGTTTGCTCAAACTACATATCAGCCCAGGGCTGGCCACAGTTCTGAGTCCCAGCCAGTACTTATCTTTTCTCTAAGTTTTGGTCCATTATTTTTTTTTCTTTTATGGATTCAGCCTATCTATTTAGAAAAATGAATTTTAAAAACATATATTCATTCATATTATAAAAGTATCATAGGCTTATTGTAAAAAAATCAAACAGTGTTGGGTACAGTGGCTCATACCTGTAATCCCAGCACTTTGGGAGGCCAAGGCGGGTGGTTCACGAGGTCAGGAGTTCGAGACCAGCCTGGCCAATATGGTGAAACCCCCGTCTCTACTAAAAATACAAAAATTAGCCTGGTGTGGTGGTGCGCGTCTGTAGTTCCAGCTGCTCGGGAGGCTGAGGCAGAAGAATCACTTGAACCCCGGAGGCAGAGGTTACAGTGAGCAGAGATCATGCCACTGCACTCCAGCCTGGAGGATAGAGCAAGACTCCATCTCAAAAAAAAAAAAAAAAAAGATTTACTGAAACATTGCAAAGATCATATAGAAAGTTTTCTTACATGCTTCACCAGTTTGCCTTCCATTAACATCTCATGCAACTATGGCACATTTGTCAAAACTAGGAAACTGACATTGGTACAACATGATTCACCAAACTCCAGACTTTATTGGGATTTCACCAGCTTTTCCACTAATGTCTCTTCTTCCTTTCCAGAATCCAGCTCAAGAAACCACATGGCATTTGGTCATCTGCCATTGCATTCCTTTACGTGTGATGATCAAAGTAATAATTCTCTCTCTTTTACAGGTGAGGAAAAAAGTGATTCAATGGCCAAAGGATTGCCCTGTCACATCTAGGAGGCGAAGGCAGTGCAATAAAGTGTTTATTACTTGGCTAAATTTAGAACTGGAATTTATGTGGTGTGACCTTGAGCCTTTGTCTTCCTGTCTGAATGATGGGATCATAGATTAATCCTTCCTTCCAGGCAGTGGTGGGGACTAAATGAGATAATACATATGGGCATATGCGTGCCAAAGAAATGGTAGCTGCTGCTCTTGTTATTACTGTCAGTATCGCCATCAGGAGCCTTGATCCCAGGTAGACTGCCTAACTGCTGAAACCTAGCTTCTTGTCCAGCGTGGTCAATCATCCCACCTCTCCAGCCTCACCCCAGACAAGACAAACAAGAGCTCAGGAAATAAATGTTAGTTTTGACACCCTTCCTTACCCTCAAAATTTAAAGAGGTTGACACACTTTCTTACCCTTAAAACTTAAAGACCTTGTTAAAACTCAAGGTCAAATAGCTGGCTAGGAGCTTAACCAGAGAGATAACCTAGTTTTTTTTGTTTGTTTGTTTTTTGAGATGGAGTTTTTGCTCTTGTCGCCCAGCCTGGAGTGTAATGGCGCGATCTTGGCTCACTGCAACCTCTGCCTCCCGGGTTCAAATGATTCTCCTGTCTCAGGCTCCTGAGTAGGTGGGATTACAAGCGTCCACCACCATGCCTGGCTAATTTTTGTACTTTTAGTAGAGACGGGGTTTCATCAAGTTGGCCAGGCTGGTCTCGAACTCCTGACCTCAGATGATCCACCCGCCTCAGCATCCCAAAGTGCTGGGATTACAGACATGAGCCACCATGCCGGGCTGTTTTTTTTGTTTGTTTGTTTGTTTTTTTTTTGTAGAGATGGGGTCTCGCTCTGTTGCCCAGGCTGAAATAGAACTCCTGGGCTGAAGTGATGCCCCTGCTTTGTCTCCCAAAGTGCTGGGATTATAGACATGAGCCACTTCACCCAGCCTAAGCATCTAGGTCTTGCTAAGACCTTGTCCCATCCACTGGGCAGAACCCCTCCCTCTTCTCTTCCTCCTCCCCTTGCCTCCCTTCCCATTCAGAGACTGCCCTGGGGAACAGAAGCTACCTGCCGGCTGCTCTTAACTCCACTTCATGGGATGCCCTGCAAGGGACCCCAGCACCTCTTCTGGCCTAAAGGAGCTGTCATAAACACCTGATGAAGGAAGTGTTGCAAGATCATTTTCAAAAAAAGGTGAAATTATGACTTTCACATAGATAGAAAATGAATAGGTATTAACCATTTTATTTAACTCATAAGGGCCCAGGTGACGTTATAACCAGCTCAACAGGGCAGCTAAGAACAGTCACATTCACAGGTCAGGAATAGTGAAATGAATGTGCAAATGGAAACTGGTTTTTCAACAAGAGAGTGAGGGAGAACCTCTACTAGACAGGGCAATGTGTCATTTGCCTACAATTTACAGAGCTGTAAAGGAGCTCAAAGACAACAAAAGGCTAGAATCTGATAACCAGGAAGGGTGTGCTGTGTGTAGATAGTGCATTATTTTCTGCTGAATCACATTTTTTTCTGCAGAAGGAAGGTTATGAGCAGGGTACACTCCAGAGTCTCTAATGTGATGATCACTCTCTGAGAATTACTATGAGTCATATAAGATACAAGGACCTTTCTGGATGGATTGGGAAAATTATATCTCACTTGCAAGCAAGAGGCCTGCAGTCTAAAGTCCCCCTCTTAAGACGCAGGTCTTGGCTTGGTGCGATAGCTCATGCATGTAATCCTAGCACTTTGGGAGGCCAAAGCAGGAGGATCACTTGTTCAAGGATCAGGAGTTCAAGACCAGCCTGGGCAACACAGACTTCATTTCTAAAAAAAAAAAAAAAAAAAAAAAAAAAAGATGCAGGTCTTAGCTGGGCACAGTGACTCACTCCTGTAATCCCAGCACTTTGGGAGGTTGAGGCAGGAAAACTGCTTGAAGCCAAGAGTTCCAGACCAGCCTGAGCAACATGGCAAAACCCCATCTTTACAAAAAATTTTAAAAATTAGCCAGGTGTGGTGGTGCATGCTTGGAGTCCCAGCTACTTGGGAGGCTGAGGTAGGAAGGCTGCTTGAACCCAGGAGATTATCAAAGCTGTGGTGAGCCGTGTTTGCATCACTGTACTCAAGCCTAGGCAACAGAGTGAGATCCTGTTTCAAAAAAAAGGCAGAGCTCAAGACATTAAAGTTTATTTTTCAGTTGTACTTTGGCACCTGTGTTACATGATCAGTTCTGGAACATTCTAGAACGTGGATTTCTGAAGTGGGTCTGTAGTGGAGGCCTATAGAGTTTTCACTGGACCTGCTTTGATCCTGTCTCTGCTGTGCAGCCTCGTGCAGTTATACTAGCTCTCTGATGTGCAGCTTCCTCCTCTTTGAGGATGTCAATATTGATACTTCATATATTATTTTGTTACCTAAACTACATTAAAGTTAGGAGAACATTTCTTGGAAAATGTCCTTAGTCCCTACAATTCTTACTTATCAGCCCAGCCTCCTTCCCTCTTCCCATCCCGGTCCGTCCCCTCGGCTCTCCATTCAATTCCCCATTTCCACCGTTTGTCTCTCTAGCAGGGTAGGGAGGGGCTTGGGTTGCCCTGGAGGGGCTGGCCTGTGCTGAGTGAAGTTCACACCTGGGTGTGCCCTCAGGAAAGGGGCCCCTGGGGACAGGGTAACCATCAGAAAGGCTCAGGGCTCCCCAGTGCGCCATGCTGTCCTTTGTCCCATCTCTGATTCTGTGCTTACTGTGCCCAAGTATGGAATTGCAGGGTAGCAGCATGGGGACTTCCAGGTGGGCCCCTCCTAGCAGTGGGGGTTTCAGCCAATGAAGAATTCAGTCTCCTGACATAGGTCTCCCTTCAAAAGGGCGTGTCTCCAGGACAGCTGCAGCAATTCCACATCCATATCACTCACTTTCTAGTTTTTTTGTTTTGTTTTGTTTTTGAGACAGGGTCTTGCTCTGTGGCCCAGGCTGGAGTGCAGTGGCGTGGTGCGATCTCACTGCAACCTCAGCATCCCGGGCTCAGGTGATCTTTCCACCTCAGTTTCTCAAGTAGCTGGGACCACAGGTGCCCACCACACCCAGCTAATTTTTCTATTTTTAGTAGAGATGGAGTTTCTCCATGTTGCCCAGGCTGGACACTTTCTTTCTTTCTTTCTTTCTTTTTTTTTGACAGAGTCTTTCTCTGAGATGAAGTCTGGCTCTGTTCCCCAGGCTGGAGTGAAGTGGCATGATCTTGGCACACTGCAACCTCTGTCTCCTGGGTTCAAGCGATTCTCCTGTGTCAGCCTCCTGAGTAGCTGGGATTACAGGCGTGCACTACCACACCTGGTTAATGGCTAATTTTTGTATTTTTAGTAGAGGTGGGATTTCACCTTGTTGGCAAGGCTGGACTCAAACTGCTGACCTCAAGTGATCTGCCTGCCTTGGCTTCCCAAAGTGCTGGGATTACAGATGTGAACCACCGCGCCCAGCCTGCCATCCTTTTTAAGGCTGAAGAATCTTCCATTGTCTAGATAGACCACATCTTGTCATCCGTTCTTCTGTTGATGGACACTTGGTTCCTTCCCCCTTTTGGCTATTGTGAGTAATGCTGCTATGAACATGGGTGCACAAATATCTTTTTGAATGTAGTGAATATATTTTATCTCTGCCAGTGAGTCTATCCAAAGAAAACGGAAATCATCTTTGCCTGGAGTGTTCTGATTGTGCCTACACTTGGCAGGCACCCTCCAAGTAAGAGCAGAGAAAAGGAAGAAAAGAGGAATGAAAATTGGTTGGGAGGGTTGGGGTGGAGGAGGTGAATAAACACTACTGAGTGCTCCCCTTATGGAAAGATTTATACACGGGCAGCCCAAAAAGGAGAGGCATCTTCCAGAGTTTCATCCAGGTAACACCCCTCCAAACACATCCAAACAGAAGCATGCTAGGACATGAGGAATTACAACGAGGCCATATATATATATACGTGTATATATATATATATATATATATGTGTGTATATATATATATGTGTATATATATGTGTATATATATATATGTGTATATATATATATGTGTATATATATGTGTGTATATATATATATGTGTATATATATATATGTGTGTGTATATATATATATATATATAGCCTTTTTTTTTTTTTTGAGATGGAGTTTTGCTCTTGTTGCCCAGGCTGGGGTGCAATGGCATGATCTTGGCAACCTCCACCTCCCAGGTTGAAGCATTTCTCCTGCCTCAGCCTCCAGAATAGCTGGGACTACAGGTGCACACCACCACACCCGGCTAATTTTGTATTTTTAGTAGAGACAAGGTTAAGCCACGTTAGCCAGGCTGGTCTCAAACTTCTGACCTCAGGAGATCCACCCGCTTCTGCCTCCCAAAGTGCTGGGATTACAGGCGTGAGCCACCATGCCCCGCCAATAAAAAATTTTTAAAAATTGCTCCAGATGAGAACATCAAGGCTGAGGGTTACTAACTTGTTCACGCTATTGAGTACAGAGATAGGTCTGAGATCTGGGTGGCCTGTTCCCA
This sequence comes from Gorilla gorilla gorilla, assembly GCF_029281585.2. Taxonomy (NCBI): domain Eukaryota; kingdom Metazoa; phylum Chordata; class Mammalia; order Primates; family Hominidae; genus Gorilla; species Gorilla gorilla. The sequence continues at coordinate 59,204,901 of NC_073230.2, forward strand.
AGCCAGTGCTTTTTCAGGCCACAAACTTTCTCTTGGCCTGTGCCCACGAAGGGAGCCCAGGGTTCAGTGTGCAAGCTTGCAGAGGGAGAGCAGCCTGGTTAAGTGTAGGGAGCATGCCCTGGGAGTGAGTGTTCTTTTTTTTTTTTTGAGACAGGGTGTCACTGTGTCACCCAGGCTGCAGTGCAGTGATGTGATCTCAGCTCACTGCAACCTCTGCCTCCCAGATGCAAGGAATTCTCCTGCCTCAACCTCCCAAGTAGCTGGGACTAGAGGCATGCACCACCATGCCCAGCTAATTTTTGTATTTTTAGCAGAGGCGGGGTTTCGCCATATTGGCCAGGATGGTCTGAAACTCCTGGCCTCAAGTGACCCGCCCACCTCAGCCTCTCAAAGTGCTGCGATTACAGGCATTGGCCACCACATCTGGCCTGAGTGTTAATTCTTTTTTTTCGAGACGGAGTTTCCCTCTGTCGCCCAGGCTGGAGTGTAATGGTATGATCTAGGCTCACTGCAACCTCCACCTCCTGGGTTCAAGTAATTCTCCTGCCCCAGCCTCCTGAGCAGCTGGGATTATAGGCATGCACCACCATGCTCAGCTAATTTTGTATTTTTAGTAGAGAAGGGGAGAAACCCCATGTTGGTGAGGCTGGTCTTGAACTCCCAACCTCAGGTGATCCACCCACCTTGGCCTCCCAAAGTGCTGGAATTACAGGCATTTGCCACCACTCCCAGCCTGAGTGTTAATTCTTGAAGCATTTGGCGGCCCTAGCGAGGCCCCTGCAGCCAACCCCGTCAGTGGTTGCCCTTGTCCAGAAGAGGCACACCTGTGAGTTGGCCAGCATCAGTCTCTGGTGTTGGGCATGAGGCAGGAAACGAGCCCCTCTGTCTGCTGAGCTGAGCCCCAGCACTCTTTGGACACCCCCGGCATAGTGAGCAGATGCCCAGCAAACATCTTTCCAGGGCTACTACCAAAGGCCAGGGTTTACCTGTGTGAGAGCTTATATGAAACACGGAAGAGCTTCTACCAGTTATGCATTTATTTTCATGTGTAAGAAGGAAAACATAACTAGCCTGTGAACATGACTGCATGGATACATGGGCTCGGCACAAGGAGAAAGCCAGGAGTGAGTGAAAACAAAATAACATGTTGATTTAAGTGAAATAACAGAACAGGATGCCTTTGGTTATAACAGTTCTGGAGGTGGTCTGTGAATGCAGAAGTTCGGGACTCCCTCCCTGCTCTAGGCTTAGGGCTAGATGCTGTGTTCTGGGCTGAAGCCCCTGGGTTCTACAGAGAAGCTCGACCAGTGCATGGCCCCTGTGGCATTCTCCCAGGAGCCTGTGGGACAGCGAGACCTCAGGGAGGAAAGCACATTCTGTTTAACTTGTCCATGCCCTACAAAATGTCTTAGAAGAGATGAAGCAACAACGATGATTCTCCCTCAAAGGGAAGAAGAATCTGCCAGGTGTCGCTTTGAGGAGGCAGTGGTTACAAGACAGGCTGGGCTGCAGAGCCCAAGTGCGAGGTTGCAGTGAGCCAAGACCACGCCATTGCACCCTGGCCTGGGTGACAGAGCAAGACTCCATCTCGAAAAAAAAGAGAGAGAAAAGAAAGCCATCGAGACACCATTAGGCAATCCACTGTCATGTGAGTTTGAGAAGGAAAGTAGAGATAGGAGAAGGAAGTTTATTTAAAGAAAGGATGGCTGAAACTGCCTAAATCATGGGAAAGATTTAGACATCCAAGTGCATGAAGCTTAAAGATTCCTAAAGAGGTTAAAACCAAATATATATAATCACAATATAATCAAATAGTCAAAAGTCAAAGATTTTTTAAAATGTTGAAGAGGCAAGAGAAAAGTGGCATGACACCAACAAGAGAATCTTCATTAAACTATCAGCAGATTTCTCAGAAGAAACTTTGCAGGTCAGGAGAGAATTGAAGAATATATTCAAAGTGCTGAAAGAAAAAAACTGCCAGCAACTAATACTATATTTGACAAAGCTATCCTTCAGAAAGAAAGAATAAATAACATGTTCCCTAGACAAACAAAGCTGAGGTAATTCAGGAGCACTAGGTCTACTTTAAAAGAAATGCTTAACGGAGTTTTTCAAGTAAAAATGAAAGAAAGCAGCTGGGTGTGGTGGCTCATGCCTGTAATCCCACCATTTTGGGAGGCCGAGGAGAGTGGATCACTTGAGGTCAGGAGGTCAAGACCAGCCAGGCCAACATGGCAAAAACCCATGCCTTCTAAAAATACAAAAAATTAGCCAGGTGTGGTGGCGGGTGCCTGTAATTCCAACTACTCAGGGGGCTGAGGCAGGAGAATCAATTAAACCATGAGGCGGAGGTTGCAGTGAGCCGAGATCACACCACTGCCCTCCAGCCTGGGCGACAGAGCAACACTCTGTCTCAAAAAGAAAAAAAAAAGAATGCTAATTAATCACATGAAAGCATAAGAAAATATATAATATTCAGCAGTAAAGGTGCATATACTTGGGAGGCTGAGGCCGGAGAATTGCTTGAACCCAGGAAGTGGAGGTTTCAGTGAGCTGAGATTGCACCACTGCACTCCAGCCTGCCAAACTGCACCTCAAAAAAAAACCAAAAAAACAAAAAACAAAAAACAAAACTTGAGGCCTGGTCTCGTGCTCCCCTCCCATCCCCCCTTCCGTGGGTCCAAGCTGCCTTGGCTGAGGAGGGGGCTGAGGAGGTGTGAGCCCCTGCCAGGAACCCCCTGCCCAGACCATGTACTTGGCCCACAGGCCCCTGATGTCTGCGTCCAGCGAGGCCTCCTGTGGCGTCAGCATGTTTGTGTGGAGGAACATGGAACCTTGCTGTGGCTGTGTTCTCCTGGTACTCTGTCCCCTTCCTGACCCCTCCCTGCAGCCACGTGAGGCCTAGCAACCTGCCAGTCACTCAGTGGCCTCCAACCAGAGCAAAGAACCTGCCAAGTCAGCAGCTGTTGCTCACGAGTGTCCACCAGGTGGGACAGGGAGTGCTGACCTTGGGCAGCCCCCTGGAGCCACCTGCCCTGAAAGCCCAGGGCCCGGAACCCCACACACTTTGGGGGTAGTGGAACCTGGTAAAAGCCCACCTCCCACCATGAAGGAGGAGCCCTGGGCCCCTCAGGGGAGTCCCTGCTGGACAGTGAGACAGAGAATGACCATGATGATGCTTTCCTCTCCGTTATGTCTCCTGACACCCAGTTGCCTCTACCACTCAGATGATGTCAGGCCCAGTCCCTCAGTGCCCTGCACAAGGAACAGGACTCATCTTCTGAGAAGGATGGATGCAGCCCCAACAAATGGGACAAGGACCACAGCCGGTGGCCCATGAGTGGCGGTCATGATCTTCAGCAAGTGGCACCAGATCCTGGCAGGGCGCACCAGGGTCACCCCAACCAGGATAACTGGACCATCAGCCAGATCCTGAGCGAGCGGTGGTACACCCTGGGGCCCAATGAGATGCAGAAGTACCACGACCTGGCCTTCCAGGTGAAGGTGGCCCACTTGCAACAAGGACCGAAAGAAGTCTAGCTCAGAGGCCAAGCCCACAAGCCAGGGGCTAGCAGGAGTGTACAAGGGCTCGTGGGAGCAGAGCATATCACAGACGGGCACTGCCACTGCCCCTGGGGTGTCCTCTGAACTCCTGTCAGTTGCAGCCCAGACACTCCAGAGCTCGAATACCAAGGAGCAGCTTCTGTGGGGCAGGACGGCTGCACACAGTCAGGGAACCTGGCTCAGCCTGGCCCAAGCCTTCTCCCACAGGGGGGTACACAGCCTGGACGGCAGGGAAATAGACCATCAGGCACTACAGGAACTGACGCAGGTGGTGTCTGGCACTGCATCATACTCTGGCCCAAAGCCTTCTACTCAGTATAGAGCTCCAGGCCACTTTGCAGCCCCTGGTGAGGGAGGTGACCAGTGGGCAGCCCTGCTGCTGCCCACCTGAGCTGCTCATTCCCAGCACATGGCCAGCGAGGTCATAGCGAGTGATGAGGAGCACATGGTCATCCATGAGGAGGAGGGGGTGATGATGTCATTGCTGATGACGGCTTTAGCACCACTGACACTGATCTCAAGTTCAAGGAGTGGGTGACCGACTGAGAGTAGGGACAGCTCTGGGGAGGAGCCAGAGGGCAACAAGGGCTTTGGTGGGAAGGTATTTGCACCTGTCATTCCTTCTTCCTTTACTCTTGCTGCCCCTTGCTGGATCCTGAGCCCCCAGGGTCCCCCGATCCACCTGCAGTTTTTGGCAAAGTCTATGGTCCCACCCCGTCCTCCTCCTACACATACTCGGATGCTTCCTCCTCGACCTTGGCACCCACCTCCTTCTTACTGGGCCCAGGAGCCTTCAAAGCCCAGGAGTCTGGTCAGGGCAGCAGAGCGGGCCCCCTACGGCCCCTACCCCTGGGGGTGGGGGCCCAGGGACGCCTTCCAAGGTGACTTGTTTCCTCCCAATGGATCCTGCCACCTTCTGGTGCAAGAGACCTGAAAGTGTGGGCGACCTGGAGCTACCAGGCCCCTCAGTCATTGCGGTGCCTCCCAACACTAAGGCTTTCCTAGGCAGGAGCTGGGCTGAGCCACCCGGGGGGCAGAGCCTGAAGAGGAGAAACTGACTGGGCTTTGGGGGTCGGGGCAGAGGGAACCCCACGGACATGGATCCTGCACTGGAGGACCCCACCATGCCCAAATGCAAGATGAGAAGATGCTCCATCTGCAGCCCAAGTGTGCCATGTGTGATGGGAACAGATTCCCCTTTGCCTGTACAGGTGGAGAAGCCAAGGACGGGCTCAGGGAACTGGAGACCGAGAAGGCGCTGTCCTCTTCACTGCACGTGCCCTGGACCAGTGCCGGCCCTGATCATGCAGCTCTTCCAGGCCCACTGCTTCTTCCTGTCCACTAGGCCACAGCCTTCCTCCAGGCCCACTATACACACATCTTCCCCTCCAAGGTTTGTTCTGCCCCTGCCCTGATTCCCAGCCCTGCAGGGGTCCTGACCCCACCTCACCTGGCTCAAACTCTGAAGCTGCCCTACCACTGCCTCTGCCCGAGAGTCACATGAGGCTGAGAGTAGGGGCAGGGGCAGCAGTGGTGCCAGTTGGGGGGCAGTCCAGTGGGAGGAGCCTCAGCCTCCTGGGCTGCTCCATGGGACTGATGACTGCATGATCTTCTGGACACCTCACGGATCTTCCACTGCAGGTGAAACGGATGTTGGTGGTGGGTGCAGGGCTGCTGGGAGCCGCTGCATGGGTCCCAGAGGCTGGACTGGGGCAGGTGCCAACTGAAGCTGCTGGGGCAGCATGGGCAGGATGTTCTGCACACAAACCTTGAAGAAGATGTGTGCATAGTGGGTCCACTGCTGCTGCCCCTGCCCTGACTCCCAGCCCTGCCTGACCCCACCTCACCCTGCTCAGGCTCTGGTGCAACCCTGGCTGCCCTGCCACTGCGTCTGCCCCAGAGTTGGGGCCTCAACAGCCTGGCTGGAAGGGGCACCCCAGCCCTGCCTCAACACCTGGGTCCCTCCATAACTACCACAGGCAGGTGGGCAACCCCAAAGAAGATCCCAGGACTCACAGTACCCCCTGAGAACATGGACATTATGTGGGGGTAGCAATGGAGGGCAGGATGGTTATCTTCTCCCAGGTAAAGCCATTTAATCCTTTCAGTTTGGGATGGAATAAGGCCTGCTTCTCTTTTTTTTTTTTTTTTTTGAGACGGAGTCTTGCTCTGTCGCCCAGGCTGGAGTGCAGTGGTGCGATCTTGGCTCACTGCAACCTCTTCCTGCCGGGTTCACGCCATTCTCCTGCCTCAGCCTTCTGGGTAGCTGGGATTACAGGTGCATGCTAACACGTCCAGCTAATTTTTGTATTTTTAGTACAGACGGGGCTTCATCATCTTGGCCAGGCTGATTTTGATCTCCTGACATCGTGATCTGCCTGCCTCCACCTCCCAAAGTGCTGGGATTACAGGCATGAGCCACCACGCCTGGACAAGGCCTGCTCCTCTTATATATACCCCCTACCCCTGCTGCTGTGCTGGGGGAAAGCTGGGCAGTTTCCTTCCTCCGAGCCCCTGTACATACCATGAAGTGTGGGACCTTCAGAGCTTTTCACTTTTCGGAAAATAGCTCCTGCTGGGGCTACAAGATGGAGTGTGAAGAGGGCCTTGGGCCACAGGGAGGTGCCTGTGGAACAGGGGGAGTTCATGCACCCCTTCTTTCCCCAGAGGGGCTGGACTCAGGTGAGTATGGGGGTAGGGGCTCCTGCACTTCGACACAGGCAGTGGGTAGGGGCTCCTGCACTTCGACACAGGCAGTGGGAGGGTTTTCTCCCCATTCCCTTTGCACTCCCAACTTGAGCTGTACTTTTTAAGAAAGTGATTCACCCTGCCTTTGCCACCTTCCCCAGAACAGAACACGTTGATCATGGGCGATATTTTTCATTGGGCAAAAAGGTTGCCATGACCGTCATTAAACCTGTTTAACACCATATAATAAGGAAAGTAAAATAAAAAATTCGGGCTTGGTGCAGAAACTCACTCCAAATAAATTACCTACCAAAATATTTATATAATGGTGGAAATATTCCAAAATTCCATATTTTGGGATTTATACACAAAAGATAAAAAAATTAGAGGCCAAGAGGCTGCCGGAAGGGAAAAACGGGGCCTGGAAAGGCCGTTGTGAGGAATGAGCTGGGCCTAAAGAGGCCACTGGCCGGTAGGAGCTGGGCCTGCCGAAGTGGCTGAAAGGCAGGAGCTTTGGACTGGGGAGGCCGCAGTGAGGCGAGAGCTAGCTGGGCGTGGAGAGTCCGCTGTGAGGCCGAGGCCGGGCCCATGCAGGCCTTCGAGAGGCAGGAGGCCGGGCCTGCAAAGGCCGACTGGAGGTCAAGTTCTGGGCCTGAAGAGGCCACCAAAAGTCAAAAGTGGGGCCTGGGAAGACTGCCGAGAGCCATGAGCTGGGCTGGGCTGAAAGAGGCCACTAGGAGGCAGGAGGAGCTGGGCCTGGAGAGGCTGACTCGAGGAAGTTTTGCACCTGGAGAGGCCGCCGAGAGGACGGAGCTGGGCCCGGGGAGGCTGACTTGCAGCTCTTCCAGGCCCACTTCCAGGCTGACTTGAGGACGACTTAGGCCTGCAGAGGCCACCGGGAGGCTGGAGCTGGGCCTGGAGAGGCTGACTTCAGGACGATTTGGGCCTGCAGAGGTTGCTGGGAGGCCCAAGCTGGGCGTGGAGGAGCCCACCGACCGGAGACCATTTGGGGCCTGGAGACGCCATTGGAGGGCAGGAGCTGATCCTGGAGAGGCCACCGTGAGGCCTGACCTGGGCCTGGGGAGCTTGGCTTGAGGAAGCTGTGGGCCGACCAAGGCCGCCAGGAGATGGGCAGGCACTGAGTCCAAAGAGGTTGTCGGGAGGCAGGAGTCGGGCCTGGAGACGCAGCCGGGAGGAAGAGCTGGGCCTGGAGAGGGCGCCCGGAGGGTGCAAGTGGGTCTGGAGAGGCCAACTTGAGGAGGTTCTGGGCCCGGAGAGGCCGCCGGAAGGGAAAAACGGGGCCTGGAAAGGCCGTTGTGAGGAATGAGCTGGGCCTAAAGAGGCTACTGGCCGGCAGGAGCTGGGCCTGCCGAAGTGGCCGAAAGGCAGGAGCTTTGGACTGGGGAGGCCGCAGTGAGGCGAGAGCTAGTTGGGCGTGGAGAGTCCGCTGTGAGGCTGAGGCCGGGCCCATGCAGGCCTTCGAGAGGCAGGAGGCCGGGCCTGCAAAGGCCGACTGGAGGTCAAGTTCTGGGCCTGAAGAGGCCACCAAAAGTCAAAAGCGGGGCCTGGGAAGACCGCCGAGAGCCATGAGCTGGGCTGGGCCGAAAGAGGCCACTGGGAGGCAGTAGGAGCTGAGCCTGGAGAGGCTGACTCGAGGAAGTTTTACACCTGGAGCGGCCGCCGAGAGGACGGAGCTGGGCCCGGGGAGGCCGACTTGCAGCTCTTCCAGGCCGACTTGCAGCTCTTCCAGGCCGACTTGAGGACGACTTGGGCCTGCAGAGGCTGCCGGGATGCCGGAGCTGGGCCTGGAGAGGCCGACTTCAGGACGATTTGGGCCTGCAGAGGCTGCCAGGAGGCCCAAGCTGGGCCTAGAGGACCCCACCGACCGGAGGCCATTTGGGGCCTGGAGACGCCGTCGGAGGGCAGGAGCTGAGCCTGGAGAGGCCACCGTGAGTCCTGAGCTGGGCCTGGGGAGCTTGGCTTGAGAAAGTTGTGGGCCTACCAGGGCCGCTGGGAGCTGAGTCCAAAGACCGTGTTAGGAGGCCGCAGTCGGCCTGGAGATGCAGCCGGGAGGAAGAGCTGGGCCCAGAGAGGACGCCGGGAGGCTGCAGGTGGGTCTGGAGAGGCTGACTTGAGGAGGTTCTGGGCCCAGAGAGGCCGCCAGAAGGGAAAAACTGGGTCTGGAAAGGCCGTTGTGAGGAATGAGCCCCATGGGCCTGAAGAGGCCACTGGCAGGCGGGAGCTGGGCCTGTCGAAGCGGCCGAGAGGCAGGAGCTTTGGACTCAGGAGGCTGCAGTGAGGCGAGAGCTAGCTGGGTGTGGAGAGCCCGCTGTGAGGCAGAGGCTGGGCCTATGCAGGCGTTCGGGAGGCAGGAGGCCGGGCCTGGAGAGGCTGACTGGAATTCAAGTTTGAGGCCTGCAGAGGCCGCTGAAAGTCAGAAGTGGGGCCTGGGAAGGCTGCCCGGAGGCATGAGCTGAGCTGGGCTGGGCTGAAAGAGGCCACTGGGAGGCAGGAGGAGCTGGGCCTGGAGAGGCTGACTCGAGGAACTTTTGCACCCAGAGAGGCTGCCGAGAGGCCGGAGCTGGGCCTAGGGAGGCCGACTTGAGGACGACTTGGGCCTGCAGAGGCTGCCGGGAGGCAGGAGCTGGCCCTGGACAGGCCAACTTGATGACAGTCTGGGCCTGCAGAGGCCACTGAGAGGAAGAGCTGGGCCTGGAGAGGCCGACTGGAGGAATTCCAGGGCCTGGAGAGGATGCAAAGCAGCAAATGCTAGGCCTGGAAAGGCTGCCCTGAGGCACGGGCTTGGCCTACAGAGGCCACTGGGAGGCAGGAGCTGGGCCTGCAGAGGCTCCTGAGAGGGAGGAGCATTGCTCCATGATGCCGCGGTGAGGAAGAGGTGGGCCTGGAGAACCCACTGTGAGGTAGAGGCCGGGCCTGTAGAGGCCGCCGACAGGCAGGGCCTGGGCCCGTTGAGGCCACGAGAGGCATGAGCTGGGCTTCAACAGGCCAGTGTGAGGCAGGAACTGACACTTGGGCAGGTTGCAAGAGGCATGAGTTGGGCCGAAAGAGGCCACCGTGAGGGAAGAGCTGGGCCTGTACAAGCTGCCGAAAGGCAGGAGCAGCTTTGGACTGGAGAGGCCACAGACAGGGAAGAGCTGGGTGTGGAGAGTCTGCTGTGAGGCAGAGGCTGGGCCTGTACATGCCCTCGGGAAGCAGGAGGCTGGGCCTGGAGAGGCCGACTTGAGGAAGTTTTGCTCCTGGAGAGGCCACTTAGAGGCAAGAGCTGGGTGTGAAGAGGCTGACTTGAGGTCAATTTTGGCCTGCAGAAGCCACCGGTAGCTAGAAGTTGGCCCTGGAGAGGCTGACTTGAGGACAATTTTGGCCTGTAGAGGCCACTGGGAGGGAGAGCTTGGTCTGGAGAGGCCAACTGGAGTAAGTTCAGGGCTTGCAGAGGATGCATAAAAGGAAACGCTCAGCCTGGAAAGTCTGCTGTGAGGCATTAGCTTGGCCTACACAGCACTTGGAGGCAGGAGCTGGGCCTGCAGAGGGTGACTTCAGGACGATTTTGGCCTGCAGAAGCCTTTGGGAGGAAGAGCTTGGCCTGGACCGGCTGACTGGAGGAAGTTTTGGGACTGGAGTATGCGTCAAAAAGCAAAAGTTAGGCTAGGAAAGGCCACTTCGAAGCATGATCTTGGCCTACAAAGGCAATTGCGAGGCAGGAGCTGGGCCTGTAGAGGCTGCTGAAAGGCAGGAGCTTGGCCTTAGGAGGCTATGCTCAGGCAAGTGGTGGGCCTGGAGGGTCTACTGTGTGGTAAGAGTCTGGGCCTGTGTAGGCCGACATGAGGCAGGAGGTGAGTTAGGAGAGGCCAACTTTTGGAGAATTTGGGCCTGCAGAGGCTGCCAGGAGGCAAGAGCTGTGCCTGGAGAGTCCATCTTTTAGCATGAGCTGGGCCTAAAGAGACCATTGTGAGGCAGCAGCTGCCTGGGAGGCAGGGAGATTCGTGGCCTGGGGAGGCCACCGTGAGGCAAATGCTCAGTTTTCAGAGGATGCCGTGAGGCAGGGAGAAACTTGGCTTTCAGTGGCCGCAGTGAGGGAATAGTTTGATTGCTGAGGCTGCCGGGAGGCCGGAGGTGGGCCTGGAAAGCTTTACTTTAAGAAGTCTGTGGCCTACAGAGGCTGCCAGCAGCTCAGCAGGAGTTGGGCCAAAGAAGGTTGTTGTGAGGCAGGAGACAGGCCTGTAGACGCACTGGGAGGATGAGCTCGTCCTGGAGATGCCGAGTTAAGGACATTCTGGGCCTGGACAGGCTGCAAAAGGCAAAAGCTGTGCCTGGAAAAGTCGCCATGGGGCATGAGCTTGGCCTAAAGAGGCCATTGCAAGGTAGGAGCTGGGCCTGTAGAGGCTGCCAAAAGGCAGGAGCTTCACCTGAGGATGCCACAGTGAGACACCATCTGGGTCTGGAGGGTCCACTGTGAGGCAGAGGCTGGCCTGTAGTGTCCGACGGTAGACAGAAGTTGGGCAAAAGGCTGATTCGAGGAAGTTTTGGGCTTCAAGAGTCAGCCAGGAGGCAGGCACTAGGCCTGGAAATGGCCCGGCAGTCATGAGTTGGGCCTAAATGGGCCACTGTGAGGGAGGAGCTGTGCCTGTTGAGGCTGCTGGCAGGCAGGCAGAAACTTGGCCTGGGGCAGCTGCCATGAGGCAAGAGCTGGGCCTGGAGAAGCCCCTGGGAGGCAAGAGCAGGGCCTGCAGAGGCTATTCTCAAGTCAAAGCTGGGCCTGTTCATGCCACCGGGAAGCAGAAGGTGGGCCTGGAGAGTTTGACTTGAGGAAGTTTTGGGCCTACATTGGCCGCGGTGAGCTGGACAGGAACTGGGCCAAAAAAGGCTGTTGTGAGGCAGCAGTTGTGCCTGTAGACTCAGCCAAGAGGAAGAGCTGGGCCTGGAGAAGCCCCCATGAGGCAGAGGTTGGGCCTGTAGACGCTGACAGGAGGCACGAACTGGGCCTGGAGAGGTCAACTTGAGGAGATTTTGGGCCTTCATAGGCCACCAGAAGGCAGCAGTTGGGACTAGAGAGGCTGATTTGAGGAAGTTTTGGGCCTGGAGATGACGTCCTGGGACAGGAGCTGGGCCTGGAGAGGCCACCGTGAGGCGTGAGCTGGATGTAGAGAGGCCAGTGTGAGGCAAGACCTGGGCCTATCTAGGCTGCTGGGAGACAGGCAGGAATCTGGCCAGGGAAGGTGGCCATGAGACAAAAGTTCGGCCTGGAAAGGCCCTTGTGAGGCATGAGCTTGGCCTAAAGAGGCCACTGGGTGGCAGGAGCTGGGTGTGTAGAAGCTGCTGAAAGGTTGGGAGCTTGGCTTGGGGGGTCCACAGTGAGGCAGATGCTGGGCCTGAAGAATCTGCTGTGAGGCAGATGTTGGGACTGTAGAGGCCGACGGGAGGCAGAGGCTGGGCCTGGAGAGGCCACCAAGATGCAGGAGCTGGGCCTGGAGAGGCTGCCAAGAAGCATGAGCTGGGCCTGGTGAGGTCGACTTGAGAAAGTTCAGGGCCTGGAGAGAAGGCTGGGAGGCAGGAGCTGGGTCTAAAGAGGCCATTGTAACGGTGGAGCTGTGCCTGTGGAGGCTGTTGTGAGGCAGTAGCCTCATCTGCGGAGACTGCTGTGAGGTAGGGTATGGGCCTAAATAGGCCATTGTGAGTCATGAGCTCGGTCTGTGGAGGCTGACTGGAGAAAGTTCTGGGCCTGGAGAGGCTGCCGGGAGGTAGGAGCTGGGCCAAAAGATTTAAGCGCATTACATTTATTAGGCACTTTATTTCCATTAGTACACTGTAATATATAATAAAATAATTACAGAACTCACCATAATGTAGAATCAGTGGGTGTGTTAAGCTTGTTTTCCTGCAACTGGATGGTCCCACCTGAGCGTGATGGGAGAAAGTGACAGATCAATAAGTATTAGATTCTCATAAGGACAGCGCAACCTAGATCCCTCACATGCACGGTTCACAACAGGGTGCGTTCTTCTGTGAGAATCTAATGCTGCTGCTGATCTGAGAAGGTGGAGCTCAGGCGGGAATGTGAGCAAAGGGGAGTGGCTGTAAATACAGACGAAGCTTCCCTCTCTCCCTCACTCGACACCACTCACCTCCTGCTGTGTGGCTCCTTATGGCTCCATGGCTCAGGGTTGGGGACCCCTGCTCAAGTGCATCCAAAACGACCCTTCCCACACCAGTCTTCATAGTGGTCAAGTACAGCAACCATTTAGCTCCCAAGGTATGTGCCTCAGCTGGCATTTCGTCACAATCAACAGTAGGTGGTAGCTTGAGTCATTGTGAGGTCACTTCCTGGAAATCACCAGCATCCCATTTCCCACTGGCAAAGAGCTCAGCACTGCCCCCTGGGAAACCAAACCTATGCCCAAATCCCATCTGTGTGGGTTTATCTCCTGGGACCCTTCCTAACATATTAGTCAGAGTCCAATCAGGAAGCATAAACCACTCAAAAGTTTAAAGTGGTAAAATTTAATACGGAGAATTATTCATTATAACAGGTGAACAGCATAATGAGAGATTGGCTAGTACAAAGTAAAGAGAACTCTAGAGAATATAGGACTAGCCCAGGCCAGGCATGGTGGCTCATGCCTGAAATTCCAGCAATTTGAGAAGCTAATGCAGGAGGATTGCTTAAGGCCAGGAGCTAGAGACCGGTCTGGACAACACAGTGAGACCCTGTCTCTATCCAAAAAAAGAAAAAAATTAGCTGGGAGTGGTGGTGCACACTTGTAGTCCCAGCTACTCGGAATGCTGAAGTTTGAGCCTGGGAGGTCAAGGCTGCAGTGAGGCATGATTATGCCACTACAGTCCAGCCTGGTGACAGAGCAAGACCCTGTCTCAAAGAACAAAACAACAACAACCATTTACAGACAGAAAAGAAATAGAGCTAATAAGCTAAGGGAAGATGTTGAAATGTGACAAGTAAAGTAATATGAGGTCTTTTATCTATTTAAAATAAACAAAAAATGACTTACTAAATTATAATACCCTGTGCTGGCAAAGGTGCAGTGAAATGGGCACTTTTTTATACTATGAGGGGTGTTTAAGTTGTGTATAAGCCTTCCAGGGTAAAGCTTGTCAATTTTTTAAAATAATAGAGACAGGGTCTCACCATACTGCCATACTGCCTCCTCCAACTCTTGGCCTCAAGCAATCCTCCTGTCTTAGCCTCCCAAAGTGCTAAGATTATAGCTGGGAGGCATCTCAAGGGTAATGAGAATGTCCATTCACCATGACTCACAGTAATCTTACTTCTGGGGAGACAATTCAATCTAAACAAAAGGTCATCTGTACAAACAGTAAAAATCTGGGAGTAACTGAAGACAGAGTTGGTAAGTTAAATAAGAAACAGTTATAAGAAATTAAACTATGGTATCAATAGGCACCTGGTAAAAGGTCAGTTGATGTTAGCTGCTACTTTTTTGTTGTTCTGAGACAGGGTCTCACTGTGTCACCCAGGCTGGAGTGCAGAGGCCTGATCATGACTCACTGCAGTCTCAGCCTCCCTGGGCTCAAGTGATCCTCCCAGCTTAGCCTCCCAAGTAGCTGGGACTACAGGAACATGCCACCACACTAGGCTAATTCATGTATTTTTCTGTAGGGATGGTGACTCCCTTTGTTTCCAAGGCCTATCGCAAACTCTTGGCCTCAAGCCATCCTCCTGCCTCAGCCTCCCAAAGTGTTGTGATTACCAGTGTGAGCCACCACACCTGGCCAGCTGCTACTTTTATCAATATTATTTCCAGTCAATTAAAATTTATTATTTTCAAAGCTGTGCAACAGTATGTATCCTACAGTGTAAAAACATACAGTCATCCCTCAGTATACAGAATTAGTTCCAGCCCCCCATCGCTGCATATACCCAAATCCATGCTTACTCATGTTTTGCTGTAACCCCTCTGGAATCCACGTATAGGAAAATTCCAAATATTAGTTGGGCATAGTGGCAAGCACCTGTAGTCTCAGCCACGTGGGAGGTTGAGATGGGAGGATCGCTTCAGCCTGGAAGGTTGAGGCTGCAGTCAGCTGTGATAGCACTACTACACTCCAGCCTTGGACAACAGAGGGAGACCTTGTCTCAGAAAAAAACCAAAATAAAACAGGTTAGAAATTGTAATGAGGTCTGTTGGGCAAAATTCCATATAAGCAAAGTATAAATTAATAAAGCAAATGGTGATAAATTAGTACGATTGACTTTTTGGAGTTTCTGACAATAAAAGTAAGGAAAATGCAAAACACAAAGACAGAGAGTAAAAAGAGAAATTAGGAAAGCATTCTACATGTTTAATAGGAAGACACTGGCCATGTTCGTGCAGCAGCAGTATGTCATGATATGACATACCTTGGAGAGAAGTTAACAGATGAGGAAGTTGATAAAAATGATCAGAGAAGCAAAATACTGGTAGCGACACTCAAGTAAACCATGAAATCTCCATAACTTATGTCAGCAAAGTGGGAATATTGTACAGTGTGTGTTGAAGTTCCTATACAACATTGTTTATCTGCCTTTTGTTTGTTTGTAAGGAATGTATATACTAAAAGTTCTTCTTACTGTCAAAAGAATATGTGTGAATAAGTCATTTTAACTTATTCTTCTGTTTTTCTTTTATCTTCCTGCCATCATCCCACAGCCTTACTTTAGAATTTTTTTTTTTTAGAAAATTGAACAAGTGCTCCTTGTGGTGGCACATACCTCTAGGATGGGAGGCAGGGGTGGAAGGGTCACTGGAGTCCATGAGTTTGACACCAGCCTGGCTAACAAAGTGAGACCCCATGTCTACAAAACAATTTAAAAATTAGCCAAGTATCGTCATGTATACCTACAGTCCCAGCTACTCAGGAGGCTCAGGTAGGAGGATCCTTAGCCCAGGAGTTCAAGGCTGCAGTGAGCTGTGATAGCACTACTGTACTCAAGCCTGGGTGACAGAGTGAGACCCAATCTCCTAAAATAAAAAAACAAAGAAAAAAATAGTTCAAGTAGCAAGTTTTATGTGGCTTACTCTGAATATTTCTAAACTAGAAATTCTCAATCTTTTGGGGTCTAACATCCCTTTACATTTTTTAACTTTATTGAAGATCTCTAAGACTATTTCTTTCTGTAAATAATTATATTAAAACTAGAAAATAAGACAAAATTTTTAAAATATTATTCATCACATATTAATAAAGCCATTACATGTTAATATAATACAAGATTTTAAAAATATTTAATATTCATTACATATTAATAATGAAACCATTACATGTTGATATAATACTTTTTTTTTTCTTTGATACAAAGTCTTGTTCTTTCTCCCAGGCTGGAGTGAAGTGGCGCAATCTCAGCTCATTGCAACCTCCGCCCCGCAGAGGTTCAAGTGATTCTCCTACCTCAGCCTCCCAAGTAGCTGGGATTACAGGCACTCACTACCATGTCCGGCTAATTATTGTATTTTCTTAGTAGAGAAGGAGTTTTCTTAGTAGAGAAGGCTCGTCTTGAACTCTTGACCTCAGGTGATCCACCCGCCTGGGTCTCCCTAAGTGCTGGGATTACAGGTGTGAGCCACCGTGCCCACCCCGATTAATATATGTTTTAAAACACTGATTAGTCAGGCAACAACACTGGGCAGGGGTCTCCTCATTCCCAGTGACGCAAACCCCACTGCACCGCTGAGGGGTTGCAAGGGCTGCAGAACCAAAAGGCTCTGACTTGAGATTTCATTATTTTACTTGTATTTTTATTTGTATTGTGAGACAGGTCCTGCTCTGTCACCCAGACTGGAGTGCAGCTGTGCACTTACAGCTCACTGCAGCCTCGACCTCGGACTCAAGCCATCTTCCTGCCTCAGCTCCCCAGTAGCTGGTAGTACAGTTGAGTGCCACCATGCCTGGTTATTTTTTTAATTTTTTTTGTAGAGTGAGGGGTCTTGCTATGTTGCCCAAGCTGGCCTCAAACTCCTGACCTCAAGAGATCTGCCCACTTCAGCCTCCTGAGTAGCTGAAACTACAAGTACACATCACCATGACTAGCTACATTTACTTAATTTTGAAAAATACTTTTGTAAAGAGCAGATCTAGCTGTGTTGTCCAGGCTGGTCTTGAACACCTGCCCTTAAAAGATACTCCCACCTCTGGTTACCAAACAGCTGGGACTACAGGCATGAGCCACTGGAATGAGCCTGAAGAGATTTCTTTAATCTAGCATCCCATACTTGGTAGGATTGGGAAAGGCAGTAGTGTTTTTTAAAATTACTTAATAATTTCAGTAACAGTCAAATTCAACCTTGACCCCTGCCTTCTCTCACACCCCATATCCAGTCTGTCAGGAAATCCTGTTGACTGTCTTCGACATGTACTAAAGATTCCCACCCAGTAACTCCCTGGCCTCCTCCCCTACTTCTCCCCTCTGGCCATCTCTCAACACCACCATGGCCCTGGTCAGGACCACCATCATCTCCCGCCTGGATGTTGCCAAAGCTTGGCCCCCATGCTTCTACCCACATCTTCCCACAGTCTTTCTCAACTCAGCAGCCAGAGAATGCTTTTAAATCGGGAGACAGATCATGTCGCTTCTCTGCTCAGAACCTTCCCGCAGTTCCCATCTGAGTCAGAGTAAAAGCCAAAGCCCCAGCAATAACCTCCCAGGGCTTATGTGATCTGTACTGATCCCCACCCAGCAACTCCCTGGCCCCCTCCCCTAATTCTCTCCTCTCCGTCTGCTCCATGGGCCTCCTTCCAGAGTCTCAGACACACCTCAGACACTTTATTCTATTGTTTCTGCCTGCGATCCTCTTCCCTCAGCACCTTGGCCAGCTCCTTCCCCTCCTTCAAGTCTTTACTCAATTTTCACTTAGGAGGCCACCCCTGACCATTCTATTTAACATTGCCATCTGTCCCCATGCCCACCATGCTCATTTCTTCTTTCTTTACTTTCTTCTTTCTTTTTTCAAGATCTCACTGTCACCAAGGCTGGAGTGCAGTGGTGCAATCACAGCTCACTGCAACCTCAAATTTCCAGGCTCAAGTGATCCTCCCAACTCAGCCTCCCAAGTAGCTGGGACTCCAGGTTCATACCATCATGCCTGGCTAAATTTTTTAGTATTTTATTTTATTTTGAGACAGAGTTTCACTCTTCTTGCCCAGGCTGTAGTGTAATGGTGCGATCCCGGCTCACTGCAAACTCCACCTCCCAGATTCAAGTGATTCTCCTGCCTCAGCCTTCCAAGTAGCTGGGATTACAGGTGCATGCCACCACGCCCAGCTAATTTTTGTATTTTTAGTAGAGCCGGGGTTTTGCAATGTTGGCCATGCTGGTCTCGAACTCCTGACCTCAGATAATCTGCCCGCTTCGGCCTCCCAAAGTGCTGGAATTACAGGCGTGAGCCACCACGCCTGGCCAATTTTTTCATTTTTTGTAGAGACAAGGTCTTACTATGTTGCCCAGACTGGTCTTGAACTCCTGGCCTCAAGTGATCCTCCTGCCTAAATTCCTAAAGTGCTGGGACTACCGGCATGAGCCATCATGCCTGGCTTCATGTTCATTTCTTCTTGCTGCTGCAACATAGTTTGCAGTTTCCTACATTTAGTGGCTTAAAACACCACAAATCTACCATCTTACAGTTCTAGGGGCCAGAAACCCAAACTAGGTCTATTAAGGCTAAAGTCAAGGTGTCAGCAGGGCTGCATTCCTTCTGGAGACTCTAAAGTGTTCCCTTGGCTTTTCTAGCTTCTAGAAGCCACCCCCATTCCTTGGATCATGGCCCCTGACTCCATCTTCAAAGCCAGAAGTGAAGCATCTTCAAATCTCCCTCTCTTACCTCTGCTTTCATCACCACATCTCCCGCTCCAATTCTGAATCTCCTACCCTCTTTCTTTTATAAAGACCCTTGTGTTTGCTGGGCATGGTGGCTCCCACCCAGAATCCGAACACTTTGGGAGGTCAAGGCAGGAGGAACACTTGAGGCCCGAAGTTTGAAACTAGCATGAACAACATAGTGAGACCCCCACCTCTAGAAAAAAATAAAAATAAATATTAGCCCGACATGGTGGTATGCGCCTGTAGTCCCAGCTACTTGAGAGGCTGAGGTGAGACAATCGATTTAGCCCAGGAGTTTGAGATCAGCCTGGACGACATAACTAAATCTCATCTCTACAAGGATGAGGTGGGAGGATCACTTGAGCCCAGGAATTTGTGGCCAGCCTGGGCAACAAAAGAAGACCCCATCTGGCCAACATGGTGAAACTCCGACTCTACAAAAATGAGCCGGCACAGGTGACATGCATGTGTAGTCCTAGCTACTTGGGAGGTTGAGATGGGAGGATCACTTGATCTCAGAAGGCCAAAGCTATAGTGAGCTATGATACCATCACTGCACTGCAGCCTGGATGACACAGGGAGATTCTGTCTCAAAAAAAAAGAAAAGAAATATATATTTCATCTCTGTCCCTGGTTCCTGGCACAGAGCTTCTAAAGCTCTTACAAAGACCTCAGTGATAGATGTGACAGGAACATCTTTTGTTTTAATATTTGGTCTTGGTCCCAGGTTTCTAACACAAGAGCCTCTAAGAACTTTGGGATCTCCAGCATGGTAAGAATGCATTTGGGGATGTTGTTGAGATGACTCGGTGACTGCAAGCTCCTAGATTTCTTCAGGAGGAGGGCTGATTGCCAATGGAAGCATCCACAAGATTAGACGCTTAGAACTTTCAGCCTCATGCACTGAACTCCAGGAGGAAGAGGGGCTGGAGACTGCCTTAATCACCAATGGCCAAAGATTTTCTCAATCATGCTTGCATAATAAAGCCTCCATAAACACCCTGAACAGGGTTTGCGGAGCTTCCGGGGTTGCTGAACACAGGAGATGCTGGGAGGGTGGCATGTTCAACAGAGGGCATGGGAGCTCTGTGCCCCTCCTAACTTACCTTGCCTTGGGCATCTTTCTTTTTTTTGAGATAGGGTCTGGCTCTTTTGTCCAAGCTAGAGTGGAGTGGCACAATCTCAGCTCACTGTAACCTAAGCCTCCCCAGTCCCCAGCTCAAGGTGTCCTCTCACCTCAGCATCCCTAGTAGTTGGAACTCTAGGTGCACACCACCACACCCGGTTATTATTATTTTTTATTTTTTGTAGAGACAAGTTTTCACCATGTTGCCAAGGCTGGTCTCAAACTCCTCAGTTTAAGCGATGCTCCCACTTGGCCTCCCAAAGTTCTGAGATTACAGGCATGAGCCACTGCATCCAGCATGTACGTCTCTTTCATTGGCTGTTTCTGAAATGTATCCTTTGCAATGAACCAGTAATAGGAAATGAACTGGCCAGACGCGGTGGCTCACATCTGTAATCCTAGCACTTTAAGGGGCAGAGGTGGGAGGATCACTTGAGACCAGGAATTTGTGGCCAGCCTGGGCAACACAACAAGACCCCATCTATACAAAAAATAAATTATCCAGATGTGGTGGTGCAGGCATGTAGTCTCAGCTACTAGGGAGGATGAGGTGGGAGAACCACTGGAGCCCAGGCAGTCAAGGCTGCAGTGAGCTATGACTGCACCATTGCACACCAGCCTGGGCAAAAATATAAGACCCTCTCTCTCAGAAAAAAAGAAAATAAACTGTTTTTCTGAGTTCTGTAAACTGTTCTAGCAAATAATTAAACCCAAGAATAGAGTTATGGGAACCCCCAATTTGTAACAGGTTGGTCAAAAGTACAGGTGACAACCTAGGACTTGCCATTGGCATCTGAAGTGAGGATGGTCTCGTGGGGCTGAGCCCCTAACTTGTGGGGTCTGTGCTAACTCCAGGCAGTGTCAGAATAAAATCATGGGATACCCAGTTAATATCCAGAGCACTGGAGAATTTGGTGTAAAACTCCATACATACATTCGGTCGGAAGTGTGTGAGCAGAGACAAACACGGGCTTTTCTTTCACCTGTCTACCTGCTTAACTGCATAGGAGAGGCAATACGTGGTGCTCATGAACAAAGCAAGCATTAAAGTCAGACCAGACCCAACATTTGACTCAGTCTTAATATCCAGGTGAGCTTGGGCAAATCACTCATTATTGCTAAGTCTTCATCACTTCATTCATAAAATGGGGATAACTGTGGCACCTACCTGTGATTCTGTAAGAATTAATGAAATATTATGCTTGGTGTTATTGTGATAATTATACCTATTCCAAACTATTTGACAAGGACAGTGATGGATGACAACATCAAAAAATTAGAAACTGTAGTGAGATCTCTCAGGCAAAATTCCATACAAGCAAATTACTGTCTCCACAAAGCATTCCTGCCACACTTAATTCACCATTCCCTGAACAAGATGTGCCATCTTCATTGTCCAGGTCTGTGCAGTGCTGGTTTCCCTGCCTGGGCAGCTCACTCCATCCCATTCCAGCCCATTCCCCATCCCTCCACCTCCCCCTTCCCTCCCCACTCTCATACAACTCTTCCTCATCTTTCAGGACTTGGATTCAATGTCACCTTAACTGGAAACTTCTCTCAGCCTCTGGAAGAGCTTCCCATTGCACTTGATGCATGCACTATTATTTGATTATTTTTGAGTTACAGTCCAAGTCTTTTTGTACCTGAATAACATGTTACCCAGTCAGTCTCTTTTCCTGGATTCAGAAGTCTTTCATGGTAGATTCAGCTGGAAGTGACAAATACATTCTTCCGAAATAAAGGGATGACACAAAGAGACATAAGTTCTTAAATGTCTTAAATGGTATGTGAAAATTAAACAAAATTCAAAGACTTGTGGGAACACTTAGAAGGAAAGTTACTGGGAATGTCATAAAGGGTTAATCTGTATTTTATTTTTTGAGACATTATTTTTATTTGATTTTTTATTTTCTGTCACCTAGGCTGGAGTGCAATGGTGCAATCAGGGCTCACTGCAGCCTCAACCACCTGGGCTCAAGTAATCTCACTTAATTTTTATTTGGTTTAAGAAACAGTCTTGGTTGAGGGTGGTGGCTTATGCTTGTAATCTCAGCACTTTGGGAGGCTGAGAGAGGTATATTACTTGAGGCCAGGAGTTTGAGATCAGTCTGGGCAATATATTAAGACCTTGTCTCTACTAAAAAACAGAGTGAATGTGCGGAAGACAATTTTTCCACAGACTGGGAGTGGAGGGAATAATTTCAGGATGATTCAAGTGCATTACAAATATTGTGCACTTTATTTCCATTACTATTACATTGTAATATATAATGAAGTAATTCTACAACTCACTATAATGTAGAATCAGTGGGATCTCTGAGCTTGTTTTCCTGCAACTAGACTGTCCATCTGGGGTGATGGGAGACAGTGACAGAACATCAGGCATTAGATTCTCGTAAGGAGCGCACAACCTAGATCCCTTGCATGCTCACTTCACAACAGGGTTCGTGCTCCTATGAGAATCTAATGCTGCTGCTGATCTGACACGACATGGAGCTCAGGTGGTCATGCAAGCGATGGGAGGGGCTAGAAATACAGATGAAGTTTCCCTTCACTCACCTGCTGCTCACCTCTGGCTCTGTGGCCCTGTGTTTGGAGACTGCTGCTCAAGTGCATTCGAAAGGATCCATCCCATGCCATTCTTCAGTCATCTTTACTGCTGCAGTGGTCAACTGTAGCACCCCTAAGCTTGCAGGGCATATGCTTCACCTGGTATTTCTTTTTTTTTTTTTTTTTTGAGATGGAGTCTCACTCTGTCGCCCAGGCTGGAGTGCAGTGGCACGATCTCGGCTCACTGCAAGCTCCGCCTCCCAGGTTCCCACCATTCTCCTGCCTCAGCCTCCCAAGTAGCTGGGACTATAGGTGCCTGCCACCACGCCCGGCTAATTTTTTGTATTTTTAGTAGAGACGGGGTTTCACCGTGTTAGCCAGGATGGTCTCGATCTTCTGACCTCGTGATCCACCCGCCTTGGCCTCCCAAAGTGCTGGGATTACAGGGGTGAGCCACCGCACCCGGCCTTCACCTGGTATTTCATCACAATCAACAGTAAGTGGTAGCTTGAGTCATTGTGAGGTCACTTCCTGGAAATCACCAGCATCCCATATCCCATTAGCAAGGAGCTCAGCACTGCTCCTTGGATAACCAAACCTATTCCCAAATCCCATCTATGTGGGTCTATCTCCTGGTACGCTTCCTACCATCAATTCTGTATTTGTAGGAGTCCAATCAGGAGACACAAACCACTCAAAAGTTTAAACTAGAATGAGCAAGGTGGCTCACACCTGTAATCCCAGCACTTTGGGAGGCCAAGGTGGGTGAATTGCTTTGAGCTCAGGAGTTTGAGACTAGTCTGGGAAACATGGTGAAACCCCATCTCTACAAAAAACACAAAAATTAGCTCAGTGTGGCGGCACTTACCTGTAATCCCAGCTATTCAGGAGGCTAAGTCAGGAGAATTGCTTGAGCCTGGCAGGTGGAGGCTGCAGTGAGCAGAAGTCATGCCACTGTACTCCAGCCTGAGTGACAGCGTGAGACCTGGTATCAAAAAGAAAAAAAAAAATATATATGTAAATTTAATATAGAAAGTATTAATTTTGGCCAGGCACCATGGCTCATGCCTGTAATCCCAGCACTTTGGGAGGCCAAGGCAGGCGGATCACCTGAGGTCAGGAGTTCAAGACCAGCCTGACCAACATGGAAAAACCCCATCTCTACTAAAAATACAAAATTAACTGGGCATGGTGGCACATGCCTGTAATCCCAGCTACTCGGGAGGCTGAGGCAGGAGAATCGTTTGAACCTGGCAGGTGGAGGTTGCGGTGAGCCAAGATAGCGCCACTGCACTCCAGCCTGGGCAATCCAGCCTGGGCAACAAGAGTGAAACTCCATCTCAAAAAAAATAGTATTAATTTTAGCAGAGGATCAGCATAATGAGGGACACACTAGCACAAAGTAAAGACAACTCTAGAGAATACAGAACTAGCAGAGGCCAGGCACTGTGGCTCATGCCTGTAATCCCAGCAATTTGGGAAGCCTAGGCAGGAGGATCACTTGAGGCCAGGAGTTGGAGACCATCCGTGCAACATAGTGAGACTATATGTTTACCAAAAAAAAGAAAAATATTAGCTAGGTGTGGTGGTGGTGCACACCTGTAATTCCAGCTACTTGGGAGTCTGGGGTGGGAGGATCCCTTGAGGCTGGGAAGTCTACACTACAGTGATCCAAGATCATGCCACTGCACTCCAGCCTGGGTGACAGAGTGAGACCCTGTCTTAAAAAGAAAAAGAAAAGAAAGTGTTAATCCCCCTAAGGGAATCTCTTCTTCTCCTGCCCTCTCTGGAACCTCACTTGTCAGTTCTTCCTCCCACTTTCCTGTATCTTTAACCTATCCCCCACTTTTAGCACCTTCCCACCATCATTTAAATTACTCAAACTTCTTCTGTTTTAAAAACCTCTCCCTCAACTCAGTGAGAGGTCTCCTGCACACCCATTGAGCCAACTGCTCTCCCTGGTTCCTTCTCTACAGAAGCCTGAGCCATGTCTCTAATCCATGAATCTCATCATGTTACTCCCCCATTTACATCACTTCTCCTTGCCTCGGGGATTAAGTCCAAACTCCTTAACAGCCCCTGCTCTGCCCTGCCTTGCAAGGCAGCCTCACTGCTTGCCCCTCTCCATTTTACCTGCTATGGAGTCCAACTGAGCCTCATCTGCCCCCTGAATGCACACTCTTTCTCCTCTGGGAGTCTCTGAAGTGGGTGATATCCTCTGCTTATAATACGCTTCCCCTTAAACCTCTACTCTCTTCCTGGCTAGCTTCAGCTCCTCTGTCACTTGTCTGCTTTGGCTTCACCTCCTCATGGAAGACTTCCTTGACTCCCCAGATTCTCAGGAGCATGGCAGGTGAGATGCTCCTCCCATGAATGGATGGAGATTACAGAGTGTGTGTTATTCATGCTTAATTCACCAGTGCTTAGCTCAGTACCTGGCACAAGTTACTGTGGTGGCCAAAGTAATAACCCCCCACCCTGCCAACTAATTGCTCCTGTCCTATGTTACGTAGCACAATTACATAGGAAGGGAGAATTAAGAGTGCAGATAAAATTAATGTTGCTCATCAGCTGACCTTAAAACAAGATTATCCTGGAGTATCTAGGAGAGCCCATGTAATTACAAGCATTCTTTAAAAGTGGAAGAGGGAGGCAGAAGGTTAAGAACCAGAGACAGTGGGCACAATGACTCATGCCTGTAATACCAATACTTTGGGAGGCCAAGTCAGGAAAATCCCTTGAGTGCAGGAGTTCAAGGTCAGCCATGGCAACATAGTGCGGCCCCATCTCTACAAAAAAATAAAAACAAAATTCACTGAGTGTCATAGTGCTTACCAGCTACTGGGAAGGCTGACGTGGTAGGATTGCTTGAGCCTGGGAGTTTGAGGCTACAATGAGCCATGATTGGACCACTGAACTCCATCCTGAGTGACAGGGCAAGGTCCTGTTTCTAAAGAAAAAGAGGACATTGGAATCAGGGTCCCCTCCATCCTAAGGTGGCTACAAGGCATCTCTCTCTGCAAATGAGTAAACATCATCCTCCAACTCCTCACAGAGTGAAGCAGCAGGAAAACTCCCTCACCTCATTTCTGTGCTTCTTGGGAGGCCTGGACACCCATAACTAGCACCTTGCTGATGAAGCAATTAGAAAATGGCTCCAGTTGAGCTAAGGAGAATTTGGATCCTTCTTTTGGTTCTCAATAGGCAGGGTAGGGGCCAGGCATGGTGGCTTATACCTGTAATCCTTGCACTGTAGGGGTCCAAGGTGAGAGGACTGCTTGAGGCCAGGAGCTCAACATAGCAACATAGCAAACACACATGTTGCTATGCAACATAGCAAGACCTGGGTGGCATATACCTGTGGTCCCTACTTCTTGGTAGGATGAGGTGGGAAGATTGATCACTTGATCCCAGGAGTTTCAGGCTGCAGTGAGCCATGATCACACCACTGCACTTCAGCCTGGGTGACAGAGCCAGACCATGTCTCAAAAAGTAAAAAAAAAAAAAAAAAAAAAAAAGAGAGAGGGAGAGAGACTATAGGCAGGTACCCCCACATTTGGCTAATTTTTAAATATTCTGTTGAGACAAGGTCTTGCTAGGTTGCCCAGGCTGGTCTAAAACTCCTGGCATCAGGCTGGGCATGGTGGCTCATGCTTGTTATCCCAGCACTTTGGGAGGCTGAGGCAGGCAAATCACCTGAAGTCAGGAGTTCGAGACCAGCCTGGCCGACATGGTGAAACTCTGACTCTACTAAAAATATAAAAATAAGCCGGGCAGTAGTGGCATGTACCTGTAGTCTCAGCTACTCAGGAGGCTGAGGCAGAGGTTGCAGTGGGCCAAGATCGCACCACTGCACTCCACCCTGGGCAAAAGAGTGAGACTCTGTCTTAAAAAAAAAACAAACAAAAACAAAACAAAAAAAAACTCCTGGCATCAAGACATCTTCCTGTCTTAGCTTCCCAATGCCCTGGGATTATATTGTTTCCTATAATTGAAGACGCTCGTTCTTATACTGCTTTAAGGTATAAAGAAAAAAAAAACCATAATGACAAATGTTGGTGAAGGCCGGGCATGGTGGCTTAGCCTGTAATTCCAGAACTTAGGGAGGCTGAGGTGGGCAGATCACTTGAGGCCAGGAGTATGAGACCAGCCTGGGCAACATGGTAAAATCCCATCTATAAAAATTAGCCAGGCATGGTGGCATACACCTGTAATTTTCAGCTACTCAGGAGGCTGAGATGAGAGAATCACTTGTGCCTGGGAGGTCAAGGCTGCAATGAACTGTGATGGCGTCACTGTGCTGCAGCCTGAGAGACAGAGCAAGCCCCTATCTAGAAAAAAAAAATGTCAGTGAAGATGTGGAGGAGTTGGAACCCACATACATTACTGGTGGGAACATTAAATCGTGTAAACACTTTGTTTGGGTAGTTCTGTTCTTTTTATTTTAATTGGATTTTTTTTTTTAAATCAAGACAGGGTTTCACTGTCTTGCCCAGGCTGGTCTTGAATTCATGGGCTCAATTCTTCCCAACTGAGCCTCCTGAGTAGCTGGGATTATAGGTGTGAGCCATTGCACCCAACTGGTGTAGCCACTTTAGAAAACAGTGTGGCAGTTTCTCAAAAGCCTAAATGTACAGTCATCATATAATGCGACAATTTCACTCCTAGGCATATATCCCAGAGAAATAAAAATATATGTCCACACAAAAACTTGTACAACAGTCTTCATAGCAGCATTATTCATAATGGCCAATACATGGTAACAACCCAAATGTCCACCAACTGATGAACAGATAAACAAAACGCAGTGTGTCTCTACCATGGAATATTGCCATAGAAGGAATGAAATATTGATACACACTATGGCATAAAGGCACTTTGAAAACACTGTGCTAAGAGGGAAAAAAAGCCACAAAAGATCACATATTGTACAATTCTATTTGTCCAGATTAGGCAAATCTATAGTGACAAAAAATAAATCAATGGCTGCCTAAGGCTGGGGGCCAAGGCAGGTTGGGGGAGTAGGAGGTAGTGGCTAAGGGGTATGGATATGGATTTCTCTACAGGGTGATGAAAGGTTCTAAAAGTGACTGTGGTGATCGATGCACAGCTCTGTGAATATTCTAAAACCTACTGAATTGCAGATTTCAATAAATAAAGTGAATGGTATGTGAATCATATTTTAATAAAGCTATTATTTAAAATAATAATAATGGGGGCTGGGCACAGGTGGTCATGCCGGCCTGTAATCCCAGCACTTTGGGAGGCTGAGGCAGGAGGATCACTTGAAGTCAGGAGTTTTGAGCCCAGTCTGAGCAACCTGGCAAGATCCTGTCTCTATGATAAAAAATGAAAAAATTAGCTGGACATGGTGGCACACATCTGTAGTCCCAGCTACTTGGGAGACTGAAGTGGGAGAACCGCTTGAGCTCAGGAGTTTGAGGCTCAGTGAACCATGATCATGTCACTGTACTGCAGCCTGAGCAACAGAGCAAGACCCTGTCTCTGAAAAGGAAAGAAAACAAATGCAAGTTTTTATCACTTTGTGAGTGTAGCCAAGTTGGAGGAGAAATAGACAATAATAAAAGAGCACTGAATAACGAGGGTGAGTGGCTGATTAGGCTCAGTTGCTAGCTAAGTGGCTTCTAAAAAATTCATTAGTAAAGTTATAGCTCTGGGGACAGTCATGTAGTCAAAGAATGAATGCTAAATTCATTACAAAGGCCCGTGGTCTTTCTTTACATGCCTTCCAGTGAAAAATTCCTAAGTGCCTAAATAGCAAGTCTGCAATGATAGCAGCTGTTTATTAAAGACTACAAAAAAGAAATGGAGGCCCAGAGTGGTGGCTCATGTCTGTAATCCCTGCACTTTGGGAGGCTGAGGCAGGCAGATCACTTGAGTTCAGGAGTTCGAGATGAGCCTGGCCAACATGGTGAAACCCCATCTCTACTAAAAATACAAAAATCATCTGGGTGGCGGGCATCTGTAATCCAAGTTACTCGAGAGGCTGAGGCAGGAGAATTGCTTGAACCCAGAAGGCAAGGGTTGCAGTGAGCCAAAATCGCACCACTGCACTCCAGCCTGGGTGACTAGAGCAAGACTCTATCTTAAAAAAAAAAAAAGGCATCTTCTTAAAGAATAACATAGTGTTTCATGATAAAGAAGCTCTAATTTTGCATTTGTTCAAGTATTGATTAGATTTAGCCAATATGACACCAATCTTGGATAAAGTGCAAACAACACAATTTCATTTTCTCATTAAAAACTGATTAGGTAGTCTAATATCAATTCTGACCTTATTAAAAACTGATCAGATTAAAAAAATTATGGAATGATGGAGCCAATAAGATGTTACAACCTGTTCCAAGGGGAATTCCAAAACCCACACATATTTGAGACCATCAAATATGATGAAATATATTTGATTACTATATTGAAAAATAAACTGATTATATAGCCAATAACAATTGGCAGGGGTCTCCTCATCCACAGCCACACAAACCCAATCACGCAGCTATGTGGTTGCAAGGCCTACATAGCCTAGAAGGGACTGGTCTGACTTAAGAATTCATTTCATTTGTATTTGTATTTTGAGACAGGGTCCCATTCTGTCACCCAGGATGGAGTGCAGTGGTATAATCATAGCTCACTGCAGCCTTGACCAACTGGGCTCAAGAGATGCTCCTGCCTCAGCCACCCCAATACCTGGGAATACAGGCAAGTACCACCATGTCAGGCTTTTTTTTTTTTTTTTTTCAATTTTTGTAGAGAGAGAAGTCTTGATATGTTGCCCAAGCTGGCCTCAAACTTCTAGAATCAAGAGATCTGCCCATCTCAGCCTCCTGAGTAACTGGGGCCACAGGTACACACCATCATGCCTGGCTATATTTATTTTATTAAATATATTTCTTTTATTTTTGTAGAGCGGTCTTGCTATGTTGCCCAGGCTGCTCTCAAACTCATGGCCTTAAAACATACTCCCATCTCTGCCTCTCAAACTGTTGGAACTATAGGTGTGAGCCACTGCACCTGGCCTGACTTGAGATTTCTTTTATCTAGCATCCTTTACTTGGTAGGATTGGGAAAGGCAGTAGTGTTTTTTGAAATTACTTAATAATTCAATTAGAATCAAACTCAACCTTGACCCCTGCCTTCTCTCACAGCTCACATCCAGTCTGTCAGGAAATCCTACTGACTGACTTCAACATGTATCCAGGCTCTGACCATCTCTCACCACCACCGTGCACCCGGTCAGGATCACTATCCTCTTCCACCGGGATGTTGCCACATCTTGGCCCCCATGCTTCTACCCAAATCTTCCCATAGTCTTTCTTAACTTGGCAGCCAGGGTGTGCTTTTAAATCAGAAGACAGATCATATCGCCTCTCTGCTCAGAAGCCCTCGGTGGTTCCCATTTTAGTCAGAGTAAAAGCCAAAGCCCCAGCAACAGTGTCCCAGGGCTTACATGATCTGTACTGATCCAAGCCCAGCAACTCCCTGGCCTCATCACCGACTTCGCTCCCTCTATCTCTTTGCTCCACTGGCCTCCTTCCAGAGCCTCAGACACACCAGGGAATTTCCTCCTAATGCCTTTATCCTGTTGACTCAGCCTACAATGCTTTTCCCTCAGCACTTTGGCCAGCTGCATCATCTGCTTCAAACTTTTGCTCAATATTCACTTATGAGGCCAACCCTGACCACTCTACTTAACATTGCCATCTGTCCCCATTCCCACCATGCTCATTTCTTTCTTTCTTTTTGAAACAAGGTCTTGCTCTATTGCCCAGGCTGGAGTACAGTGGTGCAATCATAGCTCACAGCAACTTCAACCTCCCAGGCTTAAACAATTCTCCTACCTCAGCTTCCCTAGGAACTGAAACTACAGCTGCATGCCACAACACCTGGCTAATTTTTTTTTTTTGGAGACAGAGTCTCAGTCGCCCAGGCTGAAGTGCAACAGCACGATCTCAGCTCACTGCAATGTCTGCCTTTCAGGTTCAAGTGATTCTCTGCCTCAGCCTCCCGAGTAGCTGGGATTACATCCACCACCACACCTAGCTAATTTTTGTATTTTTAGTGGAGATGGGGTTTCACCATCTTGGCCAGGCTGGTCTTGAACTTCTGACCTCGTGATCCACCCGCCTCCACCTCCCAAAGTGCTGGGATTACAAATGTGAGCCACCGCGCCCGGCCTTTTTAAAAAAATTATTTTAGACATGAGGTCTCATTATGTTGCCCAGGCTGGAGTGCAATGGCATGATCTCGATTCACTGCAACTTCCACCTCCTGGGTTCAAGCGATTCTCCTGCATCAGCCTCCCAATTACCTGGGATTACAGGCATGTGCCACTACGCCTGGCTAATTATTTTTGTATTTTCAGTGGAGATGGGGTTTCACTATGTTGGTCAGGCTGGTCTTCAACTCCTGACCTCAAGTGATCCACCTGCCTCGGCCTCCAAAAGTGCTCACAGGCGTCAGCCACTGCACCCGGCCCCGCACATCCGAATTCTACCGGATGTACAAAGAAGAACTGATATCAGTTCTATTGAAACTTTTCCAGAAAATCAAGGAGGAGGGGCTTCTCCTTAACTCATTCTAAGAAGCCAGCATCATCCGGATACAAAAATCTAGCAGAGACACAATGAAAACGAAAAACTTCAGGCCAATATCCTTGATAAACATAGATGCAAAAATCCTCAACAAAATACTAGCAAACCAAATCCAGCAGCACATCAAAAAGTTAAACCACAATGATCAAGCATACTTTATTTCTAGGATACAAGGTTGGTTCAAAATATGCAAATCAACCAATGTGATTCATCACTAAGCAGAACTAAAGACAAAAACCATAAGGTCATCTCAATAGATGCAGAAAAAAGCCTTTGGTAAAATCCAACATCCCTTCGTGATAAAAACTCTCAACATATTATGCTGAGAGTTCAGCATATAATATTGAAGGAATATACCTCAAAATTATAAGAGCCATCTATGACAAACCCACAACCAACATCATACCGAATGGGCAAAAGCTGGAAACATTCCCTTTGAGAACTGGAAGAAGACAAGGATTCCCACTCTCACCACTCCTATTCAACATAGTATTGGAAGTCCTGGCCAGATAAATCAGGCAAGAGAAAGAAAGAAAATGCATATGAATAGGAAAAGAAGGAATCCAAACTCTCTCTTTGCCAATATTATTCTACACCAAGAAAACCCTAAAGACTCTGCCAAAAGGCTCCTGGAAATGATAAACAAATTCAGTAAAGTTCAGGGTACAAAATCAATGTACAAAAATCAATAGCATTTTTATACATCAATAACATTCTACCTGAGAACCAAATCAAGAACACAATCCCATTTACAATAGCCACAAAGGAAATGAAATACCTATGAATT
Source organism: Gorilla gorilla gorilla (assembly GCF_029281585.2). Classification (NCBI taxonomy): domain Eukaryota; kingdom Metazoa; phylum Chordata; class Mammalia; order Primates; family Hominidae; genus Gorilla; species Gorilla gorilla. The sequence continues at coordinate 59,236,067 of NC_073230.2, forward strand.
CATCTAACCAAGGAAGTGAAAGATCTCTACAAGGAGAACTACAAAGCACTGCTGAAAGAAATCAGAGACTATACAAATAAATAAATGGAAAAATGTTCCATGCTCATGGATTAGAATGATCAATATAGTTAAAATGGCCATACTGCCTAAAGCAATTTACAAGTTCAATGCAATTCTTATTAAAATACCAACATCATTTTTCACAGAATAAGAAAAACCTATTCTAAAATTCATTTGGAACCAAAAACAGAGCCCGAATAGCCAAAGCAATTATAAGAAAAAAGAAAAAAAGCCATAGGCATCATATTGCTTGACTTCAAACTCTACTACAGTACACAGCTACCGTAATCAAAACAGCATGATACTGGTATAAAAACAGACAGTGGAACAGAATGGAGAACCCAGAAATCAACCTGCACACCTACAACCATCTGACAAAACCAACACAAATAAGCAGCAGGGAATGGAGACTCTATTCAAAGAATGGTGGTGGAATATCTGCCTAGCTATATGCAGAAAAATAAAACTGGACCACTACCTCTCACCATACTCAAAAATGAACTCAAGATGGATTAAAGATTTAAATCGACGATTACAAACTATAAAAATCCTTGAAGAAAACCTAGGAAATACCCTTCTAGACATGGGCTTTGGCAAATCATTTATGCTAAGTCCCCCAGAGCAATTACGACAAAACCAAAAATTGATAATTGGGGCCTAATTAAACTAAAGAGCTTTTGCACAGCAAAAGAAATTACCAACAGAGTAAACAGACAGCCTACAAAATGGGAGAAAATACTTGCAAACTATGCATCTAAGGTCTAATATCCAGAATTTACAAGGAACTTAAATCAACGAGAAAAAAAAACCAATTAAGGAATGAGCAAAGGACATGAACACTTTTCAAAAGGAGACATACACATGGCCAAAACAAACATAAAAACATGCTTAACATTACTAATCATCAGAGACATACAAATCAAAACAAAGATGAGGTACTATCTCACACCAGTTAGAATGGCAATTATTTAAAAAGTCAAAAAATAACAGCTGTCGGTGAGGCTGCAGAGAAAAGAGAATGCTTATCTACTTTTGGTGGAAATGCAAGCTAGTTCAGCCACTGTGCAAAGCTGTTTGGAGATTTCCCAAATACCTTAAAACAGAACCACCATTCAATGCTGCAATCCCACTACTGGGTATATACCCAAAGGAAAATAATTCATTCTATCATCAAGACAAATGCACCTGTATGTTCATTGCAGCACTATTCACAATAGCAAGGGCATAGAAACAACCTAAGTGTCCATCAACAGTGGACTGGATAAAGGATATGTGGTACATATATACCATGGAATACTACACAGCCATAAAAAGGAATGGAATCATGCATGCCCTTTGCAGCAACATGGATGGAGCTGGTGGCCATTATCCTAAGTGACCTAACACAAGAACAGAAAACCAAATAACACATGTTCTCACAGGTGGGAGCTAAACACTGAAGACACATGATCATAAAGGTGGTAACAATAGACACTAGGGATCACTAGATGAGGGAAGGAGGGAGGGAAGCATGTGCTGAAGAACCACCTTTTGGGTACTGAGCTTATGGCCTGGGAGATGGGATCATTGGGACCCCAAACCTCAGTGTCACATAATCTACCCACGCAACAAACCTGCACATGTACCCTTTAATCTACAATAAAAGTTGAAATTTAAAAAGGACTTAATACCTGAAAGAAAAAGGCAAAAAACTAAAAAAAAAAGTAATAAAACCAGCTTTTGTAAACAGAATTTGAAAATAGACATGTCTCCTGAAAGTTTCGTCTGACTCTATGAATTGAGTTCACATTCAAATGTCTGAGACACCAACTAAGTGAAGTAGCAAGGTGAAGTGCATAGAGAGGGCGGCCTCTTTTCTGGAGGCCAGCGTTTCTCATCTCCAGCTGATTGTCAATATATAGAAATGCAAATTCAGTATTGTCTGATCATGAAATTTTTCATAAAATGTTGGAAATTTTAATTTTTATCTGAAAGCTTCCAATGACTAAGTGATGACAATTACTTGAAAATGTTTCAAAACCCTCTCTAAAACTTGCTGTACTTCAACCAGATGTCTATTATCTTGCTGCATCCAATCTCAGCTCTAAAGGTTTGCCTTATACTTTATGAATTCCACCTTCACCTTTCATTTCTACTCACATTGTGTTCTCAAAAGCATATTACTGGAATAAAATTACATGCTTGTGTCAGAATGTTATATTGACATTCATCTCCAAACACAAATAACCTAGAAAAACAGTTTGCCAATGAGATGTTTTTTGAGATTGACATTTTTTTTTTCTGAGATGTAGTCTTGCTCTGTTGCCCAGGCTGGAGTGCAGTGGTGCAATCTTGGGTCACTGCGACCTCTGCCTCCCGGATTCTTCTGCCTCAGCCTCCTGAGTAGCTGGGACTATAGGCACGTGCCACCACACCTGGCTAATTTTTGTATTTTTAGTAGAGATGGGGTTTCACCATATTGGCCAGGCTGGTCTTGAACGCCTGACCTCATGATCCACCCACCTCGGCCTCCCAAAGTGCTGGGATTACAGGCATGAGCCACCGTGCCCGGCTGAGATTGACTTGTATGCTCAGAAGTGCATTTGCTTTTAAAAACTTGACATTCAGTATACTTAAATATCTAGGTTTTTTTGTACTTTTTTTGTGTGTGTGAGACAGGGCCTTGCTTGGTCACCCAGGCTGAGTGCAGTGGCTCAAACATGTTTCACTGCAGCCTTGACCTCCCTGGCCCAAGTGATCCTCCCACCTCAGACTCCCAAATAGCTGGGACTACAGGTATGCACCACCATGTCAAGCTAAATTTTAAAATTCTTTCCCTTTCAATTCAAGGGGGGATGGGGTATGTTTTAGAGACACGGTCTTGTTATGTTGCACAGGCTGGTTATGAACTCCTGGGCTCAAGTAATTCTCCCACCTCGGCCTCCGAAAGTACTGGAATTATAGGCATGAGTCACCCTGCCTGGCCTTCTTTGTACTTCTAAATTTAGTTTTAAAAATTCATATTCTATTTTTGTATTTCAATACAAGGTTTTAAGGGGACTTTACTATATGATCTCAGTTTAAAACTTAATTAAACTCTAATATTTTATATTGGATTTATAATATATTTGACTTCCTTTTAAAATACTGTTTTGCAATTGTCTAATATAACAAATATTCCCAAGTAGATAAGCATTTTTATAAATTGAGTAAATTAAGCTTATAGATATGAGAAATTTAAGTTCTTATATATTATAATATTAAATATAAATGTCATAATATTTCAGCTTAAAATTCTAAATCTTCATCAGCTACTAAAATTTTAGTTTTTAATTTGGATTATAGTACTAATACATTAATATATATGAAGTACTGACATATAGTTACAATGTTAGGCCAAAATATAGATTTTTTTAACAAAAATTATTAATTCCATGATTCAGATTTTCTTAAACACTTATGTGCCTAATACTAAATCTTGAGGTTAAAAAGATACTTCATGATGAAAGATATTATTATGTTAGCTAAACAATTGTTTGTAACCTGGGCTGGCTGAGATTTTTATATACAACCAGAGCTATAGACCATGGTACCTACTGCAGTGCTGTCTGAGATGTCAAAAGAATACCAAGCCCTATTAATTATTCAGAATATAGAGGTGATATCCTACTTCTTAGGGCATGTATAGTTCACATCCCCTGGTTCAAATCACTACTATTGCTGTGCTGGAGCTGGTCTATTCAGGTTCATAAGAAGTGATTGTTAAAATTTCAGGAATTGTGCAAGCCAATTGTTAAATCTGGCCATTATATAATTATATAAACCTACAATTAAATAAATTGTATTAAAAACAAAAAAAAAGTTGGAGATACAGACATGAACAAAACATATGCACATAAACAAAGCAATTCCTGTCCTTTCATTTCAGGGGGGATGGGATATGTTGTTCTCTTAAATCTGAGCCAAGATTTCTGAACCATTACCATCTCTGCTATAGAGTGACTGGTCCATGGTGGCCCTGGACTGGTTACTATGGGGTATGTATGGTTCTTCCTGTGTCCTTAAAAGGACAAGTGAGAGCTTCTGGAACCCCAATACACCACACACAAGACAGAGGAATGGGAAACTCTCTTTAGGCTCATGAGGTTGAACACTTTCTACTGCTGCTGGTCCATCATTATTCCACACTATTGCAGAAATGGCTGCATCTAGAATTTTCTTAGCTTTTTGTGCCCTTCATATTCAAGAAAAATTATTCAGACACTGTTAAAAATGGTAAGGGAGATTTATTCAAAACTGTTGTAAGAGGGGTCATGACTTAGCAACAAAGAAGAGAAATTGAGCTCAACTCCAAATACAATAAAGACAGGAGTTGGAAGTTACAGCCAACAAGCACAATGAAGCCATCAGTGGATGCAAAATTACTAAGAGGAGAGGGCAGAGGGATTCTTGCTAAAGGCAGGCTAAGGATTTAGACATCAAGGGTGAGAAGTGAAGAACTTGATCAGATATCAAGGGTGAAGGATTCTCACTAAACTGAATTAGCAGGATTCTTATTAAAGACAGACCAAAGTAGAGGCTTAGTCAAGAAGGCTCAGAGGAGCCTAACTAAAATTTGGTCAAGGAGGAAATCTTTTTCACTCGTGCACCCAAGAAAGACAGCCATTAGTCCTGGAGATCTTGAACTCTCCCATTCTTATCAGGATGTTTCTAGAAGCTTTAACAACCACAATAGAAGAGGGTAAATGAGAACCCTGGTACCTAAACTCTTAGCTCTCATTCTGATCTCTTTATAACCCCTTATTCTAGAAAATATGGGATTCATTTTCTTCTTCCAAGTCATAACTTCTTTTACCATGGGGCAGCAAGCCTTCTTGGAGAGCCGTCACAATGGATGAGGGATTTTTTGTTTCATTATAGAAGAAACTATCTTTCTGATATCACCTAATATCTATGAGTTGTGGGAACGATTTGGAACTAATAATTTCTGAAGTAAAAAATACATTAAAATCACCCAAAATTATTCTGAATACATATGCATTATGTCTTTAATGCCCACAATAATGATAATATTATTTTGACTAACTAAGGAAACCGCAGCTGGAAGAAGTTAAATATCTATCTGGCTTCTGCTTCGAACATAGTTTTTTCTCTTTAGTATAATATTTTAGAGAATCATTGAAACAGTTTCTATTGACTTCAGTATATTGACTAAAAGGCCTTAGCATGTTCATTTTGTAGAAATGTATTTGTAGAAATTTGAAGCTGAAAGTGGTAGAAGTTTCATTTATGGAAAGGCTAGATGGAATGGGAAGGACTTTTGCTAATACTTCAGTGGCAGGATAACTTTCTGAGATATTAATTTGGGTTTTTTTCCCTCGATGTCATGAGGATTGAAACCAACGTAATTCTGTGTCTTTATGTTAAACAATTCTGAGACTAGGCATACTTTCCTGGCTTAAACAATACTGAAAACAAGTAAAAGTAACTTAGCTATTTGCTCCAGGAATCACTGCTTTCAGAAATAATATTGTAAACCGACTAAAACAGCTTACCTACCACCCCAAACAGCTTATTTATAAGACTAATTTCATGACCCTGGCTTTGCTGTACCAATACATTTCAGTCTTGAAATACCCATCACAAAATCACACAACTCAGACCCTAAAACACTATGAATAAATGTCTTCTCCTGGCTTTCCACTCCTCATAATAGGTTAAGGTGGAGTTCTCTCTTACAGCATTAAGTTGAATAAACTTAGTTCCGGTGACTTTTGGGGGCAGTCAACAATCCAAAGCTGTTAACATACTAGAAAGGGAACAAAGTGTTTATTTTCTGAGTCTGACTCCCTTTACTCTGGGGGTTATAGTTGACCTTTATGTTTATGTAGAATAAAACATGTTTCCAAGAACTGGTAGATACCGTTCCCCCAGCCTTGCACACATTTTTCTTTAGGAGTCTAAGCTCTCAGTGGTGAGGGAGACAGGAAATGAATTTGGGGAGAGCAACTGGAGGAATTTGGAAGAAAAGTGGAGTGGGCTAGACTTAAGCTCATTCTCCTGCAGCATCTAATACTGACACTGACATGAGATGTTGAGCAATAGGCCCTAGGGCCTTCAGTCTGAGAAAATATCTTTGTACCCTTGGCTGGGAGGGAGCAGAGGCACCCCATTCCTGGGTAATTTTTCAATAGCTATCATAAGGAAAATGCCCTGCGCTAATTTTGGAAATTCACTCCAGGGTGTTGGGGGGCGGGCTGTCCCAGGGCAAAACAGATTTTATTTCCCATGAACATGCAAAGAGGAGATTCACAGCTAGATTGAATTTTCTCTCTACTCCTAATGGAAAGTCTTTTCTCTATGCCAGGACAGGAGAGTCTGTTTCACTTTGCTAGTAAATATTTCCTTGCCTCTGTCTTTCTGTAAGAAACTTGATTCTCCTTAGATGAATCCACCTGGCAACCATTAGAACTTCTCTCGTCCTCAGTTTCCTCCAAGACTCTGTGGATGAAGAATTAGGAAATAGCTTATGTGGGTGGTTCTGGCTTGGCATCTCTCATGAAGTTTCTTCTTCTGATAAACAGATATATAAAAGATGTTTTAAGACAATGCAAGTAGTTCAGGTGATTCAGAACAGTGTTATTTTAGTGAACAGAAATTTTCAGCACTCTATGCAATGTATTCTTTTTTTTTTTTTTTCTTTTTTTGAGACGGAGTCTCACTCTGTCGCCCAGGCTGGAGTGCGGTGGTGTGATCTCGGCTCACTACAAGCTCCACCTCCTAGGTTCACGCCATTCTCCTGCCTCAGCCTCCCGAGTAGCTGGGACCACAGGCGCCTGCCACCACGCCCAGCTAATTTTTTGTATTTTTAGTAGAGACGTGGTTTCGCCATGTTAGCCAGGATGGTCTCAATCTCTTGACCTCGTGATCCACCCGCCTCAGCCTCCCAAAGTGCTGGGATTACAGGCATGAGCCACGGCACCCGGCCCATGCAATGTATTCTCTTGACATATGTATAAAAGAGGTTTCTGATGCAGGTGCACCCCAAAATTAGGGCTTAGCCTGGGAAGGTCCTTGGCTTTGCTCAGGAAAGAATTCAAGAGCACACTAACAATGAAAGAAAGCAAATGTATTAGAGCAATAGTGTACAGCAAATTGACCTCTCATAGGCACAGCAGCCCAGAGCAGTAGCCACAGCCACAGCCCCCATGGGCTGCCAGCTAGCTATATTTATACCCACTCTTAATTAGATGCTAATTAAGGGGCGGGTTATTCAGAATTTTTTAGAAAAGGGACAGAGAGTACCCAGAGCCATATAGAGTAAGTTCTGGGTTGTTGCCCATGCTAATGAGGGGTGAGGGCAATGAGTGGTCACTTTTGTCACCAGGTACCAGTTTTCTCTCTCTTTCTCTCTTTTCTTCCCTTTTTTTTTTTTTTGTAACTGCATCCTGTTTTAATCAGTAGGGTCATTACCAGTGCTCAGAAAGCAAGTCCTGTTGATCTACCTCATTTGTAAGAATATAAGTTGTCCAGTGATTCCGAACAATGATGTTCACTGTTCTTAACTCAATCTTGTAAACAGTTATGACACATGTATAAAAGATATGTCTAACAGTGTTAGTTGCATATGTGAGTCAACGGTTATTTTGGTGAATGGAAGTGTGCACCACTCTCCATCTAATACATTCTATTGTATAGCACTTGTATTTTATTTTTGAAACATATTTTCATTGTCTATATTTAAAGTGGACAATATGTTTTGATATACATATACACAGTGAAATGATTACTGCAGTCAAGTCTATTAACATATCCATGCTTTCACGTAGTTACCATTTTTTGTGGTTAAGAGCACACATAATCTACTCTCTTCACAAATTTCCAGTAAACAATATTAACTGTAGTCCTCATGCTGTATTTTATATCTGTAGATTTATTCATCCCACATAACTGTTACTTTATACTTTTTAACTTAATCTCCCCATTTCCCTTTCCCCTTTCCTGCCTCTGATAATCACAGTACTACACTCTGCTTCTGTGTATTCAACTTTTATTATTTTTTTTTTAGGTTCCACATACAAGAGTGGTTATGTAGTGTTTTTCTTTCTGTGCCTAGCTTATTTCACTCAGTACAATGTCCTTTAGGTTTATCCGTGTTGTCAAAAATGGCTGGATCTCCTTTTCTAAGGCTGAATACTATTCAATTTTGTATATAGATATACACACAACCTCTGCAATTTTTCATCTATTTATTTCTTGGCAATTAGATTATTTACATATCTGGGCTATTATGAATAATTCTGAAATGAACATTGGAGTGCAGATCTTTCTACAAGGTGTTGATTTCATTTCCTCTGGGTATATACCCAGAAGAGGGATTGCTGGGTCATATGGTAGTTTAATTTTTTTCAGCAATCTTTGTATTGTTTTCCATAATGGCTACACCAATTTACATTCTCATTAACAGTGCAAAAGGGTTTTTGTTTCTCTATACCCTTGACAATTTGTTATCTATTGACTTTTTGATAATAGGCTTTGCATTTGCCTGATGATTAATGTTATTGAACACATTTTCATATACCTGTTGGCCACTTTTTATGTCTTCTTTTGGGAAATGTTTGTTTATTCTGGTACTTTGCCTATTTTTTAATTGGGTTTTTGTTTTTTTCTTTTTGCTATTGATTTTCTTAAATTTTTGGATAGTAACCTGTTATCAGATACGTGGTTCACAAATATTTTCTCCTAATCTGTAGATTGCCTTTTCATTTTATCGATTATTTCCTTTGCTCTGTAGAAGCTTTTCAGTGTGATGTAGTCCTACTTGTTTGTTCTTGCTTTCATTGCCTGTCCTATCAGAAAAATCATAGCCAAGGCCAATATGTATCAGCTTCTTTCCCATGTTATCTCCTAGGTGTTTTACAGATTCAAGTCTTATGTTTAGGTCTTTAATCTGTTTTGAGTTGACTTTTGCTCTTGGTGTAAGATAAGGGTCCAATTTCATCCTTTTGCATGTGGATATCCAGTTTTTCCAACACTAGATATGAAAGAGACTAAACTTTCCCCATTGTGTCTTCTTGGTGCCTTTGTCTAAGACACTTCTATGACAGTTGTTTCTCAGACGGGTACTTGTTTACGTGATTCACAACAGTGAATGGAAATGTTCACCACTCATCACTCCATCTAACACACCATGTTAAGACACATGTAAAAACTGTTCTAATAGTACCAGTTGCAACTATAACTGAAAATAGTATTATTTTAGTAAATGGAAGGGTGCACTACTCTTAACTTCATCTAAAACACTCTTAAAACAATGTATTGAAGCTATTTCTAAGAATGTAAGTTGGACAGGTGATTGAGAACAGTGTTATTTCAGTCACTGGGTGTGTTCAACACTCTTAACACCATATAATAAAAGATGTTTCTAAAAAGTGCTGGTTGAGTGTATCTTTCAGAACAGTGTTATTTCAGTAAATGGAGTGTTTACCCACAATTCTAATACACTCTGTTAAGATCCATGTATGAAATATGTTTGTAAGAGTGATTTTTGCAAGCTCAATTCACAACAGTATTTCAGCAAATGGAAGTGTTCAATATTTTTAATATTTATTACATTTAATTAATCAACATGTATAAAAAAGTTTCTTTATATTATTTATTTATTTTTCATAGAGACCGGGTCTCACTATATTGCCCAGCTGGTCTCGAACTCCTGGGCTCAAGTGATCCTGCCACATCAGCCTCCCAAAGTGTTGGAATTACAGGAGTGAGCCACCATCCCTGGCCGAAAAAAGTTTCTAGGAGTGGTAGTCATGCATGTGATTCAAAACAATCTTATTTCAGTGAACAAAAGTTTTCAGCCCTCTTAACTTCACTTAATGCACTCTGAGAAGATACCTACAAAAGATGTTTTTTAGGATGGAAGTTGAACATGTGATTCAGAACATCATTATTTCAGTGAACAGAGTTTAGCCCTTCAATGGCCAACGCTCTGTTAATGCACATATATAAAATGTGTTTCTAGGAGTGCTGGTTGTTTCCATGATTCAGACAGGTTTTTGTTTTCTTATTATTTCATCATTTTTAACTCCATTTGTATACTTTGTTCAAACATAAGTATAAATGATATTCTCAGAATGCAAGTTGCACAGTTGATTCAGAATAGTGTGATTTCAGTGAATGGAGCAGTTCACCACTCATAACATCATTTATAAAATCTCTTAGGTCACATGTATAAAAGACGTTTCTAAGAGTTCATGTATGTGACTCAAAAAAGTATTATTTCAGTTAATGAAAGGTCTTCATTCTTAACTTCACCTAATATGTGCATATTCCTTTAAGACAAGTGTGTAAAAATGTTTCTACAATTGATAGTTGTGGTTGCTACTCCAATCAGTATTTCAGTTAATGGAAGCGCTCACCACTTTTATGCCCATGTAATACACTTTCATAGAGCACATATAAAGAAGATCTTTATAAGAGTGCTAGCTTCACATGTGCTCCAGTATTATTTCAATGAAAGTGTTCACTGCTCAACTCCATTCTCCATTTAATACACTGTAGTGAGACACATGTACAAAATATGTTTGTAAAGGAGCTATTTGTGTGGTGTTTGAGAATTGTTATTACCACTCTTAACTTCATTTTTTATACCTTGCCAAAACACATGTATACAAGATGTTTCTATAATTGTTAACTGGATGCATGAATCAGAACAATTTTGAGTGAATGAAAGTGTTCACCACTCTTAACTCCATCTGAAATTCCCCATTAAGACACATGTATGAAAGATGTTTCTAAGATTGCTAATTTATGCATGATAGATGAAAGTGTCATTTCAGTGAATGGTTTAGTTCGCTGCTCATCTCTTTCTAATACATCCTGGCAGACACATGTATAAAGGCATTTCTGGGAGTACTCATTGTGTGCATGGTTCAGAACAGTATCAATCCAATGAATGAACATATTCAACTCTGTTGACTCCATCTAACACACTCTATTAAGATTCACGTGTAAAAGCTATTTGTAAGAGTACTACTTGTGTAAATGATTAAGAACAATGTTAATTCAATGGATAGATGTTTTCATCACTCAACTGTATTTAATACACTCTGTGAAGACATGAGATATTTCTAAGAATTCTATTTTATATATTATTCAGGACAATGTTATTTTGTGTGAATGGAAGGTCTCTCCACTTTTATGTCATCTAATATACTCTGCTAGGCACATGTGCAAAATACATTTCTTTTTTTTTTTTTTTTTAATTATACTTTAAGTTTTAGGGTACATGTGCACCATTGTGGAAGTCAGTGTGGCGATTCCTCAGGGATCTAGAACTAGAAATACCATTTGACCCAGCCATCCCATTACTGGGTATATACCCAAAGGACTATAAATCATGCTGCTATAAAGACACATGCACACGTATGTTTATTGCGGCATTATTCACAATAGCAAAATACATTTCTAAGACTGCTAGTTGCATGACTGATTCAGGACACTGTTATTTTAGGGAATGAAATACTCATCAATTCTGTATAAATGTGCTCTGTTAAGGCATATCCACAAACTATATTTTCATCAATTCTGTATAAATGTGCTCTGTTAAGGCATATCCACAAACTATATTTCTAAGAATGCGAGTTGCACAAGTGATTCAGCACACTTTGATTTCAATGTATTCACCACTCTTAAATCTTAAAATTTATTATATATGTTAAATCACATATATGAAAAGTACTCTCATGAGTTCTAGTTGCACATGTGATTCTGAAAGTGTTATTTCAATGAATGTGTTAATCACTCTTAACTCCACGTAAAACACTTAGTAACACTCATATGTAAAGGACTTTACTAGGAGTGTTGCATGTATGATTGAGAACAGCGTTGCTTCAGTGAATGGGAATATTTACCATTTTTATATCGTAATATGCTCTTATGACAAATGTATAAAATATATCTCTAAGAGTGTTAGTTGTATTCAATTCAGAATATTTTTATTTTATGGAAGTGTTCACTTTTATGTCTATCTAATACTCTTTTAAGATAAGTATACAAAAGATGTTTCTAAGTTTCTAGCTGTGTAGTGATTCAGAACAACATGGTCACTGAAAAGAAGCGCTCAACACTCAAAACTCAATCTATTACATTCCATTATGACACGTGTAAACTTTCTTCTAGGAGTGCTGGTTATGCACGTGATTAAGAACTGTGTAATTTCAGCTTAAAGATGTGTTTGAGGCACTTAATACTACTGTGGTATGACACATGTACAAAATAAGTTTCTAACACAAGTCCTTGCCTGCATGACTCAAAATAATTTTTTTTCATTGATTAGAAGTGTTCACCATTCTTAGGTTCATTTAATACATTCTTTTAAGACACACTTACCAGAACTGTTTCTAAGGGTATGAGTTATATGCTTGATTTACACAGTTTTATTTCAGTAAATAGAAGTGTTCATCACTCAAACTCCATCTAGTAGACTTAAAACACATATATTAAACACGTGTCTAACTTGGTAAGTTGTGCAAGTAATTCAGAATGTGTGAATTCAGGGAAGGGATATGTTAACTACACTTAGCTATTGTAATACATTCTGTTAGGACACATGTATCAAAGATGTTTCTAAGAGTGCTGGTGTGCAGCTTATCTAGAAAAGTTTTATATATTTATTGACTTATTTTTTTCTTTTTAGCATCAGGTTGGTGAAAATATTTTTTTATTTTAATTGACAGATAAATGCTTATTTTAACTGACATATATTTATTTATTTTTAATTGACAGATAAAAATATTTATTTATGTTTTTATTTTTTAGTTTTTTTGAGATGGACTCTTGCTCTGTCGCCCAGGCTGGAGTGCAGTGGCGCGATCTCAGCTCACTGCAAGCTCCGCCTCCCGGGTTCACGCCATTCCCCTGCTTCAGCCTCCTGAGTGGCTGGGACTACAGGTGCCCGCCACCACACCCAGCTAATTTTTTTTGTATTTTTAGTAGAGACAGGGTTTCACTGTGTTCGCCAGGATGGTCTCGATCTCCTGACCTTGTGATCCGCCCGCCTCGGCCTCCCAAAGTGTTGGGATTACAGGCGTGAGCCACCATGCCCAGCCAAAAATATTTATTTTTAACTGACAATTTTTAATTGACAGATGACATTGTATGTTTTTATTATGTACAATATTGTTTTGGAGTACACATATATTGTGAAATGGGTATATCTAGCTTATGATTATGATTATTATGAATTTTGAGAAAGAGTGTAGCTCTGTTGCCCAGGCTGGAGCGCAACGGCCTGATCTTGGCTCACTGCAACATCCGCCTCCTGGATTCAAGCAATTCTTGTGCCTCAGCCTCCTGAGTAGCTGGGATTACAGACATGCACCACTATGCCCAGCTAATTTTGGTATTTTTAGTGGAGACGGGTTTCATCATGTTGGCCAGGCTGGTCTCAAACTCCTGACCTCAGGTGATTCGCCTGCCTCAGCCTCCCAAAGTGCTGGGATTACAGGCGTGAGCCACTGTGCCCACCCAAATCCAGCTAATTAAATGCATCATCTAACATAGTTATTATTTTTTTGATAAGAACATATAACACTAGCTCACTTTACATTTTTTCAAGAATATAATATATTGGCTGGGCAGGGCAACTCATGCCTGTAATCCTTGCACTTTGGGAGGCCAAGGCAGCCAGTGAGGAATGACACATAGAGACATGCCAAGCCTCAGTCCTGTCCCAAGTTCTTGGTGCAGTCACTTGATGTCTACTCCTTTACCCTTTGGGGTAGCTGGAGTGTTTTTTTTCTTTCTTTCTTTCTTTTTTTTTCGAATTTATCTTGCAACGGGCTTACAAAACCTCTCTGAATTTACCTGATGTCTCTTTCTGATTTTTTTTTCTTTTTTTTTTTTGAGACAAGGTCTCACTCTGTCACCCAGGCTGGAGTGCAATGGCACAATCTCCACCTCCTGGGTTCAAGCGATTCTCTTGCCTCAGCCTCCCGAGTAGCTGGGATTACAGGCACACACGACCATACCCAGCTAATTTTTTTGCATTTTTTTGGTAGAGATGGAGTTTCACCATGTTGGCCAGGCTGGTCTCAAACTCCTGACTTCAGGTGATCTGCCTGCCTTGGCCTCCCACAGTGCTAAGATTACAAGCGGGAGCCACCACACCCTGCCCTCTTCCTGATTTAACAAGAGTTTTGCTCCTGTAACAGCAGGATCATCATATGGAGATGGTTTGGGACTTTGTTGTGTACATGCTGTTTCCTATTCTGTTACGGTTCCAGCATTCTGGGCTCAGCCTGATCCCTGGGCTCTTTTCTGCATCCACGCTCAACGTTGCCCTCTTGCCTTCTTTTCAGTAGCATCTGACAGAAATAAAGGGCAAAGTGCCTGATGGCTGCCAGCCTGTCTCCTAAACAACCTCCACCCCGGTGCAGCCGGCTGCTCTCCTTCCCGTTACTTAGGCTCTCCATGCCTGCCTGCTTCCCAGGGCGTGCTGCGAGTTTTGCATGTTACAGTGTGCAAAGTGACAGTATCATCAAAACTACCCACAGGCTTCCTCAGGACAGGCCTAAGTTCTACCAAAGCACTCTCAAGGTGGCCTGACGGAAGGGCAACTGAAGTCACTGGCCACACTGCCCCAGCTGCACGTCCTCACGTGGTCACTGCGCCAATTCTCACACAGTGAGTTCGCAGTCCGCTCGCTCTGTGCCATTTGGATGGAAGATGCCATTCGTCTCCCCCTGCTTCAGGGCAAGACATGGTATCACCCAGTCAGAGGGAACATTGTCCCCATCATACAAACAGACCTCCACACCCTTTGCTCTGTTCTCTCCAGTCAAAGAGCTTCCTCGCCTGAGCTACAGAAGAAACAGCCCATAGGCACCCTGCAAAAGCTGCCACTTTGCTCTTGCAGGTAAGGTGGAAGCGTTTCAGAACGCTTTCAGCGCCTTTCAACTGTGTTGTACTCACTGACTACCGACTGAATTTGCATCTTTACTCTTTTACTTTTATGTTCTTATTTATATATCTGACCTTTCACCTTAGTTCAGAAAAGAATTGAGGTGAGGTGTATAAATTAACACATATAGTCATTAGGCGGCACAGTTTCCAAGAACTTATTTACTAAGATAAAATAAAAATAGGAGTAAAAGTGGGATTTAAAAAAGGAGAGCAAGACAATAGAATTGAATGCTTAGGCCGGGCACAGTGGCTCATGCTTGTAATCCCAGCACTTTGGGAGACCGAGGGAGGTGGATCACCTTAGGTCAGGAGTTCAAGACCAGCCTGGTCAACATGGTGAAACCCCGTCTCTACTAAAAATACAAAAATTAGCCGGGTGTGGTAGTGGGTGCCTGTAGTCCCAGCTACTCGGGAGGCTGAGGCAGGAGAATGGCGTGAAAACAGGAGGTGGAGCTTGCAGTGAGCTGAGATTGCACCACTGCACTCCAGCCTGGGCAACAGAGCGAGACCCCGTCTCAAAAAAAAAAAAAAAAAAATTGAATGCTTAACAGGGGCTGTTTCTGTGAGTGGGCCACAAATGCTTGGTTCTCGTCTTCCAGAAAATATCTGTTTTTTTTTGTTTGGTGCAAAAAGGGAAACAATCAGCTATAGGATTCCAGGAATTACAAAATGAAAACTGTGGCTGATTCTGACCCTGAGACCTGGGAGGATGCCTTCTCTGGGCCCTCGTGAGAGGATGCTGTGCAAATTCATGGATGCCTTCTGCCTCTGTGCATGTATTCATTACAGATTTATTGATTTACAGTCTTTTTTTCCTTATCTGAAAATAATAGAATGAGAATAATAAGGCAAGAGGGTTTTCTTTCCTCTGGGTTCTGCATAATCCTCTGTATCTTCTTTTAAAGGCTTTGTTCTTCAGGTTGAGTATTCTTTTTACACTTCTGCTAATATTGTCCACATTCAAGTCTAGACAGCAAATGCATTGGCTTTTGATTAGATTTTCAGAATTTATGCTGTATAAGCCAGACGTTCTTTTATTTTTAATAAATGTGGGTATTTTCTCATATATTATTTCAGGAAAATATGGTGTAAAGTGAACACAATGGAACCAAAGAGATAAAATATGCATCTAAGAATGTGAATATTCAGTTTGGATCTGTGCACATTCTAATCTTTAGTTAAGTGGATTCTTTAAGAATGTTGCCATTTCCGAAACATCAGTGCCATCCTCTCTCCCATTTCCTTTGGGTTAACTCACCCCAAGCATCGTGAACTATATGGACAATTACCACCTGGAATGGGGCTATGCTGTTCACAGCAGGTTACAGAAAACAGATAATGAATAATTTAAGTAATTCATTATTTAAAGATTATTAGTACATATCATTTGGAATAATTTTCTTTTACTTTTCATTACTTAAGCTCATTATTTTTTGGCTTTCAGAGTTAAGCAGGTCCAGTACAATGTTTACTAAGGGTGAAAAATCACTTCAGTTCTCAATATGTTTACCTACTCAAATAAAAAGCATACTAATCTTTTTTAAAGTCATGTCTGATTAACAGCATCCTTATGAAGATCCGCAGCCTGGGGGCAGCCATCAGCCACTGACGCACACAAGTCCACCAGAGCTTCTTCACACACTCAGACTTTCCATCCTGGTGATTTGGAAAAGATATTTTTGTTGAACAAGTGATTAAGTATTTCTGAGCAAAACACTTTTGAAAACATAACCACGATATTTTCCATGTTGAAGCTGCTTTTCCAGGATTTCTGTGGGTCAGCAGTGACACCCAGTGGCTAGAGACACTTGCAGGCTACAGAAATGTCTCCTGTATCCCATGGTAGTGAAGGAAATTGTAGGAAGAAGCATCTTTGGGGCCCAGGTGTTGGAAACTACTCCATGGGGAGGAAGGTGTAAATGCAGGATGGACAGAAATGGGTGGAGGCAGCATCCGGATGTTCTGACCTGATGCCACCACTCCATTGGCCTACACCAGGGTGATCCAGGAAACAAAAGATCTTTCTGGTACCACACGGTATCAGAGGGGAGAGAGGTACCAGTGCTACGACAGGGCCTATCGCAGTGACAACTACCCCAGCTGGATCCAGAGAGCGTGGGCCCATTGAATGATGCTTGTGAAGTAGAGGACAAATCAGACATGAGACGGATCACCGAGGCACCCTTTCCTTTTGCGGATGCAACCAAGGCAAAGTCACTTTGCATGATGCACACGCAATTTCAGCCAACAATTTTGTAGCTTGAACAGAAACGTGGGTCACTTACCTCTTAGGCCATTATTTTTGATGTCATCATTTTATAACATCAAAACACGTGGTGATACATTTTGACAGACTGCATAGCAGTGTCTGGAAAGCAGTAAGAATATGCTTCTGGTCTCTATAGGATTTAAAACTAATATTAAATTTCTTAACATTGAGAATTAGTGCAGTTCCATATATTGAAACAAGTTGGAGATAAAATCAAGTGCCAGGGATGACTTGTTCCTATACTGAAATGAGGTGGAGGCTGTGGATACGGGGCAAATCTAGGGATGTTCTGGAAGTTCTCAAATGCTAGTGCCTTGTTCAATGATAAGCTGTTCTTTCTGAAGGCAAACTGTACTCCTGACTCAGCATCAGCAACTTAAGGCTGATTTTTTCAATTGGTAGGACAAATTTGCCCCACCACCCTCTCCTTAATTCTCAAAAGATGCTTTGTTTTTTAATTTGTAAAAAGCAAGGCATTTACAGAGAGACCATTAAACTTGGACCTAGATAATATGGGTGTGAATGTGACTTCTACTGCCTATTAACTGTATAAGCTCAATCTACTTCCTTAAACATTCTGAAACTCTGCCAGGCGTGGTGGCTCACACCTGTAATCCCAGCACTTTAGGAGACTGAGGCAGGTGGATCACCTGAGGTCAGGAGTTTGAGACCAGCCTGCCCAACATGGAGAAACCCCATCTCTACTAAAAATACAAAAAAATTAGCCAGTCGTGGTGGCGGGCGCCTGTAATCCCAGCTAGTCAGGAGGCTGAGGCAGGAGAATCGCTTGAACCCAGGAGGCAGAGATTGCAGTGAGCCAAGATCACGCCATTGCACTCCAGCTTGGGCAACAAGAGTGAAACTCCATCTCAAAAACAGAAAAAAATTCTGAAACTCATTTCCTAATATATTTTAAAACAATATTGCTATTTATCTCAGAGAGTGATTATAAAACTAATGATATAAGCTAGTTCTAAGTGCCCATCATTTGATAAGAAATTATTTGTTTCCTCACATTTTATTATGAAACTGTTCAAACATGTAGAAAAGTGTAAAGCATTTCCCAGTGAACTTTCATATATCCCCCATCTCAATTGTACAATTAAGGTTTCACTATACTTTATTAATTACCCCCCATCTATCATTCCTCCACCGCTTCATCAACCCATCCGATTATTTTTGATGCATTTCAAAGATACAAACACCAATTTATTTCCACATGTCATTAACTTGACTTCAGTGTTTGTTTATGGTTCTTTTTTTTTTAATTTGGGGGATAATGTTCACATACAATGAAGTGCACAAATCTTAAGCCATTAAATAAGTGGATTTCAATAAATGCTCACACCCTACTACCCAAGCCTGGTTATGATAAAGACATTATTGTCACCCCAAGAAAACTCTCTCAGGATCCCTTCAGATAAATTCCTGACCCTCACCCAAGATGCAACTACTGCTCTGATTCTTTTTATTGTACATTTGTTTTGTTCCCATCTAAAGCTGATCCAAAGGGAGCCAGAAACTACATGACTGGAGACCCCACCTCAAGGAAATTGTCATATATTAACCAACAAGTCAATCCCCACATAGGCGCCGTCTTCATTGTTGGTGGCATCTTGGTTTCTAGGAAGAATTGTATCTGTAAGCTGACAAATGTATTTGCATGCGCAATCCAAGCTCCCCTCAAGACGCAGAATGTTACCACTAACTCCAGAATTATTTTTGCATCGACAAAGAAATGTTCTACCAGCAGGTGGCAGTAGTAACCCATCGCATCGCTGGGAGCCCTTTACTGGGATCCACCAGCTTTATGATTACCTAATAGATGGCCCCCAGTTTAGGACGGTTGGACTTAAGATTTTTTTACTTCAGGATGGTACAAAAACATAAACATTCTGTACGCCTCTCAACTTAGAATGGGGTTCAGGTAAACCCATCGTAAGCTGAAAATATTGTAAGTCCAAAAATATACTTTCAATTTGCAATATTTTCAGTGAAAATGAATTTATCTAGACGTAACCCCAGGGTAAGTCGACAAGCATCTGTATTAATTTTGGATTCCATATTCACAAAAGCACACTTTTTTTTAACAAAGATTCAAACAACCAAGAGTGCTTATTTTTAGGGATATAATTTCTCAACAGGTAAATGAGTTGGATACTAGAGAAATGCACCAAGGAGGCTGATTGATGCATGAGAGCTTCCAGGTGTGTTTGGTCAGCTGCAGCTGGGGGAGCAGAACACACTGTGGGTGACACACATCTGAGGGCTAACAACAGCTGCCAATTACAGAATCAACTCCTGAATACTGGCAATATTTAGCATGGCTGAAAGAAAAGACCTTCCCTGAAACTTCACAAAGTAACCGTGAGATGGTGGTTCACTCACTACCTGCCCATCCTGTCTCTCTGATCTGAGTGCACACAGGATGCCAAGAGGGCGCAACACTGTAGACCGGGGAGGCAACAGTGACAGGATCTACATAGAAACATTGAGGAATCATTCAGAGCAGCCAGGGAGAAGCTGGGGGATGGGGGCAGTTCTAAGGGCCAACTCACTACTCATATATATATATATATATATATATATATATATATATATATTTATTTATTTATTTGAGATGGAGTCTCGCTCTGTCACCAGGATGGAGTGCAGTGGCGCAATCTCGACTCACTGCCACCTCCGCCTCCTGGGTTCAAGCAATTCTCCTGCCTCAGCCTCCCAAGTAGCTGGGACTACAGGTGCATGCCACCATGCTCAGCTAATTTTTGTATTTTTAGTAGAGATGGGATTTCACCATGTTGGACAGGATGGTCTCAATCTCTTGACCTCGTGATCACTCATATTTTTTAATAAAGTGTGTAACGTCCTGGGAGCCGAGAAATGGTCATGTCAGTAACCCCCGGCATAACTGCAGAGGAGAGAACTAGAAGAACAAGAACAAAACCTGCAGGAGGCAAAGAGCTAGAAGCACCGCTTGAAAAGGCTTCCAGGGCTGGGAGACCTTCAGCAGCGTGGTGACGGCTTTTTCCAGCACTGCATTCCCTTTCACTGAAATGTTTAAGGCAAAGGCAAACAACTGCACTTGGGGAATGTTAAGGAGGAAAATGTATGTGTCAGCCGATGTTAGAACAGATCCATGCTTTGAAAACTGGGAGGTGCACCACATGCGGAATATGCCATAACTGAGGAATAAAAAGATGATTTTAGGAGATGCTTAGACATACATGAAATAAAATACCTACCAAGTTAATTCTGAGAAGCCAGTGATGGGCCCTGTGACACATATGGTCATTAGGTGAGATCTTGGTTCCCATACCACAGCTACTGCCCACAGCCAAGATTCTTCTGGCTACAAAGGGACCATTCCCGCAGTTAATGCATTCCCCAACTTGCCCAACCTACCTAAGCATTTCCCACATTGCAAGGCCCACCTAAAGCCATGCACACAAGCCTGTCCTTACAAAAGGCCCCCTGGCGTCCCCCAGATGGAGATGCTCCAAGCTTCACCCATGATGTGCACCCTGGGACAGCAAGTTAAATCAACTCTCCTGGTGAGCACAGGCAGGCTAGTGGCTTTCTTGTGATGGAATTCACCAGGCCCCTTGTTCCTCGGCTTGATCTTTGATGATGCCAAAGAGAAAGACCTGGCTTAGTGGGAACGGGTGTCCCCACCTCTCCAGCCATCCCTCTCCAGGGCACAGAGAGCCACCTCGGGCTCCTGACTCCAAGGCAGCAACCATAACTGAGGAGAATGATCAACAACACTCGGACATTGAAACATGTAGGTTCACACCTCACAGATTGTTTATTTATGACAAGCAATGATGGATTCACATTCATAGTAGTGCTAAAATCTTTCTTATCAAATAAATAATTTAAGTAAAAAGTGTGCATCTATTTAAAGAATATCAACAAAAATTAGCATAAGCAATATTCAGATATGGCAGAAACATGAAGGGAATATATGAATGACAGAAAGTTGAAGAAATACTGAATTAAATGAGCTCTTCAATTAGTTTTTTAAATATATGGTCAATATTTTAAAGAAATAAACAGATAACAATAACCTAGGGCTCTTCTAATCAATTTTGATTTTTAAGTCAGTCCACTTGTTATTTATTTTTCTCCTTTTTTTTTAAAACCACTACATATAGATATTTTTTTTTCCTTGTTTGCAAAATGCATCATATGATGAAGTGTTACTTGTTGGAGTGTTCTTGCTCAGCCTCTCTTTAGAGAGGAAGCCCACTGGAATAGAAGGCCATTAAAATTACCTTACTCATCCAAAGTTATACAGGTGGGTCTTGGGTGATACACTGGATATCTCAGCACGTAAGTCCCTTTTCACTGATATACAAAAAGTTCATGATTTGCAACCAGAATTAAGTTTACTTTAACATATTCCATAATGCTAAAATCACTTTGATTCCTGAGGCTGACAAGAAGCACATACTAAAGAGTTCCCATGATGAAACACCTGTCTAGTCCTTAAATAATAATTTAAATGAACAGAGTCGTTAAAGGACCCATTTGCCTTCACCAAACACTTTCAAGTCAGACAGTTCACTCATGAAGACAATGAACAAAAGAATTCCAGCGTAGATAAATGAATATATCAGGTTGAGATCAGAAATCTTTGTAAATGTGTGTGTATGTGTGTTCACTTTGGCTAAAGTAAAATATTGTAGGCTGGGTATGGGTGGCTCATGCCTGTAATCCCAGCACTTTGGGAGGCTGAGGTGGGTGGATCACCTGAGGTCAGAAGTTCGAGACCAGTTTGACCAACAGGGCAAAACCGCGTCTCTACTAAAAATACAAAATTAGCCAGGCATGTGGCACATGCCTGTAATACCAGCTACTCGGGAGGCTGAGACAGGAGAATCACTTGAACCCAGAAGGCGGAGAGGTTGCAGTGAGCCGAGATCGCGCCATTGCACTCCAGCCTGGGCAACAAGAGTGAAACTCCATCTCAAAAAAAAAAAAAAAAAAAGAAAGAAAAATCTTTGTAAGTGTGTGTGTGTTTGCGCACGTGCACGCCTTCACTTTGACTAAAGTAAAATGTGGTAGAAAATATCTCTCACCCTTATTTCAATGGCAGCACAGTGTTCATTCCTCAGAAAAGCTGGTTGGGTTCACTGTTCTCTCCTAGGAAGGGGATCTGATGTGAGCTGAGTGCTGATTCTCACTCCAGGTGTCACCTCACCTAACGTCGCCCTGATGCCCCTGCTTAGCAGGGAGGTGAACTGACCCCTGTGAGCAGAAGGAGACTCTAAGGCCAAGGAAGCTCAGTAACCTACCTGAGGCCACTCCACCTGCCATTGGCCCCATGACCTCCCTGGCTCCAGACACAGCACAGTGTGTGACACTGGCCATTGTCCCCCTTCACAGATGGGAAAACTCAGGCTTAGAGGAGAACAGCTTTCCTAAAACCACACAGCAGAAGTGCTGAGACGGGAATGGAGGACACTTGACATCAACTCCCATCCTCATACTGTGTTTCCCGCTAGGTTACCATCCTTAAATGTACTCTTCTCCATTTCCTCCTTTTAATGTGGTATTTCTCACGTACAAAACATTCTACTACTAACACGCTCATGAATTGATCTCATTTGTGGGAGTCATTTGTCATAAATGCCCAAATTCCTTTCTTTCCTGCTTAAAGTTTCTTGACACCTGTAGCTCCTCTCCCTTTTCTTCAGTCTTAGAAGTGGCCCTCCTTATCAGCCCAACTCCTCCTCATCAGCCCAACACCTTTGCTTCCACATTTGACCCTGTCCAGCCCCTCTCCTGGAATCACAGCCTCCCGTTGGCACCACCCTCCGCTCTCGCCACTATTGCTGCTCCTCTGCTCCCCTGTGTCCCAGTTTCTCCGCATTTCTGCCTTGGCGAAGCCCACCAAGCCCGCCTCCTCTTCCTGGGCACAGAGGCAGGCTACATTCAGCCTGTCCTTGCACCCAGGGGCTGTCAGGGGGCCCTGTATCCAGTCGTCAATGAGCAGAATGCTGTGTCCCTTCAGGACCTGGCCGGGAGGGATGACCATGCCCCCTCACTCTCCCCTTTCTTTCCTGGGCTGCACTGCGAGCCCCTCCTGAAGGGTGGAGCTCTGGGGAGGGAGCCACTGGGCTGGGGGACGATTCTGCCCATTAACCCACTCTGAGTAGTGGAGGGCACCTCTACTTGTACCTTCCTCCTCTTTTCCCTTCCTATTGCCTCTTTTCTCATGCCATAGAAATTTGTCAGCACTTTTTTCGTTCTCAGGTCCTCATTTTCCTCCCGAGTTTCTAACTCATTTTCTCCATTGCTACAGTGAAGAAAAAAAAAGTGTTAGGAAGTAACCCCTACTGCCTACTTATTTCTATATGTCCATTCTTTAATTTTTCGCTATCTGACTTCCATCCAACCCCTTGATGGAAATCCTGACAATTGCACTTTCAAAGGTCTTTGATGAGCCAAGATTGTCTTCCAACTGCTGGTCTTCCTGGACAGTATTGACCAACATTCTCCTGAAACGCACAAGGTTTCTCAAACTTCACTGGCTCTTGATCATCTTCCTCTCTTAATTACAGATCTCTCTCTCTCTCTCTCTCTCTCTCCTCTCTCTCCTCTCTCCTCTCTCTCCCCACCTCTACTAGTTTCAGCTTTGGTTTCAAACATACAGAATTCAAACCCTGGACCCACTAGAATTTGTTTGACCTCAAGCAAGGTACTTAAATTCTCTGAGCTTCTGCATCCTCACCTGTAAACTGGGAAGGATAAGGAAATAATTATAAAGAGTTAAATGAGAAAAGAACCAAAATTAACCAGAGTAAGTTTTATTAATTTCTTGCCCTTCCTTTCCATTTTCACCTCCATACCCCATACAGATTCCATCATAGTGAGCCCTCAGCAAACATTTGAACTCACATAAAAGGAGGAGTCATGCACACTAACCAGCTTCAGGCATGACCAGCGAAGTGAGCTAACGTAGAGGGTGCAAAAGACCACTGGAGAAGCAGTTTCTCACCAGGCGAATTCCTTGCAGACCTCTCATCCCTGGCCCTTTTCCCTTTGGGACATCACTCACCTCTCATTCCAGTCTCTAACACCCTGGGACAGTGTCTTCAAACCCATGTGTCAGCAGGCAGTGGAATCCACAGATATGAGAGGTTAAAATGTGAGTGTCAGGGCTAAGGAGGGAGCATATTTTTGTGCTGCTTGAAAAAAAACCATATTTTTAATAAGCATTTCACTCATCTATATATGGTCTAAAGTTAACAACAGTATGTTCAATTCAGAATTTTTAAGTCATATTCCTTTGATGCAGAGTTTATATCCCTATGTTTAAACCACTTGTATGAATAGCTTTGATATTCTGTTCTGGCTCATAGCACATTCTTGGAATTAAGACAGTATTGTGAGTTCTTAGAAATCATAACTACAAAAGCTCATTTTGGAAGGAGAAATTACTCATTCCAAGATCCAAGTTTCATGTTTAGTATATCTCAAAACTTGATGTTTAGGAGTGTTTTTAAAACAAGGAAAGAGCTGTAAATTTCCAATAAATGTCAAATTCTTCATTGAAGGTGAACTTCACAATCTTTAAAACCCTTTCTAGTGTTTGAGGAACCTCCATAATAATGTTTTCCATAATGGCTGCGCTGATTTACATTTCTACCAGCAGTGTAGAAATGTAAAAGTTTTTGCTTTTCTCCACATCCTCTCCAACACTTATCTTTTGTCTCTTTGATAACAACCATTTTAACAGGTGTGCAGTGATGTCTCACCGTGGTTTTGATTTGCATTTCCCTAATAATTAGTGATGTTGGGCCGGGTGTAGTGGCTCATGCCTGTAATCTCAGCACTTTGGGAGGCTGAGGCAGGTGGATCACCTGACGTCAGGAGTTTGAGACCAGTCTGGCCAATGTGGTGAAACCCCGTCTCTACTGATAATACAAAAATTAACTGGGTGTGGTGGTGTACACCTGTAATCCCAGCTACTTGGGAGACTGAGGCAGGAGAATCACTTGAACCTGGGAGGCAGAGGTTGCAGTGAGCCAAGATCATGCCATTGCATTCTAGCCTGGGCAACAAAAGCAAAACTCTATCTCTAATAATAATAATAATTAGTGATGTTGAGCTTTTTTTCATATACCTATTGGCCATTTGTGTGTATCCTTTTGAGAAATGTCTATTCAGAACCTTTGCCCAATTTTTAAACTGGGTTATTTGTTTTCTTACTATTGTGTTGGGTTCCTTATATATTGTGGATATGAGCCCCTTATGGGTCACATGATTTGCAAATATTTTCTCCCATGCTGTAGGTTGTCTCTTCATTTTGTTGATTGCTTTCTTTGCTGTGCAGAAACTTTTTATTTTGATGCACATCCCATTTGTCTGTTTTTGCTTTTGACGGCCATGTTTTGGGGGTCATATCCAAAAAAGTCATTGCCCAAACAAATGTTATAAAGCGTTTCCCCTATGTTTTCTTCCAACAGTTTTAGAGTTTCAGGTCTTATGTTTAAGTCTGTAATCATTTTGAGTTGATTTTTGTATATGGCATGAGATAAAGATTGAATTCCATTCTTCCAGAGATGCATATTCAGTTTTCTCAATACCATTTATGGAAGAGACAGTCCTTTCCCAATTATGGGTTTTTGGCATCTTTGTCAAAAATCAATTGACCATAAATGTGTAGATTTAGTTCTAGCTTTTCTATTCTG
The DNA here is from genome assembly GCF_029281585.2 of Gorilla gorilla gorilla. Taxonomy (NCBI): domain Eukaryota; kingdom Metazoa; phylum Chordata; class Mammalia; order Primates; family Hominidae; genus Gorilla; species Gorilla gorilla. The sequence continues at coordinate 59,262,044 of NC_073230.2, forward strand.
TTCCATTGGTCAGAGCCATGCTGTTTTGATTATTACAGCTTTGTAGTCTATTTTGAAATCCAGAAATATGATGCATCCAGATTTTTTCTATTTATTTAAGTTTGCTTTGGCTATTCAGGGTCTTTTGTAGTTCCATACAAATTTTTGAATTTTTTTTCTATTTCTGTGGAAAAAAAAAATCACTGAGATTTTGATATAATTGAAATAAATTTGTTGATTATTTTAACCCAGGAACAGAGAATATCTTTCTATGTATTTATGTTCTCTTCAATTTCCTTCAACACTGTTTTATAAAAAATGTTTAGTGTTCAGGTCTTGCACCACCTTGATTAAATTTATTTTTAAGTATTATTTTTCTAGCTATTGTAGATTGAATTTTTAAAATTTATTTTCTGGATAGTTTGTTGCTAATGCATAGAAACACTACTAATTGTAATATGCTGATTTGTATCCTATAACTTTACTAAATTTGCTTATTAGTTTAACAATTTTTGGTGTTTTCCATATATAAGATTATGTCATCTGCAAACACAGACAATTTAACTTCTTTTATTTTCCAATTTGGATATTTAAATGTCTTTTATTTCCTTTTTCTTTTTCTTTTTTTTTTTCCTGCCTAATTGCTCTGGCTAGGACTTCCAGTACTGTGTGGAATAGAAGAAAAACACTAAAAGTAGAACTACCTTATGATGCAGCAATCCCATTACTGAGTATATAGTCAAAGGAAATCAAACCAGTATGCAGGAGAGAGGGATCTGCATCTCCATGTTCATTGCAGCATCATTCACAATGGCCAGTATATGAGATTAACCTAAGTGGCCATCAGCAGATGAATGAATAAAGAAAATGTGGTATATGTACACAATGGAATACTATTCAGCCTTTAAAAAGAAGAATCCTGTCATTTGCAACACAACATAGATAAACCTGTTAGGTGAAAATTGACAGATTCATCTATTATGTTAAGTGAAATAAGCCAGCCAGAAAGACAGCTCTTGCATAATTTTATTTATGGAATCTTAAAAAGTCACAATCACAGAAGCAGAGAGTAGAATCATGGTGACAAGAGTTGAGGGAATTGAGGGAGAATTGAGGAGATGTTGGTCAAAGGACACAAAATTTCAGTTAGACAGTGAGAATAAGTTCAAGAGATCTATTACACTACATTATGACTGCAGTTAATAACAATGTATTGCATGCTTGAAAATCACTGAGAGCACATTTTAAGTGCTCTCACCACAAAAACAAAATTCTAAGTATGTGAGTTAGTGCATATGGTAATTAGCTTGATTTTGCTTTCAATCAAGGCAAATGTGTATCACAAGGTATATCTCTTGGAAAACATCGTCTTGTAAAATATAAATATAAACAATTTTTGTCAGTTAAAAATTTAAAAATAATAAAATTTTTTTTTAAATCCTGCTAAGTTCATCACACAATAGAAGTAAAAGCACCCTGGGGCACTAAGAAAACTAATTATTAACTGCTTTATTGATACTTAAAACATACACCATAGACTGCTGATTTAAAGTGTACAGTTCAGTGGTCTTTAGTATATCCTGAGTTGTACAACCTATCTAATTTTAGAACGTTTCATTCACTGCACAATGAGACCCCATAAACATCAGCTTTCACTCTCTGTTATGGGTTGAACTACATCTTTCTAAAATTTACATGTGGCAATCCTAAATCCCAGTAAATTAGATTGTGACCTTATTTGGAAATATGGTCTGATATAGTTTGGATGTTGCCCTGCCCAAATCTCATGTTAAAATGTAATCTGCAGTGTTGGAGATGGGGCCTGGTGAGAGGTGATTGGGTCACGGGGGTGGATTTCTCATGAACGTTTTGCACCATCCCCTCAGTGCTGCCCTCAGAATAGGGAGTGAATTCTCGGAGACCTGGTTTTTTAAAACTTTGCGGCACTCTCTCTCGCTTTCTTGTTCCTGATTTCATCATGTGACATGCCTGTTCCCCCTTTGCCTTGTGCCATGATTGGAAGCTTTCTGAGGCCTTCCCAGAAGCAGATGTCCCTATGCTCCCTGTATGGCCTGCAGAACCATGAGCCTATTAAACTTCTTTTCTTATAAATTATCCAGCCTTGGGTATTTCTTTACAGCAATGTAAGAATGGACTAATTCAGGACCACTGCTGTTGTAATTAGCTAAGATGAGGTCATTAGAGTGGCCCTAATCCAATATGACTGGTGACCTTATACAAAGGGGAAATTTCGACACAGACACACACAAGAAGACTGTGTGAAGATGAAAGCGGAGACTGGAGCAATGAATGCCAGAGATTGTCAGCAACCACCAGAAGCTAGGAGAGAGGTGTGGAACAGATTCTCCCTCACAGCTCTCGGAAGGAATCAATTCTGCCCACAGCTCGGTCTCAGACTTCCAGGCTTCAGAACTTGGGGATGATAAATTTCTGTTGTTTAAACCACTCAATTTGTGAAACTTCATTATGGCAGCCCTAGCAAACTAATATACATTCTGCCTGCACCTCTATTCCCATCCCAGCCTTAGGCAGCTGCTCATCTACTTGCTGTCTCTACAGACTGGCCTCTTTTGGACATTCCATATAAACGGAATCATAAAATATGTGGTCTTTCATGACTGGCTTCATTAGCATAATGTTTTATATTATTTAGCATGATGTTTTCAGTATTCACCCATGTTGCAACATATGTCAGTACTTCCTTCTTTTTTATTATTAAATTATATCTCATTGTATGAATAGATCCCATTTTGTTTATGCATGCATTGTTTGATGGACATTTGAGTTGTTTCTCCATTGTGGCTGTTATGAATAATGCTACTATGACAGTTCATGTGCAAGTTGCTGTGTGACATTTTTTCATTTCTCTTCTCTATGAGTAAAATTGCTGAGTCGTATTGTAACTCTAACATTTTCAGGAACTGCCAAACTATTTTCCAAAGTTGCTGCACCATTTTACATTCCCACCAGCAATGTACCAGGGTTCTGATTTCTCCACATTTTTGTCAGCCTTTGTTATTTTCTGTCTTTTGTATTTTTAGCCATCCTAGTGCATGTGATAATATCTTATTGTACTTTTGACTTGCATTTCCCAAATGACTAATGATAATGATCACCTTTTCAACCTTTTCATGTGCTTAGTGACCTTTTGAATATTTTCTTTGTAATAATGCCCACTCAAATCCTCTGCTCAATTTTTTAACTAGGTTGTCATTTTATTATTTAGTTGTAAAAATTTGTTATATATTCTTGACTTGTGTACTTTGTCAGATGTATAATTTGCAAATATTTACTCATAGTCTGTGGGCTGTCTTTTCATTTTTTTTTTTTTTTTTTTTTTGAGTCTCACTCTGTCACCAGGCTGGAGTGCAGTGGCGTGATCTCAGCTCACTGCAACCTCTGATTCCCTGGTTCAAGCAATTCTCGTGCCTCAGCCTCCCGAGTAGCTGGGATTACAGGCATGTGCCACCACGCCTGGCTAATTTTTGTATTTTTAGTAGAAACGGGGTTTCACCATGTTGGCCAGGATGGTCTTGATCTCCTGACCTTGTGATCCGCCCACCTCAGCCTCCCAAAGTGCTGGGATTACAGGTGAGAGTCACCACGCCCAGCCTTTTCACATTCTTAATTGTGTTCTTTGAGCACAAAAAATTTTACCTTTGTTAAGATATTCCATTTCTCTATTTTTCTTTTGTTGCTATGCTTTTCATGTAGTATCTAAGAAACCATTGTCCAATGAAAATCACAAAGATTTACTTCTATATTTTTTTAGGAGTTTTAATTGTAAAAAAGAAAATTCTCACATTTTGGTATATGATCTATTTAGAGTTAATGTTTGTGTGTGGTGTAAAAAAATAGTTAAACTTCATTCTTCTGCATATGGATATCCAGTTGTCTCAACACTATTTGTTAAAACAAGCATCCTTTCCTCCAGTGAATTGTCTTGGCATCATGATGATCAACTGACTATAAATGTAAGGATTGATTTCTGGATTCTCAGTTCTATTCTATTGATCTATATGCCTATCCTTATGCTAGTAGCACACAGTCTTGATTACTATAGCTTTGTAATAAGTTCTGAAATTGAGAAGTATGAGTGTTTTAATTTTATCATTCAAGACTGTTTTGGCTATTTTTTTGTCCCTCACATTTCCATATGAATTTTTGGGTCAGCTTGTAAATTTCAAATGAAATCCTAGCTGAAATGTTAATTTGGAGAGCACTGAATCTGTAGATTAATTTGAGAAGCATAGCTATCTTGAAAATATTGTCTTCTATTCATGAACTTGGGATATCCTTCCATTAATTCAAATCTTCTTTAAACAGTGTTTTTTAGTTTTCAGTGAATATCTTACACCTCTTTTGTTATGTTTATAAGCATTTTCTTTTCTTTTTTTTTTTTTTTTTTTTTGAGATGGAGTTTCACTCTTGTTGCCCAGCCTGGAGTGCAATGGCATTGATCTTGGCTCACCACAACCTCCACCTCCCAGGTTCAAGCGATTCTCCTGCCTCAGCCTCCCAAGTAGCTGAGATTACAGGCATGCACCACCACATCTGGCTAATTTTGTGTTTTTTACTAGAGACGGGGTTTCTACATGTTGGTCAGGCTTGTCTCAAACTCCCAACCTCAGGTGATCCGCCCACCTCGGCCTCCTAAAGTGCTGGGATTACAGGCATGAGCCACTGCACCCAGCCTATTTTATTTTCTTAATTTCATTTTCAGATTGTTTATTGCTAGTATACAGAAATACACTTGATATTTTTACATTGACCTTGTATCCTGCCATTTTGCTGGACCTGTCTAATTGTTTTGGTTTCAATTTCACAGAATTTTATATATACAAATAGAAGTTTGGAGATATCATCTGAAAATACTGTTTTGTTACTGAAATACCAGGGATTCACTCTAGGTCCTGCTGCTCCCCGCACAGAAGGCCAACCACTGAGACCATGAGTATTGCCAAGGAAGAAGGTTTTAACTGGGTGCTGCGGCTGAGGAGATGGGAGTCCAGTCTCAATGCCATCTCCCTGACCAACTAAAATCAGGGGTTTATATAGCAGGGAAGAAATGTAACTTCATGCAGGAAAATAGGAATTAGGGAGGGGTAAGGAAGAGGAGTTAAGCAGGTGGTCAGTTAGGCAATCATAAAGCGTGAAGGGTTTGGTATCTCATTGTCTAGGTGTTGTAATCTTGTAAGTTTCAGATCCTTGATACTAATTGGGAGGCCTCATGGCTGGTTTCCTGAGAAAGGAACTCAGATAAGATAAATGTAACTCTGTCAAGTTTTAATACTGGGAGGGGCAATTTCTATGTTTATTCAAAAGGAACCATAAACATCAGTTTTATGGGACAATTGGGCTGGTTTTAGCTTTACTCTTTTCTTCTCACTCTAGATGATTTTCATTTATTTTTCTTTACTGATTGGCCTGGCAATAACCTCCAGGACAGTGTTGAATAGAAGTCGTGAGAGTCAACGTACTTGTCTTCTTTCTGATCTTACAGGAAATGCATTCTGTCTTTCACCATTTTGCATAACATTAGCTGTAGGTTTTTCACAGATGTTCTTTATCAGGTTGAGGAAATTCTGTTCTATTACTAGTTTGTTAAGTATTTTTATTAAGAAAAGGTGTTGGATTTTGTCAGATGCTTTCTCACTGTCTATTGAGGTTATCATGTGTTTTTTGTTTTGCTTTGTTTTGTTTTTTTTGTCATTTATCCTACTCAAATGGCATATAACATTGATTAGTTTTCATATGCTAAACTTCGCATCCTGGCATAAATCTCTGTCAGAAGAAAACTTTAGAAAGTTAAATTTAATAGAGTTTAATTGAGCAAAGAATGATTCTGGAATTGGCAGCCCCCCAACCAGAATAGGTTCAGAAAGGATCCAGCACTGCCACATGGTCAGAGAGGATTTATAGACAGAAAAAGGAAAGTGATATACAGAAAACAGAATTGAGGTACAGAAAGAGTCTCATTGGTTACAGCTTGGCATTTGCCTTGTTCAAACATGGTTTGAACAGTTGGCTGCCTTCGATTGGCTGAAACTTGGTGATTGATACAAGAGTAGGCTACAGTCTGTTTACACCTCCATTTAGGTTACAGTCCACTATGTACAGAGAAACCTTTAGGCTAAACTTACAAGGAGGCAGCTATAGACTAAACTTAGTTTAATATCTCATTTAGGCATGGTATATTAGTCAGGATTCCCTAGAGGGACAAAACTAATAGGATATATATACTAAACTAAATAGGATATATATATAGTTTTGTATATATATACACAAAACTAATGGGATATATATATATATCCCATACTTAATAAACTCCCTTTTACATATATATATATTATTACATGTATTAACTTACATCATCACAAGTTCCCACATTAGGCTGCTGCAAGCTTGAGGAGCAAAGAGAGCCAGTCCAAGTATCAAAACTAGAGAACTTGGAGTCCAACATTTGAGGGCAGGAAGCATCCAGCACAGGAGAAAGATGTAGGCTGGGAGGCTAGGTCAGACTTACCTTTTCACGTTTTTCTGCCTGCTTTATATTGGCTGGCAGCTGATTAGATTGTGCCCACCAGATTAAGGGTGGGTCTGCCTTCCCCAGACCACTGACTCAAATGTTTATCTCCCTTGGCAACACCCCCACAGACACACCCAGGATCAATACTTTGCATCCTTCAATCCAATCAAGTTGACACTCAGTATTAACCATCATACATGGCCTATCTCTTTTTTTAATATATTGCTGGATTTAGTTTGCTAGTAATTTGAAGATTTTTGTATACAATAATTTGAAGATTTTCTATATTCATAAGGGAGGTTGCTCTGTACTTTTCTTGTTATGTTTTGTCTGGCTTTGACATCAGAGTACTATTGCCCCATATGATGGACAGGGAAGTGTTCCCCCCTTCTGTGTTTTGGAAGAGTTTGCGAAGGATTGGTGTAAATTATCCCTTAAATATTTGGTAGAATTCACCAATGAAGCCATTTGTGCCTGAGCTTTTTTGTGTGAAAAGTTTTTAAATTACTAAATCAATCTATTTACTTGCTAGAAGTGTATTCAGAATTTCTTTCTTCTCATATCAGTGTTGGTATGAGAAGCCTTTCTAGGAATCTGTCTATGTTATCTACTGGGTTAGCATACTAGTAAAAATAATCTTAATGATTTATTCTGTGAGTAAGTGTAGGTTGAGTTATATATGCCAGGATCTATGTGAGATGTTATAGATACAAGGTCTTAAAGCATGCTTGCTTTTAAAAAGCTCCCAATCTAAGCTGGAATATAAAACCATGTGGAATGAAAAGTACTATGGTAGACGTTGAAACAGCTTGTTTGGAATTTAGGTAGAAAAGTAGTTAACTCTGCCTGAATAATTAGGGAAAGATTGGTGAGAAAAAGGTGAGGCTTGCTGGGTCTTAATGAATAGGAGTCACCCCGAAGACAAGAAGCCAGGGCATTGCAGAAGGAGGAGGACATTTATACATCAGCACTTGCCAGATGCTATGGTCCAGTATACTGCAGCAGGAAATTACTTCCCAGCAGTCCTTGCAACACAGCCCAGCAAAAATCTTACGGTAGGGTGATCCCTCCAATGGCAGGGTATCCAATTACAGCTGAAAAGGCTTGGAATCAACCTCCCTCTTCTCCTTTTTCTCTCTGTATCTTAGTAGATAGCTCCAACTCAGCAGCTGACATTATTCAACTGCTTAAGCCAGAAAACCTAATAATTGCAAGGCCCAAAGCAAGAGTACAAAGGGAGGCCCCCAACCCATATGTCCAAAATATTGACACTTATAAATTAGGCTAAACAATTGTTAAAGAAAATGATGGAACTAGAGGCCATTATCTTAAGTGAAATAACAGAAAGAGAAAGTCAAATACCACATGTTTTTACTTACATGTGGGAACTAAGCCACGTTCTCATGTTCTCACTGGCAAGTGGGAGCTGAACCACCTGTACACATGGACATAGAGCATGGAATACCATGGAAATTCAGAACAACGGGAACGGGAGTGAGGGATGAAAAATTACTTAACGGCTACAATCAAAAGCCCTGACTTTACCACCACACACACTATATCCATTTAACTTAACCACACTTGTAGCACCTAAATAAATAAAATAAAATAATATAAAATGCATGTTCTATCCTCTTACTTTTGTAGATGCACCTTAATGATGACGTGCAAGGTCTCAAGGCTGGCTCATCAGCTGCCTTGACCCTTGACTGGACCATCTCCCTTCATTTCATCCCTGATGGAGTGTCCCTGGCTCCATCCCAGATGGTGAGGGGACTCGTGAACCTTTGTGTGAACAACACAGTTTGGAAATCCAAGCTCTTGCCCCAGCCCCTGAAATCAACCTTTCTTTGGGCAACTCTAAGGCCCAGGTGAGACAGTCAGGTGGGAGGGGTTCCCTGGAGAAACTCCATCTAGCCTGCCCACTGAAGTGGAGCCCGGGGAAGTTCACCACGTTAGCAGCAGGGAGGAGCCTGGCCCCTCCTCTTCCTGTGTGGAACCTGGGATTCGAATAGCGGGGTGGGAAACGCTCTGGCAGGGACTCTGGCCAGGAGAGTTCCTGCTTCCCCCTTTTCACTATTTTCGCCCAATAAAACCCTGTGTTACCATTCAACTCGTCTGCGAGTCTGAATTTCCGTGGCTGTGGGAAGAACTCTGCCTTTAGCTGAACTAAGGAAAAGTCCTGCAACGCTTTTGATGCCCAATGTGATACTCAAGAACCAGTGAGTGAAATGGGAACTCAAAACCTCTCACTGTTGCTTCTAAGCTTGTCCATTCTCGGACTTCTGAGGGTGAGGGAAACCATGCCCCCATCATGCCCTGTCGCTCCGGGGCCTTTTCATGGCCTTTTCCTTCCTTTTTCAGGACCGACCGGTGAGCAGCAGCTTCCCGCCGCTCTCCCCTTCCTGCCAGGGCTGGGATGCGTCCCCCACTGCTCTCCTCTCCCTGCCGGAGCTGGGATGCATCTCTGACTGCTCTCCCCTCCCTGCTGGGGCTGGGATGCATAGCCCAAGGGTCCCACACAACCAGCTGGCTGGCTTTTCCGCCTTGCACTACTGGAGCCTTCCCCTTCCCCAGCCAAGGGGCTTTACTCCATCAGAGAGTAATTAAGCTTTTCTCCTGGTGGAAGAACCAGTTGTATAAGAATAAGAGTTCTTCCTCCAGTATTTTAAACCTTTTTTCTTTCCTCTTCTCCATCCCGTCAGCAGTTAACCTTTAATTTTTTTTTTCCTTTTTTTTTTTTTTTTTTGAGACGGAGTCTCGCTCTGTCGCCCAGGCTGGAGTGCAGTGGCGCGATCTCGGCTCACTGCAAGCTCCGCCTCCCGGGTTCACGCCATTCTCCTGCCTCAGCCTCCCGAGTAGCTGGGACTACAGGCGCCCGCCACCACGCCCGGCTAATTTTTAGTATTTTTAGTAGAGACGGGGTTTCACTGTGTTAGCCAGGATGTTTTTTTCCTTTTAGAAGACATTTTTACGCGGCCAGACCCCACAACTCTCACCGTTCGTATTTTCTGCAAAGTTTTTATTGTGAAATTAAGCCTCCATCCTGTTCTTTATCCTGAGGGCATGGCTTATAACTCGGAGGCAAGGCTTTGTTTAGCAATCCTGCCTTAGGGAATGAACCCTCTCAGGTTGGGTATCTGCATGTTTTCCTAGCCCTGTCTCTTAAAGGGCCCCACACAGCAACTGGGTTTTCTTCTGCCTATTGTGTACTGTGTGTGATGTCTGTAAAACGAGCTCTAATTAATTTGGCCTAAAGAAGGACAAACCCTTGGATCAAGTACTTTTTTTTTAAAGGAAGTTAAAAGCTGTGGTACCTTTCAGTTCACCTGACTCTAATCTTTTTTTTTTAATTTTTATTTTTTATTTTTTTTTATTTTATTTATTTATTTATTTTTATTTTATTTTATTTTATTTATTGATCATTCTTGGGTGTTTCTCGCAGAGGGGGATTTGGCAGGGTCATAGGACAGTAGTGGAGGGAAGGTCAGCAGACAAACAAGTGAACAAAGGTCTCTGGTTTTCCTAGGCAGAGTGTTTGTGTCCCTGGGTACTTGAGATTAGGATGACTCTAATCTTTGAGAAATAAAAACAGCCTTAAAGATTATGGGTAAAATGCAGGGGTCATTAAAATGTAAATAGATGAACTAAACTATGCAGGTCAGATGCAAGGTTTGCTAAGTGTTTTGAGGTTACAAACTGCTTTTTGGGTTTTGAGAACACTATGTGACTGGGACTTCTTTAAAAGGAGACTTCTTTTTTCCTTTCTTCTCCATGGTTCTCTCTTCACTGATAGGTAATTGTGTCTCCGTACTATGAGACACTCCCCTCAGATGCATCATCCAAACTGGAAAGAGTTAATTTCCCAAACCTTAAACTGGTTGGTTTAGGATTGGACTCAGGGGAAGGGAACCAAGAAGCCCAACACGCTGGCAAAACGGGTAAAGCTTTTTTAACGGGTCTGGCTTTTGGCCTCCCTCTCCCCATGCAAACTGGTAAAAGGCCTTGGAATTTTTGAGCTCTCCTTACCCCATTCCTTGTTTTGTTTTGATACATGTTTTCTAATAACTTAGTTTGTCTGTTCTTGCCTTCAGGCCATCACACTCCCAATGGTCATGCAACTGGAGCCTCTGACGATGGCCCCTTCTTCTGGGAGCCCTTAGATAGGCCTTTGAGGGAGATCTGACTGCTGTTTCCCCAAAACAGAGCTCTCTGTCAGAGGAAGCAGTTAAGCTCGGCCTTTGTCCTTATCCTTATTCTAATGGCAGTTAGATGTACTTCTTTAGAGGGTGTAATGAGACAGCCAGGTGGAAGGGAGTCCCCTGGAGAAACTCCAACCAGCCTGCCCACTGAGGTGGAGCCTCAGGAAGTTCACCACCTTTGCCGCAGGGAGAAGCCTGGCCCCTCCTCTTCCTATGTGGAACCTGGGATTCGAATGGCCAGGCGGGAAGTGCTCTAGCAGGGACTCTGGCTGTGCGAGAGTTCCTGTTTCCCCCTTTTCTTTATTTTCACCCAATGAAACCCTGTCTTATCATTCAAATTGTCTGCGAGCCTGAATTTTCATGGCTGTGGGAAAAAGAACCCTATATTTAACTGAACTAAGGAAAAGTCCTGCAACATAAGGGCACTCACACCAGGGAACACGTCCACCCTCAGGAGGACAGACCAGAACAGAAGCCCCCCACAGGCTCTGGAAATGGACTCAGAGACATTTGGGAAGGGAAATACAAGATCCCAGACACACAGAGTGTGGCACAGAATAAGAATCTGGATTTCAAATGCTCATACCCCCTTGGTTCTGTGCATTCCTCACCCCTTGGTGGGGGAACACAGGCAGTGGAGGCCGGAGTTCTGCAAGGCACAGGACTCAGGAAGGGCACCTCTAGATCAGGTTTAAGGCACATTCTGTCTGGAAGTCCTAGCCAGCATCTCCTTGACCCTCACCACCACCTCTAATCAGAAACCAAGATCTGTAGAGTCTACTTTCTAAATACCTTTCCATTCTGTCCCAGGGACATCACTCTATATCATCATAAGCTCCCACCTTCGCCATCTGATCAGCCTTCTCACACCCATCCTGACACCTTCCTCCAACCCATTCTCCAGGCTGTAGGCACAGAGAGCTTTGTGGAATGCAAATGTAATCATTTCTTTGCTTAAATGCTTTTAATGATTTCTCATTGTCAATGGGTTGTACTCATCGGCAGAGACATTTATTGCAATAAAGTGGAAATAACCCATTATGTTAAATAATACATATGGTGAATGTACCATTTAAGAGGTTTTTTTTTTTTTTTTTTTTTTTGAGACAGAGTCTTGCTCTTGTCGCCCAGGCTGGAGTGCAGTGGCACGATCTCAGCTCACTGCAACCTCCGCCTCCCGGGTTCAAGCGACTCTCCTGCCTCAGCCCAAGTAGCTGGGATTACAGGCGCCTGCCACCACACCAGGCTAATTTTTGTATTTTTAGTAGAGACGGGGTTTTGCCATGTTGGCCAGGCTGTTCTCGAACTCCTGACCTCGTGATCCGCCCGCCTCGGCCTCCCAAAGTGTTGGGATTACAGGCATGAGCCACCGCGCCCAGCCCCATTTAAGAGATTCTGAATGTGCTCAAGTGAGGTTGAAGATATTTGATGATTCAAAACCAAACACAACGGCACAGTGCGGTGGTGGGAAGACTAAGGAGGTCAAGAGGAAGATACTGTCTTGTTCCTGAGACTACACAGTGACTCAAACCTTGAGCACCTTCCTGGGCTCAGCCTGGTGCCAAGAAATGGAGAGGCCCAACGCAGCAGCCTGTGTAGCAGCCTACTCTCCTTGTAAGGCATATTATAAGAGGGAAGAAAATACTGTGTGGAAGGAGTTCAGAGGAAATGGGGTGGAATGGCACTTTTTCTCACTGTTTCCACTTTGGGGCTTCAGAAAAGTCTGAGTTGGGAACAGGGATGAGTTCCTGGGAAAGGGCTTGGCCTGTGTCCGTCACCTTGATCACGAAATCCATGCACTGCATCTCACACCAGCAAGGCCGCCATCCTCCAGACTAAACTAAGAATCATAAATCCGGCTGGGCGCGGTGGCTCATGCCTGTAATCCCAGCACTTTGGGAGGCCGAGGCGGGTGGATCTCCTGAGGTCAGTAGTTCAAACCAGCCTGAACAACATGGTGAAATCCCGTCTCTACTAAAAATACAAAAATTAGCCAGGCGTGCTGGCTGGCACCTGTAATCCCAGCTGTTCGGGAGGCTGAGGCAGGAGAATTGCTTGAACCCAGGAGGCAGAGGTTGCAGTGAGCCAAGATCACATCACTGTACTCCAGCCTGGGTGACAGAGCGAGTGAGACTCCATCTCAAAAATAAAAATAAAAAAGAATTATAAGTCCCTCTGCCCCCTGCTCTCCCAACAGAGGTGCATAGAGGACCTTATGAGCCCTGGCCAACACTTATATTTAGATTATGTGGGATTATTTAAAATGGTGACTACAACGGATTGATTGCAACATTGGTTTTACACATTCCATTCTCAAATAATCTCTCTCTTTTTCTTTCTTTTCTGAGATAACCAGTTAAGGATCTGATTCAGGAAGTTTTTATAGTAAACATAAGTGAAATAAATTTAGCCCCATTGACTGATTAATAACAATAAGCCCAAAAAGGAGATGTTACACAGTGGGAGTTTGAACTGAACCATCACATGCATGAAAAGCACTCTATGTTCATTGAGTAAATGAGTGAACGAATGAAGTGGGTAGAACTCATAGTCAGTAATGTTACATGGCAGCATCCTAAAAAATGATCTGTGACCCAGTAGGCTGGCATGTGGGTCACCATGCCAGAGAGCAGCCATGCAATCTGCCCTATGCCAACTGGGAAAGTGGAGCGTACAAAGAATATAGCCAAGGACCTGGCTTCAGAGGTTGCCGCTTGTTAGGCACAAGCCATAGCCTCAAAAGAGCAATGATCCATTTAAGGGCGGTGGGGGAAAGCTCAGTTTGGAAGTGTAGGAGGCAGGAGGTCAGAGGAGGGCTAGAAGACCCTCTAATTCCTAGAGCTGCAGAATGTGACCCAGGACCGAGTGTGTCTGATAAAGAGTGTGCATGTACTCAAAACAGCATGCCTGAGCAGATGCATGTTTAGTTCAAAGGAAACAGAGGGTGGGGAGAGAATTAGGTGGCTCACCTTATCACAGCACTGGCAATGCTGGGCATCACAGGAGGCCAGGCCTTGTGTGTGGGAAGACGGGAGCCTCGTGCAACAGCCAGTGGTGGCTAAGAATTAGTCTTTTTTTTTTTTTTTCTTTTTGAGACAGAGTCTTGCTGTATCACCCAGGCTGGAGTGCAGTGGCACAATTTTGGCTCACTGCAACCTCCGCCTCCTGGGTTCAAGCAATTCTCCTGCCTGAGCCTCCCAAGAAGCTAGGATTATAGGCACGTGCCACCACACATGGCTAATTTTTGTAATTTTAGTTGAGACGGGGTTTCACCATGTTGGCCAGGCTGGTCTCGGACTCCTGACCTCAAGTGATCTGCCCACCTCGGCCTCCAAAAGTGCTGGGATTACAGGCATGAGCCACCGCACCCAGCCAAGAGTTAGTCTTGATGACTTGAAGGTACTGGTCTAATTTGGGATCATCTGTGGGTTTAATATGGGGTGTGATCCAATCCCATTTAACACACATGCTTCCTTGTGCCAGGTCTTGGTGCAGCACTGGGAATACTGGGAGAAAGGAGACATATTCCTGCCCTGAAGGGGCACAGGTGGTGAACGACAGACTGGGTCTCACTCTGCCACATACTGCGAGCTGGCCCTGCCCAGGCACTCGGACTTCTTTGAGCTTCTGGTTTCTGGTGTGTGAGATGAATCTCCAGAGGACAGTGCTCACTGGGGCTGTGGAGCGTGAGGACGGTGTGAGCTACCTCCTGGAACGCTCTCCCAGGTGCTGGCTCTTGGTGGTTCTCCCTACGTGTTGGTGGGAAACATTGAAGCAGGCTGTGAGCCATTTGGGAAAAGGGCCACAAATTCAGTATAAAAAGGTCTATGAAGCTCTGAAGGGGGGTTGATTTCTCTGAGTGTAGTGAGGATGGGGAGGTCCAGAAGGCCTCAGACAAACAGATAATAATGGGACAGATCCTGGAGGGAGACCAGGGCATGGGCAGGTGAGAAGGGAAAGATTCCTGAGCCTGCCAACCTCAAGCTTGAGCCTCAAATGCTCACACCCGAGAGGACCTGCTCAAAGATTTCTGGGCCTCCAGCCTGGGCTTCTGATTCAGGAGGGCTGGATGGGGCCCATGATTCTGTATTTCCAACAGCTTTCCAGGTATTGTGACACTAAAACCAGGGTTTTAGACAAAGGGTCTCTGCCCATGTTCTTGGTGAGTAGCCCTGCTTAAATGGAGCATAAGGGGAAACTCCCCGCTTACATGAGTCTGGGGCCGATCTCAGGCTTTCATTCCTAACAGTTTTCCCATTGCCCCATTTGCACGTACCTCCCACCTGGAGGAACCCTTGCTCCCCCTAATGCAGTGCAGCTGCACAGAACAGCTCCAGCCAGACACTGCCCATGGGAGGCTGCTGCTGTTCTCTGTGGCCCAGAGACTGAGAGCCTCGTATTTAGGACAAGAGTGCTTCGCAGCCCTGTGGGCAGGCAGGTGGGATGACCAGCAGGGGGCTGGCTAATTGCTGAGTGGCTCAGTGCAGGGTCCCCGCTGGCTGGCACAATGGACTCAAGCTAGGCTATGAGAGGAGAAGGGAGATGTATGCTCTGCTCTCGCAGCTGTGGAATGCTGCAGGGGTGTGCATAGAATCCCTAACCTTGATAAAAGGGCTGTCTGCATTGGTTATACACCAAATTGGGACCAAAGATCAGACTAGCAGAGGTAATTCCATCACATCTTATCTCTGGGCTGCAGGGTCGTGCTGCTAGAATTGCTGGAAATTGCAAAGCTCGGGAGTGTGGACAATACAGGCAGTGAGGATTGTCTAACTAGGAAAGCGGCTCCAGAGAGGGCAGAGGCGCTATCTTTTGTCAAGGTCTTGGTGGTCCTGACCATGGCTATTCCTTTGCACGTATTATCTCATTAAATTTTCACAGCAGTTCTTCCAAATGTGTTAATATCCCCACTTTACTGATGGGGAAGCAGCCTAAGACAGCTTATCTAACTTTCCCACTACCACAGGCAGCAGATTTGAGTCTTCTTGAAACACCTCCAGGAGTCAGAATACTCCTGAGGATAACTTGGCTTTGCAAGTGGTAACAACTTCCTGTGCCAGCTCTCTCTACCTCCCAACTGAGTCTGTTGAAATTTACGAGGGCTTAAGGCCATACTTTATTTTCTGTGTGGAAAATGCACAGATCAGTGCTTGGCACATTTTTGATATTCAATGAACATTTGATTCTGTAACAGCGCATATGTGCGCATACACGAGAAATTGAACAAACACATTCAGGGGTCCTGAGACTCCTGAGGGTCTCTCATGAGGCCTGCTTGTGGGTCCATGTGCTGCAGGACGAGTACTCCTGGTGTCAGTGGCTGTGCCTGTAGTGACAGGGGTTACTTCCAGGATTTTGCTTTTTTTTTTTTCTTTTTCTTTTTTGTAATAGTTGAACTGGATTTACTTATTTATTTATTTTAACCAATGGTGAGTCAGTCTTGGCTGTGGATAATGAAAGTAGAGACAACCAAATAGCTGCCCCCCAGGCCTCCTCCACCCACGAATGCTGTCCACTTATATTTGTCTCCACACACAGAACTTATGAGAGATACAAAGGAAATAAAAATAATTCAGGCCACTCTGAACACAGAGAGTACAGGGCAGGGGCGTTCTGGAGGAAATCAAGTTTAATCACTCCAAATTCCTTGAAATAGCCCCCTCAAAACCACATGAAAGTGTCATTAGCAGGTTCGTGAGGGGTTTGTATGGAAAAAAAGGTTTATTTTGACTCATTCTGAGAGGTGTCAACATTGGTTGACTTGGAACTTGGGCTCAAAAAGGAGGCAGCTTCAGACATCTGCTGAGTCTCACCCAACTACAAAGCCCCCTCCTCCCCCGCAGTGGCTCCCCATCCAGCCCTCTCTCCTGCATCCTTTTTCTCTGTGTGGTATAATTTTGCTGGTCAGTGCAGAGACAGAAGACCCCAAGTGAGAGGGGGAGAGGCAAGGGTAGAGGTGTCACCATTACCAGAGCTTGCACAGGGACCTTCTGAGGTGGGATGGAAGAAAACTCTAAGGGAGCCTGGGCTTAAAATGGCCTGGAGCAGGGTCTTGACATTGCAGTTAGGACGATGTAAATTAAAGTTGTCAGTGGGCACAGGCAAAAAGTTTCAGTCTGTGTTCACGGGGGAGAGCTGTCTTCCTCCTGACAGTCTCCTCCCATGTAGGCCGCAGTCACAAGGCAATTCCTGCAGGCAGGCCTAGTCACCTAACTGCGGGGACCTATGCAAAGAGGCAAATGTGGTGGGGCCTCCTGTTCAGAGGGAAGGGAGCAAGTGCTGTGAAGGTATGAACACACACACTTGGTTTCTGCTCCTGGTTTGCTTCGAAAACCCTGGGAATTCCCTGAATGCTGGGTGTGAGAGGAACTTCTGTCATTACTCCTCCAAAGCTCCTTTCAGCCCTGCGTGAGTGTGTACTAACAAGGGGGCTTCTGCACTTGGGGGCTGGTGGCCAGAACCAACCCTGGGCTTAGAGGCTTGGAACTGTTAGCCCTGTACCCAGCGTCCCAGCAGGGGCAGCAGCTGAGATAGAGCTCTGTCCCCAATGGCCAGTGCTTTCATCAGTCATGCCTATATTATGGAAAAGTTATAAACCCCCCAAACAATGGGGTTCAGAGAGTTTCCGTATTGGTGAACACACCCTGGTGCTGGGAGGGTGGTGTGCCCAGAGAGTGCATGAAAGCGGCACGCTGCCCCCACTCCCCCAGCCCTTGCCCTGCATGTCTCTTCCATCTGACTATCCCTGAGTCTCATCCTTTATAATAAACTAGTAATAGGAAGTAAACTGTTTTCCTGAGTCCTGTGAGCTAGAATAGCTGACAAGTTAGTAAACTTGAGGAGGCAGTCATGGGAACCCCTGATTTGCAGCCCATCAGTCAGAAGTCAGAAGGGAGGCCTGGATTTGGGATGGGCATTGATGTGGGGGCAGTCGTGTGGGGCTGAGCCCTGAACTTGTGGGGTCCGCACTAACTCCAGGTAGTGCTAGAATTAAATTAGGTCGTAGGACACCCCATTGGTGTCTGCTGATATTGAAGAATTGCAGTGTGTGGGAAACCCACATATTTGGTGTCAGAAGAGCTATGAGTGTAGAGAAAACAGAATTTATTTTTCTTTGAAAGATATTAAAATATAAAAGTTTCCCTCTCTTTTACATATCTCTTCTGCTCTTGGGCACATTTTATTTTCCCATCATATTTCACTTAGACAAAACATAAGTTCTAAGGTAAAATTATTAGGAATTTCAAGATAATGAGGGCAGAGCTTTAAACAGAGTGTGGGACCCAGGAAGCTGGCCCTGGTTGCATGATGGAAAACTCAAGAAAATCAGGGAACCCACAGAGGTGCGTGGAGTCGTGCCCAGCTGGCCGTTGGCAGAAATGAACCTAAGAGGGATGTTCTACTCCGAATCTACATTGAAAAGATGAATCTCTGACTACTGCCATCTGCCTGAAAACATGAGGCAGAACATGGTTGCAGGTTAGGGTTGCCATGGTGCCATCTTCTGCCTTTGGCCACTCTTGTTTCCTGCAGGAGTTCCATGCCTTTTGCATTTCTGTAGTTGAAGTGACATGGATTTGGGACAGAGTTGAAGTGTGTAGTAAACCACTGAAATGGAGATAGTTTGGCCCTGGCTACAGGAGGCCTAACTAAATCCACAAAGAAAGGAAGTATATTTGTTATGAAAGGAGCTGCTTGTTAGAATGGTTCTTTCCTCCCTAGGAGTAAGGGGCAGAGCCAGCCGTGGGAACCATGATGCTAACTGGAATCCAGGCAGCAGTGTGGCCAGTAACATGAGCAGCTTGGCCTCACCGGTAGGGACAATGACTGGGACTCCGTGGTTTTATCTGTGTTCAAGTGTTGTCCCAGAACCAAGCAGGTCACACAAGGGTGAGGCAACAGCTCGTTTCCCTGGCATAGGATTCTTAGAACAAAACCTCCACCACCACCAAGAATCAAAGACTGTCAGAGTTGGAAATTGATCAGAGTTTGCAAACTGGGGCTGATGAGATTGGACCTATACACGTGCTTGGTTTGGTCCACATAAAGGGCTGAAAAAGAATGGATGTAACTGACAGCACTAAAACATTTGGAGATTACATTTCATAATCCTAACTTGCTATTTCCCTCGAAAAATCAGAGGATTTGACCACACCTGATCCGAAGGCAAGTTTCATTTGAGGGCGAGGAGCCTGGGACATGGAGATGAAGCTCGTTTGACTTCCCACTGGCTGTTGCAGCCTGGGTCGGGGACTCAGCGTGCTGCTGCCTCCTGGCATAGAGCTCTCCGCGTCTGCCTGTCATTACTGTGACTATTTACGCAGCCCAGGGCGCCATCTCCTGGCTTCCTGCCAAATAAGATGTCAATGAGAATAATTGCTTTTTAAATTGGGAACCTAATTCTTTCCAACATATCATAACCAATTTTTCTCCATGACGTTGGAATATCACTTCAAGGAAGTTCTTAAATGTGTATGAGAACTATGATTGATAAGAAAATAAAATTACCTTATAAATATAAATAATTACCTAGGTAGAAACACAAAGGAAATGCCTATTGTAGAGGGCTAGTGAAAGGTTGGTTACAAACTAAAGAACCATTTTATTTTGTTTTTGTTTTTCATTCAAAATTCCACTGTAGCAGCAATTTATGTCTAGTCGAAGCTGTGCTGAGGAATTATATGACCTTGAATAATACCAATGCTTTTACATTATGCCTTCACCATCTGCAAAACAGACTTTAAAATATCCACTCCTGCCTTATTATACTGATAAATTAGACCACGTGTGGAAGCACTTTAAGCTCCTAGGAAGAGAGGAAGGGTACACATTGGTGATCTTGATATTATGAATTGGAGCATGAACTAAAATGTTATTTATTCTGTAAATCTGAGGTTATTATTCCCTTGGCAATTGAAGTTCCCTCTTAACCAAGCCCATCTTTTTTTTTTTTTTTATGAGGCTAGGACAGAATGAAATGACTTTTATTCATTTGGTACAAATGCAAATTTTTCAATGTTGGTAATGTCTTGTAATCTTAGTGCCCTAATCTCTTTGAATGGCTCTGGTCATAATGTAACAGAATGCCTGACTTTTTGTCTTCTTTTGCAAAAGGTCTGAAAAAGAAAGAGGAATGCAGCATAAGTAGGTGGCTATTATGACAGAAAGAGGATTAGGTTGTCTTTTGAGATGTCAAATATTTGCTGTTCTTGTTTTCTTTCTATTTTCTCTGCTGGCACCTATTTGAAATGTGTCCAAAGAGGGTTTATATTCACTGCCACATATCCAAATGTTTTGGCCTTAAGATCTTTCCCTGTTGCTTGTCTTTAGGGTAAAAATGCTCATGAGATTATGAAGAGGCACGTGCCTAGTTCTCTCTCTTCCAAACTGGTCAGTAAGTCCAGCTCTGCTGGGCAGGTGACCCTCCTCCATTGACCTCTGATCTGCTCTATTGCTTCACACCTGTTTTCTTGTCCACTTCGTCATGCCCACCCCTCCTCACTCAGTAGCCTCACTCCTTATTTCACTGAGAGAATGAAGTTGATTGGAAGAGGGCCTGTTCATTTCTGCACCATCGAGTCTGTCCACCCTGAGACTGAGCCCTCTTGTTTGCTCCCTGTGGTTATGGGGAACATACAGGTGCCTCCTTGTCTATGGCAACCACTGCCCTGATGCGCTGGGTCCCAAATCCTCCGGCCTAATGGCAAATTTGACTGTGCTAATACCCCCTCTCTTTTCCCTTTTCACTGAGGCACAAAACAAGCTAGAAAGTCTCATGCTTCCCTTCAGTTTCTGCAATTCCCAGAAAAAACTTTTCTGCATTTCCTGTCTGAGCTCTATCCTATCTCAAATCCTCTCCACTCTTGCTCTGTTTCCATCGCACTATTGCCCAGGATGCCAGCAAAGCTCAGGACCCTCATCCAGCAATTCCTTTACGGTCCTCCTCAGCCTCGGGTTCATTTTCTTTGCTTGGCTCCCCATAAGATTTCTTCTGACTTCTCTGACCACTCTGTTTCTAACTCCTTGATTGGTTCCTTACGTTCCAGATCCCCCTTAAATACTGAGAAGGTCGAGGCTCTCAGGGCCTGTTTCTCAGTTCTCTTCTTAATCTTCAGTCACTCTTAGGCACTCTTATGCAATCTCCATCCCATCTCCCACTGGGGGCCTCCAAATTTTGTCTCTTGCCCCGACTCCCACCCTAAACTCCGTATTTACATATTTCTTATTTCTACCTGAATGTCTAATAGATCCAGTTGAGCATTCTAAGCTGAAGGAATTTGAAAACAATGGCAGAAGCAGGAATGTCACTCTGACCTTTCCCCACCCTTCTCCCCTGAAGAGGTCATAACACCTAGGACAGATGCTCTGGCCTTCCCCTGAAGCAGGCCACCAGAGCCTCACATGAGACATGGCTTCCCTATCCCTGGAGGAAAGGATGTTCTTATCTTTGAGGACACAGGCACACAGAGGGGACTCTGAGCACACAGGCCTTGCTAAGTCTCCTCCACCAGCCAGTTCATTGCCATTGGCTCATACTAATGGTATGAGTATTTATCCAGTCATACTTGTCCAAAACTGTTCACTTCTTCCTCAAACCTAGCATAAAAAATGCATAAAAAACACACAGATTCTCCTGTTTCTTTGAGTCTTCATTTTTGAAAGCTCCATGTCATGTAAAACTGACATCAAATCCACATGCATGCTTTTCTCTTGTTCCTCTGTCTTTTGTTAGAGGAGCCTCTGCCCTGAATCTCAGGCAGGTGAGGAAAGAAACCTGCTCTTCTACAGGCCCCCACTTGTAGCATGCCCATATCTGAACTCCCCACCCTGGGCACACTCCTTCAGAGTCCAGGCATGGTGGCCTCAGACATCTGTCTATCCTTTTTCATTGGAAGTCCTGCCTTTTGTACCTGAGTCATTTTCCTGGGTCTGACAACTCATTTTCTCTACCAGTGTCTCCCTCATTCGAGCCACTCTCTTCTCTTGCCTGGACTTTGGACAGGTCTCCTCTCTCAGGCTGCCCATCCATTCCAAAGTGGCCTTTGAACAATACCACATCTGCCATTTGCTTGTGTTTCTTTTTCTTTTCTTTCTTTTTTTTTTTTTTTTGGTGACAAGAGTTTCGCTCTTGTCACCCAACTGGAGTGCAATGGTGTGATCTCCGCTCACTGCTATCTCCACCTCCCAGGTTCAAATGATTTTCCTGCCTCAGCCTCCCGAGTAGCTGGGATTACAGGTGACTGCCACCACGCCGAGCTAATTTTTGTATTTTTAGTAGAGATGGGGTTTCACCATGTTGGCCAGGCTGGTCTTGAACTCCTGACCTCAAGTGATCTGCCCACCTTGGCCTCCCGAAGTGCTGGGATTACACTTGTGTTTCTAAAGCATGGCTCCCCTGCCCTCTCAGGAGGCCCCAGCCTCCAGCTGTGTTTCTGACCTCCTGTCTGCACTCTCTGGTTCCAGGGCATGGCTTCACCACAGCGGCTTACTTGCTGTTCCTGCTACCTCAGCATCTTTGCAGCTAATGTTGTATCTTACTGGAACTCTCTTCCCCCCGTCTGCCTCTGTTCATTCAGATCCTGTCCCAGCGTCCCATCCTCCCACCTTGCCTGACTATCCGATGGCCCTCCATCCTGGCTACTCTCTCGGTCCTCACCCTGCTTGGGCTTCCTGTCTGGCATGTGTATATACCTGACCTTGCATTATGTATTAATTCACAGGGGCAGGAGCTTTGTGCTGTCCTAAGCTGGACTCTAGCACCCAGCTCTGAGATGTAGGAGGCACTCAGCAGTTGTTAAATGAATGACTATTTCTGGGTGCCATGTGCTTCATTCACTGAAAAGATGAATGGATTTTTTTTTTTTGAGCAGGCACTGGGTTTGTTTTTCATAGGGGAGTCGGGAAATAGATAATTCCGGAGGAAGCAGAAGGAATGTTTAGCTGAAGAGTGTGGTAATGAACAGGACGGGGCTATCAGCCTCCTTGAGCTAATGGTGGTTGCTTCTGCAAACAGGCAGAGGATGGCTGAAAATACCTTGGGGTGAGCAACAATGGACGTACCATGCCACTAACATAGGAAGTCCTTGAGGGCTTGAACAATATCCCAGCTCTAGAACAGGATTACCAGAAAGAGCAAGGCGGTACCTCTCTGCGGAAGCACCAGGGGCGTTTGGATGCGGAATTAGTGCAGGGGTCTTTACCAGGCACTAAGCAAGAGCCCTGTGTTAGGAATATTACAGAAGACCAGTTGTCACAACTGGGAAACAAGTCCATGGCCTGGCCAACAGCCCTGCTAACTTAATGTTGAGCCCCAGAATATGAAGCCAGTGATTCTTCAATCCATTTCTCTGTTTCAGGATGAGTCCTAAAGAATGAACCAAGATGGATCCCACTATCCTGGGTGACTGAGAGCCTGTCAAAGGTCTCCAGTTGTGTGAGTGGAAGGCTTAAGGCTTTTGTGAGTGGACCAGGCATGGCCTAGTAGTGTGCTGTTTTGTGGAAATTCCTCATGTATGAAAATTTTGCAAAAGTGAGGCATGATAATGAAAATACTGTGGTACAGAGGAGAGAGAATTTTGGATTCATAAACCCTGAGTTCAGCCATTGTGCCAAGTTGCATTTATTGTGTGACACTGAGTTTGGTCATGTGGCTTCTTCGAGCTTCAATTTTCTCATTTGTAACATGGACATAACCGCACCTTAATTTCTTCCATCTCAGGGTAGCGTTTCTGATGCTGTATGAAACAATGGCCTGCTGGCTAATATGTGTTATGAAAAATGGGTTTGATAATCAAAGAAGCCTGGGAAAGTCTGGGTAAGATGAAGCTAAAGAGGCTTATCTATCCTTCCCTTTGGCTTCTCAGAAACTGTTGTTGGCAAGTATGCTTTTTGAATTTCCATGAAGAGTTTTCATATGCAGCATTTGTCACACTTTTGGACTGCAGCCTCCCCCCTCCGTTTCCTTCCTGCCACATTTATTAATCTCTCCCTAAAGAGCATTTCAAGGAACACCGTTCAGGAAATGCAGCCGCGGAATAATAAAGGAACAGACTCACTGAGAGTGCATTGTGTGCCTGCAAACTGCAGCTTGTTTATAGTACTAACGCTGCAGAAGGAATACCGGGATGCTTGTTTCTAAAGGAGATTTGAAGCAAGCTGGCAGGCAGCACTAGGTGGAATAAAAAGATAAGTTCATAATAAAAAGATGTATGCAGAAAGGTGTTATTATCTGGGCTCGAGACCCAGCACGCTGCCGCAAGAGCTGACCTCTAAAAGATGACTGCTCCTCCCAGAGCCACAAAGCAGTGTGAACAGGTAAGGGAAGAAGACGTGAGCCTTGTGGTTGCTCTTATGGATGAAGCCTGGATTTCCTGACATACATCATAGGACTTGAATCTGAAACTAAAAGTATTTTGCTAGTTTGAAAAGCTGGGAAAAAGAATCTGAGATCCAAACTAAATTGCTATAACTTAACAAATATTAAAATAAATAGGTTGGGCATGATGGCTCACACCTGTAATCCCAGCACTTCGGGAGGCGGAGGTGGGTAGATCACGAGGTCAGGAGTTCAAGACCAGCCTGGCCAAGATGGTGAAATCCGTCTCTACTAAAAATGCAAAAATTAGCCGGCTGTGGTGGTGGGCGCCTGTAATCCCAGCTGCTTGGGAGGATGAGGCAGATAATTGCTTGGACCCAGGAGGTGGAGGTTGCAGAGAGCTGAGATCATGCCACTGCACTCCAGCCTGGGCAACAGAGCGAGACTCCACCTCAGAAAAAATAAAATAAAATAAAATAAAATAATATAGTTGTATGGAGCTACTTTATCCTAGATAACAATGGCATTGATCTGATCTAGGAGAGGCTTACAGCTGGCACTGCTCCTTTCTCTACTGTGGAGAAGGATGTGGGAGACCACATTTTGTAGTGGGGCAGCTATCTCTCAACTGTGTATCAACTCCAGAATTTACCAGCTTTGAAACCCTGGATGAATTAAGTAATGATTTTGAATCTTAGTTCCTTTATCTGTGAAATGGGGATAATTTCCTTAAGGTAGAGCTGTTTTTGCCTCAGTTTATAATCTGAAACTCAGAAAGGAATCTAGGCTTAAGTACAGGGTCAGCACTGTCAACATTTTTGGGGCCAAATACTTTTTTGTTATGGAAGACTGTTACATGCATTGTAGAATATTTAGAACGTAAGTTTCTAGATGCCAGTAGCACCTACTCCCTAGTTGTGACAACCAAAAATGTCTCCAGAAATTGTCAATGTCCTTTGTTGGGAGTGAAATAGCCCCTGGTTGAGAACCACTACTCTATAAAAAGATTAAAGTCATGACATTTCTCAGAATTCCTATTTCAAAAACAAAAGGCTCCAGGGGAAAAGATGATTCAGGGCTAAATCTTTTGAGAATGTAAGGACAGATGTTTCTACTATAATCTTCCTCTGGTTTTATCTTGAACTTGGCTTGATATTTTGTACCTATAGACTAATGAATAAAGCTAACAGTAGCAACATGATTTATATAAAAGATAGTGACATTGGAGAGGGCAAAATCAAACCCACTGACAGATGTAAGTGTGTGGCCAAGCAGGAGATAGGATGAGGTAGGCACAATCGTCCTTGCTTCTGCACCTCTTGTAGATTTCTTTAATAAGTGCATTTTCAATTGTTGTAGGCATATCAATAGAAACAGAATGTCCCTGAATTAGTAGCATTTGATTCCATCTCGCTTTTGAGCAAGAGAAAGGCTTCTCTTTTCCTGACACCACCAGCATCATCGTTAGCAGAGGCTTTTCACCCACTCTTATCAGGGTAAAAGAAGAACAAGTCCACTCAAAGCAGCTGTGTGGCTGGTATGGAAGCTTTCTGTCCTTATAGATAGTGTTGTCTGTCAGTGTTACCTCTCATTATTTGATGCTGTAACTGGCACCTGTCGTATAACACTAAGTGTATTCTCCAATTAATCAACCATTTATAGCTATTTCAAGTGATGAACGTTGTGTGCTATAAAACATTCTGCGGCTCCAGTATGTCTACTTTTCTGCATCTTTCTTGTGGAAATTCCAGCCACCAACATCTTCCACCTAGATTACCAGCATGGGTTTCCACTGTGCTCCCTGTCGTGGTCTTCAGGCTGTCTGTTCCTACAGTTCCACAAGCGTGATCTTCCTGAAGTGCAATCCTTTGCTGTTCCTCTGCTAACAAACCTTCCATGAACATCCATTGCCCTCTCTATGAAATCCATATTTTTGGAGAATGGCATGGAAAAACCCTTCATGGTTTATATCTGAACTCATGTTTTATCATTTCCTGCCTCAAAGTAGATGCTCCACCTAGTCTCTACTAGTTGTAATATCCTGAGTATGCCTTTCTTTCTTATTTTTTTTTAAAATTTTACCTATTGTGTTTAAGAAAGCCCTTCTTTCTGTCTGAAATGTCTTCTATGCTCTTCCCCTCATTCCTTTCTAGATTAAGTCTCACTCCTCATTTGGCTGTTAGCTTACTTGTCACTCCTTTCAGAAAGCTCTCTCTCATTTCCCAGCAATATAGTGCAGGGCCCAATAAATGTTTCCTAAATGAAAAACTTAACAAAGTACAAAGAGAACTGGAAGAGCCCAGATCACAGTGTCACCTGTGTTCCTAGACATAAATGAATGGAGTTGAGAGGTTTCAGGTGGGAATAATCAACAGTGTTAAATACGACAAAAAAATCTGTGCCAAGGAACAGATCCAGAAAAGTCTCTATTGCACTTCTTAATTAGAGGCATCAGTGAAAGTCATTTCGGTAGAATGATCTGGAGGGAACTCTGATTATTGAGGACTGGTGTAGGATTGGAAATTAAGGAATTATCATTATGAAGTGCAGATAGATTGTCTTAATCTGTTTGGGCTTCCATAAAAACTTACCTGAGACTGGGTAATTTACAAATAATAGAAATTTATTGCTCACAATTCTGGAGGTTGGGAAGTCCAAGATCAAGATGCAGGCAGATTTGATGTCTGGTAAGGCTGCTTTCTGCTTCCAAGATGGTGCCTTCTATGTGTCTTCACATGGTGGAAGGAGCAAGGCTGCTCTTGCCCAACTCTTTCATAAGGGGCCACTAATCACTTCCTAAAGACCTCAGCTCATAACACTATTGCAATGCAGGTTAGATTTCAACTTTTGAATTTTGGGTTGGGGGATTCACTAAATTCAAACCATAGGGCTGATTTTCATGAATTTTGGATCAAAAGGTAAGGAGACATTTTAGATACCCCAAAATGCCAATCCAAGGAAGTGTTGTAAAAAAGACAAAGAGGGAGAGTTGAGCATACACAAGGGGATGGAGATGGAGAGAAGTGGGTTATGTCATGGAAACTCAGCAAGGATTGTCCTCTATGGTGGTATCCTGAAATTGGCTTGATATTTTGTACCTATAGACTAATGAGTAAAGATAACAGTGGCAAAATGATTTATATACATGATAGAGACATGGGAGAGGGCAAAACCAACCCCACTTACAGCTGTGAATAAGTGTGTGGCCAAGCAAGAGGTAAGATGAGGTTGGCACAGTCATCCTTGCTTCTGCACCTGCCATAAGCCATGGTCAGCATGATAACTTCTTTCTGGCACAGCCCATGTTTCCATTGCCCTCAGTAGTGTCTTGACTGGTTAGAGCTCCTTATGGTGGGGTGATCCTTTTGCTTTCTGAAGGGTTTGGTGCCTTGATAGTCATGGAACTACAATATTGCTATAGTTTTCTTTGAGTGTTAACATTGGGTGTCCACCTTTGTAGTACTAGGAAAATGTACAGGACCTCTCAGATCCAGATGCACTTTCCCTTCTCCATTTTATATATCCTCATATCCCCATTAACGATCAAGCCCAATTACTCCAGTCGACAGTGTAGGCTCTCTTTTGTATCTTTTTCTTCCTACTGTCACGAGGGACCTAAACTGCCTACAATGGTCTCAGCCTTCGATTCAGTAGAAGCATTTTTCCATCACCTGGTTGAAACATTTTTGCTCTGAGTGCCAAAATGCCTAAACCAGCAGAGCTCAGAGCTGCAGAGATGGGGGCTGAGTGGGGGATACCAAGAAGAGTGTGCACAGTGTACTTCCATCATCACCTCCTAAAAGCTAGACTCATGTTTCTTGGTTATGAGAGGAACAGCAATTCCTACCCCTTTCATGATGAAAAAGGTCAACATAAGATACACAGAAAGCCCTGTTCTATTGGATGAACCACAGGGATATGGGTCCCTAGTGGTTGCATCAGTTCAGAGCCAGTTTCCAACAATCTCTCATTAGTCTAGTTATTTCCCTTCTCACAGCACTTAGATACTTTGGAAAATAAATGAGATTCCTTTGGGAAAGGCTTGGGAGAATATTTGCAATATATGTTGCACAGAAAGAACTCCACATGCTTCCTCAGCCTTGCCAGCCCTCCCTTCCAAGGGGCTCTGGGCCTCTCTAACAGAGTTGGGGAGCTGTTGACCAATATTTTTTCACCCCTTACATTCATTACAGTGCTAACGAGGAAGTGGTTGGCCAGCAAGGGAATATATCTTCAGGCCATGCAACTTATTTCGACTAATGCTGTGTAGTAATCCCAAACCAAGGCTTCCGAGAAGCATGACACCTACGCTATGCACTTTTTCTCCTCCTGGCAGCTGGATGAAAATGACAAGGCCCTGGAGAATGGTAGAGGCAAAAGATAGAAGAATGCTGAATTATGGCATGAGGGAGAGCTGCCCATCAACCAGGACACTCTCATTTGATGTTATTTGAGCGAAGGAATCCAAATGTTAGAGAGAAAGAGATGCTAGAGTGGATTTATAATATTTGAACATTCATCCCTCCCTTATTTTGTTAAAGCACTGAAATTTGGGGGTTTGTGTTATTACTGCAGCCTCATCTGCCATAATTAAGATAGTCTATGAACAGAACAAGATGCAGGATGATGGAAGGCCATGGGTGCTTCAGTCTCAGTTTAACAAGCTTGCCATGTACATCAAGGGAGATTTCAGGTTTAGTCTTAAGTTCCTCACCTGTTTCAGCTCTAGGAACTCTATTCGATTAAACCTCACTTCCATCCCCAGCACTCCCTAGGATCAGTCCCTTTTGAGTCGCACCCCAGCTCTGCTGCCTATTCCAGTAACAATGATTTCTTGTCTCTAGTTTCTAAGCTTGTTACCCAAAGAATATGTAATCACCACTAATACCAGACAGTCCACTAATGGGATGTCTGCCACTTTTATCCCTGACTGCTGGGGGATCATCATCACTGTTCCTCAGAAACACTGGTACTGAGAGGCCTCTCTGATGCTTTTCTTTATGTTGCAGAGTTGGAGAAAAATAAATGCTCAGATATGATGAAAAATACTCCAACATTTCTATCTCCCAAATGCTTGGATTTCATCTTTTATATTACATTAAAGAATCTCTAGTATCTCATCTTATTTAGTATGACTGTCCTTCAGTTCAAATTTTAGTTGACCAACCTAGCAAGCAATTAGCATCTTGTCTGCCCCAGCTGCTGGAGCTCAGACTTGAAGTTTGAAATATCAAACAAATCCATATCTATAAATGCATTTATCTTAATCTAAAATTGCATAACTCCTTCCCTGGTCTAATGCCTTCAGATTCCAGTTTCACATCTAGGTCATGGGTTTTTACAGACATCCAATGGCAAAATCATATTGTCTTAGGGTATAAGTCATTTCTGGGGTTTGCCTTTGGTCTCTGGAGCAGGTGGGATTTGAGTAGAGGCTTAGAGGTTTCCCTTTCAAGCTAATTTCCACAGCAAGGCATATGCAGGGTTGTCTATCAAGTCAGGAGGAGCTGCAGAGGAGGAGGGGCTGCTCCTACTGGCGTGGTAACATAGTGGGTTTGGGTTAAGAAGCTCTCAGTTAGGTTTTAGGGATCTATCCCTGCATGGCTCATGTATATACTTACTGGGGGGCCTCTTGGCAGCCAGGACCTTGGTTCCATCCTATAAAGCTTGTATCAATGAAGCAATGTAATATGAATCTCTGTTATTAGGATGCTGGTGTTGGGGGAATGGGGCGGGCATCCCTGAGCATGCATGAGCCCAGCTCCCTGTGCACCAGGCTATCCTAAAGAGGAGCATGACCACATGGAATGCTGGATCCCATGGCAGGATAAAAGCAACCTTAGAGCCCCTTTGTAGGGAGCACTTCAAAACTGAAGCACTCTGCAGCCTCTGCAGACAGGGCATCAGATGCTGGAAGTCTGCCCTTCAGTGAAAAAGGGAAAAGGAAGGAGAAGACCCTCACATGTTTCTCCCAGTAGGGTACTTTGGGGATTCATATGCTGGAGCGCCTGACACAGGCTTAGTTCTGAGAATGCTCCTTATGTGAGTCCCTAGTGCCTTTCTTGTCATTTCAAGGCAGGCCCCATGGGACAGGTATTAATATCCTCTCTGTACTTTGGATTTTCCTTGGCCGCATTTCTCTGCTTCTTCAATCTTCCACTTTGTGTGAACTCCACCTCTTCATGTACACCTTCCTTAGAAACTTCCATCAGAATGAGTCTGAACTTAGCTTGTTTGGGCTGCTATGACAAAACACCTTAGACTGGGTAATTTACAAACCATAGAGATTTATTGCTCACAGTTCTGGAGGCTGAGAAGTCCAAGTTCAAAATGACAGCAGACTTGGTGTCTGCTGAGGGCCTGTGCCTCAAAGACAGTGCCTTCTGGCTGCATCCTCTCATGTTGGAAGGGGTGAATGAGCTCCCTCAGGCCTCCTGGATAAGGACATTAGTCCCATCATGATGTCTTTATCATCTAATCACCTCCCAGAGGCCCCACATCCTAAGACCACCACATTGGAGATCAGGTTTCAACAAATGAATCTGGGGGGACACAGGCATAAAACCCTAACACCCACCAAGTTTCCCAACATCTGTGCTGTGGTTACCACCACCTTCATGCTACCACAGAACATGTCTGACATAACCCCAGGTTTGTCTTCCTGCCCAAGTTCTGTCTGTGGTCTCTTTTTGCCTGTTTTTTTCAGTCCCAGATGTCTTCCTGCCTAGTCTGCTGCTAAGGCCACTGGTTTTGTTATATGCTTTAAGTGCTCCAAAAGGAATTTCCAAGATGGCAACATAACCTGTCCATCTTCCCACTTTGGGCAGTCTCTAACATCAGAGATGGTGAGGAAGGCATCATTTCTGTTCCCCAGACCTTCAGCCCCTGAGCTGAAGGCCTCAGCCCCAACTCCAGCATGTCTGCCAGAGGGAATGTCAGTGAGAGGCCTGTTTCCCTCAAGCTGCCTCATCAGTTCTTTTGGTTTAATTTTTATTTCAGAAAATTTCAATCATATCCAACTGCAATCAGTACTAACCATTTGTCGTTTTTCTTTCAGATGTCCCCTATTATTTTTGCTAGAACATCCCAGATATATATCATTTAACCAATCAATACTTTAGTAGGACTCTGTAATAGACAAGCTTTATTCTCAATACTGTGATCACTTCTAGTGATATTGATAACAATTTCTTAATATGATTTCACGCCCACCCTGTGTTCAGTTTTCTTTCCCTGTCACATAAAAGTTTTTTCATGTTTCATTTATTTAAATCAGGATCCAAACTAGGTCCACCCTTCACAGTTCATGTGCTCATTGGAACCCTTTATTTCTTGTAAATCTGTAGTCGGACCTAGAGGCTTGCTCAGATGCTGATTGTTTTTTCTTGTTTTGGCAAGAAAGTTTCACTAGGCTGTGTCCCTATCCCATCAGCATAGGAATATGGGATATGCCGTGTCCCTGTCCCACTGAAAGACACATGGCCTGCTTGTCCATTTTACCAATGATGACACAAGTCAGTGGGTTCAGGTGGTGTCAATGTGATTATCCAAACTAAAGTTCCCCATCTCCCTTTCACATGATAGTTTAAGCAGTCATGGATGGCTACCACCTAGACCCATCATGTCACGAGTGATTTCAGAATGGTGAGCCTTCAAATTCTAAATTTCAGCCTGAATTTATGATGTGGATTCTTCTCTAAAATTATTTCCTTCAACAATTTTTTGTCATGAAAAACAGTTTGTCGGCTGGGTGCGGTGGCTCACACCTGTAATCCCTGCACCTTGGGAGGCTGAGGTGGGCAGATCACCTGAGGTTGGGAGCTCAGGACCAGCCTGACCAACATGCAGAAACCTCATCTCTACTAAAAATACAAAATTAACTGAGCATGGTGGCGCATGCCTGTAATCCCAGCTACTTGGGAGGCTGAGGCAGGAGAATTGCTTGAACCTGGGAGGCAGAGGCTGTGGTGAGTTGAGATTGCACCATTGCACTCCAGCCTGGGCAACAAGAGCGAAATTCCATCCCGCCCCCACCAAACAAAAAGAAAAGCAGTTTGTCCAAGGCAGATAAGATAGTTGCTTGATTCTGTTTACATAATAATCAATGCTCCAGTGATCTCCAATGAGAAACAAGCATTTTTGTTTGTTTTTATATTTGTATTTTGGTGCATTTTTGGTTTTTTGAGTATGACTTTTATGTAACTGATGTATTTCGATACATTATAATTATTATTCATTTGGAAGACTCAAGCTGTTTCTTTTGAGCCCCTTCAAGATGACATCTCACCCCTTTGGATATGATCCCAGTAGTATTTGACAATTTCTTTGCTTTCTGGTACAACAAAATCTCGCAGGTTCTTTTTCTACATTTCCTGCCCCACCCATTTCTCCCTGGCCCTTGGTCTCTGTGGATGGGAAATGTGTTTATGGACAATTTGGATATCAGGGGCTGCTCATGAATGCTGGATTGTCATTGTTTTCAGTCCTTTCCAAAAGCTAACAAATATATAGGGGAGAAACATAAAACAGGGGTTGATCCTAACATTTCCAATTCAAACCTGGCATTGCCAGGATGATGCTTGAATTATTTGATTTTATCCTTGAATCTGCTTCTATTTGAATATTGTTTTTAATGAAAATTGATATAATTATTTGCTTTGTCCTGCTACATATATGCATTTATTAGTATAAATATAAACACACCACCAATACTACAACAATAAAGCTGGTGACTGTAGTTTAAGGGTTGTCTGTGGAGTTCTTCTTACTCTTATGCTACATTCCGCTGAGGTTGCAGAGTCAAAATAATGCATTTTCAAACCCCTCGAGATAATTCTGCTCTGTATGGTCGTACCACTAACATGAATTATGGTTAGCTTCTATTTGTTTTGGATAGTTTTACAACTTTTAGGGATTTTTAGAAAATATATTTAGTTTATTTTGGTTTGTGTTTGTAAAATATTTACACGGTTCTAAAGCCAAAACTAAAACAAGGCACACTCAGAAGTCTGGCTTCCTTCTCAGCCCCCTCTCTCAGTTCTTTTACTACCCTGAAAGACAATGTCCATTTGATTCGTTTTTGGTTTATCTTTTTTTTTTTTTTTTTTTTTTATTGATCATTCTTGGGTGTTTCTCGCAGAGGGGGATTTGGTAGGGTTACAGGACAATAGTGGAGGGAAGGTCAGCAGATAAGCAAGTGAACAAAGTTCTCTGGTTTCCCTAGGCAGAGGACCCTGCGGCCTTCCGCAGTGTTTGTGTCCCTGGGTACTTGAGATTAGGGAGTGGTGATGGCTCTTAACGAGCATGCTGCCTTCAAGCATCTGTTTAACAAAGCACATCTTGCACCGCCCTTAATCCATTCAACCCTGAGTGGATACAGCACATGTTTCAGAGAGCACAGGGTTGGGGGTAGGGTCACAGATCAACAGGATCCCAAGGCAGAAGAATTTTTTCTTAGTACAGAACAAAATGAAAAGTCTCCCATGTCTACCTCTTTCTACACAGACACGGCAACCATCCGATTTCTCAATCTTTTCCCCACCTTTCCCCCCTTTCCATTCCACAAAACCGCCATTGTCATCATGACCCGTTCTCAATGAGCTGTTGGGTACACCTCCAAGCCGGGGTGGTGGCCGGGCAGAGGGGCTCCCCACCTCCCAGTAGGGGCGGCCGGGCAGAGATGCCCCTCACCTCCCGGACGGGGCGGCTGGCCGGGCAGGGGGCTGACCCCCCCACCTCCCTCCTGGTCGGGGCGGCTGGCCGGGCAGAGGGGCTCCTCACTTCCCAGTAGGGGCGGCCGGGCAGAGGCGCCCCTCACCTCCCGGATGGGGCGGCTGGCCAGGCGGGGGGCCGAACCCCCACCTCCCTCCCGGACAGGGCGGCAGGCTGGGCAGTGGGCTGACCCCCCCACCTCCCTCCCGGACGGGGCGGCTGGCCAGGCGGGGGGCTGACCCCCCACCTCCCTCCCGGACGGGGCGGCTGGCCAGGCGGGGGGCTGACCCCCCACCTCCCTCCCGGACAGGGTGGCAGGCTGGGCGGTGGGCTGACCCCCCCACCTCCCTCCCGGACAGGGCGGCTGGCCGGGCTGAGGGTCTCCTCAATTCCCAGTAGGGGCGGCCGGGCAGAGGCGCCCCTCACCTCCCGGACGGGGCGGCTTGCTTGGCGGGGGGCTGACCCCCCCACCTCCCTCCGGGACGGGGCGGCTGGCCGGGCGGGGGGGCTCCTCACTTCCCAGTAGGGGCGGCCGGGCAGAGGTGCCCCTCACCTCCCGGACGGGGCGGCTGGCCAGGCGGGGGGTTGACCCCCCCACCTCCCTTCTGGACGGGGTGGCTGGCCGGGCGGGGGGCTGACCCCCCCACCTCCCTCCCGGACAGAGCGGCTGGCCGGGCAGAGGGGCTCCTCACTTCCCAGTAGGGGCGGCCGGGCAGAGGCGCCCCTCACCTCTCGGACCGGGTGGCCGGCCAGGCGGGTGGCCGAACCCCCACCTCCCTCCCGGACAGGGCGGCAGGCTGGGCGGTGGGCTAACCCCCCCACCTCCCTCCCGGACGGGGCGGCTGGCCGGGCGGGGGGCTGACCCACCCACCTCCCTTCCGGACGGGGCGGCTCGCCGGGCGGGGGGCTGGTCCCCCCACCTCCCTCCCGGACGGGGCGGCTGGCCGGGCGGGGGACTGACCCCCCCCACCTCCCTCCTGGACGGGTTGGCTGGCCGGGCGGGGGGCTGACCCCCCCACCTCCCTCCCGGACGGAGCGGCTGGCCGGGCAGAGGGGCTCCTCACTTCCCAGTAGGGGTGGCCGGGCAGAGGCGCCCCTCACCTCCCGGACAGGGTGGCTGGCCGGGCGGGGGGCTGATCCCTCCACCTCCCTCCCGGACGAGGTGGCTGCCGGGCGGAGACGCTCCTCACTTCCCAGACAGGGTGGCTGCTGGGCGGAGGGGCTCCTCACTTCTCAGACGGGGTGGTTGCCAGGCAGAGGGTCTCCTCACTTCTCAGACGGGGCGGCCGGGCAGAGACGCTCCTCACATCCCGGACTGGGCGGCAAGGCAGAGGTGCTCCCCACATCTCAGACGATGGGCGGCCGGGCAGAGACGCTCCTCACTTCCCAGATGTGATGGCGGCTGGGAAGAGGCGCTCCTTGTTTCCTAGATGGGATGGCGGCCGGGCAGAGACGCTCCTCACTTTCCAGACTGGGCAGCCAGGCAGAGGGGCTCCTCACATCCCGGACGATGGGCGGCCAGGCGGAGACGCTCCTCACTTCCCAGACGGGGCGGCAGCCGGGCAGAGGCTGCAATCTCGGCACTTTGGGAGGCCAAGGCAGGCGGCTGGGAGGTGGTTGTAGCGGGCCGAGATCACGCCACTGCACTCCAGCCTGGGCACCATTGAGCACTGAGTTAACCAGACTCTGTCTGCAATCCCGGCACCTCGGGAGGCCGAGGCTGGCAGATCACTCGCGGTTAGTAGCTGGAGACCAGCCCAGCCAACACAGCGAAACCCCGTCTCCACCAAAAATATACGAAAACCAGTCAGGCGGGGCGGTGCGCGCCTGCAATCGCAGGCACTCGGCAGGCTGAGGCAGGAGAATCAGGCAGGGAGGTTGCAGTGAGCTGAGATGGCAGCAGTACCGTCCAGCTTCGGCTCGGCATCAGAGGGAGACCGTGGAAAGAGGGGAGAGGGAGAGGCAGAGGCAGAGGCAGAGGCAGAGGCAGAGGCAGAGGCAGAGGCAGAGGGAGAGGGAGAGGGAGAGGGAGGGAGAGGGAGAGGGAGAGGGAGAGGGAGAGGGAGAGGGAGAGGGAGAGGGAGAGGGAGAGGGAGAGGGAGAGGGAGAGGGAGAGGGAGAGGGAGAGGGAGAGGGAGAGGGAGAGGGAGAGGGAGAGGGAGAGGGAGAGGGAGAGGGAGAGGGAGAGGGAGAGGGAGAGGGAGAGGGAGAGGGAGAGGGAGAGGGAGAGGGAGAGGGAGAGGGAGAGGGAGAGGGAGAGGGAGCTGGTTTATCTTTATACTGTTTTTAAGTTTATAAAGTGTACACATGCATATTATAGTACATGTGATATATAATGGATAGTGTATACAAACACATTCATGTGGATTTTTACATCATTAACACAGAGGGCAGCCTGCTATACACACCAGTCTGCACTCTCCTTTTCCTTTACAGCACAGACTGGAAAACCACACTCCACATGTACGTGGCGAGGGTGCTCTTCCTGCTTATAACTGCATGGGGCTGCATGGGGGTGGGCATGGCCCCATGTAATCCCCTGGCAATGGATGTGAGGGTTGGCTCCAGCCATTTGCCTCACTATGCTACGATGCCCAGCTTTGTGCACAGGCTGGTTCTTTCTTGGCCTATTTGAGATAACTCCCGAGAAGGAGGATGGGGTTGGTCAAAGGGCAAATGCCTGTGCCAGTCGGCTAGATGGGAGGCCTGTGTACTGTATGAAGATAAACCAAAAACGAATCAAGTGGACATTGTCTTTCAGGGTAGTAAAAGAACTGAGAGAGGGGACTGAGAAGGAGGCCAGACTTCTGAGTGTGCAGGGCACCCACAGGGCTCTGCTTTTTTCTATTCCGTAGCTCTTTCCCAGGGAGTTCTCAGGCTGTATGTTTATCCCCCCATTGTTTTTTAGGCAAATGCATTGTATATTTCATATATGTACACGTAGGTATATACACACAGAGATACATATGCATGTGTGTACATCTCCCTCCTCTGTGTGTGTGTATGCAATGTGAGTACATATAAAATCTCTTATAAATAGCCTCGTGGTTATGCCCAGACACAGCTGAATCCTAATGAGACAACTTAGGCTTAATTTGAAAACCAATAACACTTGTTTCTTAAATGGTAAAGCTCAATAACATGACAATCAAATCTTGTAAAAACGTTTCTTCCTTTTCTTCTTTTTAGAGAATCCCTGGATTTGTAAGCCGGGAACGCAACCCCAGGCGACATGGAGACCAGCAAGCAGTAACCTGGCAACCGAGCGTGGATGCTGGCAGAGGAGCCCCTCTCCTTCGACTCCTGCCCCTCCTTCCCCTCCCTCACAGGCGCAGATTGGGGGCGGAGGCGCAGGGCTGCCTGCGGTTCTGAGCGGCAGCTGTGCACATCTAGGCTGAGGGCCTTTCTGGTACAGCCTTCCGCGGCCGTCAGTGCTGCTTCTGCCCCAGCTCCCATGGCAGGTAACGGGCTCCCCTTGGCGCCATGTTTGAGGAGAACCGCCCAGGGCTCCCTTCCTGTGGTGGGGAGAGGGTTGCACTGTTTTCCACAGTGTCAGTGAGTCGCCCTGGGCTGACAGGCTTTGCTCTTCCCTGGGCGGTGGGGTCTGTCTCTCGGGGAACACAGAGCTTGGGGTTGCGTGAGTCAGGAGGATCACCTGTTTCACTACCAAAGGTGACATGCGGAGGAGCTGCTGTCTCTCTACCTCACCCAACGTAGAGTGCCCCAGAAATCTTTCTTTCCTAGCTAGAAACTAACGACTTGAGAATTCTGTAGAACAGCAGCAACAAAAATCTCTTTGCAGCAGCGTTGACCACGTGAATTGTCTTGGACGCAGCAGCGGCGTTGGGCGTTGAATTCACTTTGCGGGGCACCTCGCGGGTCTGATGTCCCACGTGTGGTAAGGGAGACACAGCTCCTGGGAAGTTCAGTGCCTCTCCCTGGAGACAGATGTGGGCATCTGCATCTGCACGGGGGAAAGGTCCAAAAAACGATGTGGAGGAGACACGGGCAGGACGGCAAGCGGAGCAGGCATCTTTAGACAGGAGGAAAAGACTGATCTCGAGTAAAGTTACCAGTGCTAGCAACAAGGAATGCAAGGCGCGGCAGGAGGCAGGACTCAGGATGAGGGCCTGGAAGGGCGGGAGGGAAAGGACACGCTCAGACACCTCTGAATCCTAATGGGCCTGACAGGTCAATCTGAGAGCCAGTGGCACGGTGTTCTCAAGTGGAAAACTCAAGAACAGGACAGTCAAATCTTTTCTGGAAACACTGCTTAGGCTAGAAAAGGAGGGCCCCTGTGCTGGGAGGAGGATCTATGCCTTAGTTGGTAGTGATATATAATACATCTCAAAAAAAAAAAGTTACCTTTTCAAGATCTATAGACCAAAAAGGTGGGTTAAAGTATAGAGATGAGATGTATTCTTTGTTTTTCTCCCATTCTGAGAAAATAAACATCATGAATTAAAATATTGGTAAATGTGGGGTAGTTTTTGATTCTGAGCATAAGCCCTTGTGGTTCATTTCAGTTTCTTACCAGCACCCAGGGCAGCAAGGCCGGGTCTCACTGGCAGGATTATTTCTGAAGCTGTATTCTCCCTTAGCATTTGTGAAATCGACCCCCCACCCCCTCTAAACTTGATTGCAAGCCTAGGGAAGGGCTACAGACAACAGGAGTGACATGGGGGCATTCTTCATGGCAGCTGAGGGTCTCCTCCTCCTGGAATGATATATGCCAAGGTTTGTCCAAAGTGGGGATGTGAGGGTGGCTCACTAGGGGCCCAGTTAAAGTAGCAGTGACAGAGTCTCCCTGAACAGAAGGCAGGAAAGATGAGGTTGAGACAGACACACAGTTCTAAAGAAGAGTGCATGGGATAGGGTGATGGAATGTAGGCCACCCCTTCTATCCAGGACCGATGTGCGCGCCCAGCCTCCACCAGGAGCATGTCCACAAAGGTGGGTGAGCCCTGAAAGGTGTGTTAGTGACATCTCCCAGAGGGAGAACAAGGTGAGGCTGCATGAGGGTCTGTATGAGAGCCAGAGCAAGCTGGTGAGGACTTCCTCTTTCTCAGGGGCTAGCACTGGAGCCTGGGGTGTCACGTGAGCCTGAGCACTGCCGAGGGGCGACTGGGGAATGGAACCAGCAGCCTCAGGCTTCCCACAGCAGGTGGCCTAAAGTCCCCTTGGAGTTGCAGGGATGAGAGAAGGGAGATGGCCTGAGAAAGCCAGGGGGCAGGACCCTAGAAGGAACTGGAGGAAGTGGAAAGGACATGGAGTGCCTCACTGAGCTAGTGAAGTGTGCTTTTACCCATCGAATATAGAAGTATTTGATATCAGAAAAAAGAGCATCTTGTTGGCACACTTCATATGCACACTTGTGAAGGGTGCCCTCACCAGCTCAGGGGCCCCATGGAGCGCCAAGTGTCAGCGCTCCTGGAGCTTCTGTGATGGTGCATCCACTTCTGGAAGGAGGAAGGAATTCCTGAGGCCAAATGGGCTCTGAGAGCTGAAGGGAAAGGAGGCTGGTCAGGGCTGGTGGAAGCTGTCCCTGGCCAGTCTGGTGGTCCCTCTTCCGTGCCAGGGTCCTGGGGTGCAGAGCCAACTGCCAGCACTCCAGAGAGGTGGTTTTGCTCTCAGCTTCTTCCTCATCCTTCCTATCAGATTAAGAGGAGGAGTCATAGATGCCTTGCAAAAGGAGTGAGGCCCACCTCTTTGCCTTGCACCTCCCCTCGGGAAGATGTGAGCTCTCGTGGCCTGTGTCTCCTGCGTTTGGCCAGGGGTG
Organism: Gorilla gorilla gorilla; assembly: GCF_029281585.2. NCBI lineage: Eukaryota > Metazoa > Chordata > Mammalia > Primates > Hominidae > Gorilla > Gorilla gorilla. The sequence continues at coordinate 59,301,580 of NC_073230.2, forward strand.
GGAGAAAGAGCACCACTGAGCACCTGGTCAGGCTTGTTGGTGTCCTGGGGCCAGCATGGCAAACACCACACCTAGGCAGCTCAAGCAACAGATATTCATTGTCTTATAGTTCCGGGGGCTGGAATTCCAAGATCAAGGTGTGGGCAGGGCTGGTTCCTCCTGAGGCCTCTGTCCTGGGCCTGTAGATGCGGTCTTCTCCCTGTGTCCTTACATGGTCTTCCCTTGTGTGTGTATCTGTGTCCTAATCTCTTCTTATAAGGACACCGTTCAGGTTAGGACTCACTATAAAGACCTCTATTTAACGTAATCACCTCTTTAAAGCCCCATCTCCAAATACAGTCCCATTCTGAGGCGCTGGGGTTAGGACTTCAACATACAAATTTTTGAGAACACAGCTTAGCCTGCAGCAGTGCAGTACTCAGTACAGCTGCGGGAGCCCACTAGACGACTTCTCCCCCGTCTTGTGGAGGGCACGGAAAATAGTCTCATGTGAGAAGCTGTGTGGTCTTCTCCTTGCTGTAGAACAGAACGAGGGCAATGGAAGCAGGCATCAGGTGTTGGCCTGGACATCCCATTGTGACACAGATGTCACATCCCATTAGGTGTTAAAGACACATGTGGGCTTTGTGCTGGTACTAGGGTGGATAAGAGGTGAGTAAGGTGTACTGATGCCCGTTGTGGAACAACTGCAGTTCCATAGTGAAATAAGATAATTCTATTCATCACAATGAAACAAAGCAATCCGGATGTCATAGGAGCTAAGAAATCTGGCAGTGGGCTCAAAAAGGGGAGAGATCACTTCCCTTTGGAGTATTAGAAGATCTTTATGGTGACAAAGAGGCACTCTTTGACCAGAACTTTATCAGGCTCCTCCGCGTCCTTTTAGACTAGGTCTGACCTTGTGTTTCCGTCTCTTTCCTTGTGGAATCCAGCTTGAGCAAGAATCTTGCTGAGTCCTTAATCAATAGAGTCCCACCCTTGGGATCTGACCACCCTCTGTGTCTCGTCACCCTGGCTTGACCTCAGCACAAGTCTCATTGAGTGGGTCTAACAACATTCCCCTTGTCCCTGTGATTTCCTCTTAGTCATTTTCCATCACCACCCACTGCCTACTTCTAGACTGCAAATCCCCTCACCCATGCTGTGCTCAGAGTTGAGCCCAGCCTCTCTCCCCACAGCAAGCCCTCGTTGCAGTGGTCCCTACACTGATCACCATGCACCCCCCCGAATAAAGTCTGCCATACCATTTTTTAGCAAGTGTTTGGATAAATTTTTCTTTAACAATAAGTGAGAAAATAGCATTAGCAACAGGTGTTAAATGATGCATAGTACAATTAAGATAGAAGAGTAGATGGGTATTTCTTTTAGGTTGAAGGAAATAATGATTATTTATTGGGCCTCTACTATATGCAATGTGATTTGCTTGTATTACTTTGGTGACTCGTCGTGTTAATCCAATGAGGACGGCCCTATTATCACCATTGGACAGCTGAGGAGCTGATTATCAGAGAGGGGAAGGAGTTGCCAAAGTCCTTGAGCTAGCATGGTGCTGCTCTCCGTTGGACAAGGGCTCACAGAGTTCTCCCCACAGCAACCCCCTCTGAGGAGCAGCACAGGCCACGTTCTAGAGGGGACACGATGGGCTAGCCTGGGGATGGGCCAGTGGTATTGAGGGACACAGTGCCTCTATGATGGTGCCTGATGTTGTCTGGGGATGAGAGTGGGGAGCACAGGTCTTCCTGTAACAGTGGGTCTCCTAGGGAAGTACCCCTGAATGTCCTGGAAAGCCCCCAAACTGATTTCTGCACTCAACTCCCAGAGATCTGGATCAAAGAGGTCTGGGATGAGGCAGATAATTTGCATGGCTAACAGGCCATGGTCCAGAGACTGCACTTTGCAAACCACCACACTAGAGAAGAGAAGGAAGAGACTCACAAGGACACAAGTGACTCAATGTCTAGAGTGGCCAAGAAAGAATAAAGAGAAAATCGGAGAATTGTGTGAACATTCAACTTAGCGATTTATTAAAACTCAGGGATGTTTGCGTGAAGAGGGCTGTAACTGGGAATCTTCATTTTTTTTTCTCATTTACACTCTCAGGTACGCTTTAAAACTCCGGCGAAATGTGTATCTCTCACTAGGCCAGGGGCACCATGTTGGGTTGAACCCTGGGTCTGAGGGTGGGTTAGGACGTCCACAGCGGGGTTGCTGGAGGCTTGACGCCAGGTCTGCAGGCCTCTCTCGGGATTGGATGCTGGGTCTGGATCAGTCCTGGGGGCTGCTCTGCCCCATAGGGGCCTGGAGTCTGAGCGCGGAGTCCTTTCTGAGACCCCAGAGAAACCCGGGCTCTGATTTTACCATGTGCTTATTTTAAGCCCTAACCGCCAAGGGGCCCTTTCTAAAGTGCTTCCCCAGGAGGCCCGATCGACGTTCACACTGCGGTCGGCTCCATTAGCACTCAGGCCCCTGCTCCCCCAGGAGATGGAATCAGGTCATGGAGTTCAGAGCAGCTGGCACAGGGGCTGAGTGAAAAGTATCCTTAGTTAACGAGGCCCTCCTTTAAAGGTCAGCTCATGAAACTAATCAGTCCAGTGCTTCCGCTGCAAAGTTCGCCCTCCTCTCTGCAAATTCTCATTTCCTTCTGGGTTGACAAGTTGCTAGCCATCGGCCCTGGGATGGCTCCTACAGGGAGCGAAGGGGCCGCCTCTCGGTTGATGCCTCCATCATCACCTGCTGCTTTATTTAAAGATCTCCTGGAAGAACTCTTAGCTTATCCAGAGCGTACTTTAAAAAGAGAACTGGCTTCTTAAAAGATCATGAGTGTGCCATACATACTTGAACAAAAGACTCGAGGCCAGTTATAATAAAGAAGTCATTACCTTGGGAAGAAAGGAGGTAAGGGGGAGAGGCCCTGGGATCTGCGGTGGAGGAGAGGCTGTGGGTCCCCGCAGGCCAGGAAGGCTGGAGGCAGAGGAGGGCGCGACTCCTGCGTGTTATCAAAGGAAGTCATAAAGGATTGTTGGAGGACGCACCGTTTTCTCAGCCCAAGCTAGGTTGCTTTTTCCTTCTTAAGACTTTAGATATGTCGCAGTGAACCCCAGAGTCATCAGTATATTGACGGAATGTTAAAAAAAAAGAGACAACTTTTGACAATGTATGATATAGCTATTTGCCTTGAAAAAAGAGCTGAGGGCCCTGTGACGCCCACGTCATAGCACTACCAAGATAATCACTTGTGTGAGAGAATGTGAAACTGAGTTTGTGTTGTGTTATAGTGTGTGCGTTTGTGTGACAGTGTGTCAGTGTGTGTGAATGTGTGTGACAATATTCGTGTGCAAGTGTGTGTATTTTGTGAGTAAATTTGTGTAAAGTGTGTGTATCGTGTATGTGTGAATGTGTATAGTGTGTGAGAATGTGTAAATGTGTATGGTGTGTGATTCCGTGAGAATGAGTGTGTATTTGTGTGTGTCGGTATGATGTATGGATGTGTGTGTGTGAGTTCATGAATGGTGTGTATGGTACGTGTGTGGGTGTGTGAATGGTGTGTGGGTATGTGAATATGGGAGCGAGTGTGTGAATGGTGTGCGTGTGTGTGTGTGAATGGTGTGTGTGGTATGTGTGTGGATGTGTGAATGGTGTGTGGACGTGTGAATGTGTAAGCATGTGAATGGTGTGGGTGGTCGTGTGAGTGTGTTGTGAGAGTATGGGTGTGTGTGAGTGTGGGTATGTGAGACTTGTGTGTGTGTGTGTGGGGTGTGTGTTTGTGTGGGTGTGTGAATGGTGTGGGTGTGTGAATATGTGAGTGAGCATGTGAATGGTGCGAAGCATGTGTGGGTATAGGTAGGTGCATGTGTGTGTGTGTGTGTGTGTGTGTGGGTGTGTGTAGGTGCACGTGGGTGTGTGTGTGAGGGTACATCTGTGTGTGGGTGTGTGGGGTGGGCGTGTGTGGGTGTGTGTGTTTGTGGGTGTGTGAGTGTGTGTGTGGGTGTTGTGCGTGTGCTAGTGTGTGTGTGTGCGTGTGTGAGCCTGCAGGCTCTCTGAGGAGGCGGAGATGGTGCATGTGGAATGCCGCTCTCCTGTCCTCAGCGGCTTGGCCCCCGCCACGCGGGCCTTCAGAATGGAAAGTCAGATAGCTTAGCCTCTGCTTCTCCTCTCAGCGTCAGCTGTCCCTAGCAGGCCTTTTTTCCCCCTTCAACATTTGAGGTTTGCTGGCTAAAACGGAACCGGAAAGGAATACAAAGATAGGTGCGTGCATGCTTGCTGGTCACAGGCCCTGCAGGCGCCATGTGCCGCGCTAGACAGCCGAGGCTGGCGGCCGCTGCTGAGAGACATGAACAGTTGGCTGTCAGGTGTGGTGCGGGAGTGAGGGTCCTGTGGAAGACATGTGACCATGCTGACCCTTCCACGGCTGCTAGTATTCGCAGATAGGCTGGTGTGGTGCAGGGACCGTCAGGGCATGGGGTGGGGGGTGAAAGTTCTTAGTTTCCAAATACTTTCCCTAGGAGTAGGGTGGCCAGGTGAAATACCAGTGTGTGATGTCCCCATACCACTGTGTGCTTGCACCTGGCTCCGTGACTACTTCAGCCATACTTACAGTAAATATGATTTGTTCTTTACTGAAATTCAAGTTGACCGGAGTCTCCTGGGTTTTTTTTTTTTTTTTTTTTTTTTTTTTTTGAGACGGAGTCTCGCTCTGTAGCCCAGGTTGGAGTACAGTGGCGCGATCTCGGCTCACTGCAAGCTCCGCCTCCCGGGTTCACGCCATTCTCTTGCCTCAGCCTCCGGAGTAGCTGGGACTACAGGCGCCCGCCATCACACCCGGCTAATCGTTTTGTATTTTTAGTAGAGACGGGGTTTCACCGTGTTAGCCAGGATGGTCTCGATCTCCTGTCCTCGTGATCCGCCGGCCTCAGCCTCCCAAAACGTTGGGATTACAGGCGTGAGCCCCCGCGCCCGGCCCCTGGGTTTTTATTTGCTGAGGCTGGTCATTCCACCTTGCAGCCATCCTAGCTGTGATTCTATGGGGAACCCAGGGGCTGTTTCCATGACTATCCAAGCTTAGATTTCAAGCAGTTCTTTGTCTCCACAGCTAAGGTAGGTGCTGCCTATTCATGGCAGCCACTTAATGACCCCATTATGTCACAGTTAGGCAGTGGCTCAGCGGGATGGATCACCTAAGTCAGGTAAGAGTGCACTTTTCATTGAGTTAGTATTAATATTTGCAATACACATTTTTTGTTATTTAATGGGGCCACGTATAAACACAGTGATCACTGTAGCCATTCTGACAGTACCTGAACAAGAGAAAATTTTAGTAAAACCCTCTCTGTTCAGAGTGGGAGCTGGTTCCCTGGCGGCTGTGCCACATGTAGGAAATGACCTGTCGAGGAGCCAGGGCTGGGCGGGTGTATTCTGGAGGGAGAAGGTGAGCGGATAAGCTGTTCTATATTTCAGTCCTGTTCTTCACCTTGGGATCACATCGAAAACATTTTCACCTATGAGCACCCCAATACTCCCTTGGGTTGCCAAACCCTCAGTTCCTGACCGCTCTGCCTCTTTCCCCGTTTCTTGCAACCTCTCCAGGGCCTGTGTGACACAGGCTTCACATCTGCACATCATGTTCATCTTGGCGAGATATTTGTAACTGCAATTCCCGTGCTCCATCTCAGCCAGACTGAGGTCACACTGACTGCCTGTTGGCAGAAATTTCTAGTATAATTCTTTACATTTTCTACTAGTATTATAAACAAAGCCCTCTGTCCAGATATTTAGACCTCGTTGATCTCCTAAATGACAGTGTTTTACTCATATGAATCAGATATTTAGTATCCTTGAGTAACGCCCTTACATTTATTTCTACTCATTCTATCAGTTACAAAAAAATGTATTGCATCGCCCGCTGTTATTGTATATGAATCCAGTTTTCTTTGTATTCTGGCAATTTTTGAAGCTATAAGGCACATGCAAATTTAAGACAGTTATGATTGTTTTATAATCCCCAAGTAAACACTGTCAAACTGCAAAACAGGTGTCCCCTTTGTGCAACAGGCTCATCTTCTCTCTCACAGCTGCTCTCCAAGACGCATTCTCATCTTACTTGTGATGATTCTCATCTTACTTACTCTAAGTGTGAGAAGTGTCTGAGAGTCTCAGAAGTTGCAGGATGAAGGATCTTTTTTTAATAAAAGCTCACAATTGCCCTTGATTTGAGATTTTAAAATCATCCCTACCTTGATATAAAGAAAGCGAGAATTGCTAATTGTCTTCTTTCTCAGTTGTAGGAAGAATTAAGTATCTTCATATGTAAGGTTCTGAAATGACTTTTCTATTTTGCTGGATAAAAGTTTGTAAAAATTTCATGCTGTGAAGTGCACAAAATGGCAAAGGAAGGCTGTAGCTCATACATAGATGCTAATCTATTATTGATACTGTTTGTTCCAACTGTGAGTTAATGCAGTCAAGAATAGGCAAATGCAGTGATCCTGGCACTCATTTATTTTATGTGATGATGTGAAATTGTCTCCTAAACAGATGACCAGCTGTTTCAGATTATTCTGTGAATTACAGTAATTTTGGTAATTAAGAAAAAAAACTCTGATTTTTTTTTTCTTGGCAAAACCTCTAAACTGCAGATACCCTCTGACCTCCTTGGAAAGCTCCATTCTCCCATCTGTAGATAACCCAGAGGGTGATTAATTAAGCCCGATTAATACAGTCATTTCTAAAATGGCTGCTCGGATAGCTCATTATTGAGATTGTTGAAAGGACATTGCTATTTTCCTTTCTGTTTCCCGGTTGCAAATGAAAGTTGAGTGTGGAGGAGGACGTGTTGCTCCTGGGGTTTCAGTGTGGTGGAAAGTGTGGGTTTGCTGTCGGATCCACTTGGTTCTAGACCTGAGATCTCTCTGGGGAGGTTTCCTACATGCAGCCACTTCCATCTGTGGAGCGAGGCTGTTGAATTTAACTTCAGTTGCAAAGAGCTCTGTCACCACCTTAGATTTTTTAATCCCATCTCACTATTTAGCCTTGGCCATCTCTTATTTCAAGTTTCAGGATTCACCTTGCTATAGGCATGCATTTCTTTGTTTTCTGTTTCTAGTGACCTTGGAGAAGACATTGAACTTTCTGGGGACCAGTTTGCCCTTGTGAGCACTAGCCACAAAAGGTCCATCTACACCACATGCCGAGACACGCAAGTGCTTTGCGAACTTTATGACTTGGAATGCATTGTGGCTATCAGGTGATCTGACTTGCAGTCCAGTGCCAGTGTTAGAAGCAACTGCCCTTCAGTTGTAGCTCTGTGTCTTCTCCTTGGTGATAGGCAGAAAATATATACAGCTATAGCTGTGCAAAAAGATGTAAATTTGAATTATTTGTATGCCAGAGAAGGCTGCAGCTATGGGTTTCTAAATTCAGATTTCTCAAGATGAATTGAAGCTAATGGATGTGAACCTTATAGCTTGATTTAAATTCAGTCATCAAATGCCTAATTTCTAAAAGTTTATTTGCGCATTTCCAATAGAATGCTATTTGGAAAGCCAAGAGGCAGAACTGAATATATTTCCTTTGAGATAAAACCTCCTTCCTGCTCTGGGATTTCAGGTGGACCTATTCATTATCACAATGGTTGACCATTTCCCATGTGCTGAGGGCATGGCAATTTCAATAATTTTACCCTAGAGTCTGTGATTTATAGTTTCATTTTCTTTTCTGACTTGTGGAACTTATACCCTTGTGTGTTCACAATGACATTTGGTAGCAACTCTGCAGAGTATATGCAGCATGGAGCACCCTGGAAGCCACCCTGGCCATGCACATTTGTCCACTGGACTTTAAGTTGTATCACATACTGGCCAGAGAAAAAAATGAGTCATCTCGGTGGGGAAATGACCACAGAGTGTTCTGCAAAGAAACCTTTTACATATGCTGAAATTCATTGCATTGTTTTTGAGAGTGCCGGATAGTTATAAAGAGATTTTAAAAAATCATTTCAAAAAACAGTAGCCATGAATTGATTTCTCCAGATTGTTCAGCTAACCTCTTTGGCCCAGAACTAATACAATAAATATAATAAATATAATTCTTACTATTTTTGAGATACTTTACATGCCATACAACCAATTTTTATAAGACTGCTGTAAAGTAGATATTATTATTCCCATTTTGTAGGTGAGTAGACTGAGGCTGGCATGTGTTCAGTGAAATTCCCAGAGTTAAAATTAATTCTTTTATCAGGAAGGATTAAAATGCAGGCCTGTCTGACTTCAAAGCCACCACACCCACCCCAGAACCTCTCACCAACCCCCCTTAGTAGTATGATCTCCCTTGTGTCTCAGGTAATGAACTAATCATGGGCTAGAGGAGAAGTCATAGACCTTATAATTCCCAGAAGTAGCAAAGGGTGAAGTTATGAACAAATCAAGGCTGGTCTCTAAGAGTAAAAACTGTATAAAAGATTATACAGTTTAATCACCTTTCCTCCACCTTACCCCAATATCGTAGTTCTCAGTTCTGCTACAGCAGCTCCATTACTCTAACTGCACTCAGCTGGTCACTTTTTATCACAAATGGAAGGTCTGAGGCTATAAACATGATCCCACCTTCACTGGGAATATATATGTCCCCAGGCATCTTGGCTGGGTATGTCTTCTCCTTGTGGATCCTTCACATTTTGTGACGCATAGCAACTTCCCATTGGCAGTGGAAGTATCTGATGTACCTGGACATCCTATAAGGCTTCCTATCACTGCCATTGATTAGAACAGATTCCTAATTAGTAGAAGACATCAGGCTCATACTAGATTTCTTAAGAGGCACATCTACAAATGTGTCTTTGTGAATATCCAGCACATTTTCAAGATGATGGCAATCTTTTTTTTTTTTTCCTTTTTTTTTTTTTTGAGATGCAGTCTCGCTCTGTCACCAGGCTGGAGTGCAGTGGCGCTATCGCTATCTTGGCTCACTGCAACCTCCACCTCCCGGGTTCAAGTGATTCTCCTGCCTCAGCCTCCCGAGTAGCTGGGACTACAGGCACACGCCACGGTGCCCAGCAAATTCTTTTGTATTTTTAGTAGAGACAGGGCTTCATCATGTTGGCCAGGATGGTCTTGATCTCATGACCTCATGATCCACCCTCCTCGGCCTCCTAAAGTGCTGGTATTACAGGCATGAGCCACTGAACCTGGCCAATGATGGCAGTCTTAAATGTCTTCTTGTGAACTTATTAGAGCCCAGTCACAAGTGGAAAGTGGGAAAAGCATGTCACATATTCAGAAGCAAAATTAAAGGAGCCAGCAGACACAAAGGCAAGATTACATGTCAACTTTCTCCCTGAGGTGTGCTGCCCAGACCAGCTGCCTTAATTGTGTTTAAGTACCTCTGTTCTCTAAAATTTCTCAATACTTCCCGCCACCCTGCTGAGTCTGGAGTCTGAGTAGAACTCATGCTGATTGGAAGATGCACTGAATGCATTCCCAGAGTTAAACCTCAACAATTACTAATGGCTCCCAGCTTTGAATGCAAAGGACCATTGTCTATTACCAAGATACGAATCTCCTTTTGAAATATCTTTATCCAAGGCCAGGTTGACCTAAATATTAATTTGGTGAGTGATTCTGTAGGGAACTATAAACAGTTCACTTGTTCACTGAGAATAAAAACAAATTACTTAAGAAAAAGTTTGTTTTGATTCTTAATTTTTCCACTTATCATGCTGAGGGGAATTTTTAAAAGGTCAGTCTTTCCCTTCGTCTGAGTTGGGACTTGGTCTTTTAATATAGAGTAATTCCCCTCTATCCTCAGGATACATTCCAAGACTCCCCTAGTGCAGGGGTTCCCAACCCCCAGGCAACGGACTGGTACTGGTCTGTGGCCTGTTAGGAATCAAGCCACACAGCAGGTGAGTGGCCGGCCAGCGAGCATGACAGCCTGAGCTCGACCTCCTGCCAGATCAGTGGTGGCATTAGATTCTTACAGAGGCGCAAACCTGTGAGCTGCGCATGCGAGGGATCTAGGTTGTGTGATCCTTATGAGAATCTAATGCTTGATGATCTGTCACCTTCTCCCATCACCCCCAGATGGTACCGTCTAGTTGTAGGAAAACAAGTTCAGGGTTCCCACTGATTCTACATTACGGTGAGTACGTAATAATAATAGAAATAAAGTACACAATGAATGCGTAATGCTTTTTAATCATCCTGGAACCATTCGCACTGCAGGTCTGTGGAAAAATTATCTTCCATGAAACCGGTCACTGGTGCCAAAAAGGTTAAGGACCACTGCCCTAGTGGATGCCTGAAACAGCGGATAACTCTATATATGTTTTTTTCTATACATACATACGATAAAGTTTAATTTAAAAAATTAGGCACAGTAAGAGATTAACAACAAAACAAATAATAAAATAGAACAATGATAACAAATACTCTAATGAGTTATGTGAATGTGGTTTCTCTCTCTCTCAAAATATCTTATTGTCCTATATACACACGCCCCTTTTCCACTTGTGATGATGTGAAATGATACAATGCCTATGTGATGAGATAAAGTATGCAGGCATTGTGGTGTGGCATTAGGCTCCCATTGACCTTCTGTGTCCCTGAATCTGCGGTAAATGGTGTGTTGTCACTTGTTTCAAGAGATCTCTTACTGAAATTTTCCTGTAGGCTCAGTGTTTTCTGGTGAAATGCATTGCCATCAGTAGGAATGTGTTTCTGTTCATATCTTCTACCCACAAATTGAATGCCTTTTGCATCTTAACAAAGCACTTATTGCACACCATCGCTGTAACTTTTGCAGTTAGAGGTGTGACAGCAAAACTAGCATGAATTTCTTTTGCCTTCTTCACAATTTTGTGGATGGAAGAGTCATTATTACAGTAGATCTTCGCAACCTCAGCATATAATTCTTTTCTTCCCTTGTTAAGTTGAGGACTTTCATCTTTTCCCCTTTTTTTTTGAGATGGAGTTTTGTGCTCGTCACCCAGGCTGGAGTGCAGTTTCGTGGTCGGCTCACTGCAACCTCCGCCCTCCTGGGTTCAAGCAATTCTCCCGCCTCAGCCTCCTGAGTAGCTGGGATTACAGGTGCCCGCCACCATGCCGAGCTAATTTTTTTTTTTTTTTTTGGTATTTTTAGTAGAGAGGGGCTTTCACCATATTGGCCAGGGTGGTCTCGAACTCCTGACCTCAGGTGATCTACCCGCCTCGGCCTCCCAAAGTGCTGGGATTACAGGCGTGAGCCACCGTGCCCAGCTAACGTTTTCTATTAAAGGAAACACTTTATGGCTTCTTTTTGAGAATTATCTGAATTGCCAGCATCACCACTCTCATGCTTTGGGGCCATTGATAAGTAAAATAGGGGCTACTTAAACACAAGCACTGCAGTACTGATTTTCAGGCAGTGGATCTGATATCTGAGCCGCTCCTAAGTGACTAAGGGGCCTGTAGCATCTACAGCATGGATACGCTGCACAAAGGGAGGACTCACTTCCTGTGCCGGGTGGAGGGGACGGTGCCAGATTCCATCACACTACCCAGAATGGCGTAGCATTTAAAACTTGTGAATTGCTTATTTCTGGCATTTTCCATTTAATATTATGGAACTGAGGTTGACTGCAGGAAACTGAAACCGTGGAAAATGAAACCTCAGATAAGGGGGGACTATGGCGGTCTTCCCGTGGTGCCAGCAAAATGAGTCAAAGCAGTGAGGCTGGGGGTTTGGGGTGGTCATGCTGCCTCTCTTATCCATTACAGGCCCCTTCTCCTGCCACGCTTGCAGGCTCCCGGGTCAGTGGGCAGCTCCTCTGTCCCCTGCTTCAACCTGTCCTCCACCAAGGTGCCAGAAATATCTGAATAAGACCAAGATCAAATCTTCATGGATGAATCTTCACTATCTCACATCTCCTTAAGGAGTCAGTTCCTTAGAATGGCATGAAAGTCCCTCAAGGATACAGCCTCTCCGGGCCCTTCCCACCGTGTCTTGCTCTGCTCCCGGCCACGGAGCCTGTGCTCTCCCATGTCCTCATAAGACCCCATTTCTCAAGATCACTTGCATATGCTTCTGGTGAAATGCCCTTCCTTCCTGGCTTCACCTGCAGAATCCATCATCCTTTATGACCCAGTTTGAATGTCATCTTTGTGAGGCTTTTTCTTTTCTTTTTTTTTTTCTGAGACGGAGTCTTGCTCTGTTGCCCAGGCTGGACTGCAGTGGCGTGATCTCAGCTCACTGCAAGCTCCGCCTCTGGGGTTTATGCCATTCTCCTGTCTCAGCCTCCCCAGTAGCTGGGACTACAGGTGCCCGCCACCACACCCGGCTAATTTTTTGTATTTTTAGTAGAGGCGGGGTTTCAACGTGTTAGCCAGATGGTCTCAATCTCCTGACCTCGTGATCCGCCGGCCTCAGCCTCCCAAAGTGGTGGGATTACAGGTGTGAGCCACCGCGCCCTGCCTGTGAGACTTTTTCTAACCACTTTACTCCATTAAATGGAGCTTTTTCTATATTGTGCTGTATCCTTCGCTAGATCACACACCCTCTAAGACACATCTCTTTTTTTTTTTTTTAATTATACTTTAAGTTCTTGGATACATGCGCAGAACGGGCAGGTTTGTTACATAGGTATACATATGCCATGGTGGTTTGGCACACCCATCAACCCGTCATCTACATTAGGTATTTCTTCTAATGCTTTCCCTCCTCTTGCCCCCCACCCCCCAGTAGGCCCCGGTGTGTGATGTTCCCCTCCCTGTGTCCATGTGTTCTCATTGTTCCACTCCCACTTATGAGTGAGAACATGTGGTGTTTGGTTTTGTGTTAGTTTACTGAGAATGATGGTTTCCAGCTCATCCGTGTCCCTGCAAAGGACATGAACTCATCCTTTTCATGGCTGCATAGTATTCCATGGTGTATATGTGCCACGTTTTCTTTATCTAGTCTATCATTGATGAGCATTTGGGTTGGTTCCAAGTCTTTGCTATTGTGAATAGTGCTGCAATAAACATACGTTGTGTATGTAAGACACATCTTAATGCTTAGCTTGTTCCTTGGCATTGAGTGGACACTTAATCAATTTTTTTAATTAATGGAGGTTGGATTTAAGAGGTTAGATGAAGTATGGCCAGGATGTGACTGATCCATATCTGAAGAATTGCTGAAGGGCAGCTCAGCTCAGAGCAGGCGGATTCCCATGCTTTCTATGCTTCTATTCTTTGATTCAGCAGAAGTTCCTGTAGGTAGCTGAAACTTCTCCAGGTTCTTATGACACCCTGTTTTTGTGACCATTCCTCGGTTATCTGGGCCAGACCCCTCAGTCAAAGGTAGCCCCCTTTCCTCAGGTGGCCACATGGCCAGCCTGGATCCCTGCTGCCAGGTCCTTCATGAAGTGACGGAATGCCTGCATTCACAAACCTGAAATCTCAGGACTGGGAACCAAGACCACCCTGTATGACATCATGACATAACTATTTGTAGCAGGAAATTATTTTCCAAGAACATCAGTCTATACACCAACCAATCATTCAATGTTTGCCTTAGGAACTTCCTGTAAACCAATTTCTACGGGAAAAGAATTTGCTCATCTGGACAATAGCTATTCTCTCAAGTCTAGTCAGCAAACTACTCCTTTGCTTATCAAGGAGTAGTTTACTTACAAAGAAGGGTTTAAAATGCTCACCTTGCTGTGTTCCCCAATCCTAAATCATGAACAGCACTCATTTACAATCTGTCCTCCACCTTGAAAGACCCCTTGAGGCCAGTCTCCCAGACCCTGTCAAAATCCCTCTTCTCCTTCCAACACCTCTAAGACTCAGGCAAGCTGGTATTCTTCCCCACTGCTGTAGGTCTAATAAACTTCCCTTGACTTCATGCATAACTCATGCTGATGGTCTTTCTGCGGAGTGAGCAGTGGATGTGGCTTTGACAAAGCCAGCATTATAGAGAAGGAAAGAGTTTGTTCAGGACACTGGAGTCTGAAGCTCCTGTTTCTGCTGGGATTCCCTCTTGATCTCGGGGAAGTCACTTTCTCTCTTTGAACCTCAGTCTCATTCTATGAATAATGAGGGAAGTTGGAATAAACGACCTTTCCCCTCCAGCTGTCTGTACGTTCTTCTGTCTGTATTGACCCTCTCTTGTTCCCTGGCTTTTTCTGGAGGGTACAAGCAATAGCCAGTGCAGAGGGAAAGAAAAGTTACCTAATAGCTGTTACTAATTGCATCTATATTGGCTATTGTAAAGAGTTTCTCATATTTCTTAACATTTTGGAGGAACGAGACAGTTCATTTAAGAGATACAGAAGTAAATGAATAAAGCTTGCTGCTATGGTTTGAACACCTCTCCCAAAGTTCATATGTTGGAAACTCAATCCCCATTGCAACAGTGTTGAGAGGTGGGACCTTTAAGAGGTGATTAGGTCATGAGGGCTTTGCCTTCATGAATGGATTAATGCCATTATTGTGGGAGTGGGCTCCTTATAAAAGGATGGGTTCCCTTTCTCACCATATGATGCCTTCTGTCATGTTTGTGATGCAGCAGAAAGGCCCTCGCTAGATGGGGCCCCTTGATCTTGGACTTCTCAGCCTCAGAACCATAAGCCAAATAAACATATGTATATTATTAATTAACCAATCTATACTATTCTGTTATAGCAGCACAGAAACAAGCTGACACTTACTCTACTTCCAACATCTTTAAAAACATTATTCATTTATACTAACAACTCTCCCAAATTCTTTTATAAAAATATTCCTAACAATACAATTCTCTGTCTTCCAAAGCAGAGGATGTTGACTCTCTTTTTAAAGTATGTGGCAGAGAATGATGGATACATTAAAGGAGATAAAGGAGTATTTTTAGCATGATCTGTAATGGTGAAATATCTGAAACATACTAAATTATCACGTAGAGGGATCCATTAAGTACATCTTGCACATATATAAAAGTTAGAATCCATAATAGTCTACCATGAAGCTCTGTGGCAGAAGAGTGAGAACAGAAAAAAAAATGTTTATTAGATGGTATATTCACACTACATGATCTCATTTCTACAAAAATATACAGAAAATTACTGGAAAATTAGATAATATTTACTGTAGCTCTCCCTGGAGGTGATTCAAACGTTTTCTTTTTTGTGCTTCTCTGTATTTTGCAGATTTTCAGCAATGACATTGTATTATTTTTATAATAAGAAATAAGGAAAAACATTAAAATTGAAAGCCATTGGCTTAAAATATGACAAAGTCAGCTAAGAGATGATTGAGTAATGCAGGGTTCAGCACTTGGGTGCAATGGAAACTAAGGGGAACTGGAAACAAAGGCATTACCAAGATTCTAGCCCTGGGCTGCAGGAGGAAGAGCTGGTCTCAGAGCCGAACTGCTGCAAAACTCAGGAAGGCAAGGGTCTAGAGGCAGGAATAGGTACAAAAAGTTTTAATATTGTAGTGGAGGAAATACTTAAATTGGCAGGGTGCAATGGCTCATGCCTGTAATCCCAGCACTTTGGGAGGCCAAAGTGGGTGGATCACTTGAGGTCAGGAGTTCAGCACCAGTCTGGTTTCAACATGGTGAAACCCTGTCTCTACTAAAAATTCAAAAATTAGCTGGGCATGGTGGCAGGTGCATGTAATCCCAGCTACTTGGGAGGCTGAGGCAGGAAAATCCCTTGAACCTGGGAGGCGGAGGTTGCAGTGAGCCGAGATAGCGCCACTGCACTCCAGCCTGGGCAACAGAGTAAGACTCCATCTCAAAAAAAAACAAAAACAAAAAACAAAATACAAACAACAGCAACAACAAAAGCTTAAGAAAAGTTTGGTTAACTGAGTGATGATGACTTTATGTGAGAAGGATGTTGCTATTGCGTTCTATGGGGCGGGATACTTCTGAGCAGCTCAGACAACACTGTGCTCCTGGGAATGAACTTTGACAATCACTTTTGTAATTGGATGTTTTCTGCACTCTTGTTATTGTGCCATGTCTTCTCCATCTCTTTTTCCTGCATCTCTTTGCCTCATTTTTCAGTTATGCTCATGGATTATCTTGGTGTCTCTGAGTCCAAGGATCTTTGGGAATCTTATTTATTCATGCAATTACCTACCTGCTTGTCCAACTTTCTAAACTTACTCTTATGATAAAGAAAAACTTAGAAAGAGTTCCCAAGTCCCACCACTCCTGCCAACATTTTCACTCAATGCAACGTTTACAATGGGACCATTCACATTTATCACTGTGAAGTTATTTTATGAACACCATTGACTATTGTTTAGCACATTTGCAGAGAAAAATATTTGGTCTCCTGGAAATGCTGTATTTCCTCCAAAACCACCTTAGTTATATTTCTACAGCTCTGCTTGTGACATGATATGAACTTTCTAGGGAAGATAAGCAAGAAAAAATGAGTTTTCAGCTCTATGTTCATGAGCTTGTTTTCAGTGAAAACTATATAAGCTTTTAGAAATACATTTATGATCACTAAAATAAAATGACACTATAACTTAATTTTTATTGAGAGCTTGCTAAGTTCTAAGTACTTTGCAGATTATCTCATGCAACCCTCACAAGTACTCACTGAGGTAGGAGCTATTGTGTTCTCTGTTTCACACATGAAGAAGTGGAGGCATGAACTAGTAAATAACTCACATAAATTCACTTTGCTAGTAAATAATGCAATTAAGATTTGAACCCACGTTGTGTGCCATCAAAATCATGCTCTTTTTAAAATTTTTATTTTTATTTTAAATTGTTGTGGGTACATAGTTGTTGTATGTATTTATTGGGTACATGAGATGTTTTGATACTGCCAGGCAATTTGAAATAAGCACATCATGGAAAACGGGGTATACATTCCCTCAAGCATTTATTCTTTGGTTTGCAAACAATCCAATTACACTCTTCAAGTTATTTAAAAATGTACAATTAAGTTATTATTGTCTATAGTCATCCTGTTGTGCTATCAAATAGTAGGTCTTATTCATTCTTTATCTATTTTTTTGTACCCATTAACCATCTCCACCTTGCCCACCAGAGCCCCCTCCCCCACTTCCACTACGCTGCTCAGCCTCTGGTCACCATTCTTCTACTCTCTATGTTCATGAGCTTGTTTTTATTTTTAGATCCCACAAATAAGTGAGAACATGTGATGTATGTCTTTTTGTGCTTGGCTAATTTGACTTAACATAACGTTCTCCAGTTCCATCCATATTGTTGCAAATGACAGTATCTCATTCATTTTTATGGCTGAATAATACTCCATTGTGTATATGTACCATATTTTCTTTATCCATTCATCTGTTGATGAACACTTAGGTTGCTTCCAAATCTTGGCTATTGTAAACAGTGCTGCAATGAACATAGGAATGCAGGTATCTCTTTGATATACTGATTTCCTTTCTTTTGGGCATATACCCAGCAATGGGCTTGCTGGATCATATGGTAGCTCTATTTGTAGTTTTTTTGAGGAGACTCCAACCTGTTCTCCATAGCGGGTTTACTAATTTACATTCCCACCAACACTGTACAAGAATTTCCTTTTCTCCACATCCTTGCCAGCATTTGTTATTTCCTGTCTTTTGGATAACAGCCATTTTAACTAGGGTGAGATGATATCTCACTGTAGTTTTGATTTGTATTTCTCTGATGATCAGTGATATTGAGCACTTTTTCATATGCCTGTTTGCCGTTTGTATGTCTTCTTTTAAGGAATGTCTATTCACATCTTTTGCCCATTTTTGGATTAGATTATTAGATTTTTTCACTTAGAGTTGAGATCATTATATATTCTGGTTATTAATCCTTTGTCAGATGGGTAGTTTGCAAATATTTTCTCCATTCTGTGGGTTTTCTCCTCACTTTGTGGATTGTTTCCTTTGCTGTGCAGAAGCTTTTTAACTTGATGTGATATCATGTGTCCATTTTTGCTTTGGTTGCTTGTGCTTGTGGGGTATTGCTCAAGAAATTTTTGCCCAGACAAATGTCCTGGAGATTTCCCCAACGTTTTCTTGTACTAGTTTTATAGCTTGAGGCCTTAAATTTAAGTATTTAATCTGTTTTGGTTTGATTTTTGTATTTGGTGAGAGATAGGGGTCTACATTCCTCTGCATATTGATATCCAGTTTTCCAAGCACTGATATCAAAGAGACAGTCTTTTCCCCAGTGTATGTTCTTGGCACCTTTGTTGAAAATAAGTTCACTGTAGGTATGTGGGCTTGTTTCTGGGTTCTCTAGTCTGTTCCCTTGGTTGATGTGTCTGTTTTTATACCAGTGCCATATTGTTTTGGTTACTGTAGCTCTGTAGTATAATTTGAAGTCAGATAATGTGATTCCTCCAATTTTGTTCTTTTTGCTTAGGATAGTTTGACTATTCTGGGCCTTTTCTGATTCCAAATAAACTTTAGGATTATTTTTTCTATTTCTGTGAAGAAAGGCATTGGTATTTTGAAAGAGATTGCATTGAATCTGTAGCTTGCTTGGGGTAATATGAACATTTTAACAATATTGATTCTTCCAATCCATGACCATGGGATATTTTTCCATTTTTCAGTGTCCTCTTCAGTTTATTTCATCAGTGTTTTATATTTTCATTATAGAGATTTTTCATTTCTTTGGTTAATTCCTAGGTCTTTAATTTTATGTGTGGCTATTGTAAATGGGATTACTTTTTAATTTCTTTTTCATATTGTGCACTGTTGGCATATAAATGCTACTGAATGTTGTATATTGATTTTGTATCTTGCAACTTTACTGAATTTACTTATCAGTTCTAATAGTTTTCTTGTGGAGTCTTTAGATTGTTCCAAATATAAGATTGTATCATCTGCAAACAAGTATAATTTGCCTTCTTCTTTCCAATTTGAATGCCCTTTATATCTTTCTTTTTTATGATTGCTCTAGCTAGGACTTCTAGCACTATATTGAATAACAGTGGTGACAGTGGGCATCCTGTCATGTTCCAGATCTTAGAGGAAAGCCTTTTGGTTTTACCCCATTCAGTATGATACTAGCTGTGGGTCTATTTTATATGGCTTTTATTGAGGTATGTTCCTTCTATCCCCAGTTTTTTGAGGGTTTTTATCATGGAGGGTTATCAAAGTCTATCAAATGCTTTTTCCACTTCAGTTGAAATGATTATATGATTTTCATCCTTCATTCTGTTGATATGATGTATCACATTGATTGATTTGCATATGTTGAACCATCCTTGCATCCCAGGGATAAATCCCACTTGGTTATGATGAATGATCTTTCTAATGTATTGTTGAATTCAGTTTGCTAGTATTTTGTTGAGGATTTTTGCATCCATGTTCATTGAAGATATTGGCCTAGAGTTTTCTTTTTTTGATGTGTCTTTTTCTGGTTTGGGTAACAAGCCTCATAGAATGAGTTTGGAAGTATTCTCTCCTCCTCTATTTTTTGGAATAGTTTGGGTAGGATTGGTATTCGTTCTTGTTTAAATGTTTGGTAGAATTTAACAGTGAAGCCATAGGGTCCCAGGCTTTTCTTTAGAGGGAGATATTTTATTACAGCTTCAAGCTCTGTACTAATTATTGGTCTGTTCATGTTTTGGATTTTTTCTTGGTTAGGTCTTGGTAGCTTTTATGTGTCTAGGAATTTGTGAATTTCTTCCAGATTTTTCCAATTTTTTGGCATGTAGTTGCTCATGGTAGCCACTAATCATCCTTTGGATTTCTGCAGTATCAGTTTTAATGTATCTTTTTTCATTTCTCATTTTATTTATTTGTATTTTTCTCTTTTTTTCTTAGTTAGTCTGGCTAAAGGTTTGTTAATTTTGTTTAACTTTTCAGAAAAGCAACATTTCGTTTTCTCCCTGTTTTATCATTTCATTTTCATTTATTTCTGCTCTAATCTTTATTATTTCTTCTTTTCTACTAATTTTGGGTTTGGTTTGCTCTTGCTTTTCTAGTTCTTTAAGATGCATCATTAGATTGTTTATTTGAGTTTTTTCTCTTTTTCGATGTAGGCACTTACAGTTATAAGCTTCTCTCTTAGTATTGCTTTTGCCTTATTCCATAGTTTTTGGCTTGTTGTGTTTCCATTATTATATATTTCAAGAAATTTTTCAATTTCCTCTTAATTTTTTCATTGACCCGCTTGTCATTCAGGAGTCTTTTTTTTTTTTTTTTTTTTTTCTGAGGCGGAGTCTCGCTCTGTCGCCCAGGCTGGAGTGCAGTGGCGCGATCTCGGCTCACTGCAAGCTCTACCTCCCGGGTTGAAGCGATTTTCATGTCTCAGCCTCCTGAGTAGCTGGAATTACAGGCATGCGCCACCACAACAGGCTAATTTTTGTATTTTAGTAGAGATGGGGTTTCACCATGTTGGCCAGGCTGGTCTCAAACTCCTGACCACAGGTGATCCGCCCATCTCGGCCTCTCAAGGTGCTGGGATCACAGGTATGAGCCACTGCGCCTGGCCCAGGAGCACATCATTTAATTTCCATGTGTTTGTATTGTTTCCAAAATTCCTCTTTTATTAATTTCTAGTTTGTTCCATTGTGGTCAGAGAAGATGCTTGATATTATTTCAATTTTTTATGTTTTAAGACTTGCTTTTGAGCCTAACATATGGCCTATTCTTGAGAACGATCCATGTGCTTAGGAAAAGAATGTGTAGTTTGCAGCTATTGGATAAAATGTTCTGTAACTATATATTAGATCCATTTGTTCTGTAGTGCAGATTAAGTCTGATGCTTTTTTGTTGATTTTCTGTCTGGAAGATCTGTCTAATGCTGAAAGTGGGGTGTTGAAGTCTCCAACTATTATTGTATTGGGGCCTATCTCTCTCTTTAGCTTTAATAATATTTGCTTTATATATCTGGTGCTCTAGTTTTGGGTGCATATATACTTAAAATTGTTATATTCTTTTGCTCAGTTGACCCTTTATCATTATATGATGACCTTCTTTTTCTCTTTTAGCTTTTGTCTTGTAATATATTTTGTTGGATCTAAGTATAGTTGCTCTTTTGGTTTCCTTTAGGCATGACATAGCTTTTTCTATCCTTTTATTTTCAGTCTATGTGTGTCTTTATAGGGTAAGCATATTTCTTGTAGGCAACAGGTACATGGGTCTTATTTTTTCATCCATTTAGCCAGTCTATGCCTTTTGAATGGAGAGTTTAATCAATATATATTCAATGTTACTATTGATAAGTAAGGACTTACTCCTACCATTTTATTATTTGTTTTATGTTGTCTTGTGGTGACTTTTTCTTCATTCTTTCCTCCCTGTCTTCCTTTAGCAAAGGTGATTTTCTCTGGTGCTATGATTTAGTTTCTTGCTTTTTATTTTTTGTGTATACATTGTATGTTTTTTGGTTTGAGGTTGCCATGTGGTTTGCAAATACTGTTTTATAACCCATTATTTTAACCTGATAACAACTTCACACTGTTTGCACAAACAAGCAAAAAGAAAACTAATAAAAACTCTACATCTTCACTTTGTCCTCCTGCTTTTTAACTTTTTGTTTTTTTTTTCTATTTATATCTTATAGTACTGTGTCTTGAAAATTGTAGTTATTATTTTTTTTCTTTTCTTTCTTTTTTTATTATTATACTTTAAGTTTTAGGATACATGCGCACAATGTGCAGGTTAGTTACATATGTATATTTTTGACTCATTCATCATCTAGCCTTTCTGCTTAGGATAAGAGTAGTTTACACACCACAGTTACAGCATTACCATATTCTGTGTTTTTCTGTGTACTTACTATTATCTGTGGTTTTTGTATCTTCAGATGATTTTCTTATTGCTCATTAACATCCTTTTCTTTCTGATTGAAGTACTCCCCTTAGCATTTCTTGTAGGACAGGCCCGGTGTTGATGAAATTCCTCAGTTTTTGCTTCTCTGGGAAAGTCTTTATTTCTCCTTCATGTTTGAAGGATATATTTTTGCCAGATGTACTATAATATTCTAGGGTAAAAGCTTTTTCCTTCAGCACTTTAAATATGTCATGCCTCAGTCTCCTGGCCTGTAAGGTTTCCACTGAAAAGCCCACTGCCAGACATATTGGAGTTCCATTGTATGTTGTTTGTTTCTTTTCTCTTGCTGCTTTTAGGAGCCTTTCTTTATCCTTGACCTTTGGGATTTTGATTATTAAATGTCTTGAGGTAGTCTTCTTTGGCTTAAATCTATTTGATGTTTTATAACCTTCTTGTACTTGGATATTTATGTCTTTTTGTAGGTTTGGGAATTTCTCTGTTATCCCTTTCAATAAACTTTCTCCCCCTATCTCTTTCTGTGTCTCCTCTTTGAGGCCAATAACTCTTAAATTTGCCATTTTGTGGCTATTTTCTAGATCCCGTAGCCATGCTTCATTGTTTTTAATTCTTTTTTCTTTTGTCTCCTTACTGTGTATATTCAAATAGCCTGTCTTCAAGGTCATTAATTCTTTCTTCTGTTTGATCAATTCTGCTAGTAAAGGAATCTGATGCATTCTTTAGTATGCCAATTGCCTTCTTCAGCTCCAGAATTTTTGCTTTATTCCTTTTATTTCAATCTCTTTGTTAAATATATCTCATAGAATTCTGAATTCCTTCTCTATGTTATCTTGAATTTCTTTTGAGTTTTCTTAACACAGTGATTTTGAATTCTCTGAAAGGTCCCATGTCTCTGTTTCTTCAGGATTGGTCTCTGGTGCGTTATATAATTTATTTATGGAGGTCATGTTTTCCTGGATGTTGTTAATGCTAGTAGATGTTCTTTGGTGTCTGGGCATTGAAGAGTTAGGTATTTCTTATGGTCTTCACAGTTTGGGCCTTTTTGTACCTATCCTTCTTGGGAGGTTTTCCAGATATTTGAAAGAACTTGAGTGTTGTGACCTAACATCTATCTGCTTTAGGGGGGCACCTCACACCCAGTAACACTGTGGTTGCAGACTTGTAGAGGTACTACCTTAATGGTCTTGGAGATCCTGGAGAACTCTCTGGGTTACCAGGCAGAGACTCTTGTTCTCTTCCCTTACTTTCTCCCAAACAAAGAGAGTTTCTCTCTCTTTGCTCTGAGCCACCTAAACCTGGGGCTTTAGTGACACAAGCACACCTGTAGCCACCACTGCTATGACTGTGCTGGGTCAGACCTGAAGCCAGCACTGAGTCTTGTCCAAGGTTTGCTGTGACCACTCCCTGGCTACTGCCTATGCTTACTCAAGGCCCTGGGGCTGTACAATCAGCTGGTGGCAAAGCCATCCAGGTCTATGTCCTTCCTTTCAGGACAGTGAGGTCCCCCAGGCTCTGGGTCCTGAGGTGCCATCTAGGAGTCAGGGACTAGAGTCAAAAACCTTAGATGTCTACTTGGTGTTCTATTGTGCTGCAGCTAATGTGGTGCTCAAACAATAAGATGCAGTTCTTCCCACTCTTCTCTCCCCTTTCCAAAGGCAGAGGAGCCTCACCCCGTAGCCACCACCACCCTAGGCCATGAGAAGTACTGCCAGACTACCACTGATGTTCCCTTATGGCCCAAAGGCTCTTAAGTCAGCTTGTGGTGAATGCTGCTTGGCCTGGGACTCACCCTTCAGGGCGGTGGGCTTCCCTCTGGCCCAGGGAAGGCCCAGAAATGCCATCCAAGAGTCAAGTCATGGAATCAAAGATCCTAAAAGCCCACTTGGTGCTCTACCCACCCCTGGTCCTGCTGGTACCTCAGTTGTAAGATAAAGTCCCCTTTATTTTTCCCTCTGCTTTTCTTCAGTAGAAAGAGTTTTGCCCTATAGCCACCACAGCTGGTAATCTGCTGAGTTTCACCTGAAGCCAGCAAGGCTCAGAGGCTCACGTAAGTCCCTTGATGTAGTATCTGGGTACTGCTGCTGGTTATGTAATTTCCTGTTTAAGCTCTTCATAGGTATTATCTACTGAATCCTCAAAATAAACTTACACAGTTGAATACTATTATTATCCCCATTTTAGAAATAAGGAAACTGAGTTACAGTAAAGCAATAACTTGACTAAGGGCATATATCTAGGAAGTGGTTTCAGAACAGAGAGTGAACCCATGTGTTTAACAGTTTCCTCCTAAAGTATCACCACAGTGATGGTAAATTACTTTTTAAATGCTATATACTTATGGTCCAAGAGTATGGGTGAGAATGCAATAGCCATAATATATCTATCTATCTATCTATCTATCTATCTATCTATCTATCTATCTATCTATCTATCTATCTATCTAGATATCTATCTATCTATATAGATAGATAGATATAGATATAGATATATATATATATTTTTTTGAGATGAAGTTTCGCTCTTATTGCGCAGGCTGGAGTGCGATGGTGCAATCTCAGCTAACTGCAACCTCTGCCTCCCAGGTTCAAGAGATTCTCCTGCCTCAGCCTCCTGAGTGGCTGGGATTACAGGCATGCGTCACCACGCCCAGCTAATTTTTGTAGTTTTAGTAGAGACGGGGTTTCTCCATGTTGGTCAGGCTGGTCTCGAACTCTTGACCTCAGATGATCCACCTTCCTTGGCCTCCCAAAGTGCTGGGATTACAGGTGTGAGCCACTGCACCCGGCCTTAGCAGTAACATTTTTAAGGTGGTAGTAAAGGGTGAGAGGAAACAAACCTAGCAGTTTGCAGACATTGGAAAGTGAGTCAGTGATGGGGGATGCCCAGCAGCAAGCTAGCCCATTTTCACAACCCAGAGTTCAGGACTGTGGAGGAAACAAGGACTTGAAAGACTAGAGCTAGAGAAGGGGCTGAAATGATTTTCTGAATCATGTATAATAGATGTTTAAACTCCTGGAACCCTACTCATACCCTGAGGATCCCAGCAACTGCCTCTCGCTAACCTTGGCAGAACACTGGACTTTTGCTGTAAAGGCTAAATCAGAGGAATTCGGGAATAGAGTCCCCAGGCACAGCTGATGGGAGAGGTACTGCTCTGGAACAACAGAGAACCAAGTGGAAATCTACAGGGACCAATGTGATGGTCCCAGACTATGAAAAATATTAGAATCCAGATTTATAAGGAAGAGGACTGGAGAAGATTGGAGAAGTCCTCTTCTGAAAAATTGGTTAACCAATGAGAAAATCCTGTAGATGCTGACTAGGAAGGTGATTCCTAAAGTGGTCACATCAGGCCTTTCTTTGGTGAATAAAGAGGGCTATCCCCTCACAGAGGGGGGCTTTGAATGAAGTTTTTACCCTCTCCCATAAATATAAGCAGACAGCCAGAGATGTCAAGATATTTTTAGTAAACCTCTAATTTGAAAGACAGACAAATTAAAAAAACAGACAAATAGCAAATATAACAAAACGAATGAACCTAATTTGGAGTATACAGAAAACATGCAGGAAATGGAAAACTTAAACAAGTATTTAAAATCCTCAGACAGATAAGAGAGCACATGCCATCTATGACGCATGAACAGGAGGTTATTAAAAAAACAGAGAACCCAAACAAAACTTCCAGAAATTAAAATGTATCACAATGAAAAATTAAATATAAGAATTAGGCAATAGAATTGAAGATAGACTTTTGTCCCCAAAAGTAGAACTAAAGGACAGAGATATCACACAGGAAAGAAAAAATAAAAACAATAAGAGTGTCAGTCCTGGAGATCCAACATCCAAATAATAAGGTTCCAAAAAGGAAGGGCAGAGAAAATAGAAAGCTACTCATTTTAAAGATGACTCAATAAATTTCCCAAGCTGAAATACATGAGTATCTAGGTTGAATACTCTGCTTGAATGTCCAGCAAAGTGGATAAAAATAGATCTTTACTAAGTAGCAAATGGTGAAATTTCAGAATAATGGGGGACAGAATGATTGTAAAAACCTCCACACACACACACACTTTAATGTTCTCACTAACAGACATGCAGGTTACTTTCACAGAGTCAAAGTAGAAATGAGACCATACTCCTCCAGAATGGCCTGGGAAGCTAGCAGAAATATGCACTAGGAACAATGAGAAATGTCATCAATGTTCTCAGGGAAAATGACTTAAAAATTAGAGTTTCATACCCCATCTGATGTTCAACCAAGTGTGGGAGTAGATTAAGGATATTTCCAGGTCTATAAATCTCAACATTTTAGCTTTCCCCTCTTCTCAAGAAGCTCCTAGCCAACGTGTTCCACCCCATTATTAGGGGTGTGAGCAGTAGTGAGGAAGGCATAGGCTGCGGAGAAATAGATGAGGGCGTATTCATCTACCAGGGCTGCTGTAACAAAGTACCTTAGACTGGGTGGCTGACACAACAACAATTTACCTTTTCACCATTCTCCAGGTTGGAAATTTCAGATTGAAATCAAGGAGGGTGAGCTCATGGTGAGGGCTCTCCCTCTGGCTTGTGGTCACTTGTGTCCTCTTCTATGGACACTGCACCTATAGGGTCGAATTTCACCCTTATGACCTCATCAAACATTAACTGTTTCCTTACTTCAAATACAGCCACACTGATGGGTCAGGGTTCAACATACATATTTTAGGGAGGATGCAAACATTCACTTCATAGCAGGCACCCCACGGAAAGGAAATCCTCAGCACGGTGGTGAAGGAAGCCCAAGGATGGTAGCTTTGGCACATCCAGGAGGATTTGATGTGCTTGGGTGTATTGAGAGGGGACTTATCCTCATGTGTGAGATTTTGGGGATGCCTTAAAGGTAGACAAAAATTAAAAAACTTCTTTCTTCCCTGAGAGAGAAGGAGAGAAAGAAGGGGGAAGTTTGGGAGAGGGGATTACTTACTCTAGGGAAAATGCAATGTTGACCCCGGAAAATAAATGTAATAATACTTCGTGGCTCAGCTGTGACTAATGATGTACTCATAGGGAAGTGAACAACAAATACAGAGCTAACTACAGCTTCTGATATAACTGTACTAGGGGACTAGGGGAAGGTACGCTATGTTAGGGTTTCTGGGGTGGAATGTTAGAGATTTAAGTCCTCATCTGCTTAGTGGAATCCAGTAACAATATTTGAGACAGAAACCAAAAAATAGCAGTATATGCACTGAAAGAAACCCCAGAAATTTGGCTGCAAACAATACCAGAAAATATAAATATTAGCATAATCTGTTAAAGGAATTGAAGTGTTTACCTTTGGTCTTCAGTGATAATGGACAGGAACCTGTTTGACATACGCACGTGCACACACATATTCATGTATGTACATGCACATATATGGATGTACTCATATACACAAACACACGTATATATACACCTTTGCTAAAAATAAATGAATGAACAAACAGAACAAGTAGCCTGAGATTATCTGGCTGCTAAAGGATAAGGCAGCACTCCCCCTAAATTTGGCTTTTCTCCTGTCCCTATTGTCTTTGCTCTTAACCACTTTTCTACATTGTCTTCCAAGTTACCACCTCCTCCTTGGTAATGGTGGTGGTGGCGGCTAGCATTGAGGTACACATGAACCCACCCTTCAAGCTCTGATCATCTCTCCCAAAGCAGTACCCATCATTTCACATTGACTGGGATAGAAATCCTTGCAGATATAGGAATCCCTTTAGGGAAACCTGTGGTTGAGGTTTGTAGTTGACTCTCCCTATAGTCCAGATTCCCACATACAACATGAGCAATATCTAGAAGACATCACATTTCCCACCAGGCTCATAGCATGCTTCATATTAAGTGCATCCTTACTTTTTGTTTCTTTAGTTTGGGCCCCAGAGACTGCGCAGCCACCCATTCGTGGTTAGCATTGGTACCAGCAGATTATAAATGTACAGCTCTGACTAGTTTTTCTGAAACAAATCTGGGGTTAATGTGTGACTGTGCTTTGCCTTCCTTGTTCATTTAATTCCCTCCGGCATAGAAAGAGTCATCTCAAAAAAGGAGTTTGATAAAGTACCTGTAATTAAAAATTACCTTGCGGGCTCCTGCCCTTTCTCTGTGTTTGGTTAATAGAAGGTTTCTATCAAGCTCACATGAAGGTTCAGTCATCAGTATTTCAAACCTGCTCGTATATCTGTGTACTCGGCGGAATTGTGAATTCCTTAGAGACCTTCACTATTTTCAATTTGTCGTTCTCATTATTATTTCATGAGCAAGGTGAAAAGGAGAGGATGCACAACAGAAGAGGTTAAAAGGAGGGTGAGGGAAGACAGTGTACTAGGCAGAGGAGAGAGAAGGGAGAGGGGAGGTGGATGATGGGTGCATAAGAAATGTTAGGGAGAAAGTAGAGGAGAAGAGAATTCCTAGGAAGAGCTAAGGGAAGGATCAGAAGTGTGCAAGGTAAAACAATAAACCAAGAGAGAAGAGAAATTACGTAAACCTAGGGAGGTGCAGATAAATGAAGAGCATTGTAGCTTTTAGGTCCCTGAGATACCACTGTCTGCACTATAGGATCTATAATTACTGAGGTCTGTGGCCAAAAAAGAAAGTTGGTTTCATGTGATTCTTATGATTTGAGCACTATATTTAACTCCGTGTTGCAATCCTTTCTCTGCCTCCTGATTTCCATGGTAGAATGGTTAAATCATCATTCTTGCTCTCACTCTCTTATTCACTTGTTATTTGCTTAGCAGCTTCCTATGTGGCAGGTTCTTTTCTCAGCTCCAGATGGTGACCTTGACTGGGCTAAGTCACCAAAAGGTCAGAAACATGGAGAGGTAATTACTGGAACAAAATAGTATTCAGTTTGAAAATTTAGCCACACTGCAGGTGTACATAATGCTTAAAACACACTTAGGGACAATGGACAAGAATATTTTTATTGGGCTAAGAATAAAGTCACTCTGGGAAGGGAATCCCTGGGAAGTCCTATAGACAATCTCCACAATATTGTAAAAGCAGTTTTGTTCTTGCTGCTTTCATTTATGTAGTTAGAGTGTAAACACTCTAGAATTTCTATCTCTATTTCTATCATTGTTTTATTTTAAAAATTCTATTATGAAGAAACTCAAACATATGGAAAAGTTAGAAGTACACATTTTTATGTCCAGCACCTGTTTTCCTCAATTAACATTTCACTCCACTACCTTTATATCCATCCACCCTCTATCCATTTGTCAGTCTCTCTCTTTCTCTTTTTTTTCTTTCCACTTCACATAGAATTCTGGCTGGCATGCATTTTTTTTCCTCCTTAGTTTACTAAGAACTCATTTACTTTCATTAGTGATTACAGTACATTTCTCTCCTTCTGTAGTGTAGATTCTCCTTTTAATCAATATTCCCGATCTGTCATTTTTCACTTGTTCTTATATCTTCCTAATCTCTACCCTTGTTTAAAATAAAAGTAGACATTTGTGCTTGATTTTGTCCTTCCTTTTTGTTTTGTTTTGAGTGTTTGTTAGTTTTTCCTTGACCATGTAATACTAGCAGAAGAAGTGAGAGACCCTCACTGTTGTATTCTTTAGAAAAAGAATATTTGATCCACTTACAGGATCAGATTTGCTTTGGGTTTTATTCCAAATTCAGTCTAAGCCCTCATGATATCCCCCTTTGGTTGCTAATATCAGCTCTTTAAAAGAGTTGTTGCACGGTCTTTTGACTTTCATGATTTCTCTGAGGAGAAGTCAGCAGTTGTATTAGTCCGTTCTCACATTGCTATAAAGAAATACCTGAGGCTGGGCAATTTGTAAACAAAAGAGGTTTAATGGGCTCATGATTCACAGGCTGTGCAGGAAGCATGATGCTGGCATCTGCTTGGCTTCTGGGGAGGCCTCAGGAAACTTTCAATCATGGCAGAAGGCAAAGCAGGAACAGGTATCTTCACATGGCTGGAACAGGAAGGAGAGAGAGAGCGGGGAGGCGCTACACAATTTTCAACAACCGGATATCATACCCAGTCACTATCAAGAGAATTGCACCGAGGGGATGGTGCTAACCCATTCATGAGAATTCCACCACCATGATCCCATCACCTCCCACCAGGCCCTACCTTTAACACTGGGGATTACAATTCAACATGAGATTTGTTGGGAACACAGATCCAAACCATATCAGCATTCGTTCAAATAGTTGTTAGATATAAAGTTTTCCCTCTCTGGATTTTTCTTTTCCAAGATTTCCACTCTCATTTTTTCTATTAGCTATAGTTGCCTGTAACTATACCCTGTGGTTCTTTTAGCTGGCAAGACTGTAGCTTTTCCTTCCTTTGGAGAGTTAGCCACATTTCATGGCATAGTCTTGAGCCTACCTGAGGCTAAAAACTCTAAAAACAAAAGCAATGACCATTTTCCATTTTTTTTCAAGTGTCTACTCTAGTTTCTGCCTGCTTTTATTTAATATCTAGTCCCTCTAGTTAGTTGTTTTTAAATATTTTTTCAAAGATTATATGGCTGTTATCATCAGAACATTTTTCTCCAGTAGGAGCTAATTGGCCATAGCAGAGGCAAACTTTCCGATGCGCATACATATTGCATTGCTTCATATATATGTATCCATGAACAATATACATTATAGTTTTACATATTTTCTAGGATGAATAATATGCATATTGTACATATGCTTCTGCAACTTGTTCTTTTTTGCTCATTATGTTTTTGTGATTTATGCATGTTGGTAACCATAGCCCTATTTTATTCAGTGTAATTTCTGTATAGTATTTTCTTGTATGAGTGGACAAAAATGAATTTATCCAGTCCATTATTGAGAGATATTTGGATTATTTCTATTTTTTAAAGGCTACATATCATTCTTTATATTGCCTTATGCATATCAGTGAAAGGTATTTTAGCATCAGAAGCATCAGAAGTGGTATGATAAAGTAAAAGTCCTATGCATATTCAACTTCGTTAGATCACTCAAAATTGGCTCAAAATAATCACAGCCTCTCCAGTAGCTGGCATTACAGGCCCGTGCCACCACTCCTGGCTAATTTTTGTATTTTTAGTAGAGACGGGGTTTTGTCATGTTGGCCAGGCTGGTCTCAAACTCCTGACCTCAGGGGATCTGCCCGCCTCAGCCTCCCAAAATACTGGGTTTACAGGCATGAGTCACTGTGCCTGGCTGAAATAGTACCTTATTCTTTCAATTTACATTGCCTGAATTTGAGTGTCTTTTCATATTTATTTACTATTTGGCACTCTTCTTTTGTTATTATATATTAATATCATTTGTTCGATTTTTTATTCAGTTTTTCTTCTTGATGTAATTTTATATAGTGATTTATCTATCCATCATACTAGTTATTCCACTTACATATATATCTAAACATTTTTTAAACGTGTTTGTGGCTTTTAAAAACTGCTCATATTTGTCTTTTGCTAAACAGAAGTTTTAAAATTTAAAATAGTCACATTTACCATTTTAAAAAAAAGGTTTGTGTTTTCTGTGTCTTGTTTAAGAAATCTTTATGTACTTGAAGTCTTAAAGATATTTTTCATTTTTTTCTCCTTACAGTTTGAATATTTGAATGTTTTCAAAATTCATGATGAAACTTAATCCCCAATGCAACAGTATTAAACGGTGGGGCTTTTAGGAAGTGATTAGGGCTCCCCAATCTTGAATGGGATTAGTGCCTTATAAAAAGGCCGGAGAGAACCAGACAGGCGTTTTGTCCTTCTGCTTTCTGCCATGGGCAGATGCAGCAACAAGGCACCGTCTTTGAAGCAGGAAGCACTCATTAGACACCAAATCTGTTGGCTCCTTGATCTTGGACTTCACAGCCTCCAGAACTGTCAGAATGTAAAATTTTGTTTATAAATTATCTAGTCTAAGGTATTTTATTACAGCAATGCAAACAGGCTAAGACAATATCTTCTAAGAAAAATACTACTTTCTTATGCTTATTCGTCTAAATTGTCTCAGTAATCCTGGCTCTTTACTCCTTATAAATTTCAGCTGGTCAAATTCCAAAAATTACTTTATTGGATTATGACCACAATTGCAATTAATTTATAGATAAATTGGGGAAATATTTTAATTCTTCATTATATTCAGTGTTTTCACTAATAATATCTATATGAATATCTGTCTATATCTGTACCCACCTCTATTCTATGTGTGTCTATGTCTGTATCTATGTCTATCTCTATAATTATATTGATGGCTATAAAGATGTATCTACATTATATAGGTTTTTATTTTTTATTCAAAAATGATTTGCAATTTTAAAAATGAAATATCTAAACATCTTTAAAAACATTTATTCCAAATGATTTATGCTTCCTGTTGCTATTATGAAATTATTGGTATTTTACAATTTTGTTATGTTTAATTATTGTTTTCTGTACAGGGATACTGCTGCTATTTTTATGTAAATCTTGTATCCAAGGATATTTTATTTATTAAATAAATGTTGTTTTTAATTGACACATAGTAATTGTACAAATTTGTGGAGTACATAATGATGTTTTGATACATATATACATTGTGTAATGATCAAATTATTATATTTAGCATATTCATCACCTCAAACATTTATTATTTATTTGTGGCAAGAACATTCAGAATCCTCTCTTCTAGATATTTTGAAATATACACTGTAATATTGTTTACTATAGTTACCCTACAGTAATACAGAACATCAGAACTTATTCATCGCATGTAACTGTAATTTTGTACTCATTGATCAATCTTTCTTCATCCTCTGCTTCCCCCTACACTCCCAGGTCTCTGGTAACCAGTATTCTACTCTGTACTTCTATGAGATTAGCTTTTATAGATTCCACAAGTGAGGGAGATCATGTGGTTTTTGTTTTTCTGTGCCTGGCTTATTTCACTTAGCATAATGTTCCCCAGGTTCATTCCTGTTGCCACAAATAACAGAATTTTATTCTCTTTTATGGCCGAGTAGTATTCCCTTGTGTATACATAATGCAATTTCTTTATCCATTTGTCCAGTGATGGACAATTAGGTTGACTCCACATCTTGGCTATTGTTAATCGTGCTGTGGTAAATATGAGGGTGCAGACATCTTTTTTTACATACCGATTTCATTTTCTTTAGATAAATGATCAGCAGTGAAATTGTTGAATCATGTAGTAAATCTATTTTTAATATTTTGAGAAATGTTCAGACTGTTTTTTATGATGGCAGTACTAATTTACATTGCTCCAACAGTGTGTAAGGTTATCAATTTTTCCACATCTGTACCAATGTTTATGTTTTGTCTTTTTATTTTTATTTTATTTTATCTTTATTATTATTATTATTTTTTGAGATAGAGTCTTGCTCTGTTGCTCAAGCTGGAGAGCAGTGGCTCAATCTCTGCTCACTGCAACCTCTGCCTTCCATGTTCAAGCAATTCTCCTGACTCAGCCTCCTGAGTAACTGGGATTACAGGCATGTGCCACTACACCCAGCTAACTTTTGTATAAATGTGGAGATGGGATTTCACTATATTGGCCAGGTTGGTCTTGAACTCCTGACTTCAAGTGATCTGCCCACATTAGCCTCCCAAAGTTTTTTTTATCTTTTTAGTAATAACCATTCTAATTGTGGTTTTGATTTTCATTTCTCTAATGATTAGTGATGAATATTTTTTCATGTACCTGTTGGCTGTTTGTGTATCTTCTTTTCTTAAATATTTAAAGTTAATTTAACTGATTTTATTTATAATTTTTAAAATGTTTAATTTCTGTGGGTACATAGTAGTATACATATTTATAGGGTATATGGATATGACATTTTGATATAGGCATACAATGCATAATTATAAAATGTATAATAATTACATTGATATAAAAATATCCCATATACCCTATAAATATATGTAATACATATAATAATAAATATAATACATAATACATAATAAACATATATAATAATCAGGGTAAATGAGATATCCCATTTAGCTTAGCCTGGCTAAAGATTTGTCAATTTTATTTATCTTTTAAAAATCAAACTTTTTATTTCATTGGTCTTTTATATTGATTTCTTTTTTCAATTTCATTTATTTCTGCTCTGATCTTTATTATTTATTGTTTTCTACTAATTTTGAATTTGATTTTCTCTTGCTTGTTAAATTCTTTTAGATGCATCATTATGTTGTTTATTTGAAGTTTTTCTTATTTTTTGATGTAGGCACTTATAGCTATAAACTTCCCTGTTAGTACTGCTTTTGCTGAATCCCATAGATTTTGGTATGTTATTATTGTTTGTTTCAAGAAAGTTTTCTATTTCCTTCTTAATCTCTTCATTGATCCACTAGTCATTCATTAACATATTATTTGATTTCTATCTGCTTGTGTAGTTTCCAAAATTCCTCTTGATACTGATTTCTAGTTTCATTTCATTGTGGTCATAGAAGTTACTTGATATTATTTCGATCTTTTTGATGTTTTAAGACTTGCTTTTGAGCCTAACATATGGTCTATCTTTGAGAATGATCTGTATGCTAAGGAGAAGAATGTATAGTTTGCAGCTGTTGGATGAAATGTTCTGTAACTATCTATTAGATCCATTTGGTCTATAGTAAAGCTTAAATCCAAAGTTTCTTTATTGATTTTCTGTCTGGAAGATCTGTCTAATGTAGAAAGTGGGATATTGAAGTTGTCAGCTATTATTGTATTAGGGTATATCTCTCTTTTCAGGTCTAATAATATTTGCTTCATATATCTGAGTGCTCCAATGTTGGGTGCATATAGATTTAAACTGTTATATCCTCTTGCTGAATTGACCCTTGTATCATTATATAATGACTTTCTTTGTCTCTTTTCATAGTTTTTGTCTTAAAATCTATTTTTTTTATGTAAGTATAGTTACTTCTACTCTTTTCTGGTTTCTGTTTGAATGGAATATCTTTTGCCATTCCTTTATTTTCAGTCTACATGTGTCTTTATAGGTAAAGTGTGTTTTTTTGTATGCAACACATTATTGGGTCTTGGTTTTTAAATTTATTCGGCCAGTCTATGTCTTTTGAATGGAGAGTTTAGTACACTTACATTAAATGTTATAACTGATAAGGACTTACTCCTGCCATTTTGAAATTTGTTTTCTGGTTGTTTTAAGATCTTTTTTTCTTCTTTCCTTCCTTTCTATCTTACTGGAGGTGATTTTCTCCAATGGTATAACTTAATTTCTCACTTTTTTTTGTGTGTGTACCTATTGTAGGTTTTTTGATTTGAGATTACCATGTGTCTTGCAAATATTATCCCATAACCCATTATTTTAAGCTGACAACAAGTTAACACTGTTTGCATAAACAAACTAAAAAACAACCAAAAAAAAAACCTAATGAAAACTCTACACCTCAACTTTATCCCACTGCTTTTTAACTTTTTATTGTTTCTCTTTATGTCTTATTGTACTACGTCTTTAAAAATTGTTGTTGTTACTACTTTTGAGTGGTTCATCTTTTAGTCTTCCTACATAAAATAATAGCAGTTTACACACCACACTTGCTGTGTTATGATATTCTGTGTTGTTCTGTGTACTCGCTATTACCAGTGACTTTTATACTTTCAGATGATTTCTTACAGCTCATTAAGTTTCTTTTCTTTTTGATTGAAGTACTCCGTTTAACATTTCTTGTGGGTCAGGTTCAGTGTTGATGAAATTCTTCAGCTTTTGTTTGTCTAAAAAGTCTTCATTTCTCCTTCATGTTTGAAGGATATTTCACCAGATATACTATTCTAGGGTACAAGGTTTTTCGTTCAGCACTTTAAATATGTTATGCCACTCTTCTGGTCTGTAAGGTTTCCACTGAAAAGTCTGCTTCTAAACATATTGTAGTCCATTGAATGTTATTTGTTTCTTCTCTCTTGATGCTTTTAGAATCCTTTCTTTATCTTTGGCCTTTGGGAGTTTGATTATTAAATGCCTTGAGGTAGTCTTCTTTGGCTTAAATCTGCTTAGTGTTCTATAACCTTCTTGTACTTGGATTGATATCTTTCTTTAGGTTTGGAAAGTTCTTTGTTATTATCCCTTTGAAAAAACTTTCTACCCCTATCTCTCTCTCTACCTCCTCTTATAGGCCAAAACCTTTTAGATTTGCCCTTTTGAGGCTATTTTCTAGGCCTTGTAGGTGTCCTTCATTTAATTTTATTTTTTCTCTTGTCTCCTCTTGACTGTGTATTTTCTAATAGCCTGTCTTCAAACTCACTAATTCTTTCTTTTGCTTAATCAGTTCTGCTTTTAAAAGACTCCGATTTTTAAAGACTCTGGTTTCAAAAGATTTTTCAGTATGCCAATTGCATTCTTTAACTGCAGAACTTCTGCTTGATTCTTTTTAATTGTTCCAATCTCTTTGTTAAATTTATCTGCTAGAATTCAGAAGTCTTTCTCTGTGTTATCTTGAACTTGTTTGAGTTTCCTTAACATAGCCATTTTGAATTCTCTGTCTGACAATCACATATCTATCCCTCTTTCTCCAGTATTGGTTCCTGGTGCCTTACTTAGTTCTTTTGGTAAGGTCATGTTTTCCTGGATGGTACCGATGCTTGTTGATATTTGTCAGTGTCTGGGCATTGACGAATTAGGTATTTATTGTAGTCGTCAGAGTCTGGGCTTATTTGCACCTGTTCTTGTTTGGAAGGCTTTCCAGGTGTTTGAAAGGACTTGGGTGCTGTGATCTAAGCCACATCTGCATTAAGGGGCACGCAAGACCCAGTCATGCTGTGAATCTTGCAGATTCACAGAGGTGCTACATTGGTGATCTCAGATAAGATCTAGAAAAATTTTCTGGATTACCAGTCTCTGCCTGTTCTCTTCCTTTACTTTCTCCCAAACAAATGAAGTCTCTCTTTCTGTGCTGAGCCGCCTGGAGCTTGGGGTAAGACGACACAAGAACCCCTGTGGCCACCATCATTGGAATTGCACTGGGTCAGGTTTAAGCCAGCACAGCACTGGGTCTTGCTCAAGGTATGTTAAAATTACTACCTGGCTACCACCTATGTTTACTCAAGACCTTGGGGCTCTACAAGATCTTAAGCAGGTGGTAAAGCCAGCCATGTTTGCTTCCTTCCATTTAGGGTGGTGAGTTCCCCCAGGCCCCAGGTGGATTAGGAGATGCCACCTGGGAGCCAGGTACTAGAGTCAAAAACCTTAGAAATATACCTTAGAAACCTTAGAATCTAGATTGGCAGAGGCTGAGTTGGCACTCAAATCATGAGACACAGTCCTTCACACTCTTCCCTCCCCTTTACACAGGCAGAGGGGCCTATCCCCATGGCCACCACCACCACAGGCCTAGGAAGAGTACTGTCAGACTGTCGCTGCTGTTCACTTAAGGCTCAAAGTCTCTTCAGTCAGCTTGTGAATGCTGCCAGGCCTGGATTTTTATTATTCAAGAAAGTGGGCTCCCTTATGGCCCAGGGTAGGTCCAGAAATGCTGTCCAAGAGCCAAGGCCTGGAATCGGAGACCCTAAGAGCCTACTTGGTACTCTTCTACACTGTGGCTGAGCTGGTACCGAAGCTGCAAGACAAAGCCCCCTTTATTTTCCCTCTCCTTTTTTCAAATAGAAGGGGTCTCTCCTCATAGCCATCACAGTTGTGAATATCCTGGGTCACAACCTAAGCCAGCATGTCCCAGAGTCTTACCCAAGGCCCATAGCATGTACTACCTGGATACTGCTGTGGATTACTCAAGGGCCAAGGGCTCTTTAGTCAGCAGGTGATGAATTCGCCAGTGCTAAGTCCTTCCCTTCAAGGCAGCAGGTTCCCTTCCGGCCCAGAGTGTGTCTAGAAATGTCATCTGGGTATTAGAGCCTGGAAATGGGGCTCCATGAATCTGCCTGGTACCCTATCCTACTGTGGCTCAAATAGTATTCACTTTGCAAAACGAAGTATTCTTTTCTTTCTCCTTTCCTCCCCTCAATCAGAAGGAATGAGCCTCTTTAGGAACTGTGAGATGTGTTGCTTGGGGTTGGGGGAAGTCACTCCCTTAGCCACCCTGGCTGGTGTTTCACTAGGTCATGTGCTCCCCATGTCCACTGGTTGCAAGTTCAGCACAGCACCAGAACTTGCTTAGGATTTGCAGTCCTTTTGGCTTAGACTGCCCTTCAAAATTTATTTAGGATCCCAAAGTACATTAGTCCAAAGTGGGAAGGCTTGCTGAAACTCAAGTTCCAACCACTGGGATGGGTGATTCTCCTCTAGTTAAGGCTGGTCTAAATGCTTCCTCCATGGGTGTTGGCTGTTTTGCCTGCTGTTTGCAGCACTGCATTCCAATGCAATGCCACACAATTGCTGCACTCTCCGTCCCCCAATTTCACAGATTCTTTCTATGTACCATGTAGCCACTGTTGGGGAATGAGGGAGGGGTGGTGTCAGCAATGCAAGACTGTTTCCTACCCTCTTCAGTGCCTCTTTTAGTGATACGAGGTTAAAACTAGGTTCTGTGATTGCTTACCTGGTTTTTAGTTCTTATGAAAGTGCTTTTTTGTGTGTAGATAGTTGTCAAATTTGGTGTTCTTGTGGTGAGGATGATTGGTGGAGGCTTCTATTTGGTCCTCTTGCTCTGTCTCCTCCTCTTTGTATGTCTTATGTTGAGAAAAATCTATTTCAATCTTTTGCCCATTTTTTAATTGGATTATTGCTTTTTTGTTATTGCATTGTTTGAGTGCCTTATTATTCTGGATATTGACCCCTTGTCAGATGCACTGTTTGCAAATATTTCCTCCTAAGCTGTAGGTTGTCTTTTCACTTTGTTACTTCCTTTGTTGTAAAAAAGCATTTTAGTTTGATGTAATTCATTTGTCTGTATTTGCTTTTGCTGCTCATGCTTTTGAGCTCCTATCCAAATGGTTCATGCACAGATCAATGTTAGGAAGCATTTCCCCTATGTTTTCTTTTTCTTTTCTTTCTTTTTTTTTTTTTTTTTTTTTTTTTTGAGATGGAGTCTTACTCTGTCACCTAGGCTGGAGTGCAGTGGCACGATCTCATCTCACTGCAATCTCCACCTCCCAGGTTCAAGCAATTCTCCTGCCTCAGCCTCCCAAGTAGCTGGGATTACAGGCGTGTGCCACCATGCCTGGCTAATTTGCATATTTTTAGTAGAGAGGGGGTTTCACCATGTTGGTCAGGCTGGTCTTGAACTCCTGACCTCAGATGATCCACCTGCCTCGGCCTCCCAAAGTGCTGGGATTGCAGGCGTGAACCACTGTGCCCGGCCTCCCCTATGTTTTCTTCTAGTAATTTTATAATTTTGAGGCTTACATTTACATTTTTAATCCATTTTGAATTCATTTTTGCATATGGTGAGAGATAGGTATCTAGTTTTTTTTTTTGCACATGGATATATAGGTTTTCCAGCACCCTTTATTGAAGAGACTATTTTTTTCCCTCAATATGTGTTCTTGGTGCCTTTGTAAAAAACAATCGAGTGTAAGTGCATGGATTTATTTCTGGGTTTTTATTAGGTACTGTTGGCCTATGTGTCTACTTTTGTGCTAATACCATGTTATTTTGTTTACTACATCTTTGTCATAAATTTTGAGGTCTGGTAGTGTGATGCTTCCAGCTTTGTTCTTTTTGCTGAAGATTGCTTTGGCTTTCAGGAATGTTTCAGGTTCCAAATATATTTTAGGATTGTCTTCTTCTATTTCTGTTAAGAATGTCATTGATATTTTCATACAGATTGCATTCAATCTGTCAATTGCTTTGTGTAATATGAACATTTAAACAATATTAATTCTTTCAGTCCACAAATGTAAATATCATTCCATTTATTTGTGTGCTCCTCAATTTATTTTATCAATGTTTTATAGCTTTTATTGTGAAGATCTTTTACCTTCTCAGCTAAATTTATTCCTCAGTATTTTATCATTTGTAGTTATTGTAACTGGAATTGCTTTCTTGATGTCTTTTTCAAACAGCTTGCTATTGGCATATAGAAACACTACTGATTTTTGTATGTTTATTTTGTATCCTGCAACTTTACAGTTTGTTTATTAGTACTAACAGTTTGTGTGTGTGTGTGTGTGTGTGTAGTCCTTAGGGTTTTCTATGTATATAATCATGTCATCTGCAGAGAGAGACAATTTGACATTCTCTTTTTCGATCTGGAGGCCTTTTATTTCTTTCTCTTACCAGATCCATCTGGCTAGAACTTCCAGTACTATGTTGAGTGGAAATGGTAATAGTGAGCATCCTTGTCTTGTTCCGGATCTTAGAACAAAAGCTTTCTGTTTTTCTCTGATCAGTATAATGTTTACTATGTGTTTGTCATATATGTTTTTTTTTCTTGCTTCTTCTCTTTCTAATAGTCTCATAATGCAAACATTTGTTTACTTTATGATGCCCCATCAGTCCCATAGACTTTCTTTATTCTTTTTTTTCTTATTTCTTGTCTGATTAAGTTATCTCAAAAGACCTAGCCAGGTGTGGTGGCTCACGCCTATAATCCCAGCATTTTGGGAGGCCAAGGTGGGTGGATCACCTGAGGTCAGGAGGACCAGCCTGGCCAATATGGTGAAACCCTGTCTCTACTAAAAATACAAAAATTAACGGGTGTGGTGGTGGGCGCCTGTAATCCCAGCTACTCTGGAGGCTAAGGCAGGAGAATCACTTGAACCCGGGAGGTGGAGGTTACAGTGAGCCAAAATCATACCATTGCACTACATCCTGGGCGACAAGAGGGAAACTCCCTCTGAAATAAAAAAAAACAAAAACAAAAACAAAAAAACTTCAAGTTCAAAAATTCTCCATTTTGCTTGATGTAGTCTGTTGTTGAAACACTCAGTTATATTTTTTAATTCCACTCATTGAATTCTTCAGCCCCAAGATTTTTGTTTGGTTTATTTTTTGTAATATTCATCTTTGTCGAATTTCTTATTAAAAGTCACGAGTTGCTTTTCTGATTTTTTGAGCTTTTTATATGTATTATATTTCATTGAGTTTTCTTAAGAGCATTATTTTTCATTTCTTGTCAGGCATTTCACAGATTTCCTTTTTTGAGAGGGTCTGTTACTGGACAATTATTGTTTTCCTTTGAAGGTGTCATGCTTTTTCATGTTTCTTGTGTTCTTATGCTGATATCTTTGCATCTTGGTGGGACAGTTGACTCTTCCAATTTTGTGGAGTAGCTTTTGTAAGGAAAGACTTTTTTCTGTAGATGGGTCCTTGAATGTTGGTTGGGTAGTATACTTTGGCTTTGATTCTAGGTAGGTGCATTATTGTAGCCTTCACATAATTTCTTCAGCTATAATCAGTATCAGCAGTCTCTCTGAGTGCCTCAGTGGCTTAGGTTGTAAGTATTTGTGGAGCCAGTGGCATGGCTTTGCTGGTTGTGGTGCTGCTGGGTGAGCTGGTCCTCAGGCCTTGGAGGGCAAGCACAAAGCACAGTGGTTCTGCCAGTTGCAGGGTTGGCAGTATTGGGAGTGAGGTCACTGAGGAGGCCTCAGTCCCTAAGGAGGTACACAATATGGTGATTCTGCTAGTCACAGGGGCAGCCTCCCTGCTGTGAAGAATTTCCTGTTCTTTGGGTTGCAGAGATCCACTTGGGCTTGGGTGCTAGTGACATGGCTGGTCTGCTGGGTCTAGGCTTTGAGTAGCCAGGTTTGTGGTGTGGCAGCCAGTTGTGTGAGCATGGTGGAGTAACAGCAGGGCCCATCCTGCCTCCAGATGGCCCCTGCAGCAGAATGCAGTCTTGTAGTGACTTCCATCTCAAGATGGGTGCTGTTTTGAAGCAGTTCGGTTCATGAAGTGCTATTCTGAAGCAGCTTGGTTCACGTGGGTTCCTTCTTTAGAGCAATGCAGCCATGTGGACTCCAGGCAGACCTGTAAGCTAGACTCAGGGCCTGTGAGAATTGTGAAATCTCCTGTAGCAAGGACTGCAGGAGTCTGTAGTGCTAATGGGGGCTTCTGGGAATCCCTTGCTTACCTTTCTCCCACAATGAGGAGTCGCTGCTGGCTCTGAGCTGATCCTGGCTGGGAATATGGTTTTGCAGAGGCAGAAAACATCACTCCTCTCTTTATGGGGCCACCCTAGTTTCCATGCTTCACAGGGTTTCTGTCATCCTTTGCTGTATTCCAGTGTCTTCTTTAGGCACTCTAGTTGAAATGTAGTTTATTGTTGTTGTTGTTGTTCTGGTCCTTTTTTTTTCTTGTAGGGGTGAACATTACACACTTCTAGCCAGCCATCTTGCTGATGTCTCTCCTCGCAGTTTTATTTTTTAATAAAAAAGTTTTAATAAAATCATTACTGACACTATTGGAAATGCCATACTATTTGCAATATATTGTTTGAACAGAGACTTTTATTTCATTTTTCCTAATTTTTAAAGAAATTTTTCTTGTTGCACTGGCTAAGATCTTCAGTACAATGTTAAAAGGAGGTGGTAATTTGTTTTTGTTTCTTGTTTTGTTTCTGCATTAGTTATCATGTTTGCTCTGGATTGCTGTAAGCTATTGTTTATCAGAGTATGAAAATCCCTTTTATTCCAGCTTGCTAAGTGTATTTTTAATCATAAATATTCAATTTTACTATTTCAAAATGGTCATTTTTTTCATTGTTCTATGAAAATTGATTTACTATTTTAATTATTAAAATTGTTTTAAATTATTAAAATTGATTTCTGGCCAGGCGTGGTTGCTCATGCCTGTAATCACAGAACTTTGGGAAGCTGAGGTGGGCAGATCACTTAAGATCAGGAGTTCAAGACCACCCTGGCTCAAATGGTGAAACCCCGTCTCTACTAAAAATACAAAAATTAGCCAGGTATGTTGGCGCATGCTTGTAATCCCAGCTACTTGGGAGGCGGAGGCAGGAGAATTTCTTGAACCCAGGAGGTGGTGGTTGCAGTGAGCTGAGATCGTGCTACTGCACTCCAGCCTGGGCAACAGAATGACACTGTCTCAAAACAAAAAAAAAAAAAAAAAAAAGAAGAAAAGAAAAAAAATTGATTTTTGAGGTTGCAACATCTTTGTGTTTTTCAGAAAAGTCCTACTTGGTCATTATGCATTCTTAGTACCCTGTGGAAAATAATTTCTAGGTATTTTTATATAATATTGCTTATTTTCCTTAATGAGAGTGATTTCTAATTATGTTCTCTTGTACTATCCTTTTTAAATTCTGATATCAAGCTCATAATAGCCAAATAATGAGTTGGGCGTTTTTTAGCCTTTAGAAAATCTCTTATTTTAGTTTGAATAAGAAAGAAATCAACTCTTTCCTGATTCCTTGTATGTGTTTGTGTGAGTGTTTAAGTGTGTATACATAGACTTTTGAAGAAATTAATCCTTATTGTATCTCTGGTTCTTTGTACATTATCTATTTTCCAAGTACTATGTAAATCATTCCTCTATTCTGCTGTTGTCTGAGTCCTCAGTGCAGCTCTGAGGTGAAGATTATTATCCCTGTTTTCAGATGGAGAAGGTAGGCAAAGACAGTTTACTGACTTCATCAATGTCTCTTAGCTGGTAGAACTGAGGTAAGGATTCAAATTCACATTTGGTCTTCCAG
The DNA here is from genome assembly GCF_029281585.2 of Gorilla gorilla gorilla. Lineage (NCBI taxonomy): Eukaryota > Metazoa > Chordata > Mammalia > Primates > Hominidae > Gorilla > Gorilla gorilla. The sequence goes on from NC_073230.2 coordinate 59,344,814, forward strand.
TCAGGTTTTCTCCTGGTCCTCTGAGAGAGCAGCAGCGGTTTCTTACTGGTTGCATACTTTGACAGTGACCTCTCCTTCTTTCTTTTTTTTTTGTCTTTCATGGTTCTTCATTTTGTCATAAGTATCAATTGCTTTTGAATGTTAATAATTCTGTACAGGTCGCTGCTCAATGCCTACTTCATCTTATCACGAACACTTTATTGGATGTGTCTGAAGTTGAATAAAGAGATCTGGGTTCATTCACTCACTTAGAGGATCTGAAATGTATTCATTCGCTTTGCATAGCACTGATGATCTCACCTCTGACCGAAGGAATCATTGTAAACAAGGGAAATATGCAAGGGGATGCTGCTATCTTATGCATTCAAATGAACACATTCAATGCCGGCTCTCCTAGGAATCTTTAGACCTTGATGAGATTCTATTTGCATTAATGGAGCTATGAAATTCAAATGTTTAGGCCAGTACCAGGGGTGTTGGAAGTGCAATGAGATGGATTAAGGAAAGAAACATTTAGTCTGATCAGGTAAATCTCTTAATGAGCTCTCCTAGACAGTGAAATTAGGAGAGAAAAATTAGTCTGGGCTGGACAAATAGGAGTCCACAGAGATGGGGAACAAGGACCTTGTACTTAATTCAAGGTTATATGATCCATCAAAACTTCCTGTGTTAACCTTCTTTGCTCCTGAAATCATTACAATGTACTATTGTTTATAACTTCTCTCTGCATATAAGTAAACTGTTTAGTTTGTAAAAATACCAAGCATTTTTTGAGTGCCAACTCTGTGCTAGGCACTTTGTCATGTAATTTAATTATCATAATCATGACTTCTCACATGAGAACTAAAGTTAATTGTGATCGTACTTTGTTTTAATTGCTTGTTGAATTGTCTGTATTCTCAACTGGAATTTAAATTCCAGAAGGCAGAAACAGGGCCTTTCTTACTCCTCACTGTATCACTGGTACTTGGCAGAATTTCGGACATATATGAGGCACTCAGGCATGGTACAATGTATTAAAGGAAGAAATGGCCTGGCTATCTCCAGCTCCCAGTCTCATTTCAGGGCCCATCCTCTGGTCTTCTGGAGCCTTTCCCATTGCTCATCCTGTATGGCATTCATTTATGAACTTCATAAGACCTTCATTTTGTCCCCTCATGTATTCCAATGCCTACAACAAGATTCGACTTAGTATTTATTAAATTTATGTTTGAATTTATGTTTATCTCTGTGATCTATAATTTCTTTAATGATAGATGGCCATTTATTGTTTTATTTCTAGTTCTCAACACATGCCTTTTACACAAAATTTAAATGTCTCTCTTACAGAGGATGAAGGCAGGGCTCAGGGGTGTTGGAGAGAGGTTTCAGCATCCAGTAGGTACCAGAACCAGAAGGGACTTAATTCTCACTTGTTCCCAAGTTCTAGTCTAGGTTTTGGAAACCCAGCTAGGATAAGTTATGTTTACAATAAGTCATTTTTTTTTTGCTAGTGTGTGTTTTCTGATTCGTACTAGAGTTTTACTTGTTACTTCAAATCTTGTGCTTTTTGAAGGGTCTACATCATTTATTCTGAGATTTATGTTAACAATCATATCCTCTTATACAGAAACAGTTTACATGCTCCTTAAAAGTGCTTGAAACTAATCTCACTGTCCTCTAACTCCAGTCCCACATCGGCAGTCACATCAGTAGGAAGGATGCAGAAAAATGACAGAGGCGTCGTCTTTCTTATGCCATCTCTAGCTCTGCATATTAAATCTCAAGTATTGGTGGACACAGTCATTTACCACTGGCAGTAAAGCACACACTCCCAGCGTATCCTGGCAACCTGCAGAGAAAGCTAATCATGATAGGCATTAAAGAGTTTCATACTTCTCTTAGACATTAGGGAAAGGAAAGACTTGTGTCTTTTATAGCCATTCAAAGGTGAATTTTGAATACTAAAACAAAACTACTTCAAATTTAACCTTTCAGGAAAATGTACATTTCTCTTACATTTGAATAATTGTGACAGCTACAGAAACACATTTGTTCTAAATTTTGTAGGTGGCCATCACAGAATAGCCTCTGGGTACGCATTTAGAAGAGCAATAATGATACAAGAAAGAGTATTACAGATTTCATTTTAACCAACAACAGGAAAACGGCTTCATATACATATAGATCACTCCCTAGCACTGACTTCAGTTTTGAATGTCACCTCTATGTGGCTGACAGGGCATTAGTTTAAAAAGCAACTGTGGAGAAATAATAATAGAAAGAATGTCTTCATTTTTACTGTTTTTCCCTCTTGCTGGGCAAAGTCACAAAGAACACCTGTGCAGGCCCTTTTTGGGCATGTTGGCTTTGAGCTGCGGATTTAAAACACTAGATGGAGGTTCTCGGATGGGCCCAGTGGCTCATGCCTGTAATCCCAGCACTTTGGGATGCTAAGGTGGGTAGATCACCTGAGGTCAGGAGTTCAAGACCAGCCTAGCCAACATGGTGAAACCCCATCTCTACTAAAAATACAAAAATTAGCTGGGCATTGTGGTGAATGCCTGTAATCACAGCTAATTGGGAGGCCGAAGAATTGTTTGAACCTGGGAGGCGGAGGTTACAGTGAGCTGAGATCACACCACTGTGCTCTAGCCTGGGTGACAAGAGCGAAACTCCATCTAAAAAAAAAACACTGGATGTGAGTTCTCTTCCTAAAAAATGCTTCCTGCTTACTGGGCCTCCTGTTTCTCACCCAGTAATGAGGCAGGTGCTTTGGAGGATACAGAATGAGGACGTGTTAGGAGATGAATTGTGTTCTGCAAAATTCCTGTGTTGAAGCCCTACCCCCAAGTACCTATGAATGTGACCTTACACAGAGACAGGGTCTTTATAGAGGTAATCAAGTTAAAATGAGGTTATTAAGTTGGGCCTCAATCCAATAGGACTGTTGTCCTTACAAGGGGAAATTTGGACACAGATATGCACATATGGAAGACGATGTGAACACACAGGAAGAACACACCATCTACAAGCCCAGGAGAGGCCTGGAGCATGTCCTTCCCTCTCAGCCTCCTCTCAGAAGGAGGGCTGTGCAGCACCACGATCTCAGACTTCCAGCCTCCAGAACTGGGAGAAAGTACATTTCTGTGGTTTAAGCCTCACAGTCTATGGTACTTTGCTATGGCAGCCCCAGCAGACTAATATGGGGAGGCATCTCTGATGCTGTTCCCTCCAGTCCTGTTCAATGAAAACTTTTAAAGATTCATTGCAAGCATCTCCTCCACACTGCCGACTCAGCCACACTCTGCTGGGTTGTTTTCATTGGCAGAGTTGTCACTTCCTTGTCAGCTGTATTGGTTACCTATCGCTGTGCAACAATTACCCTGAAACTCGGCAGGAGACAACAATGCATGTATTATCTCACACAGACTCTGAGGGTTAGGAATCCAGAGGTGGCTTGGCTGCATGGCTTTAGCTCTGGGTCTCTCATGAGGCTGCAGGTTAGCTGTCAGGTGGCACTGCAGTCTCTGGACATTGGTTGGGGCTGGAGGACACATTCACGTGGCTGTGGGCAGGAGGCTTCTGTTTTTACCCTGTGGATCTTTCCAAGGGGCTGCTCACAACATGGCCTTTCCCAGAGCAGGTGGTTCCAGAGAGAGCATCAGGCAAGCAAAGGTTTGCCCAAGATGGAAGCTGCAGGGCGTGTCTTTATAATCCGTGGCATGAGATCACTTTTGCCATACTCGATTGTGGGAGGGGCTGCATAAGATTTTGAATGCCAGGAGGTGGGGATGATGGGGAGGCTCTTGGAGGTTGGCTACCACATAGGACAGAGCTCATTCTCATAGCTCATAGCCCTTTGTATAAAAGCAGCTTTCTCTCATGTAAAATTCAGCACATTGATTACAGGCCAAACCCAGGCTCATCTGTCTCCATTCCTAGTACAACATCACCAGCTACCTCCTTGGTTATCCCCCTGCCTTGCTTTTCATATGTATTCCTTTCAATTTTGGGCTGACCATGAGCTTGTATATTCCCTTGGAGCCTTTGTATCTCTGGAGCTGGGCAGGTGATTAAGGAGTGCCCCTTCCTTTGGATAAAATCCCATTGCTGGATGAGTGGTAACGTGCTCTGCCTGAGCCACTGCTGTGAGTGACCCTGCTAACCTCCTCACTCGCATGCTTGGGGCACCTTCTGTGTGAGGCACGTGCCCAAAGCATGCCACACTGCTCTCCACCCTCCGGTCCTTCCTGCTAAGGTCCTGACCTTCAGCTAGGTCACTGCAGTTCACAGGGCAGCTGTGGTTTTCCAGGGCTAAGGGAGCCCTGAGGAAAGGGCATGAACGTGATGGGCAAACGTTGCTGCACAGCAGCTGCTTAGTTGACTTCCACTGACACTGGCCTATTGAACCAAGCTGCCTTTTCTCCATCTATTGGGAAATACTAAGTTCTGTTTAACTAAAACTTCTAAACATTTACTCCCTGATGCTTTGAGTTGGTGATAGAGGTGGTGTTAGTGTCAGGAAAATGACTATCAAATTTACCACTGGATCTGGAATTTGGGAGCTGAGTTTGAGAATCAGAGTCGCCTAACTGCTTCAGAAAGTTTTTTCCACTTGTCTTGAGAAGACTGTAGGAACATTTAGAAACAGACTGTAAGTAGGGCTGGCAGGTGGACTTTTACTTTATATTTTTAGAGAGCATCTGTAGAGCCCATCATTGGCTGCGCCTGTAACTGCCTGACTCTGGTTCTGTGTAATAAAGCAGCCCTGTGTCATGATTACCATTTTGACAACAAGATGGATATTTCAAAGATGCGCTTCTGCATTCAATCACATTTGAGGAACACATTGAAATCAGTCACTTGTGTGGGGCTGCTCTCTTCTGCTAGTGGCTAATTAGTCACGAGGAGCACACACATGGGGCTGCCTCCCTCCTGGCTGCTACTTTATCATGGAAAGGGCAATCATTGTCAGTAAAAAAAAAAAATAAATCTTTGATGCCACAGGGGATTTAAATGAACAGGAGGATAGAAGTAATCAGGTTTTCCATGTAAGGTGTCATGGGAGGGAGGGGAGACAAGGCGTCTCAGCAGAGCCTGCCAACCTCCCTGGGGTGGGAGGGACTGGTGTGCCTGTGTGCAGCCCCACAGCATCCCGCTGTGTTTAAACTGCAACCCAAGATGTGTCTTAATTTAATGTAAAGGCAACCTTGGGGACAAATTATGTTGGAATGCATACTGAGTTTGACTTGTTAAAAGTACTTTCAAGAGAACCAGGGAGTATGGAAGAGTGGAGAAAGCAGTAGACATAGACTCAGAAAACTGGCTTTGTTTTGCTAGCTGGGTGGCCTGGAGCATGATCTTCTAACCTGAGCTGTCTCATGAAAGGAAATCCTTTCTCCCTGTTGGGAGTACCGTGTGCGCCCATGTCTAATCAAGCTCTTGCACACCTGCAACATGCTGTGCAGATTGTGTTGTTCAGGAAGACAGATGTGTGTCTACCATGTTCTTTATCCACCTGAATGTTTTTGAAGTTTTTTTAAGCTCTAAAAATAGGAAAAACTGAACGTTAAAAAAGAGAAAAACATTCAAATCAGTATTTTCCATGGGCTAATTTTCTATTCTCCATCTGTTTTACACCTAGCTCTTGCTGTCCACTGCTGAGAACCCCACATCTCATGAGAACTGATAATGCCTCCGTAATGACTGAGAAATCTTCAGGGGCCCGGTGCTGGACTCTGGCGTTCTAGTCTGTTTCATGATCACGTGGTCCAGGACCATCCTCTTTTTGTTTTCTCTGCTCTCAGAGGGTTTCTCAGAACCATGCATTTGGGGGATCCTTAGTATGACTGATCCCTAGTGTGTATCTCTCAGGAGTGCTGAGCTGGAGGACTTAATGATAGGACTCAATTTCTCAATGTCTCAGTGGGAACAAAGTCAAAGGAATTAAGCAACCCTGTGTGGTGGACCAGCTGGGGCTAAACTCGAATTTCCTAATTCCATTGTAGTCTTGTTTTTACTACATTGGGTCCTTGCCTCCAGGAAAACTTAGAGATGCTGCTGGGGGTAAATAAAGCAACCTGGATCAGATAGATCCATAATTCTTCCTAACCTCTGCTTTTCCCTTGGAGCAGAAATATATGCATAAAAAAGCATCATGGGAGAGGTAAGGGACACAGTGGGAGGAGATGGGACTGTGTGAGCTCAGAGGCAAATACAAGGTTGCCTTTAGTGGCTTCATCTGGAGGCCAGAAAAGAAGACTGTCCTAGGATCCAGGAGATCTCCATTTAAGTGAACAGCGATTTGAGCAAATATGTTACTCTTTGACCTTACTTTCCTCATCTAGAAAATGGGAATAATAATATGTAACTTACAGGATGGGCATCCACTGTGTCTCACACATATAAGGCAAATGGTTGTTACTCTCAGAGCACTGGATTCAAAAATCTCTAAGGTAATTTTCTTTCCCATTTACTCCTTCTGCCTGTATTGGCTCATGTTAATGTTAGTGTTTGTTGAACTTGATCTCCTTCAAATTTGAAAAAATTACATCTCATTTTCCATTTAATTTTCTCAGTCCTTCCAGGTGAAAAATGTTATCCAGACATTGGTACCCAAATCTAGTGAGGACACTGGTGTTTAGGTTGCTGCTGCTGCTTTCATTCAGGTATTATTAAGTGTCAAGCCCAGCACATGTATCTGTTTTTTAAAAAATTTTAATTTGGAGGCTGCTCACATACCAAACACTTTGTAGAGTCAACATTAGGCACAAAAACATATTTGCACATAGAATAAAATTGAAGAAAGTTAGAAAACATCTTAACCAAGGGAAAGCAAATAGGTATATAACTCACTTCAATTAGCACAGTTTCAGTGCACAATACTATTTATTTTTAGAAACACAGGGTAAGGAGCACGTACTCCACCAGTTTTCCTGTATTTATTTTTTGGGGATAATTACTCGACATTTTAGAGTGAACTTGCATTCATTGAATGCCCATGATTATGTGTGAGGTTCTGTAATTGATGTTTTCACATTTTATTTAATGTTCCTTAGCAGCCTATGAGAGGGGTATTATTATTTTCCCATTGTGCTTATGAAGAAACTGAGACTTGGAATGGAAAGAAAAAACACTGAATTTTATTTTTCAATTCTGTAGTGTCTTGACATACAATATTTTTTCCCTTTTTAATTTTGAAATAATTTTGCTTGTAGACAAGTTGCAAGAATGAATAAAGAACTCATACACTTTTCATACAGATTCACCATTGTTAATATTTTGCCATATTTCTTTTCTTTCTCCCGTCATATATCAAATTTTTTCTATCCCATTTTAGTGTCGATTGCATATATTCTATCATTTACTTTGTGATTCTTCAGCGTGTATTTTCTAAGAACAAGGACATTTTCTATCATAACCACAATATTGTTATCAAACTCAGGAATTTTAACCTTGACACAATATGATGATCAAAATCACAATCCCTATTTCAATTTCCTAGTTTCCAGAAATGTCTTTCATATCCATTTAGCTTCTGGTCCAGGGTCCCGTCCTGCTGCACACATTGCGTTTTATAATCATGTTTCTTTAGCCTTATGTTATCTGGAAAAGACTCTTGGCCCTTTGTCTTTTATATCATTAACATTACAGGTCAGTTATGTTCTAGGGCATCCTTTCAGTTTGGGTTTGTCTGATGTCTCAGATAATGCAAGTTTGGGCAGGATTATTTTGTAAGCCATGTTGTGTTCTTCTCAGTATCAAGAAGCACATGAAGTTGGTTAGTTCCAATACTTGTGATGTTAATTTTGCTCCCATCTCCCCACTCTAAAGTCACTATTGTTTTTTATTAATAATTGAGTGGTAAAACTGATAATAGGTAATGAGATCAAAGCCCTAACACAGTCTCTCATCAAAGAAGAGCCCTGGACCGGATGACTTCACCACTAAATTCTACCAAACATTTAAAGAATTACTAATACCATTTCTCCTCAAATTCTTCAAAAAATTGAAGAGGAAAAAATACATTCAAACTCATTCCATGAGGCCAGCATTACACTGATATGAAAACAAGACAAGAACACAACAAAAAAGGAAAAGTATAGGCTAACATTACTGATAAACATAGATGCAAAAATCCTGAACAGAATACTAGCAAACCAAATTCAACAACACATTAAGAATATCATTACCTATAATCAAGTGGGATTTATCTGAGGGATGCGAGAATGGTTTAACATATGCAAATTCATCAACGTGATACATTAACAGAAACAAGAACAAAAATCATGATTATTTCAATAGATGCCTAAAAATCATTTGATAAAATTCAACATAGCTTTATGATAAAACTCTCATCAAAATGGGCATAAAAGGAGCATACCTCAAAATAAAAAAGGCCATATATGACAAACCCACAGCTAACATCATACTGAATGAGGAAAAACTGAAGGCTTGCAAGAGGACAAGGATGCCTGCTTTCACCACTTTTATCCAACATGACGCTGGAATTTCTGGCCAAAGCAATTAGTCAAGAGAAAAAAATAAAGTGCATCCTAATTGGAAAGGAAGAAGTCAAATTATCGTTATTCACAGACTACATGATTTTATGCCTAGAAAAACCTAAAGACTCCACCAAAAAGCTGTTAGAACTGACAAACAAATTCAGTAAAGTTGTAGAATGTAAAATCACCGTATGAAATCAGTAGTGTTTATATATACCAACGATCTGAAAAAGAAATCAGCAAAGCAATCTCATTTATAGTAAATTCAAAAATGCAAAATACCTAGAAATTAATCAAAGCAAAAAGTGAAAGGTCAATACAAAGAAAACTATAAAACGCTGATAAAAGAAATCGAAGAAGACACAAGAAATGAAAAGATATTCCATGCTTACAAATGGGAAGAAATAATATTGTTAAAATGACAATACTACTCAAAGCAATTTATAGATTTAATGCAATCCCTATGAAAATATCAATATTTTTTGCAGAAACAGCAAAAACATTCTAAAATTTATGTGGAGCCAAAAAATACCCCTGATATTCAAAGCAATTCAAAGCAAAGAAACTGGAGGCATCATGCTATCTGACTTCAAAATATACTGGAAAGTCAAACAGCATGGTACTGCCATACAAACAGACACATAGACCAATGGAACAGCGTAAAGATCCAAGATTTAAATCCACACATTTACAGCCAACTCATCTTCAACAAAGACACAAAGAAAATACAATGGGGAGAGGACAGTAAATGGTGCTGGGAAAACTGGATAACTACATCCAGAAGACTGAAACTAGACCCACATCTCTCACCATATACAAATATCAGATAAAAATGGATTAAAGACATAAATCTAATATCTGAATATATGAAAGTATTGAAAGAAAATATCAGGGAAATGCTCCAGGACATTAATCTGGGCAGATTTTTTGTGTAAGACCTTAAAAGCACTGGTAACCAAAGCAAAAATAGACAAATGGGATGACATCAATCTGAAAAGCTGCTGCACAGTAATCAACAAAGTGAAGAGACAACATACAGAATGGGAGAAAATATTTGCAAACTATCTAGCTGAAAAGGAATGAATAACCAGAATATATAAAGAGCTCAAACAACTCAAAGATAACAACAACAATAATAATCCTATTTAAAAATGGGCAAAAGATCTGAACATTGCTCAACAGAAGACACACGAGAGGCCAACAGGTATATTAAAAAATGCTTAACATCACTACCCATCTTAGAAATGCAAATCAAAACCACGCTGAGATGATGAGATATCATCCCAGTTAAAATGGTTTTTATCAAAAAGACAGGCAATAGCAGATGCTGGAGAGGATATGGAGAAAGGGGAAGGCTTGTATACTGTTGGTGGGAATGTAAATTAGTGCAGCCACTATGGAGAACAGTTTGGAGGTTCCTCCAAAAACTAAAAATAGAGCTACCATATGATCCTGGAATCCCATTGCTGGATATATTCCCAACAGAAAGGAAATTAACCTATGGAAAAGACAACTGCTCTCATGTTCATTGGAGCACTGTTCACAATAGCCAAAGTACAAAATCAACCTAAGTGCCTACCAACAGACGAATAGATAAGGAAAATGTGGCGTATACACAGTGGAGTACTACTCAGTCATAAAAAGAATGGAATCCTGTCATTTGCAGCAACATTAATGAAACTGGAGGTCATTATGTTAAGTGAAATAAGCCAAGAACAAAAAGACAAATATCGCATGTTCTCACTCATATGTAGGAGCTTAAAAAGTGGATCTCATGAAGGTAGAGAGTAGATTGGTAGTTATCCAAGGCTGGGGAGGGTGGAGAGGTGGGGGTGGATGAAGGGGAAAAAAAAGAATGTAAATGTATGTATTACCACTGAACTGTACACTTAAAATGGTAAAACTGGTAAATTTCATATGTATTATTTTACCTTAACAAAAAATAAAGCTAAAATATAATTAATTGGTAAAAGTATTTTGAGATTATATAAACATACTTCTCCTCATTGAACTTTTACCCATTCATTTTGATTTAATTTCAGTTAATGCTTTTTGCTTAAGTCAATTATTACCATAATGGTTTAGATATGGTAATTTTCTTTCATTTTTTATTACTTGAAAATATATTGTAAAGACATTTCTGTTTATAGCAGTTTTTTTGAATGAGGGATAACTGTGTCTAATTTTTGTAAAAACCTGATTGTCACTCTATGTTGCGGAAGTCAGCCTTTGAACTTAGGGCTGTTAACTAAAACAAGCTGTACCTTTTTCTCAGTAGAGGTTATTTGTAATTAATTATAACCATGATGCTTCATTTGCATATTTGATTTTAGCCTTCTTTATCAAAAAATTTGTCACCAGATGGACTACTGCAGTCAGCCTTGGCTCATGGCACTGTGCCTCCCTATTTGACTGTTCACTCCCTGTGGACAGGGTTCACTCCTTTATTCACTGCTGTATGCCCAGGGCCTGACACCAGAAGGCATGCTATAAGTATCTGCTGGACAAATTAATGAGTGGGTGGGTCAATATTGGTTTGAAGTGAACCATCTCTTTTTGTACAGGGCACAGTAGAGAACATTCGAGAAATCTAGGTGTTGCCAATGCACGATGGGCTCAGTTCTAGCTTTCTGGAAAGGCCTTCTCTCAAGAGGGGTTGGGCTGGGGGGTTCTGGCCCAATCCCAGTCCCAGTGTGGGCTCCTACAACTGGCATGTGTTGTGGGGTCTGCTCATGTGGGGATCCTGTGAATTTAGTTCATGGGGAACTAGTATCCTGCTTGTTGGAGGAAGACAGAGTTTTTATAGCAGAGTCATCTAGGAGAGGAAGTGGTGTGTTTTTATTGCTGGGAGGCAGAGCCAAGGTTAAGATCCACGGGCGAATAGGATAAGAATGGAAGGAGAGTAGGCCATGATAAGACGGTTGTTTTAAAGCAAAGAGCATTCATTGAATACATGAGGAGTCAGGACTGAGGCCATAGCCTTTGTGTTTGATGCTGAGAGGAAGAGGTCTTCAAGCGAATGTCTTGAGCCAGAACCTCATGGTGAGGACAACAATAGGAGGACAGTCCCAGGTTTACATCAGAAATGTGTCATATCCAGATGCTGAAAATCTCACTGGCTTTATAATTCACAAAGATGAACTAATTCTTTTTGCCAGAAGGAGGAAACTAGGGGGAAAAGGAGAGAATGAGAAGAGGGAGTAGGAAATATTATGTCTCTACTTTGACCTTGAGTTTCTAACACCAAGTAGAAGAAAGAGATTTTTGTATCCTACCTCACTTTCATAAAGGCCCTAATATGTGAGTTTGCAGGTGTTTCCCAACATACTTTCTTTGAAACACCAATTCCGCGAGATATTAACTGGTATGTGATCCACCCTTCACCCTCCACAGTGCAGCGTTCCTTCAGCACTAGGTTCCATAGCACCTCCTCATTCATCTCCCGGGCACTGTTGCTCTTTCCTGCAGCTCCTCCACTGCTTTCAGCCCCTGCTGGTCTGGAGTTCACTTGGCTGCTGCCCCCAGGCCAGAGGTCTTGGGCTAGAACCCTCTCCAGCATAGGCTGTTTGCCTTCCTTGACCATCAGAATGGGGGTAAATTGCAAGGGGCCCCTGACACGTTTTACCCGCCTGCCCTTTATTCTTCACAACCCCATTCTACAGAGCTTGATGTGTGGTAGATGAGTTCATTGGAGAGCTAGCTTGATTAGCAGAAATTACAGCATAAAAGAAGAAAAATTTTTGAATTGTTTCTTTTTATGACTGTCCCCCAAGAGAAGGCAACAAAAAGCTAAACACTTAAAGTGGTGTAAAAAAAAATTACTCATGACACTCGCTAAAGATGGTAAGGCAGACTTTATTTAGGGGGTCCATAGCGATCAGTGTAGAGACCACTGCACCGGGGGCTTGTAGTGGGGAGAGAGGCTGAGCTCCACTCTGAGCACAGCATAGGTAGCATAGGCAAGGTCCGTGTTCTTCCTAGAAACCATTTCCTGTTCAAAGCCCTGGGCTGAATATCCTGCCCCTTTTTCAGAGGAATCCTATGGTTTACTTATTAGGAACCTCATAACCTAAGCATCCAGTCCCTCTCCTCCAGGCTGTCTGTGGGACCCAGTAATCACAGGTAGTATTTATACAAATTTATTTTGTCTAGAATTGCACTGTTCAATACAGTAGCCACTAGCTACATACGGTGATTTAAAATAATTAAAATGAAATAAAATGGAAAACTCAGCTCCTTAGTTGATCAATAGTCAATGTGACTAGTGACTAGCCCATTGGACAGGGCAGATATAAAATATTTTTATAATTACAAAAGTTTATCTTGAACGGTTCTGATCTAAAGCAGGCATAGGGAAATTATAGCCAGCAGGCCAAATCTGGTCTAACACATGTTTTTGTAAATAAAGTTTTGTTGGAACACAGCCATGCTCATTCACTTATGTATTGTTTTCTTTAGTGCTACACCATGAGAGTTGAGTAGTTGCAACAGGAAACCATATGGCCTTCAAAGCCTGAAGCATATGCCATTTGGCTTTTTATATAAAAAGTTCACTGAACTCCGGTTGAAAAAAATACTTCAGGTGAATGTTGCTACTTCAAGACTGGGCATTTTTGAGGTTCCCCGCCTTTATGGGGCACATATGTGGCCCCCCATCCTTACAAGTCATCTGATGCCTAATTTTTTAATCGAATAGACACAACATAAACACATACACATGTACACACATGTCCACACCTTGTCCAAGGACAACTGTGTATACATTTTGAATGGAACCATTATGCTATTTCCCTAACCACATCACTTGCAGACAGATATCTTACATTTGCTTGATGTCACAATGTCTTGGGTCCAGTGGTACAAAATAAATAAACTAATTAGAGAAGCTTGTCAGGACCCATACATACCTACAAAGATTCTGCCAAGGTTTTGGTCTTTCTAGTATTTTATTTTCAGTCAAGTCTCTGCAAAATTATGATGGTTTTCTCCTACATGTAAGGACAGGTGATGACCACCTTAGATATTTCCTTCAAATGCAAATGACGTCTTTTTTTTTTTTCTTTTAAGTTCTGGGATACATGTGCAAATGTGCAGGTTTGTTACACAGGCATACATGTGCCATGTGGTTTGCTGTACCCATCAATCTGTCATCTACATTAGGTATTTCTCCTAATGCTATCCCTCTCCTTGCTCCCCACCCCTCGACAGGCCCTGGTGTGTGATGTTCCCCTCCCTGGGCCCATATATTCTCATTGTTCAACTCCCACTTACGAGTGAGAATGTGTGGTGTTTGGTTTTCTGTTCCTGTGTTAGTTTGCTGAGAATGATGGTTTCCAGCTTCATCCACGTCCCTGCAAAGGACATGAACTCATTCTTTTTTATGGCTGCATAATATTCCATGGTGTATATGTCCACATTTTCTTTATCCAGTCTATCATTGATGGGCATTTGGGTTGTTTCCAAGTCTTTGCTATTGTGACTAGCACTGCAGTAAACATACGTGTGCATGTGTCTTTATAGTAGAGTGATTTATAATCCTTTGGGTATATACCCAGTAATAGGATTGCTGGATCAAATGGTATTTCTGGTTCTAGGTCTTTGAGGAATCACCACACTGGCTTTCATAATGGTTGAACTAATTTACACTCCCACCAACAGGTAAAAAGTGTTCCTATTTCTCTACATCCTCTCCAGCATCTGTTGTTTCCTGACTTTTTAATGATCGCCATTCTAACTGGCGTGAGATGGTATCTCATTGTTATTTTGATTTGCATTTCTCTAATGACCAGCGATGATGAGCTTTTTAAAATATGTTTGTTTGGCTGCATACATGTCTTCTTTTGAGAATTATCTGTTCATATCCTTTGCCCACTTTTTGATGGGATTGTTTGTTTTTTTTCTTGTGAATTTTGTCTAAGTTCTTTGTAGATTCTGGATATTGGCCCTTTGTCAGATGGATAGATTGCAAAATTCTGTAGGTTGCCTGTTCATTCTGATGATAGTTTCCTTTGCTGTGCAGAAGCTCTTTAGTTTAATTAGATTCCATTTGTCAGTTTTGGCTTTTGTTGCCATTGCTTTTGGAGTTTTAGTCAGGAAGGCTTTGCCCATGCCTATGTCCTGAAGAGCATTGCCTAGGTTTTCTTCTAGGGTTTTTTATGGTTTTAGGTCTTATGTTTAAGTCTTTAATCCATCTTGAGTTAATTTTTTTATAAGGAAGGGGTTCAGTTTCAGTTTTCTGCATATGGCTAACTAGTTTTCCCAGCACCATTTATTAAATAGGGAATCCTTTCCCCATTGTTGTTTTTGTCAGGTTTGTCAAAGATCAGATGGTTGTAGATGTGTGGTGTTATTTCTGAGGCCTCTGTTCTGTTCCATTGGTCTATATATCTGTGTTGGTACTGGTCTCATGCTGTTTTGGTTACTGTAGCCTTGTAGCATAGTTTGAAGTCAGGTAGCATGATGCCTCCAGCTTTGTTCTTTTTGCTTAGGATTGTCTTAGCTATACAGGCTCTTTTTTGGTTCCATATGAAATTTAAAGTAGTTTTTTCTAATTCTGTGAAGAAAGTCAATGGTAGCTTGATGGGGATAGCATTGAATCTATAAATTACTTTGGGCAGTATGACCATTTTCACTATATTTATTCTTCCTATCCATGAGTGTGGAATGTTTTACCATTTGTTTGTGTCCTCTCTTATTTCCTTGAGCAGTGGTTTGTAGTTCTCCTTGAAGAGGTCCTTCACATCCCTTGTAAGTTGGATTACTAGGTATTTTATTCTCTTAGTAGCAATTGTGAATGGGAGTTCGCTCATGATTTGGCTCTCTATCATTGGTGTATAGGAATGCTTGTGATTTTTGTGCATTGATTTTGTATCCTGAGACTTGGCTGAAGTTGCTTATCAGCTTAAGGAGATTTTGGGCTGAGACAATGGGGTTTTCTAAATATACAATCATGTCATCTGCAAACAGAGACAATTTGACTTCCTCTTTTCCTATTTGAATACCCTCTATTTGTTTCTCTTGCCTGATTTCCCTGGCCACAACTTCCAATACTATGTTGAATAGGTGTGGTGAGAGAAGGCATCTTTGTCTTGTGCTGGTTTTCAAAGGGAGTGCTTCCAGTTTTTGCCCATTCAGTATATATTGGCTGTGGGTTTGTCATCAATAGCTCTTATTACTTTGAGATACATTCCATCAATACCTAGTTTATTAAGTGTTTTTAGCATGAAGAGGTGTTTAATTTTATTGAAGGCCTTTTCTGCATCTATTGAGATAATCATATGGTTTTTGTCATTGGTTCTGTTCATGTGATGGATTATATTTATTGATTTGCAAATGTTGAACCAGCCTTACATCCCAGGGATGAATCAGACTTGATGGTGGTGGATAAGCTTTCTTTTTCTTTTTCTTTTCTTTTCTTTTCTTTTTTTTTTTGTTTTTGAGACAGGGTCTCACTCTGTCACCCAAGCTGGAGTGCAGTGGCACGATCTCAGTTCACTGCAACCTCCATCTCCCAGGTTCAAGCGATTCTCCTGTCTCAGCCTCCTGAGTAGCTGGGACTACAGGCACCCACCACCATGCCTGGCTAATGTTTGTTTCTTTAGTAGAGACAGAGTTTCACCATATTGTTCATGCTGGTCTCAAACTCCTGACCTCAGGTGATGGTGGATAAGTTTTTTAATGTGTTGCTGGATTCGGTTTGCCAGTATTTTATTGAGGATTTTCACAGCAATGTTCATCAGGGATATTGGCCTGAAATTTTCTTTTTTTTAATTGTGCCTCTGCCAGGTTTTGTATCAGGATAATGCTGGCCTCATAAAAAAGAGTTAGGGAGGAGTCCCTCTTTTTCTGTTGTTTGGAATCGTTTCAGAAAGAATGGTACCAGCTCCTCTTTGTACCTCTGGTAGAATTCGGCTGTGAATCCGTCTGGTCCTGCAGTGTTTCTTGTTGGTAGGCTATTAATTACTGCCTCAGTTTCAGAACTTGTTATTGACCTATTCAGGGGTTCGACTTCTTCCTGGTTTAGTCTTGGGAGGGTGTGTGTGTCCAGGAATTTATCCATTTCTTCTAGATTTTCTAGTTTATTTGCGTAGAAGTGTTTATAGTATTCTCTCATGGTAGTTTGTATTCTGTGGGATCAGTGGTGATATCCCATTTATCATTTTTTATTGCATCTATTTGACTCTTCTCTCTTTTCTTCTTTATTAGTCTGGCTAGTGGTCTATCTATTTTGTTGATCTTTTCAAAAAACCAGCTCCTGGATGCATTGATTTTTTTGAAGGGTTTTTCGTATCTCTATCTTCTTCAGTTCTGCTCTGATCTTAGTTATTTCTTGTCTTCCACTAGCTTTTGAATTTGTTTGCCCTTGCTTCTCCAGTTTTTTTTTTTAATTCTGATGTTAGAGTGTTGATTTTAGATCTTCCCTGCTCTCTCCTGTGGGCATTTAGTGCTATAAATTTCCCTTTTAACACTGCTTTAGCTGTGTCCCAGAGATTCTGGTACGTTGTGTCTTTGTTCTCATTGGTTTCAAATAACTTATTTATTTCTGCCTTAATTTTGTTATTTACCCAGTAGTAATTCAGGAGCAGGTTGTTCAGTTTCCATGTAGCTGTGCAGTTTGAGTGAGTTTCTTAATCTTCAGTTCTAATTTGATTGCACTGTGGTCTGAGAGGCTGCTTGTTATGGTTTCCATTCTTGTGCATTTGTTGAGGAGTGTTTTACTTCCAATTATGTGGTCCGTTTTAGAATAAGTGCTATGTGGTGCTGAGAAGAATGTATATTTTGATGTTTTGGGGTGGAGAGTTCTGTTGATGTCTGTTAGGTCTGCTTGGTCCAGAGCTGAGTTCAAGTCCTGAATATCCTTGTTAATTTTCTGTCTCATTGATCTGTCTAATCTTTGTAGGTCTCTAAGAACTTGCTTTATGAATCTGGGTGCTTATGTATTGGGTGCATATATATTTAGGATAGTTAGCTCTTCTTGTTGCATTGATCCCTTTGCCATTATGTAATGCCCTTCTTTGTCTCTTTTGATCTTTGTTGGTTTAAAGTCTGTTTTATCAAAGACTAGGATTGCAACCTCTGCTTATTTTTGCTTTCCATTTGCTTGGTAATTATTTTTCCATCGCTTTATTTTGAGCCTATGTGTGTCTTTGCATGTGAGATAGGTCTCCTGAATACAGTGCACAAATGGGTCTTGACTCTATCCAATTTGCCAGTCTGTGTCTTTTAATTGGGGCACTTAGCCCTTTTACACTTAAGGTTAATATTGCTATGTGTGAATTTGATCCTGTCATTATGATGGTAGCTGGTTATTTTGCCCATTAGTTGATGCAGTTTCTTCATAGTGTTGATGGTCTTTACATTTTGGTATGGTTTTGCAGTGGCTGGTACTGGTTATTCCTTTCCATGTTTAGTGCTTCCTTCAGGAGCTCTTGTAAGGCAGGCATGGTCCCTCAGCATTTGTTGGTCTGTAAAGGATTTTATTTCTCCTTCACTTATGAAGCTTAGTTTGGCTGGATATGAAATTCTGGGTTGGAAATTGTTTTTTTTAAGAATGTTGAATATTGGCCTCCACTCTCTTCTGGCTTATAGGATTTCTGCAGAGAGATCCACTGTTAGTCTGATAGGCTTCCCTTTGTGGGTAACCTGACCTTTCTGTCTGGCTGTGCTTAACATTTTTTCCTTCATTTCAACCTTGGTGAATCTGACAATTATGTGTCTTGGGATTGCTCTTCTTGAGGAGTATCTTTATGATGTTCTCTGTATTTCCTGAATTTGAATGTTGTCCTGTCTTGCTAGGTTGGGGAAGTTCTGGATAATATCCTGCAGAGTGTTTTCCAACTTGGTTCCATTCTCCCCATCACTTTCAGGTACACCAATCAAACATAGGTTTGGTCTTTTCATGTAGTCCCATATTTCTTGGAGGCTTTGTTTGTTCCTTTTCATTATTTTTTCTCTAATCTTATCTTCATGCTTTATTTCATTAAGTTGATCTTCAATCTCTAATATCCTTTCTTCCACTTGATCGATTCGGCTATTGATACTTGTGTATGCTTCACGAAGTTCTCATGCTATGTTTTTCAGCTCCATCAGGTCATTTATGTTCTTCTCTAAACTGGTTATTCTAGTTAGCAATTCCTCCAACCTTTTCTCAAGGTTTTTAGCTTCCATGCATTGGGTTAAAACATGCTCCTTTAGCTCAGAGGAGTTTGTTATTACCCACCTTCTGAAGCCTACTTCTGTCAATTCGTCAAACTCATTCTCCATCTCCATTCAGTTTTGTTCCCTTGCTGGCAAGGAGTTGTGATCCCTTGGAGGAGAAGAGGTGTTCTGGTTTTTGGAATTTTCAGCCTTTTTGCCTGGCTTTTCCTCATCTTCATGGATTTATCTACCTGTGGTCTTTGCCATTGGTGACCTTCAGATGGAGTTTTTATATGGTTGTCCTTTTTGTTGACATTGATGCTATTACTTTCTGTTTGTTAATTTTCCTTCTAACAGTCAGGGCCCTCTTCTGCAGGTCTGCTGGAGTTTGCTGGGGATCCACTCCAGACCCTGTTTGCCTGCATATTACCATCGGAGGCTGCAGAACAGCAATGATTTGTGCCTGCTTCTTCCTCTGGAAGCTTCATCCCAGAGGGCACCTGCTAGATGCCAGCCGGATTTCTCCTGTATGAGGTGTCTGTCAACCCCTCCTGGGAGGTGTCTCCCTGTCAGGAGGCACGGGGGTCAGGGACCTGCTTGAGGAGGCAGTCTGTCCCTTAGCAGAGCTCACGTGCTGTGCTGGGAGATCTGCTGCTGTCTTCAGAGCTGGCAGGCAGGAACATTTAAGTCTGCTGAAGCTGCACCCACAGCTGCCCCTTCCCGGATGTGCTCTGTCCCAGGGAGATGGGAGTTTTATCTATAATCTCCTGACTGGGGCTGCTGCCTTTCTTTCAGAAATGCCCTGCCCAGAGAGAGGGAATCCAGAGAGACAGACTGGCTATAGTGGCTTTGCAGCCCTGCAGTGGGTTCCACTCCCAGTTCAAACTTCCCAGCAGCTTTGTTTACACTGTGAGGGGAAAACTGCCTACTCAAGCCTCAGTAATGGTGGATGCCCCTCCCCCAACCAAGCTCCAGCCTCCGAGGTGACTTCAGACTGCTGTGCTGGCAGTGAGAATTTCAAGCTAGCGGATCTTAGCTTGTTGGGCTCCATGGGGGTGGGATCTGCTGAGCAAGACCACTTGGCTCCCTGGCTTCAGCCCCCTTTCCAGGGGAGTGAACAGTTCTGTCTTGCTGGTGTTCCAGGTGCCACTAGGGTATGAAAAAAGACCTCCTGTAGCTAGCTCAGTGTCTGCCCAAACAGCTGCCCAGTTTTGTGCTTGAAACTCAGGGGCCTAGTAGTATAGGCACTCGAGGGGATATCCTGGCCTGTGGGTTGCAAAGACCATGGGAAAAGTGTAGTATCTGGGCCAGATAGTACCGTCCCTCATGGCATAGTTCCTCTTGGCACAGTCCCTCACAGCTTCCCTTGGCTAGGGAAGGGAGTTCCTGACCCCTTGCGCTTCCCAGATGAGGTGATGCCCCACCCTGCTTCTGCTTGCCCTCCATGGGCTGCACCCACTGTCTAACCAGTTCCAATGAGATGAACCGGGTACCTCAGTTGGAAATGCAGAAATCACCCACCTTTTGTGTTGGTCTCACAGGGAGCTGCAGAATGGAGCTGTTCCTATTCAGCCATCTTGCCAGCCCTCCTGACTTCCTGGTTTTAGTTGGTATGTGGTTGCTCCTCTATTTGGAAGTGGTATGAAAACAAAAAAGGGTAGTTTGGTGTAATATAATCAGGTACATATGAGTTAAACAGATTTATTTAGCACAGGATTTCTCTACCTTTACAATGCAAACGTTACAATTGAATTTCTGAGAAATAGAATATAATTCCTTCCTATTCTAACTCTCCTTCTTTTCATCTCTCTGTCCTTCCCTGTACCTTTCTCTGAAGTATCTGTTGAAACTAGTATTCTCAGCAACACAAATTAAGAACAGTTGATGTAGACATTGACAGTAAAATTATAGTCATTTGCCACATAATGACATTTCAGTCAATGATGAACCAACTGCATATATAATGGTGGTCCCATAAGATGATATTACTGTATTTTATTCTACCTTTTCTATGGTTAGATATGTTTAGATACAAAAAATTTACCATTGTTTTACAGCTGCCTATAGTATTCAGTCAGTGATATGCTGTACATGTTTGTAGCCTAGGAGAAGTAGGCTACACCATATAGTCTAGTTGTGTAGTTGGCTATACCACCTAGGTTTGTGTAAGTCCACTCTATGGTGTCACACAATGACTAAATCGCATAATGATGCATTTCTCAGAGCACATCTTAGTTGTTAAGTGATGTATGACTGTATTTGTTTTTTAAAATTATTTTTATTTTTATTATTTTTATTTATTTCGATAGGTTTTTGGGGAACAGGTGGTGTTTGGTTACATGAATAAGTTCTTTAGTGGTGATTTCTGAGATTTTGGTGCACTAGTCACCTGAGCGGTGTACATTCCTCCCAATGTACAGTCTTTTATCCCTCACCTCCCTCCCACCCTTCCCCCTGTGTCCCCAAAGTCCATTGTAAAATTCTTATTCCTCTGTATCCTCGCAGCTTAGCTCCCACTTATGAGTAAGAACATACAATGTTTGGTTTTCCATTCCTGAGTTACTTCACTTGGAATAATGGTCTCCAGTTTCACCCAGGTTGCTGCAAATGCCATTTTTCATTCATTTTTATGGCTGAGTAGTATTCCATGGTATGTATGTGTGTGTGTGTACACACACACATATATATGTATATATATATATATATACATACACACCACATTTTCTTTATCCACTTTTTGTTTGATGGGCATTTGGGTACAATTGCAAATTGTACCACTATAAACATGCATGTGCACATGTCTTTTTTGTATAACGACTTCTTTTTCTCTGGGTAGATACCCGGGAGTGGGATTGCTTTTAGTTCTTTAAGGAATCTCAACATCATTTTCCATAGTGGTTATACTAGTTTACATTCCCACCAACATCCACACCAACCTCTATTATTTTTTGATTTTTTTACTATGGCCATTCTTGCAGGAGTAAGGTGGTATCACATTGTGGTTTTCATGTGCATTTCCCTGATCATTAGTGAAGTTGAGCATTTTTTCTTATGTTTTTTGGCCATTTACATATCTTCTTTTGAGAATTGTCTATTCATGTCCTTCGCCCACTTTTTGATGGGATTGTTTGTTTTTCTTTTGCTGATTTGTTTGAGTTCATTGTGGATTCCGGATATGAGTCCTTTGTAAAAAGTATAGATTGTGAAGATTTTCTCCCACTCCGTGAATTGTCTGTTTACTCTGCTGATTATTTCTTTTGCTGGCATAAGCTTTTTGGTGTAATTAATTCCCATCTATTTGTCTTTGTTTTTGTTGCCTTTGCTTTTGGGTTCTTGGTCATGAAGTCTTTGCCTAAGCCAAAGTCTAGAGGGTTTTTCCAATGTTATCTCCTAGATTTTTTATGGTTTCAGGTTTTTAGATTTAAGTCTTTGATCCATCTTGAGTTTATTTTTGTATCAGGTGAGAGATGAGGATCTAGCTTCATATGTGGCTTGCCAATTATCCCAGCACCATTTGTCGAATAGGGTGTCCTCTCCACACTTCATGTTTTTGTTTGCTTGGTTGAAGATCAGCTGGCTATAAGTATTTGAGTTTATTTCTGGGTTCTCTATTCTGTTCCATTGGTCTATGTGCCTACTTTTATACCAGTACCATGCTGTTTTGGTGACTATGGCCTTATAGTACATTTTGAAGTTGCATAATGTAATGCCCCCAGATTTATTCTTTTTGCCTAGTCTTGCTTTGGCTATGTGGGCTTTTTTTGTGGTTCCATTCATGTGGATTTTAGAATTTTTTTTTCTAGTTCTGTGAAGAATGATGATGACATTTTGATGGGAATTGCATTGAATTTCTAGATTGCTTTTAGCAGTATGATCATGTTCACAATATTAATTCTACCCGTTCATGAGCATGGGATGTATTTCCATTTGTCTGTATCATCTGTGATTTGTTTCAGCAGTGTTTTGTAGTTTTCCTTGCAGACTTCTTTCACCATTTTGGTTGAGTAGATTCTTAAATTTTTTTTTTTTTTTTTTTAGCTATTGTAAAAGGGGTTGAGTTCTTGATTTGATTATACGCTTGGTTGCTGTTAGTATAGAAGAGCTACTGATTTGTGTACATTAATTTTGTTTTCTGAAACTGCTGAATTTATTTACCAGTTCTAGGAGTTTTCTGGATGAGTCTTTAGAGTTTTCTAAGTATACGATCATATCATCAGCAAACACTGACAGTTTGACTTTCTCTTTTCTGATTTGGATGGCCTTGATTTTTTTCTCTTGTCTGATTGCCCTGGCTAAGACTTCCAGTACTATGTGGAATAGAAGTAGTGAAAGTGGGCGTCCTTGTCTTGTTTCTGTTCTCAGGATGAATACTTTTAACTTTTGCCCATTCAGCATAATGTTGGCTGTGGGTTTGTCACAGATGGCTTTTATTACCTTAAAATATGTCCTTTGTATGCCGATTTTGCTGAAGGTTTTAATCATAAAGGGATCTTGGATTTTGTCAAATGCTTTTACTACATCTATTGAGATGATCATGTTACTTTTGTTTTTTAATTCTGTTTATGTGGTGTATCACATTTATTGACTTGTAGATGTTAAACTGTCCCTGCATACGTGGTATAAAACCAACTTGATCATGGTGGATTATCATTTTGATATGCTGTTGGATTTGGTTAGCTAGTATTTTTTTGAGGATTTTTGCATCTATGTTTATCAGGGAGATTGACATTTAGTTTTCTTTTTTTGTGATGTCCTTTCCTGGTTTTGGTATTAGGGTGATACTGGCTTCATGGAATGATTTAAGGAGAGTTCCTCTGTCTCTATCTTGTGGAGTGGTGTCAATGGTTTTGGTACCAGTTCTTCTTTCAATGTCTGATAGAATTCAGGTGTGAATCCATCTGGTCCTGGACTTTTTTTTTGGTAATTTTTTTTTATTACCATTTCTATCTCACTGCTAGTTATTGGTCTGTTCAAGGTATCTAATTCTTCCTGATTTAAGGTAGGAGGATTGTATCTTTCCAGGGGTTTATCCATCTCCTCTAGATTTTCTAGTGTATGCACGTAAAGGTCTTTACAGTAGCCTTGAATGATCTTTTGTATTTCTGCGGTGTCAGTTGTAATATTTCCCATTTTGTTTTTATTTGAGCTTATTTGGATTTTCTCTTTTTTTTTTCTTGGTTAATCTTGCTACTGGTCTATCAATTTTATTTATCTTTTCAAAGAACCAGCTTTTTGTTTCATTTATCTTTTGTATTTTTTTTTTGTTTCAATTTCATTTAGTTCTGCTCTGATCTTGGTTTTTCCTTTCTTCAGCTGAGTTTGGGTTTGGTTTGTTCTTGTTTCTCTAGTTCTTTGAGGTGTGACCTTAGATTATCTTTTGTGCTCTTTCCGTCTTTTTTGATGTAGGCCTTTAGGGCTATAAACTTTATAGTTCTTTGAGGTGTGACCTTAGATTGTCTATTTGTGTTCTTTCAGACTTTTTGATGTAGGCATTTAGGGCTATAAACTTTCTTCTTAGCACTGCCGTTGCTGTATCCTAGAGGTTTTGGTAGGTTGTGTCACTACTGTCATTCAGTTCCAAAATTTTTTAAATTTCCATCTTGATTTCATTGTTGACCCAATGATCATTCAGGAGCAGGTTATTTAATTTCCATGTATTTGCATGGTTTTGAAGGTTCCTTTTGGAGTTGATTTTCAGTTTTATTCCACTGTGGTCTGAGAGAGTGCTTGATATAATTTCAGTTTTCTTAAATTTATTGAGACTTATTTTGTGGCCTAGGATATGGTCTATTTTGGAGAAAGTTTCGTACACTGATGAATAGAATGTATATTCTGCAGTTGTTGGGTAGAATGTTCTGTAAATACCTATTAAGTCCATCCATCTCTTCCAGGGTATAGTTTAAATCAATTGTTTCTTTGTTGACTTTCTTTTTTTGTTTTTGTTTTTTAGATGGAGTCTTGCTCTGTCGCCCAGGCTGGAGTGCAGTGGTGCGGTCTTGGCTCACTGCAAGCTCTGCCTCCTGGGTTCACGCCATTCTCCTGCCTCAGCCTCCTGAGTAGCTGGGACTACAAGGGCCTGCCACCACGCCCGGATAATTTTTTGTCTTTTTAGTAGGGACGGGGTTTCACTGTGTTAGCCAGGATGGCCTTGATCTCCTGACCTCATGATCTGCCTGCCTCGACCTCCCAAAGTGCTGGGATTACAGGCATAAGCCACTGTGCCTGGCCTTTTCTTTGTTGACTTTCTATCTTGATGACCTGTCTAGCGCTGTCAGTGGAGTATTGAAGTCGCCCACTATTATTGTGTTGCTGTCTATCTCATTTCTTAAGTCTACTAGTAATTATTTTATCAATTTGGGATCTCCAGTGTTAGGTGCATATATATTTAGGATTGTGATTTTTTTTTATTGGACTGTGATTTTATGATTGTAAAATGTACCTCTTTGCCTTTTCTAACTGCGGGTGCCTTAAAGTTTGTTTAGTCTGATATAAGAATAGCTATTCCTGCTCACTTATTGTTTCCATTTGCCTGGATTATCTTTTCCCATGCTTTTACCTTCAGTTTATGTAAGTCCTTATGTATCAGGTGAGTCTCTTGAAGACAGCAGATTCTTGATTGGTGAATTCTTATCCTTTCTTTTTTTTTAAGTGTGTCTTTTAAGTGGAGCATTTAGGCCATTTACATTCAGCGTTAGTATTGATATGTGAGGCACTATTCTATTCATCATGCTATTTGTTGCCTGAATACTTTGGGTTTTTTCATTGTGTTATTGTTTTATAGGTCCTGTGAGTTTTATGCTTTAAGGAGGCTCTATTTTGGTGTATTTTGAGGATTTGTTTCAAGATTTAGAGCTCTTTCTAGCAGTTGTTGTACTGCTGGCTTGGTACTGGAAAATTATCTCAACATTTGTTTGAAAAAGACTGTATCTTTCCTTCATTTATGAAGCTTAGTTTCCCTGGATACAACATTCTTGGCTGATAGTTGTTTTGTTTAAGGAGGCTAAAGATAGGACCCCAATTCCTTCTAGCTTGTAGGGTTTCTGTTGAGAAATCTGTGGTTAATGTGATAGGTTTTCCTTTTTAGGTTACCTGATGCTTTTGCCTCACAGCTCTTTAATCCTTTCCTTTGTCTTGATTTTAGATAATCTAATGATTATGTGTCTAGGTGATGGTCTTTCTTGTGATGAATTTCCCAGGTATTCTTTGAGCTTCTTGTATATGGCTATGTAGATCTCTAGCAAGGCTGGGGAAGTTGTCCTTAGTTATTCCCTCAAATTTGTTTTCCAAACTTTTAGATTTCTCTTCTTCCTCAGGAACACCAACTATTCTTAAGTTTGGTTGTTTAACATAATCCCAAACTTCTTGGAGGCTTTGTTCATTTTTTAAAATTCTTTTTCTTTGTTAGCTTGGGTTAGTTTAAAAGCCTTGTCTTCAAGCTCTGAAATTCTTTCTTCTGCTTGTTCAATTCTATTGCTGAGACTTTCCAATGCACTTTGCAATTCTCTAAGTGTCGTTCATTTCTGGAAGTTGTGATTGTTTTTTATTCATGCTATCTATTTCATTGAAGAATTTTCCATTTATATCCTGTATTATATATTTCATTTCTTTATGTTGGACTTCACTTTTCTCTGGTACCTCCTTGATTGGCTTAATAGCCAACCTTCTGAATTCTTTTTTTGGTAATTCAGATATTTCGTCTTGGTTTGGAGCCATTGTTGTTGAGCTAGTGTGATCTTTTGGGAGTATTAAATAATCTTGTTTTGTGATATTACCAGAATTGTTTTTCTGGTTCCTTCTCATCTAAGTAGACTATGTCAGAGGGAAAATCTGGGACTCAAGGTTGCTGTTCAGATTCTTTTGTCCTACAGTGTGCTCCCTTGATGTGGTGCTCTCCCCTTTCCCCTAGGGATCGGGCCTCCTGAGAGCTGAACTGCAGTGATTTTTTTTTTTTTTCTGGATCTAGCCACTCAGTGGAGCTACCTGACTCCAAGATGGTACTGCGGAGTGTGTGCAAAGAGTCCTGTGATGTGATCTGTCTTCAGGTCCTTCAACCGTGGATACCAGCACCTGCTCTGGTGTAGGTAGCAGGAGAGTAAAGTGGACTCTGTGAGTGACTTTTGTTGTATTTTTGTTTGGTGTGCTGGTTTTGTGTTCATTGGCCTTCAGCCAGGAGGTGGCACTTTCAAGACTGTATCAGCTGCAATACTATAGGGAGGATGCGAACTTGCCCTAGGGTTGGCTGGTTAGGTATTCAGATTTCTCAGGCAGTGGGCAGGGCCATAGAGCTCCCAAAGGATTACGTCCTTTGTCTTCAGCTACCAGGTCTAGAGAGAGACCACCAGGTAGGGGCAGGGTTAGGCATGTCTAAGCTCAGACTCCTCTTGGGCAGGGCTTGCTGTGGCTGCTGTGGGGATGGGGATGTGGTTTCCAGGCCAATGGAGTTATGTTACCAGGAAGGTTATGACTGCTTCTGCCGTGTCACACAGGTCATGAGGGAAGTGAGGGAAAATCAGCAGACAGGGGTCTCACCCAACTCCCACATAGCCCACAGCCTGAAAAGCTGGTCTTTCTCCCACTGTGGCCCCTCAACAGCACTGAGTTTATTTCCAGGCAGCCAGTGAGCAAGGCTGAGAACTTGCCCCAGGCTACTGGACTCCCAGCTGAGAAAGCAAGCCGACTCAACAGTTCCTCAGCTGTCCCACAGAGCCTGAAGCAGCAATTCACCTATTTCAAAGGGTCTATGGATTCTCTCAGCTTTCCTGGCATGTTCCCGTGGTAGGTGTTGGAGCGAAAATTCGTGATGTGGGTCTCCACATGCTGCTCTGTCCATCTGAGTGGGAGCTGCTTGTTTGTCCTGCCTCTTATCTGCCATTTTCCCTCAATAAATTGCTTGACTATATTTGAATGTGGGGAAATGATGCGCCAACCTCATACCACAAGTATTGGAATTTCAATCCTGCTACCCCCAACTAAAATCTGTTAACATGAGATTTTCCAAACAAATGCCTTAGAATGCAAACATTGAGCTGAATGATTGGAGGTGGTGGTGAGGGACAGATGGTGGCTGGGGTGACAGACTGGGTCTGTATCAATTTCTAACAGAGATGACCTCTGAATCAAGGCAGGAAGAAGCCTTGTACTGCCTTGTTTTTCTCCTGATGGAATTTTCTCCATGGAAATGTTTTTGAACTAAAGGGTGTTTTGGAGCTTGGTATGGAGCTAATGTTGTGATACAAATATATATGTATATATATAAAATTTATATATATAATTTATATATATGGAGAGATATACATATCTCATATAAACATATATACATACATATGGAGATATACATATAAATATATATATATATCTCCATATACATATATTTGTATCACAACAGAGAGAGAGAGAATTAAATTGAGTCTTGAGCCAAAATCATTTCTCGTTATTTGTTTGTGCCAGAGTGTGGCGCAGCTGTGGTTGTTCAGTGCATCCCTGGATATGGCCCTGTTGTGGTCCTGGCCCCCACTGCAGAGCAGAGGGAGGCCTGGAGGACTGGGCTGACAAGGGTGTTGGAGTGTGTTTTGAATGGGGCCTGACAGCTGCATTGTGTGCTCACTCCTCAGCTGGGCTGGGTTGAGGTTTGAGAGGCTTCCTCTCCTCTCCTCTTGGCCAATTACTCACCTTTGTTGACTCATCAGATACAACCTTTTCGTTGAATCCAAGATATGGTGTGGGAATGACAGCAGCCTCTTTTCTTTCAACTGCTCTTTAAGAGCATGAGCACTTGATTTGGAAGTGCCAGGCAGGGCTCCTTTCTCTCTCACATATTTCTTGAAGGTTTGTGTCTATAAATGTCCTCTGGGGGACTGGCATATGGCTTTCTTTTGAAGCCAGGTTTTCCTGAGGAGTGGAACTTTTGCAAAAAGAAGTTGTCTTGCTGAGGACTAGGCCTGCCTCTGCTGAGATGACAAGACAGTGAGAAGAGATTGGTGATTCAAGCATGCTTGACTCAGGGCAAGGCAAGAAGAAAAAAGAGAAGGCACACCTCCAGGGAGGCACAGGCTGTCTTTCATTTCTACGCAATACTTAGCAAGGCTGTGGGTTATGATTTGAATAAGAGGTTAACATTGAATTTGGTGAGAGAATACCTGAAAACCCTATGAAGACATTCTGTAATTTTCCCCTAGCGACTATGTCAATGTTTTTTAAAAAAACAAATTTCCAACAGTGAATATCAGAGCTGGTGAAGCTACAGTGGCATCAGCAGCATTAAGTGAGTACTTGCCCTTTGTTAGATATCATACACACAATCACTTCTAATCCCAATCTCTAATCAGCAGGGCTGACATTGGAGAAAGTGGGAACATGCCACCTTGAAGTATGCCACTTTAGCGTGGGGGTTGTTTTGAGCTCAAGGCAATTAAGAAGCAGCACATTCTGCCTGTATCTTCCTAAAAGCAGTACATAAATTTTCCTTTGTGAAGGTCTTCCCCTCTTCCTACTCCATACCAGGAGGGGGAAAAACAACCATTATCTGTCATTGGAGAGAGAAGGTTAGCATGGAGATGGGTTTGTGTAAACAAACCTAACTGCAGTCACCCTTGTTTTCTGTTAGTTTTTCTTACATATTTACCTTTTCACAATTTACCACGCCTAGAAATCCAAGCCCTTTTTCCTTTGTCTTATTACTTTTCCATAATTTATCACTCTTTGTTGAAATTGTATATGAATCCACCAAATATCACTACTTCTTTAGGGTCTTCTTTCCTCTGAAGGCTTTTGTGCACATAAAAATTAAAATATTAACATCAACTAAAATTTGTTCTCCTGGCTTTTGTCGGTTTAATTTCCAGGTCCTAGTCAAAGTATATAAGAGGGTAGAGAAAAAGTGTTTTCTTTGTTATAACGCAATTGCTTTATAGATGAGGGAACTGGAGCTCATACCCTACCCAAGGGATGAGGCCAAGATTCTAACTCAAGGCTGTGGATCTACAAATCTTGTACTCATTCACATTACCTTGTTTCTGGTAATGCCACCTGTGAGACTTGTCTACACAGGACTGCATGCCAGGACAAAATTTTGGGACACAGCAGAGCTGTGGCACAGGGTCCACATTGTTTAGACAAGCCTTTGAACACCACAATAAAGAAGTTATTCTATTTGCTCTCAATATGACATAACAGGATCAGGAGGCAGCTCTGTCTCCACCCCTGTGTGTGTCACAATCATGGGCTTTGGGGTTAGGCTGACCTAGGCTGGAATCAAAGCTTTCAATCCCCTTAAGTTTTTGAGTTTAGATAAATAGCTGAACTCTTTAAACCTGCTTCCTCATTTAAGATAAGGGACATGATAGTTTTCCCTATTAGAATTGATGAAAAATTTTAAACAGATATAGAGTACCTCATTCATTGTAAGAGCTAATACTGTCTCTCTCACACACACACACACTCTCTCTCTATCTTTCTGTTTCTGCTTTGGCTACTAGGAACCTCAGAGCCAATCTAGTGGCTCATCTGTACCAGTGGCATAGGCTCAAATGGGCTTTATTTCAGCAAAATTTTATTTCACTCTTCTCTGGACTTCCTGTTGCATTTCCACTTGCACTGAGCTTTTACTTAATATTTTACTATTTACTTGCATGGATTTCTGCTAAAAGCTTATAAAAGAACAATAAAATAAGTAATAGGAAATTTCATGAATTATTGCTTTCTATTCTCTAGGAGTTTGAGATTATTTTCTCTGTGCAATTTGGAAAAGCTATGTGAGTATTTGAGATGTGCTTCTTGATATGCGGGGTCAAGGAGACACTGGAGCTGACTGGATAAGAGGAAATCCTCAACCGGTAGGGGATGTGTTAATTTCACAAAGGACTTGGTGTAGCTGACAGTCTAACCCACATAGTGAAAGAGCCAACCTATAGCTTAGTGGTTTCTCATTTTCAAAGGGGTTGGTTAGATGATTTATTATTATTAATATTATTTTTCCCATGGTTCTGATACTACTTTTACTAATCTCACTTAATGGGTTACACTGTAATCTTCATCACCTTACCCTTTCTCTTTACCAAGAAAGAACTCTCTGTTTGTTTTTAATAGTCATTAATCAAAACAATATTTGGGAGTGTCTATGTCAGTTTCTGGCTTGGATAGTTTGGTCCCTTTGTAGGGATCAAAGCTACCAAGGCCCAGCAGATTTGTTGTGGAGCAGCTGCAAAGCTGAGGAGAAGTGTGTCTTAGCAGTTCTTTGCTGACTTTGTGGATGGAGCGTTGGCTGGAAAGACGTAAACCTGGATTTTAGCCACATATCAGTGTCAACTTTCTGGGTACTCTGCAACAAGCCACTTCTCTGGTTTGCATAGCAGGGAATTAGACAAGATGGTCTCTACAGTTTCTTCCAGAGCTGCTAACATTCCATTGCTCCACACTTTTTGGCAGATGCAGTAGGAACAGCCTTTGGGAGCGGTACCATTTCCCTTGGTGGAGGCTCAGTGGCCCTGTGGGCTCTTCTCCCATATTTTCCAGCAGTGTCCATGCCCTCACTACCCCAATACCATCCCCAGCTCCAGCCATTCTGAGAGACACCCCATGCTGAAGATTTTCCTGACCTTCTGTCAACCACATTTCATCTGCTGCTCATCTGCTGGAAAATACCATTTCCTCTCAGGGACTTGTTAGAACATACTCTGATAGGAAGAATATGATTCTTGCCAACTTCCCAGGTTCATTCCAGGTTCTTTGCAAAAGAAAGATTGCTGGGAAGTACAAATTTAACTCCCTCCCTTCAGTGAGTCTCAAATGAAAATTTTTCAAATTTGAGATATGGAAATGAGGATCTATTTCTAAGATTGCTCAGGGCACACTACAATCTTTCCCTCATTTCTGCAGATGGGACCGCTCCACACAGCAACCTGGAAGCCCTTTCCTGGCAGCGGTGATGTGCTCCCCTTTGCATCCTCCACAGCCCCTGCCCTGCTTGTACAGGGTAGTTGCTTAATGAGAGCATCTTAAGTTAAAGCAGTGCATTTAGTTTGTGAATTCTCTGACTTTCAGCTATTTCAGGGGTTAAGGATAAACTAAAAAATATGTAGATAAGGCCGGGCATGGTGGCTTACACCTGTAATCCCAGCACTTTGGGAGGCTGAGGCAGGCAGATCATGAGGTCAGGATTTCGAGACCAGCCTGGCCAATATGGTGAAACCCTGTCTCTACTAAAAATACAATAATTAGCCGGGCGTGGGTGCACACTGTAGTCCCAGCTCCTAGGGAGGCTGAGGCAGAAGAATTGCTTGAACCTGGGAGGTGGAGGTTGCAGTGAGTTGAGATCGCACTACTATACTCCAGCCTGAGTGACAGAGCAAGACTACGTCAAAAAAAAAAAAAAAAAAAGTAGGGAAAGGGCAGGGGGTGGTGGGTGAAAGAACATGATGGACTGAATTAATTGATGTCAAGCTCATTAGTTGAGCGTTCTTTTCATAGTGACTTCAATTTATTTCTTTTTTTGTGCAAGCATTTGTGAAATATTTTGAGTGAGTATAGACTGCTGAAAAGTTATTTTTCCTTATTACTATTATGTTACCTCTTGCCAGTTACAATTGTTAACTTCTTTCAGAGTAGGTGAATTTATCTGTAGCTAATCTCAGCAGTTTCTGGATTCCTTTGAATTGTTTTGATTCTAAAGCGATAGGACTTGCAAAATATAGATCATTTTAGGTGAGCTCTCGCTCAAGTTGTTGCATTTTTTAATCTATGCTGTTGTCAAAAGCTGCACCCAGGTTATAGCTTCACTTCCCATCTAACTTGATCCTTGATGAGTGCCCTCCAGCATTCCAACTCTGGCACAAACATCATGTAGTGCAATTTAATCTAATCCAGCCCAGCAAGACTGAACTTTCAACAGTGTTATTTTGGAAAGTGCCTATTAAGTGCCAGAAACTATGCTTGCACTGAGAATATGAAAATGATTGGGTATTACTCTTATACTCAAGCCCATCTGATGGGCATGCCACCTACAGTCTCCTTCCAGGGCAAGCAGGAGAATGGAAGGATACCGGGTCTGGAGAAGTGGAGAGGGGTGCAGCTTCCCAAGTGCTGAGCAAGGAAGAAGCTGAGCATATGAGAAACAGAAGGAAGTCATTGGGGGAAACATGTTCTGAAAACAATGTAAGGGAAGAAAGCTAGCAAGACCCGAGGCTGGAAGAGATGGGATGCCACAACAGCGAGTGAGAGAGAGAGAAGAGAAAATGGTGAAACAGCCAACTCCAGAGAAGAGGTCAGGGGGTTTCCCAGACTCTTTTCATAATTACGAAGAAGCCATGGGAGCAGCAATGCTTGGGTATACAGAGCACTGCTGGGGTGACCTGGCCTTGCAGTGCTACTCTTAGCAGAGTTGCAGCCATACCTTGGGTTTAGCCTGGGTAGGGCTGAAAAACAAACCCAGGGGCATTCTTGAAAATAAGGGCCTACAACAAAATTTTTGATGAATTTCAAGAACAAGTCTCATAGGAATGATAGATGCAAATGATGGGAGAGTGAAGCCAGAGGGCAGGATTTTCAAGTTTGTGTCTGTGAAGCAGAGCCATTCTGAGTCACAGCCAAGTTCAAGGATGAAGTTACATTGCTGCTTACAGGTGACTAGGAGTAGAGGAGTTTTGAAGACAAGTGTTACATACATCACCCAGGTGGGTGCTGAAGTTATTCAGGGTCAGGGGAGAAGAAAAGGCAGGCAGGAAAATGGGACAGGAGCCACGGCCCTTGGAGAATGTGAGAGTCCAATAATGCAGGAAATTATGCAGCAAGGGCTGGAGAAGAGTCCACAGGAGAGAGAAGGGGATATGAAAGGAAGGTGCTTCTCTGGGTTTATCCATTTTTTTTCTTTTTTTAAATTTCCACGTACTTGTTAGGGCTGTCAATCTCAGCAATCCTCCAATCCCCACCTCAGGAATGAGCATATGACCCAGGCCCGGCCAATCCTAGCATTCTTACCAAGTAGCTGGTCCAGTGTTTCATTCCAAGAAAGTTTAGTTTGGTTTTGTTTTTTGCCTTGTTCTTTATTCTATTGATATAGCCCAAGCACCCAGAACAGATGAATTTGGTAAATGTTTTTTAAATAAATGGATATAGATATTGGAAAACAATTAGGGAGAGTTGCTAATCTGGAATAATGGGATGCTGGGGCTGCTGCCAGCGACCTTGCCCATCTCATGCGAAAGCTTTTCTATAGAATAAAGTTAAGCAGAGAAAATCAGAAAAGAGAGATGAGGAGAGAGTGAGAGGAAGGGGAGAGGAGGGAAGAAAGGCCTGGCTGCAGTGAATCCCTGTTCCAGTTGTGGAAACCACAGCCCTGTCAGACCTTCCTTTGAGGCCACCTCAGCATCCTTTCCAGTGTGTAAGCAACACAATCCCTGTTAGTTGCTCTGGTTCACTTTCTATATCTGCAGTTGAAAGAGAGCTAGCACAAGAGGTGAGCCAATGTTCCCCAGTGTCTTCTGGCCATGTTGAGCTAGAACAGTGCCACCCTGCTGCCAGGGATAGGAAGCCTAGAGGAAATGTGCCACCTCCACCTGTGCCTTCAGTGGGACTGCCACAGGCACCCAGCTGGTGGGATGCGGGGCACAGACTTGCCTGTTTCCCCAGCCTCTTGGACTTTATGGACAGCTTTTAAAACACAAATACTCATGAGTACTAGCAGAAAGGCCTTACACTGTATCACGATTATTTTAAATGAGAGCCAGATGGACCACCAGGATTGAGCCTAATGATCTCATCGTATGTCTCAAAAAGCCAAAGCCTAGAGGAATTAAAAGCCTGTCCTAATCACTAGATTAGCACATGGTCTGGCAAAGGCTGGATACTGCCAAGACATTTATGGAATGATGAATGTGCTCTTCTGAAATGAAGAGTGATGACTACAAGATAGAGACAGGACATCTGCTCACAATTGACTGGACCCAGCATATTTGCTTGGTTGACAGGAATCAAGGTGCTGAGAGAATGGGGGCCCAGGCTGGGGTTGGTGGAGCATATCAAAGGCAGTGGGCACCGTCTTCCCAGCTTTGCCTTCTGCAGCTTGTGTCAGGTGCCACACAGCAGAAGTAAAGGCATAAAGGGATCTCTTTTATTGACTATGAATGTTTTGTTCATTATTCACCATTAATTTATATTTGCTGAGACTCAACTATATGCCAGGTACAGTGTTATCTCCAGTAGGGTCCATGGTGATGAATCACCAAAGTAAAACCATTTTTGATATGGTTTGACTGTGTCCCAATCCAAATTTCATCTTGAACTGTAGTTCCCGTAATCCCCATGTGTGGAGGGATAGACCCGGTGGGAGGCAATTGAATCACAGGAGTGATTTCCCCCATGCTATTCTCATGATAGTGAGTAAGTTCTCATGAGATCTGATGGTTTTTTTTTTTAGAAGTTTCTCTCAGTATTTATTTATTTATTTATTTATTTTTATTACACTTTAACTTCTAGGGTACATGTGCACAACATGCAGGTTTGATATATAGGTATACATGTGCCATGTTGGTTTGCTGCATCCATCAACTCATCATTTATATTAGGTATTTCTTCTAATGCTATCCCTCCTCCAGCTCCCCACCCCCCAATAGGCCCAGGTGTGTGATGTTCTCCACCCTGTGCCCAAGTGATCTCATTGTTTGATTCCCACCTATGAGTGAGAACATGCGGTATTTGGTTTTCTGTCCTTGTGATAGTTTGCTGAGAATGATAGTTTCTGGCTTCATCCATGTCCCTGCAAAGGACATGAACTCATCATATTTTTATGGCTGCATAATATTCCATGGTGTATGTGTGCCACATTTTCTTAATCTAGTCTATCATTGATGGACATTTGGTTTGGTTCCAAGTCTTTGCTATTGTGAATAGTGCCACAATAAACATATGTGTGCATGTGTCTTTACAGTAACATGATTTATAATCCTTTGGGTATATACCCAGTAATGGGATTGCTGGGTCAAATGGTAATTCTAATTCTAGATCCTTGAGGAATCACCACAGTCTTCCACAATGGTTGAACTAATTTACACTCCCATCAACAGTGTAAAAGCATTCCTATTCCTCCACATCCTCTCCAGCATCTGTTGTTTCCTGGCTTTCTAATGATTGCCATTCTAACTGGCATGAGATGGTACCTCATTGTGGTTTTGATTTGCATTTCTCTGATGACCAGTGATGATGAGCATTTTTTCATGTGTCTTTTGGCTGCATAGATATCTTCTTTTGAGAATTGTCTGTTTATATGTTTTGCCCACTTTTTGATGGGGTTGTTTGTTTCTTGTAGATTTGTTTGAGTTCTTTGTAGATTCTGGATATTAGCCCTTTGTCAGATGGGTAGATTGCAAAAATTTTCTCCCATTCTGTAGGCTGTCTGTTCACTCTGATGGTAATTTATTTTGCCATGCAGAAGCTCTTTAGTTTAATTAGATCACATTTGTGAACTTTAGCTTTTGTTGCCATTGCTTTTGGTGTTTTAGTCATAAAGTCCTTGCCCATGCCTTTTTCCTGAATGGTATTGCCTAGGTTTTCCTCCAGGGTTTTTATGGTTTTAGGTCTAACATTTAAGTCTTTAATCCATCCTGAATTAATTTTTGTATAAGGTGTAAGGAGGGGATCCAGTTTCAGCTTTCTACATATGGCTAGCCAGTTTTCCCAGCACCATTTATTAAATAGGGATTCCTTTCCCCATTTCTTGTTTTTGTCAGGTTTGTCAAAGATCAGATGGTTGTAGATGTGTGGTGTTATTTCTGAGGCCTCTGTTCTATTCCATTGGTCTGTATATCTGTTTTGGTACCAGTACCATGCTGTTTTGGTTACTGTAGCCTTGTAGTATAGTTTGAAGTCAGGTAGTGTGATGCCTCCAGCTTTGTTCTTTTTGCTTAGGATTGTCTTGGCAATGCAGGCTCTTTTTTGGTTCCATACGAACTTTAAAGCAGTTTTTTCCAATTCTTTGAAGAAAGTCATTGGTAGCTTGATGGGAATCGCATTGAATCTATAAATTACTTTGGGCAGTGTGGCCATTTTCACTATATTGATTCTTCCTACCCATGAGCATGAAATATTCTTCCATTTGTTTGTGTCCTCTTTTATTTCCTTGAGCAGTGGTTTGTAGTTCTCCTTGAAGAGGTCCTTCACATCCCTTGTAAGTTGGATTCCTAGGTATTTTATTCTCTTTGAAGCAATTGTGAATGGGAGTTCGCTCATGATTTGGCTCTCTGTTTGTCTGTTAATGGTGTATAGGAATGCTTGTGATTTTTGCACATTGATTTTGTATCCTGAGACTTGGCTGAAGTTGCTTATCAGTTTGAGGAGATTTTGGACTGAGACGATGGGGTTTTCTAAACATATAATCATGTCATCTGCAAACAGGGACAATTTGACTTCCTGTTTTCCTAATTGAATACCCTTGATTTCTTTCACTTGCCTCATTGCCCCAGCCAGAACTTCCAACACTATATTGTAATAGGAGTGGTGAGAGAGGGCATCCCTGTCTTGTGCCAGTTTTCAAAGGGAATGCTTCCAGTTTTTGCCCATTCAGTGTGATATTGGCTGTGGGTTTGTCATAAATAGCTCTTATTATTTTGGGATACGTTCCATCAATACCTAGTTTATTGAGAGTTTTTAGCATGAAGCACTGTTGAATTTTGTCAAAGGCCTTTTCTGCATCTATTGGGATAATCATGTGGTTTTTGTCATTGGTTCTGTTTATGTGATGGATTACATTTATTGATTTGCATATATTGAACCAGCCTTGCATCCCAGGGATGAAGCCGACTTGATCGTGATGGATAAGCTTTTTGATGTGTTGATGGATTAGGTTTGCCTGTATTTTATTGAGGATTTTCACATCGATGTTCATCAGGGTATTGGTCTAAAATTCTCTTTTTTTGTTGAGTCTCTGCCAGGCTTTGGTATCAGGATGATGGCCTCATAAAATAAGTTAGGGAGGATTCCCTCTTTTTCAATTTATTGGAATAATTTCAGAAGGATTGGTACCAGCTTCTCTTTGTACCTCTGGTAGAATTCGACTGTGAATCCATCTGGTCCTGGACTTTTTTTGGTTGGTAGGGAATTAATTATTGCCTCAATTTCAGAGCCTGTTATTGGTCTATTCAGAGATTCAACTTCTTCCTGGTTTAGTCTTGGGAGAGTGTATGTGTCGAGGAATTTATCCATTTCTTCTAGATTTTCTAGTTTATTTGCATAGAGGTGTTTATAGTATTCTCTGATGGTAGTTTGTATTTCTGTGGGATCGGTGGTGATATCTCCTTTATCATTTTTTATTGCGTCTATTTTATTCTTCTCTCTTTTCATTAGTCTTGTTAGCAGTCTATCAATTCTGTTGATCTTTTCAAAAAACCGGCTCCTAGATTCATTGATTTTTTGCAGGGTTTATTGTGTCTCTGTCTTTCAGTTCTGCTCTGATCTTAGTTAGTTCTTGCCTTCTGCTAGCTTTTGAATTTGTTTGCTCTCGCTTTTCTAGTTCTTTTAATTGTGATGTTAGGGTGTTGATTTTAGACTCTTTCCTGCTTTCTCTATGGGCATTTAGTGCTATAAATTTCCCTCTACACTCTACTTTAAATGTGTCCCAGAGATTCTGGTACATTGTGTCTTTGTTCTCATTGGTTTCAAGGAATATCTTTATTTCTGCCTTCATTTCATTATTTAGCCAGTAGTCTGTCAGGAGCAAGTTGTTCAGTTTCCATGTACTTGTGAAGTTTTGAGTGAGTTTCTTAATTTTGAGTTCTAATTTGATTGCACTGTGGTCTGAAAGACAGTTTGTTGTCATTTCTGTTCTTTTACATTTGCTAAGGAGTGCTTTACTTCCAATTATGTGGTCAATTTTAGAATAAGTGCAATGTGGTGCTGAGAAGAATGTATATTCTGTTGATTTGGGGTTGAGAATTCTGTAGGTGTCTATTAGGTCTGCTTGTTGCAGAACTGAGTTCAAGTCCTGGATGTCTTTGTTAACCTTCTGTCTTGTTG
Source organism: Gorilla gorilla gorilla (assembly GCF_029281585.2). Classification (NCBI taxonomy): domain Eukaryota; kingdom Metazoa; phylum Chordata; class Mammalia; order Primates; family Hominidae; genus Gorilla; species Gorilla gorilla. The sequence continues at coordinate 59,383,435 of NC_073230.2, forward strand.
CTCTGTCTAATATTGACAGTGGGGCGTTAAAGTCTCCCATTATTATTGTCCGGGAGTCTAAGTCTCTTTGTAAGTCTCTAAGGGCTTGCCCTATGAATCTGGGTGCTCCTGTATTGGGTGCATATACATTTTGGATAGTTAGCTCTTCTTGTTGAATTGTTCCCTTTATCATTATGTAATGGCCTTCTTTGTCTCTTTTGATCTTTGTTGGTTTAAAGTCTGTTTTATCAGAGACTAGGATTGCAACCCCTCCTTTTTTTTTGCTTTCCATTTGCTTGGTAGATCTTCCTCCATCCCTTTATTTTGAGCCTATGTGCGTCTTTGTACGTGGGATGGGTCTCCTGAATACAGCACACTGATGGGTCTTGACTCTTTATCCAATTTGCCAGTCTGTGTCTTTTAATTGGGGCATTTAGCCCATTTACATTTAAAGTTAATATTGTTATGTGTGAATTTGATCCTGTCATTATGATGTTCGCTGGTTATTTTGCCCATTAATTGATGTAGTTTCTTCATAGCATTGATGGTCTTTACACTTTGGCATCTTTTTGCAGTGGCTGGTACCAGTTGTTTCTTTCCATGTTTATTGCATCCTTCAGGAGATCTTGTAAGGCAGGCCTGGTGGTGAGAAAAATCTCTTAGCATTTGTTTGTCTATAAAGGATTTTATTTCTGCTTCACTTATGAAGCTTAGTTTGTCTGGATATGAAATTCTGGGTTGAAAATTCTTTTCTTGAAGAATGTTGAATATTGGCCCCCACTCTCTTCTGGCTTGGAGAGTTTCTGCTGAGAGATCTGCTGTTAGTCTGATGGGCTTCTCTTTGTGGGTAACCTGACCTTTCTCTCTGGCTGCCCCTAACACTTTTTCCTTCATTTCAACCTTGGTGAATCTGACAATTATGTGTCTTGGGGTTGCTCTTCCTGAGGAGTATCTTTGTGGTTTTCCCTGTATTTCCTGAATTTGAAAGTTGGCCTGCCTTGCTAGATTGGGGAAGTTCTCCTGGATAATATCCCGAAGAGTGTATTCCAACTTGGTTCCATTCTCCCTTTCAATTTCAGGTACACCAATCAAACGTAGATTTGGTCTTTTCACATAGTCCCATATTTCTTGGAGTCTTTCTTTGTTTCTTTTTACTCTTTTTTCTCTAACCTTGTTTTCTGACTTTATTTAATTAATTTGATCTTCAATCACTGATACCCTTTCTTCCACTTGATCGAATCGGCTATTGAAGCTTGTGCATGTGACATGAAGTTCTCGTGCCATGGTTTTCAGCTCCATCAGGTCATTTAAGGTGTTCTCTACTCTGTTTATTCTGGTTAGCCATTTCTCTAATCTTTTTTCAAGGTTTTTAGCTTCCTTGTGTTCGGTTTGAACATGATCCTTTAGCTCGGAGAAGTTTGTTATTATCAACCTTCTGAAGCCTACTTCTGTCAACTCATCAAAATCATTCTCCATCCAGTTTTGTTCTGTTGCTGGCAAGGAGCTGCAATCCTTTGGAGGAGAAGAGGCGGTCTGATTTTTAGAATTTTCAGCTTTTCTGCTCTAGTTTCTCCCCATCTTTGTGGTTTTATCTACCTTTGGTCTTTGATGTTGGTGACCTACGTATGGGGTTTTGGTGTAGATGACGTTTTTGTTGATGTTGATGTTATTCCTTTCTGTTGGTTAGTTGTTCTTCTAACAGTCAGGGCCCTCAGCTGCAGGTCTGTTGGAGTTTGCTGGAGTTCCACTCCAGACCCTGTTTGCCTAGGTATCACCAGCAAAGGCTGCAGAACAGCAAATATTGCAGAACAGCAAATATTGCTGCCTGATCCTTCCTCTGGAAGCTTCATCTCAGAGGGGCACCCGCCTGTATGAGGTATAAGTCGGCCCCTACTGGGAGATGTCTCCCAGTTAGTCTACACGGGGGTCAGGGACCCACTTGAGGTGGCAGTCTGTCTGCTCTCAGAGCTCAAACGCCATGCTGGGAGAACCACTGCTCTTTTCAGAGCTGTGAGACAGGGACATTTAAGTCTGCAGAGGTTGTCTGCTGCCTTTTGTTCAGCTATGCCCTGCCCACAGAAGTGGAGCCTAGAAGCAGTAGGCCTTGTTGAGCTGCAGTGGGCTCCACCCAGTTCGAGCTTCCTAGCCGCTTTGTTTACCTACTCAAGCCTCAGCAATGGTGGACACCCCTCCCCAGCTAGGCTGCTGTCCTGCAGATTGATCTCCAATTGCTGTGCTAGCAGTGAACAAGGCTCCATGGGCATGGGAGCCACAGAGCCAGGCACGGGAGATAATCACCTTGTCTGCTGGTTGCTAAGACCATGGGAACAGCACAGTATTTGCATGGGGGGTGTCCTCTTTTTCCAGGTAGTCTGTCGTGGCTTCCCTTGGCTAGGAAAGGGAAATCCTCTGACCCCTTGTGCTTCCCAGGTGAGGCAACGCCCTGTCCTACTTTGGTTCACCCTCCATGGGCTGCACTCACTGTCCAACCAGTCCCAATGAGATGAACCAGATACCCGAGTTGGAAATGCAGAAATCACCCATCTTCTGCATCCATCATGCTGGGAGTGGCAGACCAGAGCTGTTCCTATTTGGCCATCTTGGAATGGCCCCTTGAGATCTGATGGTTTTATAAGGGGCTTCCCCCTTAACTGGGTTCTCATTCTTTCTCCTGCCACCCTGTGAAGAAGTGCCTTTTGCCATGATTGTAAGTTTCCTGAGGTTGCCCCAGCCATGAAGAACTGTGAGTCAATTAAACTTCTTTTCTTTATAAATTATCCAGCCTTGGGTATTTCTTCATACCCAACATAAGAAATATATAGCATGAGAATGGACTAATACAGTAAATTGGTACTGAGGAAGTGGGTTGCTGCTATAAGGATACCCAAAAATGTGGACATGACTTTGGAACAGGGTAACAGGCAGAGGTTGGAACAGTTTGGATGGCTCAGAAGAAGACAGAAAGTTGTAGGAAAGTTTGGAACTTCCTAGTGACTTGGAGGGCTGAGAAGAAGACAGGAAAATGTGAAAAAGGTTGAAACTCCCTAGAGACTTGTTGAATGGTTTTGACCAAAATGCTGATAGTGATATGGACAATGAAGTTTAGGCTGAGATGGTCTCAGATGGAGATGAGGAACTTGCTGGGAACTGGAGTAAAGGTGACTCTTGTTATACTTTGCCAAAGAGACTGGCAGCATTTTACCTATGGCCTACAGATCTGTGGAATTTTGAACTTGAAAGAGATTATTTAGGGTATCTGGTGGAATAAATTTCTAAGTAGCAAAGCATTCAAGAGGTGACAGGGCATAAAAGTTTGGAAAATTTTCAGCCTGACAATGCAGTAGAAAAAGAAAAACCCATTTTCTGGGGAGAAATTCAAGCCTGCTGTAGAAATTTGCATAAGTAACAAGGAGCCAAATGTTAATTGCCAAGATAATCGGGAAAATGTCTCCAGGGCATGTCAGAGACCTTCACAGTGGCTCCTTCCATCACAGGCCCAGAGGCCTTGGAGGGAAAATTGGTTTTGTGGGCTGGGCCCAGGGCCCAGGGCCCCCCTGCTCTGTGCATCCTTGGGACATGGTGCCCTGCATCTCACCTGCTTTAGTCCCAGCAGTGGCTAAAAGGGGCCAACATATAGCTTGGGCTATTGTTTCAGAGGGTGCAAGCCCCAAGCCTTGATGGCTAACATGTGTTGTTGGGCCTGCTGGTGCACAGAAGTCAAGAGCTGAGGTTTGAGAACCTCTGCCTAGATTTCAGAGGATGTACGGAAACACTTGGATGTCCAAGCAGAAGTTTGCTACAGTGGAGGAGCACTCATGGAGAACCTCTGTTAGGGCACTGCAGAAAAAGAAATGTGGGGCTGGAGCCCCCACACAGAGTCCCCACTGGGGCACTGCCTAGTGGAGCCATGAGAAGAGGGCCACTTGCCTCCAGATCCCAGAATGGTAGATCCACTGACAGCTTGCACTGTGCACCTGGAAAAGCTGCAGGCACTGAATGCCAGCCATGAAAGCAGCCAGGAGAGGGGCTGTACCCTGCAAAGCCACAAGGGCAGGGCTGCCCAACCCCATGGGAGGCCACCTCATGCATCAGCATGACGTGGATGTGAGACATGGAGTCAAAGGAGATAATTTTGGAATTTTAAGATGTAATGACTCCCCTATTGGATTTTGGACTTGCATAGGGCCTTTAGCCCCTTTGTTTCAGCCAATTTCTCCCATTTGGAACTGGTTTATTTATCCAATGCCTGTACCCCCATTGGATCTAGGAAGTAACTGACTTTTGATTTCACAGGCTCACAGGTGGAAGAGACTTGCCTTATATCAGATGAAACTTTGGACTTGGACTTTTGGGTTAATGCTGGAATGAGTTGAGACTTTGGGGAACTGTTGGAAAGGCATGATTTGTTTTGAAATGTGAAGACCTGAGATTTGGGAGGGGCCAGGGGCAGAATGATATGGTTTGGCTGTGTCCTCAGCAACATCTTATGTTGAATTAGTTCCCATAATGCCCATGTGTTGTGGGAGGGACCCAGTGGGAGGTAATTGAATCATGGGGCAGTTTCTCCCATGCTATTCTCATGATAGTGAGTGAGTTCTCCTGTGATCTGAAGATTTTATAAGGGGCTTGCTCCTTTGCTGGATTCTCATTCTCTGTCTCCTGCCACTCTTGAAGAGGTGCCTTCTGCCATGACTTTAAGTTTCCTGAGGACTCCTCAGCCATATAGAACTGTGAGTCAATTAAACCTCTTTTCTTTATAAATTACCCAGTCTTGGGTATTTCTTCATAGCAGTGTGAGAACAGACTAATACAATTATTAATACAACCAAAAGGATGAATAGATAATCTCACGATAATGTATAATCTTGCAGGTGCTGATCATCTCTTTTCTTCTGCTTGTGTTCATTCTTTCATTCATGAATGACTGAGAGTTTGCACTTTCAAGATCTGAGGGTGAGCACTGAGCGGGAGATGTGATGGGGAATGAGATTTCAACAAATTTATCAGATGGCCACCTTTCCATAAATAATTGTATAGTTTGAGAATCAGGACAGACTCCTACAAAAATAAGAATTAAGGAGGCAGAAATGCACCTTACAAAATTTCACAGCTGAAAGCAGGTTCCAGCTATGGTAGTCCAGCCAGATGGAATGCCTAGCAGGATGCAAAGTTTTCTCTGTAGCAGTTTTGCTGCCTCAAAGATTTTCTGTGCCACCCACATAAACCACTGGAGGATAAACACAATATTGGATATAGTCTGGAAATGAGCCTCTTGCATGAGGACTGTCTGAATGTTTTTCTTTGTTTCTCTTTTAAATGAAATGCTGTCCACAAATATATAGCTTTATTATTTGACTCTGAAGGAAACAATGACACTTACACCAGTAATGATTTGGAAAGATATTGTTTGCAAATAAGTAGATCTGCCAAAAATGTTATCACTTTTTCAGTGAGTATGAAAGTCTTCTTGTGGGAGGTGGAGGGGAAAAAGCTTCTGTTTTCTTTTTTTTTTCTTTTTTCTTTTCTTTTCTTTTTTTTTTTTTTTTGAGACAGAGTTTTGCTCTTGTTGCCCAGGCTGGAGTGCAATGGTGTGATCTTGGCTCACTGCAACCTCTGCCTCCTGGATTCAAGCGATTCTCCTGCCTCAGCCCCCAGAGTAGCTGGGATTACAGGCATGCACCACTACCCCAGCTAATTTTGTATTTTTAGTAGAGATGGGGTTTCTCCATGTTGGTCAGGCTGATCTTGAACTCCTGACCTCAGATGATTGGCCTGCCTCGGCCTCCCAATGTGCTGGGATTACAGGTGTGAACCACCACACCCGGCCAAAAGCTTCTGTTTTCTAAAGGTGTAAAATTTTACTTTTTGTAAAAAGTAATCACTTTTGCACCAACATAATAGTTTCTAGTGAGGCGACATGCATCAGCTATTTATTTTCACAAGAAGACAAGTTTTCTCACCTGTGAAATGGGAGACTTGTATCTACCTCATGTGGTTAAACATCTGGACAGTCAGTGTTGGAACATAATCATCAGGCTCTGTAGATGGTGGCTGTCACTGTACTCTTTATATCTAGGCCCTGTATGATTTGGCAACTCTGAAAGGCAGACTGTGATGGGGAAGAAAAGTAAAGCTCATAAAGTGTTTGGATTCATGTGCTGGATATCAGGTGGTTGTGTCTCCATCTCCATGGTAAAGACACAGAAAATTATGAGCATTAACATTTTTTCAAACATTTGTTTGAAATTTTATCCTAGAGAAGATTCCCTCATGAACATTAATCAACTACTCACAGTGCGGTGTCATTTGTCCTTTGCTGCCAGAGGGTGAGGCTCTGGGAGGAGGTAGCTATGAGACTGAGGAGTAAAACGTGTCTCTATCAACCAAAAATATCTCTATTATTTAAACTTTGAGTAAACTTAAAATACACACTGAGCACCTCCCCTTCCCATACCAAACCAATGGACAGGATGCCATGGTTATAATCCTGTGTGGTGTATCTCGGCCTCAACCTTTTTGGGGTGGAGCTCAGTGCCTGTTTGTAATATACAAGCCCTTCAGCCCTTGAATCTTTAAGGGATTCCCAAAATGCATTTCCCTTTGCATTTCAAGCCTCCTTTTTCCTTTATTTCCATATTTCCTCCAATGATTCAATCCTTTTTTTTTTTTTTTTGAGATGGAGTTTCGCTCTTGTTGCCCAGGCTGGAGTGCAATGGCGTGATCTTGGCTCACAGCAACCTCCGCCTTCCAGGTTCAAGCTATTCCCCTGCCTCAGCCTCCGGAGTAGCTGGGATTACAGGCATGTGCAACCACACCTGGCTAATTTTGTATTTTTAGTAAAGATGGGCTTTCTTCATGTTGGTCAGGCTGGTGATTCATTTCCTCTTGAAGCTTCAGCGTGCATTACAAACAATCCTCTTCTGTCTTCATCTTGTTCCCAGCAAGCTCTCCCTGCTGCTTGCCTTTGTGGACAACAGATCCCTTCTGAGAACCCTACGTCCGTGATGGTCCTTTTGAGCTGTCTGACCTTTTTTGGACACTCCACATACCCATAGCCTGTTAGGAACAGTGGTGACTTCTTGGCTTCCCCTTGCAATTTCTGGATTCTTCCAGTATTATGCAAAAACCCTTTCTTCCTGTTTCACAGATTCTGGCATCCCTTAAGTGTAGGCCATCCTACACTTATTAAGGATTTTGGAAATTTCCTTCATGCTCCATTAAGTTCTAGGGGAATTTTCTTCTTTTCTTTCTTTTTTTTTTTTTTTTTTTTTTGAGTTGGAATTTTGCTCTTGTTGCCCAGGCTGGAGTGCAATGGTACAATCTCAGCCCACTGCAACCTTCACCCCCGGGGTTCAAGTGATTCTCCTGCCTCAACCTTCTGAGTAGCTTGGATTACAGGCATGTGCTACCACACCCAGCTAATTTTTGTAGTTTTAGTAGAGATGGGGTTTCTCCATGTTGGTCAGGCTAGTCTCGAACTCCCGACCTCCAGGTGATCCACCCGCCTCAGCCTCCCAAAGTACTGGGATTACAGACCTGAGCTACCACGCCCGGCCAAGTTCTAGGGGAATTTTCTATCCGACATTCAAGACTCACATACCTTGCTTATTTAAATAAAATAATTTTCACACTGATTTGACTTCTGCCATCTCAGAACCATAAGTTTGAGCAGGGCATAATCCAGGACCACTCCATGTCGACAAATTCAGTCTCCAGCAGTCTTTATGAGGCCCTTAGACCTCACAAAGGGGTTTGTCTCCAGCCTCTCTTGTGGCCCTCTTGGGTCTCTGCTCCCTGCTTTTTGCTGCTCTCCAGCTCAGGTGCTGGGGTTGGGGTTACCAGCCTCTTCCCAGGCACCTCCCCTTCCCCAGTCTCCCCAGCTCCTGTCCAGATGGACCTCCATTGCATAACCACTGAGGTATTATACATTCTCTTCCAGTATGAAACACTAATTTTATGAGCTCCTCTTTCCTGCACTTTTCTAACTTTCCCTTCTCAAACTCTTCCTTTTATAGCCAGCCCAAGATGTCCTAAGAAAGGTGATAAAAGCACTTCAGAACTCCAGCTCTAGGTCATGGGCATGTTGGACAGCAGAACCTGGTGAGATAAAAGGATAAAGACTGTTGACCCCCCAGCCCGAGGGGCCACCCCTGCAACTCCACAGACACCATCTCATCCCAGGCAGAGGCTCCACATTTGTAGGCACCCTCAGTTACTAAGGGCCTAGTTCAATTATGTCCATTTAGAAACTTGAATCTCAGATCCAACAGAAACCCAATTTCCTTCCCCAACCCTTGCCCCCAATACTGGCCATGTGCAAATGGACCGTGTAGGGGAGGGCATGGCATGGATGACGTGGTTGTGAAATGAGTGAGGGAAAGGCCTCAATCATCAAGGCTTATTCAGCCAGCTTCAGTGTGCGCTGGGAAAATCATGAGCCACAGACACATGTGTGGCTGTTTTCCCAAAGAGGTTTTCAGGAGGTTTCATATTTATACCATTTCCTTAAATAGGGGAGGGCATGTAGAGAGAGGGGCCAGCAGGTGGTAAGGCGAGTGGTTACATTCCTGTGAGACTTTGGTCAGCGCCTGGTAAATCTACATTTTAACTAAGATAAGGTGGATGCATGAAGAGAGAAGGAATGAGGTAGAGGAAGGGCTGATCTCATCTAGACCTGGTTCTGCACCTGGGAAGAGGAGCTTGTTATTGACATTAGTGTGGAATGTGACTTTAGTTATAGGAGCTAGACTTAGATTGCAGGCCTAACATTACAACTGGCATGTCGTTGCTTATGGGAGGGCAGACAAAGAATTGATTTATGAATGGTCTGTGAGGACAGCCCTGTGCAGATGCCTGAGGCGCTTCACCTTTCCATGAGGACCTGGCTGATGCATAGCACTGGTCACAGCTATTCATTTGGAAGGGGGCGTTGCATGACTCAGCCTACAGGCATAAGTTTGGGGGTCCTGAGATTTTTAGATTTTCCTTTACAATTATAAGGCCCGGGCAGTGAGGTCATCTCCAGGAAAGCCTAATCTATTTTCCTTCCCCAACCCACCCAGCTTCTATCTCTGAGCCAAACCACAAGGCCCCTCCTCCTCACCCTATAAAACTGCAGCCTTGCCTCTGCCTCAGCCGAGCGAGGCCTTTAGCGTCCATTTGAGTCACTTACACTCTTCCTCAGCATGGCTGCCTTGAAGCCTGTGCAGGGATCTGCCCTCCACATCACGCGTCCCTGTCCCCTCCGGATCTGCCCTCCACATCAGGTGTCCCTGTACCCTCCATTTCTTCAGGCGGCCTTGCCAGGTGCCCACCATGGTCATCTGCTTAAGGTGGCCCCTCCTCCTGTGGGGCTGCTGTTGTTTTATTGCAGTGCTGTTTTTCTTTTAAACTCTCCTTTTGCTTTGAGGCCTAGACATTTGTTTTTCTTCTAGGTTTCATGTTATGGATCCCCCAGAATGAGAAATGTGAAATAAACGATTTCTGGGTCTACCATTTGCTGTCCAAATCAATCCTGCAACCTCTGCCTTCTCATTTTGAGAGGAGCCGTAGCCAGGCCACTACTGCGGCCTCTGGGTGGATTTCTGTGGGCAGCAGTGATGCTGAGGATGTCATGGTAACTGGATTTTGTTCCTCGGTGATCCTGAAATAGCAGGGGCAGGTGGGGTGAAGCGCCCCTGTGTACCCCTTTTCTATGTGTCTGGAGGCTGCCTCAAAATTCACATCCTTCTAAGGGAGCCCCTCTTTTTTTCCAGTATAATCAGGGCTTTTCCTTTCGTCTGCAACTGCCTCTCTTCCGATACTAATGACAAAATCTAGATTCACATCCAATCCAGCCTCTCACTGATCTCCTGAGGAAGCAGGATTCCTAGAGAAAATGTGAGGCCTATGCCCTCTTACAGAGCCTTTAGCTGGGTAAACAGCCACACCCTAGAAAAAGAAGCAGATTCCCCTATAATTGTATAATTGGTCCCTTGTCATTACCTGCTCCTTGATAACATTGATCATTCCTTTATGGCTGAGCTCACTGTCTGAGTCCTTGAAATCCAAGGATAGGCTTCAGGCTTACAATTTGTTTATTTTTAACAAACACTGCAACAGTGGAGTCCTCATGGGGCTGTGTGACTTAAAAAAAAAAAATTTCTGAGGACAAACCCCAAACACCAGGGGGTGACTGTCCTGCATCCTTCAAAGCCCAGCTGCAACACAGTTTGAAACGAGATGAAGACTAGTAAGATGTTTGAGGGAAGCAATGGAGTGGATGGCATTAACAATTTAAAGGCAGGAACTTCAGTGGCAGGGTCTCCGCAGCCCTCCTGTAAAGGAACCACCGTGCTTGTTTAAGGCCCCTGCCTGCAGTCCTGGCTGAAAACACATTTTAAACGGAGCAAAAATAGTTCCCACGGCATTGGCTCAAAAGCCTGTGGTCTGTTTTGAGACAAGCCTTTCATCTCATTTCAGTCTCACCTCACAGGCTAAGGTCAAAGCCAGCGGTTGGCATTGCTTGTCCAGAGTTGACTAAAGTTTGTACCTTTTAAAAACAGCCAGGGGCCTATTAAACGCACAACTGGGTACCTATGGCTGCTGGACACAACAGGCTGCTGGGACCCCAAATGGTAAGTAAGAGTCCCCAGCCCCCACAGCCACTCTCCTTCCTTGGCCACCACTGAGACCTTCCACTTCCCACGTGTGAAGTTGGTCTTGTCTGCCGCTAGCTGCATGGACATGTCTCCTTTTCAATTTCCAGTTAAAACCCCTTTTGGTGAAGCTTAAAGAGACCCATAAACCACACCCCCTTTTTCCTCTAAATTCAGAAATGAATGAGAAATTGGCCAACATGAGAAGGGGTGAAAAATGAGCTTATTGGGGTAGCACTGGGCTGAGCAGAGCGTAAACCAGCTTCTGGGGCCAGGTGGGCTTCCTTCTTCTCCCACCCAGGTCGAGGTAGGTGGCAGGAATGGGCACCTGCAGAGAAGGGCGTCCCTGTGCGTTCTGGCCTTGAAGAGAGCAGATGCCACTCAACCAGGAGCCTCGCCAGCAGAGAGAGAGAAGGTGGATTTGAACGCAAGGCCTCCAGTCAGAGGGGGAAGGGTAGATGTTGGATGCCACCCCCATAGGGCAGCTCATTCTCCCCTCTTTGGGAGGGTGAGTGGGGAGCTAGAGAAAGGTGGAGATGTGATCCTCCTAGGCTCTTCCTAACTCTGGAAGTGTGAGGTCACTGGGAAGCTTGTTGGAAATGCAGGTTGTCTGGTCCCACCCAGATGAATGGAATGAGAAATTCAGAGAGTGGGCTTGGTAACCCGTGCTTTAACAAGCCTGCAAGATGATGCAGGTGCAGAGCAGAACTTCCCAACCTCGGTACAGTTGACATTTTGTGGACATAATTTTTTACTCTGAGTGTGTGTGTGTGTGTGTGTGTGTGTGTCCTGGATATTGTAGAATGTTTAGCAGCATCTCTGGTCCCTACCCACTAGATGCCAGTAGTACCCTTGACAACCAAAAGTGTTTCCAGCCATTGCTAAGTATCCCCAAGGGGGAAAAGTCACCTACAGAAATTTTTCTTTGAAACAGTAGCCCAGCAGAAAAGCGTATCCCTTACAACACACAGAGAAGAGGAAAACAAACAAATAAGCAAACTGAAAACACTGGGGAGAAATTTCAACGGCACTTAACAGCAGTTATTTCCAGGTCATGGGTTTTAAGTGATCTTTTTATTTTATTTTAAAAATTTTTTTTCTGTATTTTCCAAATGTGCTAAAATATTTTACATGTATACTCTAAAGAAATTCAAATTTGGCCAGGCGCAGTGGCTCACGCCTGTAATCTCAGCACTTTGGGAGGCCAAGGTGGCTGGATCACCTAAGGTCAGGAGTTCAAGACCAGCCTGGCCAACCTGGTGAAACTCTGTCTCTACTAAAAATACATAAAAAATTAGCTGGGCTTGATGGCGGGTCCCTGTAATCCCAGCTACTTGGGAGGCTGAGGCAGGAGAATCACTTGAACCCGGGAGGTGGAGGTTCAAGCGAGCGGAGATAGCGCCATTGCACTCCACCCTGGACGATAAGAATGAAACTCCATCTAAAAAAAAATTAGAATTTAAAAGACGATTTTTACAGCTTCCCTAACTCCCCTCTGTGGGCATGTTGGTTGGGGCCCTAAACCCAGGTTTCCTCTCCTCACTTGTCATGGCGTGCCTGGACGGGCGCACTCTGGGGTTTATTGCGGTGCTGATGCTATCCTACCGTACCCCATCCCCCATGAGTGCCCCTTGGCACAGGGTCATCCTCAACCTAAAGCTTTAGGAAGACAGAATGTGGATTCTAATGACAACGCCAGATCTGTTCAGAACACAAAAGACAAATATAGGAGTTAAATAGGAAGTTCGTGTTATCCTTGTGACTGTCATTCTGTAACTATCAATTGTAGACAAACTGGACTTTGTGAAAATGAAAACATTTCTGCATCAAAAGATAATATCAACAGAGTAAAAGGACAATCCACAGAATGGGTAAAAATAATTGAAAGTAGATTAATAACTAGAATATATAGAGAATTCCTAAAACTTAACAACAATAAACAAACAACCCTATTCAAAAATGGATTGAAGGACTTGAATGGACCTTTCTCTAAAGAAGACATACAAATGGTCCATAAGCACATGAAAAGATGCCCAACATCGCTAGTCATTAGGGAAGTGCAAACCAAATTGAGAGGCCACCTCACACCCATGAGGATGGCTAGTATCAAAAATCAGGAAGTTACAAGTGTGGGTGAGGAAGTGAAGAAATTGGAACTCTTGTATACTCTCTGTGCGAACGTAACATGTTATAGCACTAAGACAACATGATAGTATCTCAAAAACTTAAAAAATAGAATTACCCTGTGATCCAATAATTCCACTTCTGGGTACATACTCAAAATAATTGAAAGCAGCATATCCAAGAGACATTTGTATGCCATGTTCATAGCTGCCTTATGTACACTAGCTAAAATGTGGAAGCAACCTAGGGGTCCATTGACATATGAATGTATAAACAAAACATGGTGTAAACAAACGATTTGGCCTTAAAGGAAGGGAATTCTGAGACATAATCCACATGGATTAACCTTGAGGACATTATGCTAAGTGAAATAAGCCAGTCACAAAAAGGCATACAGGATGAAAGGTTATGCAGATGGGTGGTGGTGATGGGTGCACAATATTATGAATATACTTAATATCACTAAACTGTGCACTTCATATGGTTAAGATGGTAAATTTTATGTTATTCTAATGCAATAAAAAATGGAAAACAGTTTTAAAAAGCAAAAATGTAAATTATTGTGTTTCTACCACATGTCACACCATGATGAAAAGGAAACGGTCTTCTGAGGCCATTGCAGTGATGGGAGAAGCAGCTCAGGGACATGTGGGAAGCACAAGGAGGGATGTCAGGGGAGCAGCTTCTGGGGAGTCACAGAGCCTTCACAGCAAAGCTGGCACTTGACCTGGGTCCTGAGAGAAGTTTACCAGGCACAGAACATGTCAGAGAGAGAAACACGTATGAGTGAAGGCATGCAGGCCCCAGAGAGCACAGGTGATCCAGCAATAAAGCAGCCAAGGGGTTTGGGTGTGGCGTGCACACTGGAGGATCTGGACTGCCGCCTTTCCATCCAGGCGACGTTGACAATTTATTTTATGTCTTCGCCTGTTAAGTGGGGGAAGTTTTGTTGGAAAGATTAAATATGTGAAATGAAATCAGGCCTCTAACAGGGTACCTGGTAGTGCTAAATTCGTGAATGACTTGCAACAAAGCTGCAAGAGATTTCATCCAGACTACATCACGAGGAGACAGCAAGAAGGATGACAAGAGAAAGAGCTCCATGTGTCGTGTAACTTGAATCTTGTGGATTATGGACATGATTCCTTTTAGACAGATTATCTTGAGAGGCTGTGTAGAAGATCAGCTTGAGGGGCTTCAAATGTAATCAGAGAAAAAATTAAGAAGCAATTTTCACAGTCTAGGCAAGGGCTGGTACAGGACTGAGCTGAGGCAATAGCAGTGGTTCAGGGAGACAGAGCAGGATTAGAGATGCTTCTGCGCTGGGCTCTTGTTCCACATATTTCTATTTTTAGATCTTAGTGTAATGCCAGGTTCTTTGCAAAAGGCACTGTTATATTTACTAATTTCCAGCTTCTGGTTTATTCTGTATTATATGAATTGCTGGGTAAATGTATGCCCTTTCAAGTAATATAATGTTCTCACTCTCAGGCCAGAAAGACCTGCCAAGTCTAATCTGTTGCCATATAATAGACCTGTTCTTTCTGAAGTAGTTTTCTCATTTACAAATGGCCACAAAACTAATGTGGCTGTGTTATTATTCCTATCTGCACTCCTACAAGTGAAAAATAGATCTACGTATTGTTTGAATGTTGAACACTAAGTAAAGGTGACATGGCCTTGCTTAAAACTTCCAATCCAAGCACTCATATGAGACGGCCAAAGCCAAGGCTCTGACTCCAATCACGTGTTTAAACCCCATTTGTTCCTGTGCAGGTGGAAAATGCAATCTGGAGTGTTCCTGGGGAGCTCTGCCATGTAAACCTTGGCTTTACAGTGAGAAGACGGGCTGATCACAGACGTGAACCGTCAGGTAACCAGGGCTGCAGTGAGAGCCACAGATTTCATGGGAAGTGGAAGAGGAGGTGGAAAGAGGTGAGTATGGTGATGGGAGTGATGACATTTAGTGTATAGAGTAAGCAGACAAGGAAGGTGGTTAGATAAAAAACTCACATGGTGGACTTTTAAATGACAATAAAGTATAACGTTGTAGATGATGTACCTCCTGGCAAGTGATCCACTCTGTCCCCAGGTCTCAAACAGCCCTGTGTTAATTCATGGATCAGATTTATTGGTCTAATTCTATATTTAATAATGACTTGATAGAGATGTATACCATAAAATTCACGCTTTTAAAGTATACAAACCAGTGTTTTTAGTCTATTCACCGGGCTGTGCAACCATCACTACTATCTAACTTTAGAAAATTATTAGCACAAAAAGAAATCCAGTACCCATTAGCACTCACTACCCATTTGCCTCTCCCCTAATCCCCTGGAAACCACTAATCTACTTTAGGTCTTCATGGATTTTTCTATTCTGGGCTTTTCATATAATGGAATCAACAGTTTGTGCTCTTTCATGACTGGCTTCTTTCACCCAGCAAAACAGTTTCAGGGTTAATCCATGTAGCGTGAGTCAGTACTTCATTTCTTTTTATGGCTGAAAAAGATTCCATTGTATGTATATAATACATGATGTTCACCCATTAGTAAGCTGATAGACATTTGAGTTGTTTACACTTTTTGGTGGTTGATGCTGCTTAGAACATTGATACACAAGTTTTTGTGTGGACACATGTTTTTAATTATCTTGAGTATACACCAAGAATAAAATTTCTCAGTTATATAAAGTTTATATTTAAGATTTTGAGGAGCTGTCAAACTATTTTCCAAAGTGGTTGTACCATTTTACACCAAACTAGCAATGTATGAGACTTCCATTTTCTTCAGGTCTTCACAAACACTTCATCTTTTTTATTTTAGCTATCCTAAAATTAAAAAAAAGATAGCTAAAAGGATAGTGGGAACTGGTATCTCATCATGATTTTGATTTGCATTTCATAATGACCGATGCTGAGGAGCATTTTTTCATATGCTTATTTGCCATTTCTTTTTTAAAATTAAATTAAATTAAAATTAAAAAAAATTTCCGTAGGTTATTGGGGTACAGGTGGTGTTTGGTTACATGAGTAAGTTCGTTAGTGGTGATTTGTGAGATTTTGGTGCAGCCATCACCTGAGCAGCATACACTGCATCACATTTGTAGTCTTTAATCTCTTGGTCCCTCCCACCCTTCCCCTCAAGTCCCCAAAGTCCATTGTATCATTTTTATGCCTTTGTTTCCTCGTAGCTTAGCTCCCATATATCAGTGAGAACATATGGTGTTTTGTTTTCCATTCCTGAGTTACTTCACTTAGAATAATGGTCTCCAGTCTCATCCAGGTCGCTGCGAATGCCATTAATTCATTCCTTTTTATGGCTGAGTAGTATTCCATCTCATATATAAATATATATATATATGCTGTGAATGGCATTAATTCATTCCTTTTTATGGCTGAGTAGTATTCCATCATATATATGAGATGGAATATATATATATATATATATATGGAATATACATAGATGGAATATATATGTGTGTGTGTATATATATATGAGATGGAATATATATGTGTGTATATATCTACGTGAGATGGAACATATATATATGAGTATATATATGGAATATATATATACCACAGTTTCTTTATCCACTTGTTTATTGATGGGCATTTGGACTGGTTCCATGATTTTGCAATTGTGAATTGTGCTGCTATAAACATGCATGTGCAAGTATAATGACTTCTTTTCCTCTGGGTAGATACCCAGTAGTGGGATTGTTGGATCAAATGGTAGTTCTACTTTTAGTCCTTTAAGGAATCTTTACACTGTTTTCCATAGTGGCTGTAATAATTTACATTCCCACCAGCAGTGTAGAAGTGCTCCCTGATTACTGAATCCATGCCAACATCTACTGTTGTTTGATTTTTTGATTATGGCCATTCTTGCAGGAGTAAGGTGGTATTGCATTGTGGTTTTGATTTGTATTTCTCTGATCATTAGTGATGTTGAGAATTTTTTCATATGTTTGTTGGTCATTTGTATATCTTCTTTTGAGAATTGTCTATTTATGTTGTTAGCCTACTTTTTGATGGGATTGTTTTTTTCTTGCTGATTTGTTGGAGTTCGTTGTAGATCCTGGATATTCGTCCTCTGTCAGATGTATAGATTGTGAAGATTTTCCCCCACTCTGTGGGTTGTCTGTTTACTCTGCTGACTGTTCCTTTTGCCATGCAAAAGCTCTTTAGTTTAATTAAGTCCCACCTATTTATTTTTGTTTTTGTTGTATTTGCTTTTGGGTTCTTGGTCATGAAATCCTTGCCCAAACCAATGTCTAGAAGGGTTTTTCTAAGGTTATCTTCTAGAATTTTTATAGTTTCAGGTCTTAGATTTAAGTTCTTAATCCATCTTGAGTTGATTTTTGTATAAGGTGAGAGATGAGGATCCAGTTTCATTCTCCTACATGTGGCTAGCCAATTATCCCAGCACCATTTGTTGAAAAGGGCATCCTTTCCCCACTTTATGCTTTTGTTTGCTTTGTCAAACATCAGTTGGCTGTAAGTATTTGGGTTTAGTTCTGGGTTCTTTATTCTGTTCCATTGGTCTATGTGCCTATTTTTATACCGGTATCAAGCTGTTTTGGTGACTATGGCCTTATAGTACAGTTTGAAATCAGGTAGCGTGATGCCTCCAGTTTTGTCCTTTTTACTTAGTCTTGCTTTGGCTATGCGGGCTCTTTTTTGGTTCCATATGAATTTTAGAACTGTTTTTCCTAATTCTGTGAAGAATGATGGTGGTATTGTGATGGGGATTGCAATGAATTTGTAGATTGCTTTGACAGTATGGTCAATTTTCACAATATTGATTCTACCCATCCATGAGCATGGGATGCGTTTCCATTTGTTTGTGTTGTCTATGATTTCTTTCAGTAGTGTTTTGTAGTTTTCCTTGTAGATGTCTTTCTCTTCCTTGGTTAGGTATATTCTTAAGTTTTTTTTTTTCAGTAAAAGGGGTTGAATTCTCGATTTGATTCTCTGCTTGGTTGCTGTTGTTGTATAGAAGAGCTACTGATTCGTGTACATTAATCTTGTATCTAGAAACTTTGCTGAATTCTTTTATCGGTTCTAGGAGCTTTCTGTAGGAGTCTTTAGGGTTTTCGAGGTAAATGATCATATCATCAGCAAACAGTGGCAGTTTGATTTCCTCTTTACTGATTTGGATGCTCTTGATTTCTTTCTCTTGTCTGATTGCTCTGGTTAGAACTTCCAGTGCTATGATGAGGAGGAATGGTTAGAGTGGGCATCCTTGTCTTGTTCCAGTTCTCAGAGGGAATGCTTTCAACTTTTCCCCATTCAGTATTATGTTGGCTGTGGGTTTGTCATAGACGGCTTGTATTACATTCAGGTATGTCCCTTGTAGGCCAATTTTGCTGAGAGTTTTAATCATAAAGCAATGTTGGATTTTTGTCGAATGTTTTTTCTGCATCTATTGAAATGATCATGTGATTTTTGTTTTTAATTCTCTTTATGTGCTGTATCACATTTATTGACTTGCTTATGTTAAATCATCCCTACATCCCTGATATGAAACCTACTTGACCATGGTGGATTATCTGTTTGATATGTTGTTGGATTTAGTTAGCTAGTATTTTGTTAAGGATTTTAGCATCTATGTTCATCAGGGATATTGGTCTGTTGTTTTCTTTTTTGGTTAGGTCCTTTCCTGGTTTTGGTATTAGGGTGATGCTGGGTTCATAGAATGAATTAGGGAGGGTTCCCTCTTTCTCTAAGTGTTGAAAAGATTGGTACCAATTCTTGTTTGAATGTCTGGTAGAATTATGCTGTGAATCCATCTGGTCCTGGGCTTTTATTTTGGTTGGTAATTTTAAAGTTACCACTTCAATCTTGCTGCTTGTTATTGGTCTGTTCAGGGTATCTATTTCTTCTTGATTTAAACTAGGAGGGTTGTATTTTTCCAGGAGTTTATCCATCTCTTCTAGGTTTTCTAGTTTATGTGCATAAACTTATGTGTTTTGTGTTCATAGTAGCCTTGAATGATCTTTTGTATTTCTGTGGTGTCAGTTGTAATAGCTCTCATTTCAGTTCTTATTGAGGTTTTTTGGATTTTCTCTTTTCTTTTCTTGATTAATCTTGCTAATGGCCTATCAATTTTATTTATCTTTTCAAATAACCAACTTTTTGTTTCATTTATTTTTTGTATTTTTTTATTTCAATTTCATTGAGTTCTGCTCTGATCTTGGTTATTTCCTTTCTTCTGCTGGGTTTGGGTTTTGTTTTTTCTTGTTTCTCTAGTTCCTTGAGGTGTGACCTTAGAATGTCAGTTTGTGCTCTTTCAGTCTTTTTGATGGAGGCATTTAGGGCTATGAATGGTCCTCTTAGCACTGCCTTTGCTATATCCTAGAGGTTTTGATAGGTTGTATCATTATTGTCATTCAGTTTGAAGAATTTTTAAATTTCCATCTTGATTTCATTGTTGACCCAATGATCATTCAGGAGCAGGTTATTTAATTTCCATGTATTTGCATGGTTTTGAAGGTTCCTTTTCGAATTGATTTCCAGTTTTATGTCACTGTGGTCTGAGAGAGTGCTTGATATAATTTCAATTTTCTTAGATTTATTGAGACTTATTTTGTGGCCTATGATATGGTCTATCTTGGAGAAAGTTCCACATGCTGTTGAATAGAATGTGTATTCTGTGGTCATTGGATGAAATGTTCTGTATATATCTGTTAAGTCCATTTCCTCCAGGGTATAGTTTAAATCCATTGTTTCTTTGTTGACTTTCTACCTTGATGACCTGTCTAGTGCTGTCAGTGTAGTATTGAAGTCCCCCACTATTATTGTGTTGCTATTTATCTCATTTCTTAGGTCTACTAGTAATTGTTTTATAAATTTGGGAACTCCAGTGTTAGGTACATATATGTTTAGGATTGTGATATTTTCCTGTTGGAGATGGCCTTTTACCATTATACAATGTCCCTCTTTGTCTCTTTTAACTGCTGTTGCTTTAAAGTTTGTTTTGTCTGATATAAGAATAGCTACCCTCATTCACTTTTGATGTCCATTTGCATGAAATGCCTTTTTCAACCCTTTTACTTTATGTTTATGTGAGTCCTTGTGTGTGAGGTGAGTCTCCAGAAGGCAGCAGATAGTTGGTTGGTGAGTTCTTATCCATTCTGCAGTCCTGTATCTTTTAAGAGGGGCATTTAGGAAATTTACATTCAATGCTAGTATTGAGAAGTGAGGTATCATTGTATTCATCATACTATTTATTGCCTGTGTACCTTGTTTTTTTTTTTTTTTTGCTTTTTAAATTGTATTTTTGTTTTATAGGTCCTATGTGATTTATGCTTTAAAGAGGCTCTGTTTTGATGTGATTCCAAAATTTGTGTCAGGATTTAGAGCTCCTTTTAGCAGATCTTGTAGTGGTGGCTTGGTAGTGGCAAATTCTCTCAGCATTTGTTTGTCTGAAAAAGACTGTGTCTTTCCTTCATATATGATGCTTAGTTTTGCTGGATACAAAATTCTTGGCTGATGATTGTTTTGTTTGAGGAGGCTGAAGATAGGGCCTCAATCCCTTCTAGCTTGTAGGGTTTCTTCTGAGAAATCTGCTGTTAATCTGATAGGTTTTGTTTTATAGTTTACTTGGTGCTTTTGTCTCAAAGCTCTTGAGATTCTTTCCTTCATCTTAACTTTAAATAACCTGATGACAATGTCCCTAGGTGATGAATTTTGTGATGAATTTCCCAGATGTTTTTTGTGCTTCTTGTATTTGGATGTCTAGGTCTCTAGCAAGGGTGTGGAAGTTTTCCTCAATTATTCCCCCAAATATGTTTTCTAAACTTTTAGATTTGTCTTCTTCCTCAGGAACACTAATTATTCTTAGGTTTGGTTGTTTAACATAATCCCAGACTTCTTGGAGGCTTTGTTCATATTTTCTTATTCTTTTTTCTTCATCTTTATTGGATTGGGTTAATTCAAAGACCTTGTCTTCAATCTCTGAATTTCTTTCTTCTACTTATTCAATGCTATTGCTGAGATTTTCCAGAGCATTTTGCATTTCTATAAGTGTGTCCAATGTTTCCTGAAGTTTTGATTGTTTTTTCTTTAAGCTCTCTATTTCCTTGAATATTTCTCCCTTCACTTCTAGTATCATTTTTTGGATTTCCTTGCGTTGGGCTTCACCTTTCTCTGGTGCCTCCCTGATTAGCTTAATAACTAACCTCCTGAACTTTTTTTTGGGTAAATCAGGGATTTCTTCTTGATTTGGATTCATTGCTGGTAAGCTAGTGTGATTTCTTGGGGGTGTTAAAGAGCCTTGTTTTGTCCTATTACCAGGGTTGGTTTTCTGGTGCCTTTTCATTTGATTAGACTCTGTCAGATGGAAGGTCTAGGGCTGAAGGTTATTGTTCAGATTCTTTTGACCAACAGGTCGTTCCCTTGATGTAGTACTCTCCCCCTTTTCCTATGGATGTGGCTCCCTGTGAGCTGAGTTGCAGTGATTGTTATCTCTCTTTTGGGTCTACCCACCCAGCAAGTCTTCCTGGCTCTGGGCTGGTACTGGGGGTTGTCTGCACAGAGTCCTGTGATGTGAACGCTCTATGGATTTCTCAGCTGTGGATCCAGCACCTGTTCTGGTGGAGGTGGTAGGGGGTGAAATGGACTCTGTGAGAGTTCTTAGCTTTGGTGGTTTAATACTCTATTTTTTTGCTGGTTGGCCTCCTGCCAGGAGGTGGCACTTTCCAGAGAGCATCAGCTGTAGTAGTATTGAGAGGAACTGGCAGTGGGTGGGGCCCTAGAACTCCCAAAAGTATATCCCCTTTGTCTTCAGCTACCAGGGTGGATAGGGAAGGCCCATCAGGTGGGGTCAGTACCAGGCATGTCTGAGCTCAGACTGTCATTGGGCGGGTCTTGCTGAGGCTGCTGTAGAGGAACTGGACGAGGTTCCCAAGTCAATGGAGTTGTGTACCTAGGAGCATTATGACTTCCCTTGCTGAGTCATGCAGGTTATCAGGGCAGTGGGGGAAAGTCGGCAGTCACAGTCCTCACCCAGCTCCCACATGATCTGAAGGGCTGGACTCAGTCTTACCGTGCCCCACGTAACAGCCTGAGTCTGTTTCCAGGCAGTGGGTGAACAGGGCTTGAGAACTTGCTCCAGGCTACCCACCTCCCCCCTGAGAAAGAACAGGGTTTTATTTCTTCCCCTGCCTGTGAAGTCTGAACACTGGATTCATGCCCTTCCCTGAGTTCTGGGCAGAAGGCTTTTCACCCAGTTCAAATGGTTACAAAATTGGTCAAATTGGAGACTTCCTTCTCCTTGCAGCATTTTCCCCCCACAACTCTGGCTGCCCTCCCAAAGGGTCCCTGTGGTGCCAGGCAGAAATGGCCTGCTTGGGGACCCAGCAAGCATGTTGGCATGAGCCAACATGCCTAGCTGTATATTATCTTCTTTAGAGAAACGTGTGTTTGAGTCATTTGCTCATTTAAAATTTGATTATTTGTCTTTTTATTGTTGAATTGCAGGAGGACTTTATACTATTTTGGATATTAGGCCCTTATCAGATACATGACTTTCAGATTCTTTGATTCTGTAGATCATCTTTTCACTTTTTTGATTGTGCCCTTTGAGGAACAGAAGTTTTAAATTTATCAAGTAGAATATGTCCACTTTTTTCTTTCATTGCTTGTGCTTCAGTGTCATGTCTAATGAAACATTGCTTAACCCAAGATCATGAGAATTTATTTCTATGTATTTTTTCCTAAGAGTTTTATAGTTTTAGTTTTTTTATTTAGGTGTTTGATTCATTTTTAGTTTTTGTATATGGTGTGAGGTGAGGATCTACCTTCATTATTTTGCATGTGGATATCCAGTTTTTCCAGCATCACTTGTTTTTATTTTTTTATTTTTTTATTATTATTATACTTTAAGTTTTAGGGTACATGTGCACAATGTGCAGGTTAGTTACATATGTATACATGTGCCATCCAGCATCATTTGTTAAAAAGATAATGTTTCCTTCTTGATTTGTCTTGACTTTCCTGTAAAACTACTAAATGATCATAAATGTAGGAGGTCATTTCTAGACTCTCAATTCTATTTCTTTCGCGTGTGTGTGTGTGTGTGTGTTTTCCTTAGAATTTTCTTTGTACGAATCATGTCACCTGTGAACAAAGAAAATTTTACTTCTTTCTTTCCAATCTGGATACTTTTTACTTTTTTTCCCCCTAATTTACCTGAATGGTAAAATTTTGAATAGAAATAATGAATGAATTGAAAATTGCTTTTTCCTTTTTTATTTTTTGGAAGACTTTGTGGCACATTGATGATTATTCATTAAGTATTTGAAATAATTTACCAGTAACACTATCTTGTTCTGGACTTTTCTTTGTGGTTAGCTTTTCTGATTACTAATTTAACAGCTTTACTTCTTATAGATCTGTTCAAAATTCCTTTTTATGTTTTCATCCACTTTAGTGGTTTGTATCTTTTTAGGAATTTGTCTATTTATTGACATATAATTTGTCACAGTATTCCCTTAAAATCCTTCTTGTTTATGTATGGTCAATAGTGATGTCCCCTTTTTGTTTACTTACATTGGTAATATAAATCTTCTCCCATTTGTTTCTGGCCAGCTAAAAGTTTGTCAATTTTGTTTATTTTTTCAAATTTTATATATATCTATATAGTATATAAAATTATACATATATAATTATATATATTATATATTTGTATATATAAATTTATATTTCTATGTATATTTATATATAATATGTAAATTTATATTTGTATATATTTATATATTTTTTATATATATATACATTTGTGTGTTTTTTTGAGACGGAGTCTTGCTGTGTCAGCCAGGCTGGAATGCAGTATCACGATCTCAGCTCCCTGCAACCTCTGCTTCCTGGGTTCAAGTGATTCTCCTGCCTCAGTCTCCTGAGTAGCTGGGATTACAGGTGTGTGCCACCATGCCTGGCTAGTTTTTGTATTTTTTTAGTAGACAGGGTTTCACCATGTTGGCCGGGCTGGTCTCAAACTCCTAACTTCAGGTGATCCCCCCACCTCAGCCTTCCAAAGTGTTGGGATTACAGGCGTGAGCCACTGCACTCAGCCAAATAATACGTTTTTGATTTCAATATTTTTTCTACTGGCTTTCTTTTTTTAAAATTTATTTTCACTGTAATCTTTTTTTTCTTCTGCTTGATTTGAGTTTTGTTAGCTTAAGGTGGATGGTTATTTATTTGAGATTTTCTTTTTTTAAACATAGGTGTTTACAGCCATACCTTTTCTTCTAAGCACTGCTTTAGCTACTTCCCATAAATTTTAGTATGTTGTGTTTTTGTTTTCATTTAACTCAAAATATTTTCCAATTTCCCTTGTGATTTCTTCTTTGATGTATTAACTATTTAAAAATGTGTCATTTAATTTTCATTTATTTTTGAATTACCCACACTTCCTTCTGTTACTGATTTCCAATTTTATTCCTTTGCAGTCAGATAATATATTTTTATAATTACAGAATTTTGAGTGGATTGAGGCTTATTTTATGTGCCGACACATGGTCTATTCTGGAGAGTGTGCTATGTGCACTTGAGAAAACTGTTTTCTGCTGCTGTTCAGTGGAGTGTTCTATGAATACCTGTTAGGACTAGTTGATTTATAGTGTTATTCAAGTCTATTTCTTTGACGATCTTCTACCTATTTTATTCTCCATATTATTGAAAGTGAAGTATTGAAGTCTCCAACATTATTGTTGAATTGTCTATTTCTCCCTTCTTTTCTCTGTCTTTGCTTCACATTTGTTGAGGATCTGCTGTTAGATGCATGTGTTTATAGTTATTATATCTAATGGATGGATTGACTGTGTTATTATAAAATATATGTTTTGTCTCTAGTAATTATTTTTGTTTTAAACTATATTTTATCTGATAGTAACCTAGCCTCTCTGCTTCTCTGTTTATTACTGTTTGTGTGGTATCTCTTTCTGGTATTCTTTTACTTTCAACCTATTTGTGTGTTTGATGCTAAAGTCTATCTCTTTTATATAACATATAGTGAGACCATGTTTTTGTTTGTTTTCTTAACCTATCTGCCAATATCTGCTTTTCATTGGAGGTACTTACTTTATTTATATTAATGTAATTATTGTTTAGGTAGAATTTACATTTGCATTTCACTATTTTGTTCTTTTATATCAAATTTGTTGTTTCTCTATTCCTTCATTACTGCCTCCTTTTGTGTTAAATAGATTTTTCTAGTCTACCATTTAATTTGCTTGTTGTTTCTTTATATATATATGTATGTATATATATATGTGTATATATATAAAATGTGGATTTAGTTATTTTATTAATGATTGTTGCTCTGGGGATTACAATTAACATCTTAACTTAAAACATCTAGATTAGAATAATATAACTTAATTTCAGTAAGTTTAATACCATTTTGCCCCAATGGTATTTATTCTCCCTTTCTTTAGGCTAGTATCATCACACAATTCATATCTTTATTTATTGTAACCTATCGATGCTGCTTAATAATTATTGCTTTATGTAGTTTTCTTATCTATAAGATAGGAGATGAAAAGAGCTATTATGTAAATAGAATTATATTTATACTGTCTTTTATATTTTCTTTTATCAATGCTCTTTATTTCTTCCTGTGGATTTCTTCTTCATGCGAACCTCCTTTCATTTCTGCCTAAAGGACTCCCTTGAGTATTTCTTGTGAGGCAGATCTGTTAGCAACAAATTCTGTTAGTTTTTTTTTTTAATCTGGGAATATCTTAATTTCTTCTTTGTTTTTAATTAATGGTTTTGTTGGAAACAGAGTTCCTGGTTGATAGTCTTTTTCTTCAGCACTTTAAGTATGTCATCCCACTCCCTCTGGCTTGCGTGGTTTCTGATAAGAATTCAGCTGTTATTGTATTAAGGATCACTATATATTCAATCATGTCTCTTTTGATGCTTTCAAGATTCTCTGTTTAACTGTCTTTTGACAATGTGAATATTTTTAAATTTATCTTACTTGGATTCTATTGAACACCTTAGACGTGCACATTATTATTTTCATTACCTTTGGAGAGTTTTCACCATTATTTATTCAAATATTCTTTCTGTGCCTTTCTCCCACTCCTCTTCTTTTCTCTGGGACTCGCATTCAAGTGTATGTTGATATGCTTAATGGTGTCCCACAGATCTTTGAGGCTGTATTCATTTTTCTTATTTTTTTAATGTTCTTCAGAATAAAAGAACCTCAGTTTAACTCTCTTCAAGTTTGCTCTTACTTTCTTCTGTCAGTTAAAATCTGTTGTTGAGTCCTAATAGATTTTGCAATTCAGTTCTTATAGTTTTCAAGTTCAGAATTTCTCTTTTGTTCTTTTTATAATCTCTATCTCTTAGTAGTAGTCTCTATTTGATTGGGCATTATTCTCATACTTAAAAAAATTCTTTAAACATGATTTTCTTTAGTTTTTTGAGCACATTTGTTGTTTAATTTTTTATTATTTTTTAACATTTTTGTGGGTACATAGTAGGTGTATATATTTATGGGGCACATGAGATGTTTTGATACAGGCATGCAGTGTGAAATAAGCACATCATGGAGAATGGGGTATCCATCCCATCAAGCATTTATTTATCCTTTGAGTTACAAACAATCCAATTACATTTTTTTGAGTTCTTTTAAAATATACAATTATTATTGACTATAATCACCCTGTTGTGCTATCAAATAGTAGGTCCTAATGATTCTTTCTATTTTTTTGTACGCATTGAGTGTATTTATAATAGCTGATTTAAAATGCTTGTCTTAAAAGTTCAACATTTGGGTTTCCTCAGTGTCAGTTTCTAGTGACCACATTGTTTCCCTGTGTACAGCTCCCAGTTCCTTTTCCTGTATGTATCTTGTAACTTTTTGTTGTGGAAAAGCTACACATTAAAAATAATATAATGTGGGGGAACTGGAGAGTCTATTCTCCTCCTCTGTCTCCAGCCTTTGTTGTGGAGGCTGCTGGTTTTCAGGCTACTGAGGAGGTAGGGACAGGGGATGATAATACAACAAGTTAAAATATCCAAAGCTTACTTTTCTTACAGATTTTTTCAGATTTTTTCTTGAGTAAACACCTTAAGATTGTTGCAAGCCTGTCTTAATTTCCAGTGTCCTGAACAAATCAAAGTTGGAAATCTCCCAGGTGTTCTTGCTTCATTCACCAAGGAATATATTTTCAGAAATGCTTCCACCACCATACTGGAAGTGCGTCTGCTGCTTAACTCAATTGTAGTGGTGTATTTGGGGGTGTCAGGGTGATGGTCATTCCAGGAGATCCTTGAAGAGTAGGATTTGGTCATACTTGCCTATAGTTCCCAAGCTTCTAGCTCAATGCTTGGCCTGCAGCAAGAGGGTAGTAGACATACAGTAGATCCCATTCATCCAGGGGAACACATTTCAAGAGCCCTTGTGGATGCCTAAAACTGCTGATAGTACTGAACCTTATATATACCATGTTTCTTCCTATACATATATATGTTTGTATGATAAAGATTAATTTCTCAATTAGATGCCAAAAAACTGAAACCATGGAAAGTGAAACCGTGGATAACAAGGGACTATTGTATGCTGAGGTGAATGAAAGACGGCATCTAAGGAACAATATGAGAGAGTTCCATGAAATAACAACAGAAAGAATGATATTTATTTTTCTCCCATGTTTAGAAGAACAATAATGGAATTCTACAATTTGCCAATATCTAGCTTATACAACTCTGTGCGCATAACGCCACTTCTGACATTTCTGGATAGGCCTTTGAGAGCACACTGTGTTTCTTTCGTCTGTGTTTCCTCCGCAGTGCTTGCCAGGTAGTCAGAGGCAAGAGTAACTTAGGAGGCAATGGGGGAAACTTGCTTCCCAACCTTCTCTGCTCCCTCTAACTCATTGCTTTAGATTGCTCATCAGTGGATGTCACCATATCTTGTAGGGAAAGCCAAGGTAGATGTGAAGAGAGAGGAACTTAGTCTTGAAGTATGAACAGAGACTAGCCCGAGTTTAACTCTCCAGTCAGGGAGCTTCAAAGCAGGAGAGTAGGGCAAAGCAAGTTGTGCTTGGGCCGGTAGCAGAAGGTGGAAGAGGAAGAGGGGTGCAGTGAAGCCAAGGCTACAGAGAATATCAAGACTAGCTCTTGAAGGGCCTAGGATGTCAGGCTGAGGATGTCAAATTTTATTCTGAAGGCTCTGGAGCTTCAGAGGAGGATTTTAAACAGGAGTGTGAGCAGATGTGCAAATTAGTAAATGTGACATTCTGGTAATTTGGAGAGTTCCAAAAGAGCAGAAGAGCTCAAAGGGTGCTGTGGGAGTAACCAGGGGAGAATTGTTGAAAGATCAAACCAGGAAGATTAAACAGACCAAAGAAGGAAAGAGCTTCAAGAGATACATAGAGGTGTAATTAACAAGACTTTGGTAATTTACGTGATGTGGAAGACAGAGAAGAGGAGGGAAGCACTGATGTCCAGGTTCCCACCTTTGGAAAATGGGTGCAATTCACTGAGGTAGACCCCAAGAGGGAAGATCAGGCCTTGTAAGGGAACACAATGAGACTGCAGAGGCTGTGGTGTACGTACCCCAAGTGACATTGGCACCCAGCTATTGCATTTCCAGGCTGGAAGCTCAGGAGACAAGTCTGGAGTGGTTATATTTATTTAGGATGTATTATATGAATTTTAGCTAGATGAAGCCATGGGAGAAATTAGATCAGCTAGTGGGAGCATCAAATTGAGGAGAGATAGTGTCTGTAAGACAGCTATGAGGGAAAAAACAGTATTTGAAATAGGTGGAAGAAAAAAACCTAAGAAAGACGTCAAGAAGCACACCCATCGAGATCTCTCTAGCTCCTTCTGGCTGTGTGGTGCAGAGCACACACACACAACATTGGGCTGGTGGTCCAAACTCAGGGCTGGCCCACAGGAGCTTCCTAAAGCCCTGGGCTGGGGCCGCAGTGGGTGGAGTCTCTCTTTTAACAATGTTCTTAATTCTGGCTTATAAACCTTCGGAGTATGCATCATGGCTGTTATGTAAGCACTTGGTAAGACGATAGTATGGTTTTGGAATTGATGTAGTGTTCCTCAGCTTTGCTAAAATTGGGACCAGTGACTACACCAGCCTAGCCACGGGGAACATATGAGATCAGAACCCTTTCCTCCTTTAGGACTCCTCCCAGGGCCTTTGAAGTTGCCATCCCTGCTTCCCTTCCCTGCCCTGTGAATGTAGCCTATAGCCCATCTTCTTTCCAGGTAATATTCATCTAATTCCTACTGTGTTTTTAATGGAGTAATGCAAGTTAAAGCTATAAACTAATATTCGAAAAATATGCAGAACTCTGCCTGCAGGCAGTTAATAAATATTAACTATTATATCATGATAGCAACTCGAAAAGCAAAGTGATCAGGTAGGATGGTGCCATGGGGTGTCTGCTCACTCTGCCTGGTCTACCAAATGCCCACAGCTCACGTTTCCCTACAGGGCACCCACTGGGCCAACATACCCACCAGAGAGAACAGGTGCAGGGTCTGAGGGGTTGTGGGGTGCCGGGCCACATTACGCAGTTGCAGGAGTAAGACTTCCCAGGAAATGGCAAGGGTGGTGACTAGATCCAGTCTTACTCAAAGGGGCCTGTGTGGATGAGCCAGCAGCATGGAGCTTTTTGCTTAGGGTAAGCCAGACTCATGAAATGGGTCTGTCTTCTCCATGTCATGGCACCACATCCGAGAGAGAGTGTGTGCCCTGCCTGCAGCAGAGCAGTGCGCCCCTTCCATAAGGGTCCTGTTTCCCATTCAGTTATTGGAGACTTTGTGATGCCTCCAGTGTCCTCAGGTGATGTTTTGTGGTCAGTTGGGCATGGTTCCCGGCATTCCACGGACACAACTCACCAGGGAGCAGTCATGTGTTTTAGGAAATAATTCACTAATCATGGGCAAGGAGTGCTTTCCCCAATTTTCACTCCAAGTAATGTGAAAAAGAAAATAAAACTGGCTTGATTGATTTAATATACCCAAATCATCTATTTATTTGGGTAGAACAATAGTAATGTGAGTAAATTTGGCCAGGGCTAGAGTTGAAGCAGCTTTCTAGAAATCATCAAGCTGTAAATTCTGTGTTGTTTTTCTACTTTGCAGCCTCTGGGGAGCTATAGTTTACCCACAGCCACAACATTTCCTGGTTTGACTGTTCTCTTGGGTTCAAGGCTGGGTGAGAGGGGAGTCCTCATCAAGTCCACAACATGAGTTCCTGCTACAAAACCAGAACCCCCAGGGCCCAGCCTTGGGTATGGACTCTGCATCCTCGGAGATCCAGCCTGCTGTTACTACCAACCCATAAGCGACAGCCAATTGATTGATTAGTGAAGCCTTCCAGGAAGTTCTCCAGCCAATGCTGCCCAGTCCTCTTTCAGAGATAAAACCTAATGAGGATTGAAAGATGGTTAGCATGTAGTGTGAGGAAATTCCCAGAATGTTAATGGCTCCTAATAGCAATAAGTTTCCAGAGAAAGCCCATAGACTGGACAAGCATTTATGTGTTCCTAAACTTGGGGATTTCTAGAAGTCTTGGGACTCGATCTGTCTGAATGTCAAAGAATGATCATAGCCCGGGTAGGTTAATGTATACGAAACTGCCTAAATTTCTTATTCAATTTTGTGGGTTTAGCAATTTTCAGCAAATCCTTTTCTCTTTGTCATAAATCTTGAGTTAAACAACTCTTTTGAGGCTGGAGTGAAGGGATTCGAGGGATGGGGTGGCTGCATTTGCTGTTGTTGACCAGTCCCTGGTGTGGAGAGAGGGCACAATAGCCTGCTGTCTGCATGGGGTCTTTCTGTCTCTGTACCACCTGCTGCCCCAGTGCAGGTGAGAGGCAGTGCTGTGAGGCCCAGTGGACTGGGAAGACAGACTTTGTACAGCCTATCATCTGCTCTTGTCCTAACCATTCATTTTCACAGGTAACCCAACCAGTTGCCCACCTGACTCTCAGGGCCTTGCCCTGACTTTCCCAAAGCAATTCCTGACTCCCTCTAAGTTTGCTGTTTAACATTTGTGATATTTTTAAGCTCATTTGCTGCCTTCTCTGGGTTCTTTTGTTTTGGAATCATTGTTCTGACGGAATATTCTCCAGGCTGGGCACTTCCACTAGAAGCTTTCTCAGAAAATGAGCTGTAGTCGTTCTTTCCAGTCCTCACCAATCTGAAATGCGTTTCTCCCAGTCACGGAGAAGGAGCTTTGGACAGAAGAAGGTTTCTTTGCAGGAAAGCCAAATGGATTACAACATGTTCCAGCTTTTAGTGGCATGTCAGGATTCCATGGAGTCACATGCTTTTTACTTGGTAAGCCATCTAGTCACTCGGGATACCGATGAGGGCCCCTCACGGTCAGTCAGTGCTTTATTTTCATTAATCCTTCTGGGGGAAATAAGCTGTTTCCATTAAAAATTTTAGTCTTTCTTCACCTCAGGGAAAATTTCTTCTATTTCCTTTACTATCCTTCATGCCTCTTCTGAACTACTGTTATTCACAAATTAATTCTTCTTGCTAAATGTGGAGCATTCCCAGGAGTTTATTAGAAAGGCAGACTCCCAAACCCCTTTCCCGAGTTGGAATCTGTGCTGTACCAAGATCCCAGGGACCTGTGTGCATGTTAAAGATTGAGAAGTGTTGCCCTCCATGGCCTGTCCTTCCCATCCCAACTTTTTGCTCATATTATTTGAATGTTTGAATTAAGCGGATGTTCTTTACCTAACGCCCACCTCAGTTTACCATATTTAAAAAGTAGATAACAACAGTATCAATTTCATAGGTTCAGTATGAGTGTAACTGAGTTAATATTGGTAAGGTACTTTAACAATGCCTTGCACATAAGTGCTAGATAAACATTTATTAAATAAATAAAAATGATTTCTGGTGCTCAATATACTTTGTTGTGAGGAAGCATCCCCTTGGTCCTTCCAGGTTATGAATTCATGACTTTCCAGTTCTGTTATTACATTTAAAAAGTCAGAAATAATGTTTTGCAATATCTTCTAATAGATGTGCTTCTCAACTTTGGCTAAACTCAGGGAGCTTTTAAAAATCCCAGTGCTCAGGCTGCTGCCCACACCAATTAAGTCAGAGTCTCTGGGGGTGTGAGCTGCATCATTATTTTGTATTCCCCTGCCTGCCAGGTGATAGCATGCAGCCATGTTGCCCTGGACAGGCATTCTCCGCCCTCCTGCACTAGCACACCAGCTGTGTCCCGCCGTGTTCTCTGCAGTGTTTTGCTTCCCCTGCAGGTGAATGAGCTCCAGGACATTTTGGGCTCTCTCCTGGCTTCTACATTTTTGTTCAGGCTGTTGGGGTCTCCAGGGAATGGGGAAATTCAAAGTAAGAGAAAGCTTTTGTTTATGTGGGTTGTTTTCATTTTTCTTAGGCTGGAGATAAAGGGACAGGCAACTGTTGGCTGATAGGCTGCATTTTTTGGTTTCTTTTCATCTTTTGATTGAGAAGTGTGGGGCATAGGCAAGGGGTTTCTTGGGCTTCTCTAGGTACAGGGACAGGGAAGAGCAGTCCTTTTCCAGCTGTAGGGGAGAGGTCTGTTTGAGAACTGTGCAGTCCCTCTGGAGGGCAGGGGCTATCACTGGGGTCAACAAGTTTCTCACTGGTCTTGAAATTGGTCCAATTGTTTCACAGAAGTAATATTTACAGGTTTTTGAATAAACATAGAAATTGACTCTCCATCTTAAAACTTGAAACTTAAATTTATCTCATCTGAGTTTCTTCCTCAGGAAACTGACCCTGGCAGGGGCCTGAAACTCACTGACTCATGGCATCCAGACAATAGATGCCAGATCCCTCATTCCTCATGATTGCTTCCTTACCCCTCCCTGAGTCCTTCTTGCACATAGCTACATTCATTCCCTGCTATATAAACCCCCCAATGTTAGTTAGTTGGGAAGACGAATTTGAGACTTTTCTCCCAATTTCTCTGTTGACATCGCCAGAATAAAAAGCCTTCTTCCCTTGAAATACTCATTGTCTCAGTGATTGACTTTCTGTGCAGCGAGCAATGGGACCTAGCCTAGACCAAATCCTGGCATTCTGGTAACAGTCTGTGTGTAGGGTAAGATAGGACGGGTGTTTGTGCTGACCAGGAGAGTGCAGGGGTCTGCTGGCTGGGACGTTTAGGATGATGTGCTGTCCCTGGAAAGCAGACTCATCCTGGTGATGAGTTCGTGGTTTTTTCCAGACCGTTGGATAACAGTGAAGGTAGCCCTTTCCCTGGCTTACAAGTCTTCTCAAGAACTTTAGCCTGCAAAAGTGCCAGGGATTCTTGAGGAGAAGAGGCAGGTCCAGCCAACTCTTAAGTTCATTTTTTAAATTAGAATTCTCTTGAGAGGGATTTGGGAGAGAGAATAAGGGTCTGCTCCTTGGTTCAGTTTTCCAGAATTCACACAACATACTATTTTAATGAGAACAACTTTCGTGTGTTTCAGAGAGCAAGAATTGGGAAATGAAAAATGTTGGCAGTGAATGGCAGGCATTTTTCACTAGAAACCTTCTTGGGGATGCCTTAAATGGACAGACTGACCTTACTTCCATTATCAGCACATTCTGCAGGGTTTCATCCCTATGGGAAACCTGGGACCTCTTTTGCCACCTAATATGAGGCCCCCAGTGCACCCATCCCATCAGACACCCATGCAGGTGTTGAGGATAAGCCATTAACTGTGTGCATTAACCATATCTTTTATTGTCTGTATTTGGATGCTTTGACATCTGGGGCTTTGAGGACTCTGGAGGCTAGCCAATTCCTAGAGACACTAAGGGCTAGCCAATTCCTAGAGACACGAAGCAGCTCACACATGAACATGCTTTTCAAATGCAAGCTAACTGCTGTGAACTCAGTGTGTCACCCCAAAATTCATATGTTGAAACTCTAATCTGCAATGGGATATATTAGTAAGTGGGGCCTTTGGGGGGTGATTAGGTCATGAGGGTAGAGCCCTTCTAACAGGATTAGTGGCCTTATAAGAAGAGACATGAGGGACTTTGCTTATTTCCTCTCTGCTCTCTGCTCTATGAGGATACAATGAGGAGGTGGCTATCTGCACACCAGAATGTGGACCCTGACCAGACACCCAATCTCCTGCCATCTTGATTTTGGACTTCACAGCCTCCAGAACTGTGAACAATAAATATTTGTGGCTTAAGCTGCTCAGCCTATTTATGGTATTTTTGTTATGACAGCCTAAACTAAGACAACAATCAAACTGGAGCCTACACCCCCAGCCCCGCCTTTATGGGGCTCTGACACTCAGGGTCACCATCCTCCTGCCCTATTCACCCCAGGGCCAGGCAGCAGACAAGTAGGCACAGCCCTATCTGATCCTAAGCCTGTGTACACTGCCGTATGCATTTATTCCAGTGGATACCACAGTGAAGGTTCCTACCCACGTTTCCTCACTCCCTCTGCCTCTGGATGGCCCTGGTGCTTCCTTGTGTGGCTCTCAATGGAATTCCATATTCCTCTTCTTGGGATCTGTGAGAATAATAATCTGTCTTTCTAGTGGCAGTAATCTTCCAATCTACTGGCCTTCCCATACCTACATAATAATAAACCTATATTAAAACAGCATATGTGCTTGGGAGCATCCAAAGGCAATGTATCAGCAAGAGACTGGGCTCTCAGGCATCTCAGATTTAGAGATGTTCAAGGATACTTTTTCTATTAACACTTGCACGGTTGATCCGGATGCAGCGTCTGTAGCTCTACTCCTTCCTGCTTGACAATGATGTACAGCCACGGTGCTAGGCCCTTAAGTACAATCCTCTAAATCTATATTTCTTACTGAGCCAGATTATTTGTCTTTCTGACAATATTAGGCCCTGGAAATGTAATTTTTTAAATTAAAGAACTTTATAACATGTTCTCCCAGAAGAGCTTCATCCAGTCCAGATGAGGACATTTATCTCCAGTTCTGTCCCCTTGGTGATATTTTAATATTGTATAATTACTTAACAATGTGCCTATTAATTTTAGCAGAATCTCACGACTGCCTTCTTGTGCTACTGCAAATTGGATAGTTTGAGAAAAGTTTTCTTCTGTTAAAATACATGCCACTTTATAATAATAATTTGCATGAAATTATTACCAAGTTAACACATTTTTCCTAGAGGTTTTCACAATTTAAACCATGCATGATAAAGAATTTCATAACCCATAGGAAGCAGGCTCCACTGAAATTCTAAAGGTATTTCAGACCTCAGGATTGAAAAAGGTTCTGGAGTGAAGAGAGACCAGCTGTCAGGCTGGCTGAACTCGGAGGCTCAGAAGATGTCCCCAGCCTGCAGTTTCTCTATTTGCATCTCACATCTGTCTCTCTTCTGTGTTGCTTCCATTCCCTATTGGGCTGATTCCTCATGGACACAGCAGGTAGTAGCAGCTCTGTCCCCCTCCGGCTCAGGCAAGTGAGATCTTCTGAATGTCTTCCTAGAGGGGAGGAGGCAGGAATCCCAGGAGAAAACGGAAGAATCAGTACTGAAAAAAGAAATAGAAGCTGATTACAAAAATCACGTATATTACTATTTTTTTTTTCTGAGAGCAACACCAGCCTAATCGTAGTGTTGAAATAATTTCTGATATAGACCAATATTTTGTGATTCCGTATTTTATAAAAGAAGGTGTTTGTAGGAATTTTAAGTAATTTCTACATCTGACCCAGGCAACTAAAGTGTGTCTTGTGCTCCAAATAGAATACCTCACACAAGGAAGTGGGGAGAAATCCTTCAAAGGAAGAGAACAATGAAGATCAAGTTTTAGTGGTCAAGGGAAATAATCATCAACTCATTCTTTTTCTTTATGAATTAACCTTTTCAAGGAAGAGAGATCAAAAGGAAAAATAAATAAATCTCCACAATGGGAAGGCTGTGAATGCAAACAAAAGTCAACCTTTGAACTAGATCGAATACAGAAAGGGGACTGTAACAGCCTAAAGTAGAAAAACAAAAAGAGTAGTAGGAGGGTAGAGGATAGAAGTATAGATTAGCTTAGCAGTGTTCTTCCTCTGAGTTTATATTTCAGCACAATCTACAAATCTACTTGTATATATATAAAGGATACAAATGTAAATATGTAAAGTATGTGAGTAAGCTTGATATTTTAGGTTAGGGAATAATGAAGAGTATAAATTGCTGACTAGAATTTTTAAAACATATCTAACTGTGACCTGAGATTTTTCTTTTTCTTTTCTTTTTCTTTTTTTTTGAGTCAGAGTGTCACACTTTTGCCCAGGCTGGAGTGAAGTGGCATCATCATGATCTCAGCTCACTGCAGCCTCTAATTCCAGTCTCAAGTGATCCTCCCACTTCAGCCTCCCAAGTAGCTGGGGCTACAGGCGCATGCCACCACTCCCAGCTGAGACTTTTCAATTTTAGTTGACTTTTTTGGGTGAGAGCACTTGGTGGTTCCCCCAAAGACAAATCAAAGAAATTGCTAAATTATGCCATGTTAGATCACATCTTCCTAGGTCCCAAACGACCTACAGTAGCTCTCTTATGATTTTTTTTTTTTTGAGACACAGTCTTGTTCTGTCATGCAGGCTGGAGTGCGATGGCATGATTTCAGCTCACTGCAACCTCTGCCTCCCAGGTTCAAGCAATTGTTGTGCTTCAATCACGTGAGTAGCTGGGACTACAGGTGTGCACCACTACATTCGGCTAATTTTTGTATTTTTAGTAGAGACGGGGTTTCACCAAATGGTCAGACTGGTCTTGAACTCCTGACCTAGGGTGATCCACCTGCTTTAGCCTCCAAAAGTGCTGGGATTACAGTGTGAGCCACCCCACCCTGCCTCTTAAGGTATTAACACACAAAGAATGTTTCAATGCTGGTTGTGTACTCTAAGTCAAAACCAAAAAGTAATTTCATGGAGTCAGGGATGGTCAGTCTAGATCAGCACTGTCCAGTGGAATTTTTGATGGTGATGGAAATGATTTAGATCCACACTGTCCCAATTTGAGATGCCCAGTGCACCCACCATGCATCTATCCATTCCCTTATCTATGAAATGCAGCTAGTGAGTACCATGGCTTTGGGGCACTTGAAATGTGGCTGGTGCAAAGGAGGAGCTGAATTTTAAATTTCATCTAATATTAATGTCAATTTAAATTTTAACAGGCACATGTGACTACCCCTTTTGGGGTAGTGCAGGTCAGGAGTAATGACAATATGAAGCACAGAGACATTGGCTGTTTGGAAGTGTTAATAGCTTCCATATCAAGTTAGAAAAAAATATGATGCCTACAGGTAAAAAAATCCTGCAGCTGGGGTGCGTTTTAACCATTGCGTAAAAATACTTTGTATTGTGTCTTTATGCAACACTATCAAGCAGCAAGTGGGAGCCAGACACTGAAAGTAGAGAACATCGTATCTGCCCCACAGCCTCTCTCAGGCTCAGCAAGCTCACACTGCCCTGGGAGTCCCCAGGGATCAGCAGTCCTTACTGATCCTGCGAAAGATTGGCTACTGCGGAACCTCCATAGGCTCCTAACTCTCCGTGGATTCAGCTCAGGCATTTTCCAGCTCAGCCAGTGTATTTGGACGCATGGTGTGTTGAACGTTGTTGCTGGAAAGAGATGACACTGCCGAAGCAATTATGCTCTATTTTTTTTCCAAAAACCCTTCATGCTTAGCAATTTTGAAAATTATTTTATCTGAAAAAATTACATCTCCTAAGTGTGTTGTAGAAGGCTGCAGAGTTGACCTTACAGAAGTATTGCTAAATAGGAGGATTTTAGAACTGGAAGAAAATGTAGAGTCCATCTGCCTGGCCCCGTGTTTGCATGTCACAGATAAGGGAATGGCGCTTAGAGAAACCGACTTGCCTCTACCCATATGGTTAATTAGCGGCAGAGATGAACTAGAATTCAGTTCTTCTGGTTCTCAGTTTCTTTTTACTACAGAATGTTGTAGCTTATCTGTGTTATATCTGGAATACACATCACATTTTTGACAACATTTCAGTGTTAGTGACATGCTACTTTATTAACAGTCCTCACCTAAATCTTCGTTCTCTTCAAATGCCTCCTGAGTAGATACAGCACATTGCTGATGAAAGAATTTAACTTAAAGAACTCACTTTACTGCATTCAAATCAGCCCGTTAAACATCCTGCACTTTAAGCTTTTATTCTAGATTCCATTGTGAGGTGATAATGAGGTGCTGAAAACTAATTAGATCATCAGACAAAACTGTCTGGCCCGCCATCTGCTGGGTCTGGAGAGTGATAGTCCCTGGTTGAAATGAGAACTGGGACTAAAAATAAGCACCCCCACCCCTTTTTTCTTCCTGTTCCTTGCCCTGTTCTTGTCTTGGTGCATGGTGGAGAAAGGATTATGTAAGATTCAAGGCTGGCTTGCCCAGCCAGCCAGCCGTGTGGCCATGTGTTTCTTTTTTTTTTTTTTTCTTTTTTTTCTTCGTATTATTATTATTATACTTCAAGTTTTAGGATACATGTGCACAATGTGCAGGTTTGTTACATATGTATACATGTGCCATGTTGGTGTGCTGCACTCATTAGCTCATCATTTAGCATTAGGTACATCTCCTAATGCTATCCCTCCCCCCTCCCCCCACCCCACAACAGTCCCCAGAGTGTGATGTTCCCCTTCCTGTGTGCATGTGTTCTCATTGTTCAATTCCCACCTATGAGTGAGAACATGCGGTGCTTGGTTTTTTGTCCTTGTGATAGTTTGCTGAGAATGATAGTTTCCAGCTTCATCCATGTTCCTACAAAGGACATGAACTCATCATTTTTTATGGCTGCATAGTATTCTGTGGTGTATATGTGACACATTTTCTTAATCCAGTCTATCATTGTTGGACATTTGGGTTGGTTCCAAGTCTTTGCTATTGTGAATAGTGCCACAATAAACATACGTGTGCATGTATCTTTATAGCAGCATGATTTACAGTCTTTTGGGTATATACCCAGTAATGGGATGGCTGGGTCAAATGGTATTTCTAGTTCTAGATCCCTGAGGAATCGCCACACCAACTTCCACAATGGTTGAACTAGTTTACAGTCCCACCAACAGTGGAAAAGTGTTCCTATTTCTCCACATCCTCTCCAGCACCTGTTGTTTCCTGACTTTTTAATGATCGTCATTCTAACTGGTGTGAGATGGTATCTCATTGTGGTTTTGATTTGCATTTCTCTGATGGCCAGTGATGATGAGCATTTTTTCATGTGTTTTTTGGCTGCATAAATATCTTCTTTTGAGAAGTGTCTGTTCATATCCTTTGCCCACTTTTTGATGGGGTTGTTTGTTTTTTCTTGTAAATTTGTTTGAGTTCATTGTAGATTCTGGATATTAGCCCTTTGTCAGATGAGTAGGTTGCGAAAATTTTCTCCCATTTTGTAGGTTACCTGTTCACTCTGATGGTGGTTTCTTTTGCTGTGCAGAAGCTCTTTAGTTTAATTAGATCCCATTTGTCAATTTTGGCTTTTGTTGCCATTGCTTTTGGTGTTTTAGGCATCAAGTCCTTGCCTGTGCCTATGTCCTGAATGGTATTGCCTAGGTTTTCTTCTAGGGTTTTTATGGTTTCAGGTCTAACATTTAAGTCTTTAATCTATCTTGAATTAATTTTTGTACAAGGTGTAAGGAAGGGATCCAGTTTCAGCTTTCTACATATGGCTAGCCAGTTTTCCCAGCACCATTTATTAAATAGGGAATCCTTTCCCCATTGCTTGTTTTTGTCAGGTTTGTGAAAGATCAGATAGTTGTAGACATGTGGCATTATTTCTGAAGGCTTTGTTCTGTTCCATTGCTCTATATCTCTGTTTTGGTACCAGTACCATGCTGTTTTGGTTACTGTAGCCTTGTAGTATAGTTTGAAGTCAGGTAGCGTGATGCCTCCAGCTTTGTTCCTTTGGCTCAGGATTGACTTGGCGATGTGGGTTCTTTTTTGGTTCCATATGAACTTTAAAGTAGTTTTTCCCAGTTCTGTGAAGAAAGTCATTAGTAGCTTGATGGGGATGGCATTGAATCTGTAAATTACCTTGGGCAGTAGGGCCATTTTCACGATATTGATTCTTCCTACCCATGAGCATGGAGTGTTCTTCCATTTGTTCGTATCCTCTTTTATTTCATTGAGCAGTGGTTTGTAGTTCTCCTTGAAGAGGTCCTTCATATACCTTGTAAGTTGGATTGCTAGGTATTTTATTCTCTTTGAAGCAATTGTGAATGGGAGTTCACTCATGAGTTGGCTCTTTGTTTGTCTGTTATTTGTGTGTAAGAATGCTTGTGATTTTTGCACATTGATTTTGTATGCTGAGACTTTGCTGAAGTTGCTTATCAGCTTAAGGAGATTTTGGGCTGAGATGA
This sequence comes from Gorilla gorilla gorilla, assembly GCF_029281585.2. NCBI lineage: Eukaryota > Metazoa > Chordata > Mammalia > Primates > Hominidae > Gorilla > Gorilla gorilla. Next base: position 59,423,539 of record NC_073230.2, read on the forward strand.
TGGGGTTTTCTAGATATACAATCATGTCATCTGCAAACAGGGACAATTTGACTTCCTCTTTTCCTAATTGAATGCCCTTTATTTCCTTCTCCTGCCTGATTGCCCTGGCCAGAACTTCCAACACTATGTTGAATAGGAGTGGTGAGAGAGGGCATCCCTGTCTTGTGCCAGTTTTCAAAGGGAATGCTTCCAGTTTTTGTACATTCAGTAGGATACTGGCTGTGGGTTTGTCATAGATAGCTCTTATTGTTTTGAGATACGTCCCATCAGTACCTAATTTATTGAGAGTTTTTAGCATGAAGCATTGTTAAATTTTGTCAGAGGCCTTTTGTACATCTATTGATAATCATGTGGTTTTTGTCTTTGGTTCTGTTTATATGCTGGATTATGTTTATTGATTTGCGTATGTTGAACCAGCTTTGCATCCTAGGGATGAAGCCCACTTGATCATGGTGGATAAGTTTTTTGATGTGTAGCTGGATTCAGTTTGCCAGTATTTTATTGAGGATTTTTGCATCAATGTTCATCAAGGATATTGGTCTAAAATTCTCTTTTTTTGTTGTGTCTCTGCCAGGCTTTTGTATCAGGATGATGCTGGCCTCATAAAATGAGTTAGGGAGGATTCACTCTTTTTCTGTTGATTGGAATAGTTTCAGAAGGAATGGTACCAGTTCCTCCTTGTACCTCTGGTAGAATTCGGCTGTGAATCCATCTGGCCCTGGACTTTTTTGGTTGGTAAGCTATTAATTATTGCCTCAATTTCAGAGCCCTGTTATTGGTCTATTCAGAGATTCAACTTCTTCCTGGTTTAGTCTTGGGAGAGTGTATGTGTCGAGGAATTTATCCATTTCTTCTAGATTTTCTAGTTTATTTGCGTAGAGGTGTTTACAGTATTCTCTGATGGTAGTTTATATTTCTGTGGGAACGGTGTTGATATCTCCTTTGTCATTTTTTATTGTGTCTATTTGATTCTTCTCTCTTTTCTTCTTTATTAGTCTTGATAGTAGTCTATTAATTTTGTTGATCTTTTCAAAAAACCAGCTCCTAGATTCATTGATTTTTTTTGAAGGGTTTTGTGTCTCTATTTCCTTCAGTTCTGCTCTCATCTTAGTTATTTTTTGCCTTCTGCTAGCTTTTGAATGTGTTTGCTCTTGCTTCTTTGGTTTTTTTAGTTGTGATGTTTGGGTGTCAATTTTGGATCTTTCCTGCTTTCTCTTGTGGGCATTTAGTGCTACAAATTTCCCTCTACACACTGCTTTGAATGTGTCCCACAGACTCTGGTATGTTGTGTCTTTGTTCTTGTTGGTTTCAAAGAACATCTTTATTTCTGCCTTCATTTCGTTATGTACCCAGTAGTCATTTAGGAGCAGATTGTTCAGTTTCCATGTAGTTGAGCGGTTTTGAGTGAGTTTCTTAATCCTGAGTTCTAGTTTGATTGCACTGTGGTCTGAGAGACAGTTTGTTATAATTTCTGTTCTTTTACATTTGCTGAAGAGTGCTTTACTTCCAACTATGTGGTCTATTTTGGAATAAGTGTGGTGTGGTGCTGAAAAGAATGTATATTCTGTTGATTTGGGATGGAGAGTTCTGTAGATGTCTTTTAGGTCTGCTTGGTGCAGTGCTGAGTTCAATTCCTGGATATCCTTGTTAACTTTCTGCCTCCTTGATCTGTCTAATGTTGACAGTGGAGTGTTAAAGTCTCCCATTATTACTGTGTGGGAGTCTAAGTCTCTTTGTAGGTCACTCAGGACTTGCTTTATGAATCTGGGTGCTCCTGTATTGGGTGCATATATATTTAGGATAGTTAGTTCTCCTTGTTGAATTGATCCCTTTACCATTATGTAATGGCCTTCTTTGTCTCTTCTGATCTTTGTTGGTTTAAAGTCTGTTTTATCAGAGACTAGGATTGCAACCCCTGACTTTTTTTGTTTTCCATTTGCTTGGTAGATCTTCCTCCATCCTTTTATTTTGAGCCTATGTGTGTCTCTGCACGTGAGATGGGTTTCCTGAATACAGCACACTGATGGGTCTTGACTCTTTATCCAATTTGCCAGTCTGTGCCTTTTAATTGGAGCATTTAGCCCATTTACATTTAAGGTTAGTATTGTTATGTGTGAATTTGATCCTGTCATTATGATGTTAGGTGGTTATTTTGCTCGTTAGTTGATGCAGTTTCTTCCTAGCCTCGATGGTCTTTACAATTTGGCATGTTTTTGCAGTGGCTGGTACTGGTTTTTCCTTTCCATGTTTAGTGCTTCCTTCAGGAGCTCTTTTAGGGCAGGCCTGGTGGTGACAAAATCTCTCAGCATTTGCTTGTCTGTAAAGTATTTTATTTCTCCTTCCCTTATGAAGCTTAGTTTGGCTGGATATGAAGTTCTGGGTTGAAAATTCTTTTCTTTTAGAATGTTGAATATTGGTCCCCACTCTCTTCTGGCTTGTAGAGTTTCTGCCGAGAGATGAGCTGTTAGTCTGATGGGCTTCCCTTTGTGGGTAACCCGACCTTACTCTCTGGCTGCCCTTAACATTTTTTCCTTCATTTCAACTTTGGTGAAACTGACAATTGTGTGTCTTGGAGTTGCTCTTGTCAAGGAGTATCTTTGTGGCATTTTCTGTATTTCCTGAGTTTGAATGTTGGCCTGCCTTGCTAGATTGGGGAAATTCTCCTGGATAATATCCTGCAGAGTGTTTTCCAACTTGGTTCCATTCTCCCTGTCACTTTCAGGTACACCAATCAGACGTAGATTTGGTCTTTTCACATAGTCCCATATTTCTTGGAGGCTTTGTTTGTTTCTTTTTATTCTTTTTTCTCTAAACTTCTCTTCACGCTTCATTTCATTCATTTGATCTTCCATCACTGATACCCTTTCTTCCAGTTGATTGCATCAGTTACTGAGGCTTGTTCATTTGTCACATAGTTCTTGTGCCATGGTTTTCAGCTCCATCAGGTCCTTTAAGGACTTCTCTGCATTGGTTATTCTAGTTGTTCATTTGTCTAATTTTTTTTTTCAAAGTTTTTAACTTCTTTGCCATTGGTTCGAACTTCTTCCTTTAGCTCAGAGTAGTTTGATCTTCTGAAGGCTTCTTCTCTCAACTCATCAAAGTCATTCTCCATCCAGCTTTGTTCTGTTGTTGGTGAGGAGCTGTGTTCCTTCGGAGGAGGAGAGGTGCTCTGATTTTTAGAGTTTCTTGTTTTTCTGCTCTGTTTTTTCCTCATCTTTGTGGTTTTATCTACTTTTGGTCTTTGATGATGGTGATGTACAGATGGGTTTTTGGTGTGGATGTCCTTTCTGTTTGTTAGTTTTCCTTCTAACAGTCAGGACCCTCAGCTGCAGGTGTGTTGGAGTTTACTGGAGGTCCACCCCAGACCCTGTTTGCCAGGGTATCAGCAGTGGTGGCTGCAGAACAGCGGATATTGGTGAACCGCAAATGCTGCTGCCTGATTGTTCCTCTGGAAGTTTTGTCTCAGAAGAGTACCCGGCCGTGTGAGGTGTCAGTCCGCCCCTACTGAGGGGTGCCTCCCAGTTAGGCTACTTGTGGGTTAGGGACCCACTTGAGGAGGCAGTCTGCCAGTTCTCAGATCTCAAGCTGTGTGCTGGGAGAAACTCTACTCTCTTCAAAGCTGCCAGAAAGGGACATTTAAGTCTGCAGAGGTTATTGCTATCTTTTGTTTGTCTGTGCCCTGCCCCTAGAGGTGGAGCCTACAGAGGCAGGCAGGCCTTCTTGAGCTGTGGTGGGCTCCACCCAATTCAAGTTTCCTGGCCGCTTTGTTTACCTGCTCAAGCCTGGGCAATGGCAGGCGCCCCTCCCCCAGCCTCGCTGCTGCCTTGCAGTTTGATCTCAGACTGCTGTGCTAGCAATGAGCGAGGCTCTGTGGGCGTAGGACCCTCTGAGCCATGTGCGGGATACAATCTCCTGGTGTGCCATTTGTTAAGGCCATTGGAAGAGCACAGTATTAGGGTGGGAGTGACCCAATTTTCCAGGTGCCGTCTGTCACCCCTTTCTTTGACTAGGAAAGGGAATTCCCTGACCCCTTGAGCTTCCCGGGTGAGGTGATGCCTCGCCCTGCTTCGGCTCACACATGGTGCGCTGCACCCACTGTCCTATACCCACTGTCTGGCACTCCCTAGTGAGATGAACCCGGTACCTCAGTTGGAAATGCAGAAATCACCCATCTTCTGCATTGCTCCCACTGGGAGTTGTAGACTGGAGCTGTTCCTATTCGGCCATCTTGGCTCCACCCCAAAAACAAGATAATTCTAATTTGTCACTGCTTACCATGAGTCATGAGTAACAGTCCTTATATGGCCCAGTTTTTAATGTTAGTAATGCTTAAAAGCAAAGAAAATTTGATAAAAATAAAAATTTATAATTTAGAAGAAAGTTTTACCGAACACAGTCAACTCTGCTGGGTCACTGTCCCTTTCTCCCACCATATTGGTACCAACACAAGTATACATCCCTGCATCACTTTTCCTGGTATTGGAGATCATCCGTTTTCCACCACGGATACTTATTCTTTCTTCCTTGTCATGAATTTGAACTTTGTCTTTTTTCCAGTAGATGGTGGGTTCTGGGTGTCCCTGGGGAGGCTGGCACTCCAGGATTGCAGGCTCTCCAGCTGCCACTACAACATCTGTGGGATTTTGTCAGAAATCATCTCGTAACACTCTGCAGAGAACTTGAAACACCAAAAGAAACAATCCAGTCCCATTCTTTTATGTCTCTTAGACTATGTCCTGTGAGAGTCCTCTCTTCAGACCTTGAGAATTAATTCCTGCCACATGAAGTTGTACCACTGTCTCCTCCCTAGGCTGCTCTGCACCAGGCTGAGCCAGGTCCCAGTTCTTCCTCAGCCTCCCCATGTGTCTCTTATGTAGATGTTAGATCTTATATATCCATAGAGTATTGCAACTGCAATATTGCAGTGTTCTTCATCTTCTAGTAGGTTTCACCTCCACCTCCATTCACATGCCCTACTCCATCATATGTTTAGGGGCACAGAAGATGGTTTAAGTGGCATAGTATTCACATTAACCAAGTTGTCGAGACCCTAAAGCGTACATGGACAGAATGTCTCCCACTTGGATTTTGGAATGAATTCCTGGATCCTTTCTTCAGGTGAACTTGATTTCTAGCTCTTCTTTTACCATGGATTCAAATGGCTCATCCTTCTGGAACTAGCTAGGCAGCCTTTCTTTGTTCACAAGCACCTGATTCTATTATTTTCCTGGAACAAAGAACTAAACTTGATGGCCAAATTTTCTCCTCAGATTATTAAAATCCTAGTAACTGTTTACTTTGTATGCCTAGTACTCACCCAGAAAGCAAGACTGGCCCAGAACAGCTGGGACTTCAGTTTTTAAAATCTATGTACCCTTGGCTTCTACTTCCAGAGCTCTCTGGGGGAAATGGCTGAACTTTTGGAAGTGTATACTAGATGACAGGGTGTGAAGTTTGTGTGAGGGACTATTTTGTCAAATTATTGTGGCTGTCACTTTCATGTTATGATTCAGAACTCAAAAGTCAAGTTCCTTTTGAAAATCGGTCAAACCGCATGCTCTAGTATAAAGCAAACAGTAAAGGAGACAAATTCAAAATTGAAATTCAAAATTCCAACACTCAGTAAGACATAAGCCAGAAATTAGTCATATTTGTGTTAATGCTAAATAAGCAATAGCACTTTCGGTATTGAATTAATATTGTACTTTATAGGGTATTTTTTTCTCTTACAAACAGGGGGCACTCTTAACTGTCCAATTTATGTTCTAAAAAAAACCCCAATGACTAATACTTAGGTTGTATTTACACAGCACTTTTGATTCAACTCTTTCACTCAGAATAGATTTGTGTTAGCCCCTTCCACAACATTAGCTACGAGGTCTCTCTGCTGCCTGAATGTAACTGACATCTCCAAACTCCACCATGACCAAAAATAAATCAAGACAAACCTACAACCACCACTATGGAAACAGACAACCAACAAGCTGAAGAGATGAACAAAATTCAACTGCTCCAAAATAATAATGGATGTGTGTTAACTTGGTCCTGAATCTCTTGTTTCTTACTGAGGCCAGAATCACTGAGTTTCTTGTAATAGCTCCATTTCCAGTTTTTTGGACTAATTATTTTAAATGAAGCCCTGAATGATGACCTGTCCCATCATTGGATGCTTTAAACTGGCTCCTCCACCCATCTTTTAGTGGACACAGAGGAATGACAGTGAATTTGTGGTGTCATGGCCAGCCGGTTGGTGTGAATGGGAGCCCTCTGACCTCCACTTCATCTTTGTCTTTGCCTGCTTGTGTGTCCCTCCATGACCTGTAGGCTGCTGGCTTGTTCCCAGCTCTACACTCACACTATTGAACTTAAAATGTTGACCTTTGCTACTCAAAATGTGGTTCTTGAAATATCAGCCCAGGCCTCTTGTATGAGTTTGTTAGAATCACAGAATTTCAGGCCCACCTCAGGCCTGGGGAATCATAAGCGGCCCTTTAGTCAGATTGCTGTGCACATTACAGTTCTAGATGTCCTATTGGGCACTGTGAGTGTTTTCTCTCTTTGGCTCCAATTCCTGATTCTCCCTGGCTCCACCTCAGTGCCTGCTCCTGCCCCAACAGCCACTTGCATGGGGATTGCCTGACAGCTGCCTCCCGGCATGATGCGGAGCAGAGGAGAAAGCCTCAGCTCTTCCTTGTCTTGGATAGAGCTGTACTGCTGCACAAGTTTTAATTATCATATGTGTGTTTTCCTCCCTCTAATAGTTTATAAATTCCCTTAAGGGCAGAATCCATTTATGATTCATCTCTTTATCACACCAAGTGCCCTGGATGTGCCTCATTTGGCAATAGATTTAATTTATTAAATTAAGGAGTGCACGTACATGATGGGAAATGGCTGAGACTCAGGGTTTGCATTTGAAACATCGCTGGAGGGGATTTGAAATATTTGATGACCAAACAGCAAACCTTGAGAGAAGAGGCACTAATTGGAAATATAACAGATCCCACATTAAGACAGATATCATTCAACCCCTTGTTGGGCTACTCATAATTGTCTGACCCCACCGTATCTGAATTTCATTTTTCTTCTGCCTTTCTAAAATGGGAGGTTAGTACCACAATCATGGGATTATTAAAATAAACAATTTAAATCATATAAATAAAGCAAATTACAAACTGCTTGACATATGATAAGGATTTAATAAATCTATGTTACCCCTTCTCCATTTCTAACCCAGCTTAAGTAAGAAATGCAAAGCATATTTTTTTCATGTGTTTTTTGGTTGCACAAATGTCTTCTTTTGAGAAGTGTCTGTTCATGTCCTTTGCCCACTTTTTAATGGGGTTGTTTGTTTTTTCTTGTAAATTTGTTTGAGTTCATTGTAGATTCTGGATATTAGCCCTTTGTCAGATGAGTAGGTTGCGAAAATTTTCTCCCATTTTGTAGGTTGCCTGTTCATTCTGATGGTAGTTTCTTTTGCTGTGCAGAAGCTCTTGAGTTTAATTAGATCCCATTTGTCAATTTTGGCTTTTGTTGCCATTGCTTTTGGTGTTTTAGACATGAAGTCCTTGCCCATGCCTATGTCCTGAATGGTAATGCCTAGGTTTTCTTCTATGGTTTTTATGGTTTTCGGTCTAACGTTTAAGTCTTTAATCCATCTTGAATTAATTTTTGTATAAGGTGTAAGGAAGGGATCCAGTTTCAGCTTTCTACATATGGCTAGCCAGTTTTCCCAGCACCATTTATTAAATAGGGAATCCTTTCCCCATTGCTTGTTTTTCTCAAGTTTGTCAAAGATCAGATAGTTGTAGATATGCAGCGTTATTTCTGAGGGCTCTGTTCTGTTCCATTGATCTATATCTCTGTTTTGGTACCAGTACCATACTGTAGCCTTGTAGTATAGTTTGAAGTCAGGTAGTGTGATGCCTCCAGCTTTGTTCTTTTGGCTCAGGATTGACTTGGCGATGCAGGCTCTTTTTTGGTTCCATATGAACTTTAAAGTAGTTTTTTCCAATTCTGTGAAGAAAGTCATTGGTAGCTTGATGGGGATGGCATTGAATCTATAAATTACCAAGGGCAGTATGGCCATTTTCATGATATTGATTCTTCCTATCCATGAGCATGGAGTGTTCTTCCATTTGTTTGTATCCTCTTTTATTTCATTGAGCAGTGGTTTGTAGTTCTCCTTGAAGAGTTCCTTCACATCCCTTGTAAGTTGGATTCCTAGGTATTTTATTCTCTTTGAAGCAATTGTGAATGGGAGTTCACTCATGATTTGGCTCTCTGTTTGTCTGTTATTGGCGTATAAGAATGCTTGTGATTTTTGCACATTGATTTTGTATCCTGAGACTTAGCTGAAGTTGCTTATCAGCTTAAGGAGATTTTGGGCTGAGACAATGGGGTTTTCTAGATATACAATCATGTCATCTGCAAACAGGGACAATTTGACTTCCTCTTTTCCTAACTGAATACCCTTTATTTCCTTCTGGTCAGGAAACAACGGGTGCTGGAGAGGATGTGGAGAAATAGGAACACTTTTACACTGTTGGTGGGACTGTAAACTAGTTCAACCCTTGTGGAAGTCAGTGTGGCGATTCCTCAGGGATCTAGAACTAGAAATACCATTTGACCCAGCCATCCCATTACTGGGTATATACCCAAAGGACTGTAAATCATGATGCTATAAAGATACATGCACACGTATGTTTATTGTGGCACTATTCACAATAGCAAAGACTTGGAACCAACCCAAATGTCCAACAATGATAGACTGGATTAAGAAAATGTGGCACATATACACCATGGAATACTATGCAGCCATAAAAAATGATGAGTTCATGTCCTTTGTTTTGTAGGGGCATGGATGAAGTTGGAAATCATCATTCTCAGTAAACTATTGCAAGAACAAAAAACCAAACACCGCATGTTCTCACTCATAGGTGGGAATTGAACAATGAGAACACATGCACACAGGAAGGGGAACATCACACTCTGGGGACTGTTGTGGGGTGGGGGAAGGAGGGAGGGATAGCTTTAGGAGATATACCTAATGCTAAATGACAAGTTAATGGGTGCAGCACACCAGCGTGGCACATGTATACATATGTAACTAACCTGCACATTGTGCACATGTACCCTAAAACTTACAGTATAATAAAAAATAAAATAAAAAAAGAAATAGAAAGCATAGATGCTTTTTTTATGAAGGAATTATAGAGCAAGGACATTTGGATTCATTATTTGAAATAATTAGTATTTGTTTTCTCTCCATCATGTCAAAACAGAGAATTTGAAGTAATTTCAAAACTAAGAGCAGTGGTCCAAAAGAAAAAAAAAACTTCTCATAGTTTATTCATAGTTTAAATACAACAATCACTAATGAGCAGAACTGTGTCTATAAGATTTCTGGAGTTCAAGGTCAGTAGGGAAACAAGTTTGGTAAGTCACAGTGCTGGAAAGGAGGAAATGGTACTTCTGCGGAGCAAAGAAGCAGCTCTGAAAGAAGTTTCTTATAAGAATCCTTTAGTGGATCATTCCACGAACACATTTCTATATTTCATACAATGACATGTACATGTCATACAATGGAATGTGTTTATTTCATAAACAGACCCCACATGGATGTGTCTCATAGCAATGATCTTGGATAAACTTTGAAGGCATAATCATGAAAATCCATTAATGGAAGTTCATTTTCCCTAATCCTCTCCTTATTTGAAAATCTCTCTTTCTGTAAAGGTACTTTGTGTTCTCCTTTAGCAGGTGTAGTCCCCCGTGTACACGATTCCGTCTCAGGACTCGCATCCATGCTGTGATAATTTATTAATGAAGAACTTATGCATAGTTCACTGCAGGTTGTGAGAGTGAGCATCGTCTGGTTTATGTTTTTGTCTTCATTGCCCACAGCCGTACCTGGTACCTAGTAGTCAGTAATAAATGGATGAACAGGGAGTGAGTGACAGGCACACTGGTTCTCAGCTTTGGCCACACTTTAGAGTCCTCTGGGGAGCTTTTATATAACATTGATGCCTGAAAACTTCCCCTAGAAATTCAGACTTAATTGGCTTGGGGTAAAGAACTGTCACAGGTACTTTATAAGCTGGTCAAAGTGATTTAAATGTACAGTCAGAGCTGAGAACCAATAGGACAAATTATCTAAATATACTATTCAACTTAGTGAGATTACAGCATAATTTTAAGCAGTTACTATACGATGTAGGGTAGTGTGATGGATATCAGAATGAGGAAGACATGGTCCTTGCCCTCGAAAAGCTGATAATTTGGTAGCAAGAGATGGGATGGACATTCCAATCAGTATCTGGCATGATGATGATGATGACCACGACAATAAGAGCATGTTCTATCAAATGCACATATGGTGCCAGCCACAGGGAGTTTTACAACCTACATTATCTTATTTAATCTCTACAGCCACTCCGTGAGAGAACCATTGTCATTTACTTAATCCCATTTTATAAGATGAGAAGACTGAGGTTTAGTGAATTGAAGGGTTTTGGACATGACTTCAAACCATCTTAACGTGTGCTTTTCCTTTTTGGCAGGATGGTTTTCTGAGTTTCCCTTTTTAGTTTATACTGTACCATGAAAATGGAAGGGAAATATGCTGACACCTGCTTGGGGCTATTTGTGCGGACCCTGGTGCCCGTGCTGGCTGTGCCCGCCCATGGCTGGGTTGGTGTGGCTGTGTGGCCCCCGGTGCTAGCGTTGACTGTGCATGCCCGTGGCTGGGGGGGACAAGGCCGTGTGTCCCCCGGTGCCCCTGTTGGCTGTGCCTGCCCGTGGCTGGGGGTGGCGTGGCAGTAGCTGATTGCCCTCGCGGTGCCCCTGGGTGGGGCCGGATGTGAGGAAGCCGGTGGTGACTGGGGGCTGAGCGGGAACCCTCACTTTACAAATGTGGGAAATGAGGGGGTCATGGTTTAAGAACTTTAGTCCAGGACACACAGCTGGCCAAAGTACGCTATGTGCAGGTGCCATTTTAAACCCTTTATGAGTATTGACTCATTCCTCATAAAACACTGTGAGGAATGGCCCATTATCTCCTTTTTACTGTTGACAAAATGGAAGCAACGCAGTTAATCCACTCGCCCAAGTCATAAATCAGTAAGAACCAGAAGGCCCATCTAGGAGGTCTCTTCTCACCCACAGCTCAGGCAGCCCTTAGCAGTAGGTGATTGAGTCTGGATTCCACAGAGGCCTGTCAGAGGCTGGAGGGAACACGGCGTTACATTTTATTACGTAGTGAATTGCCGCTGTTAGCGTTAAGATTACTCCTCCTAAACCCAAGCCTGTCCTTGGTGGCCAGGGAGGTATAATTGAGGGGGTGGGAAGCAAGGTCTCTGGCCCTCAGCTCACTAAACGTTTCCCGACACTCAGCAGCCTCCTTCCTCAGAAATTGTTTTTAGAGTCACAAAAGGTTTTAAAGACAAAATTTTATAAACTGTTAAAATAGCAGAGTTCCCTGTTTTACTTTATTTTCCTCCTGCTCATGCTTCACTCCCAGGGCTTCACTCTTCTTCACAGCCAGATCCACAGCGAGTTAAATTCGCCGCCTCCCAAGGGAGACCTCCAGCTTGTTCTATTTGAGCAGATTTTCTTTTCTTTCTTTTTGCATTTCACACACACGTACACATACATTCACACACCCACACGTACACACATGTGCACACTTGCATACACACGCACACATGTGTACACACCTATGTGCACACATACGTACATACACACACATGTGCACACATACGTACATACACACACGTGCACATACACGAAGAGGCACATGCACACACACAGTAGTTCGTGATCCTTCATTCACATTTAGGTGTGACTCCTCGTCCTTTTCAAGCCTTCCCAGGCATTTGTAGAAAAGCAGATCTGGAAAGCTTTCTGACCCAAGTTCTGGGATGGGAAGGCACTTAGAGAGAGATTGCTTGTTGATTCCCAGTATTTGGAAAATAGTTGCAAAGGGGTTTCATGCCTTGCCCACCTCCTGCAGCTCCTCGAGGGTGACACTTGGACCAGTGCTGGGTCCCTCCTCCTCCACTGTAAGGATCCTTCATTAGGAAGCAGGCTCTGCTCTATAAGCTTGAGTCAAGAAGAAAAAACCCAGCCTTCGAAGGGTTTATAACCTAGCAAGGGGAAGTTTCTAAAAAGCCAGAGATCTACATATACACTTTTATGACAGTTTTCTGCTTTCATTTCCTGGGGACAAGCCTTGGGGAAGATATTAAGACAACTCTGGAGAAAACCGAGTGTAAGGCTGATGTCTCTCCATCTGTTCCTGAAGAACCCCCAAATGGGGAGAGTAGAAAGGGATGTCAATTTAGCTCCATCCCAACTCGGTTCAGCTCACGCAGACAGAGGCAAGGCTACTGCACCACCACCCTGCCATAGCCCTTGGCCACATGTGAATCCCAAGAGGAGATATGGCCTAAGCTCAAGCTGGGACCCGCCCTGGCTGCCTAATCTTGAAAGTGAAGAGGGTGTGCCCCTCTTCACTAGTGAGAAACCTGGGAGGTTGATGGTGAATACAGAAGTTCTTACACCTCTACATCCTAGGGTGCTGAGACTTCCAGCCCCATCCCTATCCCTGTCCTGCAGTGTTAGATTAGACATTTCTGTGTCTCTCCACAATTCTCTTGGGATTCTCCTGGGGGCGGTGCATGTGCCAGGTACCTTCAGTGCTTCTCCACCGTCTAAAGCTGGCTGTCCTCAGCTCTTTTCTTTCCACTTTGGGGAAAGCTATGTGTTCAGTGACTCACTTTCTCAGACTCATCCATTCTGAACCTTTCCAGGTGCAATAAGTTAACTTGGGTAACGGTGGCCAGAGTAGTCTGCAGGGTTCTCCATCTCTGTCTTCTCTTAGGGATGTCATGATTTACATTTTGTCAGTGATTTATTTATTTGTCCTTTCTCCCTACTTTCTTCCAGAATGGACTTAATACATAAAAATTGTGGGTTGAGAATTGACTTGATTCAGATGAAGAGAGTAGTTCACAGGCTGGTAGAGGTTGGAAAACAATTCAACTTGCCCCTGAGTCCCTTACTGAGGAAAGACTAGTGAGAGTTACCCTGATAAAATTTTCAGCACAGTTTAGAGAACATCATTACTGGCACCATATCAGTGGCCTAACCCGCAACCCCTCTGCTTTAAATAATTTTTTCATAGTGTTTTTCTAATCATTTTCTTTTATTAAATATAACACACACTCCTTAAAAGTGCACAGAACACTAAGGGCAAGTTTATACAGCAAATATCCTGTAACGAAAATCAAGAATGGCTATGTTATTTATGGAACTCAGTGCAAAATGAGAGTGCAAGGCCCCTTATTAAAAAATTATCAAAAATTTTGACCAGGCGCGGTGGCTCATGCCTGTAATCCCAGCATTTTGGGAGGCCGAGGCAGGCGAATCACCTGAGGTCGGGAGTTGGAGACCAGCCTGACCAACATGGAGAAACCCCGTCTCTACTAAAAAAATACAAAAATTTAACCAGGCGTGGTGGTGCATGCCCGTAATCCCAGTTGCTTGGGAGGCTGAGGCAGGAGAATTACTTGAACCCAGGAGATGGAGGTTGCGGTGAGTGGAGATCGTGCCATTGCACTCCAGCCTGGGCAAAAAGAGCGAAACTCTATCTCAAAAAAAAAAAAAAAGAATTTCAAGATGACAGAGGCAAAGCATTAAACCAAACACAGGGTCTTCTAAGAGTGGGCTTTGTGCAGTGGTGCTGGTTGCAGCCGTAAAGTCGGCCTTGATGAGAATACAGCACACACACCCTTTTGTGCTATTTCTTCATCACAACATCCTTCCTCTCACTAAAGGTAATCACTGTCCTGAACATCTACGTCAGTCAATCTCATGGTTTCTTTATGTTGCGTTACCTCCCTGTGTGTATACCTAATGATACAGTCTTCCCTCAGTATTCATGGGGGATTTGTTCCAGGACACCCTGTGGGTACTGAAATCCAAGGATGCTCAAGTCCTTGATACAAAATGGTGCATTATTTTCATATGACCTATGCACATTCTCCCATATGCTTTCAGTCATTTCTAAATTACTTATTGATACCTGATACAATGTCATTGCTATGTAGTTGATATACTGTATTTTTTATTTGCATTATTTTTTATTGTTGTATTTTTATTTTTTATTGATATTTTTCTCAAAAGTTTTTGATCAACCATTGATTGAATCTGTGAATGTGAAACTCATGGCTACAGAGGGCTGGCTGTAATGTTTTTATTGATTTTATACAATAGAAGTGGGATCACATGGTAGATTATTATTTTCTTCTTGATATGTCTTTTGTTAAATTCATTCATATTGTGTGTTGCTCATTGGTTACAATTGCTCTATGTTATTTCATTGTATGAACATAACACAACACATCCACTTTAATGCAGATAGATGTATGGGCTGCTTTCAATTTTTGGATATTTTGAATACTAGCTTACATATATTTGGTTGCATTTCCTATAAGTTTCTCTGGGGTACATAACTTTATATATTTTCAAATATGGACTTGCTTGGCCATAGGGTATATGCATCTTTAAATTTAGCAGAAAATATCAAAAAGTTTTCTCAAGTATTTATATCAAACTCCAAAGAGCATTAAATCGGAGTTCATATTGTTCTGTGATGTTATAAATACTTAGTGTTAAAAGACATTTCTATTTTTCTAAATCTAGTAGGAGTATAATTGTATCTCATTGTAACTTTAATTTGCATTTCATTTATTACTGAAAAGGTTATCAACTTTTTCACATATGTACTGACCCTTTAGATTTCCCCTCTTGTAAAAAACCTGTTCAAACATTTTGTCTATTTTTTATTGCTTTGTGTGTCTTTTTCTTGTAGATGTGTCGATCTTCATATACCCTAGATATTAGTCCTTTGTTTTAACTAGAGGAAATATCTTCTCCTACTTCGTGATGTGAATTATTGCTCTCTCTGTTTTTTTTTTTTTTTTTTTTGAGACAGATTCTCTCTCTGTCACCCAGGCTGGAGTGCAGTGGTGTGATCTTGGCTCACTCCAATCTCTGCCACCTGGGTTCAAGTGATTCTCCTGCCTCAGCCTCCTGAGTTGCTGGGATTACAGGCATGTGCCACCATGCCTGGCTAATTTTTTTGTATTTTTATTAGAGACGAGGTTTCACCATGTTGGCCAGGTTGGTCTCAAACTCCTGATCTCAGGTGATCCACTCGCCTTGGCCTCCCAAAGTGCTAAGATTACAAGCATGAGCCACTGCACCTGGCCTCTTTTTGATATCTTTTATGAATGGATGTGGGTCAATTTTTGTGTCTGGTGTGAGGTAGAAATCCCATTTCACGTAAAAAACACACGTGCAATTTTTCCTACTCCATTTCTTGCAAAGACCCCCTTCCCTGTGGCATATGGGGCCACCTCTGTCCTGTGTCCAGTTTCCACATGTGTGGGGTCTGTTTCTGAGCACTCTCTTAGGCCCCTTTGAGGCCCTGCATGAAAGGCAGGACTGCATTATGTAAAAAAATCAAGGATTGACTGTCATTCCTTTGCTCTTTAAAAAGTTTGTCTATAATAAAATGAGTTTTTAGTGGGGCAATAGGCTGTTTTAGTGGGCTGTGGTGTTCATGAATCTTTTTTCTATACAAGTTTATGGATGGCCAAGTGAGGAAGTGACAGGGTAGAAGTCACAAGGCCCAAGTTCAAAGCCAGCTGGGTTATGCTTACAAGGAATTCTGCGTAAGTAACTTCTGTATGTCAAATCTTTTAAATAAAAGATAACAGCTCTCCAGCTGACTTAACAGAGCTGTTAACAGGATTAAATAATATAATATAGATTTTAAAATATTTGTTAACAATAGCAGCATAGGTAGTGCAAATGCAGGAGGAAGACAAGAAAGTAATAAATACCCATGTAATAACACAGCAGTGTTGAGGGTGGAGTTGATTTGGTCTCATGTAGCCGGTAGACACTGGGCATTACTGTGTGTAGTATCAGTAGAGAGCTACTGTGATGCGTGACTACTTACCACTTTTCACCACTGCCTACTTTCTGCTTCTACTATTACCAAATTCAGAGAGCAGACACTGGTCCTGTCATGTTTTAATGTGGAATCGGTAGGAAAAATCTCCCAAATTTCTTTTCCAGTGATGCTTGAGTGTTTTCCATTCTTGCTTAGTTCTTTTGACTTAGTCTTCACTCTTTCCCTGGGGATTGCTCTTTGTGAGTGGTGGTAATGCTGAATTCCTGCACATGAATGTCACCATGTAAGGGAAACTTCCTGGAAAGCAGCAGAGAGGGAGGGAGGGAGGGAGAAAGAGAGAGAGAGAGAAGCTAACATTAATGAATGCTCTTCGTGTGGGGTTTGGATTGCTGAGAAGAGGAGAAGGAGAAAATAAGATGGTGCATGAAGGCAAAAGTCATACTTCACGTTCTTCATTCCTAACAATGTCACACATTAATTAACCAGTTGACCTCTCTGTCAGATCCGTAGTTTGTTCCTCTAACATAGGAAGAGAAGCAGTGCTCTGAGCCTCTGCCCCTTCCCTCTTCTTCAGCCTCTTATCCCAGTGGGTCACAGGTGGTCCCGGACCAGCAGCATCAACATCCCCTGAGAATGTTTTAGAAGTGCGCATTCCCCAAGCCCTGCCCTGCCCTCCCTAATCGGGGGTCTGAGGTGGGGGTAGATGGGAGGAATCTGTGCCTTAACAAATCCTCTTGTGCTTCTGTGTGTGTGCACGCTGTCCTAACCAAACTCCGGGACCAGGACTGTCTGTCTCAATGGGCTGTGTAGTGCCCTCCCACACTGATTCTGCAGAGGCTTTGTCAGAAGCACCCGTGCCACCCCCCTACAGTGACCTGCGTAATGCTGATTTGTCACTTGAGGCTGTACTCAGGGAGCAGCTGCCTCTTATTTCCAGGGGCCACTTTGTACTGGGGGCTGTGAGCACCTGTGGACAGGGATGAAACCACCGTACTCGTCTCTGGATTCCAGCACCTACTTTAGTGGCTGGTCCAGCATAGCCACCTGATAACCACTTGCTGAAATACTACAGTACAGAGGCAACATGATATAGTGGGAACTAGTGTTAAACCAGGAGCCACAAAGCTCTCAGTTGAAAACCAGGCTCCACCACTGTGTAGTCAAGTAGCCTTAGGCAAGTCATATCTGAAGGAAAGATCCATTTGTCTTTTTCTTCATATTTTTCACAAAGCTACTTTCTGGTGAGGATTGGGTGAATTTGATCTCTGAAGTTCCCAGGATGGCCATAGACCTTCATCCGTAAATCCTAGTAAAGAGAAAAACGAAAAAGGAGACAAATGTTCATTGGAAGGCACTGTTCTAAGTGCAGTGGGATAGAGCCTTGAGCTGATCAGAATATGCTATTTTTCTTTGGTCCTGGAGTTATTAAATTTGCTTCTTCAAGTAAGTTAAAATAGACTCGTTTCTTATTGATTTATAAGAACTAGAAACCCACCTCTAATGAGTTTGTGTAGGTGAGAATATACCCATGAGGAGTGAACTCAGAGTTGAATTTGGAGGTGGACCTCTGGGGTGCACTGGCATTGCTGAGTACAAACCTGGGGTCAAGGTTAGAGGTGGGGTAGGCAAGGTTCTAATGAAAATGTGCTTTGATACCTGGCTAAATTTCTTGACCTTTCCTCTCAAATGGCAGCTGAGTTGGGGCTAGCATCAGTTGTCATCCCTCTCATAGAATCCTGGTTGGCACAGCCATCAGGAGCACTTGGAGGGCAAGTAGGGGGAGATTGGCCTGTTGCTGATGTCTTTGCCCACAGAGAACTGAAAATGTCCACTCCAAGAGTCTTGTCATGCATGTTGAATTCTGTTGGCTTTTGTGGGTGAATTAGGAGGGATTGAGATTAGTTCTTTCCTGCATCTTATTTCTTCTGCCTAGCCCTGAGTCTGTCTATAGAGAGAGGCCAGAGACATGATCGGTGGGTCTCCTCCAGCTCCCCCATTCCTCCAGTCTAAGGGGGCTTCCCTTGTGGTGGGCACTTGGATACCCAAGTACATATGTTGCCAGTGCTGGTTAGTCACGTGGCACGTAGCTGTGGTGGCTGTCAGAGCCTGGCATGGAGCCTTGTTTTCTGGTTCTGCTAACAAACCAAGCTTGAGCCAAGGAAGACAGATTATTCCTGGTTTGTTTATAAGCTTACAGGAGAGTGGAAACAATCTTTCCAGCCAAGCTTCCTTGGGCCAGTTGAAGTGAAACCAAGGATTGTCCACTTATCTGAGTAATTAAGGCACAAAGAGACCCATGCTGTTTGGGTCTGACTTTTCCAAATCTGAGGGATGATGGTTTTAGCAAATTCAGTGTGGACCAGATCTTTGATTCATTGTGGTCATTCAATCGTTTCTGAGTCATTGCTGGACAACAGAAGCAGACAGCTGAATCACAGCTCAGAAAACCATAGTGAGCTGAGCAGCATTACAGCTTGTTTCGCTTAATATTTATTCTTAAAACATGACTTCATTTGTGATGGCTATACTTGGAGATCCAGATACAAGTCCAGCGTGTTTGCTGTAACAAGTTAATGCGATGAAATATGGAAAAACCTATTTGCCTCTGTCTTCAAAATTTGCACAAAGCTCCTTTCTGGTGAGGATTGCGTTGCACTGATCTCTACACATTTTCCTGGCATGCAGTGCTGTTTGGCTCTTTATGGGATGGGCACAAAGACCCTGTGTCTACCTTCCCAGTGGGCTGCATAAGAGACTGGGCACAGTGGAGACACATACAAAGGGTGAGTATTTATTCTATAGAAAAACCAAGATTCATAAATAGGAAACAGAGACCAGTGTATTATTCTTGATGTTTTATTCATAATGCTAGAAAAGAACTTTTAGTAACCAAGAATTGTATAAGACAAAAAGGTAGGTAGACTTTTCCCAAAAAGCTATGGCCTTGTTAAATAGCTACAGAAATTGATCATAAATGCCAGGTAGAAATGCTTGTTCCTTGACAAGAGTCTTCATTGTCCCAAACATATAAACAGCAGAGAAGTGATTTATTTACTGGGCTAAGCACTCTGCAAAGTCTTAAAAAGGCTGTTTCCTTGTAAGTTAAGTGGAAAATTTGGGGGATAAATGTCAAAAGGTCTCACAAAAGCCTTGAATTAAATGGTAGAAATAAAGCAAAAAAAGAGGCTAATTTAGCACATGTGATATGACCATAGGGCATCTTTAACCAAAGGAGGAAAATGCGATTCTGTCTACACTTCGGCTAAAAGGAGCAAAAGCCAGTAGACAGGAAGCAGGGCAGATGGAAATGTATTAACATAATGGAGAGGGAAGCTGAGGCCAAATACTGAATGCTGGACAGCTAGCCAACCCTTTGGAAAGCCAGAGGCAGGAACACGTGTGGAGAAGCCTGGCATTCCTGAGAGCTCATGGGCTTTTAATAGGAAAATATGTGAATAGCCCAGAGACCTTGTGTAGCCCAGAGAGGCATCTGAGGCTCTTTTGCAGCCGCCACTCATGGTCAGTGACTTGCTTATTTTCTGAGGCCCGGCATGTGTGCCAGTGTGAAGTGGTTTTCATTAAACCTGAGAATGACAGAAAGATACAGACAGTCCAAAGGCATTGAAGGACATATTTGCCTTGCCCCGAGTCTCTACTTCCTTAATAGCTCTCTCCGTGTCCTCAATCTGGGGACGATGTCCACCATCCCCTGGGAACATGGGAGAGAAGGGAGAACTAAAGGAGATAAAGAGAGGTCAGAGACAACTTGGCCTGGACTCTTGAGGGGCTTCTTTTTTGAAGAAGTGGAATAAAATTAAAACATTTCATGGTAAAGGAAATTGGGTCAACATTTCCACATCTGTCTTCCCATCTGCTTTTGCCTGAATTTCTAGGTGCTTTCTTTGGTAAAGTTTTCTGGCCATGTTAGGAGGGCTCCATGGTGTGAGTGCTTCAAGAGCTTTGAAGTCCCCTGGGGAAAAGGACAACAAATAAGCATGCTTTAGGAAGAGTTGTGTGAAGAAGCCAATATCCTGGAGATAATGGGATGTCACAGGGCAAGTGTGTTCTGGGATCAAGAGAGATAGAGTGTCACCACAAGGGAATCCCAGTGAGGAGGTGTGGGATTGTCTTGGATTCTCCTCTGCATGGTTGGCGGCCTTTTAGGTAGGACCATCTCTTTGCTGGGCACCATCTGCAGGAGCATTTCTTCCCCCCTCTTCCTTTGTGATGGGAATCACCAAGTCACCTACTTCAATGCAGTCTCTGCAGGTGGATTTGGGAGTGAGAAGCTACAGGTGAAGCGAGAGACATTGCTGTCGGTGTGGTGGGAGTGTGAAAGGAAGGCATTGTTCTAACATCATTTATGTATGCCGGGCTGTGCACCCATCAAATTTTGGGTGGAGATCCTTTAGTGGAATCTCTCGCTTCTACAAATAAGAAACTGGATTGTGGTAGTTAAGTAGCTTTTCTAAGAAACAGCCATAGGCATTCCCTGCCAGAGACTTGGACAGACTTTCAGTTTATGTTGGTGGAAACTGAATGTTTCAGTCCATTTTCTGTTGTTTACAACAGAATACCTGAAACTGGGTAATTTATAAGGCAAAGAAATTTATTTCTTACGGTTATGGAAGCTGAGAAGTCCAGGGTCAAGAGGGCTGTGTCTGGTGAGAGCCTTCCTGCTAGTGGGGACTCTGCTGAGTCCTGAGGCCGTGCAGGGTATCCCATGGCAAGGGGGCTGAGTGTGCTCATGTGCTAGGTCAGGTCTCTCTTTCTCTTATTATGAAGCCACTAGCCCCACTCTCATGATAACCCATTAATCTGTCCATTTATGGGGACAGAGCCTTCATAATCCAATCACTTCTTAAAGGACCTCTCTCTCAACACTGGCATGTTGGGGATCACGTTTCAACATGCATTCTGGAGGGAACATTCAAACCATAGCTCTGACATTATGGAAAGTCAGGTCCCAAGGAGAGTAAAGGAACTGTTTTCAGGAGCAATTCCCATCAGAACCCGGGCACAGAGTGACCAGAGAGAATTGGGGAGAACAACACTCAGGGCCTCGATGAGACCTGAGTGTTGCTGGAATGAGAGGCTGTTTTATAAAGAATGGGCTTGTTTCACAGGGAAGAGAGAGTAGCTTTGAAAGTTGAGGAAAAACAGAATTGTATAGAAATCCATGACCAGAAAGAGTGGGTATAATAGGAAGGGCTTCCATGGTGCCAGTGCGCAGATCACACAAACTAGTCCTAGGACAGTGTCACATCTTGAGCTGTCTGCAGACACGTCCTTGGGCTAACAGCAAGGACTCTGACAGGGTTTTAAATGAGCTTAGTACCTGCTGCTTCTCCCAAAGGGAGAATGAAACAAACAACAGCAACAGCGAGGACAGGTAGGGACACTGTTGTCATGCCCAATCCTGAGGAACAGGAAGCCCAGCATGCATTTCTCTAATGCACCTGCCTTCAGATGTAGGTGGACTCTCAGTTGTCACAGATGACCTGTTCCCCTTCCCCGATCCAAGCTCTTGTCCTTTCCCAGACTCCGGCTGTCTTCAGAGATGTCTCACGTGTATTCCTAAGCAATGCCAAGCTCATCCCTTTGGATGCTGTCACTTGACCACTGCTGTCTGTCTCTATAGGAGCCTGTGGACATTGCTGCCTGGGGCTGCCCACAGGCCCCGTGGTCAGAGCTGTGGACCTTGCAGCTGCTGCATCCTCACAGAAGCAGAATTGCTGACCACTTCCAATCTGTGACAAGTGCTGTTTACTGGAGCAGGAGCCTCTGCCCTCCTCCCAAAGTTTCTTGCTGTCTCGGCTCTGAGCGAAGGCCTCCGCCTTCTAAATGGACTCAGGCCCTTGGCTATTCTGAAACAGCTAGCCTACACACTAGCCAGGGGCTCAGGCTTGCCTTGGTCCAGTTAGAACCCAGGTTTCCTGCCCCTGAGTCCCTGCCTTGGTCAGCACTATTAGGTGACGGAAATGACAGGAGGAGTCCAGAGGGCAGTATGCAAAGCTATGATTAGTGATCATCCCCAGGGAGAGGGCACCTCAGCTGAGTCACCAGGACTGCAGGAAGACACGTTTCAGAGAGTTCCCAGGACAGGTAGACAAGACTCCAAGCCATGATACCAGGAATGGGAGAGCAAAACGCCCATGAGGTGAGAAGATCCTCAGAAGGGAATTTACTGCACACGTACGTGGGAGTGACAAGGAGAGTCCCCTTTGAGTCCAGGGGCTGCACAGGCACCTGCCACCAGATGCACTCCTTCCTTCCCTGCCTTCTCTTAGAGTTGACTTTGTGGGAGGCTTCAACAGACTCCCTCTGGGTTCATGCATGTCGTCTGAAATGATAAAATTTTGTTCTTCTTTATCGCTGAATACACTCCATTGCATATATAAGCCACATTTTCTTTCCCCACTCATCCACTGATGGACACTTAGGTTGACTCCATATCTTTACTCTTGTAAATAATGATGGAGTGAACATGGGCGTGCAGATATCTCTTCAAGATACTGATGTCAATTTCTTTGGACACACACACAGAAGAAGGATTGCTAGATATGTTTTCAGATTTCTGAGGAACCTCCATACTGTTTTTCCTAGTGGCTGTACCAATTTACATTCCCACTAACAGTGTGCAAGGGTTCCCTTTCTGTACATTCTCAGCAACACTTACCTTTAATCTTTTCAATAACAGCCATTCTGGCAGGTGTGAGATGGTATCTCATTGTGGCTTTAATTTGCAGTTCCCTGATGACTAGTGATGTTGACCATTTTTAAAAGTAGCTGTTGGCCATTTGTATGTCTTCTTTTGAGAAATATCTATTCAAGTCTTTTGTCCATTTTTAAATTAGATTATTTGGATTTTTTTTTTTTTTTTTGCTATTGAGTTGAGTTCCTTATATATTTTGGATATTAACCTCTTGTTGGATACTGTTTGTAAATATTTTCTCCCATTCTATCGGTTGTCTCTTCCCCTGTTGACTATTTCCTTTGCTGTGAAGCTTTTTAGTTTGATGTAGTCCAATTGGTCTATTTTTGCTTTTGTTGCTGTGTTTTTGGAGTTCTATCCAAAACAATCATTGTCCAAACCAGTGTCATGGAGCTTTTCCCCTATTTTCTTTGAGTAGTTTTACATTTTCAGGTTTTACATTTCAGTCTTCCATTCATTTTGAGTTGATTCTTGTAGATAGGGTGAGATAAGGGCCTAATTTCATTCTTCTGCCTGTAGTGAAATAACCCAGGCACAGAAAGACAAATACTGCCTGGTCTCACTTATATATGAAAGCAAAAATAGTTGAATTTATGAAAGTAGAAAATAGATTGGTGGTTATCGAGGTAGGGTGTAGCAGAGGGTGAGGGGATGGAGAATGGGGAGATGTTGGTCACAGGGTACAACGTTTCAGTTAGGCAGGCAGAATAAGTTTTAATGATCGATGGCACAGCAGGGTATTTTAGTCAATAACAATGTATTGTGTACTTAATAATTGCTAAAAGGATATATTTTGAATGTTCTTACCACAAAGAAATGATAAGTATATGAGGGGATGGTTACATTAATTAGCCTGATTTACTCATTCCACAATATAAACATAGACCAAAACATCACATTGTATCCCATGAATGTTACAGTAGTCCCTGTTGTCCATAGGGAATACGTTCTAAGACCTCCAGCGAATGCCTGAGACTGAATAGCACCAAACCCTACATATACTATGTTTCCTACGCATACATACCTATGACAAAGTTTAATTTAGAAATCAGGCACAGTAAGAGAGTAAAAATAACTAATAATAAAATAGAACAATTATAAAAATATACTGTAATAAAAGTTAAGTGCATATGGTCTTTCTGTCTCTCTTCCTCTCTCTCACAATATCTTCATATTTTTATACTGCAGTTGACCATGGGTTACCAAAACCTGGGAAAGTGGAGCTGAGAATAAGGGGAGTGCTTCTGTAGATCTATTATTTGTCTCTTAAAATAAAATAAAATAAAATAAAACAGCCTCCTTGCCCTATAGGAGAACAGCGGGAGGGAGGCAGTTCAGGCAGGGATTTATACCCCTGGCTCTCTCTGGCATTGTCTAGGTCCCTCCCTCACAAGTCACTGCCCACCTCTAGGCCACCACTCTCTGGGCTCTAGGGTTCTGGTACCTTCCTCCTCCCACCGCCTTTCCCAGCCTGAGGGTGATGGCATCCGTGCTGCTGCTGGCCCTGTCATTCCCCGCCCCCCCTCCCGCTCCCCCATCTACACCTACACTGTCATAATTGGTCCCTTTGTAAATAACCTTCCTTGAATCATCCTGTTTCCTGTTAGGATTCATCCTGTTACAGGAGCTATCTAATGACCTCTGATTGTAAAAAGGAGCATACAGCATGGAGGGCACATAACTAAGGAGTCCTATAGAGACTGGAGGGACCCTGTGATCAAAAAGAAGAATCTTTGAATGACATGGATTAGTAAATGCTAAACAGCTTGGAACTTTTTTAAAAAAATGTAAAAAAAAATCATGGAATTAAGGAGAGATCCACTATTTGAGAAAAGTAGTGAAACTCCAAGAGCAATTTCAAATCAATACCAGGAAGCACGTTTTCATAAATCTATGGCAGATAGAAAGAGCTGTCTTGAGAAGGAGCAGCATGGCCAGGCGTGGTATCGTTTAACCTCTTGGCTAGGATGCTGGAGAGGTGATACTAATTAGATACCTCCTTGTTCTTTCAAACTCTCCAAATCTACACATTCTTTTACAAGGCTAAAGGTTCTGTTTCTTTGAAGAAGGCCATCGACCTGCTATAAATATGTCAAAATAGTATTCCATGATGCTAATCCTGAAAACAAACAGGACTTAGATTTTCTATGGCCTCTGTCTGTAGTGATCTTTTGGTCATGGCCAGGATGAGGGGAGAGTGCCTGGGGGCATGTCTGTGGCATTTCAAGACAGGGCCAGGTGTTTGGGAGAGATAGGTGGATGCCAGTCACCAGCTTCCTTGGAAAGGGCTGGCTTTGTTTGATTCCTCCAGCCTCAAGGGAGAGGCAGGTGCCTGCTCAGAGAGACTTGCTTCCTACTAAGCCCCCTGTCGGCTGTGAGTGCCATTCTGCTCATTGGATTGTTAAATGAATCTGTTTAATGCGAATGAGCTCCCTGTGCCTGCCAAACCCGACTCCAGACAGCAGTGATATTCCACACACCAACTGCACCCGTGTTAAAGGGCACTGGGGAAGCTGTGAGAGCCACAGAAAGAATTGTTCTTTATCTGAACAACCTTTGGTGAATGTCGTTTTGTTTAAAAAATCAGTTTATTTGATGTTCTACTCCCTCCCGGCTTCCCCCTGGGAAGAAACACAATCAGTTTCTCCCGGGAATGGGAAGCCCCATATAGAAGATGGTTTCCTTTTCTTGAGAATGTATGGAAAGCATATTTTTCAAAGTTCTTGTTGTTATTATATAATAATGCTTTTGGCTTTGAGAAAAGGTAGAACATGTTTAACTTGTGTATAGAATATTTATCCTGCAGAATATTATTGTTTCTCTTTCATGGGTCCTGCTCAGTGTCTAGGAAGACACAATTTGTGTTAAAAGTCCCAGAGTCTGACCAGAAGATAATTAGATTTTTGTATTGCCAGCTCTGTTGACCCTAAGCAAGATAAAGGCATTACAGCCAATGGCAGTTACCTTCCCCACCACAGTCCCCACTTATTAGGTAGTGGTTTTGGGAGGCCAGGACCAAGGAGCAGCAGGCCCCTGGCTGGGAGTGATGCCACACTGAGCAGTTGAGGCAGGACCCAGGTGGTGGGTGCTGCCCCTGTTCAGGTGTTACAGGAAAGTGATCCTGATTCAGACCCCAAGAGAGGGTTCTTGGATCTCATGCAAGAAAAAATTCAGGGCGAGTCCACAGTGAAAAGCAAAAGCAAGTTTATTAAGAAAGTAAAGTAGTGAAAGTACAGCTACTCCATAGACAGAATAGGGCGTTCCCAAAAGTAAGAGGAGGAATGCTTCCACCCTGGGTACAAGACTCATTTATACAGGATAAAAAAGACCATGGGGAGATGTGCTCTGCTACAAGGGTTTGTGATAAAGGATTAATTTTCTTAATTGCTGTATTTTGCAAGAATCAATACTATTTTCTTTAAAGCAAAATTAGGAATGTGTTTGTTCTTAAGATATTGAGATATCAGGACACTCCCAAGTCTGGGTCTGTTTAGTTGACATTATCAATCTGTTCTCTTAACTGCAAACATCTAGAGGCTAGGAATACCTAACTTTCTGGGAATGCAGCCCAGCAAGTCCAGCCTCATTTTCTTAGCCCTCACTCAAGATGGAGTCACTCTGGCTTGAATGCCTCTGATGCAGGATATGCCTGGAGATCCGTATCGACCCCCTGGTTTTCCACATAGAGTAAAGAACAAACTCTTGGTCAAAAAGATTAATATCATAGGATCTCTAGCCAAATTCACCCTTAATAAATAAGTCCAGAGAGTAATTAAAAAAAAAAACAAACAAGAAAACATGGGGACCAGGTAGGGTTAGGATGAAGGGCAGAGGGTACTAGGACTATTTTTCTTTTGGAGCCTCTTCCATTAGTGAGGATGTCTCCTTCATATTTATTTTTGGTGCTAGGTTTTATAGTGCTCAACACATAGACCTGGGCTGGAGGCTGTGGAGAAAGGGCAGAGGCCACATGCAGCTGTTTATCCCAAAAGTCAGTTTCCAAGAGCCGGCCTAACCCTGAAGGTGGATGGTTCAAAATATCTCATTTTTATGAGAAATAAAGGTTCATGATGCATGTCATTATCTCTACATTCACTCCAAGTCCTCTGTGGGTATGGCAAGACCACTTGGAAATTGTTATTACAGGTGAAATGATGATCATCCATTCATTGCTTCCATAAGTAGGAAGTGCTAGCAAGTTGAAGCTAGGTCAGTATTTTCATGGGATGACTGGAGACTGAGATTCCTCCATCCTCATCTGCCCTTATGCAAGAAGGCCAAAAGGAAATCTGTTAAGATGTGTCAACTGAGGAGCCAAGATGGCCGAATAGGAACAGCTCCGGTCTACAGCTCCCAGTGTGAGCGATGCAGAAGACGGGTGATTTCTGCATTTCCATCTGAGGTACCGGGTTCATCTCACTAGGGAGTGCCAGACAGTGGGCGCAGGCCAGTGGGTGCGTGCACCGTGCGCGAGCCAAAGCAGGGTGAGGCATTGCCTCACCTGGGAAGCGCAAGGGGTCAGGGAGTTCCCTTTCCGAGTCAAAGAAAGGGGTGACGGACGCACCTGGAAAATCGGGTCACTCCCACCCGAATATTGCGCTTTTCAGACCGGCTTAAAAAACGGCTCACCACGAGACTATATCCCACACCTGGCTCGGAGGGTCCTACGCCCACGGAGTCTCGCTGATTGCTAGCACAGCAGTCTGAGATCAAACTGCAAGGCGGCAGCGAGGCTGGGGGAGGGGCGCCCGCCATTGCCCAGGCTTGATTAGGTAAACAAAGCAGCCGGGAAGCTCGAACTGGGTGGAGCCCACCACAGCTCCAGGAGGCCTGCCTGCCACTGTAGGCTCCACCTCTGGGGGCAGGGCACAGACAAACAATAAGACAGCAGTAACCTCTGCAGACTTAAATGTCCCTGCCTGACAGCTTTGAAGAGAGCAGTGGTTCTCCCAGCACGTAGCTGGAGATCTGAGAACCGGCAGACTGCCTCCTCAAGTGGGTCCCTGACCCCTGACCCCTGAGCAGCCTAACTGGGAGGCAACCCCCAGCAGGGGCAGACTGACACCTCACACGGCAGGGTATTCCAACAGACCTGCAGCTGAGGGTCCTGTCTGTTAGAAGGAAAACGAACAAACAGAAAGGACATCCACACCGAAAACCCATCTGTACATCACCATCATCAAAGACCAACAGTAGATAAAACCACAAAGATGGGGAAAAAACAGAACAGAAAAACTGGAAACTATAAAAATCAGAGCGTCTCTCCTCCTCCAAAGGAACACAGTCCCTCACCAGCAACGGAACAAAGCTGGATGGAGAATGACTTTGACGAGCTGAGAGAAGAAGGCTTCAGACGATCGAATTACTCTGAGCTACGGGAGGACATTCAAACCAAAGGCAAAGAAGTTGAAAACTTTGAAAAAAATTTAGAAGAATGTATAACTAGAATAACCAATACAGAGAAGTGCTTAAAGGAGCGGATGGAGCTGAAAACCAAGGCTCGAGAACTACATGAAGAATGCAGAAGCCTCAGGAGCCGATGCGATCAACTGGAAGAAAGGGTATCAGCAATGGAAGATGAAATGAATGAAATGAAGCGAGAAGGGAAGTTTAGAGAAAAAAGAATAAAAAGAAATGAGCAAAGCCTCCAAGAAATATGGGACTATGTGAAAAGACCAAATCTACGTCTGATTGGTGTACCTGAAAGTGACAGGGAGAATGGAACCAAGTTGGAAAACACTCTGCAGGATATTATCCAGGAGAACTTCCCCAATCTAGCAAGGCAGGCCAACGTTCAGACTCAGGAAATACAGAGAATGCCACAAAGATACTCCTCGAGAAGAGCAACTCCAAGACACATAATTGTCAGATTCACCAAAGTTGAAATGAAGGAAAAAATGTTAAGGGCAGCCAGAGAGAAAGGTCGGGTTACCCTCAAAGGGAAGCCCATCAGACTAACAGCGGATCCCTTGGCAGAAACCCTACAAGCCAGAAGAGAGTGGGGACCAATATTCAACATTCTAAAAGAAAAGAATTTTCAACCCAGAATTTCATATCCAGCCAAACTAAGCTTCATAAGTGAAGGAGAAATAAAATACTTTACAGACAAGCAAATGCTGAGAGATTTTGTCACCACCAGGCCTGCCCTAAAAGAGCTCCTGAAGGAAGCGCTAAACATGGAAAGGAACAACGGGTACCAGCCGCTGCAAAATCATGCCAAAATGTAAAGACCGTCGAGACTAGGAAGAAACTGCATCAACTAACGAGCAAAATAACCAGCTAACATCATAATGACAGGATCAAATTCACACATAACAATATTAACTTTAAATGTAAATGGACTAAATTCTCCAATTAAAAGACACAGACTGGCAAGTTGGATAAAGAGTCAAGACCCATCAGTGTGCTGTATTCAGGAAACCCATCTCACGGGCAGAGACACACATAGGCTCAAAATAAAAGAATGGAGGAAGATCTACCAAGCAAATGGAAAACAAAAAAAGGCAGGGCTTGCAATCCTAGTCTCTGATAAAACAGACTTTAAACCAACAAAGATCAAAAGAGACAAAGAAGGCCATTACATAATGGTAAAGGGATCAATTCAACAAGAAGAGCTAACTATCCTAAATATATATGCACCCAATACAGGAGCACCCAGATTCATAAAGCAAGTCCTGAGTGACCTACAAAGAGACTTAGACTCCCACACAGTAATAATGGGAGACTTTAACACCCCACTGTCGACATTAGACAGATCAACGAGACAGAAAGTCAACAAGGATACCCAGGAACTGAACTCAGCTCTGCACCAAGCGGACCTAATAGACATCTGCAGAACTCTCCACCCCAAATCAACAGAATATACATTTGTTTCAGCACCACACCACACCTATTCCAAAATTGACCACATACTTGGAAGTAAAGCTCTCCTCAGCAAATGTAAAAGAACAGAAATTATAACAAACTATCTCTCAGACCACAGTGCAATCAAACTAGAACTCAGGATTAAGAATCTCACTCAAAGCCGCTCAACTACATGGAAACTGAATAACCTGCTCCTGAATGACTACTGGGTACATAATGAAATGAAGGCAGAAATAAAGGTGTTCTTTGAAACCAATGAGAAGAAAGACACAACATACCAGAATCTCTGGGACGCATTCAAAGCAGTGTGTAGAGGGAAATTTATAGCACTAAATGCCCACAAGAGAAAGCAGGAAAGATCCAAAATTGACACCCTAACATCACAATTAAAAGAACTAGAAAAGCAAGAGCAAACACATTCAAAAGCTAGCAGAAGGCAAGAAATAACTAAAATCAGAGCAGAACTGAAGGAAATAGAGACACAAAAAACCCTTCAACAAATCAATGAATCCAGGAGCTGGGTTTTTGAAAGGATCAACAAAATTGATAGACCGCTAGCAAGACTAATAAAGAAAAAAAGAGAGAAGAATCAAATAGACACAATAAAAAATGATAAAGGGGATATCACCACCGATCCCACAGAAATACAAACTACCATCAGAGAATACTACAAACACCTCTACGCAAATAAACTGGAAAATCTAGAAGAAATGGATAAATTCCTCGACACATACACTCTCCCAAGACTAAACCAGGAAGAAGTTGAATCTCTGAATAGACCAATAACAGGAGCTGAAATTGTGGCAATAATCAATAGTTTACCAACCAAAAAGAGTCCAGGACCAGATGGATTCACAGCCGAATTCTACCAGAGGTACAAGGAGGAACTGGTACCATTCCTTCTGAAACTATTCCAATCAATAGAAAAAGAGGGAATCCTCCCTAACTCATTTTATGAGGCCAGCATCATTCTGATACCAAAGCCGGGCAGAGACACAACCAAAAAAGAGAATTTTAGACCAATATCCTTGATGAACATTGATGCAAAAATCCTCAATAAATTACTGGCAAACCGAATCCAGCAGCACATCAAAAAGCTTACCACCATGATCAAGTGGGCTTCATCCCTGGGATGCAAGGCTGGTTCAATATACGCAAATCAATAAATGTAATCCAGCATATAAACAGAGCCAAAGACAAAAACCACATGATTATCTCAATAGATGCAGAAAAAGCCTTTGACAAAATTCAACAACTCTTCATGCTAAAAACTTTCAATAAATTAGGTATTGACGGGATGTATTTCAAAATAATAAGAGCTATCTATGACAAACCCACAGCCAATATCATACTGAATGGGCAAAAACTGGAAGCATTCCCTTTGAAAACTGGCACAAGACAGGGATGCCCTCTCTCACCACTCCTATTCAACATAGTGTTGGAAGTTCTGGCCAGGGCAATTAGGCAGGAGAAGGAAATAAAGGGTATTCAATTAGGAAAAGAGGAAGTCAAATTGTCCCTGTTTGCAGATGACATGATTGTATATCTAGAAAACCCCACTGTCTCAGCCCAAAATCTCCTTAAGCTGATAAGCAACTTCAGCAAAGTCTCAGGATACAAAATCAATGTACAAAAATCAGAAGCATTCTTATACACCAACAACAGACAAACAGAGAGCCAAATCATGAGTGAACTCCCATTCACAATTGCTTCAAAGAGAATAAAATACCTAGGAATCCAACTTACAAGGGATGTGAAGGACCTCTTCAAGGAGAACAACAAACCACTGCTCAAGGAAATAAAAGAGGATACAAACAAATGGAAGAACATTCCATGCTCATGGGTAGGAAGAATCAATATCGTGAAAATGGCCATACTGCCCAAGGTAATTTACAGATTCAATGCCATCCCCATCAAGCTACCAATGACTTTCTTCACAGAATTGGAAAAAACTACTTTAAAGTTTATATGGAACCAAAAAAGAGCCCACATCGCCAAGTCAATCCTAAGCCAAAAGAACAAATCTGGAGGCATCGCACTACCTGACTTCAAACTATACTACAAGACTACAGTAACCAAAACAGCATGGTACTGGTAC
Source organism: Gorilla gorilla gorilla (assembly GCF_029281585.2). Lineage (NCBI taxonomy): Eukaryota > Metazoa > Chordata > Mammalia > Primates > Hominidae > Gorilla > Gorilla gorilla. Next base: position 59,455,201 of record NC_073230.2, read on the forward strand.
CAAAACAGAGATATAGATCAATGGAACAGAACAGAGCCCTCAGAAATAACGCCGCATACCTACAACTATCTGATCTTTGACAAACCTGAGAAAAACAAGCAATGGGGAAAGGATTCCCTATTTAATAAATGGTGCTGGGAAAACTGGCTAGCCATATGTAGAAAGCTGAAACTGGATCCCTTCCTTACACCTTATACAAAAATCAATTCAAGATGGATTAAAGATTTAAACGTTAGACCTAAAACCATAAAAACCCTAGAAGAAAACCTAGGCATTACCATTCAGGACATAGGCATGGGCAAGGACTTCATGTCCAAAACACCAAAAGCAATGGCAACAAAAGCCAAAATTGACAAATGGGATCTAATTAAACTCAAGAGCTTCTGCACAGCAAAAGAAACTACCATCAGAGTGAACAGGCAACCCACAAAATGGGAGAAAATTTTTGCAACCTACTCATCTGACAAAGGGCTAATATCCAGAATCTACAATGAACTCAAACAAATTTACAAGAAAAAAACAAACAACCCCATCAAAAAGTGGGCGAAGGACATGAACAGACACTTCTCAAAAGAAGACATTTATGCAGCCAAAAAACACATGAAAAAATGCTCATCATCACTGGCCATCAGAGAAATGCAAATCAAAACCACTATGAGATATCATCTCACACCAGTTAGAATGGCAATCATTAAAAAGTCAGGAAACAACAGGTTCTGGAGAGGATGTGGAGAAATAGGAACACTTTTACACTGTTGGTGGGACTGTAAACTAGTTCAACCATTGTGGAAGTCAGTGTGGCAATTCCTCAGGGATCTAGAACTAGAAATACCATTTGACCCAGCCATCCCATTACTGGGTATATACCCAAAGGACTATAAATCATGCTGCTATAAAGACACATGCACACATATGTTTATTGTGGCATTATTCACAATAGCAAAGATTGGAACCAACCCAAATGTCCAACAATGATAGACTGGATTAAGAAAATGTGGCGCATATACACCATGGAATACTATGCAGCCATAAAAAATGATGAGTTCATGTCCTTTGTAGGGACATGGATGAAATTGGAAATCATCATTCTCAGTAAACTATCGCAAGAACAAAAAACCAAACACCGCATATTCTCACTCATAGGTGGGAATTGAACAGTGAGATCACATGGACACAGGAAGGGGAATATCACACTCTGGGGACTGTGGTGGGGTGGGGGGAGGGGGGAGGGATAGCATTGGGAGATATACCTAACGCTAGATGACGAGCTAGTGGGTGCAGCGCACCAGAATGGCACATGTATACATATGTAACTAACCTGCACAATGTGCACATGTACCCTAAAACTTAAAGTATAATAAAAAAAAAGTATATATATAAAAAAAAAAAGATGTGTCAACTTTCTTCAAGAACATTCCTAAACTTTACATAAACCCTTTCAAATGTAGACCCCAGGTCTTACTTAAATGATAAAAGTTTAGATGCATGACAACAGGAAGGTCTTTGAGCCCACTAACAAACAGCTACGTGGTGGGAAATTCCAGCCTCCTAATTCCATTCACCCTGATCCCATGATGCTCTTACTCTAGCTCTTTTTTCCTCCTGATATGGTTTGGCTGTGTTCCCACCCAAATCTTATGTTGAATTCCCGCATGTTGTGGGAGGGACCTGGTGGGAGGTAATTGAATCGGGGGGCAAGTCTTTCCCATGCTGTTCTCATGACAGTGAATAAGTCTCGTGAGATCTGATGGTTCTATCAGGGGTTTCTACTTTTGCATCTTTCTCATCTTTTATTTGCCTGCTGCCATCCATGTAAGACATGACTTGCTTCTCCTTGCCTTCCACTATGATTGTGAGGCTTCCCCAGCCATGTGGAACTGTGAGTCCAATTAAACCTCTTTCTTTTGTAAATTGCCCAGTCCTGGGTATATCTTCATCAGCAGCATGAAAACAGACTAATATACCTCCTTTCTTCAATTAAAACCTCACATACCTGACTTTATAATGCTTTGTGCTGATGAAACTCTCTTTATATAAGATGTTTCCCTAGATATGTCCCTAAACCCAAGACAGCAGCGCCAGGAAGGAGGTGACTGAAATCTCTATGGGACTGACAAGTGAGCTGAGACCCAGAGCAGTTAAGGGCTTCTAAGATGACACCACCAGTCAGTGGAAGGGCCTGGGTTATGGCTGGACACAGGGACTGAGAAGAGCAGGTGGTAAGGAAGCATGTGCTAGGAGGAACCTTGGGTGTCACAGGGAGAGGAGAACACTTAGGGGTGTGTCCACCCAGGGTCTTTGGCTGCAAATCACATCATTGGACACTGGTTTTCTTTAAAAAAAAAAAATCACTGAAAAGATACTGAAGAGCTCCCCAAACTGAGTAGAGTTGAATGACTCGGCCACACGAAGGGCAGACCCTTGGCAGCCTGGCCAAGCGATCACAAACAACCTCCACTGACCTTCTGTGCCTCTCCTTCCCTGGCTTCCACCAGCATCTACTGGGCACTGACCACATGCCAGGCATAACCATGGGATCCAGGCGGCCGATAGGGAACCGTAAAATGCCCCATCTTCAGAGAGGACAAATGCCAGGAAGAGCTAAGATGGAAGATGATCAGGTGAGAGTGGAGAGGTTACAGCCTCAGCGTGTGGTCTCCTGGAATGGCCAGGAAGGCTTCTCTGATGAAGTTTAAACTGAGACCTGATAAGAGTGAGGAGCTACAGGAGCAGCTGGGAAAGGAGTGTCCAGGCCTCCAGCAGGACTGAGGTTGGCTTGTATGTGTGTAAATATATACATAAGTGTGTGTGTATAAGTAAATATAGATATATATTTAAATTCCATATGTGTGTATATGTATGTGTGTAAACATACATATATTAATATAATATATAATATGAATATATATATATATATTTAGAGAGAGAGAAGAGAGGACTGTACATACCCAGTTTTTCCTTGATATCTCTGGGGAATTGGTTCTAGGGCCCTCAAGGATACCAAACACCGGTGCTCACATCCCTTATTGCTAATAGAGTAGTATTTACATATAACCTACATTGTTTAGGAAATGATGGCAATAAAAAACATGTATGTATTTAGTACAGACACAATTTTTTTTCACATATTTTTGATCCCTGGTTTGTTGGATCCACAGTTGGAAATCCAGGGAGATGGAGGACTGACTGTGTGTGTGTGTGTGGAGAGAGAGAGAGAGAGAGAGAGAGAGAGATTTAACAGAAAATAGACTTACTGCAGAAGAGCATTTACTCCAACTTTAATGTTAGGAGTGAGAATGTGTGTGTGACTTCCACAGATTTTAATAGTATACATTTGAGGTGTACAACAAGATGTTTTAATGTGTATATCATAGTGAACTGATTACCGTAGTCAAGCAAATTAACATATCCATCACTTTCCATAGTTACTTTTCTGTGTATATGTGTGGTAAGAGCACCTAACAGCTACTCTCTTAGCAAACTTCTGGTATCTAATGCAATATTAACTGTGGTCTTCATGCTGTACCTTAGATCTCTAGATTATTCATCCTCCCTAACTGCAAGTTGTACCCTTTGACCTGCTTCTTCCCATTCCTCCCCCTCCCCACCTCTGGTAACCACGATTTTACTCTCTGATTCCATTTATTTGACTTATGTTTTAGATTGAACGTTTAAGTGAGATCATGCAGTATTTTTCTTTCTGTGTCTGGATAAGGAGAATAGATTTTAAGGGCTGTAGAAGTTTCGGGAAACCAAGAGACAGGGCTCAGTTGTAAGGCTCTTAGTGCCCCTTTGTTCCCTGAGACGGTGCCAAGTACTGCAGGGACAGCTTCTGGTCTTGTGCCTAGGGAGGGCCTTGTCGGCCCAGCCAGGCACAGTCCTGTTCATCTGCTGGAGGGCTGGACGCTGAGAACTGGCTGTCAGCTCATTTCATCTCCATGGACAGAACCGGGAAACTGTGTCAAAGGGTGGGATGAGCTGCTGACAGTCTGCAGTGCACGCTCCCCAGGGTGGACTCACTGGTGACCCTCATGGCACTCGGTCTTCTCATTTGGCCCTGAGAGGCACGTTTCTTCTTGTCTAGTGCTGAAGAAACACAGCAAACACACTGCTCACTGTCTTCAACATGACTTTGATGAGAGATCCTTCTTGTGCTCCACTTCCTATTTTCTTAGTATAGGACTATTTTATGAAAAAGTGGCCACACAGCTTTTGATGCCGTTTACTTTAAAAAGAATAAAAATAGTTACTGTTTTTAATACTTCAATCTACTTTCAAAAGGAAAGAAAGAACATTCCATAGAGTTAGTCAAGGGTCTCACGAATTTCCCAAGGGTTTCCATGACTCAGAAGTAGGAAGATTATAGACTGGCAAGCTAAGTGTTGATCCCAAGAGAAACCCATGAGAGATTTTTAAGGACACAGGCTGTGAATACACCAAGAGGAAGGAGTGGCAAAAGGAGACAGTCGCCATTCGGAGCAGAAGTCAGATTCGAGTTCCGTTTTTCTGTTGTGTCTTGTACAACTTTCTCAAAGCACAGAAGAAAGCAGTGGTGTTTACTGTCTTTACTGCTCATTCACTTAGTCCCTCATTTGCTCAGTGGGTTCAGGGCTGCCCATGTCCCAGGCTCCACACCGATTTCTTGGTTTAGAGACCAAGACTTGCATGGGCTACCCTGATGGTGCATCCACACCATGGTAGTTTGAACATGTTTGTATTGAATTTAAATTATTAAATATGACAAATGTCAGTAGCTTTGTAACAAAATCAAACTCCAAGATGGGCAAGTAGCCCTGTAATTGCCCTTGTGTGCCTCGGCTTCTTCAGTGTGGCGGCTTCCAATCGTATCTTGTGTGTGGGAGGCCCAGCTTGTTCTCTGACTTGTCTGCCTCTGTCCGAGCTGAAAGACCCTCCCTCCTGCTGCTGCTTCCCTTCACCCTATGCTTCCAGGTCCACCGTGGCCATGGCTGTGTGAACTCACCCCACTTCATGTCTTGCTCTGAGTAACCTTCCTGCCCAGCTTCCCCGTGGTGAGTCATCTGTCACACACATGGGGCTTCTCTACCTGCCTCCCACCTGAGAGGCATTGGGATTGGTCTGTGGGCTCAGTGAATAGACAGAAAGGGCTGGGGAGGTTGACTGGTCCCCATGAGGATGCAGAAACTGAGGACACTGAAAACTTCCCATAAGTCTCCTACCAAACTCACTGGCACAACCACCCATGTCAAGCATTGCAAATAAGAGCCACAGGGTGATTGGAACAGGTCCTGATAAAGTGATTGAGTGCATCATTGAGTAGGTGGGGAAGTATTTTTTGGACAGCAGAACCTTTTTGCCCATTCCCAAGTCACCGAAAACTGTTGGAAGCCTAGCCTGCCAAATGAGAAGTATATTGCCTGAAATTTCTTTCAGGATGAATGCTAATCTTTTTTCTTATATTCGTTAGTTCTTATGTGGTTATTCTGCTTTGGAGGAAACTATATGACCAGAATTTATGTAAGGTATGTTGAAAAATGACACATGGCACTAGAAGGCTCCATTATAGTTTGCTGAAGAATTTTGGGAGCTCATGCAGTATTCATTTCATCCTCTATATATCCCGATAATCACTCATTATGAAGAGACTTAACAAAAGGTGTGCTGTCAGCTTTGCCAATTAGTGTGTCCATCTGCCTTTGTTTTTGAATTCAATTTTGCCTGTGGTAGCATGCTGTACAATAAATGTCCCTTTTTGGCCTGTTCTGTTGTATTTGATTGACAGTTTTATTTTTTTAGTTCAGCATATGCGTAATGAGTATGAGCAAATAAGGAGATGTCTGATGATGAGTCCTAATGAAGGAGACATTGAGAGTTAGCTTGCTGGCTCCCGAACAGTTTAAGTCATGCAATCTAAGGAAAAATCAGTAAATAGTACCAAAACAGGGAGCTGATTGAGCAGCTAATGGAGACAGGGCACTCTATTAGGAGTTTACTCACATTGTCTCATGGAAACCTCCTTTTGACCTCTTGGGACATGCATTGCCATCTTCATTTACAGAGAAGAAAATTGAGATCCACAAATATTAAGTACATAAATTCAGTGTCATAATGGTTTGAGTTGTGTACCAGTAACATTTAAAAAAAAAAACTCAAAAGTGTTATCACTTTATCAAAAGCATTATCTATGTGAACGTGTGTATGCGTGTGCACGTGTGGCCATCTGATACTTAAATTAGCATGGCCTCAAGATGAAGAGGGATAAACAGAGGAAACAGAAAAGGCTAGTGTCAGCCAGGCGTGGTGGCTCATGGCTGTAATCCTAGCACTTTGGGAGGCCGAGGTAGGCAGATCACCTGAGGTCAGGAGTTTGAGACCAGCCTGGCCGACATGGTGAAACCCTGTCTCTACCAAAAATACAAAAGTTAGCTGGGCGTGGTGGCAGGTGCCAGTAATCCCAGCTACTTGGGAGACTGAGGCAGGAGAATTGTTTGAACCTGGGAGACGGAGGTTGCAGTGAGCCGAGCCGAGATCGTGCCACCGCACTCCAGCCTGGGCGACAGAGCGAGACTCCATCTCAAAAAAGAAAAAAAAGAAAAAAGAAAAGAAAAGAAAAGAAAAGAGAAGGCTAGTGTCTCCTGGCAGAGCATTTCCCTGTTTAGGACCCCCTGAAGATGAGCACAAACCTATTGGAAGATGAGAGAAAGAACAAGAAACCAGAAGCAAGCCCTATTGTGTGATTGAATTATAACAAGACAGACATGTGGCTTAATGATCAGTGGGAGATTAGGTTATGCTTAGTGAAGACCATGGCCTGGATGGAGACCTTGGTACTAAAGAGAATGAGCCCAGGTTCACAACTAAATTTTATTTGGAAAATAATTAATTTTTGTTTGCTCAGCAGTACTTTGTCCAAAATATTATAGGGAGAAATCTTGCAATTACAAGACCTAATAGATAAATGTGTCCATAGGATGTCTAGCTGTGTGTAATGTGGGTATTGTTGCCAAGCAAAGGAAATTCTGTGCTGATCCCTGGGTGACTACCACTGTACCTATGGCCACAGTGAGTCTAACACTATACATCTCTCTCTAGGGCGGTGTGATACAATGCTGTGTAAGTTGTAAACACAAGGCAGCGAGGCACAGCAATGCTGCCTTACTGCCCTTCATGTTCCATGGTGATGCCTGGCTCCGGAGGCTGGTGCTGGACACACGGCTCCTGCTCTGCAGGGCCTGCTCGAAGCTTACCCAGTGATGTGCCATAGGCTAGACAGTTCAGAGGTGCTGGAGGCTGATGGGCTGAATTCAAATCTTGAGCTTAGAGTTGACGGGTATGTGAATTTGGAGTGGCAAACGAGGGAACATTTTATTAAATGTGTAAGAGCCAAGCACACGATTAAGTCTTGTTTTCACAACACGTCTGTGTGGTGTATGTTAATGTATGTTATACATATATGTTATCTTACATGTGAGAAACTTGGGGCTTAGAGTATTTCAATGGAACAAGTAGGTTTCACACTGCTTGTAGGAGCAGAGACAGGACTCAGATCAGTCTGGGCCTCCAAAGCCCTCACGCTGTACACTACTCTGACCTTACTCGGTGATGTGTCATAGGCCAGATGGCTCACAGGTGCTGGCCTTAAGCTCCTGCCTTTAAATGCTGATGCTTCCTGTAGGGTGAGTCAAACAGCCTGCTTCTCCATCTGTCAAGGAGAGCTGAAGACTGTCTCTCTCATAGTGGCACTGTGAGGAGGAAATGAGGAAACAGATGAGTAACTGTGCCTGAGTACCGCACATAGTAGGTGCTCAATAAAAGTAACTTCTCTTGGCCCATCACTGCCATGATCTCCTTTAGTGTGTTCGCAATTTTAGACACCCTCCCCAGTCCCCAAAGAAGAACATCTTTAGGGCAAAGTTCTTGGGTTCGATTGGTTCCACGGTTATTTTGATCACTCTGTTTCAGAACCACAGAACTTTTAGGCCTGGGGTAGGTAGGAGATGGGTATATTAGTCCGTTTTCATGCTGCTGATAAAGACATACCCAAGATTGAGAAGAAAAAGAGGTTTAATTTGACTTACAGTTCCATATGGCTGGGGAGGCCTCAGAATCATGGTGGGAGGTGAAAGGCAGTTCTTACATGGTGGCGGCAAGAGAAGATGAAGAAGAAGCAAAAATGGAACCCCCTGATAAGCCCATCAGACCTCGTAAGACTTATTCATTATCACAAGAATAGCATGGGAACGACTGGCCCCCATGATTCAGTTACCTCCCACAGGTCCCTCCTACAACATGTGGGAAATCTGGGAGATACAATTCAAGTTGAGATTTGGGTGGGGACACAGTCATATTAATGGGGTTCTGAGGTGCAGGATGTATTGGTTAAGTTTGAGTTAAGCTGTGTTACTAGAAGAAACAATGCAATTGATTTGCTGTCATGGTGACAGCAGACGAAGTCATCTTTATGACTAGGGCCATGGAGCTGATGCAGGCCATGGAGTGTGCCACCACATCTGGCTAGTTTTTGTATGTTTAGTAGAGATGGGGTCTCACCATGTTGGCCGGCCTGGTTTTGAGCTCTTGGCCTCAAGTGATCTGCCCACCTTGGCCTCCCAATGTGCTGGGATTGTGGGTGTGAGCCACCACGCCCAGCTGAATATGAACCTTGTAAGTATTTGCAATAATGATATTTATCCCATTTGTACTCAAAAATAGAAAAAAAATTGTTAAACCCATATTAAGTTAAATCTTTAAATATATTTCAGCATTTAAAATGTCAGGAACAGAAAAGTTAAAAGTTGTTCAGGTCAAAACCCAGAAAAGTTAAAAGTTTGTGTGTTTGGGAGGGACACAGAATGTTTTCCTCTAGGCAAGGAAAGGCTGAAAACAGGTCTGTCCCCGGTTTCTGTGGCAGGTCTGTGAAGTGCTATGGAGAGGACCCCCCGGCAGCCTCTGCTCTCATCATATCCACCGTGAATCAGTTCCACCCTTCCCTGATTGCGGCTGTCTGAAAATAAATCCCTCTCTGAAAGCGCTCGTTGGTGATAATCATTTGACTGGACATTTTATCAGGAGGCAGAGCCAATTGATGTGGTGTAACACAGAGCCCTGATGAAAGCACCATCACGCTGCTTCCCGCTTCTCTCTTTCCTTCCTCGAGGTTCTATTTCTGCCAGCAATCTCATTTTTGCCACCAGTGCTGACGATAACGAAATCTCCTTATTGTCCTGTTGCTTTTGGATTCCAACGCATCTTTCTGAGGGTCACCCAGCTCCTTCCTGCCACTGCGGTGCATCCCGCGCAGATGCCACTCCCACACACAACTGGGCTGCTGTTCTGGTGTCCTTTGCCCACTCTTCCGCTAAAGTGCTCTGTCAGCGCTTTTTCTTCTTTTGAGGATCTGTCTCACCTCTGTGCCTCGGGGCCACCGACCTAGTGAAGGATGGACACGTGCCCCAACAAGCCTCCCTCTCCCAGGAATGGGGCTCTCCTGGGACCTGGTCAGTGACCCCAGAGCCGTCTGCTCCTGGGGCCTTGAGGCCTGCTCCAATCCTCACCTGTGTCCATGGCTCTGCATTGTCTTTAGTGGTATCCTGTATCTGAGTATCAATTTTAGCTAGAATATTTTGTATTGCTGGAAAATGAAGAAAATTAAGTGATGGAAACATCCATCGGGATATTACAACTTTTTGAATTGATTTATCCTAGTTGTACGTATTTTGGGGGGTACATGTGACATTGTGATACATTTATACAGTGTGTAATCATCAAACTAGGGCAATAGGGATATTCAGCACCTCAAACATTTTATCAGACTGTTACTGTAATGAATGTTTTCCCATATTTCTGCTTATACCGATTAAGTAAATTTTAATTTCCTTGACCATAAAATAAGTGCTTGCTGTGAGAGTAGACAAGGAGCTTTGGGATGAATCCATGCTCCCTGCATGACTCAATGTTTGAGGACAAAGCAGCCACCACACACAGGCACACACGGGCACACACAGTTGCACAGAGTCACACACAGGCGCACACAGCCACACACAGGCACACACAGTGGTGCTGCGTCCTGGCTCAGGGAGGGGCATGTGAGCCGTGGCCCTCAGAGATGAGCTCCTGCTGGGACTGCCAGGTCAGGCCCTCCTCCAGGACATCACTGGGACCTCACTTACAGTTGCTCTCACCAACCTACCATCACCTCACATTATCCCGACGGTGATTCTGCCCTTGAACTTATTTCTGCTTTCTCCCATGGTCCAAGTCTCAGCTTAGCCTGGCCTGCACAGTGGCCTCATGCTGGTTAGTCTGGTTCAGCACAGACAGTCAAGCCTCACTTTACATGCTGCTGTCATGCTCCCCTGGGAAACTCCATAAAATCACACACATTTCATACCAGAGGCACTTAAAAGATCATAGAGGTTTGAAAGTTATATTTTGCTTTGCAACTTTCTTTCCCAGATGTTTTTGCAAAAGCCTAAGTGGCTCTTGGAACAGCGGGACTCCCAGGAACACAGCTGGAGCAGGGCCCTCTTCAGCCTCCCTTAGAATGCGAGGAGACTGAGGAGCAGACGAAGCTCAATAGCAGCTAAAATGTTGGTGGTGGAGTGCAGAAGAAAACTCAAGGCTTTTTTTTCTATCATTATTCCAATTTTTATTAACTTAAGAATGATCTTTTGGTCTGTGAAGGATTTTTCATTTATACCCTCTTATGCCCTAGTCTAACATTTTGCAAAAATTTCACCCAGCAAAACTAGGATAAGTTAATTAGATATGTCAGGAAAATGAAACCAGGCTAGTACTTGATATGGTTTGGCTGTGTCCCCACTCAAATCTCATCTTGAATTGTAGTTCCCATAATCTCCACATGTTGTGGGAGGGACCCAGTGGGAGGTAATTTAATCATGGGGGCAGTTTTCCCCATGCTATTCTTGTGACAGTGAGTAAGTTCTCATGAGATCTGATGGTTTTATAAGGCGTTTCCCCCTTTGCTTGGTTCTCATTCTCTCTCCTGCCATTCTGTGAAGAAGTGCCTTCTGCCATGATTGTAAGATTCCTGAGGCCTCCCCAGCCATGTGAAACTGTGAGCCAATTAAACCTCTTTCCTTTATAAATTACCCAGTCTCAGGTATGTCTTTATTAGCATAAGAAGGGACTAACACAGCAATTTTATTGGTCCTCTTTGAGGCCAAATTTGAGAAGATTCTAAAAAGTGCTGACGTTAAAAAAAAACACAAGATCTGTAAATTTGGAAAAAAGACTTCATTTCTCATAAAGAGTTATAGCCTGCAAGGAGGCCATCCTGACAGGCTGGGAAGCGTAACCACTGTTAGCAGATGCTTCAAGGGAGGGAAGGGTGGAACAGGGATTTGTGCTGAACAGGTTGGCTCCGTGTACACATTCAACAGGTTACAGAAATAGCTATGAATACTCAGGAAAGGGTCTCAGTGAATGCACACAGAATAAACATGCACAACACGCATGTTACATATGACCCATATTCCCTTTGTGGTGGAGTTTTCACATTTAAATACATTCCCATCAGGTCCTATCCTTCAAAAGGTGAAGCAGGAGAGTGGATGTAGGTGCTCAGTGTGCAGCCTCAGTGAACCATTCAGACTCAGCCCATGGTTCATGGTCTTTTCCACGAGAAAGTCATTGAAATCAGCCTGTGTCCAGTCAAAGCTGTAGTTATGGCTGTGAAATGAGGTCAGTCAGTCAGCGTTGGGCAGTGGACGCACTGCACTTGTTTCAATGTGGCTCATCTCCAGGCCAGTGCTTGTTTAGCTGTTGGAGAAGAAGAAAACCTTGTGGCAGTTAGAAAAGAGTTGAATTCTTTAAGTGTAGAGATGAGTGACGTAACCCTTGCCTGGTATGGCCTTAGGTCCTGTTTATGATTTGGTATATTACTGCTACAAAGAGTTCGTTCTGTCAGTCCTGTGACCTCTATTTTAATATGAATGCTGGTCAGTTGTTGAGTCTAAAATGAGAAAGGCAGGGGGCATGATGACGTGGGTCTGACCTCCCATCCCGTTGTTACTGGAAAAGTGGTCTTGATCCAGACCCCAGGAGAGGGTTCTTGGATTTCCTGCAGGATGGAATTCAAGATGAGTCACAGAATGCAGTGGGAAGAGAGAGTTTATTGAAAGCTCCTTAGTTACAGAGTAGGGCATCTTCAGAAAGCAAGAGAAACAACACCTCGGCTTTGTTTTTTGTTTTTCTTATATAGGAGTTTTGTCTATGTAAAGACTAAACTTACCTGTGCCTACATGTGGGTTGGCTGGCAGCATGACAAAACCTATTGTTCTATTGATTTAAAGAAAACAATCCTTGACATTTTAGTGTGTGAGTACATCACAGCATAACTATAATTACCTTGAAAGCATATATTGCTATGGGCATTGGGACATCTGGACTTTCTGTTTTATAGGAGTGTGTCCTTGCAGGTATCTTTAGGCTGTTTCCTCCGCTATAAACAGCTTATGACCATGGGTCGTGACTGGCAAGGTATGTGCCTTGTTAGTCTCCAGATGGAGCTGAACATGAAATGGACTGGGCTCTCCTAGCCTCCTGCTTCCTTAACACTGCCATGGCTAGGAACTCAATTTTTATAGTTTCTCTGGAGTCCTCTTGGCTAAGAAGGGTTAGTTCAGTCAGTTGGGGGCCTTATAATTCTATTTTTTGTTCTCAAATATAAAGAAGAGAAGGAAAAATACAGTAAGAAATAGATGTCAGGGCACTTCCAATGTGATGTGTACAGACATGGGGACAAGTGGAATTTCCCAGTAGAATTGCAACGAGGGATAGTCCTGGGGGAGATGAGAGTGTGTGGGGGATTACTGGAATGTAGAGAGTTGGGAGAAGCACAAGACAGAGAGCTGGGTGGTGGGAAGGAGAGTCTGCTGGGGCTCAGTCCTCTGCAGAGCATGCATGTAATTTCTGAGAGTGGCTTGCAACTTGAGCCTCACTCTAGAGTTCCTGATTTGGTAGGCTTGGGTGGGGCCCAAGAATCTACATTTCTAACAAGGTCTGAGCTCATGTGGATGCTCATTTGAGAACCTACTGCTTTATAATATTTATGGTTATATATTCATTGTGATTTTTTTTTTTTTTGAGACGGAGTCTCACTCTACCACCCAGGATGGAATGCAGTGGTGTGATCTTGGCTCACTGCAACCTCCGCCTCCCAGGTTCAAGCAATTCTTGCCTCAGCCTCCTGAGTAGCTGGCATGCGCCACCATGCCTGGCCAATTTTTGTATTTTTAGTAGAGACGGGGTTTCACTGTGTTGGCCAGGCTGCTCTCAAACTCCTGACCTCAGGTGATCTGCCCACGTTGGCCTCCCAAAGTGCTAGGATAACAGGCATGAGCTACTGGGTTCAGCCAAATTGTGATTCTTACAATAGGACCATAGAAAGAGTACTGTTCTGCTTTTTCACATATTCCCCCAAATTCTGGAAGAATTCCAACAATATTCCATGAAATTTGTTTACTGCAGAAATTTGTCACCAAAACGCACTGGCTATCAACAATAAAGCTAATGTTATTATTTTAGTCATGATTACATTTATATGTCCTATTAAATTTCAGACCCCAAAAGATGCAGAAAACGGACACTGACACATCAGTGTCTACTCACAAATGTAAATTTTCCCAAAAGCCTCATAAAAAATAATCAGACTTGAGATATAAAAAGAAGAGATATAAGAAGATACAAGTTCAAAAAGTTCAAAGTACAAGCTGCCTCTGACTTATCTTGGTCCAATTTATAGACATATACTATAGATAGTGATCTTGTTTCTCTAACCAGGACTCAGAGCAGAGTGAAAAGAAGTGGAACAGATATTTCAATCCTTCCCTTTGAGGCAATCCCCTCCTCTTGTTAAATCCCCTTCCTGTGGGCTGCTGGGGCTTGTCAGCTTTCTTCTCTCTCTCCTTCCCTTGTATTGTCTGAGGTCTGGGAACTGTGTCTGAGACTGTAACCACCTGGTGGGTTCTTCCTTCCTGCTGTACAAAGAAAATCAATACTATAGCATTGCAGGAAAAGCAGAGTTTAATTGATGTGAGGCCAGCCATGCCACGTGTAAGATGGAGTTATTACTCAAATCAATCTTATCAAAGGCTCATAGGTTAGGGATTTTTCAAAGATAGTTTGGGGGAAATGATGGGGGAGGCTAAGCAGTGGGTGCTTGCTGCTGATTGGTTGGGGTGCAATCATAAAGGTGTGGGAAATTGTCCTGTGAGCTGAGTCACTTCTGGATGGGGTTGCAGGAGCACTGGCAGGTCCACGTGGAGCCGTTGGTTGTCAGACATGCAAAACACCTGGAAAGATATTGCAAAAGGCCAATCTCAGGTTCTACAATAGTGATGTTATCGGCGGGCATAACTGGGGAAGTTGCATATCTTGTGGCCTCCAGAATAATGGCTGACGACTATTTATGTCTACATCTTAGCAGGATTCAGGTTCTTCACCCTTCTAGCCTTGTGGTCTCTCGGTAGCTTTACAAACGCAGTTGAGTTTTGGGGAAGGGATATTATCATTTAAACTATAAACTAAATGTCTCCCAAAGTTAGCTTGGCCTAAGCCCAGGAATACATAAGGGCAGCTTGAAAGCTAAAGCAAGAGTGGGGTTGTTAGATCAGATCTCTCCCACTGCCATAATTTTCTCACTGCTATAATTTTTGCAAAGGCCATTTCAGGGCACCCCATGGGTCTTCTGCAGCCTACTCCCTTCCTCCTGGTGCCTGCACCTCTCAGTGGAGGGGAAGCAGCCTGGGTGAGAGCAAGGGGAGGTATTCCTAGCTGAGGGAAGCTACATGGGAAGGGGAAAGGAGAGGACAGGCTCCTCATTCCGCTGGTCTGGCTGTGCAGAGGAGAGGAGGAGCCAGAAACCCACATCTCCTGGTCAGACTCCCCTGACCCCTCTCAGCTCTTCACACTCTTCAGGGCCCCTTTCCCAGTGCACCAAGAATAACAATGAAACCTGCAAGCCTATGAAGATGGGAGACTCCATGCGCATTTTGTGGACTAACAGCTAGCTGAGTCTCTTGCTACTGATTGGGCTTTTGATAGTCTCAACACTGGTTGCATATTAGAATCTTCTGAGATGCTTTAAAAAATATCAATGCATGGGCTAGGTCCAGTCCTGGAATTCTGATTTAATTGGTCTTAGGTAGGTTGACATGGTCCCCCACTTTTTAAAAAAATGTGGGCTCACTACGTCACCAAGGCTGAAGTTCAGTGGATAGTCACAGGCATGATCATAGCTCACTGCAGCCTTGAATTCTTAGGCTCAAGTGATGCTCCTGCCTCAGCCTCTTGAGTAGCTGGGACTACCATCATTTTTTTTTTTTTTAACTTCACAGATGATTCCACCATGCGACTGAGCACTATCGCCAGTTGTTGAAGCGTGGTGCATGGAACGGCAGCATCAGCATTACCTGGGAAGTTAGTAGAAATGCAAATAACGGGGCTTACCAGAATCAGAAACCCTGGCAGCACGGTCAGTCATCTGCAGCCATTTGCATTTTTTACACACTCTCCAGGTGACTCTGGTGTGCGCAGTTGAGAACCACTGCTGCAGATCAAGGAAAAGGCCTTATAGAGAGAGAACAGCATGCATCCCGGGAGAGAGCAGAACAATAGACAGGAACTCTTTGAAAGAGGAAAAAAAAAAGAACAACACTTTTGCCACTAACATTCTCCTCATTGGCTTCATATAGAATCTCCGTGTGGCACTTTTATTGACCAACAGCAACAGCTGTAAAGGAACAAGGTTGCTGGGGTTGGAGCTTAGGCAGGGAGGAGACCAGGCCTGGGGAAAGTGGGAGCTGGGCACTGGAGTCCCCGTGCCCATCGTAGCCTAGGAGAGAGCACCGTGCAGTGTGGAACTGTCACGTTTTTTACATGAAAGAATAATCATCTGGGGACCTGGCATGAATGTAGATTGCCACTTTTTCCTCCTGGGGATTCAGGTCCGGCACCTGGGCTGATACGAATACCTGGAAAAGGATGGGGGGTTAGAGGAAAAGTCTCCAGAGGAGTCAGAGAGGAAAAGAGATAGAAGGGGAAGCCACGGTGAAGAGGATAAAGGCTGCTTCTTAGAACCAGGGAATCCCTACCCCTCATGGCTTCATGGATAACTTGGGGTCATCAGGAAAGCTGTAGTATGTCTGAGAGCATGCCATAATACCTCCTGCTTAATAGCATCACCATGATAAATGTCCACATCCTTTGCCTTTGAAGTATATTGACATCTTCTAATGCAGCAGGGCTCAAACTTTCGCCTGCATGGGCATCACCTGGAGAGCTGGTTAAAGCAGCTTGCGGGGCTCCATTCAGGCCTTTGGATTCTGTTGGTCTTGAGCTGGGGCCTGAGAACGAGCATTCTCCACAAGCTCCCAGGTGACTCTGGAGCTGCTGCTGAGGGAAGTGTAAACCAGTGCCCTGGCATCCTTCCTTAATCCCACCAGTGCTACTGTGGCATGATGCCAGTGGGGCCCATGGATTTTCATTTTATGAAGCCCCCAGTTGACGCTCCTGCAGATTGGCCATGGACGTATTTTCAGAAACATCATGAAATGTATGAGTTGTAAAGGGAAGCCAGGTATGAAAAATCATCACAAGAGGGCAAAGTGCCTGCAGAGTTGGCATGGCATGGGGCTGGAGGAGCAGACGGGGCAGGAGGAGAAGGTGGAAGGAGGAGGTGAGAGACCAGAAACTCTAGAGGTCCTGTCCACTCATTTCCTTCCAGCCAGTGCCAGGTCCTCACCTACCTGTCCTCTCCTTACCCTGGCAGTTCCAGCTGCCCCATCTTCAGCAGGCCCCAACCCTGCTCCTCAACCCAGATGCCCTGGAGCTTCTCTCCTCCTCTGATTTCTCCCTCCCCTGGAGGAGGAGCTGCGTGACAGCAGCCTGTTCCTCGCTGGTGCGGCCAGACACAGGAAAGGGGGTTCCCAGAGCAGAGTCTGCACAGCATGGCTGGTTTCTAGTTAGCTCAATTCCGAAGAATCAGAGCCAGGAGAAGAGACATTTAAAAATAATAAGACTTACTATTTACCCTTAAGAAGTCCATGGGGAAACCTTCACGTAACTATCCGGGAGCCAGGAGAAGAGGCATTTAAAAATAATAAGACTTAATATTTTCCCTTAAGAAGTCCATGGGGAAACCTTCATGTAACTATCCAGGTACAAAACAATATTATAAATATGCTCATAGAAATGAGCGTTTCTAGGAACTGGGGGAAAGTAGAGGTGAGGACTGCCCATGTCCTCTGAGGGTCTCCATGAGGCTTGGTGCCGCTTCCTGTTCAATATTTTCCCACCATTAGGAGCTAGGGCCAGCTCTCCTCTCCAGGACATATCCAAGTCTCTTAGAAAGACAAGGAAAGGAAGGTAGGATCCTCAGATGCCAGAGACTGGTGCAGAAGTGAAGACAACTTCCAATTTAAGAATAGGTACCCCCGGAAGGCTGAGCACATGAAAGTGTCAACTTATTCAATCCTTAAACAATTTCAAGAGAAGATACTATTACTGATCTTCTTCAATGTGTGTGATCACATGAGGCTTAGTGATGTTAAACAACTGGTACAAGGTTGCGTAGCTAATCTATCAAATCCAGGCTTTTCTGATGCAGAAGCTGCTGTTCTTAACCGTTCTGCTGTGTTCTTGCTACATCTTGCTACCCAACAAGGGTGCAGCTCTTGGGGAGTGGGATCCTCGTCGTGCTCACCCTTACCCGTGGTGGCTCCTTCCCACCCCTGACAACTGTGTCTCCTAGGACTGCCTGCCCAATATGGTAGCCACCAGCCACAGATGGGTCCTGAGCACTTGAAATGTGGCCAGTCTGAATTGAGATTTGCTGTAAGCATAAAGTACACACTGGATTTAGATTTAATTGAAAAAAGATCACTACTCTTTTTCGTCTTTATCATAGGTTGAAATAATAACATTTTGGACAAACTTGCCTAAAAATTTACGACAAAATTAATTTGACCAGTTCCTTTTAAATTTTTAGAATGTGGCTCCTGGAATATTACATGTGACTCACACTGTGTCTCCACTGAATGGCGCTATTCTAAGAGAAGCTGCTCAAAATAGGATTATTAGAGAATTACTCATACAGAAGAGCCGTGCATTTACATGAGGTGCCTCCTTGGGAATTTGAGTTACAAGCTGCAAATCGTTACTGCTGAGGAAAATATAATTTAAGTGAGAAAAGGAAAGGGCAGAAGTGGAGAAAATGTGTGACATGGACTTTGGAAGAAGGGGCGGCAGCTGGGAGTTGGTCCTCCTTTCTCCCTCTCCCATAATGCTCTGTGACCCGCTGAAGCACAGGGAACCAGGCAGTGAGTAATGAAGCCATGGAGACACTATTTGCACCCCACCTCTCAGCATGACAGATGCCCGTCCCTGCAAGGTGACAGGTGCCAGTGTCCCATTTCTAACAACCCCTTTCCCAGCTTTAGGGACGATGCAGTCTCTGAAGCTCTAATTCTGCATCGCAATGATTCTGCGTATCCTCCTAAAAATAGGTAAAACCTAACTTAGAAAGAAAGCTCCCTGGCAGAAATAGGAAATCAAATACAACCCATAAATCCAAACTTAATGAATCTGCCTATCGGGGTCCTCCAATAAGAATCTCAAAATCCCCGTATCTAGCTGGGTTTCTGGGAAATTGGCATTAGCTCATTTTTAGTATAAGCAGCCTTTCGATGGGAGCTCATGGAACCTATACAGGCAGCACTGAGTTCTCCATAAAACCCAGAGGAACTTCAGTGCTTTCTATCAAACAAACAAACAAAAATGTTTCCGCATGGCCAGGCACCTTAGAAAAATGTTTACCGGCCCTTGGAAATGTCAGCAGCCACTCACTGCTTCCTGCAGTCTAAGCAATAATATGTCAGAAGGTGTTTTGTGTCTGAGTTGGAAGCAAGAAGCACTCAGGGCTGAATTTTTGGCTTTTGTGTCTTTCTTGACTTCAATCACACTTCTTTATGCTGAGAACATAGGCTTGTATCAAGTTGCCTGACTAATAGTTTTACTTGGAGGGAGCGAGGCTTTTATGCTATCTGAGGAGAGAGTAGAACACAAAATGTTCAATTTGAAGCATTTTGACAGTTGCTCAGGGTGAAGATGCAGGAAGAACACTAAGGTATTTATTGACCGTTTCCCGTCGCACCAGCCTTGGAACCAGGCCCTTTACCCAGAACATTCTGCATCTCATGATAGCCTTGGGAGGTAAGAGCTATTATCTCTACTTGATAATGCAGGATATCAGCATTTCCTTTTCTTACATAACTTACCAAGGCCACCGCGTGCATGGAAGTCTGCTTGAGCTCCCAGCTCAGTTCATTCCAGGATGCAGGCTGAAGCTTCCACCTTCCTGATGAGCCCTGAGAAACAGAGAGGAGGAGGAGACAATCCCATCCTAACTGCAGACACAGGGGCCAGGCCGGTGGCACATTTATTGGAAGCACCTGTTGTAGATTCACTGGGACTGTGGGACTCATGTGAATTGAGAGGGCATGACAGGCTACAGATGCAAATGTATACTCTTAAATTCTATGTTCCAACAAACCAAAGGCTTGTGTGAGCTCGATATGGCTTGCAGAGCTCCGGTTTGCAAAACAGTTTAGAGTTTGGTGACCACAAACATGATCTTGACGTCTGAATCCATGATCTGCTCCATGGAACCAGGCAGGAAGTGGAGAAATCTCCAGACACTTCATGTTGCTCTGAGCCATCTGTCAAGGAATACGGCCAGGTGGGGATAAGTTTGGCAAGGCCCACTTCAGAACGATGCAAAAGTGGGCTATGTCAGGTGGGCTCCCCTGTCTCTGTTCTCCCCTCTTATCATTGTAGGCTTGAGCAGGTAGGGCAGGTTCCTGGCATCACAGAACACTTACTGACCAGTCATTACACTCCTTGCGGTAAGCCTGACCCTTCCCCATAGACACTGCAGCCTTCAGGATTGTAGACCAACCTCACACCAAGAGCTATATCAGGAAGGTGAAGTTGACCTTCCCTCACCCCATCCTTTCTAGCAGAGGAACCTGAGGCACACTCTCATGGAGCCTGTAATTCTGTGTGAGTCCAGACTCTTTCTCTATAGAGGCAAAGGGAAGAGATGGGAAAAAAGGCCCTGGCCCCAGCACTCGTGGCAAGCATCTGTGGAGACTGAATCAGCTCAGATGACAAGACCCTAATGGCCTGAGCAATGGTGTGCCACACCGCCAATGTAGGGTAACACAGAGGTGGACAGTGCCTCCTCCACTAAGATGTGTTTGAAAGTCAGTGTCGCTCATGCTGAACAGTGTGAAATCTCTGCTGGGCTGTTAGAATCCTAAGAGTCCAGTGGACCCTGTAAAGTGGTGGCCGTGGTGATTTTCTCCAGCATTTCCTCCTGCCCCTGCGCAGTTCAATTGCAAGAACATGCATACATCCTACGACCTGGATGAGGCGGTGAAGCCACCCCAAGGACACCCCTTTCAGGGGGAGCAGAAGTGCTTTCCAGATTCTGCCTCTTGCCCCTCTGTTCAACAAGGTCCACTGATAAATCGGGAGAACACCACCACGCAGACTGATGGCTCCCAGACAAGGAAGAGCTGTCCTGTGTGACTGACAAAAACCAAAGGAATGGGAACTGCCCAAACGCCCACCATAGGGCACTGGCTGTGTCGTGGAGGGTTGTCATCCAGTGTAACGCCACACAGCCATCACAATCAATATCGCAGCCTTCTAGGAGCTGATGCGAAGGAGTCTCTGAGATTTATTGTCAAAATAATGAACATGGAGCAGCTCAGTGGGTAAAACGTGTTCTCATTTATGTCAATAAGATTATATATGTGCATATTATTGTTAACATTATTTGCCTCTGGGAGGAGGATGTGCTGGGGCTCAAAAAAAAGCGAGATTTACTTTCTACTATATAGGCTTACATATAATTTTTATTCTGTACCATGAAGCACCCATGGAAAATAAAATAAAAACATTCTGTCCTTGCTGCCCTTAAACTTTTTGCTCACTGGCTGATTTGTCCCTGCAAAGCCAGGAGTGGAGAAAGCAGGGGAAGGGGTGGAATTGATGTGAGCTCATTACTATATGGCTTGGACTACAAGAAGAGAAACTAAAATCTTCTTTAATCTCTTGCTGAACCAGAGGATATAATTTAGGGTAATAATAAGCAGAATTGGTTCATTGAATTTGAATACTTTTAGTATGCCACCATTATAAAATTAAACGTTGTATACCCACGACTTTATAGGAGCCTCCATTCTTAATATAATTTAGAAGGAAATTTATCCAGATTGACCAAATCATCTTGACAGCCAATTGCATTTATTCTATTGAGTATTTGACCGAGGAAGGACTTATTTAAATATGAGATAATATAGAAAAGGGAGTTGGAAGTAACATTTAGCATGAATAAAGTACAATGCTGAATATACTTATAGACGATGAGAACTGATTGTTCATGGAAAAAGTGCCCGAAAGAGAACTGTGGCAGTGTCTTTTTGTCTTTGCTAAATAAAGTTAATTTTTTCATTTATCCTGTTATTAAGAGAGCAAATTACTTCTTCTGTAACCTTTGCACTGAATACTTCCAGTATCAATTCACCACTTAAAAATTTCTTTATGTATTAATGCATTAATGTGACTTTCCATAGAAGCCAGAGGGCAGGCTGTGGCAAGTGGTGTTTTAAAAAAATAGCCATGGCAGTAGTTCTGGTTCCACATGCTCCTGCAGAAGCTTGCCCCTCCCCATCAGTAAATTGAGTCTATTTTTTCTTGAACCTGGGTGGGCTAGTGACACTTCAACCAATGAGTGTGATGGAGGGATGCTGAGTGACCACTGAGGCCAGGTCATAATAGGGTACAGTTTCTCCTGGCTCGCTCTGTCTCAGCTCTGCCTCTCTCTTTTTCTCTGTTCTGTCTCTCTCTTTGCCTGTCTTTCTCTTTCTCTTGTTTCTCTCTGTCCTACTCTCTCTCTGTCTCTCTTTATCTTTCTCTCTGTTTCCCTCTGTCTCTCTGTCTCCCTCTGTTTCTCTCTGTCTCTGTCTCCCTCCATTTCTGTCCCTCTGTTTCTGTCCTGTCTCTCTCTTTCTCTGTCCTGTTCTCTCTGTCTCTCACTCTCTTCTGGTTTCCTCACCCTGGAATCTGGCTGCCATGTTGTGATTAAGCAGAGGCCACATGAACAGCCCCAGTGGACATTCCCACTGCCAGCCCCGCCGAGTTGGCCATGCCTGTGGCCTGCAGGAGCCTCGTGGGCAAGTGGGGCATCTTCAGACGCTTCCACCTCAGCCCTCCGCCACACCAGTGACAATGAGTGGAGCAGGGATGCCCTGCCTGTGCCTGGCTCAGGGGCTCCAGGATCAAAGTCCTGCCCAAAATGCAGATTCATGAACAAGACCGGTGTTGCTGTTTCATGACTCTGGATTTTAGGTGTTGTGTTCCACAGTGGGGTAACCTTCTCCCAGCCCTCCCACTGCGTCCACACCGGCCTCACCCACCCTCCTCTTATCTGGCTCCTGTCCCTAAGCCCGTCTGGGAAGTTGTGTTAGTCTTCTTAGGCTGCCATAACAAAGTGTCACAGATTGAGTGGCCTGAACAACAGGAACATATTGTTGAGCAGTTCTGGGAGCTGGAGGCCTGCCATCAAGGTGTGCCCAGGGCCATGTGCTCTGAAGGTGCCAGGAAGGAGCTGCTTCAGGCCTCTTTCCTGGCTTCTGGTTATTCCTTGGCTTGTGATAGCATCACTACAATCTACACATGCCCTTCTCCCTGAGTATGTGTCTGTCTCTGAGCTTGCCCTCTTTATAGGGACATCAGTCATATCAGAATGCGGCCACCCTAGTTCAGTATGACCTCATCTCAACTAATTATATTTTCAGTCACCTTATTTCCAAATATGGTCATATTCTGATACAGGGGCTTAGGACTTTAACATATGAGTTTTTGGGGCCCACAGTTCAACCCCTAATGGCAGTGCTACCCCACTT
This sequence comes from Gorilla gorilla gorilla, assembly GCF_029281585.2. Classification (NCBI taxonomy): domain Eukaryota; kingdom Metazoa; phylum Chordata; class Mammalia; order Primates; family Hominidae; genus Gorilla; species Gorilla gorilla. The sequence continues at coordinate 59,478,174 of NC_073230.2, forward strand.
TCTGTTAGAAGCCACAGTCCCCCAATGGTGCAGAGCCCAGCTCCTACACGGCCTCCACTGCACCCACTTCCCCTGCACAGATTGAGAGGTTCCTAGTCATCTTCGCTGCAGGGTGTTAGTTCCTGCCCTGGGCTTTGATCTCTCCATTTCATTTTCCAGTAATCTTTCCATTTTCTTTGCAAGGTGAGCGCACCTGCCTGGGACTGCAGCCTGCTCAAGGTTTCTGAATAGCTCTGCTCTGCTGTAGACATTTGCATGCAATGACTGCCTGCTTACTGTACCTTGGTGTATTGAATCTTGCTGGGCCAGATTCACCAGGGAACACATTGCTCCCTATTCTGGGACCCTGCTTTGAAGGTGGATCGCCGCTCTCAGGTTTGTGCATGAGGATTTTTGCTATGGAGCTTGTGCCCTCTAAGTGGGCAAAGCAGGTGCCAGCCCCACCCTGCTCAGGCTCTCTCAGGCTGGGACAAATGCAGTTGCATCTCCTGATGTGCACGCAGCGTTGGGGGGTGTCCAGATGATCTCTGCTGATGTATTTCTGGTGTCTCAAGGTTTAAAGCAGCTAAGTGGCTTCATTTATCGCTCTGCAGCCTTTTGCATTTATCCCTTATATAAGGCCCCCCTTCTGAGACTTCCAGACACTTCAGATGAACATCAAGCCGTGGATAATTTTAATTGCCTTTGTTTACTGAGTGCTTGCTGTGAGTCAGACTCCGGGCCGAGTGCTATTCATGCATTAACCCACGGAATGCTTTGTGCGATGGTGCTCTCCACCACATTCCCACATGAGGAAACTCGGGAATGCAGCAGCCCCTTCTCCCTGGGTCAGCCAGAAGTAGCCAGGAAGCCTGCGCCCCGCTCTCTCTTGTGCACGTTGATTTACGTTGGTACAAAAATCTGCCTAGCCCCTCTTCTCCTATTGAAGCCTGGATAAGAACCTGAATCCTAAATGTCTGGGGGCTTTGCCCTGTGCTCCTCAATCTCCAGGGGTGGCATTTCTCCCCAGGTGATTCTGTCACACAGGAGGAGGCAGGTGAGAAGCAGCAGGAGTTGACTTGTCCCGCAGGATCCTGGTCCTTGGGTGTCCCTCCCTTAGGTGGCAGTGTGCCACCGTCCTGGCCCCGTGGGCCCCACCAGCCTGCAGTCAAGCGCTGGATCAAATTCCCTTCCCCCATGTCTCCAAGGGGTTTTCCACCTTCATAGTGACAGGGCTAAATCTGGCCACTCAGGATTAGATTTCTGTGAGACTGTAACAGAAACTCCCCTGAAGATGGGCTGGCGGTGGGCGTGGGGGCCCAGGGAGCCTGGAAACCTGGAGCAGGAGGAAGAACGGCAGATCAGTAAGATCAGCAATGGGGAATGAGAGACAGAGGATGGGAGGGGAGACAAGCAGGTGCAGGTGAACGTGTTCTCACTCATCGCCCTGTGGACATGCTGCAGCTGTAATGGGAGCTCAGGGCGGGAACACACGTGTGCGAGTTCACTCCTAACAGCTCTATGTCTGGCCCTGGTCTCTCGGGGCGGTGGGCAAATTGAGAGAGGTCAATCAGCAATGCAAGCTCTAGTTTCTATTACTATTTCAATTTTCATGATGAGAAAAGAAAAACATAAATTGTATTAAGGAAACAGGTGGAGAGATCATAAGGCACCTCCAAGGAATGAAAAACGTCTGTAACATGGTGACGACCCCGTTCCTGCGAAGCTTCCTGCGAAGCTTAACCTGGCCCAATATGCAAGAGACCTGAGAGCTTGGGGACCATCTACGAGCCTCCCCGCAGAACTTTCTCTCTTTCCTGGGATGCATCAGTACAGAGCCCTCAAGGGATTTGAGTGAAAAGTAGAAAGCCACGTCTAAACTGTCTTTGCACGGCCCTTGACTCCTATCAGCCACTTTTAACAGAAAATCATCTTCCCGGGAGGATTTTGAGAACCAAACATAATCAGGATACTAGGCACAAAGTGGAAACTGGACTTTCCTTGACTCCTAAGATGTAGTTGTTCTCTTAAGAATTGGGTAAGATAGGAACAAAGACAAAGAAAACCAAAAATGTAACAACCGAAAAACCTGAAGAAGCTAATGAAGTATGATTTTCTAGAAGATTCCTATGAAATTAGTATGGGATTCAGGGTGTTCAGATGACTCATGGGAACATATACTTTTAACATTTTCATGCACAGAACCATAGCCCAGCCCTTTCTCGAAACAAAGGCTTGTTTGTGTCTGAAATTGCCATTGAGATGGAAGGTACCCTTACAATCGGCCATCGGGTGACCAAACACCAAAATGCAACTATCGGAAAAGAAAACCAATTTAAACTGGCACTAGTGAGAGTGAACATTCTGGAAACCTAGCTCACAAATGGGGTTTGGTAAGAAGGATTGGGGAGTTAGTTAGCTCGAAAGCTCTGGGTAGCCGAAGGTCCTGGGTGAGGGTAGGTAAGACCAGGGAAGACAGTGTGGCCCTGCAGGCAGTGGGCTTGGTATTTGCCCCAGTGCTGATGAAGGTGGTCTCACAGCCACAGAGGTGGGCAGTGGGGCACATCTGGTTGCATCCACCAGCCCCTGCTCAGACATCTCTGAATCACACCGAGTGTCTGTGGGCAGCTATTACCAAGTGCTAATGCTCTCTCCTGACATCAGCTCCCACTGTGAGGTCTAATAAATGGGCCACATCACCTTCTTTGCCCTCCTTCCTCCTCCTCCTCATCCAAGGCTGCTAAAAACTGTAATGCTTCTCAGGATGTTGCTTGTTATTTCCTTTGTCTGTCTTGGTCCCTAGCAGTTTATTTTCTTTTGTTAGAGCCTCTTGATTTTTCAAAGCACACCAGCCAAATGCCTTGAGATGCTGTAAGCCACTGATTTTGCATCGGCATGGCTTTGCTCCCAGCCTGTTAGCTACAGTTGCTAGGCTGGCTTCTGCCGCATGTCACAAAGAACTCTGCTAAAGCCTCGGTAAACACTATTAAGCCCTAAACGGATGATGATAGTGAAATCGGCTCTAAGCTGTGGGCTAATGGAATGATATATTCATTGTGCTGTGTAAGAACAAGGACAAAGAACTGGACATGCGCCAGATTTCATAAGCAAGTTATGCAAAAACCGCGCGAGGTAACAAATGGCTTTGTGTTTCCTAGAAGCTGTCTGCCTTAGCGGAGCAGGGCTTAGTGGGTGCTGCCTTGTCTGCGAACCTCTACAGGCAGACACGAAGTTGTAGTACAGCTGTCTTGGCTTGCTCCTTTTGGCAGCTTCCAACATCTGCCTCTGGCATTTGGAGGTTGTTGAAATCCTTGTGCAGCACAGAGGGAAGTTGTTTGGAAGTGGGTGACCTGGAACTGAAGCTACGTGTCAGGGGTTTCTGAGTTACCCCAGTAGATCTGGCATCCCAAGGAGCACCTCAGTTTAAGGAGGATCACAAGCCCTGCTGTCCCTCTTCAATACAGGAGCATGGGCTGAACTTAAAATTTCTTAAAATACTGATGATAAAAAACCAAACAACAGTATTTCAATCAGATGCAAATAGGAAAACTTTGTCTTATTCTCCCAAATGAGCATGGTGGGCATTTTAGAATGTGCTGAGGATATGCGCTGAAGAATAATCCAAAATGAGCAGAATTTACAGGCAGGAAAGACTTAGATCATTATATTTTGTTCACTGAAAGAGTGGCAAATTACTATTATTCATAAGTTTAATTGATAAGTGACTAACCTGGCCCCTTCCATGGCTTCCACAGCCCTTTCTTCAAGACACCCCATTCTGTCTTATTCCATAGTAGTTGCAAGCTTGAGATAAATACAAGAAGCATATTGGAATCCACAATGAATGTTTTTCCCAACAGGACACACATGCTGGTGTCTGGACCCATCCATTTCAAAGTGTCTCCTTCGGGCTAAAAATTCCTAGACCAAGTCATCTGGGGAGTCAGTCTCTTTCCAAACCATAGACATCAGTTGTGACTGTCTGATATATGATGCCCAGGTGACAGAAGTAGTAGATAAAATTCCAGACAACTTGCTATCTTGTGGCAGTGTGGTTTGAGGGGCACAGTAGGACCTTGACAGATTGAAGATCCCTACAACATTGACCTGTGACTCTATGGTCCTACCTTGCTATTTGCTTGGAGGTGTCCTCCACGGAGGCCCCTTTTTATGATGCTGCGTTAGAATTCTGTAACTTCTCAGATGTAAAAGGAAGTCTCAAGGTGACCTAGCTGAGGACTGTGAGGTCATTATGTGTTGTCTGCCACATTCTCACTAGTGGCCGCACAGTTTCTGCTTGAGTACGTCCATGAAGAACTCACTGCTTGCTGAGATAACTCAGTCTACATTTCCACTTCTCTGGCTCCTTTTTACACTCAGCATAAATATTTTCTCCTATGCCTTATACTCAGTGGTCCTAGTTTTAGCCTCTGAGATAATATAGATCAAGCTAATGGTACCCTTTCTTCTTCTACTTAAGAGGAGTTTTGGCTTTAATTTTGGCTTTAGTCTTTGCTCATTTGGAGACCAAATAAAAATGATTCAGATATACTTCTGATCAAAATCAGCACAAGATATATTTAGATCACTGTGATTTCTGTCAAGGAATAGGTAGGTAATGGTGCAGGCAGCTCAGTTTCCTTTATGCCACAGACTTCCATGCTGTTAACCCCACAGATTTCTGGGCATTGCTCGGGTGTTTCATGGGTCATCAGTTCTTGATTCCAAATATCTCTGATTCTTAGAACCCCTGGATTTTAGATGTCAGGGAGACAGCAGCTATAGTTCTCTTAGGCCCACAGCTGAGGAAATGGCTTCCACCGTCCTCTGGCAAGTCAGTAATGCACTCTTAAAACACAGTCACTATATCCTTATGGAAAATTACTGATCATAAATACTCTCAAATCTGTCTCAAGCTATGGCCCTTGGAGATGAGGATTATAGTCATTTGAATCTTCTCTCCTCTTAGCTCCTCAGCACAATTTCTGCAGCTATTTCACATGCAGCAAAACTCTTACAGCTGTATTTCCTTTCAGCTTGTTCCAGCTTGTCTAGATATTTCCAAAGCATGGCATTTGAAAGCAAACAGACCGATAGTCCAAGTAGGGGGCTGACAAGTTTTCTTTCACAGGCATATTGTTGCCAACAAACATATTAACTTATGATATTACCCTTTTGCAAGGCACTGAGCAGCTGATCCAAAGGAGGTGAGATATAAATCCTGAAAGTTCACACCAGGAAATTCCAATGTGAGAAATGACCATGATATGAACACTGGTGGGAGCCACATGGGTATTAAAAAGCTCAGCACAGGTGCTACCAATGGGAGGAATGGAAATTCATGTTCGTGAACCACCAATACGTGCCATGCACTGTTCTCCCTCCCTGATATAGTTTGGATGTTTTTCCCCTTCCAAATCTCATGTGGAATTTTGACCCACACTGTTGAAGGTGGGGCCTGATGGAAGGTGTTTGGGTGGTAGGGGATGATCCTTTATGAATGGCTTTGTGCCATCCTCCTGGCAATGAGTGAGTACTCACTCTATTAGTTTCTGCAAGAGCTGGTTGGTTGTTAAAGAGGCTGACCCCTCTCCCTTTTCTCTCTTGCTTCCTCCCTTGCCATGTCATCTCTGCACATGCCAGCTCTACTTTGCCTCCATCATGAGTGGAAGCAGCCTGAGGCCCTCATCAGAAGCTGACGTTGGTGCCATGCTTCTTGTGCAGCCTACAGAACTATGAGCCAAATAAACCTCTTTTCTTTATAAATTACCCAGGCTTACGTATTCCTTTATAGCAACGTAAATAGACTAAGACACTCCCCTTATATTGTTAGTTCACATACTCCACCACAGTGTGAATGAAGTATAGCTGTCTCCACCTTACAAAGGACAAAGTGAGGTTCAGAGAAGGTAATTAACTTTTTCAAGTTTACAACCCAGATTTACAGTCTGTTAGGGATTGTTTTGAAAGTCTGCATGAACACTTACAGTACACTAAGTTACTTTTGGTTGCTGGATTGCTCGACTGTGTTCTGTGAAATAGGGTGGCTCAACACTGGGCTGCTTGGGAGCAGTTGAGATTTCTCAGCAACTTTTGTGTCCCCAGATTCTACACCATTCCAGAGTCATCCTCTCATTAATGTTTTTAGAAATCTATCTTGAGATGCTTCTCTTGTAGAGTAAGCAGTCCAGATTCTTTTCCCAAACTAAGAAGGATTGTTTGAGGGCCTCCAGCTTTCCAAGTCTGTTTGATTGTTCTACTGAACTTTCCTTCTCCACTCTGCAACTCTGCTCCTGTGACTGTTAAATTCCCTCCACTTGAATGCAACTAAAAAGTTTATCACAATGCCTTCCCCCACCTTTCTTTCTGGACAAAATATCACCAAGAGAAGGCACTGTGTAGAGAAGATTTTGCTGAAGGTAGGGGAATAATGGAAGTGGTGGAGGAATGTTACATGACATGATAGCCAACAATACACAATTTAATATTGGCTAGCACCAATATGAGATGCCTGCTACCAGGAAATTCTACCAGGAAAATCCCGGTGGGATTTCCCTCAAGCCTCACCACCAGTTTTCCACTAGAGGGAAATCCTCTTCCTCCTCTTCATAATCCTTTTGAGCACATGTGCATGCACACACACACACACACACACACACACCTCCTTCAGAAATAAGATTTACAAAGAAAAAAATAAAGTACAACTGTTATATCAGAGTGGTACAAATATGGATTTCTGTCATTATTTTAGATTCTCCATGTTGCATAATTCTTCTCTAATGAACATTATTTCTTTCATTGTAAGGAAAAGAAGAAAAAAGGAAGGATTATTTTCAGTTTAAAGGGAAATAATGTAAGAGTTCTTGTTTCAAGGGAACTGGGCCAGAATAATGTTTCTTACCTAGTTGTTCATCGTTGGCTCTTCTGACCTCAAAGGATTCCACGTTTCAATCTTCTTTCTTTTAATGTTTGAGGAGAGCAACTTAGTAGGGGTTCTGATGAAAGAATTTGAAAAATGGACTTTTTATATATGAAGCCTTACCTACTCCTAGAACAGAATCGTGACTGTTCAGCTAGTAATTGCTCTTGACTTCAGGGAAGAAGAGACTTCCTCACTCAGGAAGATGAAGGGCTCACCAATTGTAAAACCAGTTTCAACAACTGATTAGTGTTTAGAACTGTTAGTTCTTACTCCTTCTCTGTAACCTAACTCCTATGAGGGTTCATGGCCCCCTGGTCATATGTTCGAAGATGACAGCAATGGCTGGCTGCTGTTTGGCTTTTAAGATCTTATGCACCAGTTGCGTCCTTCTGGCTGCTCAGCTTGGATTCTGAGCCAGGCCAAAGCATCCTGGACTGGCAGGTGAGGTCCAGAATGTCCCGCAGGAGGCTTCTCAGGCTCCTTTGCAGCAATTGGCCCCAGATTTTCTTAAATGTTTCCTGTGGGTTTTATTTCCTGGGTGCATTTGATGCTTGGTTCTCTCTTCTCTTTTTGAGCCTGTTCCTGCCCTTTTTATATGGCATGTGTGTTTAGTCTCTTTATCTCTGGACTTGGGTGCCAACACCATTCCAGAGTCATCCTCGCATTAATGTTTTTAGAAACATAACTTGAGATGCTTCTCTGTAGAATAAGGAGCCCAGATTGTTTCTCCAAACCACTAATGATGTGTTAAAGGCCTCCCAGTTTTCCTAGTCTGGAAAGATATTAAAGGGGCATAGAGACTGGGATTCAACTTTGACTTAATTACCACGTAACTGGTTAGTTGTAACCACTCAGAACCTCAATATCCTCATGTTTAAAATGGTTTCATGGCTACTATGAAGAGTGCACGGTATATTGATTATACACATACAATAAAAATAGATACTATTTTTATCATTCAATCAGATTTCCCTCAAGAGCTGTGATGTGAAATTGAGCTGTCAGATTTTTCTACTCTGGAGTAAATTTGATGGATAACCTTGGCCTGCAGTGTTATTGGAGACATACTCTTGAACCCTGTCTGTTGGCTTCTGCCTCTAACAGCATATGCAGGCCTCATAACGGGGTGCTTGGTATCAAGCTGTTTATTATTCTTTCCAAGCTGACCATAGGGTGCTGAGAACACACAAGGAAATATTGAAGCCTAGCCCACTGGGGTCTCATAATAAAAGGATTTTTTACCTCTTTCCTTTGAAAGATTAAATTTAATAAAAAATACCATTTATTTTTTGTGAAGAAATCAAAAAAATAATTTTAATTATTATAAAACAAAAAATATAGCTCCCACATTTTTCAGCCAGTGAATTACCTTCCCATAGGCAAAGCCACATGGAAAGTCTTATCCTAGTCAGAAAGAATCATGGTGATAATTGATTTCTTAATGCACTGGCCCAGGCATTAGTTAATTTTATCAGAAAGTCATTACAAGAAAATATCTTCTTTATGAAATGAGGCTGGTTTTTATACAGTGCTTTTTATTGCTCGCCTCTTCTTAATCATGCTAAGAAAGTCTTCGAACATTTTCTTATTCAAATATGAATTGTAATACATGGACCATATACAGTATGGTAATATGCAGTCTTTATTTCATAATTTTAATCCTTTCACTGGTAGCAGCAGCATTTTAAAACTTTGATCAAAGTAGCTTTGAATCTCTCCTGGGAAAGCATACTGAAAATTAAGAATAAAATTGCCTGCAGGGGTTAAAGGAGATCACAAGACTGCATGTATTTCCAAGGAAACTGTGAAAAATAGTTGAATTCAAGTATCTGTACTTCTACAACTGGGAAGAGTTTTGTAGTTTTCTTGATTATTGTTTTCCTTGACACATTTCAGGCCACCAATCTCTGGTGCACAAAATAAAACAACAGAAAAGTAAAAGTGTATTGGCTCAGACAGTTTTCTTACATTGACTGAGTCTGATTCTATTCATTGAATGATTAACAAATTGTTGAATATTGGACTAGGAAAGAGTCTTAGCTATCCTTTAGGAGCCCCTGCTCCACGTCCTAAGTCAACACACACATCTTGTTTACAGATGAGAGCATGAGAATGCTGGGGCTGAGGAATGAAGAGGCCTTCCAATTCATACAACCGCTGACCCACTGCGTGCTGATCCACGTGTGTCTGTGCTGATGGTGCATGTCATCCCTAGGTCTTGGCCCAACTCTTCCATGTATTTAAAAACATCTTGGGTTAAAACGAGATTACTTTCCTGCAGATACTTGTAACAAAGGATCGTGTGCCGGTTGTAGGGTTCCTCAATAACCTGTTTCATTGACAACAGTGTTATTTTCTACATGTGATAGGAACATGAAAATAAAGGACTCATAGATATTATTTCTGGATGCCTGCAAGCAGCAAGAGCATTGCTTTCATCAGTGTTCTCCTGAGTGCCCTCAGACGTTGCTCAGAACCATTGATCCTGAGCTTGCTGACCCTCTCACCTTCTCTGGCCACATAGATGGCCTCCTTCCATGGTACTGTTGCAGCTGGGGCTCAGCATGGCTCAGAAGAAGTTTTCAGAAAGACATGCCTAATCCGAGGTGCTGTTGGGACCTCAGGGGTATCACCTCTGAAGACGGAAAAACACCAGAGAAGAACAGGAACCTGAGTGCTTGTTTCAAAGTCATCATCAGAATGTGTGAAACTTGATTCATTTGTTCATTGTTCTCTCCTTCATCCAATATGATTGATGCCCCACATGCCAGCCACTGGATGAAGGCCTCAGAGCTCAGTCAACAAGAGAGACATGATCTGTTTTCCCCCCACATTGGCCATAGGCAGGGCTGGGTGGGTTAAGATAGACAGCAAACCAGTGATTACTGGTCTAACAGGCAGGATCAATGGGAAATTCAATGTCCTCTGGGAATATTAGAAAGGGATGTCAAACCTGAGAGTATGACAATGCCACTCTAAAACCTGGAGGTGAGTGGGGATTAGCAAGAGCAAGAGTAAACACCAGTGGGGCAGACACTGCTTGTGAAACGGCTCTGATGGTGAGGTGGATTCAAGGAGCTCCAAAACCCCTATGTGGCAGGAGTGTCCGGAGCAGAGGGAGGAGGCACGTGGTCCGTCAACAGAGGCAGGCAGTTTGAATTGGATCACCAGCCCAACCTTTCATGCTACAACATAATGTTGTTTATTATTGCCAGTACTGCGTGAACACCTTCAGAATCACTTAAAGTCTTATTGGAAAGGCAAAAGACCCATGTATAAAACAGAGAGGCACAATGAAAATGACATAAGGTGGCCAAATGCTTAGCAGGAACAAAGAAAGTTCTACTGAGAAATCAGGGCAGAGAGGAGAGAAATCCATGGGATGGGTCCACAGTGAAATGAGTTTTAAGATCACATATTAGTTAGGATTGTGTATATTGACATCTTTTGTGACTTTCCAGGTGTTTTACAGTCTGGTTCAGGCCCCGCAACAACCTAGTGACTAGGTATTGGTATTTCATATTATCTGCATTTTACCAAATGCAGGAAACTGGGACTCAAAAATTAAGAAATGAGTAAAGAGAATGATTGGAAGAGAAGGGATTTGAATCTAAATCTGCCTCACTGGGGGCCTTTGCTCTTAACCAAGAGATCACACACCCACAAGGAACCGAGGCTAAAAAGGCAGTCATTGCTTTCTACCCCCACCAGTTTTCAGCTCTGAAGAGCAATTGTGACCTTTCCCTGAAGCTGCCATGCCCGCATGGGGGGTTCCCTTGAGGGTGAGGGAGACATTTTATTCAGGATGGGCTGTGCCTCTCTCAAAGGTTACACATAGTGAGTTCTTGATCGTCACATTTACACACATTTTATGCCATCTGATGGAAAGTTGTGCCTATGTGTGTAGTTTTACAGACTTGGTAAAAAGCAGTGAGTTTATTTGATATGTTAATTCGTTGCAAGCAGACAAGCTAAAGAAAAATAATTGTTAAATATCAGATTTCTCACTGGACTTGTATCTCTTTCACTGATTTTTTAAATTTTTTTTTATTTTGAGGGGAGGGAGAGCTGATTTTAAAAGAGGCAACCATCGAGGTCCAGGTGGAGGAAGGCACAGAAACTGAACCTGACATTTATTAGTTACTGTCCCCAGGTAAAGCACTTTACGGTTGCTAGAACTTGACAGATGTCTTTATCCTCCAACTTACTACTTTCAAAATGTTAATCATTGGTATCAATCTCTAGATCTGCAAACAATTGCATAGAAATGCAGGTTTACATCTTAATACCTGACTTGGTTTGGGATTTAGGTCAGAGAACTCAGCGTATTTGTAAGGCGTGCCCCTCACGGGAGCTGGAACTTATAAAATTGTAAGCTTTAAACTGGCCCCTTTTGGATGCTTTGTGAGTACCAACGGTTTTCAAAGGTAGTGAGGCATTTCACATCAATATTATTTTAAAGTCAAATTTAGAAACCTGACTAAATGTAACATTTGTCTTCAGTGTTTTATAGATTTCCATTGATTTGCAGCCATTCCCCCTAAGTCATGGAATGATAATATTCGTCATCCTATGGAGTGGTATATCTGGTATAATATTTATAACTACACACACTTGAATATCCCTTAGGTGTATTACTTTATGTAACTTTATATGATACATAAAAGTACTTTTACATATTTCATATGCATCATTTCATAGATTCTAAAGGTTAGTCAAGGGAGACTTGGGGTAAGTGCCTGTTCAAGGCCCTCCACCCGGTCTCTCTGGCTTTGGGGCTCAGCCGAAGTCAGGGTCCCCTGTGACTACTCCCACTGGGTTAGCACAGCCTTCAGACTCTGGGTCCCATGTAAGGCCATGTAGCCTGACTCCGACCTGGCAAGCTTAGCAATAGAGAATGCATCTTTTAGGTCATGTGTTATATTAATTTTATAACAGCTTGAATTTTAGAATAAAAAATAGGCAGAAAACTTGGAATCAGTACAAGGAACTATCAGAAAGCTTATAGTATACTGAGGATTAAAATGAGAAAAAAAGGAAGAAAATTTGGCCATGACAGTAAAACAGGGGTGGGGGAGACTTTAAACTTGCTTAATGACCAGAAAGGACAGAAATTAAAAGAAGAGAGTGGAGGCTGGTTTCCAGGGAAAAAACCATATAATGAGATGATTGGAACAGTCAGTCTTGCCCTCTACCTGCAGGGAGGGGAGAGGGGCTGGAGATGGACGTAGTCACCAGTGGCCATGGATTTCATCAATCGTGCCTATGCCACGCAGCCTTCACAAAATCCCTCAACCACAGGGTTTGGAGAGCTTCTGGCTGGTGAACAAGAATGCATCTTTGAGCCAGGAGGGTGGCACACCCCAGACTCCACAAGGACAGAAGCTGCTGTGTTCTGCGTTTATCTGCAGAGAATGCTTTTTGAACAAGGCTAAGGTTATGGTGCAGGAGCATCCAAGCAGCTCCTTCCATGGAAGAAGGGAGGCCTAAATATGGTGCCAGGACCTGGCTTTGCTGATTGCAGAGCTGGGCTGTCTGTTGTAACTGATGTTTCCAGACAAACACGTGATTTTATGGGCCACTGTTCTCTCACATAGGGACTCTTTGAAGATCAAATCGAACTGAGCCAAAGGATGTAAATTTTGGCACCGCTGAAGTTATTGTCTACATGGAAAACCCAATAGTATCTAATATTACAAAATCTCTCTGCTGACAAGCCTAAATACATCCTATGCAGAATGTTTTTTGAGCATGCCATGATAAAGGGCCACAAACATTCAAGGTGATTTTGATTCATGCTACATTTTGCCATTTTACTTAAGTAGTATCTTCCTGCCGCAACAGTTTATCTTCCTGTGCTAGCGAAACAAGTTTCATAAAAAATATAACTACAAAGCATAAATAGGAAAATCCTACCCTGACATGGAAACTCTCTTTTAGAGAAGGGATTTTTTTTTTTTTTAAATATTGAGTTATATTGTAAGAAGGCAATACTTGATCTACTTTCAGGGTGGAAGGGTGTTTGGACATCCAAAGATTTAGGAACCTAAGCGAACACACCATTTTCTCCAAACAGCGATTCAAAAGTGCACCTACGTTTTTGGTTGGATTTAAATCTATTCCCGAGAACAATGCCACACATTACACTGGTTTTCTTAGAAACTAAATGCCCATTGCTCCTTAAAAATGAGGACTTCAGGGTCAGATTCCACCTGCTGGGCACCATTCCCATGGCTCCTGCCAAGCCGATATGGGCACCGTCCTCTCACTGGTTCAGCCTGAGGACCAGTAGGAAAAGAGAGAAATGGTTTTCTTGATATCTAACAAATACAACTGAGAATGCTTGCAAGAAATTGAACTTATAATTTATGAAATACTCATGGCAATCAGTCATTTTTTTCTTGGCACTTTTCAGTTACAGAACATATCTTAAGGCAACTATTAGGCCATTTGAAATCACAGGCAGAAAACAGTAAATACAGCCTGTGGCATTTGCAGGGCCTAATGAAGCAGGTGGCAGAGGCAACTGAACTGAGTAAACTGGGGTGCTTAGGGAGGCTGGTCCCTGAGATCACTCGAAGGATGATCACCAATACACTTGAGCAAGTCAAAGGTTGGATTTCTCACAAAAGTTTTAAAGTACTTTCCAAAGGGAATGGCTGGAGTGGGCTCTCAAGCATCAGAGGCAGGTATGTGCTGCGTGCAGGGCTTGCAGGGAACTGTAGAAGGGCCATTTCTCAGAGCCTGGGATCTCCACAAGGGTCTCTACAGTGGCAAGGGAGTCCTGCTGGGGGCCTTGGACAAGCAGGGACTGCTAACAGTGGGGGCCTTGAGGTCCTCTGACACGGACGGCGCAGGGTTCAACCACTAATGCTGAGGAGCAGCCCTGCCCGAATGCTTATGTGTGTGTCAGGCTCCATGCAAACACACAAGAGTACCTCCTTGGATCCTCACAAGAACTTTGAGATGCCGATACCACTGTAACCTCATCTTACAAAGGAGAAAACTGAGATGCAGAAGAGTTAAGATATTGGGCAGACAGGCAGATCACGAGGTCAGGAGATCGAGACTATCCTGGCTAACACAGTGAAACCTGTCTCTACTAAAAATACAAAAAATTAGCCGGGCATGGTAGCACGTGCCTGTAGTTCCAGGTACTTGGGAGGCTGAGGCAGGAGAATAGCTTGAACCTGGGAGGCAGCGGTTGTAGTGAGCCGAGACAGCACCACTGCACTCCAGTGTGGGCGACAGAGCGAGACTCCGTCTCAAAAAAAAAAAAAAAAAAAAAGATATTGGCCAGAGCCGGGAGTGAAATGAGGTCTGTAATGCCGAAGTTTGTGCCCTTAACTCTTGCACCCTCCCAGCTCTCTCCACGGAAGGGACGGACTTCTGCAGTGGGGGGCCCAGCTGCCGCAGACTCTGCAAAATGTCCCCATTCCTGTCCCGTACAGGCTTTCCTTGTCACTTGCTAAAGCAACCCAAACCCAAAGCCTTTGAGGCTGTTACTGCTGCTGGTGGCTCGGATGTGTCACTTTTCTCCAAGGTCATACATAGCTAATGGATTCTCTCTTATTCTTGCATGAAAGTTTAACATTCTTAGGGTTCAAAAGCCATGGAGAGGCAGGACATTTTGCTCTTTAAGCATTATTTATTGATTTCCATGAACCACTATTATACTGGGTGCTTCTGTGGGCAAAGAATAGTGCTAGGATCTGAGCATACAAAAGCAAGACAGACAGTTCTTATTGATACAAGGCATAGAAAGGAAAACTGAAAAAAAAGTTTCAGTACTTACTCTGGCAGTCTAGACAATTCACTTATCTGTATTGATCTTTAATTCCTCATGTCTTAAACGGGTATAGAAATAGATTTGTGGGATTTGTTTAAAGGATTACTTTTTAAAATATATTTAAAGTCTCCAACACAATGCTGTATGTCGCAATTGTTTCTTAAATGGCAAACAGCTGACATCTTTCAAATCATATAAATAATAAATTAGGGTCCTGAGTCACTGTGAGAGCAACGAGAGGAAAAAAATCCACCCCTGGGTGGTGTGATATAAGAGTTTCTTAAACACATAGAGCTTACTATTTTAATATTATATAACCTGGTTCTGCCAGCTTGTCCTGGGCTGTGAAATTATAACTTTATGTTTCATTGTTATTGTGGTATCATTTCACCCCAGACTCCATCCTGCTTAGGCAGCAATGGGCTTTTATGAGAAGTAGACTAACTCAGAGCAGACAAATACAAACAGAGCTTGTGTTCAGCCTCCAAGAAGGCACAGAACGGGTTAGGAGACAGTGATGAAGCATCTCAGAGGAGGCCATCTGACCCAATAGGTGTCAGAAACCATCCTTCCAGAAAGCTCTTGAAAAAATTTTGGGGAGAGGATTCCTGTATTTTCTCTTGGATGCTAATGGCATGCAGCACCACTAAGAAAAATTTTATGTTTTGACTATCTTAGATTTTGGAGTTAATATCAGTTAGGGGATTATAATAGTATGCTATAACAAAGTAGCACAAACTGGGTGGTGCAAGCAACAGATATTTATTGTCTCTCAGTTCTGGAGGTGAGACGTGGAAGACTGAGTGTGAGTGCGAGTTTGCTCCAGGCTCACCTCCAGCCCCTGCGGCCGCTGGCAGTCTTTGGCATTGGTTGCCTTGGGGAGCCGTTGCCCTCACCTCTGCTTCGTCTTCACATGTATTCTTCCTGTGTGTGTCTGTGTCCAGATGTCTAGCTTATACTGAGCTAGATGAGGTTCTCGCTCAGTATAACCTCATCTTAACTAAAGACATCTGCAGCAACCCTGTTTCCAAATGAGGGGGTTAGGACTTGACCCTATAATTTTGTTAGAGAGGCATATTTCAACCCATAGCAACTACTTCCATTGGGAGTTAAACTGTATTAAGAGCACTAAAATCTTCTGGAGACAGACAGCCCCACTCTACCTCAATGTGCTTGCCCCCTGGTCTAGAATTGCACTTCTCAAACTTTAACTTGCACAGAAATCAACTGGAGGATCTGATACAATGTGTCTGGGGTGGGACCTGAGAGTCTGCGCCTCTAACACGCCCCAACAGGGCAATGCCCATGGTGGGTCCAGGGACCCACTCAGGGAGGCAAGGGCCCATCCTCTCTGAAGAGCATCCATAGGGTGAGAAGACAGATTTGCAGAAGATACTCAGAAGGAAGGGTAAGGAGGGAAGGAAGCCTGTTCCAGCAATCTAAATGCCTATGAGATTCCAGCAGCCCTTGATGCTCAGGTGATGGCGAGAGGAGCACAAGCTGGGTCTGCGCTCAGCAGAAGCAGGTACACAGCTGCAGGTGCATATGCTAATGGTCATTAACAAGCCTGTCATGGCCCAATTTCTCTGTCCATCCCACATCACATCATTAGCCAGACACATCACGTCAGGCTGCTTATTCCAATTGGCACAATCAGCAGGGCCTGATGAGCTGCAGACAGAGTTTCAGAGCCAGAAAGGACTTTGAGTCAATGGGGCCCAGTCATCCCTTCCAGGTGAGTTTCCAGATCCCAGGACTAACAACTGTCCTGAAGGTGGCAAGGGCAGCACTGGCCTTTGATGCAGCGCCTGACCCCTTCCTTTATACCCCTGCTGCATTAGGAGACAGAGGCAAGACCCCTAATTGTGCCCTAATAAGAAAATTGTGCCCTAATAAGAAAATTCCTGCTTGGCTCTTCAGCCAATAGATCAAATTTATGGAAAACAAGAGATTGAATGTTCATAAAGGAAGAAAGCCCAGGCGGCCAGCAGGGTTGAGGCACCCAGAGTTGGCACAGGGCCTGCACACACAGCAGCCATGGAGGTGCTGCCAAGGAGGCTCCTTTGCAGCCCCCAACCCCCATTTCTCAGTAGCTTTCTTGACAATGCCCACCTGCAGTATCCCCAGTGGAAATGCATTAAGTTAGTTAAAGTAAGGACGCCATGTCAAAATCAAATAACAGAAGGCAAATGGGAAAATAAGGTAGCAGCCATTCACCACTTGGTATAAAGTTCATGAGAAAATCCTTCCCTACATAAGGAAATGATTTTCCAAGTCTCTGCTGGCTGAGCATCTCTGGTGTTTAGGAGACAGAGTTCTTGTGTCCTTTAGGAGAGGAAGATTTGGCCATGAGCCCTGTGAGAAAAGAAGATGCATCAAACCTCAAGGTCCCCCTGCATCTTGATGGCACCATCAGGGTTTCAACTGAAAAATGGTTTATCTATTCTACAGTGCTGTTTCTCCTGAGATACAATTTGGAGGGGAGATTGAGGGCACAGGTTGCAGGCAGGGTGATGGGGTGGCACAGGGTCGGGGATCTGGAGGCCACCAGAGCCAAGAGCTCAGCTACGGGAGAAGCAAACCGAGCTGGGGGAATGATGGTGCCACTGCAGGGCTGCAAAAGACGCTGACTTTCACCACTGTCCTCTCAGCTTAATTTCAAGACACTTGTCAATGGATATGATCTCAATTTAGCAAACTGCTTATGAACAGAGGTCCTAGGATGACAATGATGGAACACACAATGTGAAATCGGGTAGGACAGAATCCTAAACCCCTCTTGTTACTCTCTGGCTGTGCAACCTGGGACAAATCCCTAATAGTCTCAAGCATTTTTTTCTCCTCATTTACAGACAAGGATCTACATTACTTTTTTGCAAGCTTTTTGAGAGGATCAACTAAAGTTATTTCCATCAAGTGCAGAATGTAGGGCAGCAAGTGGAGTGGCAGTATTGTGACCAGGGGAGTTCCAGTGCAGTTCGGTAAAAAGCCTTAATTATGCATGATTAAAACGACAATCTTCTTACTTTCATTCACAATGGGTATTCTGGAAGAACTTCTTCATGGACTGATCTTAAGATTTGTTGACTAGTTGGAGTAGGGTGGCACCGACGTATCGTCAGTAGCAGAGCTTGTAAGATGCTTAGTACAGTGTGCTGCCTAGGTTTTCAATGACATAGTCTGTCTGGCATTTTTTTCTTCAAGATAGCACTAAAGCAGTGGTTATCAAGTGGGGTGATTTTGCTACCTCGCTGAAACCCCTTTCGTTGACCCTATTTGGCCATGTCTGAAGAAATGTATTGTTGTCAGTACTAGGGTGGTGCTACTGGCATCTAGTGGGTACTGGCCAGAGATGCTGCTAAATATCACACAATAGGGGAGACCCCATAACAAAGAATTACCTGGCCCAAAATGTCAATAGCACCATGGTTGACAAATCCTAAAGTAATTCAACCAGATAATATCAGAATTATCCAAATCTCCTTCAATTAATAGGATATGTATTCGTAAGCCTTAAGGAATTTCTCCTAATAGTATTTATCTATTTATATGCATACAAGAGTATAGGTTGCCACTCTATGACGTTTATTTATTTATTGATGAACATTTGTTTATTACTATTTTTAAGTGTATTTTTATTTCTTAGTTGTTTTAATTTTAAATTGATACATATTGTACATATTCATTGGGTATATAATGAAGTTAAAATACATATAATATATAGTGATCACATCAGGGCAATTAGCACATGCCTCATCTCAAACCTTTATAATTTCTTTGTGTTGGGAAAATTAAATATCCTTCTTATTCCTATCTGAAACTATATAATATGCTATTGTTAACAATAGTCATTCTACAGTGGTACAGAATGCTAGGACTTATTCCTCTTGTCTAGCTGTAGTTTTATATCCTTTAACTAATTTTTCCTTCTTCCCCCTGCCTTTCCCTGACTCTAGCATTATCTGTTCTGCTTTTTACTTCTATGAATTCAGCTTTAAATTTAGCTTCCACATATGAGTGAGAACACACTGTTTAACTTTCTGTTCCTGGCTTATTTCACTTAATATAATGTCCTCCAGTTCCATCGATGTTGCCAAGAATGACAGGAGTTCATTCTTTTTTATGACTAAATAGTATTCCAAGATACATGTGAAACTACAACTACATGCATGTAATGTTTCATGCCCTTCAAAAGTGAGGAAAATAATCAAAATATGTGTATCTCAGAAAAGAGCTACAAACAGTTACACACTAAAGATGTGGACTTTCACATCCAGTTACGCTTGAGACAAACTGAACTAAAACCTTGACATATTTGTAGACTTTTCCCTAAGATGCCATCAGAATTTCAAACTTGCCAATATCATTTAGTTTGTATTTTTGCATTTGTTGTAATGATTAGGTAAGGACCTATACCAGAGGAGCAAAACCCTGTTGAAATGTGAACACTGGCTGTTGACAAGGTTTGCTTCGTTTCCCAGAGGCTGAGATTAAATCTGTGTTTTAACAACGTTTCTTATTGTAAATACCATGAACAACTGGGCTTACTTCCACATAGAGGGAATTTATGACACCAAAAACTACCATATTAGACCAATGCTTGTAGAAAAACTAATTGCAGAATCCCATGGGGAAAAACTTTTCTGGACATGGAGTGTTACAAAACAGTGGACTGCCATGGAAGAGCCACACCAAGTTGTATAAGCTACTATATAGCATTGTCAGTATCAAGAATATTAAAATCTGGCCAGGCACGGTGGCTCACGCCTGTAATCTCAGCACTTTGGGAGGCTGAAGCAGGTGGATCACTTGAGGTCAGGAATTTGAGACCAGTCTGGTCAACATGGCAAAATCCTGTTTCTTCTAAAAATACAAAAATTAGCTGGGTGTGGTGGCACACGCCAGTAATCCCAGCTATTCGGGAGGCTGAGGCACGAGAATTGTTTGAACCCAGGAGGCAGAGGATGCAGTGAGCCGAAATGGCACCACTGCACTCCAGCCTGGGTGATAGAGTGAGAACCTGTCTCAAAAAAAAAAAAAATTCAATTCTAATCATGAAAAACTGAACTTTAAGATTTACTTCTGTATAAATTTAAGAAATATTTTTTGTTTTCCTACAGCATGCATGCTAGGCTTCTCTGGAAAACACACCCAACCTCACGTGCATTGTCCCTTGTCTCCTTATGCTTCCATTCCAGTGGAGCAGATGGATGTTTAACATGGAATTGCAGGTGAGCAGGTGAGGGTGTAGTTTAGCATTATTTGCATGATGCTAATAATCGCAAAGGCAGTAGAAGGAATATCACCAGCTATCACAGTGTTCTTCCAAAGAAAAGACACAGAGAGCCCCGTGAGTTGAGAGGACCTGTGATTTCTCAGGGGCCAAGGAAGTCAAGAGTGTTATCAAGGCAATGATGTGTTTTCAGCGGGCATTGTGTGTGGAGCAGGAGCACAAATGGACAATTAGGGAAAAATCCTAGTGTTGATCTGAAGCATATTTTCTGCAAGAGAAGCTATGTTCCTTGGGGGAAACATCCTGTGAAGCAAAACTGAAGTCGGCTACTGTGAAATTTAATTGGTTACCCCCCATTCCTTAGTGTTGCATTGAATTGTTAGGTGCCACTATTGCCCATAGTGGCGAGGTCTGGCGAAATCTGCTGTGAGTCATGGCATGGTTTCCTGTACCAGTAAACGAAGGTTCACTGGAGAAATGCTGCGTTTGATCTATGTATCATCTTAAATCTAGAATGTGGTGCTGCTACCAGACTCTACATTTTCCTTGGGGATATTAGTTGTTACATGCAGAGTGTTAAGCAATAAGCTATATTTATTTTTGAAATTTTGGGGTATGTCTTGTTTTCCCTAAGATGCCATCAGAATTTCAAAATAGCTTCTTTGTTCAAGGACCAGATGAAAGCAGCAGTTTGCCAGAATTTGAATTTCCCTTCACAGCAGCCAGCAGCAAGCCTGCGCGGTGGCCTTTTCTGAACGTAAAGACATCTTCAAAATAGAACTAGAGTGTTTTCCAGGCAGCTTTAGGGAATGAATTGGAGTTAAAAGTGACTTAAACGTCTTGTGGCTAATTTCTTCCTTTTTTTTCAAGTTCAATGATTGGCATTTGCCACTATTTACATTCTCAAGAAATAATGATCCAGCTGAAAAATTAAAAACAAATCTCATCTCAAGCACCATTTCTGGGAGTTTCTAACAATGCCTTTAAAATATTCTTTCCCTCCGGAGCTGAGAGACAAGAAGACTGAGAGAAGATGGAATCTTAGGCTTCCTTCCTTGCCTGCTTGAAGAAAGCGGAGCCAAAAGAGCTGAAATTCATAAGAAATTGATTCCTTCTTCATTCAGATCCTTATCGAGAACTCAACTAATGGCTTGCTAAATCTGAGACTGCTCAATTACATTTCTCGGACCATCACTAAAAATTTAAGTATCTTTAATTAGTTTTTATTGAAAAACATAAATAATGTAAGTATTGACTCTCTTGGATTTAAGTTTCAGCTATTGGAAATAGTAAGGCATTGAGGCACTTTCATTATTGCCTCCAAGTGTCTGGTGAATCACTGTGGGATGGCTTTTTAAAGATATCCTATAAAAATTTCCTGGTCTGTTATACGAGGTACCGCTAAAAGCATACTCTCCTTGTAATTGTGAGCTTAACAGTTTTAAACTGTTTTGATGTTGGCTGCATGAGGGGAAAAGGAAATCTACATTTTTATTCTCTTTTATTCCTTGACCTTGAACAACACCCTATCTCTTGCCACAAAAGCCTTGATTCCTATGGCTAGAACTCCACATATTTTACAGGACTGGTCGAATGCAGCAAGCTGTCAAGGTGTCAGCCAATCTGCTTCAAGTGGCACAGGACACAGAACACTGACACCTGAGATTCCTAAGTGAGCTGCACTGAGCTCATGGCTGCCACTCAAGGCTGTTAATCTGTGCTTTACGAGGGTACTTTCTCTGAACCAAATATTGGTTAGAAGGCTAGAATTAAACTTTCTAATTATGAATCGGAATGCATTCTTGAATATTTAGCTTTTGGCATGCAAAGCTGATTAATAACCATTCAAAGGCAGATTAACTATTGGAGCTCACCATCCACCCCGCCCCCCCATAACCTGTCTTGCTGTTTGTTTTTCCTTCTGAAACACTCCAGGAAACTCTGGAGGCTTGCAAATTGTCCAGCAACATGCCCGCTATGTGATTCCTTTCCAAATAGCTTGTGCGTTTATATTGAAAATAAATCTACTATTGACTTGTAAGAATAATTTCAGCATTGAAAACCATGGTTAGGAAATAAAGGCTGTATCCTGGCATCCTGGCAGTCCAGGAAAGTGGTCTGGTCCTGGAGAAGAGAGGCGGTATGCTGAGTCGTGCTGATAAACTGGTCTGTGCCTTCCCAGATCACAGTCTCTCTTTCCAGGCTGCACACACATTATTTCTCTGAAGATGGAGCCAGAGATATTTCACAAAGACAGAAGGGTTTATGAGAAAAGAAGAGCAGATAAACTTGTATCTTTTCTCAAAAAGTACTGATAAGCCATGTTTTTCTTACTTGCAATTTTGTGATTGGACATCAGTAGCTCATTCGTTATCCACAACTGTCATTCAAATCAATTAATTAAAATAATTATAAGTACATCTTAACGATAAAAATAGATTTACTTCTCCTTCACTTTCTTTTAAACGAACATCTTTTACACAGCCATATCTAACAGCAAAGATGTATTACATTGTTTAAAATCTTTTGTCTTGATTGTATCATCATATTCTTTATTTCCTTGGAGTTACTGTTTAGTATTTTAGTGAGACTTTAAAAAATGCAATTTCTGTTTGCTGAAAGCCTCTCTCTCCCTCTCTTTTCTTCCTTCCTTCTTACTATCTCTCTGCCCTTTCTTGTAATTTTTTAAAGAATACTTCCTTCAACTCTCTCATTGTCTATCCTTTGATACAGGCAATATTACTGTTGTTGGTCATAAAGAGAGACTATTGCAGGAAACAACCAAAATACTTATATTTTGATTTAAAAATTGAATTCCTAAAAAGAAAATGGACACTTTTTCTTGGCAGGCTTATCTCTCAGAGGGAAAGAAACTTATAACCTGACTGATTTGACTACAGTTTTTTTATATTGCTTAGCTTTTTGTTTTAAATTGATCAAAGTTCTGACACTTCACAATATATTTCTTCAATGCTTTCACTATCACCTTAATATTAGAATTGTTCAATTCATTGCATACACTAAAATCAATAAAACCTTTGTCTGGAAAAGAATTAAATGATGGTGTGGTCAAATCAGATTTTCCTGTTTTCAGCTTCTTTTGAAATAGCATCTATTAGGGTTCCTGCTAGTGTCAGAAAGAACTGCCTAATCTTGAAAATGAGAATAAACACGAAGTTGCAAGAATGTTCATTACAGATCCTGTCTTGTAAGAATATACTCTCTCTCTATATATATACATATGTACCATAAACATATAAGGGTATACATGTATATTCCTTGCCTACCAATACCATATATACAATCTAATGTACCATATGAGGTATCTACTATACACATATACTGCTTATCTCTGTGAATAAAAAAATGAATTAATGCTTTCATACCTAGACCTTTCAAATATGAACACACCTTACCCTCTGATTGGCTCTCTGGGCTCTGAGTTAGCTGTGGAGCCTGAAAGCGAATCTTCAGAGAGCCAATCAGCGGGTAAGATGTGTTCCAGGAAACTTAGCTGCTTTAGCTATGGCACAGCAGATCTTCCATGTACCATGCCTCATACATAGGCTAGGTCAGAAAGCAGAGGCCTTGAAACTAACTTGAAGATGGGTGGTTGGAACTTCTATGTGCTCTAGGGAGATAAGGACACATTTTGAGGAGAGAAGAGATGTGATTTACATCTGCGCACTAACACCAATGTGGAGAATAGCATGGACTTCCTATGAATGTGCCACTAACAGTTCCCACATGTTTGCCCTTTAATGTGCTTAAGACATTGTAGCATTTTTATGTCTGGGATCCAGTAGCCTATTGGTTGAGTCGCAATGACTCAGGGTCACCTTCTCTGATTTGTCAATTATGCCAGTGTGCATTGTCTTAAGATGGCATGAAGGATAATCTCAAAATCATTTGTCCATGAAATTCTTTAATGTTGAGTATCTCAGAAGATACATAAGAGACTTAAGTATAACATAAGTTTATTCATTCAGTCAGTCACTTATCCATTTATTTGTTGATTCATTCCAGAGCTATTTACTGAGCACCAACTATGTGCCAAGCACTAAATAAGGCACTGAGGACACAAAGAAACACACTTTGGTAATCAGGGTGAAAACACATCAAAGGCTAAAAAGAAGCCCACTGGCTGTTAGCGACCTTCTAGAAAACCACTCAGATCATGTTTTCCTCAAATGCACAAATTCAGAAATAAAAGAGGACATATTACAACAGATGCCTCAGAAATAAAAATGGTCATAAAGAAAGCCTATTATATGACTATTATATATCAACAAATGGGATAATGTAGAAGTAATGGATAAATTCCTGGAAACACATAACCTATCAAGATTGAATTGGGAGGCAATAGAAAACCAGAACAGATCAATAACAAATAAGAAGATTGACAGGGTAATTTAAAAACCTTCCAATAAGGAAAAGCCCAGGACTATATGGCTTCTACCAAACATTCAAAGGAGAAGTAATACCAATCTTTCTTAAACTCTTCCAGAAAATTAAAGTACAGGGAATGCTTCCAAGCTCATTTTATGAGGCCAGAATCACCCTGATATCAAAGTCGGACAAAAGCACCACAAAAAAAAACCAAAAACTGCAGGACAATATCTCTGATAAACATAGATGCAACAATCATCAAGAAAATACTAGCAATCAAGAAAATACTAGCAAACTGAATTCAACAACACATCAAAAAGATTATACCCCATGACCAAGTAGAATTTATCTCTGAGACACAAGATTAGTTTTGTATATGCAAATAAATCAATAAGATGTACCACATTAATAGAATAAAAGATGAAAGCCACATGATCATCTCAACACATGTGGAAAAAGAATTTGATAAAGTTTAACATCCATGCATGATAAAAAAAAACTCTCAACAAAATAGGTATAGAATGAAAATTTCTTTACTATTATGTAATGGCCTTCTTTGTCTCTTTTGATCTTTGCTGGTTTAAAGTCTGTTTTATCAGAGACTAGGATTGCAACCCCTGCTTTTTTTTTTGCTTTCCATTTGCTTGGTAGAGCTTCCTCCATCCCTTTATTTTGAGCCTATGTGTGTCTCTGCACGTGAGATGGGTTTCCTGAATACAGCACACTGATGGGTCTTGACTCTTTATCCAATCTGCCAGTCTGTGTCTTTTAATTGGAGCATTTAGCCCATTTACATTTAAGGTTAATATTGTTATGTGTGAATTTGATCCTGTCATTATGATGTTAGCTGGTTATTTTGCTTGTTAGTTGATGCAGTTTCTTCCTAGCCTTGATGGTCTTTACAATTTGGCATGTTTTTGCAGTGGCTGGTACTGGTTGTTCCTTTCCATGTTTAGTGCTTCCTTCAGGAGCTCTTTTAGGGCAGGCCTGGTGGTGACAAAATCTCTCAGCATTTGCTTGTCTGTAAAGTATTTTATTTCTCCTTCGCTTATGAAGCTTAGTTTGGCTGGATATGAAATTCTGGGTTGAAAATTCTTTTCTTGAAGAACGTTGAATATTGGCCCCCACTCTCTTCTGGCTTGTAGAGTTTCTGCCAAGAGATCAGCTGTTAGTCTGATGGGCTTCCCTTTGTGGGTAACCCGACCTTTCTCTCTGGCTGCCCTTAACATTTTTTCCTTCATTTCAACTTTGGTGAATCTGACAATTATGTGTCTTGGAGTTGCTCTTCTCGAGGAGTATCTTTGTGGCGTTCTCTGTATTTCCTGAATCTGAATGTTGGCCTGCCTTGCTAGATTGGGGGAGTTCTCCTGGATAATATCCTGCAGAGTGTTTTCCAACTTGGTTCCATTCTCCCCGTCACTTTCAGGTACACCAATCCGATGTAGATTTGGTCTTTTCACATAGTCCCGTATTTCTTGGAGGCTTTGTTCGTTTCTTTTTATTCTTTTTTCTCTAAACTTCTCTTCTCACTTCCTTTCATTCATTTGATCTTCCATCACTGATACCCTTTCTTCCAGTTGATTGAATCGGCTACTGAGGCTTGTGCATTCGTCACGTAGTTCTCGTGCCGTGGTTTTCAGCTCCATCAGGTCCTTTAAGGACTTCTCTGCATTGGTCATTCTAGTTAGCCATTCGTCTCATCTTTTTTCAAGGTTTTTAACTTCTTTGCCATGGGTTCGAACTTCCTTTAGCTCGGAGTAGTTTCATCGTCTGAAGCCTTCTTCTCTCAACTCGTCAAAGTCATTCCCCATCCAGCTTTGTTCCGTTGCTGGTGAGGAGTTGCGTTCCTTTGGAGGAGGAGACGCTCTCTGATTTTTAGAATTTTCAGTTTTTCTGCTCTGTTTTTTTCCCCAATTCAACAAGAAGAGCTAACTATCTTAAATATATATGCACCCAATACAGGAGCACCCAGATTCATAAAGCAAGTCTGAGAGACCTACAAAGAGACTTAGACTCTACACAATAATAATGGGAGACTTTAACACCCCACTGTCAACATTAGACAGATCAATGAGACAGAAAGTTAACAAGGATATCCAGGAATTGAACTCAGCTCTGCACCAAGCAGACCTAATAGACATCTACAGAACTCTCCACCCCAAATCAACAGAATTTACATTCTTTTTTGATAGAAAAATTATTTACTTTAAAAATTGATACATACATATCAATTATACATATTGTAATTATACATATTTTAAGGATGCAATTCTTTCCAGCGCCACACAACACGTATTCCAAAATTGACCACATAGTTGGAAGTAAAGCACTCTTCAGCAAATGTAAAAGAACAGAAATTATAACAAACTGTCTCTCAGACCACAGTGCAATCAAACTAGAACTTAGGATTAAGAAACTCACTCAAAACAGCTCAACTACATGGAAACTGAACAACCTGCTCCTGAATGACTACTGGGTACATAACGAAATGAAGGCAGAAATAAAGATGTTCTTTGAAACCAATGAGAACAAAGACACAACATACCAGAATCTCTGGGACACATTCAAAGCAGTGTGTAGAGGGAAATTTGTAGCACTAAATGCCCACAAGAGAAAGCAGGAAAGATCTAAAATTGACACCCTAACATCACAATGAAAAGAACTAGAGAAGCAAGAGCAAACACATTCAAAAGCTAGCAGAAGGCAAGAAATAACTAAGATGAGAGCAGAACTGAAGGAAATAGAGACACAAAAAACCCTTCAAAAAATCAATGAATCCAGGAGCTGGTTTTTTGAAAAGATCAACAAAATTGATAGACTGCTAGCAAGACTAATAAAGAAGAAAAGAGAGAAGAATCAAATAGATGCAATAAAAAATGATAAAGGGGATATCACCACCGATACCACAGAAATACAAACTACCATCAGAGAATACTATAAACACCTCTATGCAAATAAACTAGAAAATCTAGAAGAAATGGATAAATTCCTTGACACATACACCCTCCCAAGACTAAACCAGGAAGAAGTTGAATCTCTGAATAGACATTGGTCTATTCAGGCTATGAATTTGAGGCTCTGAATTGTCAATAACAGGCTCTGAAATTGAGGCAATAATTAATAGCTTACCAACCAAAAAAAGTACAGGACCAGATGGATTCACAGCTGAATTCTGCCAGAGGTACAAGGAGGAGCTGGTACCATTCCTTCTGAAACTATTCCAATCAATAGAAAAAGAGGGAATCCTCCCTAACTCATTTTATGAGGCCAGCATCCTGATACCAAAGCCTGGCAGAGACACAACAAAAAAAGAGAATTTTAGACCAATATCCCTGATGAACATCAATGCAAAAATCCTCAATAAAATACTGGCAAACCGAATCCAGCAACACATCAAAAAGCTTATCCACCATGATCAAGTGGGCTTCATCCCTGGGATGCAAGGCTGGTTCAATATATGCAAATCAATAAATGTAATCCAGCATATAAACAGAGCCAAAGACAAAAACCACATGATTATCTCAATAGATGCAGAAAAGGCCTTTGACAAAATTCAACAACCCTTCATGCTAAAAACTCTCAATAAATTAGGTATTGATGGGACGTATTTCAAAATAATAAGAGCTATCTATGACAAACCCACAGCCAATATCATACTGAATGGGCAAAAACTGGAAGCATTCCCTTTGAAAACTGGCACAAGACAGGGATACCCTCTCTCACCACTCCTATTCAACATAGTGTTGGAAGTTCTGGCCAGGGCAATTAGGCAGGAGAAGGAAATAAAGGGTATTCAATTAGGAAAAGAGGAAGTCAAATTGTCCCTGTTTGCAGATGACATGATTGTATATCTAGAAAACCCCATCATCTCAGCCCAAAATCTCCTTAAGCTGATAAGCAACTTCAGCAGAGTCTCAGGATACAAAATCAATGTGCAAACAAATCACAAGCATTCCTATACACTAATAACAGACAAACAGAGAGCCAAATCATGAGTGAATTCCCATTCACAATTGCTTCAAGGAGAATAAAATACCTAGGAATCCAATTTACAAGGGATGTGAAGGACCGCTTCAAGGAGAACTACAAACCACTGCTCAACAAAGTAAAAGAGGATACAAACAAATGGAAGAACATTCCATGCTCATGGGTAGGAAGAATTAATATCATGAAAATGGTCATACTGTCCAAGGTAATTTAAAGATTCAATGCCATCCCCATCAAGTTACCAATGACTTTCTTCACAGAATTGGAAAAAACTACTTTAAAGTTCATACAGAACCAAAAAAGAGCCTGCATTGCCAAGTCAATCCTAAGCCAAAAGAACAAAGCTGGAGGCATCATGCTACCTGACTTCAAACTATACTGCAAGGCTACAGTAACCAAAACAGCATGGTACTGGTACCAAAACAGAGATATAGACCAATGGAACAGAACAGAGCCCTCGGAAATAATGCCACATATCTACAACTATCTGATCTTTGACAAACCTGACAAAAACAAGAAACGGGGAAAGGATTCCCTATTTAATAAATGGTGCTGGGAAAACTGGCTAGCCATATGTAGAAAGCTGAAACTGGATCCCTTCCTTACACCTTGTACAAAAATTAATTCAAGATAGATTAAAGACTTAAATGTTAGACCTGAAACCATAAAAACCCTAGAAGAAAACCTAGGCAATACCATTCAGGACACAGGCATGGGCAAGGACTTCATGTCTAAAACACCAAAAGCAATGGCAACAAAAGCCAAAATTGACAAATGGGATCTAATTAAACTCAAGAGCTTCTGCACAGCAAAACAAACTACCATCAGAGTGAACAGGCAACCCACAGAATGGGAGAAAATTTTTGCAACCTACTCATCTGACAAAGGGCTAATATCCAGAATCTACAATGAACTCAAACAAATTTACAAGAAAAAAAACAAACAACCCCATCAAAAAGTGGGCAAAGGATATGAACAGAGATTTCTCAAAAGAAGACATTTATGCAGCCAAAAGACACATGAATAAATGCTCATCATCACTGGCCATCAGAGAAATGCAAATCAAAACCACAATGAGATACCATCTCACACCAGTTAGAATGGCAATCATTAAAAAGTCAGGAAACAACAGGTTCTGGAGAGGATGTGGAGAAATAGGAACACTTTTACACTGTTGGTGGGACTGTAAACTAGTTCAACCATTGTGGAAGTCAGTGTGGCGATTCCTCAGGGATCTAGAACTAGAAATACCATTTGACCCAGCCATCCCATTACTGAGTATATACCCAAAGGATTATAAATCATGCTGCTCTAAAGACACATGCACACATATGTTTATTGTGGCACTATTCACAATAGCAAAGGCTTGGAACCAACCCAAATGTCCAACAATGATAGACTGGATTAAGAAAATGTGTCACATATACACCATGGAATACTATGCAGCCGTAAAAAATGATGAGTTCATGTCCTTTGTAGGGACATGGATGAAGCTGGAAACCATCATTCTCAGCAAACTATCGCAAGGACAAAAAACCAAACACTGCATGTTCTCACTCATAGGTGGGAATTGAACAATGAGAACACATGGACACAGGAAGGGGAACATCACACACTGGGGCCTGTTGTAGGGTGCGGGGGAGGAGAAGGAAAGCATTAGGAGATATACCTAATGTTAAATGACAAGTTAATGGGTGCAGCACACCAACATGGCACGTGTATACATATGTAACAAACCTGCGTGTTGTGCACATGTATCCTAAAACTTAAAAGCATATATAAAAAAAAGAAAATTTCTTAACACAATTAAGGCCATTTATGAAAAGCTCACAGTAACATCATAATCCATGGGGAAGAACTGAAAGCTTTTCCTCTATGACTTGGTACAGGGTAAGAATGCCCACTCTCACTATTTCTATTCAGCAAAGTACTAGAAGTACTAGCAAGGGCAATTAAACAAAAATGAAGAAAAAGTCATTCACATTATAAAATAAGAAGCAAAATTATTTGTTTGCAGGTGACAAGATTCTATGTGGAGAAAACCTAAAGATTCTACAAAAAATTATTATAACTAATATATGACTTCAGTAGACTTTCAGGATACAAAATCAACATATAAAAATTGGTTGCCTTTCTTTTTTTAAGTTTTATTTTAAGTTCAGGGATACATGTGCAGGTTTGTTACATAGGTAAACTTGTGTCATGGGAGTTTGTGTACAGATTGTTTCATCACCCAGGTATTACGCCTAGTACCCATTAGTTATTTTTCCTTATCCTCCCCCACCTCTCACCCTCCACCCTTTGAAAAACCCCAGTGTGTTTTCTTCTCACTCTATGTGTTCATGTGTTCTCATCATTTAGTCCCCACTTATGAGTGAAAACATGTGGTGTTTGGTTTTTCCATTCCTGCATTCTTTTGCTGAGGATAATGGCCTCCAGCTCCATCTATGTCCCTGCAAAGGACATGATCTCATTATTTTTTATGGCTGCATAGTGTTCCATGGTGTATATGTACCACATTTTCTTTATTCAGTCTGCCACTGATGGGCATTTAGGTTGATTCCATATCTTTGCTATAGTGAATAGTGCTGCAATGAATACACGCGCATCTGTCTTTATAACAGAATGATTTATACTCCTTTGGGTATATACCCAGTAATGGGATTGCTTGGTCAAGTAGCATTTCTGTCTTTAGGTTTTTGAGGAATCGCCACACTGTCTTCCACAATGGTTGAACTAATTTACAGTCCCACCAACAGAATATAAGTGTTTCGTTTCTTCATGACCTCGCCAGCATCTGTTATTTTTTGACTTTTTAATAACTATTCTGTGTGAGATGATATCTTATTGTGGTTTTGATTTGCATTTCTCTAATGATTAGTGATGTTGAGGGTTTTTTCATATGATTTTTGACCACGTACGTGTCTTCTTT
Source organism: Gorilla gorilla gorilla (assembly GCF_029281585.2). Lineage (NCBI taxonomy): Eukaryota > Metazoa > Chordata > Mammalia > Primates > Hominidae > Gorilla > Gorilla gorilla. Next base: position 59,509,405 of record NC_073230.2, read on the forward strand.
TGAGAAGTGTCTATTCGTGTCCTTTGCCTGCTTTTTAATGGGGTTGTTTCTTTCTTGTAAATTTGTTTAAATTCCTTAGAGATGCTGAATATTAGACCTTTGTCAGATGCATAGTTTGCAAAAATTTCTCCCATTCTGTAGATCGTCTAGGTACTCTGCTAATAGTTTCTTTGCTGTGCAGAAGCTCTTTAGTTTAATTAAATCCCGTTTGTCATTTTTTTGTTTTTGTTGCAATTGCTTTTGATGCCTTTGTCATGAAATCTTTGCCCGTGCCTATGTCCTGGTTGTCTTTCTTTAAACCAACAACAATTTAACTGAAAAAGAAATCAAGAAAACAATTCCATTTGCAATAGCATCAATAAAATACTTAGAAATAAATTTAACCAAAGAAGTGAAAGATTTTACACAGAAGGTGGTAAAACATTGATTAAAGAATTTGAAGAAGACACAAATCTTATGTTCATGGATTGGAATAATTTATATTGTTAAAATGTCCACACTAACCCAAAGCAACCTACAGATTTCATGTAAACTCTATCAAAATCCCAATGACATTTTCCACAGAAAGAGAAAAAACAGTTCTTAAATATGTATGGGACTACGAAAAAACCCCCAATAGATAAAGCAATATTGAGCAAAAAGAACAAAGCTGGAGGCATCAAACTTCCTGATTTCAAATTATGTTACAAAGCAATAGTAATCAAAAAAATATGGTACTGGCATATAGATAGACATATAAACCAATGGGACAGAATAGCCCAGAAATAAGCCAAACCATAAGTGGTCCACTACTTTTTAACAATGGCAATGAACATACACAATGGGGGAAGGATAATCTGTTCAATATATGGTGTTGGTAAAACTGGATATTCACATACAAAATCATAAAATTTGGCCCTTTCAACACACACAAACTAAACTCAAAATAAACACTTAAACATAATACCTGAGATCATAAATTTCTGGAAAAAAACATAGGGGAAAAGCTTCATGACATTGGTCTCGGAAATAAGTTTTTTTTTAATGTGACACAAAACTCTCTTTTTGCAACAAAAGCAAAAATAAATAAGTGGGATGATTACAAACTAAAAAGCTTTTGCGCAGTAAAGGAAACAATCAACAAAATGACAAGGCAGCCTATAGAGAGAAATATTTTTAAACTGTATATCTAATAAGGGGTTAATACCCAAGATATATAAGAAATTCACACAACTAAATAGGAAACAAACAAACAAAAACCGCAAATAACTCAATTGAAAAATGGGCAAAGCACTTGGATAGTCACTTTTCTAAACAGGACATATAAATGGCCAGCAGGGACAGGCAAAGGTGCTCAATATTACTGATAATCAGGGAAATGCAAATCAAAACCACAATAAGATACCACCTCATTCCTGTTAGGATGGCAATTATCAAAAAGATGAGAGGTAAGTGTGGGTGAGAATGTGGAGAAAAGATTGTACACTGTTGGTGGGAATGTAAATTAGTACGATGATTACGGAAAACATTATAGATGCTACTATATGATCCAGCAATCATTCTTCTGAGTACGTAACCCCAACAATGAAATCAGTACCTTGAAAAGATGTCTGCACTCCCATGTTCATTGCATCATTATTCACAATAGCCAAGGCGTGGAAACGACTTATGTGCCCATCAACAGATGAATAGGTAAATAAATTGTGGTATATTATTCAGCCTTAGAAACAAATGAGACTCTGCCATTTGTGACAATATGAATGAACCTGGAGGATATTGTGGTAAGAGAAGCCAGACGCAGAAAGAATAACACTGCATGATCTCACTTACGTGCAGAGTCTAAAACAGTCAAATTCTTAGAAGCAGAGAATAGAATGATGGTTCCTCAGAGGGGTGGAGAGGTGAAGGAAATGAGGAGATATGGTGCAGTTATGTAGGATGAACTTGTGTAGAGGTATAATGTACAATGTAATGGCTAAGAGTTGATAATTCTGTATTGTGTGCTGGAGATTTTAGGTTTCAAGTGCTCTTACTACAAAAAAACAAAAATGGTACAATGAGATCATTTGGACACAGGGCAGGGAACATCACACACTGTTCAACTGGGGCCTGTTGAGGGGTGGGGGCTGGGGGAGGGATAGCATTAGGAGAAATACTTAATGTAAATGATTAGTTGATGGGTGCAGCAAACCAACATGGCACATGTATACCTATGTATCAAACCTGCACGTTGTGCACATGTACCCTAGAACTTAAAGTATAGTAATAAAAAAAAAGAAAATACAAAAAAAGGTAACCATGTGAGAAGGCTATGTTAATTTGCTTGACTGTGGTGATCATTTCATATATGTATACGTATACCAAAACATGTCATACACCTTAAATATATACAGATTTTATTTAAAAGTAGCAAAACACTTAAAGGTCTTTGGGAAGGAAAGAAATGACTAAAAAGCATTAGAGAAATTTAGATTGAAGTTGTGAGAGATAGAAAAGCTGATGTGAGCAAAACTATAGGCTATATGAAAATAAAAATTCAGAGGAAATGCTGGCCTTTGGAAGACACAGATGCATTATCCTGGGTAGTCACTGAGTTGATGAAAATACAGTGGTATTTTGAACTGGATAGCAGGGTATGTAAAGATGATCATGCTTTTTTCTCAGGAAGAATAAGGACAGGACATTGAACATGAGGTGCTTCTGTTGAGAATTATGTGTGTTCCCTGTTAACCTAGGAGTTTCTGCCCTTACTGAGAACACAGGGCTGCAGAGAGTGGATAATGAGATAGTCATTAGGCTAAACTCAGCCAATCAAAGACTAGGCAAGAATACTCTTTAAAATTTAAACTACTAATATATACATATGTAACTCTTTTTAAAAAATATTGTGCTTTAGGGAAAATTTTAACAATGTTTTTGTTTTTCTATCAAAATTCATCTGTCATGAATTCATAGTTGAAATAGCTACATTTAAGATTAGAAATGATCATGCTATTTATTTAGATGATCTGCCAATGAAGCCTCATTTAGAGTGTTCTCTAAATGAATGTTTAGAAACCAAAGCAGGTTAGTAAATATTTTCCACTAAAATGTGGGGAATGCATTTTTTAAAAAACAGAAATCTTATGATATAGCTATAATTGGTCTAGTTTCAGCTAAAGGAAATTGAGATAGAAACATAACAAGTATCTTCCTGTGGACATAAGAACTTCCCGTGAATAACAAGTTACCAAAAATGCCAACTAATATGTATTACAGCACACTTCTTATCGTGGAGGTAAAAAAAAATATGAAATTGATCTTCAAGAGTGAAAGAGTCCCCCGTGAGACTGGAGACTGAAAAATGACCATTTTGTTTGGTATAAAAAGATGACCAGAGACCTCCAAAAATGTTCAAGTAGAGTGTTGGAAAAATAAGCCACGTGACACTGGCATTAAAGGGTACTAAGAAAAATCAAGACACGTGAGGAAGTCAAGATGAAAGAACAAACTTGTCAAGGAGCTCTGAGAGTGCGTCTGAGTTTGGCTGGTATAAACTTATAGAGGTTAAGGTCTCCCTGTCTCTCTCTGTGTGTGCGTGTATGTGCATATGCGTGTCAGGAGCAGAGGGGTTGGAGGAAGCCGTGGTGGTTGGCGCATAGTTTGTGCCTGAAGGGAATAAAGTCCCACGGCTTTTGCATCTTTGAAGTAGCTGACCAAGGGACTAGAGTCTTCTTTTGGAAGTAGGGAGACATATGGAGAGATAGAAAAAACATGCCTTTGGTGTCAGATAGATCTAGTTTTAATTCTAACTCTTTAGTTTACAAGCTTTGTAAATTTAAGCAGGCTACACAACTTCACTGACTTTCAATTTTCTCCTGGTGAAGTGGAATGAATAATACCTATGAGATAATGTAACAGAAGTCCCTCCCACATAGCGAGGGTTCATTATCTTCTAGGTCTTCCCTGACAGCTACTAGACACGTGTCACTGTTGGGCACTAGGAATGTAATTAGAATCACATTTTAACAGGATGGTATTTTGAATATATTGAGTTCAATCATTGTTGTTTAAATGAATTTATCTTTTCTCATTTGTTTTCAGTGTGATTACTAGAAAGTTAAAATTACCTATGTTGCACTCATTGTATTTTTATTGAATAGTTCTGTTCTAGATATTCTCCTTATTTGGAAGGGGCTGATGATCTTGGTAAACTGTTAAGATGAAGACAGTGATCAGAGCTCCCAACAACCTTGGGAATAGGCTTAGAGAATGTTGTGGAGTAAACAGATGTGTGAAGGAGATGGCAGAGAACGAAGGGATTGGAGTGAGGAGAGGGGATAAATGTTTGAAACAATGATTACAAAAATGCTAACAAATAACGTCATTGACTTCAGCTGGTGAGAGACGCTGCTCTGCACTAGGGGAGGGGCCATTGGGTCTCCCTCTCTGAACTGGAAGGAGCTAAAGGTGAGGCTTCTTGGACACTGAAGCTGCTACATTTGGAGAACACAGAGTGTGTTTGTGGAGTCCTGAGTTGGCTGCATGTGTTTTACCTTTAGGGTGGGCAAGCTGGCACCAGGCAGGATACACTGAAGAGATAATGGAAAGGCTACACACGGTACAGCATCACCGACAGGGACACTCCCTGGGATCCCACGTCCCGCAATTCCAGTGGCGCGTTCATGTGAGCCCAGGGTCTTACTGGCATAGTTTGTACATTGCCTTGTAGAGCTGTGTGTCAGTAAGTGGGAAGAGGTTGCATGAGGTTTGCTTTTAACTGCAGTACATGGGGAAACATTTTTTAAAGAGCTTTAAAGAACTGTGGAAAAATTAGATTATAGAAAATGTAGTGAAAATATCTAATTATGGTTAAAATTTAAAAGCCTAACTTCAAGGCCAGAGGGAGAGTGAAATTGAGACAAGAGAAAAAGATGTACTTTAGACCTAATGCAGTTTGGTTTATAAGCTCCATTTGAATGTTTACTTCCACGGTATTCAGCATTTTATTGCTTTTTTTTTTCTCTCGGCTTGGAGTCAGTATCATCCTCTCAAGTGCAGATGGCTGGCTTTGGCTTATTTTGCTTTCACCATGTGGCTGTGTGGAAATCCACTCAGACATTTCCTCTGAAACCCTCCACCAGCCGCCCCTCCTCTGCTCTCAGCTGGATTTGCCCTGTGAATTAGATCTTTAATTGCACATCCCTTTTTACCTCGGTGGGTGGGATCTTTGATGCAGAAACTTTTACAGTGGCATTTTTTTTGCTTGAATTTTGGATTTTAGCTTGTGTCTGTGTGGACACTCTACAATATAAAAGCAGTTTCACAAATAGAATTGAGAGATAAAGTGAAATATTAATACAACCCAGAAGTCTCAGAAGTAATCAAAGTGTACTGTGATAGAGCAAGCATTGGGCACCAAGAGCAAGGGCAAGAAGATGGAGGAACAGAGCAGCAAACATGATTGGTCCATTAAACGTAGCTGACTCTGATTTGCTTGCTCTTACCAGTTCCACTGATTCTTTCAGGACCATCTGGGTTAAGTACAAAAGTGTGGCTCTGTGATGGTTTCACCAGCTTCTCTCTCTGAAGCAGAGATTAAAACAGAGAGTTAGGTTTGGAGCTGCAGCCTTCTGTAGAAGATACCCCAACTGTCCCACCAACAGTGTATCACACTGATTTTCTATGACTGCTGACAGATGCACACAGCCAGCCTTGGGGAGGAGGAGTGTGAACCTGGGAAGCCGAGAACACTGGGTAGAACTTACGCTGTGGCCACTGACTGGCTGTGTCATCCTGGGCAGCCTCTTTTTCTCTCCAAATGCAATGTTTTCACCTAGAAATGGGGATAATCGTACAGTGCAGGGGTATCCTGAACATAGGATGAAATGTCTTTGTAAAGAATAATGGCCAGGAGGGCATTAGGCAGGAGAAGGAAATAAAGGGCATTCAATTAGGAAAAGAGGAAGTCAAATTGTCCCTGTTTGCAGACGACATGGTTGTATATCTAGAAAACCCCATTGTCTCAGCCCAAAATCTCCTTAAGCTGATAAGCAACTTCAGCAGAGTCTCAGGATACAAAATCAATGTACAAAAATCACAAGCATTCTTATACACCAATAACAGACAAACAGAGAGCCAAATCATGAGTGAACTCCCATTCACAATTGCTTCAAGAGGAATAAAATACCTAGGAATCCAATTTACAAGGGATGTGAAGGACCGCTTCAAGGAGAACGACAAACCACTGCTCAACAAAATAAAAGAGGATACAAACAAATGGAAGAACATTCCATGCTCATGGGTAGGAAGAATCAATATCGTGAAAATGGCCATACTGCCCAAGGTAATTTATATATTCAATGCCATCCCCATCAAGCTACCAACGACTTTCTTCACAGAATTGGAAAAAACTACTTTAAAGTTCACATGGAACCAAAAAAGAGCCCGCATCACCAAGTCAATCCTAAGCCAAAAGAACAAAGCTGGAGGCATCACACTACCTGACTTCAAACTATACTACAAGGCTACAGTAACCAAAACAGCATGGTACTGGTACCAAAACAGAGATACAGATCAATGGAACAGAACAGAGCCCTCAGAAATAACGCCGCATATCTACAACTATCTGATCTTTGACAAACCTGAGAAAAACAAGCAGTGGGGAAAGGATTCCCTATTTAATAAATGGTGCTGGGAAAACTGGCTAGCCATATGTAAAAAGCTGAAACTGGATCCCTTCCTTACACCTTATACAAAAATCAATTCAAGATGGATTAAAGACTTAAACATTAGACCGAAAACCATAAAAACCATAGAAGAAAACCTAGGCATCACCGTTCAGGACATAGGCATGGGCAAGGACTTCATGTCTAAAACACCAAAAGCAATGGCAACAAAAGCCAAAATTGACAAATGGGATCTAATTAAACTCAAGAGCTTCTGCACAGCAAAACAAACTACCATCAGAGTGAACAGGCAACCCACAAAATGGGAGAAAATTTTTGCAACCTACTCATCTGACAAAGGGCTAATATCCAGAATCTACAATGAACTCAAACAAATTTACAAGAAAAAAACAAACAACCCCATCAAAAAGTGGGCGAAGGACATGAACAGACACTTCTCAAAAGAAGACATTTATGCAGCCAAAAAACACATGAAAAAATGCTCACCATCACTGGCCATCGGAGAAATGCAAATCGAAACCACAATGAGATATCATCTCACACCAGTTAGAATGGCAATCATTAAAAAGTCAGGAAACAACAGGTGCTGGAGAGGATGTGGAGAAATAGGAACACTTTTACACTGTTGGTGGGACTGCAAACTAGTTCAACCCTTGTGGAAGTCAGTGTGGCGATTCCTCAGGGATCTAGAACTAGAAATACCATTTGACCCAGCCATCCCATTACTGGGTGTATACCCAAAGGACTATAAATCATGCTGCTATAAAGACACATGCACACATATGTTTATTGCAGCACTATTCACAATAGCAAAGGCTTGGAACCAACCCAAATGTCCAACAATGATAGACTGGATTAAGAAAATGTGGCACATATACACCATGGAATACTATGCAGCCATAAAAAGTGATGAGTTCATGTCCTTTGTAGGGACATGGATGAAATTGGAAATCATCATTCTCAGTAAACTATCACAAGAACAAAAAACCAAACACCGCATATTCTCACTCATAGGTGGGAATTGAACAATGAGAACACATGGACACAGGAAGGGGAACATCACACTCTGGGGACTGTTGTAGGGTGGGGGGAGGGGGGAGGGATAGCATTGGGAGATATACCTAATGCTAGATGACGAGTTAGTGGGTGCAGGGCACCAGCATGTCACATGTATACATATGTAACTAACCTGCACATTGTGCACATGTACCCTAAAACTTAAAGTATAATAATTAAAAAAAAAAAGAATAATGGCCAGGGTTTGATGGACAAGGTGCCTGGGGAATCTAGGTTTTTCTGCCTTAACTCTTCACTTTATTCCTGGTCACATTCTAGGCATAGCTAGGTGCGGTTAGATTTTGGTGTGCACCATTTGCTAGCCCTTTGCATGTATGAGAATCAAATTTCTTTAGGAAAGAATGAATCTATTATCCAGAACCCATGAATACAGTATTCTAACCAAGTGAGAAAGAATGATGTACGTATCATGTGCATATAGTGTTTAATATACACAGGTAATCATGGGTGTATCAGATGTGGTGTAACCTCCAGAGGTTCGGGTAAATATAGGTGTAGACTCCTAGGCCCTGTTTAGGGGTCAGATCCCTACTGCAGGTTCCAGTGTCCCCCTGGTACTTTGAGCCTAGAATGCAGTGATAGGATGGAAAAAATAGTTACAGCCAATCAATTCTTTGGTTTATAGCACCGAAAGGAACTAAGTTGTTGTGGATAACAATGATGGCTTGTGAGCGGGACTTCCTGCCTCTTACCACTTGTCGCTTTAATTTTTGGCAAGATGATTCTTATTATGTCTCTATTTTCTTTTTGCAGAATGGAATAATAATACTACCCCCTAGACTAATTGTGAGAATTAAATTACTTAATTCATGTACAGTGTTTACTATAATATTGTTACATAGTATTCTCTCAACAGATAAAATCTATCATTATTATTGTTATTGTTGCAATTATTATTATTACTATCATTATTAAATTCCTACTCTCAAGATCCCTGAAGCTACCCAGATTTCTGTTCTTTTGTGACCCTGTTTTTCTAGGCTTCTTGATGATTCTGCTGTACTTGATATCCTTCTAAAGATTTTTTTTTCTATTTACACTAGTCAGAATCATTTTTCTTGTTTATTGTAAAAAGATACAGGGGTTTGATCAGGGAGCAAACCCTAATATTAAAATTCTTTCCCACTAAACCTCAAATATTGTTTATTATACTTGACTAATGGTTTTCTGTCCTCAGTACAGGAAAATCTTTAGTTTTCTTTTATTTAAAAATCGAATGTAATTCTTCCTGAAGTCACTCATTGTAAATTTTACACTTGTCATTCCGTTAGTCTTCTATTCCTAGACACTTAAATAGAAAGAAAAGAAACACTGGTAGTAGAAAGCTGAGTCCTAAAATATTCTAGGGGCATTCACTGTGGTGGTCACTTTCCAATCTGGAAAAATTAATTCTGGTAAGACTACCTCTAGGATGCACACTTGCTATCCACTTTTTCCTGTTCCTTGTTCATATTTCTATTTCATAGAACAATTCTCCGCTAAGCCAGAGCTTACTGTAAGCTATGGACTTAATAACAACGATTTCATTGTTTTTTCACACATAGATTTTAAGTCATACACGGACTTGTATTTTTGCTAGACTTTATCTCATACTTTTTGGTGTTGCTATTTTCAGTTACAAAAAAAAGAAGTGCTGTCAATAACAGGAGATAAACAGTAAACAGCTGATTTGATTCTGATGGAAGAGACTACTAAGGTAGGAAGGAAATCAAGTGAACACAAGTTTTAAGGTAAAATTAGGATAATTTTAGTGGTTGTGAATGTTTCTGAGAACACCAGGTATGAAATTTGATTCCCTTATCCATTTCTTTCTCTTTCATCATCTTCTCTCAATCTTGGCACTATTCTGTTTTGAATTATTTATGCAAATAAATCAGAAATTTTACCCTTTAGTTAGCTAAAAATATGTCAGCATTCGAAGTCCATTTAATTTTATGGAAATGTAGATCGTATAAGTTTTGTTCAAGCTTTTCACTGGGGCTGGAGACAACAGAGCAAATTACCAACCTGGAGACGGAGCATCCCCAGGTTCCAGCTGCTGCTCTGCCATGGATTCCCTAGCAGGAGTTCTGTGTGTAACATGTGCATGTACAAGCTGGTATTTGCTTTGAGATTTCATGCTGTCAGCATATTCTTGACTTTGTAGAATTGAAGAACCATAGTCGGGCCTTTATATTGACTTGTGAGCAAATTATTTTCATGTTGTTTTCATTGGCTTTATTATACAGCTTTTCCTGTGAGGTATAACCTAGGCTCAATTGTTATGCCACATCATCACTAAAAACATCTCTTAAGCATGGCATTTAAAAAATCTAATAATGAATTTTAATTTTCAAATCATGTGAGATTTTATTGTCTCAGTTGTAGAAATACAACCTGGTAAACTATTATAGGAGAGAGAAGCAAAAAAAAAAAAAAAAAAAGACATCTGTATTTGCATTATTTTAACAGAAAACTTCCTGACATTTGAACACCATTCAATTTATTTCTTAATCTTTTGTTCGTATGTTTTTTATATACTGCTAATCATCATCCCAATTCTCTTTATGTTACCAGGGCTTTTACATTTTCTATTAAATCAGTTTTTCCCAGATAGCAGAGTATTTACTATAATCACTTTTAATTCTTTTGAGTGAATATCCCATATTTATTTAACCATTCCTTGATTTTTGGTAACTTATATTTACGCTTTGATATATAATAGTAAAATAAGGATATTTTACATGTAATTATTCTTCAAAATATGAGTTACTTCTGAGAGGTGGAATTAATTATTCAAAGACACGTGTAGTTTATAGCAAAGACTTGGAACCAACCCAAATGCCTATCAATGACAGACTGGATAAAGAAAATGTGACACATATATACCATGAAATACTATGCAGCCATAAAAAGGGTAAGTTCATGTCCTTTGTAGGGACATGAATGAAGCTGGAAACCATCATTCTCAATAAATTAACAGGAACAGAAAACCAAACACCACATGTTCTCACTCATAAGTGGGAGTTGAACAATGACAACACTTGGATAGAGGGAGGGTGAATATCACACATGGGGGCCTGTCAGTGGGTGGGGAGCTGGGGGAGGGATAGCATTAGGAGAAATACCTAATGTAGATGATGGGTTGATGGGTGCAGCAAACCACCATGGCACATGTATGCCTATGTAACAAACCTGAACGTTCTGCACATATATCCCAGAATTTGAAGCATAATAAAAATAAAAAGTGACATCTAAACAAAACAAAACAAAGATATGTATAATTTTTTTCTAGATACATACTGCCAATAAATCACAATAATTTATGAAACAATTTTAAACAGTACTTACTTTCCATCTCATTATATATAACTTATTATCTATCTATCTATCTATCTATCTATCTATCTATCTATCTATCTATCTATCTATCTATCTGTCTATCATCTATCTATCTATCTAGTAAGCAATCTCCATGGGGTCTATATGTGGAATAAAAGAGGGAGGACAGCCCATCATGTACTTTACTTGTCTCAGGGTGTTCATAATCTTTTGAATTAGATGATATCAACCTCTTTCAATTTTTTCTCATAATTTTATTTCGACCCTTGTGTTTGCTTGGTTTTCCTCCTACCTTAGAAGCCTCTTCCATCAGGATCAAATCAGCTGGCTTCTGTTTATCGCCTGGAGCAGCCTAGGGCTCGGTCTTTGGATTCCTTCTCTTCTTGATTATATTTACTTCTTCCGTGATCTCATGTAGCCTCCTGGCTTTAAATATCATCTACATGCACTATTGATATTGATAACATTTCAAATTCGTATTAGAATTATCTACCCAATAGCCAACTCGAATCTCCACTTGGACGAGTAATAGGCATTTCCAAATGTTCACAACTGAACTTCAGACCATTTTCCCTAAACTGGTCCTCTCACAGCCCTCCCTTAGTTAATGGGTGCAGCACACCAACATGGCACATGTATATGTATGTAACAAACCTGCATGTTGTGCACATGTACCCTAGAACTTAAAGTATAATAATAATAATAATAAAAGAAACTCCATTTGCTCATGCCAAGAACCTTGGAGTAATTGACTCTATTTTGTCACTTCTACCAGGCAAGCGATCCATCAGTCAATCTAATCAGCCCCTCTATGAAAATACATCCAGAGGCTAACAACCATTCATTACCTGCTCTGCCATCCCTCTTCTCCAAACCACTGTCATCTCCTGCCTGAATTACTGGACTCTCTCCTATCATCTTTGGCCCCTACAGTTGATCCAAAACACAGCTGCCAGCATAACCTTGTTAAAAACCAAGCCAGACGATGTTCATTCTCTGCTTAAAGCTCTCTAGTAGATAATTGTTTTATTTAGAATACAAATGAAAGACCAATGGCTACCAAGGGCAAATCTTGCAAGACCTCATGTCCTAATACTCTCTTGCCATTCCTATTGGTGACATGCCTGATTCTGTCCTGCTCTCCTCCAGGGGCTCTTACACATGTGGCTTTTGCCTGGATGCTCATTCCACAGATGTGCACATGACTCTCCCATCAACTCCACGAAGATGAGGGCTTTTGTCTATTTTGTTCCCTACTGTATCTCTGCTACTTAGAATTACATAGTATGTGCCAAATAAATATTTGTTGAATGTATGATACGGAAACTGTACAGGTTAGGTAACTTATTCCAGAGTTCCAACCTAGTACTTGGCAGATTTGGAAATTCAACCTAGGTCTGGCTGAAACCATATTCATATGACATGAAATCAATGGGAATATTCTCACTTTTCTAGTCTCTGAATTTATCTTTTTCTTGAAGCTTTGGTAAAATCACTTGTAAAATCATTTAGGTTAGTGTTTTATTTGTTGGAATATTTAAAGAGTCAAAGTTTTGTTGCACATTCTGATTATATATTATACCAGGTACACAAGCTTACAATGGTTTTATCTAATTATCTATGGAGTCTTTCTCATATGTATTGACACTCATATTTACAAATGTACTTTGTCTTACATTCTCTTTTGTTTGCTATGATTATTGCCACAGTAGTATCATTTTGGTTGCATTTGCCTAAATATTTCTCCATCATTTTACATTGAAACATTTTGTGTTTTTCAAGAAATAACTGGATAACCATACTTGGCAATGGTTACAGGTACAGCCCTTTTCTAGCTTTACAAACATTTCTCTTATCCATTTGTATGAGAATATCTTCAGGAGCGAAACCCATGAGTACACATTTTACAGATGATATTATGAATATTTTAAGTTGAACTCAACACTGCCAAACTACTCTCTCGAATGTCTGCCCTGGTCTACATTCTCCCCAGTAGAGCAAGCGGGTTTGCATCTATATACATCTATTCCCGCTAATACTTGACATTTTCCAGCTCTCTAAATTTTCTAAATTTAATTTGTGTACAACGATGTATCATTTTTGCTGTAATTTGTATTTCTCTGATTTCTGTAGAATTTGAGCAGCTTCTCTTTTTTCTTTTTTTTTTACTTTGAGATTTTATTTTCTGAAAATTATCTTCTTTATCCATTTTTAATGTAGAGTAATTGTTCTCTTATTTTTGCAAGAGTTTGCTGCCTTTTCTACATATTAATCCTTTTCACTTCGGGCATTAGAACTATCTTCTCTCAATTTGAAACTTTTCTATAAACCTTGTTGAATGGGCATAAAGTTTTAATTATGCAAGCTTAATGAGTTCTAGAGATCTGCTGTACAACATAGTGTCTATATTTGACAATATGATATTGTGCACTTTGAAATGTGTTAAATGGGTGGAGCTCATGTGACGTGTTCTTACCACAAAAACAAACAAAGGGACACAAAGCAATTTTGGGAGATGTTGGATATGTCTGTTACCTTGTGGTGATGGCATTATGAGTGCTTGCGTAAGTGCAGACTCATCAAATTAAATATGTGCAGTTCTTCGTATATCAATTATACCTCAATAAAAGTGTTAAAAATAAAGATAACATTAATTTTTATATTATCAGATTCACTATTGTCTTGGTTATGTGTACTTTTGAAGTTTTCTTTAATCGGTGTTCTTCCCCTTTATGTTCACAAGTTTTCTTCTACAATATTTTCTATTAACTTTGAAAATTTACTTTTATATTTGAGTCTTTTTTTTAGTTTTTTAAATATAGACTTTATCTTTTAATCTTTTTAAAAAATTTATAGATTTAGAGGTACAAGTGCAGTTGTGTGACATGGATGTCTTGTGCAGTGTGGTGAAGTCTGCACTTTGAATGGATCCATCACCCAAACAGTGCACATTGCACTCAGTAGGCAGTATTGCCTCCCCAATCCCCTTACCCCGCTCCTACATTTCGGAGTCTCCAATGTCTATTACTCCACTCTGTTTGTCTGTGTGTACCCATTGTTTAGCTCCCACTGTAAGTGAAAGCGTGTTTTTCGACTTTCTGTTTATGGTTCATTTCACTTAGCCCAATGGTTTCCAGCTCCATCGTGTTGAGGCAAAAGACATAATTTTATTCTTTTTAACGGGTAAGTAGTATTCCATAATGTGTGTGTGTATGCCCTATTTTTTAAATCTGATTATCCGTTTGATAGACACAGGTGGATACCCATGTCTTTGCTATTGCAAATAGTGCTCTAATAAACATGTGAGTGCAGGTTCCTTTTTGATATATTTTTTTCCTTTTGGGTATATACCCAGTAACAGATTGCTGTATTGAAGAGTAGTTCTATTTTTAGTTATTTCAGAAACCTCCATATTGTTTTTCATAGAGGTTGTACTAATATATATTCCCACCAACAGTGTGTAAGTATTCCCTTTTCTTCATGTCCTTGCCAGCATCCGTTGTTTTTTGACTTTTTAATAATAGCCATTATGACTGGTGCACGATGGTATCTTATTGTGGTTTTAATTTGAATTTCTTTAATGATTAGTGACATTGAGCATTTTTTCATGTTTGTGTTGCTTGGATGTCTTCTTTTGAAAAGTGTTTGTTCATTCTTTGCCCACTTTTTAATCAGGTTATTCAATTAATTTATTTATTTTTGGTCTTATTGGGTTGTGTAAGTTCTTTGTAGATTCTGGATATTAGCTCTTTGTCAGGTGCATACTTTGCAAATATTGTTCCTCATTCTGTAGCTTGTCTGTTTACTTGGTTGATAATTTCTTTCACTGTGCAGAAGCTTTTTAGTTTAATTAAGTCCCATTCGTCTATTTTTATTTTTGTTGTGTTTCCTTTTGGGGACTTAGTCATAAATTCTTTGCCAAGGCTAATGTACAGAAGAGTTTTTCCAAGATTTTCTTTTAGGATGTGCATAGTTTCAGATCTTATGTTTAAGCCTTTAATCCATCGTGAGTAAACTTTTATATATGTTGAGAGATGGGGGTCCAGTTTTATTTTTCTGCATACGGCTAGCCAGTTTTCCCAGCACCATTTATTGAATGGGGTGTCCTTTCCCTTAGTGCATATTTTTGTCAACTTTGTGAAAGGTCAGTTGGTTGTAGGCATGTGGCTTTATTTCTGGATTCTCTATTCTGTTCCCTTGATCTATTGTCTATTTTTGTACCAGCACCATGCTGCTTTGGTTATTATAGATTTAGCCATTGGTTTACCTTATATATGACGTTAGGTCAGAAACCATCTTTATTTTTCTCTATTAAGTGAACGAATTTTCTCAACATTATTTTAAACTACCCATCTTTTCTCCATTTAATTCTGGTGGCATCTTTACCAAATGTAAAATTTGTATATACATGTAAGTCAATCTCTGTCATATCTATCCTGTTTTATTGGCTTATTAGCCTGTTCATGATGGTCAATAAATTAATGTATTTTACCAAGACTTTGTAATATGTCTTCACAACCGGCAGGGAAAGCCTTTCCACTTCACTTGTATTTTGCAACATTGACTTAGAGAGTCACCAATAACAATGCTAAATTTAATTTCAGCCCTTTTCTTTGCACATATTTTACACATATAAAAATTAGCATTATATTTTCACATATTTTAACTGAATTTAGGTCATACTACCCATAATTTTGAGCTTACTTTTCTCATGATTCTTCTTTCCTATTTCATTTCGTATTCTCGCACATGTCTGCTAATCACTCTCTTGAATTTCATCATAGTTTATATGTTCCATATTTTAAAAACCAATTTCTTATTGGCAGCCATTTAGATTGTTTCCAATTTTTCACTATTATAAATTATGCTGCAAAGAACAGTATTGCACATGCATCTTTTTAAACATCTGTGATTGATTCCTTAGGACAAATTGCTAGAAATAAAACTCCTTCATCAAAGTGTATGCTATTTTTTGAGGCTTTCTCCTTGTGCTGCCTAATTGCCCTCCAGGCAGTTTGTACTAAGTTATACTTTCATCACAAGAGTATATGAGTGCCTATTTCCTTGTACTGCACAATACTGAGAATAATTATTATTGCAATTGTTTTCTACTTAAGTAGGAAAAATAGTATAATTATTACTAGATGTTGAATATTTTAAGAATATTTTTGCTGCTATAATCACATATGCAGATTTCATTTCGATTTTGTGTAGTTTTTTTGTGCAAGGGTTACTTTTTGCATTTGCATTGTTTCATTTACATATCAACAATGCTTAGTTATACAACTCTATGCTTGACAGATATTACTGCTCTGAGCCAATCAATTCTGCCTACTCCTCCCAATCCTCAATGATTTGATTTGACTTATCCTTCATTTTACTGGGGTACATGTGAATAATTCCTCTTCTTGAAAGCTGAAACACTCTACTCCTCTCTACATGGTCGTGCATGACAACAGGTAACTGGAAATAAAATACATTGCTCTCAGTTGTTCTCCATAAAGCTCTGTAGACATCAATAGCTTCCTTGGGCAGTGAGTGGCTAAAGGAGTCTGACCCTCATTTTATTTATTTGTTTGTTTATTTTATTTACTGGTAACTTTTCCCCTTTCCTTCATGATTGTCCTTTAAAAAAACACAACTTGGAATTAAAAAGCACAAAAATATCTGTAGAAATATATTTGCTTTTCTCCATTTTATATTAATGATCAGTTATCTTTCTCAACCTTCATAGTCTCTGTTCAGCTCAGGAAAGTTATCTTCAGTTCATCTTGCCAACTATGCTTCCATTCCTTCATCCATCTATCCACAATATTTACTGTGCACCTATTACACTCTAGAGATACCATCAGGCAGAGTTTCTCCACCTCAGCACTATGGACATTTTGAACTGAATATTCTTTGTGGTGGGAGTCCTCCCTGCGCACTGTAGGATGTTTAGCAGCATTTCTGGCCCTTGTCATCTAGATGCCAGTAGCATCCCCTCTCTCCCCAAGTTGTGTCTGGAAGCAAAAAATGTTTCCAGACATCCAAAGCCCCTTTATGCCATATCCAGAACCACTGCACTAGGGAACAAAACAGACAATGTGCCTGCCCTCATGGGGTAATTGAGAAGAGATGTAAAATAAGTGAATGCACTAACACAGTGTGTTCTCTGAAGAAGAGTGCTGTGAAGACAAGTAGAGCAGGCAGGTGGAAGAGGGGGTCCCTGTGGAGCACATGCAAGGGCTGAGTGTCGGGGAGACCAGGAGGAAGTGGGTGAGCGGGTTAGGGAACGAGCAGGGCAGGGTCCCTCAGCAGGGCATGTGCTTGGTGGGACCCATGAATGAAGGCACCCTTGCAGCTGGGCCCAATGAGGGAGCAATGGGTGGCAGGTCAGAGAGGAAGCAGTGGCCACACTGTGGACGTCCTTGTGGGCTGGGCAGGGGTTTTGATTTTACTCTGTGAGAGGAGGGAAAAAACTTTGGATCAGGAGAGCTGCACTGTTATTTCTTTGGTTACTTTTCCCCCCATTTTCCTTACTTCTTGGATCCATATTGCAAGTGGAGTGGGTTTTCTGGTTCTCTCTTGTTGTTTACTTTATATGCTTGTGTATGTTTACTTTTATATGCTAAGCTTTTTGGCATCTTCTCATGTGCTTTAGGATACTTCCTTTCACTTTTGCTCTACTTTCTTAATTCACCTTCTGAATATACAATCAAATATTACTTTCCCCTATTGAAATGTTAAATTTGGCAACTATAGCTTGTGTTTTCATTTGCTTTTTTTTGACCTTACATGGCTTTATCTTCATGACTATCTGGCTAGTTCATAGCTAGTCTTTTTAAAATATATATATTTTTAGCACTCAAATGGATTCAGTCCAGATTAGTTATTGGTGGAATAACATTTAAATTTACTGAAATGTCATTTTCAGTTCAGTCTCTTTATTTCAGTGACTCCCTCTTGTGTCTTTGGTATGGTACCTCAAAGCTAGGTAGGGACACGTTGTCTAATCATTCCCACAAGCAGGCATCACCATGATGTGTGAGCAGGGAGCATGGCTCTACTGCCCCAGGACCACATCCAAGCAGTCCGGGCTGAATGCTTTCAGATTTGCTGTAGCAGGTCTGGATAAGCTGTGTGTACTCCTTCTTCCAGTTCTTCCCTCCTCTAAATGGGCGTATCAATAGGCTTCTGCTGCATCTCCTTCATTTCCTTTCCAGAGGAGCTCTTTTCTCCTTCCTTCAGTTGATGCCCTCTGCACCATGTGCAGCAGAAATGCTTCTGTTTTGATGTGCAGACTGTCTTACTTCTCTCGTTTTCAGCATCTATATGGGGGAGAATTTTCTCTTTTATATTCTGTTATTTTAATAGGTCTCTGAGAAGGTAGAAATTAGACGTGCCCAATCTGCAATCTTACCTGGAAGATTCTTTATTGTGATCCATCTGCTTACTTGAGTGGGTATGAATTTCTATATGGAAACAGTAGAACACTACACAGGTGTTTGAATGAGCGTCATTAGACACAGATGAAATGTGAAGGAATAAATCATTGAGGAGAGTGGTTGCTAAGCTGCACAATTTGAATAGAAGATTTGATGCCTCAACAGCTCCAGGGGAGTGTTGATTTTCTCCATACAGAGTCTGAAACGACTGATTGTAATAACTCCTGTTTGACCAGGACCGAAAGGACTTTTGCCCACTGCATGCTGTTAGACTGGCAGTATCCGAACTTGGGTAACACTTCATATCTTCTGTTGTCCCACTATTTTCCACTATTTTGCTATTTTGAACAGTGTATAGTTCTTATACATAGGGTTTTCTTCTCTAAACAAAAACACACTTATTGTTTTACTTATAATTATAAAGAAGACATTTGAAGTAATATCCATGTGGAGACTGACATTTTAATGATGTTCTTTTCAGACATTTTCTTGTTTTTTCTCACCATATATAGCACTATATTCTTATATATGATAATTTTATCCTCTTCTTTCCTGTCAGCTAGGTCTTCTAGATATTTCCTCATGTGGATAAATAAGCCTGTGTCATCTCTGGTGAATGAAGTTTATGCTTTTGGTTGGATATGCTATAACTTCCATTGATTAGGAGTGGTTTCCAGTTATTCATGCTTATAACATGGTTTCAATAGACTTCTTTTTATATCTCTGTATGCATATTTTTTCAGTTACCACTACATTAAAAAATTCCTGAAAGTGGCTTCACCAGATCAAAAGATAAACAAACACACACACACCCATGTACATGTGCATCATATATATGTGTGTGTATACACGTTATGTATATTTTGCTATTAATTGCCATCTGGAAAAATATACCTATTTATGCTTCTTAGAATACTTTAAAGATAGTATAATCCACAACGTTTTGTGTCATTGACCTTTATAAAATGAAAAAATCATTCTCCCCAAATTGCCTTAGTATTCCTCTGTAGAACAACTTGACTCCAGATCATGAAGGTCAAGACATCAAACTCCATGAATTAATAGCCATCTCCCATATTTGAGATACTATCATTGGCATAATAGAATACTGAGAAAGAAATCAAATCTGGATGGGTTATTTTTTGACAAGTTGCTAGGTTCCTAATCAGATTTTAGCTTCTTTTAAATGTTGTTGGTACAGGAACTTGTTTCCACATTAATTTCCTCTAGAACATCTATTCAAAGGCCAGTCACTTAGGAAGTTTTCTTCAGCAGGTCTAGTCATGCTAGAGGGATACATTTGACAAACACAAAAAATCCATTTCATTCATGTGAAATTTCTTGCTGGGGGCAAAACTACTGTTAATGAATGTGAGAATCAGAACAAGAACAATAGAATTTGGTATGTGTGCCTTCAATCATGTATGAGGGGGAAACCAGGATTGTGATTAGTGTGTTTTTATAACATTATTCGCTTAAAAATATGATATTATAAGTAAAAGATATATGGTGCATAACAACAGATGATATGCATAGCATATCTCTTTTATTTTTCTAGGAAACAGCATTGTCTAACAACCAAAGGCAGTTGTGGCAGAAGCTTTGTCACAAGCTCGGTGGTTACTATTTCCCTTTCAGAAACAGATCCTGGCTTCATCTAGCAATTTCTCAGGATCAAGCATAGAGGAAAATGATCTCAACCCATAAATGCCTATTAAACTCAGGGAGTCAGAGCAACAGACAAAAAGTTCATGCACACTGGATTTTCTTGCTAAGTTTATGTACTTTCTCCCTAATTAATTCAGACTTTTTTTTTTTTTTTTTTTTTTTTTTGCTACCTACCAAATATACAAAACACTCCTGACCACCAAACAGAGAGGGAGTCGTGTAGATGGTTAAATGTAAGCCTGCTCAGGTAAAATCAATTAGCACTAATTATCAGAATCTTTCATTTTTTAAACCCACCTTATCATTGAGGTGTTTAAAGGTCTGAGAACTGCAGATGAGTGACTGCTTGTCATGGTTCTGGGAGGTAAGTGGTCAATTAGTAAGCCGGCGTTTGGCCTCCATGGGCAAGGATGCGGTGACCTTTCCTTCAGGGTGATTTTCCATCTCTCTCTGACTCTGCAAAAATACATTCTCTCCCGGTGCCTTGAATTGCATGCTTAAAGTCTGTTATTTCTGATTCTGTTTGCAGTCTTACCCTTTTCTGAGTGAAGGAAGGTCAAGAGATTTTGGCCTTTTTTGCCCTAGAGGGTAAAGGTGAAGGAAGAGGGAGTGTGAAAAGTTGTCAGGGAGCTACAAAGCAGGGAGGAATCAGCCTCTGTGAAAGGGTACTTAAAATGCCACAGCATTAGGATTCGTATGTATGACTCCCTAAGTCCACTTTGATGAAGATGAAAATACTATTGATTTTGATTTCTTTCTCTCTATTTTTTTCTGGGATGCAGCAGTTTAATGATAATGATAACTCATTAGTTGGTGATAATTTAATACATTAAATAGCTATTTTATATCAAAATAAAAATGTAAAGATCAGTCATCTTTTTGTCATATAAACAGAAACTGATGATAATATCTCAAACAGACTGAAACCTTAAAAAAACTTTCTCTGTCAATGATTGGGTCTGTTCTTTCTCCTCCCCAGAAGTCAGGTTGTGAGGACGCAGCGATGGAACAGGTCAGTGCTCTGTCCCTCTGTCTCTCTTGCTCTGAGCAGACATTTGATATCTGTTTATTGAAATAATTGGTGAACTTTTGCAAATGGGAACAAGTCCTGGGGTCATTTTCCAGCTACTTATATGGTTGTACTCTTCCACAGCATGTAATTATCTCAGCAGCTAATGAAAGCTGTGGCTCTTCTTGCATAAAAACATATATACAAAATATCTGGGGTCTCAAGGGCCCCTTGAAGTTCATCCATGAACTGCAGCATAAGAACCCTGGTTGCAGAGTAAGTCCCTGAGAGTGAACAGCAGACACTGTGTAGACCTACTTCACTCTGACTGAAAGGCATACGTGAGCTATGGCATTGATATGTTTCATTCTTCCCCAAGTCTCCACACTGATAACAATATCAGCACCTTTTCTGCTTTACTGAATATCTGACCAGAGACTTCTGGGATATACAATGGCTGTAAATAATGGCAGTATATTACTTCAAGTTACCCTCTCCTAATTTTTCCCTGCCAAGCGAAGTTGCTGTGCAGGAGCCAGCATCCCCTTGTAATTTCTTGAATTCTAAGCCTCTGCCATCAGGCTAATCTTTATATGATTCTGATTGGATATGAACATTTCTCCACTTGTTTTGTTCACAAATACTTATGAGCACCCTATGCATCCCATTCTGTATACTAAGTACAGGGGATAAAAAAAGTGACCATAAGAGACACCTTACACAATTTTCCCTAACCCTAAGGGAAAATTGACATCTGTAATGACCACTGGTTTGGGATTTGTAGAGCCAGAAAATAATTATCTTACAATTTACTGATTAATGGTCTACCCTAACTTTGTGAATACAGCTCATTAGGAGGAATTCTTACTTTATCATGACAAGCACCCCCACTGTGTTGCCTGGTCTTGAAGGCTGCAGGCATCATTCTAATTTTACTGTATTAGACATTCCACCAGATTCTGTGAGTACATACCTTATACATAGTAGCACTCTGCAGATATGTGCTGATTGATCAAAGATAAATAATTTTTCCACTGGCATTTTCATTTGATCTGGCATCTCAGCCCAATGGTTAGTTTCTAAATTTAGATTCTATATTCTTAGATGAATTGAGTGCATGAGTAGAGGAAATGGAACTGGCTTAGGAATAAAATCTGGTTTTGAGGTTAGTGTAGCAGTCTTACCTCCGACCAGAGCCAATTGACTGTAAAGATGATCAGAAACGCTAACTCAGGAAAATATTTTTGGGTGTTATTAAACATAGTTTTAGACATTTTATTGAAATCAAGGAGCTTCCAGTTTCTGCTGCTACATGGAAGGTGCTTGGAAGTCATCAGTTCCAAGGAAAAAAACTGAATAAAGAGAAAGTCAGCAACTTGACCTAGATCTATCAGATAATTAAGGTCACAGGGCAAACTCCTACTCTGCAAACTGGAGAGACAGGCAGAGAGATACAGAAAATCACAGCATGGAGGCAAGAGAAGGAGCAGAAGCAGTCGCTGAAGCTTGAATCTGTAGAATCATTTTAAGATTGATGAGCTGGTAGGGAATCCATGTAGACGAGGTTGGGAGTTCATTTGGAAGGGACCCAGTCTTAGTGGCCACCCACTTTCGTGAGTTTATCTACAGGATCCCTACCAGGTCCTCACAGTGAATATCTGAAAAAAATGCCCTGGAGCTCCAGGCAGAGAGAGGGGAAAATAAACTATTTTAAAATACACCTAGATTTTCTGTTGTCTTCAATAAGGCCTCCCCTCACTGGAAATTATTTAAACTAAGCCTAACCTACTATGTTTTACCAAAGCCTAATTGCCTGGAGAAAGATAAACATGCAACTCCTCCCATGTCCAGCTTTTGACACAGGGGATGGTAATTCAAACTCACTAAAAAGACTGAGACCTAATAGAGGACCCTAGAATGCGAGTCCCCTCCCACCACACATTGCCACCACATCACCGCTCTCATGAACAGTAACACTTGATTACAAGTAAATGAGCTGCAGCCTCAGGTCCCACTTACAATGTCTCTAGGGACGCTCAAAGATGATATGGTAACAAAAACAAAGGCCCTAAGGAGATTTTAGCCTATAAAAACACAACTACAGCGATCAGTAAATGCAGCCTAACTCCCAGCCAGATTACCATCAAAACACACACTAAAGCCTTGTCTACCTCAATTCCTACTTCCCAGAATGTCATATAAAATCACGTGGAATTCTCAAAGCAGGTAGAAAGCATAGAACAGAGACAAACCAAGCATCAGTTTTGCCAAACTCAAATATGGCAGAGTCTTTGGAACGATCAGTCCAGGAATATAAAATAACTATGATTCATATTCTAAGGATTCTAAAGGGAAAAATGGACAACATGCAAAAAGAACCAGGAAAGGAATCAGTGAGCTTAAAGGTATGTCAATAGAAACTTGAACATCTCTTCAGAAACAATGCAAACAAGAAGAGAGGGGACTACAATATTTGTAGTGTTAAGAAAAAAAAAAAGTGCCAAACCCATCAACCTAGAATTCTGTATCCAGAATAATTATCTTTTAAAAGTGAAGGAGAAATAAAGACATTCTCACACAAGGAAAAATTAAGGGAATTTGTTACCAACAGATTGTCCCTGCAAAAAAAAAAAATGTTAAAAGAAGTTCTTCAGAGAAAAAGAAAATGGTATAGGTCAGAAACTCAGATATACATAAAGAAAAAAAGCGTTAGAGAAGAAATAAATGGAGGTAAAAGAAAATCTTGTAGTTTCCTTATTCTTAATTGATCTGACAGATAACAGTTTATCCAAAATAATAATAGCAACAATATTGGCAACCATAATGTGGATAAGTAAAATGAATTACAGCAATGTTACAAAGGATAGGAGAGAGGAATTGGGAATACTTTCTTATAATATACTTGCGCTGCTTGTAAAGTGGAATAGTATTATTTGAAAGTAGATTTGAGTTAGTCATAAATATATATTGCAAACTCTAGGTCTACCACTAAGAAAATTTTAAAAAGAAGTATAATTTATATGCTAAGGAGAGAAAATGGAATCCTTTAAAGTGATGGCTCAATTAAAACCAGAAAAGACAGAAAAAGAGTGGAAGGCCCCCCCAACTACCCCCCTAAAAAGAAAAAAGAACAGGCCAATATATAAAACCCAGTTACATGTAGAGAAGATATTAATCTATTTCAACACTTTATATTAGAATCTTTTAAAAAAGATATTAATCTATATCAACTTTAAAAGGCCAATAATCTAAATGTGCCGATTAAAAGACAGAGACTTCCACAAAGGATTAAAAAATAAGATTCATCTCTATGTTGTCTGAAGAAATATACTCTAAATGTAATGACACAAATAGACTAAATATAAAGAGAAGGAGAAAGGTATGATGCTAACACTAATCAAAAGAAAGATACAATGGGTATATTAATTTCAGTTAAAGCAGATGGCAGAGCAAATAAGATTATCAGGGATAAATAAGGGCATTATGTAATAATAAAGGGTGTCATTTTTCCAGTAAGACATAACAATTCTGTCGAATAACAGAGTACCAGTTTACATAGAGGAAAACTGACAGGATTGCATGGAGAAATAGACAAATTCACTATTACAGTTGGAAACCACAACACCCCCATCTGCAATTGACAAATCTAATGGAAAATCAGTAAGGACATAGCTGAACTGATCACCATCATAAATCAACTGGACCTAACTGACATTTGTAGACTAATTCATCAAGCAACAACAGAAGACACATTCTTCTCAAGCTTATGTAAAACATTCAGATAGACCACATTCTGGGCCATAAAACAAACCCAAACAAAATTTAAAAGAACAGAAAATCATACAAAGAGAACACTCAGACTTTAAAAGTACTAAAGCAGAAATCAGTAACAAAAAGATAGATTGAAAAATCTGAAAATCCTGGAAGATAAGAAAACACACTTCTAAATAACGTATAGATCAAATAACTCTCAAGAGAAATTTTAAAATGTTTTGAACTAAATGAAAATACAACCTATTAGAATTCATGGAATGCAGTGAAAACAGTACTTAGAGAGAAATTTATTGAAATGAATACCTAAATTAGAGAAGAAAGATCTAAAATCAATAATCTAAGTTTCCACCTTAGGAAGCTAGAAAAAAAGAGAGTAAATTATATCCAAAGTAAGAAGAACATAAATAATAAAAATCAGAGCAGAAATAAATGGAATTAAAAACAGAAACACAATAGAGAAAATCAACAAAGCTAAAAGCTGGTTTTCTGAAAAGATCAACACAATTGATAAAATCTTAGCCAGGGTGACCAAGAAAAAAAGAGAGAAAATATGGATTACTAGTATCTAAATAGGCTATATATATTAAATAGATTAAATTAAAAAATTATAAGCCTTTCAAAACAAAGCACCAGGTCCAGATGTTTTTATTGTGGAAGTCTACCAAACATTTACAAAAGAATTGATGCTAATTCTCTACGAAAAATAAATAAATAAAGCAGACAGAAAACTTTCTAACTCATTCTATGAGGCTGGAATTACCCTAATACCAACACTAGACAAAGATATTACAAGAAAGAAAAACTACAGATTAATATCTCTCATAAACCCACATGTAAAAATTTTTAACAAAATACTTAAAATTGAATTCAAGAATGTATACAAAGAGCTATACACCATGAATAAATGACATTTGTTCCAGGTATGCAAGGTTGGTTCAGTGTTCAAAAATCAATTATTGTAATTTATCACATCAATAGACCATAGAAGAAAAAGTATATGATGGTGAGAAACTAGGTAATTCCTTCCTAAGAGTGGGAACAAGGCAAGGACATCATCTCTCACCACTCATATTCAACATCATATTGAAAATTGTAGCTAATGCAATAAGACAAGAAAATGATAAGACAAGAAAGATAAGTAGATAAAGAAATTAAATAAAAATCAAAGTTTGCAAAACTTTCCTATGGCACAATAAAATTATCAAGTACACATAAAATATTTTTAAAAATACACACATACAGAAACTGTAAAGATTTTTCAACCTTCTCATCTTTTATCATATTTATGTTTAGATAAATTATTTTTTTCTCAAAAATTTACCAAAGGGACATCTTTGAATATTTTCTCAAAAATAATTAGAAAGCTACTGAGGTGTGTATGTGGGTATGTGTTTAATAGGTTTAATAATTAATATTTAATTAAATACTTTAATAGGTTTAATTTCCTTTAAATAAAAGAGGTCTTTCTATAACTCCAAATATTTACCAAACACTTAAAATTTATTAGTCAGACGATTTTGGCATTATTCAAGTTGCCTTTGACTGAAGACAACAGAAACCAATTTGAGCTTGCTTAAGCAAGAGAAGGAAGCTTACTGCGGATCAGAACGCACATTCAGTGAAACAGCTGAAACTCGGGAATGGAACCTAGCACACAAGAGAAGTTCAGCATCCCTGCATTGCTAGTGTCTCATCTGATTCCTACTTTATTTTATTGTATTTTTTGCTCTGCAGACCCCGTTTTGATTTTTTTTACTTCATGTGTGAAATAGGGATTCCCCCACTTTCAGTTCCTGAATTTACACCATATACACATTACTAGTCTAGTCACATGCAGAAACCAATTAACTATGTTATGAATCTCAATTCGATGGACTACCAGAAGAAATACAAATGGCCACTATAAACATGAATAGTGCTCAATATCATTCTTCATGAAGGAAATGCAATTAGATACCACTTTATAGCGACTAAAGTGACTAAAATGATGAAGACCGATAACACTTAATGTTGTTGAATATGTCCAGCACTTGCAACTTGAATATAATGCAAATGAGAATATAGAATTACTTTGGAAAGTTGATGAGCTGCTTTGGTCAATGAAGTGTTTTTAAAAAACATAACAATCCAACTCTAGATATTTTCTGAAGAAAAGTGATGACATTTGTCTACATAAAGATGCATTTAAGCATGTTCATAGCACTCTCTGTTTTCTTTTTGCATAGTAGCCTCAAACTGTATACAATCTAGATACCTGCTGATAGGAGCATAAAGAAGCTATGGTTTGCTCATTCCACAGAACGTTGCTCAGCAGCATGCAGGAATGACTACTAACATGTACAGCAATGTCAACAAATCTCAGAAATATTATGCTGAATTAAAAAGCCAGACAAGAAAGAATCAGCATTATTTTATTTATGTGAAGGCCTAGAACAAGCAAAGCTAATCTGTGCTGATAAAAATCATAGAGGTGATTGTGGATGGCAGGAGGTTGACTGGAAAAAGGCACAAGGAAGTTTTATGAAAAGATGGAAATGTTTTATATGTTGACTTGCATCTTAACTACACAGGTAATGCATTTGTGAAACTTATCAATCTGTATATTTAAGAGCTGTGCATTTTGCTGTATATAAATGATATTTTGATAAATAAAAGTAAGCAACATACCATTGAACCATATTAAATTGCTTATTTTTAGCTACTTTTAGCTACAAAAATGGCAATTTTATATGGTCCAACCTACTAATAACTTTTGTCTCTGAGAAAAATGTGAAAATTGTTTTTGAGGCTTTTTGTACAACTGCTTTAGAGCAGATGGGAGAATAAGAGGTAACCTGGGAAAAGAATAAACCATGTACAAGGAGCATGTCCTAGGAAGGTCTATTGTCCCTTCCTTACTGGTGTGTGCACATGTGTATGCATGCATGCATGTGTAATAGCACATGCATTTATGTGTGTACATTGCATTTGTGGTGTGGTGGAGGGCACCAAATAGGCCTTTCCACAAGAGACAGGTGTTGAGCTTGTGACAGATTGGACAATGTATCTGCATTAACTGGCTTTATTTACATGGCATTTTGCTCAGTCAATTTATGGCATTCTTCTGAGCACCTGGATCTGGTTGTTCTGTGTAAAAATGGTTTTCATTCTGAAAATCACAAAACCCACTTTTGCTTGGAATATGGTTTTCTACTGGCTGAGATTTATTTTAATGCTGAAAAGCTGGACCCAATTTATTGTGAGTTTTCAGCAAATCCTTCTCAGATTGCCAGGAATCCCACTGTTTGAATGCACATGTGGAAAAATATTGAGACTGAGCTGTTGAAATGTGTTGGATTATTGAGAAACTGAAAATAGTAAATAGTTAATTGAGTAGAAAATAGGTTGGGCAAGGCTTTATGAGCTAGAGAGAAAAGTTGATAGACTGGACCCTGGAACCACACATATGAGAGAATTTATATTGTTGAAACTCAACTCAATGGCCTGTAACTGCTGTGGGTCAGTTGTGAGTGTGGCCAGAGCCTTGGGAAGACATTCTGAGCACATGTGCTCAAATGACCACTGAAGATCCTGCATGAACAATCCTTTCTCTACCTGTGACCGCCACCCAATTTTGCTGATTGAAAATTAACCCATAATAGCATAACCTCATAGTGCTATGTCAGTTGGTCATGTTGTCCTGTCTGTGTTCAACTGTGAAGAAGTCTTCTTCCGGGCAACACAACAGAGATTCCTATTCTGAAATATAGTTGAATGCTTTATAGCTTTAGATAATTTTGGATTATAAAACCTGTTGGAAGTCCTTTATGGAAAAAAGAAAGCCGTAAACAATGAAACAATGAAAAATTAAGAAGGAAATAGTAAACCACTTTCCAATGAAACATATGAGTAATAACAATAGCTAACAATTTTATAACAATGATAATTGGCTAGGGAAAGTTCTAAGCACTTTAGATACATAAAATCATGTAATCAGAAATTCTAGTAATATTGGTACTAATATTATCTTCTTTTTACAGCATATAGACTGAGTCACCAAGATTTTTAAGGACTTGTCCAAGATAGCACAATTACTCAGTGGCAAACACAGGAAGTTTGGCTTTATATGAGCCTCTTTTGATTATTCTATAGCAATTTCAGCATAGCTCTGTAAATTGCTGAACTGGAGTTTGATTTATATTCACATGATAATACACTGACTGAAATACATATGTATGGACATGTGCACATACATGTAGTTCTACATATGCATGCACAGGCATCCACATGGTCACACACATACACAACTTCTTAAGGGTCAAAGTTTCACAAGAGAAAGGGTAGCAACGCTGGAGTCAGATCTGAGACTGAATCCTGGTCCTACCTTTTCCAGCTGTGCACATCACTTAAACTCTGCCCCTCAGTGTTTCTCATATGGAATATGAGTTTAATGATGGTTTCCTTGAAGGATTAAGGAGCCGAAGCTGGAGCTAGTCATTAAAAACCCTGGTATTTTTTACTATTTTGTTCTTAATATCTTATTAAGAACAATTTTCTTTTTTTGGTGACTAAGAAAGAATTGTTCTCTAGACATGGCTTATTAGAGTTGGGGCCTCCATTCTGATTTTTCTCCCCAAATTATCCTGTTTCTGTCTTTGCCCTTTTCTCTGCTAGGCTACTAGACGTATTTGTGGCTGTCTCTCAGACCTCAGAATTTGAAATCTCTCTTCAATTTCCTGCTGTTACCTGCTTGAGTTTCATTTATAAAGAGTGGGGTCAGCAAGAAAATGGACTTATTAACCACATTCTCTGGTGCTGTACCAATTCTCCTTAAAGCTTCCCAGCATGGCCTGGCTTGTCCTCAGAGTCAGGTGGTTCAAGGGGGAGGGGGAGCTGGGGAGGCTGTGGCAAAAACTAGGCCAACCTCAAAACAAAAACTCTCACAGAAACCTTTGCTTGAGCATCTAAAATCTCTAGTTTTAATACTGAATTCCACAGTTTCTTGGGTCCTGTTATGGAAATTAGGCACATCTTCTTTTCGGATATTTTACATTTTGGTACTATCATTGGAAAACAAAGCAAAGCAAAGCTAGACACAAAAGCCCCCTTTTCCCTCATTGCTTCTGATAATTGCATTGTTATTTTGAAACTAGAGAGTGACATTTGATTTCCTGTTAACTGTTTTTCTGCAATGTTTTGGAATTTTACCTTTTGAACAAGGTTGTGGCCTGGAACAAAATTTGGCCTGTGAGTAGCCCTAAAATAACAGGTGGCTCTAAGTATTTCAAAACCAAGGTTCCTAATCACAATCGTCTTCTTTATGTTTATACTATTTCTACAGCATAGATCTTGTTACATTGACTGTAGAGAGGCACAAAAAATCTTATAAGCCTTCCATGATTTCTCCTTGCTGAGTTAATAATTTCTTTCTCTATTTCTAGAGCTTATTTGTATTAAATCCTTTATTATGGTCTGCCTGTGTCAGAGCTATCTATCCATTTATTCATTTTTCTACCTGTCCATATATCTGTATTTATCTATCTATCTATCTATCTATCTATGTATCTATCTATCTATCTATCTACCTACCTACCTGCCTGCCTATCTATCCATACATCTCTCAATACACCTGTTTATCCACCTGTCTATCTAGCTGTCTGTCATCATCTATCGGTCACATTCCTATTTGTTCTACTAATGTGTGGTTTTCTGGGAGAGCAGGGGGCAGAGCACATGCCTTCTTCTTCTTCTTTTCTTTTTTTTTTTTTAATTAGGTCTCACGGACACCAGCTCAATGTTTTATAAACAGTAGTGCTTTAAAATACTTGTTCTTTTGGTTGCTTTGAATCGAAATAAACACATGTAAAAAACAATAATTTAGACTTTCACTGAATACTTTTGTACCTGTCCTTTCCATCTCTTATCTCCGACAACAGAACACCTTCTTACATACCACTTTCAGTACTATAGTGCAAAGAGATCATCCAAAAAAATCAGTGGGAGGCGATGAGTTGGGAAAATGCCAGCTGGATAGTGTGAGGTGAAACATAGCTCTAAAATTTCAACATATCTTGGTTAGAACAATGAAAATTATTATGCCCAAGACATTTCAGGAAGGAAGGAATATGGCTGTAAAAACAAGACCAAAAATTGTTACGTTTATGAATTTCAGTGCCAATTGTGTTTGTTGATATAATAAACACATTTAAAAAAATATTTTACTTTACTTTAAGTTCTGGGATACATGTGCAGGTTTGTTACATAGATATATATGTGCCATGGTGGTTTACTGCACCTATCAACCCATCATCTAGGTTTTAAGCCCCGCATGCACTAGGTATTTGTCCTAATGCTCTCCCTCCCCTTTCCCTCCAGCCCCTGACAGGCCCTGGTGTGTGATGTTCCCCTCCCAGTGTCCCTGTGTTCTCATTGTTCAACTCCCACTTATGAGTGAGAACATGCGGTGTTTGATTTTCTGTTCCTGTGTTAATTTGCTGAGAATGATGGCTTCCAGCTTCATCCATGTCCCTGAATAAGCACATTTTTATTTTCTGTGTTCTTAAAGGAAGCATTATATCTGAACAAATCAGCATTGCTACAAGATGGAAGGCTTTTC
This sequence comes from Gorilla gorilla gorilla, assembly GCF_029281585.2. Classification (NCBI taxonomy): domain Eukaryota; kingdom Metazoa; phylum Chordata; class Mammalia; order Primates; family Hominidae; genus Gorilla; species Gorilla gorilla. The sequence continues at coordinate 59,540,923 of NC_073230.2, forward strand.
TTTGGAAGAGCAACATTCAATTGCAGTGGCTTTGAATGCCTCTTTTTTTTTTTTTTTTTTTTTGACAGTCTCTCTCTGTCGCCCAGGCTGGAGTTCAGTGGCACGATCTCAGCTCACTGCAACCTCTGCCTCCCGGGTCAAGCAATTCTCCTTCCTCAGACTCCTGAGTAGCTGGGATTACAGGCGTGCACCACCACGCCTGGCTAATTTTTTTGTATTTTTAGTAGAGACGGGGTTTCACCATGTTGGTCAGGCTGGAGCCACTGCGCCCGGGCTGAATGCCATTTTTGCCTGATTGCCTTGATTTCAGATCATCGCTTGCTGCCACACTTGAGGCATCTGCATATGAATCTCACATGTAGTTGAGAAATCATGGATGTGGCAACTGTGAGTGTTTGAAGAAGTGAAGCATTGCTGTACTCACAAAATGCCATGGTGAGGCATTTGACTTTCTGATTTATAGTTACAGTAATGAGGATTCCAAGTGTGATTTTCTGAGCCAGGTTTGAGGCCATCTTCTCATTCATTTTTGTTGACAGTCACCAATCGTTAGCCTGGTGCTTGTCTGCCACCTACTAGATAAATATTTGTTGAATATAACAGAATTAAAGCAATGGGCATTGATGTGCCAGACCTAATACTAGATGCCAGAAAGTAGAGAGATAAGTTTGTTGTTAAATGCAAATGAAAGTGCTACCTAATAGGTACACAGAATCAAGCAGAGACATTCTCCGTGAATTTTGAATGTTAAAGAGGAATAATCTCTGGGGAATGGGAAAGGACTTTTCACTGTATTAGCAAGCATGGGCAGAGACATCACTGTGTGGAGGAGCAGGGTGTTTCAGGGAGGAGGGAGAATTTTAGCCATTGGTTATAGCATGGTGTAGAGAGTGTGGCCACATGGAAAAGAGGTATAATCTAGTGGCCAAATTGTGTTTCAGTTCCAGGTTTGGGTTTTTCTCCTGAAAGTGACAAGGATCAATTGAAGCATGGGCATGCAGAAACATGGGCTGGGATGCTTTCTCTCTAGATCAAGCTTGTCCAACCCATGGACTGTAGGCCTCATGTGGCCCAGGACAGCTCTGAATGTGGCCCAACACAAATTCATAAACTTTCTTAAAACATTATGAGGTGTTTTTTTGCAATTTTTTTTTTTTTTTTAGCTCATCAGCTATCATTAGTATTAGTGTATTTTATTTGTGGCCCAAGACAATTCTTCTTCCAAGGTGGCCCAGGGAAGCCGAAAGATTGGACACCCCTGCTCTAGATGGTGAAAAGATTACCCAGGGCTGAAACAAAGAGAAGGTTGTCTCTATGGGACTTCCAGTTCTCTGCTGTCAGAACAGATGCATCTGTGGTGCCACAGTGTGTCTCTCACTTTTGCAACCCATGGGCAGTAGCCAGCAGCTTCTACCACAAGTTACAGTGAGACAGAATCAGTGGGAGAAAATTTTTTTTCCAAGTGTTTATTATAAAATGTTTCAAAACTGCAGAAAAGTTGAAGAAATAATAAAACAAACACCCATTTACTTACCATCTAGCTTCAACAATTATTAAAATTTTGCTGTATATGCTTTATTTTCTTTGTGTATGTAAATTACCTGGACTGTAATTTATTTTTTTCTTGTATCTCCTTTATTTTCCAGAAACTTGAAATTAAACCTAAAGACCTTATTAGACTCAAATCACATATTTTTGGCAAGAAAATCGTATTGTTCATGCTATCAATTGCCTTTTGTGTTATATGAGAAGGTAGGTGATAATAAATTATCCTTTGGACTTACTTGTTTCTTGGAGCATTTCTTTGATTTCTGGTCCAAAATATCCAAAGTTTATCTTGTAATTCTCTTGCTTGATTCCTGTTAGTAAGGAATATTATTTAGAAGCCAAGATCTGAATTGATTGATATTGGGATGACAGTGCTTCTACGTTCATTGTATGGAGCTAGGAAATATGTGTATGTATATATATATATGATATATATACAAATACATATATATAATTTATATAAGAAAAATAATATATACATATTCATATTTCCAATTAAAATTTAACCAAGTAGTATATTTTGTGGAATTTCTTTGATATTGTCTCCTTCTTACACTGAAAAATCTGGGTATTTCACATATTGCCATTTTTACATAATCATCACAATATGCATATTTTAAAAATTATAATATTAATGCTACTATTAAAATCACCAAAAGAGGCTTTGCTTTCTTTGCACTTTTCCTTGTATCCTGAGTATATCCCTCTAAGAATGTATACATATGCAGTCAGAGCATTCTGTTACACAACATCTTGAAATCATTATTTTCTATGTGATTATATGACCAAGTTCATAGATGTAGATTCATTTGTTTCAGTTCGTTTTTTAATTTTATAGTTTTCTCTTTTCCGTTTTGATCTAAAGTGATTTTTTGATCACATAAAATATTGCATTCAAAACAAGGTATACTCAGACACTCAGAGAAGTTTCATTCCCATCCCTTTACCCTCCACCCCACTGACTCCCATGCTATTTCCTTCTTCACTTACCCAGAATTTCTTTTTGCAAAAATACATCACTAGGTGTATTTGTACTTTTATTTCTACTACAACACTGAAAGGATTCAATATTCACTGCTGTGCACTTTAAAATACAGTCTGGGACTATCTCTATTTCAATACATAGAAATTTTGCTCATTTTTTCTTACAGCTGAGTGATATGTCATTGTGTGAATATACCACATATACAAGCAGTTCCTTAACTAAAGGCATTTGAATTGTTTCCTGTCTTCTGCTTTGTAAACTGTGACACAGAACACGACCTTGCTCATATAATGCTTCATATTTACAGAATATACCATCTGGGTAGATTCCTAGAAGGTGGATTTCTGGTTCAAAGTGTTTCTGTGGTGTGTGTGTGTGTGTGTGTGTGTGTGAGAGAGAGAGAGAGAGAGAGAGAGGGAGAGAGAGGGAGAGATTTTTATAGATACTGCCAAAATATCCTCTATAAGACTTATTCTATTATACAATATATGACTATGCCTGTTTCATCATAGCTTCATCATGAGTTTTGTCAAACATCTGGAAGTTTTACTGATTTGATGAATGAGAATTGGATCTAAATCTAATTTTCACTTGTATTTTTCTTATATTTATTAGGAGTAAATTTGATACCTTCTGAACTTGTTTCTTGTATATAGATTTGCTGATTATTAATCTACAGTGGGTAAACATTTAAGAAACTGAGCAGATGGCTGCGAAACATCTAACTGGAGCTTTTGAAAATCTCATGGTTCTAAAAGACAAAATTATGTTTCAGGACCAACTCAGGGAAGAAGTTCATTGGTACAAACCCCACACCATGGGACCCCTGGAGGACTATACCTTAGAAGCAGGGATGAAAGAAAGGTAGATTGAGCCTTTAAAAGTCTGAAAACTGACCTCAGGCCAAGGCACCCCTGATGGGATTAAGGTGATCTGTTCTAACCCCAGTAACTTGCCAAAAAAAAAGTAGAGGTAATGCCCAGTCATCACCACTATGCAATATATTCATGTAACACAACTGTACCTGTACCCCTTAAGTCTATAAAAATAAAAATAAGTAAAAAAAGAATAGCTAACATTTTGTCCTTTATGTTTATGAGGCTTATAATCTGGCAAAGGAGTCATTAAAGTAATAAAAAAAAAACCCAGCAACACAATGTTTTAGAGTTTATAATTGAAGACAGCATTGATCCTAGGATAGCACAGGGACACTGATTAAGGTCCATCCTGGAGGAAGGGGTTTTCTTCATTGACTCTTATGGGAGATGATATTTGAGATAAATGATAAGGCATGGAAGAAAGTCGCTAGGTAAATGAGGGATTTCTGTGTGCTTGGGCTGCAGGAAGACAGAGAAGAGATTGACAAAGGCAGCTAGGTGTGAAATTGTGGATTAGGACAATGGCAAGAATTTCAGTGTCTTGAAGCTTGCTCAGCACATGGGCAAGTATCAGGACATGAAGTGGGACAGGAATTAAGTATTTTTCTTTACCTTGAATGATTTTAAGGAAGATAGTCATAAGGTTAGTGCACTTTAGAAATGTGACTCTGGCCACTGTATAAGGGTTATGAGTCAGCTAATAAAGAGGTAGTTTCAGTTGTGAATATAAACTACGGTGGGAGACAGAATTGTGGACACCCAAGAATTAAAGAAGCCTTAGTTTTTATCTCACTTTATCTTCATAACGACTGTAGGGGTATTAACTATTAGAGATTCAAATACTAGGTTATAAGTTTAGATATGTTTAGGTATATAATAAATGCAGCTTTATTTGTTCCGTATTTAGTTTCAAAATACTTTGAATCCCTTTCCACTAGTACGGGAGATGTAATTTCAGTTAATTGGGTAAAGTCTGGTAACGGCTCATTCCTGGCATCTGCCGCAGCCTTTCAGCTGAGGGCATTAGGTTCTAGGCAGTTGTTCCTTCTTGGGGCATAGGGACGTTGTCTCTCTTTTCTAAGCTGAAATCCTTTGCAGCATTCTCACTCCTTGTCAGTCCCTGGCAGGTTTGCAGGGGTCACATCCAGACCTTTGTGTCTTATGCCTGGACCTCAAGTTTTAAAACTTCAAAGCCAGTATTTGTCTGTTTTATTTAGTTCTTTACCATCCATTTTGGAAAAGCATTTCCTGGAAGCAATGGATGCCTCATGGTCTAGTTCCCGAGTTGGCGTTACTACAGGGTAACAGGAAATACTGAAGGAAAACATGTCAGTTGATATTCCAGAATTTTAAATTGACACATTTTTGTCTCCATATTTACATGTGAAGAGTCAACACTTAACGAGATGACTGTCAGCAGTCAAAGATGTGAGGAAGGACTGAGAGGACAGATTTGATGTTTAGATTTCACATCAGAATATATGTGGTTGGGGGAAGAGGTATTTGACTTGAATAAGAAGCTAATGTGAATAGAAAGCCAGGTTGCAAAAAATACATAAACAAGTAATTCAACCAAATTGCCTTTCAGAATCAAAATGGAGGGGTGAGGAACTGTGTAAGTTGATAATTATGTTGCTATGGTTCCTTTTCCTGATTGGAACAATGCTATTGAAGAGTTGGTTATTTTAAGTTGACATCTGGTAACATTTAATTTATTGGGAAAAGAACTTGGTTTGCATTCAGATGTATATTTTAAAATCATAACTTCTATTGCATTTTGGTGTAGGTATGCAAATCAAAATTAGAAATTAGTTGTTTACTGTGTTAGACTTCTTGAAAGTAAATATATGCACTTTTCAAGAAAACAATGCTGGGTATTTGGCATATTTGAGAAGATTATCCTAGAGGTAGTAATGGAAACATCATCAGGTTGGGAGTGGGACAGAACTATGGCCATGTAATGTTTCCACCGCCTACTAAGCATGCAGCCAAGACTAAGCTAATTAAACTCCTTGAACCTTACTTTTCTAATTTATGGAGCAGTATAACGTTCTTTTACATGCAATAGGATGTGCAATATTCTGACGAGACTCTGTTTCCATTATCCTAGACTGCCATTCCCGTGGTTACAGCTATTGAAATGACACCCATAGAAAACAGAAGAAAATAATTAGCTTCCACTCATTTCCAAACCCAGTACTGTGAGTTAAAAATTAACCACAAAGCATAAATGTATTTTTGTATGATACATCCTAAAGAATATTTAAAGGCATTCTGACTTTGCTATTAAATTTATCTTGTGGTGGAAAAATCTTTCCTTCCCACACACAGTGGCTTGCATTACTTTGTTAAATGTACACTTATTGAACCCTTTCTTGGCACATTGAAAGCTACACTTATTGAACCCTTACAGGGCACACTGCGAATCTTGGGGGAATGGCACTTCAAGTGACATTGTGCCAAGTAGGAGATATTATAAGACATAAGAGCAGTGCCATGCCAAGCCAAATAGGAGTCTGAGACAAAAAGAAAATCAATAATACTGAGCCAGGCTTTATTTAAAATTTTTTTATATTTTGTTTATTATGATGGCTGTTTTTATGGGCCATCTTAAGTTAACTTAACTGGGCCACAAAGTGCCCAGGTATTTGTTTAAATACTATTCTGGGTGCTTCTCTGGGGATGTTTTGGGATGAGATTAACGTTTAAATTAGTAGACTAAGTACAGAAGATTGCTCTCTCTAATGTGGGTGCGCTTCATCCAATTGCTTGAAAGCCTGAGTAGTACAAAAAGACTGACCTTCCCCAAGTGAGAGGACATTCCTCTTGCCTAATAGCCTCAGATTGGAACATCAGCACTTTTCCTGCCTTCAGATCTGAACTAAAACATTGGTTATCCATGGGTAGTTAGCCTGCCAGCCTTTAGAATAGAACCTACACCATCAGATGTCTTGGTCTTCAGGCCTTTGGACACAGGCTGGAGCTACACCATAGCTCTCCGAGGTCTCCAGCTTGCAGGCAGACCCATCCCACAGAACCTGGGACTTTTCAGCCTCCATAATCATCTGCCAGTTTTTCATAATAACTCTTTTCTTTCTTTCTCTCTGAAACTCTAATACATTCATCATGGATTTTTACATTGATATTGTTTTTTTGAATATTACATTAAAATGTTATATCTCTTGATAACTAAGATTTTTAGTGCTTCTTTAGATTGTGCATCAATGTGAGTGTCTAACTCATAGATCCGTGCATCAGATGTGAGTGTCTAACTCACCTTACCCAGACCTGGACTTGCATAGGAGATAGTAAAGCACAACTCCCCATCAAATTGCCTCTTGAGAAACGCAGAAGCTTTCCTCACCTTCTTTCTGCCTCCATTCTTTACAATTCTTCACATGATGTTTGCCAAATCCATTCTGTCTCTTTCACTATTGCCAATGGCTCTAAACCTCACTCTTATTATTGCAATAGTTTCCTGTTTTGCTTATTTTTTCTCCAGTCATTAATCCCTCAATCCGTTCTTTACACACTTTTAAGGGGTTATCTTTTAAAAACACAATTCTGATTTCGTCAATACTCTCTTTAAAATGCCTTTTTTTAACTCACCATTTCCAATCTTCTTAGCACTGTACTTAATTATGTTTCCAACTTTGTTTTATGCCTTTTGCTCTTGATAATACCCAGTTAGCTCAAATGACACCACAGTGCTTACCAAGATTAAACAGGCAATGCTCTTTAACTGTGTTAGCTATGTTCATGTGCAGCTTCTCCTGCCAGGCTCTGATGAACTCTACTTATTTTTCACCATGATGCGTAATTGTTATCATCTCAACTTTGATTTTTATTCCCCCTACAATGAAAAGTTTTATCTCTTCTTCTCTGTATTTCATAGTACTTATCATTATCTTGAAAATAATAATAATCTTTACCCTGGAATTTTAATTATATGCTTAGAAATTCATCTCCCCCAACAAGCTGTTGGGGAGGGAAAGACGTTGCTGTCCTTATCCATGAATCTTTTACACATATCTCAGTGTCTAGCCTAGATGAGTCTGGTTGTTGAGCAAAGAAGTACCATAAAGTAGAAAGTCATAAGTGTTATGAAAGAGGATGGCTTTACAGGTATCAGATGATGAGAGAAATAAGTGGAATAATGGGGAAAAATCCCTAGAAATTATAATTCTCCAGGAGCTTGGTATCTAAAATTTGGTATGTCTGGCACCAAATGACAGTGATATATTGGAGACTCTATAGCCAAGAATCTTATACATGTTAAAACAAGAAATAAGAGATCCACACCATTTATTTTGAATGCAATTAATATATATAAATCCAAATTTCTATTTAAATTGGAAGATATAAAAAGCAATGTTTAAAAGTATGAGAAACTAAAAAACTTAGCTATTTGGCAAAGAATTCTAACTTCTTAATTTTGTATATATTGTACTTTGCCCCAAGAAACTAAAATCTCTGGAGCTCTATTCATCTAAACACTGGTCTTGCTTTATTAGTGAATAGTCTCACCATCACTCCATTCTATCCCTCCACAATTTTTCTACCAGAATCTGTGTTGGTTACCCTAAAATATTTTGCATATACTGACTGCCTCCAGCCAGTACCTTATTTCTGCCTGTGTGAGTTGTTTTCAATAATGGATCCTTAGTTCTTATAATCTGAGTATGGATTATTTTCCACAACTCTCCCCGTGGCTTTATTTTAGACAGGGAGCCTCCAGGAATACATATTTTCCTATGATTCTAAACTTCAATGAAGATAAATGCAACATCACTGGTTTGTGTCACCTGACTTTGGTCCCAGGTTTAGTCTTATTTGTCAACCACTGAGTAATTTGCTCACAGATTCTGGCTAAGAAATCTGCATCTAGCTAGAGTCTATTCACCTAAAGTTTCCATTATTTTTAAAGAAATCAAATATTTTGCATACCATATCTGTCATTTCTTGAAAAAGAAAAGTGAAAACTGATCCAGATTCTTCTTCAATAGGGATCTTAATTACTGTAAGTATTTGAAAACATCACTTTTCTGGCCTTCTTGAGCTCTGAAGTTCAGCAATCATATAATTTCCATAGTCAACACTGTGCATATTCATTTAAAGTATGTGCTTTTATGCAAGTACCTCAGATATATGTTTTCAGTACTGTGAATACTGAAGAGGCACAAAGCAGTTTATTTTATGCCTATCCTTTCACTCTCTAGGATAACACTTTTTATTTATATAGTTTTTAGTTTTTAAATACTAGGTAAGGATGAATAATTATCTCCAAATTACAGATGAGGTTAAGAGACCTATACTCTAGGTCACACAGAAGAGAAGAGACAGAACCATAATTCCAGCTTAGCGTCTATGATTGCAAGTACAACATTCCTTGTAGAATACTATTGTATAATCTTTCTCCTCAATGAGACAGAAAATTTGAGGTTTAAAAAATTAATTAAGATTATTGACTTTGAATATTTGTTGATTGCAATCACCAAAGATTTTTCTACTACAAACGTTCACTTTTAAAAAGTAAATTATAAGTTAAGATTCTCTTTTTAAAAAAAAATCCCAGAACACCCCCGGGGCAATGGTGGGTGCACATAGTCCAGTGGGAGGATTGCTTGAGCCCAGGAGTTCTGGCCTGTCATGCACTGTGACCATGAGGTGTCCACACTAAGTTCCACATCAATACGGTGACCTCCTGGGAGTGAGGGACCAACAGGTTGCCTAAGGAGGAGTGAAGCAGCCCAGGTCAGAAATGGAGCAGGTCAAAACTTTCATGCTGATCAGTAGAGGAATTGTACCTGTGAATAGCCACACTGCAGCCTGGGCAACATAGCAAGACAGTCTCTTAAAAAAAAATCCAGAACAGAGAACATATTATCTTGCCAATTTAATTTTTTTTTTCTTAGAGACAGGGTCTCACTCTGTTGTCCAGACTGGAGTGCTGTGGCATGAATGTGGCTCACTGCAACCTCGAACTCCTGGCTTCAAGCAATCCTCCTGTCTCAGCTTCCCAAGTAGCTAAGAGTACAGGTGTGTGCCCCATGCCCAGATAATTAAAAAAAAAAAAAACATTTTGTAGAGATAGGGTTTTGCTATGTTGCCCAGGTGGGTCTTGAACTCTTGGCCTTAAGCAGTCATCCCACCTTGATCTTCCAAGTCATTGGGATTGCAGGCATGAGCCACTGTGCCCAGCCTAATCTTTGTGCAAAGATGTTAGGGGGCAGAGGGCTGGCAATCTCCTGGGGATGACATGCAGAAAGTCAAACACCACTGTGATGGTTAATACTGAGTGTCAACTTGATTGGATTGAAGGATACAAAGTATTGATCCTGAGTGTGTCTGTGAGGGTGTTGCCAAAAGAAATTAACATTTGAGTCAGTGGGCGGGGGAAGGCAGATCCACCCTTAATCTGGTGGGCACAATCTAATCAGCTGCCAGCGAATATAAAGCAGGCAGAAAAATGTGAAAAGGAAAGAGGGGCCTAGCCTCCTAACTTACATCTTTCTCCCATGCTGGATGCTTCCTGCCCTCAAACATCGGACTCCACATTCTTCAGTTCTGGGACTCAGACTGGCTCTTCTTGCTCCTCTGCTTGCAGACAGCCTGTTGTGGAACCTTGTGATCACGTGAGTTAATACTTAATAAACTCCCCTTTATCTATATCTATATCTGTATCTATATCTATATCTATCTATCTGTATCTATATCTGTATCCTATTAGTTCTGTCCCTCTAGAGAACCCTGACTAGTATTAGTCACCACCCTTGGGCACAGAGGCCATCTGGCCAGTTTGAGTGGTCCTGACAAAGGGCACCTCTTCCCCTGCAGGACTCAGCATTGGAGCCCTGCCTGAGGGTGAGGGAAAAGGTCCCTCTCCATTTCATTCCATATTATGCCTCTCAAGTTCCAGCAGCCTTTCTTGTGGACACTCCTGCCACACTGGTCTTTTCTCTGGGAAGCTGTGCCTGACATCCTCAATGAGGTCCTGATTCCTGGATAAAAACCCAGCGAACAACTGTGGGAGGTGACTCTCCACCAATAGTATTTGCTAACATCACCTGCCAATTCTGCATCTCAATGCTCAGAAACGATTCCTAAAACTGTGGAAGCCATGGTGATGGGCGTGTCTTGCTTATTTTCCTCTGTCACTCGCCTTCTACTGGTTGGCTCTAATAATATTTAGCAGCTACTCAACAGTCCAAATTCCAATTCAAAAAAGAAACTCACTACCTTACCATGGCAATCAACAATAAACATTTCCAATATTAGCATCATCCATGATCATCTATGAGTATTTGCTGACTGCTTACTACGTGATAGTTTCTGCTAAGAAAAACATGCTAAAGCTTGATGCTAAGATCCAGAATCAAAGGTTTTGTTAGAATGGAAATATATTCCACAATAACTGTGCTTCCAGGTGACCTAAACTCCTCATCATAGATACAGCTAAGATTCTTGCAGTTCCCACCCTTTTTATAGAAGTAGGTGTTTCTAATAAGCGACTGTTACAGCTATTATATGCTGAAGTCATGCAGGAAAATTACCCAGGTCTATATTTCCTCCTGAGCACATGTCATAAGATTGTTGAACTAGCCCCAAATGTGCAGTATCTGCGGAGGTTAATAGAATATTTTCTCTATAAAATTGAGGTCATAGCTCTTGCCTCTCACAAGCTTTGTTTTCTTGTGCAAAACTGTCATGACTTGCAGATGTGTACTACTAAAAATAATAATTATAGACAAGTAATGGTCATTATTTTACATAAAATTAATGATTTAATGCAAGTGAATATAAAAGAAACATTTTAGTAGGAGATTTGTGTTCCAGAGATGATGTAAACCTTCTGGCTTCTGTGGGCCATCTTGGGTAAGTCACCGGGCTTCTCTCAGCCACTTTTTTCATATTCAGATCTTTACTGTCTATTCGCTCATAATTCTCAAATATGTATCTCAAAGCAAGACATTTCTGAGAATGAGACTAAGTGTTTTTTTCAGGTTGGGCTGAAAAATCCATTTCTCACGGTTCCAAAGGCTGGGAAGCCAGGATCAAGGTCCTGCAGATCCAGTGTCTGGCGAAGCCCTTCTTCCTGGTTTGGAAATGGCTGCCTTCTCCTTCTATCCTCACACGGCAGAGAGAGAAAGAGACTGTGAGAAACAGAGGAAGTACTCCAGGGAGTTCTGCAGTGTCTTCTAAAAGGATGCTAATCACATCATGGGGGCTCCATCTTTGTGACCTAATCACCTCCCAAAGGCCCCACATCCTAATACCGTCACATGGGAAGTGAGGGTTTCAACATGTGAATTTGTGAGGGGACACAAACATTCAGTCCATGGCACTAACTTACCCAACACCAGAATCTGAGTGGAGGGTTTCATTTGGGTGATATCCCTTCAGTTCGTGTAAAGCCCTGAACTCCACCTCCTCTTTCTCAGCTGCTTTTTCTATTTTCTCTGCCATGGTGATGCTGCTGCCTTCCATTCAAGTTATGAGGAGACAGGGTCCCACAGTTTACCATCTGCTTCTGTCACCCGTCTTGAGTTGGTCCCAAATTCCTACTGATGACACCACACAAGGGTCTCCTGGGCATGTCGTCTCCTCTCTTGAAAACATATGGTCTTAGTCCAGGTCTTCATTTATGCATTCGTCCAACATTTCCTGTTTTACTTTGTTTCATGGTGTTCTCCATGGTGGTGATTAAATAAGCTTCCTAAAATACAGAAAAAATAATGTCATTATTTGCTTAAAAACTGCCCATTTCTTCTCCGTTGCTCGTTTTTTAAACAACACATTTTTGTTATTGAGGCAGGATATGCATAACATAAAAAGTACTGTCTTGACCATTCTGAGTGCACAGTTCTGGGGTACTGAGTCCATTCACATGGTTGTGCAACCATCACCACCACCCATCTCTAGAATGCTTTCCATCCTTCAAAACCGAAACTTCATACTCATTAAACAATTCCCCACTTCTCTCTCCCCAGTCCCTGGCAACCACCATTTAACTTTTTGTCTCTGTGAGTTTGACTATTCTAGATATCTCATATAAGTGGAGTCACACGTTGTCTTTTTGTGACTGGTTTATTTCACTTGGCTTAATGTCTTAAGGTTCATCCATGTTGTGGCACATTGCTGTGATTTGAATGGGTCGCCTTGAAAATCCAGGTGTTATCAATGTGGTACTATTAAGAGGTGGGGGTTTTAGACGGTGATTAGATCAAGAGAGCTCTTCTATCGTGAGTGGGATTAGGTGCCCTTATAAAAGGACTTGATGAAGGAGTTTGTCCTCCTTTTGCCCTTCTTCCTTTTGCCATGTAAGAACACAGTGCTCCTTCCTTCTGGAGGCTGCGACAATAAGGCCTCCTCTTGGAAGCAGAGAGCCACCCTGAACCAGATGCTGAATCTGCTGGCATCTTGATCTTGGACTTATAGCCCCCAGAACTATAAGAAATAAATTTCTGTTCATTAATAATTACCCAGTTTTTGGTATTTTGTCATAGCAGCGCAAGCAGACCGAGACACATACATAAGGATTTCTTCCTTTTGATGGGTGAATAATATTCCATTGTATGTGTAGAGTACATTTCAATTATTCTATCATCCATAGGTGGACCTGAGAGGTTGCTTCCATATTTTGACTACTGCAAATAATGCTGCTATGAACATGAGTGTACAGATATTTGGGTCCGTGCTTTCATTCCTCTTGGGTATATACCCAGAGGTAGAATTGCTGGATTGTATGGTAATTCTATATTTAATATTTTCAAGAACTGCCATGCTGTTTTCCGCAGCTGCTGCACCAGTTTACCTTCCCACCAACAGTGCTCAAGGGTTTCAATTTCTCTACATTCTTGCTAACACTTGTTATTTTCTGTTATTTATTTAGTTTTTTATTTTTGATAATAGTCTAATGAGTGTGAGGTTGTATCTCATCGTGGTTTGATTTGCATTTTCCATTATAACTAGTGATGTTGAAGACCTTTTCAGGTAGTTACTGGTCATTTGTATATCTTTCTTGGAGAAATATCTATTCAAGTCCTTTGCCCATTTTTTGGATAAGATTTTTTTTGTAATTGAGCTTTAGGAATTCTCTATATATTCTAGATATTAATCTTTTATCAGATATGAGATTGTCAAATATTTTCTCCAATTCTGTGAATTGCCTTTTTACTTTGTTAATAGGGTCTTTTGATGCATAAAATTTTAAAATTTTTATGAAATCCAATGTCTAATTTTTCTTTATTGCCTGTGTCTTTAGTGTCATACCCAAGAAATCATTACCAAATCTAATGTCATGAAGATTTTATCCTATGTTTTCTTTTAAGAGTTTTATAGTTTTAGCCCTTATATGTAGATCTTTGATCCATTTTGAGTTGATTTTTATATATGGCACCACTTTTATATATGGTGCCCACATTAATTTTGCATTTGGGTATCCAGTTTTCCCAGGACCATTTTGTTAAAAAGAGGTGAATCTTCTTTCCACATTGAATGGTCTTGGCACTCTTGCTGAAAATCATTTGACTATATACACAAGGGTTTATTTCTGGGCTCTCTGTTTTGTTCCATTTGTCTACATGTCTTAAGGGACACTTAATGTCTTAATTTGGATACTGTCTTAATACCAGTACAACACAGTTTTGATTCCTGTAGCTTTGTAGTAAGTTTTGAAATCAGCGTACATGAGTCCTCCAGCTTTTTTTTTTTTCGAATCAAGATTTACTTGGCTGCTTGAGATCCCTTGGGATTCTATATACATTTTAGGATGGGTTTTTCTATTTCTACCAAAACTTGTGATTTTGTTAGTGACTGCATTAAATTTCTCAATCACTTTGGGTTATACTGACATCTTAACAATATTGAGTGGTCCAATCTATGAACATGAATCTTTCCATTTATTCATGTCTTTAATTTATTTCAGCAATATTGTATAGTTTTTTTTTTTCTTTGAGACAGAGTCTTGCTCTGTTACACAGGCTGGAGTGCAGTGGCATGATCTTGGTTCCCTGCAACCTCTGCCTCCTGGGTTCAAGCAATTCTTCTGCCTCAGCCTCCTGAGTAGCTGGGATTACAGACATGTGCCACCATGCCTGGCTAATTTTTTTTGTATTTTTAGTAGAGACAGAGTTTCACCATATTGGCCAGGCTGGTCTTGAACTCCTGACCTTGTGATCTGCCCACCTCAGCCTCCCAAGATGCTAGGGTTGCAGGCGTGAGCCACTGCGCCTGGTCTAGAATTTTTATCATACACATCATTAACTTCTTTAGTTAAGTGAATATGAGTATTTTATTTTTGATGCTCTTGGAAATTGAATTGTTTTCTTAATTTTATTTTCAGATTGTTCATTGTTGTGTATAGAAATCCAACTGATTTTTGCATATCAATTTGTAATCCTATTTCACTGCTAAATTTGTTTATTAGTTCTAGCAGGTATTTTGTAAAAGCTTTAGGGTTTTCTATATATATGATCATGTCATCTGTGAGCAGAGGTAATTTGACTTTTTCCTTTCCAAATTTGGATGTATTTTATTTCTTTTTTCTTGTCTGATTGCTTTGGCTAAAACTTCTAGTACTATGATGAACATATGTCATGAAAGTGGGCATTTTTGCCTTTTTCTCTAGCTTAGATGAAAAGATTTCAGTCATTCACTATTGAGTATGTTTGCTGTGGGCTTTTTATGTGTTATGTCTATTATGTTAAAGTAGTTTTTCTTTTTTTTCTAGTTGTTGAGTGTTTTTATCATGAAAGGATGTGGATTTTTGTCAAATACTTTTTCTACATCAGTTGTGATAAGCAGTTCCTCCTTCAATTTTGTTAATGGGGTATATTACAGTGATTGATTTTCATATGTTGAACCATTCTTACAAATATCACTTGTCATGGGTTATAATCTCTTTAATGTGCTGTTGAATTTGGTTTGTAGTATTTTGTTGAGAATTATTGCATCAATATTCATAAGAGATATTAGTCTGTAGTCTTTGTCTGCCTGTGTTTTCAGAGTCATGCTGGCCTCATGGAGTTAGGAAATGATCTTTCCTCTCAATTTTTTGGAAAAGTTTGCAAGGGTTTGGTATTAGTTCTTTGTGAAATGTTTGGTAGAACTCACCAGTGGAGCCATCAGGTCCGGGGCTTTATTTTGTTAGATGTCGATTCTTTATTTAATCTCTATATTAGTTATGGACTTCTATTTCTTCATAATTAAATCTTGGCCAGTTTTGTGTCACTAGTGATTTATCCATTTCGTTTAGGTTACCCAACTGATTGGTGTACATATGTTCACAGTACTCTTATAACCTTTTTTTTTTTTTTTTTGCTGTACCATTGGTAGGGATGTTCCCACTTTCATTTCTGATTTCAGTAATGTTAGCCTTCTGTCTTTTCTTAGTCCATTTAGCTAAAGATTTGTCCATTGTTGTGAATTTTTTTCAAAACAACTATTGGTTTTGCTGATTTTCTCTATTGTTCTTCATTTTCTATTTCATTTATCTCTGTTCCAATTTTTATTGTTTCCCTCCTGCTGGCTTTGGCTTTAGTTTGTTCTTTATCAGTTAAATTGTTGATTTGAGATGTTTCTTCTTTTTTAATGTAATGGTTTATAACTGTAAATCTCCCCCTTCACTTTCCTTTCATTGCATCTCACAGTTTTAGTAGGTTGTGTTTTCACTATTATTGTCTTGTCTCAAGATATTTTATTTCCATTTTGATTTTTCTTTGATCCACTGGCTTTTTGAAAGTGTACTTTTAATTTCCACAAATTTATAAATTTTCTGGTTTTCTTCTGTTATTGATTTCTAAATTTATCCTGTTGTCATTGGAGAAGATACTTTGCATGATATCTATTTTTAAAAATACATTGATACTTAACCTGTGGCCTAACATATGGTCTATCCTGGAGAATGATCCACATGCAATTGAATGTACTTTCTGTTGTTGTTGAGTGGAATGTTCTACATATGTCTGTTAGATTTCATTGATTTATCCCTTTATTGCTTTTTTCCATACTTTCTAAACTGTATATTATAGTATTCAAGTCCTTTTGTAGTCAGCTTCATAACAAGGTTTCTTGAGACTCATATCTCACTAAACCCAAGCTCGTTTTATGTGATAGTCACATGGAATCAGTTGCCGGCCTGCACGCAACATGCCTTTTCATCCGTTATTGTCTCTACCCACAGTATCCTTACTTCATTCTCTACTCAGAACTTCCAATGCTTCTTTCAAGACTCAGAACAAAAGAGGGAGAATGTGTAGACCTCTACAGGCTTCTTTGGATTCCCTTCCTCAGCTCCTTTAGCACTCTGTGTCACCTACCTTATGTGTGTATAACACTGGATTGTAAATGTTTGAAATGTCCATACCTTTTAGACCTAAAAAAATTCTCAGTGCCAATACTAAATTGGCTACATAATTAGAAAAGATTCATTTTCTGAACTGAATTACAGAATTTGGCAGTCATTTCATGGTTAGCTCCCTAAATGGCCACCCTCAATTGGTGAAAACTTCCAAGGTAGAGACAGTACTCAATCAATAGAATTCTCATTGTTTCTTCTCTGTCCACAGCTCCCCACAGCCCTTATAACACAAGGCAGACACTAAATCACTGCATAAAAGTGGAAAGAATCAAAGACTGAATCTCCATCCTGTTATCTTCTCTGCTCAAAGCTTCTGTGGACATGCACATGTGTCTTCTGGTTTTGTTGCCCCCTTGATGAAGGACGAATGGTGTTTCCATTGCTCATTGTGTTCAAGGAAGGAGGGCTTAGTTCTGTGAGTTTCTGGGGTTTAATTTGATGAATTCATCTGCTCATTGCTTACTGATTAGAAATTTCTGTCACATTGTAGGATAGCTGAGAGTTCAAGATTATTGGGACTATAGGCATATCATTTTTGTTCCATTTAAATTGCTATGAAATGGAACATTAAGCTTGGCATATATCACATTTCAATATCATTCTTAGCTGTCTGAAACTTGCATAATTAACCATCGTAAAATTTGGTGAGCTATATAATCAGTCAGCTGCAAAAGGACACCACGAGCAAGGGAGCATCATTGGAGCCATGGCATATATTGTATGCTGTGGACAAATACTACTTAACATAAGAAAGCACACAAATGTGCAGGACAATCTTACTTCATTGTCTCACAGGACAAACCCAACTGCTCTTCAAAACGGGTCAAGGAAAGCAAGATGGAGGAGTGCCACAAGATTATACTTAAGGGAAGAGATTGGGCATGTTCAGGGTGGTATGGGTATGGACAAGACTATATTTTTCATGAGTTAGTGTTGATGATGCATGTGCTGCCAATCTTTCTCTCCCTCCTTGGTGCTCAGATTCCAAAAGGTATACATGACCGATTTTGATATTCATGCTAGCTACTTTCTGGTAAAAGATGGTGAGAAGCAGGGAGCCAGCTGGAAGTTTTCATTGATTTGGAATTATCTGTAGTATCAAAAAGACAGAATCCAGATGTGCCTGTCATTGTTTAATTGGTCTTTCCTCTTTTGTTCTCCTTATACCGTCCCCTGCCATGAGTCCTATCTCTATTTCTGTTACATGAGGGAGCATCCTAGCTTCCATGATGTCCTTTCCTTTCCCTCCTTTCAGTAGGTTTGCAGCTTAGTTAGGGTCAATCCCTGGTTCTGGTTTTCATGTGACATGGTAACTCTGAACAAGAAGCCCTAGTAAAACTTGGCTCTTGTGATAACTCACAACATAACTCACAACATTACATGTGTGTTATGTCCTGCAGCCTGGATGCTTCTTGCTATCTACTCTACCTAAACGTGAAGCTTAGCAAGTAAAGCAACAGCAGCTTGTTATTTCTCCGGATTTTGTGGGTTTGCTGAGCTGAGCTGAGCAGATCTTCTGCTCCACTTGGTGTCAGCTGGGATTGCTCTTGGGTCCACCTTCAGCTGAAGGCCTGGTTGGGTCTGGCACTTTCAGAACGGCCTCTCTCACATGCCTAGCCATTGGTGTTGCGTAAGAGCTCACTCGTCCTCTAACAGTTTCTACTTGTTTCCTTAGACAGTAGTGACAGGGGCCCAAGAGAGTAAAAGCAAATGCTTTCAGTCCTGTTAAGGGCTAGACCTAAAACCTGCACCTGTCCAACAACTCACAAGTTCAACCCCTATGTAAATGAACGGAAAATAAACATAATTCCTTGACAAAGGAGGAGCATTCACACACAGAGGAGGGAGCAGTTGTTGGAGCCCATCTTTAAAGACCACTGACCACACTCCGGTTCAGTTCAGACTTCTCACAAACACCCTTACAGGGTCCTGTGGACCACTAATCCCAGGATGCGAATTAGAAAGGGAAGAGTGTTAGGGCTGGCTGTGTACAAAGCCTTCACATGCCTCACACCCAAAAACTCAGGATGAGGTTGAGCCCCTCTTCCTTGAGCTGCCACCCTGCCAGATGTTGCTTCCATTGCAACGTGAACAACACTAATTGCAAAGAGTTTACTGGGATATTTTTTGAAAGAACACCTGGTTTTCACTTTGATTAAACTTCTTACCCCAAACCACAGGTTTTCCCTTTATCAAGAAGACCTGAAGCAAAGAGAGGGTGGTGATCTGTCCAGGTAAGGAAGCTGCTCTTACCTTACAACTTAAGTGGTATTGCTTGGCCCTTCTAGCCATCAGAAATGCTCTTTGCTTAGGTAAGTTGTCCAGTTTCTCTTGGCCTCTTTTCTCATGTATAAAATCAAGGAATTTGACTTACATCCTGCAAAACTATGAAAAACTCATTTTATTTTCCAGGTTTCACCTTAACACCATAGTCAATCAACTGTATGTTTTTGTTCAAAGTCTTCATCCAGCTAACTTTGACCTCAATAGAGAAACATGGGAGATGACTGGCTGAATAGTTTATTTTTCCCACAAATGCTTTAGCATTATATAGACATGGATGTAGTGTGCCCTCAGGCATCATAAGGAACTGACAATTTTTGGTTTTGAAAAATGAACTAAACTTGTCCCGATAATTTTGCCTGGCACTGCAACTCAATGAATAATTCAGCTAATTTACACCATAGTCATTTGTACATTATGAGTGTACATGCTTTGAAAGTATTTCTGTACCTTTGTCATATTGCCTATTAAATGTGTTCTGAAAATAGATACCATGTGTGAATGTAAGTCCTTGTTTAAAGAGTATGTGAATTGACACCGTGGGACCTCGTGAACAATCTTTGCCACTTCTAAAGATTATTTTTATATGGTGATGGCTAGGAAACAGACTCTCCTTTTTAAAGGTTTTGAGAACAAACTTCTCTCAAGTTGAATATATATGTCTGGACAAGAATAAGTTTCTTGGTTCTACAGTACTGTTAAACTTTGTACTTACGTCTTTATAATCTATCAACTGTTTAAAATTTTTAGGGTTAGTTTATCTAATAAACATCCTTGAAATGTTCACACTAGTTAAGGAATTCTGTCAGCTGCTCCCTCCTGGGGGTGAGAGTGAGTGGGAGAAGGCGGTGGCAGAGAAAGGAGAGGCATTGCTGACTCCAGCCCGGAGCTCAGGGTCCTGCTGATTACTTTCTATTTCCCTGTCCCAGGGCGTCTGACACAGAGAAAGTGCATAAGATGCAGGAATGAATCACTGAGTGCCTGGGCTTTCTTATCAGAACCTGTACAGTTGGCACAAGTACAGAACTGGTTTCTCCTTGGACATGTTGCCTACTATGTACACACATGTCAAATATTTTGTTCAAAATGTTTTTTCTTTTCCATGCTGTCATTTAGTATTGAAAATTAACATCTGTGTCATATTGTAGGTGACATGTAACATTTTTGTTTTGCCATCTATATTTTCTACATTATATGTGATTATTTTGCAATAAAAATGTGATTGACATATTCACCAAAATTATCCTGACATCAACTAGCAAACATGCCTGCTGATATGTGACCCCAATCTGTGTCATGTTCTCCGTAGCCAGTATCTACAGCAAGGTTTTCATAGAGATTTTCCAAGTTGCTTTTTTATAGGCTGCTATTTTTTCTGACTTTGATCTTTATTTATTGGTACAAATTGTCCCTGACATACCATGGCTGGACTTACAATTTTTCAACTTTACTAAGAGTTTATTGGAAGGTAACGCCATCGTAAGTCAGGGAGCATATGTACCACAATTGGTTCAGCTTACTATTATTTGACTCTACAATGCTTTCATTGAAGTATTGAATGCATCTTTAACACACTTCATTTTCTTCTTATGGTGGGTTTATGGGATGTAACCCATTCAGAAGTTAAGGAGCATCCACATGTCTAAGGTGTTCTTACTCATGGGAATATGCTCGTCACTGTGCAGCCCCTTCATAGAGTTCCAACAAACTATCCACAATGCAATTTTAATACTGTTTTCAGAATTATTTTGTATATCTGGACATAAGTCAATTTTCACAGAAAGAACATTTAGATTATCATAAATTGGGCCTTTTTATATTTAATTTCATACAGAAAACATAATGCATTGCAATAAACTTGCATCTTAAAATGACAAAAGGCCATATTCTCAACCGCCTTTTCTCTTTTATTTAGGTCAGATTCCTATCACTGTGGCCTATGTAATAAAATCTGTTGTTGCCACAGTCCTGTGTCACTCTTTCCAATAACCTACAGCCCATCAGTCTCTCTGAGAAGGCTGCCCTATAGCAAATTGTTAAATCCTTTCAAAAACCAAGAAAACATGGAAAATAAATGCAAAAGGAGAAGATAGCTTAACTCAGGCTGGTGTTTTCATGATCATGGAAACTCATGTTATGTTGTCTGGAATTTTGAACAGGGAAGTTGGAGGATGGAAACATGTGCAATCCTCTTAGATGGTGAAACTAACTTGTATCAGGAATTTATACCAGGTGCGGCATTGAACTGAGCTGGATTTCCATACAACAACCTGGGAAGTGAGCCTGCCAAGAGGATGAACACCTAGATAATGGACCTACAGTTCACTCAGACTCAAAATAAGGATTTAGGCAAGTGTTGTGTTGCTACTATTTGTTTTCAGTTACTCCCACAAATGGACAGGTAACCACTCAGCTAGAGATCCTAGGGTGGCTGAGAAGGACCAGGAAGGCACAAAAATCCCTGTGGGAATGGCCAAAGGAGTTTTCCCATGGGCTCTTATACTGAGAACTTTACTCCTTTATAGTCTGAACAGCAGACAGCTCAGAGGTCAAAGGAAACTGCCCCTTCTGTGGAAAGGACTCCATGCATGTGTCTTTGTGCCTCTTCCTGGTCCTTCATCTCTGTCTGTGGGTACCTTTCTTTGCATCACAATCATCCTCTGGATCACATACTACACAGGACTCATAAGGGTGCAGAGGGTCAGGGATGCTGGAAATGTCACCCAACAGCAAGGTGATAGAGTTCCGGACAGAATTTGGACGGTACTTTCTATGGCTCATGTCTCTTGGTTTTCTGCAGTCCTTGCTGAGGTTCTTAATCCAGTGTCTGGAGACCTCCAAGGTGTCAAATGCATGCACATTTAAATTTAAATTCTAGGTATAAATAAAGGTAATTTCTAGATTTGCTTCCATCTTGATTTTCCATGTCATAGTTCTATTCAATTAACATAAGTAACTCAGAGGTGACAGTCATGTAGAGAATGTACTGGTGGGTGATTTTGATTTTTGTTATTTTCCTACAATGTTAAAGACCTGGAAGCTTTTAAATAATAGTAAAAAGTGCACAACCAAAAATTATTGTGTTTTTTTTTGAGAAATGATGCCATTATTTCACATGAATGCTCTACTTAAAAATAGAAGTAGAGAATCCAGGGAAAAAAAGACCCAGGAAGGTAACCTTTAATTTGAAATTGGAGGCATTGTGATACTTGTGCTGTAAAAATCTGATGGTATATTAATGTCCTCACATATATTATCTGAAATTGTACCTTTCAGTTATAATGGCTGTTCCAATAACATAATAGCCACTCACCTGTAATTATAAGTTTTCAAAGCCTGAAATGATTCCAATTGTTTTCTCTGTACTTTTCATGTACAATGGCTTTGTGCAGCTACAAGTTCCAAAAGGCTTATTTCAACTTTCTCTGTTTCCATCTGTTGTATCATGTTGCAGTTTAAATTAGAGTTGGGTGCATACAGAACCCTGGGGAGAGTACCAAGGGCGTTTTCCAGATGAAACTTCAACCTTGAAGACGTCAGTGACGTGTGTCCGCCACCCCAGCACTCACCTACACACATCGAAGTCCCATTTTCCTTTTTAATGGATTTAGCTCAAATCCTGTGCTTCTGTGTCTCATAATGAAACATCCCCAGGCCAGCCCTCATTTGACCCCATGAACAGCCCCTTAGAAGGGGGCAGCTTCTGTGGGTAGGGAAGTGAGCTCAATAACAACGTCTCCGCCAGGCTGGAAGGTTTCCCTCTTCCCAGAGCACATGTCAGAAAAAAGATGGGAAGGAGTCTTTATCAGTTTCATAACCCTTTTCCTCCTTCACCTGATTTCTGCATATACCCCCAATTCTGCAACAGGAAAAAGTGGACATTCCAGAAGAATCCTGGAGAGAAAAATGGGAAGGGAGCTCTGTCCAGGTACCAGAAACTCTCCCCAGGAGGTCTCTTGGGGCTCAAGCAGCTTCCTGAGTATCCCCAGTAAAGTCGTATGAAGTGATGTGGGGCAGGTTGAGGGCTGGAAGGAGGGCAGACAGGACTTTTTTGGTGTGATTAGGTGCGATGAAAAGGGTTAGCTTGTGGCACTAGCATGAGACAACAAGTATTGTTTCCCTGTCCTACTGAGAGTGGGTAATATGCATATGGGTGTGCAGGCACACACACTGCACATACACGCACTCACACACATTCACACATGCATGCACACAGGTGCTGAATATTCCATGTAGCTAAGTTCAGCTGGAGCTACAACCAAGGATTCATTCCCTTTTGACTGTCTGTCTTGACTACAGTGTCAGATATGGGGTTTGATTCTGCACTTAGCTGGAGGGATGGCTCTGGGTACTTCTTTACTGAGCCCCAGTTTCCTTCATGTAAAATGAGATGATGATCCCTACTTTGTAGTGTAGGGATACGGTCTAACTGTGCACACTCAATATCAGCTCCTGCCTTTAGAAGATCCTGTAAATGTGCAGGCCTCCCCCTTTTGTCCTGCTAGCCAGCATTTATGCAAAGGAGCTATTATTTTTCATGTTAATGCCTCTCTTGCAGAGTAGTGGCAAAGAACAAAAGAGGGAATGAGTTAGAGCTCCCAGCACCCTGTCAGGCTCAACAAAAGTAGGTTTATTTATTTAAAATTATGATCATGACTCAATGAGCACACTGGGAGGGCCCACAAAGCATCCTAACTCAGATCATGCTGGCTGGTTACATTGGAGGCCGGGGCGAGAGGGACTTCGTGCTATTATTCTATCACTCAGAAAAGTTGAAATTGCTATTCCTTTACCTCAGCCTCCCCAAACCAGTCATGCTTTCTACTGCAGACAGAATCCCAGATTCACTTTGGCTTTTTGTGAGAAACTTTGAAGATCTTCTTGCAAAAACATTTAAAACACAGAAATATTTTCCAGAACTGAAGTTGAATCATGCTGTCCCTTTGTTTTACTGCTTGATTTTTTTTTCACAACACAGCATAGACTGACTTGTTCCCATGTCAGTGCTACATTCTAGCTCATTCTTTCAAATGGCTGCATGGTTTTCTATTGTATTTCTAATATAATGTATTAACTATTCCTACATTGATGGATGATGTGTTTCTAGCATTGCCAGGAATCTTGGAAGCTGTTGATGAGGTGCAATAATACTAATCAGGTGTCACAGAATAGGCAGCCAAACCTGGCCCCACCTAAGTTGCCTTGTTGACCGCTCTTTGAGGGTCTCAGAGTCTGTTTCTCCTTCCGTGGAGAAAAGACTTAGCTCAATAAAGAGAATTAGTCCCAGGTTTGTAGGAGGATTAAAGTACAATAATGTTTCATCAAGAGCTTTGAAAATTAAAGAGCAAAGTGTTGTTATATCATGACTGATCACAGCTAGTTTATTTAATAATGACTCCATTCTTTTTTCCAAACTTGCCACCTGAAAACGGGAGAGAGAGTGTTCAGAATAAACTGAGCCTTTCAAAGGCAGGCATGAAGTTGAAGCAAGCCTGGCTGGTGGGCATGTTACTAAGTGCCCTTGGCAGCTGGAATTGCTCAGAGCACTCCTGCCTCTCCCATGGAATTCTGCAGCCCTGGGTCTGTGTCTGCCCAGGGCTGGTTTCAGTCAGTCCAATAGGCTCTTATTCCCCAAGTGAATCAATACCGAGAGAGTGATTTTCAAAGGGCTCAGGGCATTTGTAGTCTATCTGTATCCAGAATGTTATTTCAGCTTCTTTCCCACAGAGCAAATATCACCAGAGGGAAGACCGTATCTTTTTCATATCTACACAGAAAAAAAGGGACAGTTTAGCACCCTCAGTAAAAGATACAAAGATTTGAGGGTTTGGGGAGTTTTTATGTTTTCTTCCCCTGAAAATTTAAGAAAAGTAAAGCCAAAGGGCAGAGATGACTGGAATGGCAATTGCAGTTCTTTTCTGAATTTAGTACATGCTTGACATGGTAGACTTTCAGCAAGACTGAATACCTAGTAGGGGCTAGTCTTAGCTAGTTCCTTGCTGTCTCAACAGACTTTGCAAGAACAATCATTTTTAATTTCTCACTATCCTTATGATGAGTTTTAGGCAAAGAACATAAAATAAGCATGCACACACCTGGATGAAAAGTAAAATCAATTAAACACAAGATAATTTTGTCTATATGATGCCATGCAGGCCTGTGAATTTTTATATCCCACATCTATTGACCAACTTTTGCATTTTTATTAAAAGAGTAGAAACAAATACTGACAGACACATAATACAGAACTAGGCAATATTTGTATAATGCTTCTTTTATTTTGTACTGTAATTCTATAAGCATTTTACAAACCAACATTGTGAGCCTCAGTGTGATTAAGCAACTTGCCCCTCAGTGAAGAGATAGGAAGTGAACAGTGTGTTTTAAAGCAATTCTGTCTGGGATTGGAGCAAGTTCTCTTTCCACCTAAGGCCACAGGAGGGCCATGTTGATATAGACACAAATACAGTTCAGCTTGTGTCCTTGCCATTTCCATTTTTATTTAGACTGGTAAGATCTGAGAAGTGCTCCTTTGTATTACTTTAATTACTTGTTGGAAGATGCACATCTAAATCTCTTTTGAATAAACATAGCTGCATACACAACCAAGTCACCTTCCCAAGTCTTAAGAAAATATGTACAGTTCTGTGTATAACACTATTGCTTGTGAGTGTGCTATTCATAGCAAGAGTCCTGTTGATAGGAAGTGTGCTTGATTTTTAAATAGCAATGAATCCAGCTGCCTAATAGTTTAGAATTTTAGTAAGAATTGAAAAACCTGGGCATTTCTTGAGCACCAGGCATTTTCACATACACTCACTGAGATCCTATCCTATGCCCTGGTGTATTAGTCCATTTTCATACTGCTATGAAGAAATACCCGAGACTGGGTAATTTATAAAGAAAAAAAGAAGTTTAGTGGACTCACAGTTTCACATGGCTGGGGAGGCCTCACAACCATGGTGGAAGGTAGAAGAGGAGCAAAGTCACATCTTACATGATGGCAGGGAAGAGGGCATGTGGAGGGGAACTGCCCTTTATAAAAACCATCACATCTCATGAGACTTACTCTCTATTGCAAGAACAGCACAGGAAAAACCTGCCCCCATGATTCAATTATCTCCCACTGGGCCCCACCCACGTGTGTGAATTATGGGAGCTACCATTCAAGATGAGATTTGGGTGGGGTCACAGGCAAACCATATCATTCCAGCCCAGCTCCTCCCACATCTCATGTCTTCACATTTTAAACCAATTATGTCTTTCCAACAGTCCCCCAAAGTCTTAACTGATTTCAGCACTAACTCAAAAGTCCACAGTCCAAGGTCTTATTTGAGACAAGGCAAGTTCTTCTGCCTATGAGCCTGTAGAAAACAAAAGCAAGTTAGTTAATTCCTAGATACAATGGGGGTACAGGCATTGGGTAAATACAACCATTCCAAATGAGAGAAATTGGGCAAAACAAAGGGACTACAGGCTCCATGCAAGTCTGAAATCCAGCAGGGCAGTCAAATCTTAAAGCTCCAAAATGATCTCGTTTGACTCCATGTCTCACATCTAGGTCATGCTGATGTAAGAGGTGGGTTCCCATGGTCTTGAGCAGCTCTGCCCCTGTGGCTTTGCAGGGTGCAGCCCCTCAGCCTGGCTGATTTCACAGGCTGGTGTTGAGTGTCTGAGGCTTTTCCAGGCACACAGTGTAAGCTGTTGGTGGATCTACCATTCTGGGGTCTGGAAGACAGAGGCCCTTTTCTCACAGCTCCACTAGGCAGTACCCCAGTGGGGACTCTGTGTGGGGACTCCCACCCCACATATCCCTTCCACACTTCCTTAGAGGTTTCTCCATGAGGGCTCTGCCTGCTCTGCCTAGACACATAGACACTTCTACACATTCTCTGAAATCTGGTGGGAGGTTCCCAAATCTCAATTCTTGACTTCTGTGCATACACAGGCCCAATACCACGTGTAAGCTGCCAAGGCATGGGACTGACACCCTCTGAAGCAATGGCCCAAGCTGTACATTGGCCCCTTTTAGCCACCACTGGGATGCAGGGCACCAAGTCTTGAGACTGCACAAAGCAGCAAGGTCCTGGGCCAACCCACAAAACCATTTTTTCCTCCTAGGCCTCATGGCTTGTGATGGGAGGGCCTGCTGTGAAGATCTCTGAAATTCCATGGAGACATTTTCCCCTTATCTTGGAGATTAACATTTGACTCCTTGTTACTTATGCAAATTTCTGCAGCTGTCTTAACTTTCTCTGCAGAAAATGGGTTTTTTTTCTATCGCATCGTCAGGCTGCAAATTTTCCAAACTTTTATGCTTTGCTTTCCTTTTAAACATAAGTTCCAATTCCAAACCATATATTTGTGAATGAATAAAACTGAATGCTTTTAAGAGCACACAAGTCACCTCCTGAATGCTTTGCTGCTTAGAAATTTCTTCCACCAGATATCCTAAATCATCTCTCATGTTCAAAGTTCCACAGATCTCTAGGGCAGGGGAAAATGCTGCCAGGCTCTTTGCTAAGACATAGCAAGAATCACCTTTGCTCCCATTCCCAATAAGTTCCTCATCTCCATCTCAGACCACTTTGGCCTGGACTTCACTGTCCATATCATTATCGGCATTTTGGTCAAAACCATTCAACTCATCTCTAGGAAGCTCCAAGCTCTCCCACATCTTCCTGTCTTCTTCTGAGCTCTCCAAACTGTTCCAATCTCTGCCTGTTACTCAGTTGCAAAGTGACTTCCACAGTTTTGGGTATTTTAATAGCAGTACCCCACTCTACCAATACCAATTTGTTGTATTAGTCCATTTTCATACTGCTATGAAGAAATACCTGAGACTGGGTAATTTATAAAGAAAAAAAGAGGTTTAATGGACTCAGTTTCACATGGCTTGGGAGGCCTCACAATCATGGCAGAAGGTAAAGGAGGAGCAAAGGCACATCTTACATGGTGGCAGGCAAGAGAGCCTGTGTAGGGGCACTGCCCTTTATAAAATCATCAGATCTCATGAGACTTACTTACTACCACAAGAACAGCATGGGAAAAACCTGCCCCCATGATTCAATTCTTCCTTTTGGTCCCTCCCACGACGTGAGGGTTATGGGAGCTACAATTCAAGATGAGATTTGGGCGGGGACACAGCCAAGTCATATCACCTGGTGTTATTTACACCAGCCTATTTTAATGATGCAGAAACTGAGGCTTATTGGGGTGAGATAATTTGCCCAGTGACAGTTAGAATGAGGTCCATCAGAGCTAAGAATTTAGTCTTTTAAATTTAAAGCTCATACTGTAGTATGTTCCTTGTCTTTCTCTTGCGGATAGAGTGAGTTTTGGGGTTTATCTCTTTAAACACTTTAATTATATTTAACAGCTTTGGTGACATATAATTCACATACCATACAATTCATCCACTATGTACAATTCAGTGGTTTTCTCTATATCCACAGATATGTACAACAATCACACTGTCAATTTTAGAAGATTTTCATCACTTTATGATATGGGTTGGTTGTGTCCCCACCCAAATCTCATCTTGAACCATAGTTCCAATAATCCCCATGTGTCGTGGGAGGGACCTGGTGGGCAGTAATTGAATCACGGGTGCAATTACCTCCATGATGTTCTTGTGATAGTGAGTTCTTACAAGATCTGATGGTATTATAAGGGGCTTTCCCCCCTGCCTTTGCTCGGCACTTCTCCTTGCTGCAGCAATGAAGAAGGACATTTTTGTTTCCCCTTCTGCCATGATTATAAGTTTCCTGAGGCCCTCTAGCCCTGCATAACTGTGAATCAATTAAACCTCTTTCCTTTATAAATTACTCAGTCTTGGGGGTGCCTTTATTAGCAGTGTGAGAATGGACTAATACATTTTTTAAAAACTTCAGTTTTTACAAGTAAGAAAATTCAGTGCAAAGGATTTGCTCAATGTTATACATAGGAAAATCTTTGTTTTCTATTATGTTCTAATTTTATAATGAATGACTAAATAAAAAAGAGCTAAAAAATCACAGCATGGATTGCTTGCTGGGCTACAGCCATTGATATGCATGTTCTGCTCTGGAAGGAAGCTTAGGATATGGTGGCATCAGACTTGGGCTAAGCTGGAGGCTGGTGCTCTGTTTTCCTGTAGGTCTCACCAGTTAGCTCTGGGGCATCTTCTCTCTGCACCTTGGTTGCTTCATTTGTAAAAGGATTTTGTCATACTCTGACCCCACCAGTGCCTCTGCCATCCCAGCACCTGTTCAGTTATGATGTGCTCATGATTACCTATTCAGTGTTGCTAAGTTCCAGCTTCTTTACATTCATAGTTTCCAGACCCCTGGCATCTGTGAGATGGTCACTGCTATTACTGAATTATAAATCAAAAGTCCCCATTCAGTGACATAACACTGACTTTCCCAAGGCTTCACAAACAGAAAGTGATGGAGACCGAGTTTGAACAATCCCAGGATTGTGTCTACATTACATTAAAATAAATAGATTCTAGGTATCCAGATAAGAAAGAAAGAATCATTCAAATTTGGTGAGGCAACAGGGTAGGTATCTGCAAAGTATTTACTTGGTTTTTTGAGTCCCACTAGTAGGAACATAATACGTTTTTTTAAACATTGGGAAAACAAGAGTACCTATGCTGTTTCAAAGGCTTGCACCTGAGTTAATTGTGAATACACAGAATGACTGTAATGTCCAAAAGGCTTTTTGTGTGTGATTGAGACATGTTGAACACTTAAGCTAGATGAAAGGGTTATTTGGCATTTACCTTTTATCTCTTTTAGCTCTCTTGTATGAAGCTTCTTATTTGATTGATGTTTGGCTGTCTGCCATGTGGCTGTGGATCTTGATAACATCACAACAGTTTGGGTAGACTCTGTGTTCTTGGTTCTAATTAACTGAAACACACCAGCCTTGACTTCAAGTTCCATTACCCCTTGCACTTTGGTGTGCAGGTTTGCTCCTGCCTAGCGGGAACTAATCAACCAGCCAGCATATGTGCTGGGCAGACAGGGGCTGAGACAGGCACGGGTTGTCTTCTCTTATGGATTGCCCCAGTTAGACCTCATTCTGGCTGCCTTTGCCCCTCGGAACTGGGGCAAGAGTGATAATTAGAACTGTGCATCACAATACGTGTCACATCCTAGTGTCATGGCTCTGCTTGGCATAGTTGCGAGCAGCGAGGCCTTTCTTTCAAAACTCTATCACCTCTCAGATCACATATATTTCAGTCTTTGCACTCCTCCCTACCTCTCCCCAGCAAAGGCTCCACTCCTCTGACCAACACAATTTAAATTCTGATCTGTCACTTATGAGCTAAGCTAATTTTGGTGAGCTACTTAACTTTCCTGTACCTTATTTTCCTCATCTTGGAAAAGGAGGATTGCCATGGATGTTGAAAGAAATATAAAATCCATAATGACATTTCAAAAACACTGCCTATAACTTAGTGAGTAGTTCACAAATATGTTTTCTAATTCACATCTTTCCTTTCTTTTCCTTGTTCTAATATGTCCTAAAATCCTACTGTCATGAACTGCTCTCTAATTTTGCTGTCAGATTTTGCCACTACTTAAAAATCTGGGTAATGATCATGATTGCAGTTAGTTTTCCTCTTTATCTCACAAAGTCTTGGGTATAAAGAGTTGCTGAATATGTCCTGTGCCGAACATGTATGTCCTCCTGTGCAGACAGAAGTGTCCAGGCTATGATGGTCATCAGCTATCTATATTCAGGTGTTACCAGAAGGGAAGGATGACCATCATTGAGAACAAGCTTTTACCCCAATCTAAGGGGAAATTGGGGAACATTTTCTGCTCCAGGAGTGCCTGTGGGAGAATAGGAGCTTCAAGAGCTACACCTGCTGAGGGGGTACACTATAACCTATGGGTGTGTCCAGCTATGCACATTCTGGTAACTGTAGAGTCTGTTCCCACCCTTGCCAAGAGCTCATGCAGGAGGGGTCCACAGACAGGAGCTGTGAGAAGATCCTTGGAAGTGCTGCTGAACCCAGCTGCTGGGTCTGCGAGGTAGTGTGGGGCTGGACACTGTCCTGTGACAGTAGCCACTGAGATATGCCACCAGGAGTTGCTGTGTGACCTTTAAGGATAGGCACCAGCAGTTTGGCATCCTGAGGAGAAAACGGACTGTGCTACATTTTTGATAATGTTCTTGCTGAACAGAGAGAGAACAACATTTTTTAAGCGAGATATATTATGGAATTGGTAGCCCAGAAGCTTCTGGCAGGTGCTTGAATCAGTTATCAAGAAATAGACACCTGGTCCTTCAAACTGCTGGTACATTAAACACTATTTCCGTGCCTTCTATGAGTAAATAAAATATAAATAAATGTACATATATATGTATATATTATATATGTAAAATAAAATATACTATCCAGATAAAAAAGAAAATCTTATTCCAACCAATATTTTTTGGAAAGATCTGTCTGTTAGGGAAGATAATACACATTTTATTTATTTATTTATTTATTTTAGTGTGAGATGGTGGTCTATAAAGAATGCAATCTGGGGAGGGGGAGAATAAATGGAGCAAAGGAGGAGAAAAGAAAAAGATATATTTAAGAAAGAGTCTGAACTTTTCTAAGAAAATGAGCCCTTGTTTGTAGCAAAAAAAACAGAGAGTGGCTGTGGGCTCCAAACAGATTTTAGGAAAACAAGGCATGGGACCCCTGATTTTTCTTTTCTTACATCTATTTGTTGTGATTTAGAAAAATGAGTATTGAGAAAATTCTACGCTTAGAAAAGGTAATACCCAATGCTGGCAATTATACAATGAAATGGACATTCATAGAGTGCCAGTGGCAGTATAAACTGGCACTGGGATAGACCTTTTGGAAAGCAATTTGGCAGCATAGGTCAAAAGCCACTAAGTGCACACTGTAACTCAGGAACTATATTTGGATTTTTTTTTTGTCCTAAAGAAATTATCCAAAAACATGGCAAAGCTGGCATTTCTGTGTGCACAGAAATGATATTGAAAGATATTTTTCATAATTTTTAAGAGAAATAAATTGAATATTCATCTATACTGGAGTAATTGAGTAAATGCCATGTCTACTCATTGGGATTTTAAGCAGCAACTTAAAAGAATATATAGAAGTGTTGAAAATTTTTATGATTTTATGTTAAATGAATAACTAAATTACATACTAGAAAATAAACAAATTTATGCCTATTATAAAAATTGAATTTTAAATGAACCCCCAAATTTTAAATTCATTCCATGTGATACATTTCCCAAAGTCTTTAAGGCAGCGCTTCTGAAAACTGTATTAGCTGCAGAGTAGCTTGTGTTCATGTTTTTAGCTGATGGAAACCTAATTCTTGGTAAGCTAATATACCTCCCAATCTTGGACTGGTTATGGGAGATAGAAAACGTAAGAGTACTTATGTTTTGAAATTTACCAAATGACCCAGCAAGTCTAGTCTTAAGTATCTTCCAAAGCAGGAGAAAACAACACCACATGTCCACACAAAAATTTGCATGTGAATGTTTATAGCAAGATTATTCATAGTAACCCAAAAGTGGAAATAACTCAAATGTTCATCAACTGGTGAATGGATAAACAAAATATGGCATATCCATCCATACAATGGAATGTTATTCAGCAGTTAAAAGGAATGGAGTATGATGCATGCTACAATGCAGGTGAACCTCAAAAATATGCCAAGTGCAGACAACCAGAGGCAAAAGTCCAGTCCTGTATGATGCACTTTACATGAAACGCACCTGTAGGACAAAAATATAGGGATGTAGAGTAGATTAATGTTTGCCTTAGTTGGATATGAAGAAAAAATTAAACTCCAAAGAGGCAAAGGGATTTTATTAGAATTTTGAGAATGTTCTAAAACCGGATAGTGATGGAGGTTGCACTATACAGTAAATTGACAAAAATCATGAAATTGCACACTTAAAATAAGTGTTTTATGGTATTCAAATTACACCTTAATAAAATTGTTGCATAAATCTGCTTTACTTATCTGATATGGTCAACATTAAAATTAGAATACATTTTGAGATTTTCCTGGAGCATTGAGGAACCTGGTTTAGAATACTGTGTGCTACATATACACCATGGAATACTATGCAGCCATAAAAAATGATGAGTTCATGTCCTTTGTAGGGACATGGATGAAATTGGAAACCATCATTCTCAGTAAACTATCGCAAGAACAAAAAACCAAACACCGCATATTCTCACTCATAGGTGAGAATTGAACAATGAGATCACATGGACACAGGAAGGGGAATATCACACTCTGGGGACTGTTGTGGGGTGGGGGGAGGGGGGAGGGATAGCATTGGGAGATATACCTAATGCTAGATGATGAGGTAGTGGGTGCAGCGCACCAGCATGGCACATGTATACATATGTAACTAACCTGCACAATGTGCACATGTACCCTAAAACTTAAAGTATAATAAAAAAAAAAAAGAATACTGTGTGCTAGAATAAGTGCTTTTTGCAGAAATGTGAAGGTTCTTTGGTTTTCTGTCTCCCACTGCTCATTTGACTGATTTTTCACAAGTATCCATGTAAAACTCTGCTTCCTAGCCCATGGTAAAGCTCAGGCAGCTGAAACATGGAGGGATGAGGTGGCTAGTCATTCTGAGGGTACCCTGCAGAGCTGTGATGCAATTTCAGCTGCACCAAATATGCTCTATTTTAAGTTACAAAGCACTTCAAATTACAGAAAAGCATCCAAAATGATACAATAGATTTGTGAAAACTCACTGCTCAGATCTAGGAAATGTTGACATTTTTTCAATCTTTGTGTTACATTTTTGAGAAATAAAAATATGCAATTTTGCAAAGGCACCCTCCCACCATATTTGTCTACCTCCTCCCACTGCACAGGTGATCACATGCTGGAAGTTGGTGTTCACTTTTTCTGAGTATGTTTTTATAATTTATCTCATGTGTGCTTCTTTATAACTTGGCATTCACTGTTATAACTTGGCATTTTCACTGCTGGAGTGACAGATTCCCCAACTGCAGGAAGCTCCATCCGTAAGCATGTGTCAGGCCTCCACCAGCCACAGTCTCCAGGCTTTGTAATCAGGGCTGCAGGCTGGCTGCAGCTCAAGTATCATTTCTTCCCACAGCAAATGGAAAATCTAAAAAGTAAGTGAGCTTGCTTCTCACAAGCATCTCATTTTTCATCATGAGGAAAAACATTAGAAGTCTCCAAAAGATTTAACAAACCTAATCCTTTGCCAGGTTTGGGTTACATTTTCACACTCAGCCTAGGTTGGACATAAAGATGGCCCTGAGATTCTTACTTCTGGTGGACATACCCTGTACAATTGCTTGCCTTGAGTGTGGGTGCAACCTGGGCAGATGATGTATCACTCCTCTGCATAGACTATAAATCAGTCACTGTTGAGTTACTCGAAAGGGAGACCATACTGGGTGGGACTTCCCTAATCAGAGGAGCTTTTAAATTAAGATGAAGCATCAGAGAGATGAGCTTTTAAAGCCAACAGTCATGTCCTGAACTGCCTATTGGAGCCTTGAGGCAGAAAACAGTGGTGGCCCCTGGGAGCTGAGAGAAGTCTCTATCTAACAACTAATGAGAAAATGAGGACCACAGTCCTATAAGCTCAAGGAAATGAATTCTGCCAATAACCAGGGAGCTTGGAAGAGAACCCTGAGTATCAGGTGAAACCCTGGCCTTGGTCAACACTTGAATACCAGCCTGGCGAGATCCTGAGCAGAGGACCTAGCTAAGCTATGCACAGACTCCTAATCTGCAGAAGCTGTAAGATAATAAAGGTCTGTTGTTTTAAGCTGCTAAGTCCACGGCAATTTGTCATGCAGCAGTAGAATACAAATACATCCGTAAATGAATCATTGGGAATAGTAATTACATCAATCTTCATTTATCACTTGAGGATTTCAGAGGAGTCTGTCTTCCTTGGATTTATTTCTATCATGTAATTTTACACATTCTGTTTTTTTATGCTTCTCCTCTGCTTTTCATTCCTGATTTTAATTATACTGATTAAATTTTCTCTATTCACCCAAACACACTTTTTTCTTCTACTGGTATTTATTCTCATTCTTGTAAATGAAACACAATAAATAATTTCAATATAATAAAATTTAAATTGAAGCAGTATCACTATAATTTTTATTTTCCTCTCATCTTTCATGACACTATTGTGTAGCATTTTAATTCTAATTTGTTTTCAATCAATACTATCTACTATAATCATTATTGTCCTTATAATAAAAAAATTAGATTTATTTACATTTTTACCAGTAATTTATTTGCTCACCATGGCTGCTTGTATCACCCTCCTTGTTCTTGGTATAGGTTCTTTCTTTTGTTTTTGCTTGTTTGTTTGTTTTGGTAGAGACAGGGGCTTGCTCTGTTGTCCAGGGTAGAGTACAGTGGTGCAATCCTAGCTCACTGCAACCTTGAACTCCTGGGCTCAAGCCATACTCCCACCTCAATCTCCTGAGTAGCTGGAACTACAGGTGTGTGCCACCACAACCAACTAATTTGTAAATTTTTTGTATAGATGGGGTCTTGCTATGTTGCCCAAGCTGGTCTTGAACTCCTGGGCTCAAGTAATCCTCCTGTCTTGGCCTCCTAAAATGTTGGGATTACAGGCCTGAGCCACCATGCCAGGCTGCCTTACCTATTAAATGACAGTTTCAGTAGATCTAATGAGAATTTAGTCATGTGGGTGTGGATGACTCTGGTGTTGTGTTGGAATGGGAATGGAATCAGCAAAAAGAACTATAAAGCCATGCTTTTTTGAAGTCATTCTGTGCCTGATTCCCATGCCATGGATTACACTATTTTTGAGTAATATCTCTTCCAGTTCTACCAATCTGGATATCCCAGGACTCAAAGAGAATACCAATACACGCTATAAATGCATCTCAGTGCATTGTACCAATGCAATTTTATTAATAGTACCTGTGTTTAATTTTTATGTATGTTTAAAGACTGACTGCAATTTTAAATAAAGAGAAAGTTATGCAAGGGGAATGTATTCCTGGTGTGGCTTCATCTTAGTTTTACGTTAAAACAAGATGAGCAAAAGAAAAAGTAGTATACCAAAATGCTTAGGGTATTTGTAGTAATATAATATAATCTGATTTCTTTTCTTATAATCAACCATTCTCCAAAAAAATTTAAATTCCAGCTATGGTATGTTCATAATGCAAAAATTGGTACTAACAAACTAAGATGCAAAGCATTATTTATAGTGCAGAGACCAGGGTCAGAGATTATGGCCCTTACTGCTGGCTGCAGTGCAGATATTTCCAGCAGCTTTCTCCTTGTGTTTGGAATGCTGTGGGGATTTTATTTGCTTGAGCTCCACAAACATGATTCCAGTATGATTATAAAGTAATCAAAATTCAGTAAACAACTCATAGTAGGCATTGTGTACAATCATAAAATGTCAGGGCTCAGGAAAACAGTGCCAGGTGCTGACTTTTAAAAGGATCACTGTCACTTTTTAATAAAAACATTTGTTTAGCATCGCAAACATGCAAGACATTGAATATACTTGCTTTGGATTGCTGGAATTAAAATGAGGATTGTCTTAGCTCTCATCCTAAGACCTGCAATTCTCACCTGCTCACAAAGTGAGAGAATTGTCAGTGTTGCTGCTGAGTCCATCCCTACACAAAATAATGACAAAACTCGCCAGTCTCCCTTGCAGCTAAGTGTGACCATTTGACTACGTTCAGTTCTACATAATTGGACTCGAAGAAATGTGTGCAGCTTCTGGGGCATGTGCTTAAATGATGGAGCTGCTCCCTTTCTTCCTCCCTTTCTCCATCCTAGAACTTGACCATGGATGTGATGGCGAGTCATCTCACGCAGAGGAACAAGGGGCCGGCAAGCTTTTCCTGCAAAGTACCAGAATGTTAGTACTCTGGGCTTTGTGGGCTGAACAGTCTCTGTTACAACCACTCAACATTTTTTGCTGTAGTAGAAAAGTGTCCATGAACAAGACTTCAACAAATGAGCATGGCTGAGTTATAATAAAACTGTCTGCAAAGACAGGCTTTGGGCCTCATTATGTCCACAGCCTTAGTTTGCATATCTCCATTCTAAGGAGGATGCAACAAATATATTGGTGATAATTTGGTCTTTGGGGGACAGCAGGGTCTTCCCATTGAAGTCCACAAAATATAAAAGGACATAAAATTCAATGCAGGAGGCTGGTATACAGTGATCATTGCATCTGAGAGGCCAAGTTGGGGGAATCTAGAGAGCAGCAGAAGCAGGAAACCACCTGGCCTGGATTGAAGGATATAGTGGGAGGCACGACCACCAGGGACCAAGGCCGGGTTTCCCCACTGAAAGCCACAGCCACAGCTCTAGAGCTTCCCCTTTGGAATTCTGACCTGAGATGAGAAATAGCCCTTCAACTTGCTTAAGCTGCTGCTGCTTGCAACTTTATGACATGAAATTCACTAACATCATAATGCCACGGACTTGTGCCTTTAGTGCACGAGTGGGGAACTGTGGATACAAAGGCAGTCTGGTTTGGAAGCTCACGTATCTGATCCCCTGGCCCAGGATTTCAATCAAGGTTGG
This sequence comes from Gorilla gorilla gorilla, assembly GCF_029281585.2. NCBI lineage: Eukaryota > Metazoa > Chordata > Mammalia > Primates > Hominidae > Gorilla > Gorilla gorilla. Next base: position 59,578,570 of record NC_073230.2, read on the forward strand.
AACACCTATTGCCTTTTAGAAATAGGAAAAGTAATTCCAAGTTTAGGTGCAAGTTGCGGAAATAAAGTTCTCCTCAATGTCCCAGTTCCTTTTTCCTTTGTTTAAACTTGAAGCTGGGATATTGCAGAAGGCATATTATGGTGGAGCGTGTGGCACCTCTGCTTTTCTCTCTTTTGAATTGGGCCATTCATGTAGACGACGTGGGAGACTGGGTAGGCTGTGGGCTGGTGCTAAGATTGAGGTAGCCCTTGGCAGTTCAGTGAACACCACAATGTCACCTCTACATGGTGATTTCTGATAAAATGACATGGGTTGTCTGATCCCTGCCTTCAGTGTGCTTGAAACGGAAACAAGTCGAATGGTGCCGTTGAGGAAGTAACTGCCTTATCTTTCCATGGCCTGCAATTGCCATGCTCCTGAGATGGCGCTCCCTGTACTTTTACAGCTCTTTCCCTCTACACTGCACTTGCCATTCTTTGATGCTCTTTTTTCCTTCATTGCAACCATGCATTGAATTACCTCAAAATTTTTTTGAAATGGTAGAAGTACAGATGCATACAGAGACAGAGAGAGATGGAGAGAGGTGGGAGAGAGAGAGGGGAGTTGTGCCTGTATAAGTCTTACACAACAGTCATTTTATATTTAGACTATACCATAGTCATTTTAGAATATATATGCGAAGAAATGATTATAATGCAAAGATAGATAAAACAGAAAAAGAGAGAGAGGGCGAGAAACAATAAAAGCTTAATGTTTTTCTTGGTTATGCAGTACTAGAGGAACTGGAATGTATTCCCGGTGTGGCTTTGTCTTAGTTTTACGTTAAAACAAGATAAGCAGAGCCAGGAATGGTATTGCTTTCTCAGTGCCTATGAGGCTTTATCAGTGAGACTAGCACTGTTTTTGTCATTAGTTTCACCTTGCAGTATAAATGCATTGGAAAGTCTTCTCCAGTAAATTTCAAAAGTGTCTAAACACCTGGTCCTTTAGAGATATATTTTTGCTGACATGTATTTATCTTAATGCAAAATTTATAAAAGAGAAAGGTAAATGCTCAAATGTGTTCCAAATGAAGGCATTCTCATTATAGACATTTTGCCTATTTTTTTGAAAACATTTTCAGGCAGAAAACTGAAGTTTGAAACATGGCATGATAAACTTTGCTCAGTGTCTGGAAATCTGCTTGAAGTGAAGCCTACTCCAGGTGACAGTGAGTTCTTGATAGATTCCATGGTACTACCTGATGTAAGTATTACCTGAGGAGAGTAGCGGTAACAGTATAGGCTTTACTCACCTTTCCTTCCTCTGTTCTCATCTCTTATTAAAATCTCCCATCATACAGCTTTTCCCAAAGTGAGAATTTCACAAAATGCAAGCTTTGTAAGCTCTTCTAGGAGAACAACTAAAAATGGGCTGTGTGTTCAGCAGTTGTGAGTCCAACTGGGAGCTCCCTTTGGGGAGGCATAACATATTCCTGTCTAGTATAGCCCATACTGTGTGCTTCTTGCCACCATTTGCCTGCCTGGAGGTGACAGATTCATTTCCATCAATTACAAATATATTTTCTTAAATGGTGATCATTTTGGGTATTGCCAAAATCCTTATGAACACTGGCAAGTCAGCCTTTTTTATTGGTATTCTCTTCTGAATGTTTAAACACAGACATTCATATTTTTTTTATTTTTAATGCACACCTTCCCCTGTCTTCAAGAGTTTAAACTTTATAGCCTCATTTGTTGTGCCACGCACAGCAGAAGAGCTTTTAGTTGATTGTTGTCAAGGGCTCAGTAATTTGATTGAGGAGATTCGAAGATTTTGAACAACAGTCTGGTTTAGTTGAATGCATCTTCTCTAAGTCATGGTAATTCTCTCCTTGCAAGTTTAACACTCTGTGAATGAAGTCATTTCATCAATATCACCCTCTCCACTTGGAGGAGAATCTGATTGAATTGATTTAGAGACAAGAGAAGTATCCTTGAATTTCCTAATATTTCCATGCTGTGCTCTTTGCTGTCATTAATTTGCTGATTTAACCCTATACTTCTGACTACTTGACTTCATGCCTGGCAGACAATCCTGCCCCCCAGACCCCAAGGTGCAGGCTTTGGCTTAAGTGTTTGGTATGAGGGACTGTGTTATTGTCCTCTAGGGTGTGATTTCTACAATGAGGTTCGCTGTTCTACATTTTGCTTTCTCCTTTCTGAGTTAGGTGCGAGGATTGAAAAGAGGACCAGAATAAAATCTTGTCTGTTCACAGTTGAAAAGGTACCTAATGCCAGCTGGTCCAAAATCAATCCAAATTTCTAATGCTGTATAACCCAGAACAAAGCATCTAAATTTAAATATCTATTTTTCTATCACTATCAGTATACATTATTATATATAATACAAACAAAAAATTTTGTATAAATCTTTTAATTTTAATTTACAATGCAATTCACATATTTTTTTCTGAATTACTATTTTATTAAACTATTACAATTAGAATTTTTTTATTTTCAGGGAGTAGAAAAGATAAGTTTCACAAAAATGGGATTTGTTTCCTGAATAAAAAATTGTTGCAAGCTCGCTAAAGTAAATTCTAATAGCATGGAAAGGTAAAATAAGAAAAATAACCTCCCCAGAAATCCTATGATTAAGAGACAAGAAAAATTTAGTTTTATGGTATAAATGTGTACACACTTACACATTTCATAAAATTAGAAGCATACTGTTTTTAAATATATTCTACATGTGCTTAAATATGAGCAAGATTTTTCCCATGGGATTACGGTCATCCCTTGGTATCCATGGGGAACTGGTTCCAGGACGCCCTCACATACCAAAATCTGAGGATGTTCAAGTCCCTGATATAAAATGGTGTAGTATTTTCACATAACCTATGCACGGCCTCTTGTGTACTTTAAATAATCTCTAGATTACTTATAATATCTAATACAATCTAAATGCTATATAAATGGTTGCTGTGCTATATTTGTTTTTATTTGTATTGTTTTTATTGTTGCACTATTTATTTATTAAATATTTTTGATCTGCCATTGGTTTAATCTGTAGATGCAAAACTTGCAGCTGTGGAGAGCTGGCTGTGTCTAATTTTTAATAATAGAACCCTATTATTTGGGATATTTTTAAGGAATATACCTATCATAAGAGAAAATAATGCATATATTACTATTTCTATCATCCTTTGGTGTTTTTACATCTTTTAATTCCTTTTATTTCTTTCCTGCTTACGTATATTTTCTTTAATTATTTTAAAATTTTTCTTGACATTTAGAAATCATACACTTACATTTAAATTATTTTATGTATTAGTCTGTTCTTATGCTGCTAAGAAAGACAAACCTGAGACTGGGTAATTTACAAAGAATAAAAGGGGTTTAATGGACTCACATGACTGGGGAAGCCTCAGAGTCATGGCCCAAGACAAAGAAAAAGCCAAGAGATGTCTTACACGATGGCAGGCAAAGGAGCATTTGCAAGGAGACCCCCTTTATAAAACCATCAGATCTCCTAAGACTTATTCACTATTATGAGAACAGTATGAGAAAGACCTGCCCCCATGATTCAATTACCTCCCAACGGGCCCCTCCCACAACATGTGGGGATTATTACAATTCAAGGTGAGATTTGGATGAGGACACAGAGCCAAACCATATCAGCTAATTTAGGGATTATTTTTATAACAAACTTACTAGTATTAGCTAATATCCACAGAGAGATGTGATTTAGCTGATAGCTTACAAATTATCAGCATTGAAAATAAAATGTGTCTATGAACCAGAATATAAGATAAATGCACCTCCTCACGTCTCTCATGGGTACTTTTGGTACAAGCTGGGATTATCTTATTTATTAATGTTTAACTGTGTATCTTCTCTCTCAAAAAAAATCAAATCACTTTTGACTCTTTTGTTTGGAAGCACACTCAAATCAATTATTTAGTCCTTATTTGTTTAGCTTGTTGCCGTGGTCACAGTTACCCATTTTATATTGTAACACTACGATTCTTGAGTTTAAAAAAATTGATTCAAATTTTCATAAGCTCAAGTATTCCTAGGGATATTTTCATGAAGGGCATATTGAGGGCTTAATTAACAGATCTTTAGATGTCTTGGAACATGTTTTATTGCCTGCACACATGAGTTAAGACTTGCCAGTTCCCTTCAAACTCTTAGATATTGTATCATAGGATTCAGTTATATCCATGTTTTAAGTAATAATCATGTCAATGAAAATAATAATAAGGCTAACTGTGTGGAACTGAAAACTGTCTACCGAATAGCCATATCCATTTGTGCCCACAGGCTTCTTTCCAGCTTCGGGCACCTACCCTTCAAAATCGTCAGGGATCATCTTTGAGAGTCACCTTCCCCAGTAATACATCTATTGTCACACCACCAGAACCTTCCAGTGCTTTACTGGCCCGGTCCTCTCCCCATGCCATGGACATCATTCCAGCAATGAAGCCTTAGCCTTCTGGTGTCAGCATCAGGTTTTTTTCTCTCTCTCTTTCATTTGTATAAATTTATAAGCATAAATGCAATTTTGTCACATATATAGATTTCATAGTCATCAACTCAAGACTTTAGGGTATCCATTGCCTGAATAATGTACATTGTACACATTAAGTAATCTCTCATCATCCACTCATCCTCCCACCCCATCATCTTTTTCAGTCTCCATTGTTTATCATTTCACACTCTACATGCATGTATAGATATTATTTAGCTCCCACTTATATGTGAGAACATGTGATATTTATCTTTCTGTGTTTGAGTTGCTTTGGACCCCAAGTCCATTCATGTTGCTGAAAAACACATGATTTCCTTTTTTATGGCTGAATAGTATTCCATTGTGTATACATAGCACATTTTCTTTATCCAATCATCTGCTGATGGACACCTGGGTTGATTCCATATCTTTGCTATTGTGAATAGCGCTGCAATACACATATAAGTGCAGGTTTTTTTAAAATAGATTGATATTTTCTCTTTCTAATGAATGGCCACTCTTACCTCCCCACTTCTTGCCTTATTTCCCTGTTCTCCTTTAGCGTCAGTTCTTCAAAATTGCTCATTGTCTCAGAATTCTTTCCACCACTTCTCTTTCAAAATTCATACAGCAGGCATTCACTTCCACCATTGCCAACGTCACCAAAAACTTCCATGCTGTTAAACACAATGGTCACGTCTAAGTCCTCATCTTAGTTGCACCCAAGTCATCATTGAACACAGCTAATGGCTCCTGCCACCTTGAAATCTTTCATCAAATAGTTTCTAAGATACCACACTGATTTTTCCCTAGCTCACTCATCTCTTCTTTTCCATATATATTTTCTTTATACTTTGTTGTACCCTCATCTCTCTAAACTCTTGATGCTAGAATGTCTCAACTCCCCATCCATGAAGATCCATATCACACCAGACTCATAGATCAGCTGTTGACATTTTCCCTCAAATGTCTAATTGGGCATCTTGTCTATACAATGGCCAGAAGGAATATCTTGATTCTTCTGCCTCAAATCTGTGGCCCCATCTCCACATTCTTCCTCTTCTTAGCTGGTAGCAATTCTGACTTTGTTTGATAGATAAATAGGTCATAGAGTCATTTTGCTTTTCTTTCTTGCATACCCCGTATCCTATCTATCAGCAAATTCTCCACTTTCAAAGCATGTCCAGAATCCATTTCTCAACCTCCACCTCTATCACTCTGCTGCAATCCAGTGTAATGTCTTCATTGGGATGCTGTCATAATCTCTTAACTGGCCTTCCTGCTTCCGGCCTTGCACTCAATCCCTACCCCGATCCATTTCCCGCATGGCAGCCATTTAATTTCCTGTTAAAATGTACTTCAGGAAACATCATTCCTGTATCTTCTAAATGACACTGCAGCACCTGGTCTCCTCTGGTATCCTCATCACTGGGCCTCTTGTGGTCTCCCTCGCTCCTTCTCTGGCAGCCACTCTTGCCTCTGTGCTATTTCTGGAACAGGGCAGGCATCTGATCGTTCCAGAGCTCTTCCCCTCTGATTCCTCTCCCTGGGATGGTCTTCCCCTAGATATCAGCAGAGCCTTGTCCTCCCCAAACCCTTTCAGTTCTTTATTCAATATCACCTTCCAAGCAAGACCTTCATTAAATTTGTTTCAAAATTCACAACTTCTGCTTCCTGTAATTCCCTATTCTTTTTCTCTGCTTTATTTTGCTTCCCAGCACTTTTCACTTTCTAGTTTTACTCCAAGTTTTGCTAATTTTCTCTGCCCCTCCCTCCTCTCACCCATCATAATGTAAATTCTATAAGGGCAGAACATCTGTTTCCTGGATTAATTCTTATATTGCCAGAAACTGAGATTAGTACCTGGCACACTCTAGGCACTTTATAAAATTGTCAAATGAATTTAAGGTATCATATCACAGTGTGCTGTACACATGTTGTTCTCGCAGTGTGACAAATATAAAGTGACAAAAAGAACATCTTTCAAAATTGTCAGTGCACTGCTGAATGTACGGACAAACCCATGTGGGGATTCCAGCAGAAATCAAAATTCTACTGACTGAGTGGAGGTGAAGCCACATGAAGCCTCCGACTCTTCCCTTACTCACCTCCCCAACCCCTCACCTTCCAGTGGGCCTGAGTCACCTTCTCTCCTTGGCCTCTGTCTGGGGGCTGCCTGCACCGATTCAGTACGTTCAAATTGGTCTGTGGACATCCATCTCTTACATATAATCATGTTTCAGAATGTCTACTTCCTTACTTTCTTGAAATCCTAAAGAGAACACCATTTTATGTGTTAGTGTATGCGTTGAAGAATTCCTTTCCTATTTATAATGAGTACTATTTTTCTTTTTTCTGTAGACCCAGGGTATGTCGGTCACCCTTCATCCACCTTCTAATCTTTCCAGAAAGAGGAGTGGTCCATTCAGCTCTGGGCACGTGTCTAAATGGAGAGCCAGATTCTCATTATTCTCCTGGTCATTGGTAGACTCTTTCCTTTTTTTTTTTTTTTTTTTTTTGACGGAGTCTTGCTTTGTTGCCCAGGCTGGAGTGCAGTGGCACGATCTCGGCTCACTGCAAGCTCCGCCTCATTTTCCTGCCTCAGCCTCCTGAGTAGCTGGGACTACAGGTGCCCGCCACCACGCCCAGCTAATTATTTGTATTTTAGTAGAGGCGGGGTTTCACCATGTTAGCCAGGATGGTCTCGATCTCCTGACCTTGTGATCTGCCTGCCTTGGCCTCCCACAGTGCTGGGATTACAGGTGTGAGCCACCACACCAGGCCCAGAATCTTTCCTTTACATTTAAAGTCAAAATTTGAGGCTTCTGGTCCAGTTCCTGATTTCACTCATTCATTTATTTTGTGTTGATCTGACAGACGAGATAGTTCCTTTTGTGCTCTGCAAGAAAGTGAGAAATTCATTGTTTAAGTGTCTGAAAGTATTCATTTTTTTCCATATAGAAAAAAGTGAATGAACAACTACAGTCTTCAGATTGCAAAAACATATCAAACCTATTTATCTTTTTGACTGTCTTCAAAATCTTGCATATAAAGTACCATGACATAGTTACTTTTATCCCTGGAGTTGTTCTCTGAATTGGATTTTTGTATGAAGGACTGATGCATAAAAACACGGATTTATAGAGAATAAAGGATATAGACCCTGAAGAAGAAAAAAGCAACTTTCTTTTTTTTTTTTTTGAACTTAAGATGTTTTATTTTCTGGTTATTTTCCTCTTATAGTCTCCTTAGCTGTGAGCTAAAATGCTGCTGCTCCGTATGGGTTATGCATACGCTGTCATTTGGCCCCTTTCTCTGAATTTTAGGACTCTATAAGTCATTACATCCTTTTGTTCCCATTCTGTGATGGCATTCACACCCCTGCAGCAACTTGCAAGGGATCAAATGTTCTTTATTAAAACCAGGTGGAAAACCTCCAAGGTATCTTAGAGAAAAGCAGCAGCAGAAGGAGAAGACTTGGTCTGGTCAGGAGCAACGGCCCAAGAGAGGAAGAGGCTGCTGTCATCACCCTAGCCTTCTGAGGCATCTCCACCCTAGCTTCCTAGTCTCCTCTTTAAAATTCTGGTGCAAAGCAGACAAAATCTCTTTCTTTTTCCGTGTTCTCTCTAGCACATATTTGATGCAAAGAGAACAAGAGAGACACCGAAAAGTATACGAAATAATTTACATTAAAAATAAAAATTTTCATTTTACCCTAAACTCACATACAAGGTTCCTGGGCTCTGTGCCATTGGGTGTATTCTCTTTAGATAATTATGCTTAAATCTCCAAAGCTTCATATGGCACCTTGCTTCTCAACTCCTACTCTGCTTTTTAAATAGCTATGGGTACATAATAGTTGTATACATTTATAGGGTACATGTGACATTTTGATGCAAGCATACAATGTGTGATGATCAAATCTGGGTAACTGGGATATCCATCACCTCAACTGTTTATCGTTACTTTGTGTTTGGTGCATTCCAAATTCACTCTTCTAGTTATTAATATTTTGAAATATACAATAAATTATCATTAACTACAGATGTCCTATTGTGCAGACTCTTCTATTTCATTGGAGAAAATAAAATTGGAATCAGTGTGTTCAATCAAGGGTGAACAATAATTCATCCCTATATCAGAAATTGTACTATATTTAAATACATTTATGATTTTCCTCCCAAAATCAATTGTTTTTACCATACCAAATATATATTAGGTTTTCTTTCAGATCAAACTTTTCAATAAGGAAATAGTAGTTAAACTATCTTTTTCTATCATTAGCAAACCACATGCAACATTTCTTCAGCAGGTGAAAAACTATGTTAGGGTTTTTATCTTTTATGGGACACTTTTAGAAACTCATCCCAATTTGAAACAAAACACCAGGGAAGTGTGCTGAGCACTCTGAGGTATACCCCAAAGCACAGTTGCCATGATCATTATCATGTCTGTTCATATTAACCCTCCCCGGAATATTTCTGTGAAGCCACAGCAAAAAAACACCCTTGAGACAGAAGCACATTTTAAAAGCAAAATTCAAAAGTTGGGGCAGTCCCTGGGGCTTGATTCTATGGCAGATAACATTAAAATGGTACTTTGTGTGCACTGGGCAAGGGAGTGGTGGCCTCGCTAATCACACAGCCCCGCAGGGCTCAGCATTGGCATGGCTGCTGTTATTTCACCAATATGCAAAAGTAAGACCCCAGACCTGCAGATGTGGTTTCAGATATCTCACCAATAATTCTAAGCACGGACTATTAGAAAGTGATTAACAACTCTATGTGCTTTCATCTCAAGACTGTTATTTTCTCTTCCTCGCGGGGACAAAGCCCAGGCAGCTGTACCCTGTTATTTATGAAGCTGTGGTAAAGTAGCTGGAGATTTTGCCATCTTAATCGGCTCTATTTCAGTGAAATAATAAATGCATGGGGGAAATTTTAGAAAAGAGAGGAAGAAAAATAATACTACAATCCAAAGCCTATGGCATTAAGCAAATCTTCACTTCCCAAATGTTTAATTCATAAAGAGCAACAGGTGGCAAACAATAAAAGTTTATACACACACACATATATCTGTGCACAAAGACCCACATTCATAATTGAAGGCAGTTATTTTGTCTTGGGGTACATACACATATACATACCTGACTCTGTCTCTTTCTATATATATATATATATATATATATACAGTTATTCATCACTTAGTGATATATATACAGTTATTCATCACTTAGTGAAGAGGATACTTCTGAAAATGTGTCCTTAGGTGATTTCATCATTGTGTGAACATCATAGAGTGCATTTACACAAACTTAGGTAGTACAGCCTACCACACACCTAGGCTCTATGGCATGGTCTATTGCTCCTAGGCTACAAAGCTTCACAGCAGGTAACTGCATTGAACACTGTAGGCAATTGTAATACAGTGGCAAGTATTTGTGTATCTAAACATAGAAAAAATACAGTAAACATATGGTGTGATAATCTTATGGGGCCACTGTCTGTATGCAGTTCCTCCTTTGCCAAAGCATTGTTATCTGGCACATGCCTATATAATGTATGTGCGCTTTGTCTCATTTTATATATTTTCAATTTGTATAGGCTAATATAGAAAAGGTGGATTTAGAGAGTTGGTACCGTGAATACACAGGCAGTGTTACGCCCTTCTTTTTAATACATGTTTCATTTAAGGAGCCAAAAAAGAAAGAAAAAACAATGTGTCCAGAGAGGGTGGTATCAGAGATGAGGGAGATGCTGTAGACATAGTGGCATCTGATTTAGTTGAAAGTGTAGTTCTCTGCATGAAAACCTAAAATATTTGAAATATTTTCATCTGGGAAAGGAGAATTTCTGCGTTGAAAATAAGATTTTTGTTTGTTAAAACTTTAAAGTTAATTTGATATTATTTGGCAAAAGTTTTTCTTTATTTGTTTTTGTTTTTGAGACGGAGTCTCACTCCATAGCCCAAGCTGAAGTGCAGTGGCACAATCTTGGCTCACTGCAAACTTCACCTCTGGGGCTCAAGTGATTCTCCTGCCTCAGCCTCCCAAGTAGCTGGGACTGGAGGGGTGCGACACCACACCTGGTTAATTATTTTGTATTTTTAGTAGAAATGGGATTTCACCATGTTGCCCTGTGTGGTCTTGAACCCCTGAGCTCAGGCGATCCACCCGCCTCGGCCTCCCAAAGTGCTGGGATTACAGGCATGCACCACCGCACCCGACCTGGCAAAACTTTTTGAGGAGGCTGACATCCACATCCTCTAGTCTCTCTCTTTCTCTCCAGGTGCATGGATACATGTGTGCATGTCTGGGTGTATGCATGTGTTCGTATTTATTACCACCAGTGTTCAGAAATCCGCTAGCCCTGTTCTCCTTGTTTTTCCATTCATATTTTCATGTCTAGGAAGGAAAACATGGGGAACAGAGGCCTGGGAGTGGGGAGGAGTCATGAGACCATGAGGATCCCTTTAGGAAAATGCTCTCATGACCCTTGCAGCATTTTGACTATGCACCAGGCCCCTGGAATTTCTGACTCTAGTTGAAGAGGCATAGTTTTAGGGTCAGAGCTTTGATTTGATTACCACAGAATAAGGGATAAAGAAATTGGGAGTTCAACAAAGGTTTGCTTGCCTCTCTATTCTTTTATTAATCTAGGTTTTGTTAATCGTAGAATGATGGAAGAGATAGAGATTTTTTTCCTTTCTTCTCTATAACCTTCTCTGTTTTCACTATTTTCATTAACATTTAATTTTGAAGAAATTCAAGCATATAAATATACCACAAGAATAGTAAATGGTCATCTGTGTCCACCTTAGTTCAACAATTGAGGGCATTCTGTAATAATTGCTCTGTATGCATGTCTCTATCAACCTATCTCTATCTGTCTATCTGCATGGAGCTAATACGCTCTATACCAAGGAAACAATTAAGCTGCACACATCACATCCCATTTTATTATTAGATTTATTACTAATTTATTCTAGATTAGCCACCCTACTGTTTAATTTCAAGAGTTTGAATTTGGGGCATGTAGCATTTGTAGACACTGAGCTCATCTGAGTGCTTCCTTGGTGGGGCCACTGACTGCTTCTCTATCCCCTGATTTTCTGTAACTGCTAAGTGTGGCTCAAAGGCTTGATGAGAATCAGACTTAAAATTTAAGTGATACTTCACAGGGAATGCCATGCACTTCATTATGTCCATATTTTAAGAACTGAGTTAAACCCCTGATTTTTAAGACTAGAAAACATGTGGTGACTCACTGTAATCATACTCTTAGTTGTGACTTTTAGTAAATATCAGAGCAGCAAGATCAACTTAAGCGCTTCCTTCTTAAAGTGAACCCCTACATAAAGCAGTCTGTGGACCCTCGATTCCCTTACTCCACGGGAGCTGCAGAAGCTTTTGCTTCTTCCCTTGCCGATACTGTCTTCACTTCCCTAGCTTGACCATCCAGAGCAAGGGGGTCACAAGGCCTTTTCAGCACAGTTGCATCTTCCCAAGTTTACAGATATTAGGGGTAAGACAGCCTGCAAAACAGTGATTTCTAAAAACATTGTTTCCTCTTTAATTCCTTTTTGTTTTTTAAAATAACATTTATTGTGCATATTTGAGGTTTACCATGTGATGTTATTTTTATACATATAGATAGGAAAATGTTATTATAGTGAAGCAGATGGACATATCTATCATCTCACATGGTTACTTTTTTGGTAACAAGAAAGGCTAAAATCCACTTATTTAACAAAATTCCCAATACAGCATAATTTTATTAACTTGAGTCCTTAAATGGTACATTAGATCTCTAAACTTGATCTGGTTTGAACTTCTAGATTCATACTAACTCCTCTGGCTAAACCAAAGGCTCTTTAACTCCAGCAAGCATCAGAATCCCCTGGAGGGCTCCTTAAAACACAGATGCTGAGCCCCACCCCAGAGGTCTCAATTCAGTAGGTATGGGGAGGGATCTGAGAATGTCTATATCTAACAAATTTCTAGGTGAGGATGTTGTTGGCCCAGGGACCACACGTTAAAATCACTGAGCTAAAGGATACACATTCTCACAATGGAATTCCCTGCGAGTCATCCTTTAGGCCAAATTTATGTGTTAACAATTTGAATAAATCAGAAGTGGAGGAAGCTCAGGATTTGGTTCTAAGACCTGTACTTACATTTATGAGTTTCCACTCCACATTTAACTTCCTACTTTAATCTGTTTTCTTATTTGTTAAATGAAAATGCTAATACCAGATTATCTCATAGGCTGGAATATATAATAGATCAACTGAGATAATGTATGGGAAACCATTTTTCAAACTGTAATCAGCTAAATTCCTTAACACACAACTGACGTACCAGCTTCTAGATGCCACAGCTCTGTGAAACATCCTGGGAGCAAACCCAGAAACAATTAAGTGTGAGAAGACAGAAAAATCAGATTTTATTTACTTCTCAGTCATAGTGATAGAAAATATTAATGACCATTAAGAGACAGTAAGGCACAAGAGGAGAAAACATTTAGGCTGGCTATGACGTTTGATCTACATTTTTCTCAATATCGAAATGATTGCCTGGATGTAAATTTGTGACCTTTGAACAGTCCAAGAATTCTCATAGCTTATACCTTTATGTGACTATTCATTCTAAAATGCTGACAAGCAGAATGTTGGCCCATGGAGGCTGGGCTTCAGAGTTGGGCAGACCCACCTTCAACTTCCATTCCCACCATTCATGCAGTGCACAAGCCAGGTACTGTGTTAATCCGTTTTGTGTTGCTACAAATTTATACCTGAAACTGGATAATTTGTAAAGCAAACAGGTTAATTTGACTCATGGTTCTTCAGGGTACAAAAGAGGAGTGATGCCAGCATCTGCTCAGCTTCTGGGGAGGCCTCGGGAAGCTTTTACTGGGATGGAGGAAGGTGAATGGGGAGCAGGCATGCCATGTGGCAATAGTGAGAAGAAGAGGGTGGGAAGGGAGAGAGGGAGAGAGTGAGAGAGCAGGAAAGTGAGCTACAGAGACAGAGGATAAGGTGCGAGGCTCTTTAAACAACCAGATCTCGCAGGAACTAACAGATAGAGAACTCATTCATTACTGCCAGGGGGCTGTTCATGAAGGATCCACCCCTATGACCCAAAACTTCACACTCAGCCCCACCTCCAGCATTGGGGATGACATTTCAACATGAGATTTGGAGGGGACAAACATCCAAACTTTGGTACCAACCTTTGCAAGCCTTCCTTTTCATCATTCAAAATTTCATAATCCTCTCTAGAGGCTAGGTGACTTTTTGTGTGTGTGTGAAAGTACGTATCAGATGACCTAGTGCAGGATGAGTATTCGAGAGCACTCAATGGAAATGTTTTTATTCTATGATGTTAAAATAATAGATAGTACTTTTTGTGGCATAGATAAAATTCATTACATGAAATATGTCAAGCGAGCCAAGAAAAATCTAGGTACTGATTATATTTATAGATCTTGAAGCAACTGTGGTGTTCCATAAACATTTAGAATTATTTATATTGCCCCCCTCTAAGTTCAATTTTTATGCTATTATGATTTATGCTGCTCATGTTTTCTCATTAAGGGGTTTTCTGACTTCACTCTGAACAACTCTTCCCAGACTGACTAGGCCATAAAATACGGGACTCATTTTCTTTAATTTATCGTTTATGGTCTGGATAATCCTCTGTGTATCTCATTGTGATCGACTGCCGTTCCAGCAGAGCAGCCACTCTGAGGGTCTTGGCAGAGCCTGAGAATCTAGGAAATTTGGAGCCCTGGGCTGCCTTGAACACTGACCGCCCTTACATTTACCCAGACCTAGGCACACGTTTGAGGCGCATCAACCAAAATTTATTAATTGCCTTCATTTGCCCAACCTTGCCACTGAGTAGAAGCCAAAATTTGAGGTCCTTCAGGCTTGGGTTATTCTCTTAACTTGCTCCTTTTGTTCAAGGATTGGTAAAATTTCACATTTAAGGGCATGCATTTCTTACCACGTGTTGTCGTGACCAGGCTACATCTCCCCTTTGTTTTCTATGGTCTGTCAAGCACATTGCATCCTGAAATAAAGCCATAGCTGATGGCAGAGGTAAAAACTATGAAAAGTGAATGGCATGAAAAAGACTCAAGGAAAAAGGAAGGACTCCAGGAGTGCAGAAACAGCTAATGAAAAATCAGAGACCTCTGTCAAGACCATTAGATATAAAAGTCCAAAATATCAATAACTTAAAGCTAGTTTTAAATAAAAAAAATCCAATTCGGTAGCTTTTCTCTTCTAATAGCCTTGATTACGATTCAATGTAACATTTCAAAATTATAGTTTGGAGTTTCAAAGCCTTAAAAAAAGTCAGCATTCGCTGAGGGCAATAAATGAATTAATTGTTTAGTTTAGTCTTGGCTTTGACATATTATGAAATAACTCATTGAACAAGTCCCTCCTGAAAAAGTTACTTAGAGAAGAATCAGTGGACTCGAAAGTAGAGTTTCATTTTGTGCACAGATCATGGCACCTGTAATACGTCTCACTTTCTATCATTTGAGAAAATGGGAAACAGAAAGAAGCAGTAAGCTCATTTAAAGCAAAGGAAGAAAGAATGGGTGATTCAGGCATTTTACCCTGAAATTTATCAATCCGTGGGCAGCCTAATGGGGAGTCCTGAGGGAGGAACCATTTACACAGAGAAATTTATTGAGCCAGCCACCGTGGCATGTGCAGGAGCTAATGAAGATGCTAAGAGGAAAGAATTAGCTTCAGGACCAGAGAGTGGAGCTCATTTCAGGTAAGAAAACAAGTTCCATTAAATGCAGAAAATAAAAAATAACAGAGATTATGGATGATATTTTAACTTCAAAAATTGGAGCTGTTGATATTTGGGATGTAAATCAATTGACAGTACAAGATGGGGTTTGACTGTAACTAGTCAAAAATTTAAAAGTGGAATGTGTAGAATGTTTCAGCTGGTTACTGACAGTGAATTCCATGCATATCTGAGATGGGAGGTACAGAAATGTCGATTGCAGGAGGCAGAAGTATTGCCCACACCTCTGGCATCCCAGCATCCTATAGGTCCTACTTCTGTTTTCCAAGCCAAAGGCTCTGCAGAACATTCAAAAAAAGAATTGCAAAACCCTAGTTTAGTTGTTACCTTCCAGTTCTGCAGAACTGTGACCAGTTTGTATGTGTGAGCTTGCGTTTCTACATTTGTTTTTTAAATTTTAAAAAAATTATGGATATGCAATAATTGTACATATTTAGGTACATATGATATTTTGATAAAAGCATTCAATGGATAACGATTAAATAAGGGTAATTGGGGTATCCATCACTTTGAGCATTCATCATTTCTTTGTGTTAGGAACATTCCAATTCCACTATTTTAGTTATTTTGAAAGACACAAGAAATTATTGTTAACCATAGTCTCCCTACTCTGTTACTGAATACTAGATCTTATTCTTTCTGTTTTACTGCATTTTTGGACAGAAAAATTGTTCTCAGTGACTACTTTGCTGAATGATAATAATCTTGACCTTTCAAACCATGCTTTATTCAGCTAATTTTTCTTTATTTTTCACTCAGTAGTTTGGGCAATTGTGTTACAGTAACCTTTTTTGGTGCTACTGTTTTATAATTAAGATAATTTCTCTGTGGTGAGGTTTCTAATGAAATCATTCAAGAAGCAGTTATCGAGTGCTCGCTGTGTTCCGAGTGCTGCTTCCTCCCAATTAGCTGCGCTGAAGACGAGGATTGTGGGAAATGAGGGAGCATCTGGCACCGGAGATGCTGACTCCCAGGCCCACCTCCAGGCCATGCTGGCAGGTGAGCAGCTCCATTTGAGAGGGCCAAGGGGAAAAGGTTTTCATGGCAGAGACAGGTTTCAATCAATGTCAGCATTGGCAACATAATATAAGCTCTAGGGGGACTTCTGCTGTTGAATTATTTCTTAGGGATAAATACCCAAGAGTTGGGTTAATAGTTCAAAAATTAATAACTTTCTCTTAGCTCTTGAGATGTATTACCATTATGTTTTCCAAAATTGTACCAATTTGCAACATTATTGAGAAGGAATTAGTGCGGTTCTGTTGTCTCATTTTGGATTAAGTCCTAACATGTATTTAGATTTATGTTAATTTAATAGGTATGAAATTGAATTTCTTTGTTGCTTAAATTTCTGTGCCTTCATTACAAATGTTCTTGGACATTTTCCATGTGTTTCTTTATTGTTTCTATTTCCTAATTTGTTATGGTTCCACTCATAATAATTACTCATTTATCTATTGGAGTTTTGATAATTTTCTTGCAATTTTAGAAACATTATTATTATGAAAATGATACTTGCTAATTGTAAAACAGCAAATACTTACAGAGAAGCATAAATAAAAGGTGAGATGCTTCCATTCTACAGAGGCCTGATGCTGTTTATGAGGGAACAAGAATACAGACACGCTCGTTTCCCGAGGATAGCAGGGAATAAGGGAGAATGACTTAAAAGTCCCACTTCCTAGTTAACCGCCATGAAGTGGTAACAATTTGTGTTACCAATTTTGCAAACAATTGTCCATTTTGTTTTTGTGTCCTTTTTATGGAGTTTGTTTTTTCTATGCAACAGTCACTTTTTTGGTTATAAAATCTGTCAAAAACACTTAAAAGTGACTTGGATTGGAACATAAAATTGTTTAAGCTCTGTGGGATCATTGCAAACTCACGCTCCATTGATGTCTGACAGAGTCTTATTTGACTAAAGAAATGTGACTAGCAGTGGTGTTGCAATATTCAAGTAGAAGCTTTGAGACATTGTGCGGTTCTACCATGTTCTCTTTTCTTTATCCATGGCGTTGGAAATGTCTTCACAGGGCCTACTCCTTCACCAGGACTGTCAGATAAAGACTAGCAGAACAGCACCCAGCCGCTGTGCGACGTACATGTAGCAGGAGGAAGAAATACATGTTTTGCTTCTAGAAGTCATTGAGATTTTAGGGATCGTTTACTAGCACCATGTAACTTAGTCTAAGCTGCCTGATAAAGTCACATTCCTTCTAAATGGCATTTCATAATTCCCAAGTTTCTTATTCTTTGCTTTGCATTTGTGTTGCTGTTGTAAACAACATGCCTTGTTTTATTCTGTTTTCTTCTGGACCATTGTTTATACAATGCAGTGATTTGTACTTACTTATTTTTTTATGTTGCAAAACCAAACATCTGCACTATGAACAATATTTTTCAGTTCCTCATTTCTTCCATAATGTCCACTACTAGGTAGCCACAATTCCTTACATGCCTAATAGGTTCCAAAGTTAAGTCTAACAGACCCCTTGTTTGAGCACCAACAGTATACTGTGCATCTCAGCCTGGATTTTTATAAGTTCATCAGTGAACCATAAAAAAATGAATTCTTGATATTACTCCCCAATACTATTATCTGCCCAGGTTTTCTATCCTAGGAAACAGCAGTGGCAGCACGGAGTCACCTAAGCCTTGAATGCAGGAGCTCTCCTTTGTCCTCTCGTCTGCTTGCCATTGAGCCTCACCTCCTCCACTTTCTACCTCACTAAAACAGGCCACCATCTCTACATCTACATGGTAGCTGCCTTGTTTCAGTCTCTTACCTTTAATCACTTACATAGCTACTTTCTTCTCAGCTATCTCTAACCTTTTTTTTCTTGTTAACATCATTACCAAAGTGATTTATCTACAGCTCATTTTTAATTACTTTGATTTATTTTCTATGGTTTGCCATTGTTTCCAGGATAAAGTCATTGAATTGTGTTTTGTGCTAATTGACAAGAGCATTTCAGTTTTGTGATTGCATTCCCTATTATTTGAGGTTCAATAGACTTAACAGTGAAAAACAGGCAAGGCATGGCATATTTGCCTAGCAGGGTACTATCTCCTTGGGAGTCAGCACAAGCAACTGGGGTATGCAATACCATGAGAAATAAATCGTGATTTCTCTTGGCTGCCCGTGACAATGCAACACTCGGCTAAAACAGTTGATATTGACCTAGTGCCATATGCCTTTCATGGGTTATGGTACACAGTTCTTAGTCACAAGAAATTACGAACCCTGAAACACTCACTCTTGCCTAAAATTCCCACTGAAGTGCTCTTGTATCTCTTGGGAGTCACTAACAACAGCTTGCCATGATCAACATGCACACAGGATTGGAAGGCTGCCTTCCTCCTCCTGGAAGAGCAAAAATATAATTGTAGACTTCAGGGATTGGCCACATTATGATTTGTAAGACCTCCCATGATATAGCTAATATTTACTTATCCTGTCTTATTCTCAGTCATTCTGCCTTTTCATTCAGCAATATTAAATTGTCTAGAATTAACTGGTTTTTGCTCATATCTCCTCGCCTTGTGCCATTACATGAACTTTCCTTTTTACTTAGGATGTCATTCCTTCTCTTTTCTGTCTGGTAAATGCCTCATCATACATCAGTTTAGTGCAAAGACCAGGTATCACACACCACACCACCCACTCCCATTCCCCTGAAGCATGATAATCTCTACACACCTTCTGTATTTATTATACATTCACGGTGTATTTTGCATAGTTATCCACATATTTATCTCCTTGATCACGTTATGGACTCTTTTCAGAAAAGCTATTTGGTTTTATTCATCTTGTCCAAATAGGCACTCAATAAATGCTTGCTGTTTAAAAGAAGAATGAGGGCAAAAATAGGGAACCCTTTGGCCTCTATATTGAAAAACTCAAAGAAAAACCATTTCTATATTGTTAAAATGCTCTAAAAATATCTACCAGGTCCACATAGTAGTTCTAATAATCAAAGGGAAATTACCTAATGAAAACAGCTGACTAGTTATAAAGGAAGTATCATTTATTATTTGCCAGTCTTTTGACTTTTATTATGAAAGTGTTAAGCACATAGAAAAATAGAGAGTATAATAATGTAGACACTCATATGCAGATTTAAGAATTGATAGTTTTTTTTCCATAAGTGCTGTATTTTTGCTGAAATATTTTAAAATAAGTTCTATTACATCTCTTTAGTTGTTGAATTGGTTAGGTCCCATCGATTGATGGTATTCTTGAATTCTTCAATGTTCATGCTTATTTTCTGTCTAGTTGTTATATCAATTGTTGACACAGGAGTTGCTGTTTTCCTTTACAGTTATGAATTTGTCCATTTCAGTTTTCAGTTTTGTGTTATGCATTTTGCATGTCTTTTGTTTATTGCATACACATTTAATATTGCTATGACTTCTTGGTGTATCAGCCCTTTCTTCACTATATGTATCCCTCATTGTGTTGGCTAAACTTTTTTTTCTGAAATCTACTTTATTTGATAATATATAATGAATCCTACTTCCCTTTGATTAATGTTTATCTGATAGATCCTTTTCCATGCTTTTGCTTAAAACCTGTCCAGATTGTTAACATTTGAAGTCAGTTTTTTAAGGACAACACAAATGTTAAAACTTTTGTAAGGCCATGCATGGTGGCTCACACCTGGAACCCCAGCACTTTGGGAGGCTGAGTTGGGAGGATCGCTTGAGCCTAGGAGTTGGAGGCCAGCCTGAGCAACATAGGGAGACTCCATCTCTACAAGAAAAAAAAATAGTTGGGCATGGTGGTATATGCCTGTGGTTCCAGTTACTCGTGAGGCTTGAGGTGAGAGGATCTACTTGAGTCCAGAGGTCGAGGCTGCAGGAGCTGTGATTGCACCACTGCACTCCAGCCTGGGTGACAGAGTAATACCTCATCTCAAACAGACAAACACTTTTATAACATCTTATATAAGAAATAGTTTACCTAACACTGTATAATATAGAGAGCTTCCTGAGGCTGTCTTCATTTTCTTTTGATTTTTTTGAAAGTATAGCTTCTATCTGTTGTTCGGACTATAATTTCTATTGTTCTATTTTTATTTTGCTAATTCTTTCTTCTGTCCCCTCCATTCTGCTGTTGAGCTCATTAACTGAGTATTTTCTTTTGTTTATTGTATTATTTAGTTATAAAATCTCCATTTCACTCTACTTTACCTCTTCTATTTCTTTGTTGAAATTTTGAACTTTAAAAGTTTATTTAAGCATGTTTGTAATTGTTTGTCAAAGCATATTTATGATAGCTGCTGTAAAACCTTTGTCAGATGCTTCTAACATCTCGTCATCTTGGTGTTGGCAATGACTAATTCTTTTTTTCATTTAGCTTTCTTATGTTTCTTGGTATGATGAGTAATTTCTAACTGCAATTAGACATTTTCATAATACGTTATGAGCATCTGAATCTCATTTAAATGTTCTGTTTGAGATGGCTTTGTTTGGCACTGCCTCACTACTACCATGTGGATAGAGGTGTTCAGGTTTCTCCTTCAGTTCCCCCTGACACCTGAGGGAGAATTCCCTTTATTCTGAATGCGAATTCTTGCTCCCCATGTGATCTTCACTCACAATGTCTTGAGGGTGGTCTTTTTACTATTGGATGATGGCGAAAGTTTAGACTCCTCACGAGTCCTCCTCTGGCACCACCCTCGTGGAGAAGGGCATAGAAATTCAGGTTCCCCATGTGATACCCACTAACATTCTCAGGATAGAGGCAGCTCCCTAGTTGACCTTCTCTGACTTGACCTTGCAATGGATGTTGGAGTAGTTCATTATAGTCTTGCTAGGGTGGCAGTCTAAACTCCACACTCAGCCTTGCAGTATGGATGAAGATAGTGCCATCGTTTTTTTCCATGGTTTCCTTGCTTATTATGCAAAAGTTTTCCATCTTGCTCTCTTTCCCCTTTCCTACACCTTTGGCTAGAAAGAGCAGAGCTTTTATTGGCGCTGTCTTTCTTCATGTCCCTCGGCATTTCTGGTTTACTGACTTCTTCAGTTCCAAGTCAGGGATATATGAGACGAAAAGAAAACCTAGAGAACTTACTGCCCTGTAGTTGCTTGGATCCCAACATCTCTGGACAACCTGACTTCTTCTCTACACCTCTAAACACAGAATTTTCCTGTGTTTATTTTATATATAATGTCCAGGAATTTTACCTGTACTTCAAGTTAGCTAAGACTACGTTTAGTTGTGTAGGAGGAATATAAAAAACTATGACTGTTCCATTTTTCTGGAAACAGAAGCCTCTTCTCTCCTTTCTTTTCTTTTCAATTTACCGAAGAATCTTGCTATGCTGAAAAGCAAGGAAACTCTCAAAACCAAACAGGATACGGACAAAGGGAAACAGGAGCTAGGCTGCAGGAGACTTTATGGGGCAAAGCAGGGACAATTAGGATATCAAGGAAAAGAAGGTGACTGTGATCGATGGAGACACAATAAAAAGATTCTGTGAGTGAGTGTGTGCATTCCTTCATTCTATAATTATATTCACAAAATAGAAAGCCACACACACACACACACACACACACACACACAAAATCAAGATTGTATTTGACATGATTGGAGGTGACTACACTGACTCCTTTCTTTGAAAATATATAAAGGAAAGAAATTAGTACTAAACTGCTTTTCCAATACAACTATATTTCAAGGTAACCAAAAAGGTTAATTTCTTGGCCAAAAGCTCTTGATATAAATATAAAAGGAATTATTGAATATAGTAATGCCCACTTTATAAATCCTAATGTAATAATTGATTCAAGCAGTCATCATCAGGGGGCGATAGGATCATTCTGTGAAAGTTTGTCAGAAAATGGAATGTTCACATTGTGCAAAATTATCATTTCATGTATCATTTTCTCATCCTGAGTAATGCAACACAACTTCAATGGAGAGATCTGCCTGTTAATGGCTTAACCAGAGATTAATCTCAGCATCAGTACTAGTTACCTTATGTCACTGTGTGTGCACTCTGATGTGATGTAAATGAAGTATTTAGCAGCACCTGTGAAAGACTCTTTCTAAAATCTATAACCTGATCTAGTCAAGTCTTTAGATGTAATTTTCAGTTGACAATACATGTAAAAGACAGGAGAACAAGTCAATATATGTAAAAGACAGGAGAACAAGTTAAATGACATCAGGATGAAATCAGAAAAATCCCGAGGGGGTGTCACTGTGTAGCACAGATAGGTGGTCTTTTCAGCAAGTCCATATATTGGGTAGGAGGATAGTGCTATTTATGAGAGCTTCAGTATAGCTTGGTCAAAGTGCTTTCAGTGGCTTTTAAGTACTCAATTTGACCACAGTAATATATTCTCAAGGATAAAAGAACCAGTGATACAAGACATTCAATATTTCCTGATAATCATCTTTATGTAGAATTGATCTCCAGAAAGAAGAAAGGTGAGATCATGAAATGGTTATGGCCTCCCTTTAGAGTCTAAAAAACATACTTTGGAAAATCACACAATTAATTTTCAAAGGGATGCTTTAGGACTCGTTTCTTTTCTTATCCTGGGTGAGATGGTCTTGATACGCAAAAGATCAGAAGACGCAAATTCTGAAGAGTTCCAGCGCTGCCATTCGCTATTTCAGAGGTAACTGTCAGCATGCTAGAGAGCACAGGTGCTGGGTGCAAACTCCCCAGATCTAACCCCAGCTCCCAGGTGTTAACTGTGCCCTTTGGCAATTTACTAAATCTCTTTATGCTCCAGTTCTTCATGCATAAAATGGAGATAATAATAGTACAAATATCATAGGGTATATTGAGAATTAATAATATATGTAAAGCAGTTAGAAAAAGACTGCCACATATGATGACAATTTTCATTAATATTGCTGTCAGTACCAATCCTACAATTGAGTCAGGCCAGACAAAATTTATCCAAAATGTGCCCTCTACTCTTACATTCAAGCCTTTCTTCTTCCCAAAGAGGCCTGAGACTCTATGCTATTGACGTTCAGCACATCCTTAGGGCTCAGCTCAAATGTTGGTCTCTTTCTGAAGTCGTCTGTACTACCTTCATCTGGAAAGTGATCGTACTTTAGCTCATGCATAAGGATTTGTTACTACCTCTTTTATGATATTCATGCAGTTTTATTTGGTATTGTAGTTATCATCTCACTTAGCATGCCTTATGTGGTGGGAGCAATTTGATTGATTTAATTTTTAATTCATTGAATTCTTTCAACAACACTCCTGCTTCTTTTTCTTACTCATCCTTTTTATATTTGGGGGAAGCTGTGGCACAAAGAGGTTCTCTAATATGCCCAAAGTCATTGCTCGGAAGGGGTGGAGCTGGGATTTGAACACAGTCTATTGTGGCTGTTGAGCAGAGAACTGTACTATACAGGAATCCTGAAGGCAAGGACAGTCCTAGAGAGGATAATCAGGTAACAGCAGAGCTATTTCCACCCGAGACCTCCACTCCTTTCAGCCACACAAATAAGCATGCTGTAAGGTAGAACAATGAGGAAGCTGCTGACATGTTTCAAAGCCTGTGTCCCCTTCTCTATGTTGGGGAAACTATTTGACCCAATCGCTTCCCATAGGTGCCACACAAAAAAGAGGTGGTCAGAGCCATCAGCTTTATGACAGTTCCTGGCCCTCACCCAACATATTTACCTTTCTCTCCTCAGTTCAATGTGTGCTGTGTTGGAGAACATCTTACCTAGGAAGTCCTATTTGAACATAATTGTGCAGCAGCAAATGTGAACTTGAAGTAAAATCTTGTATTACGTGAGCCCTGAAATGCAAAGCTAGACTTATTTATTCCAAATTCTCAAGCCAAAGTGATTAGAGAAGCACACACCTTGCAGGTTAGATGCCAGGGGACCCTACTGAAAAAAGCAGCTGAGCTTTATTGATGCATAAATCTTGGCTATTACTTTCTTCTGTTTCTAAGTGATGGATTCAGCATTTGGCATTATGTTTGCTTTGTTTGCTGAGTAACTTCATCAATTGCTTTTCATTTGTTAAAAAGTTCAACAATCAAAACAGATGACAGGCAGGTAAAATGAATTCCTCTCACAGATTTTTGAAAGTCTAATTAGATGGATATTTTCAGATGTTGTTAGAATTCAAGGACATTGACCTTTTTAATTGAGAAATGAAATCAATTGTATTGGAAATATTTTCCAGGTCTTTGATAAATTATGGGCTATCCTCGCTTGACAACTACTTACCATAGAAAATGGGGAAAAATTTAATTCACTAGCAAACTGTAATTCACATGATTCCCTCTGAGTAATTTTATACAAAGCCACATTGAAAATCATATTGGGCTTGGCTCCTTCTTTTGGTTAATGAAATCCCACTCACGTGGATTGTGTCATAGGTGAAGAGCGTTCACCTGGGACCACATGATTTCAGTCAATCTGTTTGGTGATTGACTGGCCTATACCCAACAACCCTGGTACTGAGTATGTCTGATAACTCAGACTTCTCTCCACCGGCTTCCCTCCCGGTGCATGAATTTTTGATGAAGTGAATTATTTGTTCACAAACTTGTATTGAAGGTACTGATACTATAACGCATTATCAGCAATACTGTGGGTACCTATGTGAACTTTGCTGCTTTGTCATGGTTCAACACAGCACTCCACGTCATGGCCACATGTTCTGTGCCAGCAGGTCAGGACCCTGGTGAGCATCACTCCCTTCTTGCTCACTGATCTCCCGCCCCACTGGCCTGCTTGGCCACACTTGCTGTTTGCTCTCCCTGGAGCCCTCTGGTGCTTCTTTCTTCTGTAACCGTTTTATACAACTAGCTCCCATAGATCCCACATACAAGCAGAGGTGTTCAGCATCACAGCTGTGGGCAGCACTGCAGCTGTTCCTGCCTCTCCCTGATTGCTAACCTTCCATCCTACATGCAATTCTCTCTGGAGTTCGACCTGTGTTCCATCACCAGATCGTCTCCCTGAGAAAGTCCTGTTTGAACGTGTCTCTGCAATGTAACTGCTTCACCCCTTGACCTTGCCTTCTTTTTCTTATGCCCCTTCTACCATCTGACAGTATGGTTAGTTGTTCATTAGTCTTGTATGTGACACGCTGCCATTCTTAAAGGCAACCACCTTTCTGCTCCTGTTCACTGTTGAATCCCCAGTCCCTATGATGGTGCCTGGAACATGATATGGGCCTCTTACTACCTATGCAGCCTTGGGCATGCCATTTAACCTGCTGGACTCATCTGTTTAATGGGGAGACTATTAGTATCAACTCATTGCAGTGATGTGAATGTTAAATTTATTATTATAGGAAAAGAGTTTGGAAAATTACCAAGCTCTTAGGAAATTGAGCTCACAATAAATATTAGCTATTATAATTATTTCCATAATGTCTTTTAATTTTCAAAGTAATTCCCATTTATTATATTGTTAAATTATTGTAACAATTTTCAGAGGCAGAAAGGCATTTAAAAGATGAACACACTGAGGAAAGGGGGATGCTATGTATTGAGCTAGGACAGCACAGGCTGGCCCCACAGCTCTCCTAGTCCCTACTCTCCTGGTCCCTAACCTGGCCTTTCACAGTTCTCTTCATTCTTCATCTTTCAAGTTAATAACAACAACTCCTTCTTTTCCAAAATGATACCTCTGACTCAGATCACCTATTCCTCTTGGGTCATTATATATATATATATATATATATATACACACACACACACACACACACACACACACATATACATATAATGTATATATACATATATTAATAATACATAATACATATTATATATATGTAAATATATATACACATATAATGACCCAAGAAGAATGGGTGATCTGAGTCAGAGGTATCATTATATTATGAGGAAGCTGCTGACGTGCTTCAAAGCTGGTGTGCCCTTCTCTATGTTGGGGAAACTATTTGACCCAATCACTTCCCACAGGTGCCACACAAAAAGAGGTGGTCAGAGCCATCAGCTTTATGACAGTTCCCAACATATTTACCTTTCTCTCCTCAGTTCAACCTGTGCTGTGTTGGAGAACATCTTACCTAGGAAGTCCTATTTGAACATAATTGTGCAGCAGCAAATGTGAACTTGAAGTAAAATCTTGTATCACGTGGGCCCTGAAATCCAAAGCTAGATTTAATTATTCCAAGTTCTCAAGACAAAGTCATACGAGAAGCACTTGTCTCTGCCATAGAAACGCTTCATGTCTTCACCTTGTTTTATTTTTCTTGCCTGGTATGAAAATATATCATTTTGATACCATTGACTCAGATCACCTATTCCTCTTGGGTTGTTATATATATATATATGTTTTGGCTACCTTCAGGCTTCAGGCTTCTGAGTTACTAAAGCTTTCTGGATTTTGATATCCACATTTAAAATATGTTTGATATATAGTGTCTCTACTAACTTTGATAAGGTTGAGGATGATAACGATGATGATGATAAGTATGATGACAGTACTCTTTAGGTAGCATTTTATTACGTACCCATTACTATTCTCAGTGCCTTGTAACTTTGCTATTCCCCAAAACAAGCCTTATAAGAAAGGTGCACTTTTCTGTGTAGGTGTGTGACAGAGTCTTGCTCTGTCTCCAGGCTGTAGTGCAGTGGCATGATCTCAGCTCACTGCAACTTCCACTTCCCGGGTTCAAGCGATTCTCCTGCCTCAGCTTCCCCAGTAGCTGGGACTGCAGGTGCACGCCACCATGCCCAGCTAATTTTTGTATTTTTAGTAGAGAGGTGGTTTCACCTTGTTGGCCAGGATGGTCTTGATCTCTTGAACTCATGATCCTCCCGCCTTGGCCTTTCAAAGTGCTGGGATTACAGGCATGAGCCACCATGCCCGGCTGAAAGGTGCACTTTTAATTCTCATTTTACAGCTGAGAAAACTGAGACACAGAGCGTTAGGATTCTCAGCCAGTCCAACTCCAGAGGACATACCCCTGGCCCTTATTGTTTCTGCCTCTTGGAGAGAGCTACTGTGGTTCTTGCTGAGTCAGCCAACACCCAGACTATTCCCTGACCCTCTCTCCCTTGAAAAGAAACTGCTTCTGGGCTCATTATGGAGAGGCTCCTGTTTCAGTTCTTGCTATTCTGATAACCTCATCTGTGCTGAGAAGTCAGCAGATGAAATATGCTCATGTGTGATTATCCCAGAAAGTGATTTTCCATTGATCTGAAAGGCTGCTGGGGAGAGTTTTTTGGCCTGGAGAGTTTCTGGCTCTATCAAAGAAGAGCATTTATTCTGCCTGTGTCTTCAAGCCTCGTTTCACTTAAAAGAACAAGCCAAGCTGAATCAAACACAGCATATGACTTCAGATTTGACTTATTACATGAAAGACTTGATTCCAGCATCCCAAAGAGACTAATATGTTTCACGATTATGAGCTCTGGATCACAGTGAAACAGTCCAATCTTCCTACCAATTCCAGGACAAAGTAGAATAAAACAAAGTCTTCTGAATATATGATACAAAACACGTAATCCCAAATAATGATTACTCCACAGACATGCTGCCTTCTGTGAAAATGTGAAGTTTGACCTTTTTTTTTGGTTTCAAATTTCAAATGCATGAACTCTTTGAACTCACAGAAAGGACATTTGAAATGTGCAAGAAGTTTCAGCTGAATGAATAACCTTGAATTGCAAGTTTAAATGTATTGATTTATACCACACTTTAGTTTTCCAATGTATTTGGGCTTTTGGTTTCCTTTGAGGCACTCTGGGGACTCCTCAATCTGTTCTCTTCTAATGACCGTGGTCCTGCTTTTCCTCTGGTGAATATTTTAGTCCATCTGGATGCCAGCCTAAAGAAATGGACCCCTGCAGTGCTTTCCACCAACGTGTCTGCGGTTTGATTGCATCTTCCCTGGAGGGCTGCAGAGTTTTAGGGCACTCACGGAGGATGAATCTCATATCACGAGAGGAAGGTTGCTGGAGCAGGTAGAGGGAAATAATGATGGGTTTCTGTGGCATGCACGTGTAATGTGCAAGGAGCAGTCAAAGCACTTCCTGCACCACAATAGGCTAGAAGCATATGATTTAAAAAATAAAATCAGCCCGTTCATTCGATGAGGGGGATTTGGAGGGAATACAAGATGAAGCTTTCCTGTTTCTTGCTCCCTTAGGGTGCTCTTCTTGGTACAGATATCACCTGATTCTAACATGAAAATGGAACAGCAAGAGGAACTGGTGAAGGGCCTGGAGTTGCTTAAAATTAAGGCAGCCGATGGGCGTTTCTATTAAATCATCTCTGAGGTCCACCTGGATTCTCTGTTTCACTCTGTTGCCCATCTTTGGGTCAGTAGGTGGAGCACACAATTCATTGCAGTCTCCCTGCTCTCAAGTCCGCCTTCACAGGGAGAGATTTTCAGGTCATGCATTTTCATGCTCATGTATTTCTTGGCATATGAAACCAAGTTGCTTTCCTTCCTACAGAAGTGTGACTTTTAAAATAAAATATATCTCCCTTGCTCCTCCCCAATCCCATTGCTGTTTCCATTATAAACCTCTTCTCATTGTCCCTTGGTGCTTCCTAGGAGATAGTGTTACCTTCACTGCATAGCAGTATATAAACACGTAGGTCTTCGGTAACAACAATCTTTCTTATCTTTGTCTAGAATACTGGACATCTCTCACATGTTATTTATATTTCTTAGAAGATGAAGTCTATTTCATTCAGCTTTGCTGCTTTGTTGCAGCTTTTTTCTTTTTTCCTACGATCTCCAGGTTCATTTTTCAAGCCACTTGGTCAAATTAGGTGGTCTCTAGGTGATCAAACTTTGCTATATTTTTGTGAGATGCCTGCCCATTAGAAGTCATTTATTCCGTTATCTTAAGCATCAGCTGGAAAAAACAAACCGTTCAGCAACACCATCTTTATAACCTTGCTTACTTCTCATTTTCTCTTTTCTCATCCAGGCTGTGGATCCCTCCTGTAAACCAAGAAAAATGGAAATGTGGCCTTTGTTTGACAAAGGCCTTTCTTCTGCTTCCCAGGTATCATCAGATCCCCTTGTGACTCAGGCAAGTCAGGCTACAGAGGGCAGCTGCGCTCTGCTGGAGGCTCGGCTGTGGAGCAGGAAGAGGCCCATGAACTCTGCTCTCCTCTTGCTTGGCGCACTGGCCTGACCTGCACTCAGCAGCCACAGCCTTCCATTACAGCTTCCTCGGGGCCCAGATATTGTTCTCATAGCTTCAGGTATGAGACAGAGTTTATCCACTTCACACTGCACGCCACAAAAGTGTTCAACAACGCATCTGTAGTAGCCTCACAGATCAATGCTGTCCGTAAGCTTAGTAAAGGTATTTCTGGCTCAGGGGCAAGATATAATTTTGCGTAAGTTTTGCATATTCACTTGTATAACTGTGAACATCAACTTTCAGAAGAAAGTATAAGAATATGGTAATTGAATGAATGTCTCTTATTGGTATTGAACTCAACATAGAATAGGTTATACCTGAACTATACAAGTTATAGTTAACAAAAGAATTAGTGAATATTTGCTCACCTGTAAAATGGGCACTGTAATAGTATTTGCCTCATGTACTTCTCGTGAGGAGTAAATGAAATGGTTCATGTAAGGTTTTTAGACTTGTGCCAGAATAATATTATTATTATTATTTAAAGTTTTAATTATTGTATGTATTTTTAAAATTTGTTTCTTGACAGGTAATAATTGTATATATTTTGGGGTACAATGTGATGTTTTGAACTCTATACAGTCTACAATGGTAGAAAGAGGTAAATCAAGCTAATTAACATAACAATCACCTTACCAACTTATGATTTGTTTTTGTGGAAAGAATGTTAAACAACTATGCTTTTAGCAATTTAAAAATATACACTACATTGTTTTTTCTTTTTTTTGAGAAGGAGTCTTGCTCTGTCGCCCAGGCTGGAGTGCAATGGCACGATTTTGGCTCACTGCAACCTCTGCCTCCCGGGTTCAAGCAATTCTCCTGCCTCAGCGTCCTGAGTAGCTGGGATTACAGGCACCCCCCACCATGCCCGGCTAAGTTTTGTGTTTTTAGTAGAGACGGAGTTTCACCATGTTGGCCAGGCTGGTCTTGAACTCCTGGCCTCAGGTAATCCACCCACCTCGGCCTCCCAAAGTGCTGGGATTACAGGAGTGAGCCACCGCACCCAGCCTATACACTACATTTTTTTTTTCAACTTTTAAGTTCCAGGGCACATGTGCAGGATGTGCAGGTTTGTTACATAGGTAAACGTATGCCATGGTGGTTTGCTGCACAGATTAACCCATCATCTAGGTATTAAGCTCACCATCTATCAACTATTCTTCCTGATGTTCTCTCTTCCCCCATGCCCTCCAACAGGCCCCAGTGTGTGAATTATTTTTTAATAAAAGAGAAGTAAGTAGTTTAGAAAATTATCTATTTTCTAATTCAGGCAGCACGCCTTGCTTTTGAGGATGGAGACATTCAGGTAAATACTGGGTAGCTTATTAAAATCAGTAATATAGTAGATATTGATACTCTATATTCAGTAGATTGATCAATTATGAATAAATATTATTAATAAATCTGTTGGTAAAATCCGTATTTTCCTGGAAGTCATCAGCTTAGGGATAAATTGAGTAACCCTATTTTAAATAGAGTAGTCCTGTCAATATAAATATCGCAACCCCATCTACTCAAAAAATATTTTTTCCTGAAGATAGCCCATGTAAGATTTTGGGATGCAATCCCCAGAGCTCGTGATGGTCTAATTGATCCCAGCTGTTGGTAATAGTCAGGTAGGATCAGTAGGGTATTTGGGAGATAAGTCATTATGAGTTAGCCAGATCACCAACCAGGAGATGGTGCAAAATGGCAGGAACCCCAAGCAGGAAGCTGAGATAAGGGGTGAGGCTCCAGTTCTGAGGACAGCCATCAAGCACCTGACAAGGCATCAGTGTGCTGTGACCACCAGCTAAGCTTGAGACCTGGAGGGAGTTGAAATCCTCGAACATGCGGGGTTGGAGCTCAGCACACTCCTACGGAATCCACCTCCACTAGTCTGCCCGGCTCAGAGGCTGCCTGGAGCTGAAGCCTGGGGAACATGCGTGCTTGGACCTCATCTCCTGGGACAGTGTAGGCTGGGTCTTGTACATGGCATAGAAACTCCTGGAATCAGCTGGATCTCCAGTCTGGCAGAATGACTTGATTCTACCAGCACAGCAATGGAGGCTTGCTCACAGAGACTTGGCTGAGAACCTGTGCCACAACTAATGTGTGTTGTGTGTGGCATTTGTGTTATGTATGTGTGTGTGGTGTGTGGCACGTGTGTGTTTTGTATTGTGTGTGTGTATTGTGTAGTATGTCTGCATGTAGTTTGTGTTTGTTGTATAAGTGTTGTGTGTGTGTTGTATATTTTAGGAATGTGTGATGTATGTGTTCTGTACTGGCTGTGTGTGTTGTGTGCAGTATATTATATGTGCTGTGCATGTGTTGTGTGGTGTTTGGTGTGTATTAGATGTGTGTGTTGTGTGTGTGTTATGTGTGTTGTGTGGTATGCCTGTATGTGTTGTGTGTGTTGGGTATGTGTTATGTAGTTGTGTGTGTTCTCCGTGTTATGTATGTGTTGCGTGTTGTATGTGCTGTATGTGTGGTGTGTAGTATGTGTGTGTTGTATCTATAGTGTGTGTTGTATGTTATATGCGTGCATTGTGTGTGTGGTTGTAGTGTGTCTATAGTGTGTGTGTTGCAGGTGTGTGTTGCATGTGTGTGTTGTATATCTGTACTGTGTGTTGGGGTGTGTGTGTTGTATAAGTGTGTCACACATCTATGAATCCAGAAGCAGGAGAGTGGGGTGAAGCTGGGAGGAACACAGTCCTCAATAACAATGGGCAGCATTGATTGAGGATTGAGACGCCAGGCACTAGGGTAGAACTATTACATAGATTACCTTTCAGGAATGGTGATGATAGATGGTAGCTTTGCTTGTCCCCATGTACCAGCTGAGGTTAGAAACTCAGGGCAGTGAAGATACAAGTCAGGACCATGAATAAGTAGCAGAGCCAGCACTTCTAGCTAGGTTTGTTTGACTCTGAAGACAGCATCCTTTCAGTTCAAACATCCTTCCACACTGAGTGCCTCTCTCTGCTGTTTAGTATCTAGGGTGACCAAACATCCTAGGGAAAGAAGGGTGTTGACCCCAACGCCAGCCCCTGCCCCTCCTAGGCTGGTGCTGAGGTCATTCTAATTTAGGCCCGGCCCAGCCACATACCCTGATGGCCTCCTGCTTAGGTCCATGGAGGGGGAACATGAGTGCAACCAAGAAAGAGCCACATCTATTGCCGACAAATATCCTATTCTTAAAATAGAGATGATAACGTTCTCATATAATACAAAGTTATTGATTTCTATATTTCACAAATACTTATTGAGTACTTGTTATCTGTCTCACTATTGGAAATTTAACAAATAATCATTATTGCATTTAATCCTCAAACTAAATTTGTAAAAAAGCTTACTATTACTTGATTGTTTTTCAAAATGCATGCAGGGAGGTTATGTAACTATCCTCCAATATTCTATGGGAGAATGAGGCTTAAAACCCATGGCTTTAAATGTTTTTTTTTTTCCCCACTACCCTACTTTGCTTCAAGGATAGGAATAATGGCACTAAATAAAAGTAAAAAAAATATTATCTGGAAAAATAATAAGATTTGGTCAGAGTTCTATTTCTGTTACATCCATAAGTAACAACTTTAGATGAAAAAATGGCTATAATAGGTAAGTTTGGACCATACTTCTATAAACCAGGCACATCTTCATGATATTAACACATGAATAAATGCTGGGAATTGGAGGGGCCTCTTTGCTTAGGATGGATAGCATCTTTAAGTCCTAGATGAATATAAATATGCCTTGTGTTCAGTATTTAGAAGACAGAGACACAATAGCATTTCTCGTATTAAAAAGAAACAGATAATTAGAAGCACTTACTTGGACTGTAGTGATTTCTTTATTCTTTTGTCCTGGCCCTGCACAGCTGTGCCTATTATTGCCAAGTCTTCCATCTGTTATAATCTATCACAGGAGTTACTGGGGGTAGAATAATACATGCAGCCTTCTCCTGCATTCTGAAATATGTGTAGGCATGTTACAGGGTCCGGGCAGTGAATGCTTAAAGGAACTCTGTGATGTCTCTACCACAAGGTGTCTATATTCTGAGTTTTTATTTTTAATAGGTCACAATTGTGTTCAGTTATGGATTGTAGAATTCCCCATCTAACTAGTCTAGTTGGTAGATGAATTCCCAGAAACAATGCCGGTAGAATACCCTCCCTTCCTCCTAAACTGAACATAAAGCTAGTGCTGGGTTTACTGAGGCAGGTTAATAATTTTTGGCTGGTCATCAGAGATGCCAACAGTGTAAGGAACTGGCAAATACAACAGAAAGGTGTCTCCTTTCTTGTTCACCCTGAGGGTATCAATGTAGGAAGTGAAAATAAACGTTTGATTATGAAGTTTAAGTTCCTCATGCTAGATAATGTTTTGATTCAAGGGTGTTTCTCTTTACTTTTGGTGCCTATTTCCTTGGGGCTTAGGGGTTGGGAGAAATAATTCAGTTTACAGAGCAGTAAGAAGGTCTTGGGCTGTCTTGCTTGATTAATGTATAACATTTCAGCCCTCTACCCCAATTGGTTCTTAGATTCATTCAACATACATCAGATGAAGAAAGAAAAATGGGTGATTGAAATTATTTGAATTTTTAAAAAGCTTGAGATTGGATATGATCTCTGTGATGTTTGCAGTTATTATTGAATAGTATTCAATCAAGGGCAGAAATCTTAATGACAAATTTTGCTATTACCTTTGTCCCAATGTGCCATTGTTTTACTTTCCAAAGGCATCAGGAGATTAGGAAATTCCAGTACAAAACTTTATTTTGACATGTTTCTCTCAGGGAAATTCCTTTCTTCTTTGGTGAACTCAGATGCCAAAGAAAATAGAATTTGATGTGGGTGATCATCTTATTTCTTCAGTTCTGCATTGCAAGCTTCTGTTGCATAAAATCCTTGCCTGATGATCCTCTGTGTTCCCTTAGTTCCTTGCACACTGCAGGTCCTTAGCAAATAGGCACTGGATAGTTGATGTATCCCACCCCATTGCATCAGGGATCTGTGATGTCCAAATAAGTGGCACAATGTGAGGATTACAAAGTAGTCCCATTTTGGAATCACTTTTTGAAAGTAGAAGCAAGAACTGGCAATATCAATTACTGCAATCCTGTGTGACAATTCCTTGAAATACTCCTTTGAGTAACACAAGACAGATGACCTCACTGTCTCAGTTTCCAGCTCACTGAGCATCTATAGCACAGACCTAGCCCTACAGAGGGACCCATCCAGTGTTCTCTTTTCCTACTCAAAACTCGTGGTGGGAGAACTAAGATTGACACATATATTTATGCCCCATCTAACCAAGTATGGCACAAGGGAGGGTTAGCATAGGAACAGAAAAGAAGATATGTCTGCATGTAGATTAGAAGAGGGGGAAGTTCTAGAAAATGAGAACTTGTCAACTGGGCAGCCATCCAGAGGATTTTGACCATAACGTTTTTGTTGGACGGGATGGTTCCCTTATAAGAGTCATTTCCAGTGGGGCTGATCTGGCGGCTGTGAGATTTTACTTAGGGGGATTGAAGGAGGGACCATGAAGAAGGCCTTTGCTATAGCCCATTCTGAGGTGATAGGGTCTGAGGGAGACACCCTTCTTTTAAGGAGCCATTGGAATCAGGTGAGATTTGTTTAAGGGAACAACATGAGCTCAGGTGGTAGCAGAAAGCCCATCTGTTCTTAGCTAATATGCAGAGAATTCAGTGGCGCAGCTCAGTGTCCATGTAGGTTCCCAAGTAGCATGTCCAGTCGGGACAATGGGACTTGGCACTGAAAATTGAGGGGAAGCTGCCTTCATCAAGTTATATTAATGAGGCTGGCAGGGACAGACCATGAACACCAGGGATTCCTTCAGCAGGAACAGAAGCCCTGGCTGAGGGTGGGTGTCCAAATCTAAGTGCAGTCATCCTTCAGTAACCCCAGGGGATTGGTTCCAGGGCCTCAGTGGATACCAAAATCCACAGATGCTCAAGTCCCTTACAGTCAGCTTTCCACTGCATCTGCGGGTTCTGCATCTGAGCACGGATTCAACCAACCGCAGATCCATAAAAATTCTATCCTTGATTAGTGAAATCCTCGAATTTGGAACCCACAGATAGGGAAGGCCAACAGTAATGCCCATGGTGGAAGGAAGGGAATTCTTTACTTAATCAAGGCAGGGATCCATGTACCAGAAATGGAAAACAAGTTGGTTGAATTGATCCTATTAATGCAAGTAATACTGTGGCATCAGGACAGCAGAGGTGGAAGTGGGCTCCACTGTATAAAGTGGGCAGTGGAAGCCTAAGGTGGGATGATGGTGAGAGGGGCATGCTGGGAACCAGTGATGGATGCTGAGGCCAACACCCGTGTGACATCCATGCTGGGGGACAGAGACAGTAAAGTAGAGGCTGAGGGTGGGAAGAGCCATGATCTGATGGACAGATGGGATCTGGGTGACAGCTGTCCCTGAAGGCAAAAGGAAAGGTGCACTTAAGGAGAAGGGGGATGATTGTCAATAGCAAATACTTCAGCCAAGTCAAGGCAGATGAAAAGCTGAGAAAAGTCCTATGACTAGGAATTACTGGCTATCTGCTTAAAAATCTGAACTCCATTACACTTTTTTCTAACATCTCCCCCGTTTCCCCCGCTACAAGTGCAGGCTGTCTTTCCACACCCATGTTGCATTTCTGAAGCTCAGTGCGGGTCACTCAAAGGCAGTGCCCTGCCAAGCCTCTCAGTGAATCAGGAAACACCACAACTCTGGCTCCTGGTTTCCCACACTCGCTACCACTAAACATTGCAGGATACGATGGCAACGTTGTTGGTGAAATTTTAAGGCAAGTTGATTGACAATTTTTTGCATAATAATTTATCCACCTCAACTCATTTTCAACTCCCCTAACCTAGTTGGTGTTAAAGAAAATTCCTAACTCAGTAATTCATTCTGTTACAATGTTACCTTGCAGGTCTTATCCTAGATTATTTCGGAAATGAACCATGCTAGAAGGCTTGAAGATATGGAAGAACAAAAGGATAAACACCGAAGGGAGATTCCAGAGAAGGGTGAAGGTGATGAGGTAGAAAACTCATGTGTGGGGATAAGTCTAGACAAGATGAGAGCTGCGACCTTTGCTGAGATGACAAGAAGGGTTTGTGGGTGGGTATAATAATAATAATAATAATAAAGTGTGTGTGTGTGTGTGTGTGTGTGTGTGTGTGTGTTGGGGAGAAGTGAGAATAATTAATGTCTAATGCAGAACTTTGTAAATTACAAAAAAAAAAAAAAAATAAAAGGCACCTCTTCTGGGTGGACTGACTGTCAAAGGATTCTCTCTCCCATCAAGCAAATTATACAAACCAAGGAGCCCTCTACCTCAGCACAGACTGGATTTCAATTCCCACACTGTTCATGGGTCAGTAGCCTTTATGCAGTGCACATGCTGCACATCTGTATTTAGCAACCTTTCATGAGAGTTCTATTTTATTTTTAATATTAAAAATGTGGATCTGATACCGAGAGTAAGGAAATTGATAAAAGGAGATTAAAGGAAATTCATGTATGTTTAAAATATTCATTGAGTCAAATAAGAACGGAACCTTACTAGAGAGAAGCAAATGGAATTAGGGCCACTTCTGAATTTGGGGAAAAAAGGATTTTTTTTTGGCAATATTTGTGTCTGCCTCCATATGGGTAGGCATCTGAGAGGTGGGGCAAAACAATGGATTACTTAATGATTGAGGGTGACATCATATTGCAAGAAAGACCAATGGAAAGGGGTTAAAAGTATTGCAAGTAGATAAAGAGTAGAATGATGGTGACCAGAGGCTGGGAAGGGTAGTGGGGTGAGGAGTGGGGATAGTTAATGGATACAAAAATATAGTTAGATAGAATGAATAAGAGCTTGTATTTGACAGCATAAGAGGGTGATTACAGTCAATAATAATGTACATTGTTAAATAACTAAAAGGGTATAATTGGAATGTTTGTAACACAAAGAAATGATAAATGCTTGAAGTGATGGACACCCCATTTACTCTGATGTGATTATTACACATCATATGCCTGTATCAAAATATCTCATGTATCCTCTAAATATATATATCTACTGTGTGCCTGTAACAATTAAAAGCAAAAACAAAAACAAAAAATGTAAATGTGAGAGTATGATGAAAATCAGCAAATGAAAAGTATCACAAGCGGTTTGTTCACCTGATGGACTATGAACTTGAAGATGGATATTGAAAAGTGAGGCCAGTGAATGGTGGCTAGAATGCAAACATGGTGCGGTCAAGGGGTTGAAAGAATTGTCAAACTCAAGGAGTGGGTGCCGTGGAAGCAAGGAGGTGCGCACGCTGGAAGTGAAGTTTGTGATCTGAGCACATCGCTGGGCACTGGGCTTTCAGGTGTAGATCAGTTGTGGGTGATGGCAAATTGTGGACCACAGCCACTGGGTGGCTAATAGGTCTGAGCCTGAGAGTCATTGGAATTGAGAATTTCAAAGATCATGGTTAAATTGGGTGGATGGCTGCTTTGCATAGACCTTGAAGTCTTCCAGGATAGTGGGAGGAGGTGAATTAAAGAGGTGTGAACTTGGATCTGCAAACCTGGATTAATGAGAGTTGTGTGTGGCATGGGGTGGTCAGGGATCTGCATCCATACATCTTTATATCAGGAATTTCAGCAAGGAGAAAAGGGATTTTGAGCCAGTAGAGGTGAACTAGGAAAATCATACCTCTCCAGTTGTCTTATTAGCCATCTGTGGGAGAATGAGCTGCCTCTGCTTACAGTAACCACTCTTCTCAGGGGAAAGATTGCTTTCAGTTAAGTGGAAAGGGAGAAACTACCTTTGAAGAGCCTGTGGATTTTGTGCCGGCCCCTATGACCTGAAACCCTTGGGACATATTTATCTTCTGAAGGAATCCCCACCCCTGCCTCCCCAACAGTATAGCTATTTTTTTTTAGTGTTGCTGGCTTTCTTTCCTTTGACACTGAACATGCTTCCAAATTTCCAGGAAACTGTGCTTCCCTGGAGATTTCAGATTCTCTCTAGGTATAAAGTTGTTTCAAAGACAGCTGTGACTACAGTAATAAGTGTCAGCCATGAGTCTGACAGTGTTGCACAGCCGAGTGTGACATTTACACAGGGTTCAAATGAAACATAGCCACAGCCGCCTCAGTGCCTCTGCCTTCCCAGGCTGGGCTGCTGGGCCAGGAAAGATGGGCTGGAGTTCTTCCCTTCAGCTGTAGTATTAAAAGAGTTGAGAAAAATAATGTCTACATTACATACTTTTTGGGTAGTTTTAAATTAATAAAAATAATCAGGATCCCTTAAAAAAGTCTAAAATGGACAAACAAGGTTGGAGATTTGCATTCATGGAGCAACACAGCTATGAAATTTCCTGTTTCAAAAAGGAGGAAATGTGGCTCACAGCTATAATATCAGCATTTTGGGAGGCTGAAGTGGGCAGATCACTTGAGCCCAGGAGTTCAAGACCAGCCTGGGCAATATAGAGAGACCCTGTCTCTACAAAACAAAAAACAGACAACTTAGCAGGGTGTGGTAGCACATGCCTGTAGTTCCAGCTACATGGGAGGCTGAGGTGGGAGGATCACTTGAGCAGAGGAGGTGGAGGCTGCAGTGAGCCATGGTTGTGCCACTGCACTCCAGCTTAGGCAACAGAGCAAAACCATGTCTCAAAAAAAAAAAAAAAAAAGGAGGAAAGGAAATGAAATGCAGAAATACAATTCACAGAAATAACAAATGAGACCCAGTAGGTAGAATTCTATAGTGTTCCTGATGGAAAATACGTGTGTGTGTAAATGTAAGGAAAGGTCTGGAAAATATTATTGCTCTAAAAAAAGGGAAGGAATTATGGTTAAACTGCTATCACTTTTCTGATAAGATATTTAGAATGGCAAAAGTCCTGAAAGATACACTCATTTTGTTGTATTTTTTAAATTTAGCTTCAGAATATGTCTACTTTAATTCAGATGAAACCAAATATTTCCATGCAGTTCGAAAGACAGTAAAGAACAAACAAAATATTGGAATGACAAGAATAAAATCAGTCCACAATTTCTTGTAGACAGCACAAAACAATAGATTTCCTTCAACTCGTCACAGCTTGTACAAGCTGAGTTCATTAACTATATCTGCAACAAGAACTATTTTTTTAAACCCTGAAATACTATATATCTAGCAGTATTTTCTAATCATAAAATGGTATCCAGAAGAATATTCAGGAGGATTTTAAAAGACTGACAGTGGCAGCATTTATAACAGGAGGAGTATAAAACAGTACTGCTGGCATTTAGAGGTGGCATGAAACAAAATTCTAGCTTGTGGCTAATGTTTTGGGAATGGTAAGAAAAGGAGTTTTCCTGAGAACATAGCCTCTGAGTTGGTCCCTAATCTAGCCTTCTTATGAGCATTATTATTCCTAGAATTTAGGGATCATATCTAAATCTTTGCATCTCCTACAGAAGTATTTTTCAATTTTTCAAAGAAGTGATAGTGTATGACATAGTACTCATGTACGTCCGTGCATACCTCCATTGTACACACACATAGGGTTTGTGTGTACTATGTGTGCATATATCCATAAGATGCACAGTGATACTTTCTTTTTTTTCCTAATCTCTTCTCTTCTCTTCTTCATTCACTTTTAAAACGCTGAACTTGACTCTACTGCATTGATTTCATAATCTACTAATATGTTGCCCTCATAGATGAAATAACGGCCTGCTTATGATCATCTTGTAATGAACATGTGAAGATTTGGTTTCTGATGTCCCTCTTCTTGCTTCACTTTTTCAAATAATAATTTTTTTTTTTTAAATAAGTGGTCTTGCCCTGTCACTCAGGCTGGAGTGCAGTGGCACAATCATAGCTCACTGCAGACTCATACTCCTGGGCTTAAGCAATTCTCTCACTTAGGCTGGCCTTGCATGTCTTCACTTGTTTGAGCTGTGCTTTCTTGTGATGATTCAGAATGTTTCTCAATCTTTACATGCAGAATGAGGCCCCATTACCACTGTCTACTAGTAAGGAAGGGTTCATTGCTTGTGCGTGGACCAAGTGCTCTCACTGTCTCCCAAGTCCTTGGTTCTGGAGTGTGCATGGGAAAATGAGGCTCTGAATACTTTTTGTTTCATCGGAACATACTTAGGCCTAGACCTCAGTATTCACAGCTCGAGGAGGTAAAATTATTCGCACACCCTTCTCCTCCATGTCACAGCTGATGGCTTTGCCTCATTTTGCAGAGAAACTAAATGGATGGGAACATTCTTATGTTCCTGCCCCAAATCTACCAACTCCACTGCACTGGCCTCCACACCTGGCACCTTCCATCCCTCTAGGATGGCCAAAGCGGCCCGTCTTCAAAGGCTGACTCCTGCACCATGCTTGAGTGACTTCCCCTGTTGTTGAATATTTTGCACCTGCTATCATTCTCTCTTCCTCTGCAAAAACACATCTCACTCTTGTGCGCAGGCTCTTCATCAGCTGTCTCCTTGTTGCTTTGCTTTTCTAACAGCAAACCTTCTCGAAAAAGTGCCACATATTTCCTCCACCCGCTTTCTGAACCTCTGTCTCACCACAATGCACTGCTCTGGGGCATCAGTTCCTGCGGCTCCAGGACACCTGCTCTCGACATGGTTATGAATGATGTCACATTACACAGCCTGATGCCACTTGTTTGGTCCTTCTGTTCAAACTCAGAGGCATTTGCATAACTGACCACATCACCTTTCTTAAAAAACTCTAGGCTCCATATCCTGAGTGCCCTCCCGTCTGGCGGCTGCTGCTTCTTAGTTCCCTGTGCTTGCCTGGCCCTTTCCAGCTTTCTCATTCCCTGTTGTCCTTTTAGGTTCCATTGGTTTTCAAATCAGCATATTGTCAGTCTCCACCCTCTGAGTTGCATGCTCCATCATAATAAGGATATATATGTATATTTTTGCCCGTAATAATCTCCAGTATCTAGAACACTTTAGGATCCAAAAGAGTTGTTCAATTCTTTGTTGAACAAAGGTAGTACTCTTTTACACATTTATGTTTCAAGGTTTCATAGGTAAATACTGTCAGTGCTATTGTGCAATAGATATTCTTTTACGTTTTCTTTTATAAAAGCATAACCCCAAGCCTTTAAATCCGTCAACATTGCTATGCATGAATTTAATTTGTTGCTTTAAATTGTAGCATGATGTTTTGTATCATGTAAACATTACAATTTTCTTTTTGTCGATTTTCTTACGGATGAACACTTTGGTTGCCTCCAACTTGAAATATTGCAAATATTGAAGCCAAAAGTTGTCCTATGAATGTTACATTGGAGGCCCATGAATTTCTCTGCATTTATCAGTTTGATCAGTGCAGATTGATATCTTGTTTTTCTTTGAAATTGTCTAACAACTAATAAATTTGAGCATATCTTTCTGAACTGGTTAGCTTTATGGGTTTTC
Source organism: Gorilla gorilla gorilla (assembly GCF_029281585.2). Lineage (NCBI taxonomy): Eukaryota > Metazoa > Chordata > Mammalia > Primates > Hominidae > Gorilla > Gorilla gorilla. Next base: position 59,620,463 of record NC_073230.2, read on the forward strand.
CTTTTATTATTTGTCTTTTTCCTGTCTTTGCTGAATTAAACTTGTTTAGGTTTCCTGTATTTGCTTATGTTTTTAGGAATTTCTTATATTTCTAAATAGTAATCTTTGCCAAAGTTTTACATTTCAATTATCTTCTCACAGGCTATCCTCTACCATAGCTTCATATTTGTTTATTCTGGTTGAATAGCTATTTCAAATTTTGATACAATACGTTCCAGTAATTTCCTTGATCCTAATGGTTTGTGAGTGTTTAATTTTGTTTAAAAGAGAATTCCCTACCTCTAGATCCTAAAGATGGTGTTCTATATTTTCATCTCTTAGCTTATGTTATCTTTCACTTTTAAGTCTATAACACTGAACCCCCTTATAGTTAGTTTAAGATATAGATCCAGCTTTATTTTCATGTAAGCTCAGCAGTCTGCCCCAAACAAGCTATTAAATATTTTTCCTTTTATTGTTAGTGTATTGGTGCCACTTCTATTGCATATCAGGTTATATATGTTTCATGAGGTTTTATTTCTGACTTTGCCATTCTATTCGAAAAGAGTCTATATTTTAGTTGGAACAATCGTATCATACAGTTTTTTTATTATTAATATTAACATTATTATTATTCCATTATATCACAAATTCTTACAAGACAAATTTTTATTTTCTCAAGACTAATTTAGCTATTCATGAACCTTTATTATCTCATGTAAATTTTTAAGTAATTTTATTGAGCACTTGGAAATAAATCCAGCTGAGTTTTAATTGTGATTAGATTATACATTTATAGATTAATTGGAATTAAATACAGTATTTTTATTTTTTTATCCTAATCAGGTTTTAAGAATTTTCTTTAAAAAGTCGTGTATTTTCCCACAGAATTGGAAAAAACTACTTTAAAGTTCATATGGAACCAAAAAAGAGCCCGCATCGCCAAGTCAATCCTAAGCCAAAAGAACAAGCTGGAGGCATCACGCTACCTGACTTCAAACTATACTACAAGGCTACAGTAACCAAAACAGCATGGTACTGGTACCAAAACAGAGATATAGATCAATGGAACAGAACAGAGCCCTCAGAAATAACGCCACATATCTACAACTATCTGATCTTTGACAAACCTGACAAAAACAAGCAATGGGGAAAGGATTCCCTATTTAATAAATGGTGCTGGGAAAACTGGCTAGCCATATGTAGAAAGCTGAAACTGGATCCCTTCCTTACACCTTACACAAAAATTAATTCAAGATGGATTAAAGACTTAAACGTTAGACCGAAAACCATAAAAACCCTAGAAGAAAACCTAGGCATTACCATTCAGGACATAGGCATGGGCAAGGACTTCATGTCTAAAACACCAAAAGCAATGGCAACAAACGCCAAAATTGACAAATGGGATCTAATTAAACTCAAGAGCTTCCGCACAGCAAAACAAACTACCATCAGAGTGAACAGGCAACCTACAAAATGGGAGAAAATTTTTGCAATCTACTCATCTGACAAAGGGTTAATATCCAGAATCTACAATGAACTCAAACAAATTTACAAGAAGAAAACAAACAACGCCATCAAAAAGCGGGCAAAGGATATGAACAGACACTTCTCAAAAGAAGATATTTATGCAGCCAAAAGACACATGAATAAATGCTCATCATCACTGGCCATCAGAGAAATGCAAATCAAAACCGCAATGAGATACCATCTCACACCAGTTAGAGTGGCAATCATTAAAAAGTCAGGAAACAACAGGTGCTGGAGAGGATGTGGAGAAATAGGAACAGTTTTACACTGTTGGTGGGACTGTAAACTAGCTAACCATTGTGGAAGTCAGTGTGGTGATTCCTCAGGGATCTAGAACCAGAAATACCATTTGACCCAGCCATCCCGTTACTGGGTATATACCCAAAGGACTATAAATCATGCTGCTATAAAGACACATGCACACGTATGTTTATTGCGGCACTATTCACAATAGCAAAGACTTGGAACCAACCCAAATGTCCAACAAGGATAGACTGGATTAAGAAAATGTGTCACATATACACCATGGAATACTATGCAGCCATAAAAAATGATGAGTTCATGTCCTTTATAGGGACATGGATGAAATTGGAAATCATCATTCTCAGTAAACTATTGCAAGGACGAAAAACCAAACACCGCATGTTCTCACTCATAGGTGGGAATTGAACAATGAGAACACATGGACACAGGAAGGGGAACATCACACTCTGGGGACTGTTGTGGGGTGGGGGGAGCGGGGAGGGATAGCATTAGGAGATATACCTAATGCTAAATGATGAGTTAATGGGTGCAGCACACCAGCATGGCACATGTATACATATGTAACTAACCAGCACATTGTGCACATGTACCCTAAAACTTACAGTATAATAATAATAATCATAATAATAATAAAGTTGTGTATTTTCCATGTGAGCTTCATTCCTCAATATATAGTTTTTAATTGTTATTGCTGATATAGAGAAGTGATCTTTATTCTTTTAAATTCTGTGCTAGGAAACTTGTATTCTTACTTCTAATAGTATATTAAATTCCTGTTGTATTTTCTATAGTTGATCATAAAGTCTATAAACAATGAACATTTTATTTTTTTCAATTCCGTACATGCATTGTTTCTTTTGCTGGGCTTTATATATTACCCAGAAGGTCTGGTCCCTAGCGGGCATTCTTGTCCTCTCTGTATTTAAAGAGAGTAGTCAAGACTTCTGGTTACTGCTCCAGATATAAGAAACTCAGAGATCATTGCTTCTGTCCATGCAACAAGAAAAAAGCAAACTAAAAATCAACAACTCTTCTTAGAGCCATTAGAGGGCAGTCATAGAGCAAATTGTCACTCCCAAAATTAAGAAGATAGGCAGCACCAGGCAACTTACCAGAGCCAAAGCCCAGGAGCAGAGATGCCCACAGGGACAAGTACTGAAGAAAGAAATGCAACTCATAATGAAGGAAGTGTGGGAGGCTCAGGGAGAACAAATGTGAAAGTTAAAACTGAGGAAGACTCTGTCTTAGGAGGGTCCCCACACTTTCATCAGTTTTGCTCTTCTAGCCCTGCCAGGTTCTCACAGTGAGGGCGGGAGAAAAATCCCCTGATGCTTTTGGCAGAGTGAGATGAGAGGAGCTATTTTGAAGTATGCCCAGAGCATTCTGATTTTCTTAACAAGGCCTGCATCCAACTATATTAAAATTGTTCTAAATGTCAATAGTCTGAATATACTGGTTAAAAGACAGAGATTGTTAGAATGATTTTTTTTAAGTTCCAACTGTATATTTTCTGTGAAATTCCCACTTTAAATATAAAAACTTGGATGTATTAAAAGTGAAGAATTGGAGAAAGGTATACCATGTTAATACTAGTTAAAAGAGACCTGGAGAAGCTATACTAACTTTAGACAGAGCAGACTTCAGAGCAAGTAAAACTGCCAGGCATATAAAGGTATATAAAGGTATATAAAGGTAACGACTGAGGAGTTGATTCTGTCATAACATATATGGATTTAACAGAACATTGAAAGACGTGAGCAAGAACATTGGTAGAAGTGCAAGGAGAAATTGATGGATCCACTTTCATAGTTGGAGATTTCAACATCCTTTCATTACTAATAGATCCAGTGGTTCAGTGATGATATAGTGAATTGAACAACACCTTCAGTCAACTGGACTTAATTAACATCTATAAAATACTTCATATAATAAGAACAGAATACACATTGTTCTCAAGCTCACATGGAATATTCACCAAATTAGAACACATTATGGGGCAGAAAACATACCTTAACAAATTGAAAAGATAGAAATCATGCAAGGTTTGTTCTTAGATTACAATAACAAAAAGATAGCTGGAAAATCCCAAAATACTTGGAGGTTAAAGAAAACACTTCTGAATAACATGTGGATTAAAGAAGAAATTTCAAGAAAAATTTAAAAAATATTTTTAACTAAATAAAAATTAAAATACAATTCATTACAATTTGTGAAATGCAGTGAAAGCAGTGCTTAAATGGAAATTTATAGTATTCAATGTATATATTATAAAAGAGAAAGATTTTATTTTTTATTTTATTTTCTACCAAATAGAAATGGGGTCCTGTTATGTTGCTCAGGGTGGTCTCAAACTCCTGGGCTCAAGGGATCTTCCTGCTTCTTAGTGCTGGGATTACAGGCATGAGCCAGCATACCTGGCCTTAAAAACAATAATGTAGGCTCAACTGAAGTAAACTAGAAAAAGAAGAAAAGATTAAATTAAAACTAAGTAGAAACAAAGAAACAATAAAGCTTAAGGCAGAAATCATTGAACTTGGAGACAGGAAATCAATACAGAATATCAATGAAGCAAAAAAAATTTTTTTGAAATAATTGATAAAATTGGCAAACCTGTAAGAAGGAAAAAAAGAAAAAAGGAAGAAACACCATTATAGCAAGCTTGCAGGAAATAAGGTTAATTTACAAAAGTCAATTACTTTCTTATATGCCAATAATGAACAGTTGGAATTTGATATTGAAAACACAATACCATTTCCATTTGAATGAAAAAATGAAACGCATATGCAAATCTTTGAAAATATATACTAAATCTATTTGAGTGAAGACTGTAAAACTGTGAGGAAAAAAATCTAACATAAATAAATAGAGATACTCCATATACATGGATAAAAAGACTCAATATTTTAAAATAGCAGTTTTTCCCAATTTGATCTATAGATTCAATACAATCCCAATGAAAATCCTAGCAAGTTATTTTGTGGACATCAACAAACAGATTCTAACGTGTATTTTGAGGCCAGTTCGGGTGGCTCATGCCTGTAATCCCAGCGCTCTGGGAGGCCAAGGTGGGCGGATCACTTGAGGTCAGGAGTTTGAGACCATCCTGGCCAACCTGGTGAAACTCTGTCTCCACTAAAAATGCAAAAATTAGCCAGATTTGGTGGCGCATGCCTGTAATCTCAGCTACTGGGGAGGCTGAGGCAGGAGACGCTTGAACCCAGGAGGTGGAGGTTTCAGTGAGCAAAGCTCGCGCCACTGCACTCCAACCTGGGCGACAGAGCGAGACTCCATCTCGAAAAAAAAAAAGTGTATTTTGAAAGTAAGAAAACTTAGAATGGAAACAGTATTGACAAAGAAGCACAAGGTCAGAAGATTGATACTAACTGACTTCAAGGCTTACTGTGAAGCTATAAGAATCAAGACAATGGGGTATTGGCTAAGGAATAGACATATAGACTGTTGGAACCAAATAGAGAGTCCAGGCATAGATCCACAAAAATATAGTCAATGAAACTTGGACAAAAGTGCAGAGGGAATTCAACAGAGAATGGATAGTTTCTTTGACAAATGGTGCTGGAACAAGTGGGTATCCGTACGCAAACAATAAAATAAATTCAGACAAGGACTGTATACTTTTTATAAAAGCAAACTCAAAATGGATCATAGACTTAGTTATAAAATTCTAGCATAAATCTTCTAGAAGATAAATCATATAGAAGAAAATCTAGGAGACTTTGGGTTTGGTGATTATTTTTTAGATACAGTAATCAAAAGCATGATCCAAGAAAGAAAAATAAAATGATAAATTAGACTTCATTAAAATTAAAAAACTTCTGCTCTGAGATAGACACTGTTATGAGAAAGAAAAGATAATCCACAGACTGGGAGAAAATATTTGCAAAACACATGTAAGATAAAGGACTGTTATCCAAAATACACAAAGACACAAAGCTCAACAATAGGAAATTATTAAATATTGTAAAGGCATTGAATATTGTACTGACATTAAATTGTATTATTGTAAAGGCATTAATCCTTTATAAATGTATTATTGTAGAGGCATTAATGCCTTTATAAATGCCTTTACTATTGTAAAGGCATTAAATATTGTAAAGGCCAATTAAACAATCCAATTAAAATGAGCAAATATCGGAACACATGTCTCATCAAAAATATACAGATGGCAAGTATATGAGAAGATATTCAACATTATTATAATACAATTGTAAATGAAAACAACAATGAGATACCACTATACACTTACTAGAATGGCTGAAATCTAAAACATTGAAAACTCATAAGCCAATTAAACATTTAGTAACAGGAACTCTCATTCATTGCCAGCAGGAATGCACAGTGATATAACTAGTTTGGAAGAGAGTTTGGCAGTTTCTTACAAGACTAAACATAGTCTTACCATATGATCCAGTAATCATGCTCCCTGGTATTTACTCAAATGAATAAAAAATGTACATGCCCATAAAACTCTGCAAACAAATGTTTATAGCAGCTTTATTCAGAATTTCCACAATTTAGATGCAACTAATTCTTTCCATAGGTGAATGAATAAACAAAGTGTGGTTCATCTATACAATGAAATATTACTCAACAATAAAAAGATGGCTGGGCATGGTGGCTCATGCCTATAATCCCAACACTTTGGGAGGCCAAGGCAGGAGGATCATTTGAGCCTAGGGATTTGAAACCAGCCTGGGGAACATGGAACAACTCCATCTCAACAAAAAAATACAAAAATTAGCTGGGCATGGGTGGCATGTGACTATGGTCCTGGCTACTTGGGAGGCTGAGGTGGGAAAACCGTCTGAGTCCAGGAGGTTGAGGCAGCAATGAGCCATGATCACACCAGTGTACTCCAGGCTGAGCAACAATCTCAAAGAAACACACACACACACACACACACAAAAAAGAAATATTTTCTTAGCTTCAGCTGCCATAAAAAAATTCCATAGACTGGGTGATTTAGACAACAGAATGTATTTCTCACAGTCCTGGAGACTGAAGTCAAATATCAAGGTGCCAGCAGGGCCAGTATCTGGTGAGGACTCTCTGCTTGAGTTGCAGAAGGCTGCCTTCTGGCTGGTTCCTTATATTAGCCTCTTTTTTGTGTGTGTGCATGAGGTGATCAGGAGTTGTCTTTCTTTTTCTTTTTTTCTTCTTATAAGGGCAGTAACTCCATCATGAGGGTCCCACCCTCATGACCTCATCTAAATCTAATTAACTCCCAAAGGTCTCATCTCCAAATGTCATCACACTCGGACTTAAGGCTTCAAGATATGACTTACGGAGGAGACACAAACATTCAGTTTATAACAGGCTCCTAGCCATATAAAGACATGAATGAAACTTAATTATATATTGATAAGTGAAAGAAGCTAATGTGCAAAGACTATATACTCTATGATTCAACTATATCACATCCTGGAAAAGCTAAAACTATGGAGGCATAAGAGGATCAGTACTAGCCAGGGATTTGTGGGGCAAAGATGAAATAGTGGAACACAAGGGATTTTTTGAGCTGTGAAATTATTTTGTTGGAACTTTAATGGTGAATGTATATAATTATACATCAGCCAAAACCCACAGAGTGACCAAATTATGAACTATGTACTTTAGTTAGTCAATAATAATGTGTCAATATTAGCTCATTAATTGTAACTAATGTACAACACTCATGTAAGATCTCAATAATCAGAAAGGCCAAGAGGGTATATAGGAACTCTCTATATTCTCTGCTCAAATTTTTGTAAACCTAAACTGCCCTAAAAAATGAATATTAATTTTTAAAAAGACAAGAAAAAAGTGAGTGACCTCAATTTTTAAATTAAGTGGCTTGAGAAACATAGTGATCAAATGAAATGTATATCTCTCAGTCTGGATTCCAATTTGAACAAATCAATGTAAAAATTAAGAGGAAACAATATTTTAAAGTGAAAGAAAAGGAGTACAGTTTAGTTTTTATGTATATATAATTTTGAAATTACACATGTAACTGTGTAATGCAGATACATTGATGATTAATACCCAAAATATCTATAAATGTTATCATATTTCTATTGCATTATAAATGTATTTTTCATTTAAGATATTTTGAATATTAATCATCAATGCATTCATGAGAAACATGATTACTGTATTTTACAATAATGTGTTAGGTACAATTAGGAACATCTTAACTAAAATTTTTGCACCTATGTTTATACAAAATAATGTGGATCTGTTGTCAAAATAATATTTATTTATTTATTTAAATTTTTCTCTTTATGCTTTAGATTTTGTTATTCTTTTGTTCTTGTCTGACAAAATGATTGGGTGACTTTGCCTTTTTTTCTTTTCTTTTTTTTTTTTTTTAAGAAGTCTTATAGTATAAGTCAGCAGCCCGCAAGCTTTGTGGCACCAAAGACTGGTTTTGTGGAAGATAATTTTTCCATGGGTCAGGGTGGCGGGTGGCAGGGGATGATTTTGGGATGATTCAAACGCATTACATTTATTGTTCACTTTATTATTATTACATTGTAATATATAATGAAATAATTACATAACTCACCATAATTTAGAATCAGTGGGAGCCCTGAGGTTGTTTCCCTACAAGTAATCGGTCACATCTTGGGGTGATGGGAGACAGTGACAGATCATAAGGCATTAGATTCCCATAAGGAGCCCACAAGCTAGATCCTTTGCATCCTCTCCTATGAGAATCTAATGCCATGGCTGATCTGACAGGAGGCAGAGATCAAGCGGTAATGTGAGTGATGAGGAGCAGCTGTGAATACAGATGAAGCTTCACTTCCTTGCCTGCCGCTTACCTCCAGCTGTGCAGCCGGGTTCCTAACAGGCCACAGACAGGTACTAGTCCATGGCCCAGAGGTTGGACCTGGTGTAGATTCTCAGTTCCTTGAAACGTTGACACTATTTACTTGTAACAATGTCTTCACCTGGGACTTTTTTGAAGAGGTAACTTGAATCATCATTTTAAATGTATTTAAATATATCTATTCAAGTTGTCTATTTATTCTTGTTCCAAGTTATTGATTTATTTCTCATCCAGGTTTTAAAATTATTATTATACAGTTGTTTATATATACTTTTATAATTTTAACTACTATTATATATGTCTTCACCTCTCATTTTCTTTATTCTAAATTTTGTTTATTTGTATCTTCTTTTTTATCTTCATGAAATCAATGTATCTTTTTTTACATGCCAAATGTATTGCATAAAGCAAGAAAATGAAATTTTATTTAATTAATTAATCTATTTATTTTTAGGTTCAGGTGTGCATGTGTAGGTTTATTATATATGTAAATTTGTGTCATGGGGGTTTGTTGTACAAATTATCTCATCACTCAGTCATTAAGCCTAGTACCTATTAGTTATTTTTCCTGATCCTCTCCCTCTTCCCACTCTCCACCCTCCAACAGGCCCCAGTGTGTGTTGTTCCCTTCTACGTGTCCATGTGTTCTCATCATTTAGCTCACACTTATAAGTGAGAATGTGCAGTAGTTGGTTTCTGTTCCTGCATTAGTTTGCTAAGGATAATGGCCTCCAGCTTCCTATATGTTCCTGCAAAGGACATGATCTTGTTCCTTTTTATGAATGCACAGTATTCCATGGTGGGTATGTACCACATTTTCTTTACCCAGTCTACTATTGATGGGCATTTAGGTTGATTTCATATTTTTGCTATTGTGAATAGTGCTGCAATGAACATATGCATCTATGTATCTTTATAATAAAATGGAAATCAATATATCTTATTAATACAGGAGGTAGAAAGAAATTATTTAGACAGGTAGTGAGGACAACAAAGTCCTCGGCAGAGCTATCCTTTTAGTAAAAAGCAGCCCCCCAAATCATTTCTTTTCTAACAAAGAGCAGCCTGAAAAATTGATCTGCAAAGATAGATAGGCAAGCTGGATGCTTGCAAGAGGGAATGCTGGCAGCTGCACCAAAAGAAAAGGGCTACCTGGGCGCCAGGCATGTCCAACAGGAAGGCTTCATCTTCCCTTTTTGGTTACATGTGTACAGAAACAAAGAAATGGGCAACATGGCACAGCTCAGGCAGAGAACTTGCCTGCATAATAAAGATTAAGGTGAGGGTTACCAGAAATTTGCAACCTATGTAAATGGCACACCTGGTCTAACCAGTTTTTTGCGCCTTATGTGTGAATCAGACACTGCCTCCTCACCAGCTCATCTATAAAACCCCTTGCATTTCACTGCGGTCTGGCAACCCATTTTTCCAGGACCCCTCTCTGCAGCAGAGAGCTCTTCTCTTTCTTTTGCTTATTAAACTTCTGCTCTCAACCTCACTCTTTGTGTGTCCGCATCCTTGTTCTCCATGAGTGTGGGACAACGAACCTCAGGTGTTACTTCAGACAACAATGCTGTTTCATTATTGATTTCTTGAAGAATCAGATTTTGGATTTGTTAAATTTCTCTATCGCGTTTTTTCATTATTTTATATATATCTCTAAAATTTATTATTTTCTTCTTCATGTTTAAGTTTATTTAAGTTTGAGATGCAGTTACAATTTGGACACAAAAACTTATATTGCTGCTCAGTTTCTATTGCTGCCCAGTTTCAAGTATCTCTTAATTTCTCTTTCTTTGTATTTACTCTTCCAATCACTGCTTGGTATCAGGGATGATACCCAGAAATAGATCTTCAAAAACAGGATTCTGACATTGGGTTGATCACTGTTTGCTCTTTAATAATTACCTCCTTTCCAGTGGCAAATAAAACATTGTAATAATCTGGCATCCAAATTATTTTTATTAATTACTTGCTGCTCTTTGGTGTAGAAAACTTATAAGTGACAGAATTTTGATATGATATGGCAAATAATACATTTGAGCAGAGTAATAATAGCTACAAGACCAAGGGTTGGGATGACGACTCAGCGATCTCACTCACAACAATAACAAGCTCAGAGCTAAAGTAACAGAGAACCTGAGAATTTAAATGAATATTCTAAAAATATCTTCTGTTTTGTAGCTATGGAGAAAATTTGGCTAAAAATAAGATGCAATATACAATTGCGCAAAAACATTGAATTGAATACAGAGCATCCATTAACTCTTCTCTGGGAAAGTAAAGGCATTGAGTGCAAGGCAGTGAGAAATGAGACTTTAGATAGGGATTTTGGGGTAAGACATGATAAATGTGAGAACTTTGAACCTTCAGAAATCCTTAGTCTTCCCTCACCAACAGAACTAGCTCCTGCTTCTAAGGAAATTACACGTCTCTTGCTCAAAGACTTTGTAAATACTTGCATTTTTACCTGCTTTTTTTTGCAAGAAGATGACTTTTCTCAAGAACAGTTTACCACTCACTATTGCCTTCTGATGCATAACTAGAGTAAGATGACTGCATACCCAAGAGGAATTAGTGCAAAACTGACTCATAAGAATCTAAGTTGTATGGGTACGTACACACACACACACAAACATAAATTCTTATGAGTCAGATTTTGCACTTACATTCTATATACATTTATGGATGCATATATGCACATAAGAAACCTAAGAACATGGGTAGAAATGGTGCTTGCCAATGGAGAATGCAATAACCTACCTGAGACTGTGTGGTCTTTTTAAATCTTGCTAATGTGGTAGAAAGAAGTAAGAAAGAGGGAATTTCTGCTGCTTGCTCCCTGACCGAGACTAGCAAACTGAAAACAGTGACACTTTTTTTGTATAATCACAGAGTCTGTGCCAACATAAATCACTAAAAATTACATTGCAGGTTTTATTTCTTCTACTCCCTTTTATCTCTCATATTTTACTTGAGCATTAAGTCAATATGTCTTTAAAAATGTCTATGTGTTATCTTAAACTTTATCAGCTGGAGGCTTCAACTGCAGCTCTTTCTCCAGATGCAGTTTCTTTATTGGAATAATTCTATGTGCCCCTGGCACATGGTATGTAGTGATGGGTTTAGAAAATGCTTTTTCTTTATATTATTTTTAAAGTACTATCAATTACAGTTTACCTGGAAGGAACAGCAGTACACTTCCACTGGGCTATGTTGTTTCTGGTTTTCTATCATGATCTAGTTTGCAGAGACTATCCTCAGTCTTCATCAGTCTACTCTATTGACAACACTGTTCTGTTGTACCTGGTAAAGGGAGGAGAACTTCCCTTGTATGCATAAATAAGACACGTATTTTTCAGAAGGTGATAAGCTAGAAATTTTTTAAAAAAATATTTGCCTACAGTAAAATTGGCATTTTGTTTTGGCCTACAGGTCTATGTGTTTTAACAGAATAATAATTTGTGGAACTGCACCAGAATCAGAGTACAGAAAAGTTCCATAATCCAAAATATTTCGTCAGGAATTTTATAGTCACATGCTTCTTCAACCCTTATTGCCTAGAACCCACTGTTCTGTTCATTTATAGTTTTGCCTTTTCCAGAATAGCCAATAAGTAGAATCCAAAAATACATAACCTTGTAAGACCTCTTTAATTCAACAGAATCCCTTTGAGATTCATTCATTTTGTTTGTTTGTTTGTTTTTTTATTGAGACAGAGTGTGGCTCTGTCGCCCAGGCTGGAATGTAGTGGCACAATCTCTGCTCCTGCCAAACTCTGTCTCCCGGGTTCAAGAGATTCTTATGCTCAGCCTTCCGAGTAGCTGGGACTACAGGCATGCACCACTACGCCCAGCTAATTTTTGTATTTTTAGTAGAGACGGGGTTTCACCATGTTGGCCAGGCTGTTCTTGAACTCCGGACCTCAGGTGATCGCCTGCCCCGGCCTTCCAAAGTGCTGGGATTACAGGCATGAGCCACCACGCCCGGCCTCATTCAAGTTTTTGTTGGCTGAATTTTATTGATGACAACTATTCTATTATACAGATATAGCCCAGGGTTTTTTTACCCATTCACATGTTGAAGGATATCAGAGTTCTGAGTTCTGGGTTGTTTCCAGTTTTTAGCTTTTATAAATTTACTATAAACATTCATGTGGAAGTTTTTCTGTAAATATAAACTTTTGATTCTCTAAGGTAAATATCCAGGAATGTGATTGCTGGGTCATATTTTAAATATATATTTAATTTTACAAGAAGTTGAAGAACTGTTTTTCCAGAATGGTTGTATCATTTTTAACCCATCAGCAATGTTGTTCTGCATCCTCATCAGCACTTGAAATTGTTGATATTTTTTATATTTTAGTAGGTGTAGTGGTATCTCTTTGATTTTAGTTGGCATTTAAAGGATGCTCCGCATCCTTGACTATCCTCTTTGGTGAAGTGTCTTTTGTCTATTTTTAAATTTGATTGTTTTCCTTTCTGTTGAGTATTGAAAGTCTTTTGTATATTTGCAATGCAAGTCTTTTTCAGATATGTTATTTGCAGATATTTTCTCACAGTGTGTAGTTTGATGTGTCACTCTCCTAACCAGTCCTTCACAGAACAAAAGTTTAAAATTTTGATGGAATGTAGTTTATCACTGTTTTCTGGATAGTGCTTTTGGTGTCATATATAACACTTTGCATAACCTTGTGCCATGAAAGTTTTCCCCTGGGTTTTCTTCTACAAATTCTGTATCTTTGAATTTTACCTTTAGGTCCATACTTAATTTTGAGTGAAATTTTTTATAAGATGCTAAAGTGTACATTGAGGTATATATTTAAGTACATACCCCTATTCAATTGTTTAGCACAATTTCTTAAAAAAAGACTATATTTTCTCCATTCAATTGAGCGTGCACCTTTGTCAAAAATCATTGTTCATATTCGTGTGGTCTACTTCTGAGCTGTTCTGTTACAGTAATCTAATTTTTGATCTATCTGCCAATACTGCATTGTAGTGTGATCATTGTAGCTTTATGGTAAGTCTTAAAATCAGGTAGTTTGATTCCTCCATCTTCATTCTTATTTTTTTCTTATCTATCAATTATTAATTTATTTACTTAAACTTATTTTGGTTATTGTGTTTTTTAGTTCTAATCTTTCCATTTGGTTCTTTTTTCTATCTTCTATTTATTTGCTTAAACATTCTATACAGTTGGCCCTCCATATCCGTGAGTTCCTTATCCACAGATTCAACCAACTATGGCTCAAAAACATTTTTAAACATTACATCTCTACTGAACAGGCACATATTTTTTTCTTGCCATTATTTCCTAAACAATACAGTATAACAGTGACTTACATAGCATTTACATTATATTAAGTATTTTAAGTAATTTAAAGATGATTTAATGTATAGGGGAAGATACCCATAGTTATATGCAAATACTATACCAGATTATGTAAGGGATTTGAGCATCTGCAGATTTTGTTATTTGAGGGAGGTCCTGGCACCAATTTCTTAGGGATTTCAACGGATGACTGTTTCCATTTGTTTCAAGAATTTTCATGATTGCATGCTAGGTAATTCCAATATCTGTGCTCTCTTAATATTGGTATCTGCTCTCTTATCACATGTGAGTTAATATTTTCCTAATCCTTTGTATGCCAAATAATTTTGGTTTATATTGTGGACATTTTTAGATTTCTAGAAACTGCACAATACATATTTCAATCCTATCAATTTGGTTTGATTTTCTCCTTTTATATTGCAAAAATATTAGAAAATCTATTGCAGTTAAATTTTTAAAATTACTCGTTCTTGAATAAAAGGTTCTGTGTATAGTCATAAAGAGAGGACAATTGTCTCGAGTCTTTCATTGACAACTTAGTTTCTTTTTAATGTGTTTTATTATATGGTTAACACATGAACAACATGGAATTTAACTGTGTGGATTTACTGATATGCAGATTTTCTTCTGCCTCTGCCATGCTGGAGACAGCAAGATCAACCCTTACTTCTCCTCCCCTTCCTCAGCCTACTCAATGTGAAGACAAGGAGGATGAAGACCTTTATGATGATCCACTTCCACTTAATGAATAGTAAATATATTTTCTCTTCCTTATGATTTTCTTAACAGCATTGTCTTTTCTCTAGCTTAATTTATTGTAAAAATGCAGTATGTAATACGTATAACATAACATATGTGTTAATTGACTGTGTTATCAGTAATGCTTCAGGTCAACAGTAGTAGTTAAATTTTGTGAGACTCAAAAGTTATACGAAAATTTCCAGTTGCTTGAGGGGCCAGTGGTCTTAACTTCTGTCTTGTTTAAGGGTCAACTGTATATTAGCTGAAAATATAATGGAGTTGCATTTATATCATCTGTTTCCATCTTCTACTTTGATGAAATTAGAAATGCAGCTAAAAGAACAGGTTTTCCAAGCAGAGAACTTATATCTGTGGGATCCATTCTTTGCATGTGCTACAGGTATGGTAGAAACTCAATTTCTGTTTCCAGTTCTATATTTAGATAGACTTTTATGTGTTCCTTCCAGTGTGGCTGAACAAAGTCATCTTTGCATGTGAGCTGCCTGATGTGTTAGTGAGAAGCCCTATTGTGTGGCGTCTTTCTCTGTGCAGCTATTGCAGGAGATGTAGAGCTTCCCATTGTAGCTGGTTTCTGATGATGTTCATTCCGGACAGCATAAAGGGTTTGGAATTTTTTGTACTCCAGGAATACTAAGTCTTGATTTTGCCATGAGCACTTGGTGATGTGAGTGAGATTTTACTATTAGCAAGAAGAATAGGCAAGGAGGAATTAGTTGGCTGTGCCAAGATGCAATTTCATTCAAAGGACAACATGTGTATACACACACACACACACATTCTATGCTTTTATTGGTAACTACATCTATGACATTATATATTGGTTAGAAAGCAAGTATTCGAACACAGATGACCTTTACCACAGCATGTTTGATTCCCTGTGTCCTGGGAACACCAAATCTTCATAATTGAATCCACATAGCAATACCTTCAGCTTGAGAAGCATTCTAGGATGAAACCTGTTTGGATACAGTGTGAAAATCTAAGCCAGTCATTGAGATAGCTTTGCATCCAAGTGACTGCCAGTCCGCTTCTGACTGTGCTTTTCTCTTACTGATCTGACTTCTCTCTCATCCCCATGTTTGTGCATCATTTTGGAGCTCAGTCTGTTTATATGGGCATTTTCTTTCCCACTGATGCCTAATACGTAGATGGATAACCTGGCTAGGAGGATGGGGCATTGCCTGTCCTTACCAGTCCACCAAACCTATATCAGCCTATCCTCATCAACCCTACAGCCCTGTGGGAAATCCTGGGCTGTTACGTTTTCTGGGCCTCGCTGCAGGAAACCAGCCCTTCCCCTGGCTGCTTTCCAGAACATCTCCTGCTGCTGGTGCCCTTTCTTCCCTCAATGACTGGCAGACTTCTGTCGTTGTGTTCCCTCCGTTTCCCTCCAGGGACAAGCCCACTGCAGCAGGCTCATCCATTTCCAGGTTTTAAACCACAGGCTTCTCTTATGAACCACCTCTGTTAACCCCTTTGTGGCTGGCTGCGTCGGTCACGGGTTCAAACTCAGCCTTTGTTCAGTAGAATTGCACTTTTCTAATTCTTGACTAATTATGTCGTTTTTGCCGGCTTGCCCATGCAGACTTAGTAACCTATGGCTGTGTTGTGCTTAAGAAGCAGGCTGCCTATTACTACTTCCATTACTTGCCTTGAAAATGAGAGCTCTGAGCACATCATTTTATAACGAGGGTAGATTTTCTTCTCAGATGCATTATCTTTCCTTCTTCACAGTGAAGATTGTCTGTCAGGTTTCTGCTCACTCACTGAGCCCTGTGAGTTTTCTTTTCCCTGAAATTTATCTTTGTCAGCCTGGCATTTCACTACCTCTGCAATCTGTAAAATAGAGTATTTCATGGAATATTCCATTCCTATACCATTTATAAAATGGTTAAACTAGGCCTACCAGCAGTGTGTGAAGGACCAAACTGTTTACTTTTATTTGTCTTATTCTTCCAAGAAACATTTATTAACAATGTAAAAAATGGATATGCTATTCTAGCATAGTGTGTAGTGAGGAGACGATGGTGGGGGTTGTAGTTGCAAAGATGAAAAATAGACAGTTCCCGTTTTCTAAAAAGCCAGAAATGTAACAGAACATATTTTCTGTAATTCTGGGACCATGGGTGACTAACAGTGTATTTCAAAGGATGCCAAAATTATGTATCATTTGTTTGATTGTGTAGGAGTAAATACAGCATCACTGAGGCTCTCCAGTACCTGCAATGCTACATCTCCTGGAGCATGATGCAGAGGAAATCACTTCAGAGAAGGCGTCAAGGATGGTGATGCTGTTCTACCACGAGGAATAGACACAAGGTATACAATCAGTGAAGGTGTGGAATGGAAGAAGAATCAAACCATTGGTTCAACTGGAGCTGTATGGTTCAGCACGGTAGCCACTATCCCCAGGTGGCTCTGGAATACTCGAAATGTGCTTAGTCCCAGTTGAGATGTACTGTAGGTATAAAATGCATACCGGATATCAAAGACAGTACCAAAAAAACCTCAAACATATGTCATTAATTTTGTTTTGTTTAAATTCTTTAAATTTTCTATAACTTCAGGGTTATAAGTGGTTTTGGTTACATGGATGAATTGTATAGCTATGAAGTCTGGGCTTTTAGTGCACATTGTACCCAATAGGTGATGTTTTTATCCCTCACACCCTTTCCAAGCTCCCCTCTTCTGAGTCTCCAATGTCCATTATACCATTCTGTATGCACTTGCGTACACATCGCTTAGCTCCCACTTATAAGTGAGAATACGTTGATCACATGTTGTAGGGATACTACTTTGGTTGTATTAATTTAAATAAAATATTATTAAAATTTATTTTACCTATTTCTTTTTACTTTTTAATTTAGCTACCAGAAAATTAAAATTTATATATGTGGCTCACATTATATTTCTATTGAACAGTGTTGGACCAGAGCATGAGGTAATTTCAAGAGAAGAGAAGTAAGTTAGAATGAGAGCATCAAGGGCATTAAATACCTGACTAAGTAATTCATATAATATTTGCCAGCTGGTGGGAATTCATCGATTTTTGAGTAGAGAAATAAAATAGAATACCAAGGGAAGATTAATTTAGTGGCAGGGGCATATTTCAATTTCCAGTTCCTCATTCATGATAAAACATTGCTCCAGACCTTAATGATAATTCATTTTATAGCTTTTCAGTTGAAATTTTACCAAAGGAAAAAAATGATTTGTGTCACCATGCTTATTTACTCATTTTCAGATAGATCCTAGGTAGATTAATGCACTCCATTTCTCCTTATAGAAACCTTGGTACCTTTCTCCAAATCATTATGTTGGTATAATTGCATAGTGAGCTCTCTTTGATAAATCTTACACAATTGCAGAGAAGCAAAGTGATTCTCATTCTTCTCCTACTCAGAGCTGTCCCAGCAGCTTTTCTCACCCTGTATAGTGGGCATGCGAGGAATGTTTGCAGGAAAGCATGTTGAGGTCTCATTCTGTACAAACACGGCAGTACATGGTATTTTCAGTATTTCCAAAACTATTGCTTCTGTTTCTGCTAACTTTGAATTCAAACATATGGGTGCATTTGGGGATGTGGTGCTATATTTGTAAAAACTGTTTTATTCAAATTTTAATATCTAAAAATTAGAAAATGTGAGTATTTGCTGGGCTTCATCTGATTGTACCAAGTTTTCAGTTTAAATAAATGACAGGTGATTTAGTCACTCTTCGCTCTCTGTTTCTTTGCTGTCATATTTGCTTTTGCTGTTTTGTGCTTAGTATGAGACCATAGAATTCTGTGCCTACCTGATCCATTACACATTAGTAAAACCTAATTCTCATTCCAACACCCTTTCTTCTTTCAGATAACTAGAACAACCTTGACAATTTCCAAACAATATGAATGTGATTATATCAAAATTATGTTAAAGCATTTTAAAGGAAGGTTTAAAATCATTACCATACAGAAAAATCCCATTTAGGAACCTGATATACCTAATCTACTTTTATTACCGTCAACAATATTCTGTAATTTTGCTTGCATAAGATATTGGGAGGTGACAGCGTGCTGGCAGTCCTCACAGCCCTCGCTCGCTCTTGGCACCTCCTCTGCCTGGGCTCCCACTTTGGCGGCACTTGATGAGCCCTTCAGCCCACCGCTGCACTGTGGGAGCCCCTTTCTGGGCTGGTCAAGGCCAGAGCCGGCCCCCTCAGCTTGCAGGGAGGTGTGGAGGGAGAGGCGCCAGCGGGAACCGGGGCTGCGTGGGGCACTTGCGGGCCAGCTGGAGTTCCTGGTGGGCGTGGGCTTGGCGGGCCCCGCACTCGGAGCAGCAGGCCGGGCAATGAGGGGCGTAGCACCTGGGCCAGCGGCTGCGGAGGGTGTACTGGGCCCCCCAGCAGTGCCGGCCCTGCGCTTGATTTCTCGCGGGGCCTTAGCTGCCTTCCCGTGGGGCAGGGCTCGGGACTTGCAGCCCGCCATGCCTGAGCCTCCCCCACCCCCCGGCCTCCGTGGGCTCCTGCGCAGCCCGAGCCTCCCCGAGGAGCGCCGCCCCCTGCTCCACGGCGCCCAGTCCCATCGACCACCCAAGGACTGAGGAGTGTGGGCACATGGTGCAGGACTGGCAGGCAGCTCCACCTGCAGCCCCAGTGCCGAGATCCACTGGGTGAAGCCAGCTGGGCTCCTGAGTCTGGTGGGAACGTGGAGAACCTTTGTGTCTAGCTCAGGGATTGTAAACGCACCAATCAGCTCCCTGTCAAAACAGACCACTCGGCTCTACCAATCAGCAGGATGTGGGTGGGGCCAGATAAGAGAATAAAAGCAGGCTGCCAAGCCAGCAGTGGCAACCCACTGGGGTCCCCTTCCCCACTTTGGAAGATTTGTTCTTTCGCTCTTGGCAATAAATCCTGCTGCTGCTCACTCTTTGGGTCCACACTGCCTTTATGAGCTGTAACGCTCACCGCAAAGGTCTGCAGCTTCACTCCTGAAGCCAGCGAGACCAAGAACCCACCGGGAGGAAGGAACAACTCCAGACGCGCCACCTTAAGAGCCCTAACACTCACCGCGAAGGTCTGCAGCTTCACTCCTCAGCCGGGAGACCACGAACCCACCAGAAGGAAGAAACTCCGAACACATCCGAAAAGCAGAAGGAACAAACTCCAGAGGCGCCACCTTTAAGTGCTGTAACACTCACCGCAAGGGTCCGCAGCTTCATTCTTGAAGTCAGTGAGACCAAGAACCCACCAATTCCGGACACAATATGCTATATCTAATTGAATTATATTTACAAGTATTTTATATTTTTTGAAGGCTTTTGAAAAGGATTTTTCACCCTATTTGCAAAAAACCTATTGCTGTAATGAAGAATAGTAACTTTAGTATTTATTTTGTGCACTGCCTCATTACTGAACTCTTATTTCTTTTCATTTTTTTTTTCTCTTAAGATGGAGTCTCACTCTGTAGCCAGGCTCCAGCGCAGTCGTTCGGTCTCGGCTCACTGCAACCCCCGCCTCCCAGGTTCAAGCGATCTCCTGCCTCAGCCTCCCAAGTAGCTGGGACTACAGGTGCACGCCACCATGCCCAGCTAATTTTTGTATTTTTGGTAGAGATGGGGTTTCACCATGTTGGCCATGATGGTCTTGATCTCTTGACCTCATGATCCACCCACCTGGCCTCCCAAAGTGCTGGGATTGCAGGCGTGAGCCACTGTGCCTGGTCAGAACTTCAGTTATTTCTAAGGGCTGTTTTGTTTGTTCTTGTGGCAAGCAGTCATAAATTTCTAAGTAATCATGATTGTCTATCCTTTTCAATAATTATGACTCTTATTTATATTGACTTATAGATAAACAGGTATCCAAAACAACAATAAATGACAATACTCATAAAAATAATTTTGGTAATTTCTGAAACTTGTGGATAGTGTCTTTACTAATTGTGATTTCTGTTGTTTGTAAATGATTTTTCTATGTCATGTTAGGTTTTATGAATATATTATCAATTTGGCAACAATATTTGCTAGTAATAAACAATTTCACTAGCTGCTTTTCAGAATTATTGAAGGTAATCATATACTTTTTCTTCATTTAATTATTAACATGAGGACTTATGCCATAAGTTTTCTGATAATATTAAATCATTCTTGAATTATTATATCTTAGTTGCAGTATATTAATGTTTTAATATAACATGAAATCTGTGCACATTATAGTCAAAATGCTTGCATGTACATTCAAAGATATTGTGTTATTTGAATTGCTTTGACTAGATTTGATGTCAACCTTACATTGAATTTACAAAAGAGAATGGAAGACATTCAATTTTTTAAAAATTCCCTTTCATGTTTTAGAATAGAAATTACCTACTACTTGTAAATTTGAAAAGACTTGTCCTTAACTCCATTGTAGACTTACTGCCTTTTGTCATGTATTTGTGTCAAACATTTTCCTGTTAGTAATTTTTGAATTGTCTAGTTAAAGGAGTGGAATTTGATATAATTGTTAATTAGAATTTTTTGACTTTAAAAAGTCATTAATTTCTTATTTTCCTCCCCACTAGTTTACTTGTTTTTGTGTTTTCATTATATTTTTCTTGATGCTTAGTGAATGATTTTGATTACCATGTGTACATCTTTTCTCAGTTTAAAACAGTTTCTTCTGTTAAATCTTACAATAGTGTTTCTCTCCGTTTGTGATTTTCAGGAGCATTGTGGGATTGTTAGAGGTCTAATGCCAGGACTCCCTTTTACTATTTCTCCTAATTTGTATTTATAGCTGCCTTTTGTCTCTGTGTTCCAAAAGACTCCAGACTTGACCTCTGCAGACTCAGTTATCTGCATTGTCAGTTATAATTTGTACCACTTTTATAGGCATATTAAATTACAGTGTGGTAATACCTATATATTGTTTTCCTTAAGTCAGTCTCCTTTATAAATCTCTTGTCTCTTGATTTAACATCTTACCATTCATCTATTTTTACTCTCAAGGGATCCATATATTCTTTATAACCCTTCAGAAAACAAGTAGATGCTTTTAATAAATTATTTCTTGTAATAAATTCTGTTTCAAATCTTGTTTTCAATTTCTTTATGCCATGATATGTTTATTATAAAACTGGCTCCAATTTTCCACTCCTTCCTGTATCTACGCCATTTGCAATATTACCTTGCAGGCGGAACCTTATTTCTCTACCCTTTGAATCTGGGCTGGGCTTGTCACTTTCTTTGGTGAGCCTAGGTACAGTATTCTGGTGATGGGTACACAAAAAGAGGATTTGGACTCTTCCTTTTTCTTCCTGGGAACCCTGCCTCTTTTTCTTTCTTTTTTTTTTTTTGTTTTTGTTTTTGTTTTTTTGTTTTTTTTGTTTTTTTTGTTTTTTTCAGATGGAGTTTCTCTCGTGTTGCCCAGGCTGGAGTGCAATGGCGCAATCTCGGCTCCCTGCAACCCCCGTCTCCCAGGCACAAGGGATTCTCCTATCTCAGCCTCCCAAGTAGCTTGGATTACAGGCATGCACCACCACGACAGGCTTTTTTTTTTTTTTTTTGTATTTAGTAGAAACGGGGTTTCACCATGTTAGTCAAGCTGGTCGCAAACTCCTGACCTCAGGTGATCCACCTGCCTCGGCCTCCCAAAGTGCTGGGATTACAAGCCTGTGCCTGCCTCTTAAAGAGACAATGCCCACTGTAGCTGGCTAGATTAGAGACACACATGGCAAATTGCTACCATCATTCCAAATGACAGCTAGTCAACTTCTGGAAAAATGAATGTGGATAAATAAACGCTGACTGTTCTAGGCCACTAAGTTTTGAGTAGTTCCTTTGTGTTTCTTATTGTGGCATTAGTTAAATGATAAAAGCAATATATTGATCTCCCTTTTTTAATTCACATTTTTTCATCAATACCAAAATAAAATATTTTCCAAGGTAACCATTCTGAAACAAGGACATTTCCTTCTTTGATAGTGGAGCATTTATTTGTCCACTGTCATATGGATGGATTCTTCTTGTACCCGCCTTTATTTGCTTGGGGATCTCTGGATTGACCCTCTCACATTTATCAACGAAGGAGGCGCTATGGAAGTAAAGTCATGCATGGGCCAGTAGAAAAACCTTCATTTGCTGTGGTTTTCTGAATGAACATCTAGTGTTCCATGAGGTGAAGTCTTGGAGTGTGAGAGGTGTCTGTTTCTGCTTCCCTGCCCCTGCCTTCAGCTACTGGGTCAGGTGGGTTGTCCTTGCCATGGAGGAGACTCCTTTTTTTTTTTTTTTTGAGATGGAGTCTCGCTCTGTTGCCCAGGCTGGAGTGCAGTGGCGTGATCTCGGCTCACTAAAACCTCCGCCTCCCGGGTTCAAGCAATTCTCCTGCCTCAGCCTCCCAAGTAGCTGGGACTACAGGTGTGCGCCACCATGCCCGGGTAATTTTCGTATTTTTAGTAGAGACGGGGTTTCACCACGTTGCCCAGGATGCTGTCCGTCTCTTGATGTCGTGATCCGCCCTCCTCGGCCTCCGAAAGTGCTGCGATTACAGGCATGAGCCACAGCTCCTGGCCCGAGGACACTCCTTTTAACTGTTAGAGTGCTTCCTCTTGCTGGTGAAGCTGCACTGCAGGATCTTGTCCATCTTCACATGCCTTTGTTGGCATAGCTACACCTGGACTCCGCATGGCCGTCTCCAAGTGGTGATGATCTCTGGAGAACGAAGTGGGTTCATGTGAAATAGTGAGTTCTAAATCCATGTTCTCCTTCCACATTGGTCATTCCCATGGGAGGTTTCACCGAGATTTCCTCTCAAAATTCACTAGAAAAATACAGCAACGTGGCCTCATCTGTACCACCATGGGAAGAAATGTGTTGATGGTTGGCATTCCTACCCTAGTTTCAGCAATTATGCAAGCTTTTTCCTATTTCTGATTTTCTTTCTTCATTTCTGAGCCTGAGTGGGATTTAAAAAGAGTAAGTACATGCACCAAATGTAATCTCTACTTACTGAACATCAGCTTTCCCTGTGATCCCACCTCCATGACGCTCCCCTCAGCCCAACAGTCAGGATCCTCGATCACCCTGCCCTAGAACTTTCTGGCAACTGGAGGATCTTTGCAAATATTAATGTAGTGAAACACCATAACTCTCTGTGAAATATCACTCAGAGGCTTAAAACATTGTGATCATTCACAAAATAATTAGATCCATAAAAAGTCAATACCTCCCTGAAGACTATTGCAGTGCACCAAGATTTATATATTTTCCACATTACACAAGTGAGGTTAACTCCCCTATTGTACATAATAAGTCCAGAAGGGCTAAGGGAAGGAATGAGGTTTGAAGCACACTCTACATTTCTATTAGCCCTTCAGAGAACCACCTTTAAAAGATTTATATACAATAAAGTGAACCATCTACACTATTAGAATAGTGTTTTACAACTTGCAGGTTGAAGTATACCTTAGGTATGCTAACACTTCTGATTCCTGGACTAAGTGAGCCCAAATTCCTCTCTAAAAAGTATAGGCTAAAGTCTTCATTTCCTGAATTTCTTTATTTTATCCCAGTATCTCATCATCTGCTTACTTTAAGGATGTGATACATATAATTTTGTCATTTAATTATTAAGCCCTTTTTTTCTTTCTTTGTCTATCATTCCAAAATCCTTTGGAGTTGTGAAGTTCCAGCCACTTACTTATCTATATAATTGTTAAGTTAAAACCCCTTTAAGCCACCATATCCTAATGTGGAAATTGGAAATGATGATATTTATCCTATAAGACTGTTAAGATAATTCATTGAGCTTATTACATAAGAATGTTTGTGGAATTTTGAAAGTCCATTTTCTCTCTTTTCACCTGTGGGTCACTAGGATCCAACTGAACACATATTGTGTTCCCTGAAGTGGCACATGCTGGCCTCAGGACCTCTGGCTTTAGGGTTAAAGGGCAATGGGCAAACTCTTTATGAGTAAAAGCAGAGGTCAGACTAGTGAGCATCACTTTATTTTAATTGACCTTGGTGAAAGACTGGTTCAATTGTTTGGAATTTTGACCTCTGGCTTGGTGACTTGGGAGAACCCAAAAGTGCCTTTAGTTTGCCTTAAGTGAAAGCTTCGTTTAATGGCCAGCTATGGAGAGGAACAGATTTGTGTTCTGGGCTCCATAAAGTCTTATTTGGCTGCCTGGTCACTGTGACATCAGAACTGCTTTCTAGAAACTACTTACTCCTTGTTCTCTTCTCCATGGTATGAACTCAGTGGGTTACAATAGCATTGATGGCAATTTTCTGAAGACTCCTGTTTGGGTGGATATAGACTTGGAACATGTATCACTAATCTGGAGATGTGTAGATACCACCTGAAGGTTCTCAACCCCATCCTGTGAAAGTCCACCCTCAATGCTCACTAGGTGCTGCCCAACTGTCAAGTGAGGAAGACACAAGCAAAGCAAACTCTCTTTGGTGGCATGGTGGGTGGGAGGTGGGGCTCTCCGTGGCCTGGCTTGGTCAGAGCCACTGCTGTCATTCTGCTCTGAGGAGGAGCACTCTCCATGGATCTGCCTTGTTTACTAACTTACAATCCGGGGCTTAGCAAAAGGTCCCAGGGATCAGGCACTGAAAATGCCAATTTGAACATTGCATTATTACAATGATTATTGATCTCTTCACTTAATGTTTATGTAACATTGGCCAAACCTTCATCACTTTACACAGCATAAAGGCTGACAATGCCATTCATTATGTTCTCTAAGTAAAAAACTATTTTCTAAATAGAAATGCAACTTGATTTTAACCTAAAGGTCAATCTCATCGTTGACATAGAATTACAAATGAGGCCATCTTAAAAGAGAAAATAATCAACTATTAATTATTTAAAATGCTTACTGATGCATGAAATTTGTTACATTTCCAAGTGCATTTCTAATTAAATATGCATGGATGATAAAAGCCCTGGAATCTAAATCAGCTATTAATTTCAAATCAAAATACATTTGAAATTCAGCACTCTGAGCTTCTATTTTTCAAAACATAAAGATTTTGAACTTAAAGTATAATAAAAAAATAAATTTAAAAAAAACATTTTGAGGAATCTATGCCTTGCCTTCACATTTTATTTACATCTACAAGTTTCAGTAATATGTACCTGCTTATATTTGAAAAGAAATAGTGTAGTTATCATTGCAAAGGCTTTAGAATTTTAGAATAACTTTAAGTCAATGTTGTTTAAAAGCAATTGAGCTAGCTTTTTGGAATATTATGTTCAAATATTTTCACTAACAAAATTAGAATAAATCCTAGCAAAAGATGTAAAAGAATGAGGTCACTGTGTTTAAATATTGTACCTTATGTGAGTTCAAAAAACGTAGATGTTTGAAAAACACAGCTAACCTTTGAAAAGAAAAAAATGCCACATTCACTTTAGGGAATGGGCAAACTTAACTAATAAAAATTTATAGCCCTGGAATGTTTGCAAAAAAAATAAAAAGTCTCTCTCACTTGAAATGTCAGAATGATCTCAGATCTCCTGTTAAGCAACTTGTTAAACTTTAAATGGTAATAAATATTAGATTTAATAAGTGGAAAATTCTCAAGTAAGAATAAGGCTACTGAAGTACATTTGAAAGAAGTATCTTTTTAAATTTCAAACATCTGTTTGTTGATTAAATTATTTATTCATCCTTTTAATCACTCCTTCAGCAAATTGGATGGCTCCTAGGTGCCACGCATTGCACGCATTGAACTAGACTTTACTAACACTAAAACGAAAGAAATAATGTCCCTTTTCTCAAGGCCCTGACAATCATGAATGTAAGACCCATGTGAGTAAATATGTAAATGACATGGCAAATGCATTAATAGATTATGTGGCCTTGATTGCTAATTATTCCATTAATACAGCCCCACTTTTTGTTGTGATATGAAATAAAAGACATGTTTTCCCAGATTCATTTGCTTCTAGATGTGGCCATGAGAAAAGGTTTTGGTGGTTAGATCTAAAAGGAAATGTGTAGGGACTTCTTGGAAATCACAGATAGGGTCATGTTCTTCCTCCTAAGTGGAATGTGGTCGTGATGGCTGAAGCACCTGCGACAATTTTGGGCTATGAAGTAACTTTGAGGATATGCAATATGCCAGGAGCCAGAGGTGAAAGTCAGAAGGTGTCTCAATCCCGGATGACTATGGAACTTGCAAAGCAGCCCTGAGGGCATCATCTCTGAACTTTGTGTTGTGAAATAGAGAAAATATATTTCTACTTATTTTAGGGTCTTTTGTTATAGAAAATAGAATCCAATTCTGATAATGTAGTATGTTTGATTATTACAAGCTAGTACCTTATAACCTTCCACATATACTCAACATGATTGTAATACACAGGTGACTCAATGGTAGAGAAAATAGTCTCCATTCCCATGGTTTGTCATAGAGAAAGACAACAAAGAAATAAACATAATAACATAAAAAACATAATCCTGAATAAGATATCTTTTCTGAAGAAATGATAGTGGTGGCCCCAAACACAGAGCAATAATCCAGAGGAAGACATGAATAAGGAAAGTTTTCACTGTGTCCTGATGAGCAGAACTTTGATTAATGACTCTTTCAAAGCTTCTACTGGAGCATGGATCATCCAGGCTGAGGGTGGCACATGTGAGGGCAGAGGGACACAGGACAGCCTGGCACTTTCCAGGGCATGCAAATAATTTACTCTGTGCTGTGGCAGAGGGTACCTGTGGCTGTATTCTGAGGTTTGGGAGAGGCTGGAATGAGATCATCCAGTTACAAAGAACCTTGAGAAGGTTGTGAAGATGCTTAGAAAAGTTGGCATAGATGTGGGATTTAAACGATTATTATTTATATTTTTAGATTTTAATATGCCTTTGGAAGACATTGAAGAATTCCATTGTTTAACATGGAAATTTGAAAGCTTTCTGTATTTACAGATGAATCAATTATAACCCAAAATTTATACAGTACTTAATCTGTGTGAGGCATTGCTCCCAGCTTTATATTTAGCAATTTATTTAATCCTAAAACCAATTATATAGGCCTTTGGCCAGGTGCTGTTATTACCCCTTGTTTGCAGGTGAGAAGACTGAAGCTCAGAGAGGAGAATAACCAGGCCTAAGTCACTTGGCTAGGAAGGGGTAGAGCCAGGATTTGAATCTCTGCCCTTACGCACCATGAAAAACTGTCAGTCTCCATGAAGCCAATCGTCCATTTAGATTCAGGTAATAATAAGCAAGAAGTGCTTAAATTTCCATAGCACTTAGGATTTTGGAAGGTCGAGGGTCATAAATAATTTTTACTGTTATCCTGTGACTTTGTTCTATCCCCTATACATAGAAGCTAAGATTCAGTGGGGTAGAGTGACTGATCTAGCACCACTCTGCGAGATTGTGTCAGACATGGGATCTGAGCCCCAGCTTTCCTCAGAGGCAAGTTGCTGATAGTCTCTAAGTTTCCTCATCTGTGAAATGGGGTTAGTAATAGCACCTAGCCTAAGGCCTATAAGATTGTTTTCAGGATTTAATAAATTTTACTGCTAGTAAAGCACTATCACTCCTCTATCAAGGATAGTTCTTTACTCAAAATGACCGAAGCTAAGCATTTTTTATTTATTTATTTATTTTTCTTTTTTTAAATTGTACTTTAAGTTCTAGGGTACATGTGCACAACGTGCAGGTTTGTTACATATGTATACGTGTGCCATGTTGGTGAGCTGCACCCATTAACTTGTCATTTACATTAGGTATATCTCCTAATGCTATCCCTCCCCACTCCCCCTACCCCACGACAGGCCCTGGTGTGTGATGTTCCCCTTCCTGTGTCCAAGTGTTCTCATTGTTCAATTCCCACCTATGAGTGAGAACATGCGGTGTTTGGTTTTTTGTCCTTGCAATAGTTTGCTGAGAATGATGGTTTCCAGCTTCAGGCATGTGCCTACAAAGGACATGAACTCATCATTTTTTATGGCTGCATAGTATTCCATAGTGTATATGTGCCACATTTTCTTAATCCAGTCTATCATTGATAGACATTTGGGTTAGTTCCAAGTCTTTGCTATTGTGAATAGTGCCGCTATAAACATACCTGTGCATGTGTCTTTATAGCAGCATGATTTACAATCCTTTGGGTATATACCCAGTAATGGGATGGCTGGGTCAAATGATATTTCTAGTTCTAGATCCTTGAGGAATTGCCACACAGTCTTCCACAATGGCTGAACAAGTTTACAGTCCCACCAACAGTGTAAAACTGTTCCTATTTCTCCACATCCTCTCAAGCACCTGTTGTTTCCTGACTTTTTAATGATTGGCATTCTAACTGGTGTGAGATGGTATCTCATTGTGGTTTTGATTTGCATTTCTCTGATGGCCAGTGATGATGAGCATTTTTTCATGTGTCTTTTGGCTGCATGAATATCTTCTTTTGAGAAGTGTCTGTTCATGTCCTTCGCCCACTTTTTGATGGGGTTGTTTGTTTGTTTCTTCTAAGTTTGTTTGAGTTCTTTGTAGATTCTGGATATTAGCCCTTTGTCAGATGAGTAGATTGCAAAAATTTTCTCCCATTCTGTAGGTTGCCCGTTCACTCTAATGGTAGTTTCTTTTGCTGTGCAGAAGCTCTTGAGTTTAATTAGATCCCATTTGTCAATTTTGGCTTTTGTTGCCATTGCTTTTGGTGTTTTAGACATGAAGTCCTTGCCCATGCCTATGTCCTGAATGGTATTGCCTAGGTTTTCTTCTAGGGTTTTTATGGTTTTAGGTCTAACATGTAAGTCTTTAATCTATCTTGAAATAATTTTTGTACAAGGTGTATGGAAGGGATCCAGTTTCAGCTTTCTGCATATGGCTAGCCAGTTTTCCCAGCACTATTTATTAAATAGCAAATCCTTTCCCCATTGCTTGTTTTTGTCAGGTTTGTCAAAGATCAGATGGTTGTAGATGTGTGGTGTTATTTCTGAGGGCTCTGTTGTGTTCCATTTGTCTATATCTCTGTTTTGGTACTAGTACCATGCTGTTTTGATTACTGTAGCCTTGTAGTATAGTTTGAAGTCAGGTAGTGTGATGCCTCCAGCTTTGTTCTTTTTGCTTAGGATTGTCTTGGCAATGTGGGCTCTTTTTTTGGTTCCATATGAACTTTAAAGTAGTTTTTTCCAATTCTGTGAAGAAAGTCATTGGTTGTTTGATGGGGATGGCATTGAATCTATAAATTACCAAGGGCAGTATGGCCATTTTCACAATATTGATTCTTCCTATCCATGAGCATGCAATGTTCTTCCATTTGTTTGTGTCCTCTTTTATTTTGTTGAGCAGTGGTTTGCAGTTCTCCTTGAAGAGGTCCTTCACATCCCTTGTAAGTTGGATTCCTAGGTATTTTATTCTCTTTGAAGCAATTGTGAATGGGAGTTCACTCTTGATTTAGCTCTCTGTTTGTTATTGGTGTATAGGAATGCTTGTGATTCTTGCACATTGATTTTGTATCCTGAGACTTTGCTGAAGTTGCTTATCAGCTTAAGGAGATTTTGGGCTGAGACAAAAGAGAATTTTAGACAAAAATCCCTGATGAACATCGATGCAAAAATCCTCAATAAAATACTGGCAAACCAAATCCAGTAGCACATCAAAAAGCTTATCCACCATGATCAAGTGGGCTTCATCCCTGGAATGCAAGGCTGGTTCAACATACGCAAATCAATAAACA
The DNA here is from genome assembly GCF_029281585.2 of Gorilla gorilla gorilla. Lineage (NCBI taxonomy): Eukaryota > Metazoa > Chordata > Mammalia > Primates > Hominidae > Gorilla > Gorilla gorilla. The sequence goes on from NC_073230.2 coordinate 59,650,829, forward strand.
TAATCCAGCATATAAACAGAACCAGCGACAAAAACTACATGATTATCTCAATAGATGAAGAAAAGGCCTTTGAGAAAATTCAACAGCCCTTCATGCTAAAAACTCTCAATAAATTATGTGTTGATTGGACGTATCTCAAAATAATAAGAGCTATTTATGACAAACCCACAGCCAATGTCATACTGAATTGGCAAAAACTGGAAGCATTCCCTTTGAAAACTGGCACTAGACAGGGATGCCCTCTCTCACCACTCCTATTAAACATAGTGTTGGAAGTTCTGGCCAGGGCAATCAGGCAGGAGAAAGAAATAAAGGTTATTCAATTAGGAAAAGAGGAAGTCAAATTGTCCCTGTTTGCAGACTGAAGCTAAGCATTTAAAGCGGCATAACTCCAGGCTGGGTCTCAAAACAGGAGCCTGAAAGCAGACCTGTCAAAACAGAGGCAACAGTGGCCCAAGAGAGATTACCAGAGGCCCATCTCAGACAGTTTCCCAGGAAAGAGGCTGGCAGTTCATCAAAACAGGAGGCCTCTGGGATTCAGTGTTCATCCTGCCTTTGATGGAACTTACGCAGTGTTTTACGCAAAGCCTTTTGGAGGCCTCGTTCCAGGGGTCAGCACTATATTTTACTGGTAATCCTTTGGAAATTCTTTGTGAGTTAGAAGGACTTCAGGGATTTGACCATCTGGTTATGTTAGGAGGCATCTATGCTTGCAAAATAACCATCACCTTGCCAGCTATTTGAAAATAACTTATTTTAGAGGTGCAAGTAGAGGTTTTCAGTTGCGTTATTAAAGCCACTCTGAAAAGGGAAATGTATTAATTGTTTATAGTTAGAAGCAAATCACTTAATATTTAATTTTATTTAAATGAAAGTGTTTAAACATAGTTTCCCACAACTGTTCTTCATTTTTAATCTAGTGCTGAGGCAATTCCAAAGTTTGTGACAAATTTTTCCTTTAAGCCTGAGTGTGTGAGCTTCTGAGGACCAATAGCTTCTCATCAGAATGGCAAGCTCTAGGGGGCATTTGGGCTGTCCTGGAATTGAGAACTCACCAGGGGCAGAGGCAGTTCATCCTGTAGAAAGAGGAGTCAGGGTCGTGAAGCAGATGGGGTGGGTTGGGCTAATGGGAACAGTAAGATCTCGGAGCGGAACAGTAAGATCTCGGAGCAGAACAGAGTCTTCCATCTATGACACATTCTTAGCTTCTCAGAATAGTGACAAAATAAGACTTCAGATCTCCTCTTTGACCCTCATCTCTGATAGTTGTTGGAGGATTAATTGTTCATTGAACATATATTACTGGGTGCCAACGATATGTCAGGAATTGTTCTTGGCCTTGAGAATGCCAGGGTGCACATGACCAATTAATCCCGGTCTCTCTAATCAATAAAGTAAATGCATAATTTCAGGCTGGATAAGTACCAGGAAGAAACACATGCAATAGAGTGGCCCATGGATGTGTCGGACAGTGTTCCATCCCGCGTGCCTCAGAAAATGCAGGCGGAGGCAAAGGAGTAAGTGGTACTTCCTTACTAAGGAGGGGAATCCTATGGAAGTAAGAGTGGAGCAAAGGGGAAAGAGGCAGGAAGCATGGAAACTTATATCCAGGGGTCACGCATGGAAGAACTTATCTACCCACTCCCACCTCCCTTTAATTAAACCCAAGAGGGTCTCATGCCATGTGCTTCCAGGTCTTGCACACACATGGGTGCAGAGCCACTTGCTGAGGGATCTTGGTTGGGATAAGAAGAGGAATGTGGTGAGGAGCTGCCAGGCTGCGCTGGCATGGATCTGACCAGTGCACACAGGGCTGGTCTCAGAGACAGCAGCTAAAACAAGCCCCAGCGGGCTGAGGTGCTGCAGTGAATGTGCACCCAGCTCAGCCTGCACCTCTCTGGTCTGCTTATGCCATACGTTACATTTGACTTTCATAATACGATATAGGGTCTTAATTGTTTTTTAAACAATAAGATGTCCTCTCTTCTTTCCTGGAAAAAAAAAAAAAACAGGTAGCAGGCAATCAGTTGCTTTGTTTTTACTTGGCCGTGATTGCTGCAATTACCCAGTTCCTATTACCGCACAAAGAAGCACCAAGAGATGCTCAGGGAATCCTCTAGGGCCCAGACAAACTTTTTCCTGCCCCCATTGTACAGGAACAGCTCTCACACCTTATAGTAGTCAGAGGTGATTCCCCTTGAACTAAGTAACAAGTTTATTTGCCTGCTGTTCCAGAGACACAAGGAGCCCAAAATGACCAGGTCACAGCCATGGATTCAAGCTGGCAGAAACATTCATTTCTTGGGAATTAGAGCATCTAAATCAGTGGAACCTAAGTTAGTAGATGAAAATTTCAAATTTCTCAAGTACGGTCACTGTTTTAGATTGGACAAGTTACACTGCTTTCTGGAGGGGGCCACTCCAACCTGTAGATGTTATCCCACAAGGTGACTTTTTAACTGAGTTTTTACATGTTACCACACAGTTCTATTAGACCAGCTGTATCTGGGTGATGTAGCTGGGTAAGACCAACGCATTTCAGGTTAATGTGCCAATTTTTAGCCCTCATTTGCCATAAAATATACCCCTTGGTCTGCAGCAGCATTGAATGGGGATGCCATATTCATAGAACTTAGATTTCATAAGTCCTCAGATGGTAGGGTTGGTTGAGGCACTGTAGGCAGAGAAACAAACAATATGCAAATATGTGCATGTTCATTCCAATAAGGACAAATCACTAATCACTTCAGGATGGAAAAGGCCATGACACTGGCTAGTCTGATCAAAGAATGGTGCCAAGGCCTGGCTTATGCTCTTTGCAGGTTGGAAAGTCAACAACAGTGTCACCATGCTAGTGTCACCATTTGGTGAGAGAGGCAGCCCATGTGTGACTCTATCCCAGTCACCATGACTGCTCTGTGAATGGTGAGCCCACAGTGCAGCACTAGGCAGGCCAAGGAGAAAGGCTTTACTGCATGCACAGGACTAGCCATCTGCCCATGTGGTTGTTGAAAGGCTCCTCTGGTGTAGATGGCCACTGTTGGCCATTAATGGAATACATTAAAAATGTACTTGCTTCTTCCCTAATTTCACTTTTCTGTTCATATACTAACTCCCCCTGCCCTACCTGTACTTGACTTTTGACTTTTGTTCCTTCCTTATCTCTAATCAACTAGCCATGACTTTACCCATTGTCCAGGTCTCTGTTTCCATAGGTCAGCCCAATTCTTTCCAAATAGAATAGTGACCTCCTCTTTATACTGTCCCCAGGGAATTTTCCCTTTAATTTCTTTAGAGCCACCAACAAGTGGGCCTATAATGTGTCAGAGATCCATCTTCCCCTGACACCACTGTATTATGTTAAAATATCTGTGAACTAGGTCAGAATTCATTCCTTCTCTGATTGCTGGGCATTGGAAATCTCCCAAAATTAGTGTCATTCAAAGCACAGGCTTCAGTGCAAAACAAGTATATGACATGGGCATCTGGACTATCTAATAATAAAACTTATTCATTCTTCCTGGACCCACTTGGACCTCATTCCAAATATAACATTTTCATTAAACAATGGATTTCTCCACCACTGGTATGGCTCAGCAGACTTGAAAAGACTTAATGGTGGGTAGCTGTGATCACTCAGTCCATTGGAAGTCAATTCCTGCTAGGTTCTTGTCATTAATACTATGGCAAACTAGATCCAGCATCTCCTCCTTTTTTTTTGTAGGTCAAAATTTTGTCCAAGTTCAATGAGCCATCTTATTAGTATAATAAGATCAGTGCCAGGGTTCCTGGCTAGAACTCTGAATTCCAAGTCATGAGTAAGAGTTTGCAGGTTGTTACATTCTCCCTATCCAGTCATATATTCTGATCTTCTTCCACAAGTAACTGAGCCTCAAGATTCATGTTCACATATGTTTCCCTGGTAGCTGCAATTCCTGTGCCATTTAAGGTGTTTTTATCCAGGCATGGGTCCTGCTGAGACCTGATCTTGGTGATGCTTTGGAAGGTAATATGGGATAATGTATTAGCTATTTATTGCTGCATAAAAGATTACCTCCAAAACATAGTGGTTTAAAGAAACAACATTTAGTATTTCACAGATTTCATGAGTCAGAAATTCAGCCAGCTTAGCTGGATGATTCTGACTTAGGGTCTCTCACAGTGTGCAATTTAGGTGTCGGTTGGGGCTGTGGTCTCATCTGAAGGCTCAACATAGGGAGAATCCTATTTCAAGTTCACTTATGTGGTTGTTGGCAGGATTCAGTTATCCCTGGTTGTTGGACTGAGGGTCTTATTTCTTTGCTGGGTGTTTGATGGGGCCTCCCACAGTTGCTTGCCATGCATAGCTCTCCTTAAGGCACCTCCAACATGGTATCTGGCCTTCTTCAAAGTGAGCAAGTGAGTGAGGGAAGATAGCCTAAGACCAAAGTCATAGCCTCTTTGTAACCTAATCTCACAAGTGACAGTCATTGCTTTTGCCATATTCTGTTTCTTAGAAACTTTATTATTAGTTCCGGCCCACACCCAACAAGAGGGTATTACATAAGGCTGAGAATACAAGAAGGTGAAGATTTGAGACCATCTTACAGAGAATAGAAAGATACAATTCTCTCTTCATCCTAAACATGAAAGCCTTAAGGCATTGCTCTAACAGTTCAGCCCAAAAAACAACTGTGAGTAAAGAAATACATAAATTACTTTGAGATTCAACTTTCATTAGCTTACTTCCCTGTTGATAAACTTTTAATGAGTCTAATTGTCTACACTACAGAAAAAGCCTAATATACTGAGTTTAATTCAAGTACTTTTCTAAATGCCAAAATGCAGTTGCTCGTTTAAGTTGCACCATCAAGATCCAGAGGATGAGGGACACATTATGGATTTTATGAGCTTTGGGCAGGCATTTTTGACTTGATAGACCACTAATATTCTATGTGCATGCACTCACACACACACACACACAATGTATACATATGTATACACATATATGTGCATTTATACATGCGGTTTTAAGACTGCATTGGTATAAAGACAAATATAATCCATGTTGGATCACATTCTTTTTGTTTCTTCTGATTTTAAAAAAACATTAAAATGTTTTCCTAGGCTCCAAAAAGTGACATGGGTACTTCTTGGAGCAGCAGATTAGATTTATTATCCCCTGAAAAGAATAAGTGCAAGAGTTAAGAGCATACAGTCCGGGGCAGACTGCCTAGTTTGAATCCAGCTCTGCCACTTACTCTCTGTGTGCACGTTGGCAAATTCCTTGTCTGTGCCGTTTTCTCATCTATAATTTAGAGATAATGACATTACCTACCCCACTGCATTGTTGTAAAGGAGTTTTTACTTGTAAGGTAGACAATAAAACTGCTCATCAATAACTGATTTCTATCTCTTTTCAGGCACATGGGAAGGCTATAATGCCTTGACCACTTTAAGTTAGGCATGGCCATATGACTTCATTTGGCTAAGGAAATATTAGTGGAAGATGGGTGGTACTTTTAGCTGAAAGCATTTAGTTCTTGGTCTTGCCTCTCTGCCTTGCTTTTTCTCTGCCCCAAGGTTGAAGTAAGGAGTCAATATGATGCCCAACCAACTTAAGATGGAAATGTAACATGCAGGAAAAACAAATAATTGTGGAATTAAGCCACTGAGACATCAGGGCTATTTGTTACAGCAGAACAACCTACCCTGTACTGCAGCAATAGGAAAAACACCAAGAGCAGAATCTGTCAATTAACACTCAGTAAATATTAACACTCAGTAAACACCTTCGATGAAGATGGGGCCTATAGCATTTGATTAACTTGCTTTGGAATCTAGTGATTTGAATTCTGCTGTTTTGTAGTTGTGTAACCTTAAATACGTCATATCATATCTCTATGCCTCTGTTTTCTCATCTGTAGTATAGGATTAGTAATAGCCCAGCACTCCATAGCTTAATGTGATTTTTAATATGAACAAGAATATAAAGTATAAGCAATGAGTATTTTGTGTTTTTGTTTGTTTAATTCACCATATGAAAAACTCTGTGCTAGGTACTTGCACGCAGGTGCCAATGACTACAGTCTTAGGTACTTAGGATCTATTTATCTTGTAGTGAGAGAGACACCAACGAAAATAACCAAGTAGTATACCAAAGGCCGTCAGAAAGATGCAAACAAAAATAGTTTATCTTTACAAACATATAACTAAAATGCTCTAAATTTGAGTGGGGTTAAATTGATATAATATCTAACACAGAACTTGAAAGACTAGTATGTTTGGAGTTTGGTTAGTAGTGTGAAAAAGAAAGCAGAAGCATTTAAGATGGAGAGAGAAGTGGTTAAGAACTAGAGATGGTTCTAGTACCTGCGGTTTTGTGAGAATGCAGATCAGAGAGGAGACTCGACTGCCAAAGAATCTGATGTCTGAGCACAGGGGTCCTAATGGGGAAAGGGCTCTGCAATAACTTCCTCTTGCCCTCTGTGTACGTTTCCTTGGGCAAGCAAGCTGCTCTATCCACATGGGAGCTCTGTGGAGGCTGCACTGCTCTAAAGCCAAGACAGCCTTTTGCAGATAGTGCTTCCTTTCCTTACAGGGAGCAGGACGGGTTGGTGTCAGAGCCCATTTCCTACTATACTCAGGAGTTGTTTAATCACCATCCCTTCTTTGTATTCTCTATGTCATCCTCCAGCTCAGATCCTCTGGGCCTCTCAGTTTTACTATTTCAAGAGACTCTGTGTGAGTGTCCCTGTCCCTAGACTCTCTGTTTTCTCTCGATATACTGTGAGGTCCTTGAGGACAGGTACCATGTCTGCCGGTTCCTAACTGTAAACCCAGTCCTCAGCAAAGACAGTGCTCAATATATATTTGCTGAAGGAATCCCTAAGTAAATACATTCTTTCTGCACTACACTCTACTCCCCGGCTTATTTCGTAAAGAACACCAGTGATGGCGCCACTTCCTTTCTCCCTGTTATCTATGGAATGTTGCCCTAATTCCTTGTCCTGACCTGCCATATTCTCTTTGCTCCCACTGCGTTCCCTTTTACAAATCCTCCCACAGCAATGCGACATGGAACTCGTCTTCTCATGAGCCCATCTTGGAAGTAATGGTCTCTCAAGAATTTGGGAGGTATGTTGTAGTCACAATAGCTACACTTCTTTGAGCACTTATAATGAACTGTCTATGGTGTTGACAATATGAAAAACTTGCCTAATAAATCTAAGCAGGTAATAGGAAGAGACAGGTTGTAAATCCAAGCAGTGTGAAGTCAGATTTCAGCCTAAACCCTACATCAAAATGGACTTGTTATGTAAATTGACAATGTTAAGAAGCTCAAAATTCACTACCTGACAATATATGTTAATAGTACATATTCAAGCCACTAAAATATAGACTTTCTCTCATTCCATTGCTGGAGATATTCTTCTCAGCTGTCTATAGGCTCAGATTTAAATTCTCATATGCATATTCAAAATCATTCATGATATGGCTGTAATCTACCTGTCCAATCTTACTTCCTCTATTCCCTCAAATCACTCCTATTAGTACTCAGCAAACCAAGTGCTGACCACCACTTCAGCTGTCCACCTTAGCTCATATTGTTCTCTTTGCGTGAAAATCCCTTCCTTCATTTTTATACCTGGTACGACTTTATCGGTCCTTCAGGGCTCACCTTAAATGCTGGCTCTCCTGAACACTTCCTTGTTTCACTCTAGAATTAATCCCATTTATTTGTATCTACACCTCCTTTTTTCCTTTTGTCACATTGTCTGTTATTTATGCAAACACACACATAAATATCCCATATTAGTCTGTAAACTCTTTGAATCCAAGGACAATGGAAATGGAAATCCTAAGTACTACAAACCGCATTACAAAAGGCATATTCCACATAGGAGCTTTTGACCCCCCCGGACTCCAGCATGCTCCTGATGTCACTGTCCCTCTTTATGCATAGGAAAGCATCTCAGGGGAGTTGTCTATCCCTCCTCAATTCACACTGCTACTTCTACCGATTAGAATGTCTCCCACTCATCTCAGAACATCTTGTTAAAGTTGCCGTGGCTTCTACCTTCCTAGGCCAAAGACCAATTCTCTTTCCAAAGTTTATTCAGCCTCTTACCAGCGTTCCATGCAACTGTCTGCTCCCTCCATCCCGAAGTGCAGTCTGGTTTTGGTTTCTGTCATGACACATTCTCTTTTAGGTTTTCTTCTTAGTGAACCAGATGCTCCTCTGTAAGTATCTGTTGCTTGTTTCTCTCCCTTGGGTCCAATAGAAATGTTGGAAGTTCCCAGGTATCATTTATCAGTTCAAGACCCTCTTCTCTGCTATAGCCATACTCTTTTCTAAGTTGATTTTGTTTGATCCAGTGACACTAAGCAATGAAGACTAAGAACGCTATGATTCCAAGCATTCCACCAGTGTAGCCTAGGAAACCTTTCATGGCCTGTGCCACAATGTCTGCTCCACCCTGGGATGCTAACCTTTTTCATTCAGAAAGCCAGGCTCTCTATAATTCAAAGGTTCAAGGTCTTATTTGATGGCAGACCTGTAGAGATCTAGTTGGAGAAATAAAAGGTATATAGTACTTGCTTCTGTTAGAGATACCACAGCAGAGCATCAAATATTTGTCCTTGTTGGCTTCTCCAGTGACCTTCTCCCCCACAGAATGGCTTGAGAATGTACATTTGACAACAGCTCATCTCCTTGAAGGAGCTCCACACTTGGTAAATCTTAGCAAAGTCAAATACAGGCACATGCTGTACTTTTTAAATCATGCAAATTAAATAAAATGTTCATTGCAGTTATGATGTTTTCACAACTTCTAAAAGATATGTGGTTGTCTGCGCAGAGCTGATTGTACTTATTATCCTTTTTGTGACGATAACTGTCAGTTTACCTAGCATTTGGGTTATTAAGCAGATTATTACTACAATTTTATAACTAACTATTAGCATGTATTTAGGAAACACTATTATGTTTCACAATATGAAGCAAAAGAAATGGATTCATAATTGCAAATTAAGTTATGCTTTAAGGAATAAGGGATTTTTTGAGGAATTACTAAAACATATAATATTTTACAGATTTTAATTGCCAGTCTAATCACTTATTTTAAATACAGTCCACTTTAGAAATCTCCAATGACTTCGTGCTTATCACATTCCAGTGGATTAGTGAGAAACCATTTAGGGAAAAGTCATTGAATGGTATTCCAAGATCCAAAAGTAAATTAAAGAAATAAACTCAGATGCCCTTAATTTCATCAGGAAATATTCACCTGGCATCTGTGGCTGCACAGAGTTTGAATCTTGGTGCCACATGTCACCTGTGATTGGATCTGCTGGGGCAGGGGGAGGAGGGCAATCTGCATCTTTCACTCAGTTAAGATCCCATGGGAGTTCCAACAGGAAATGAGCCCTTGCTTGTCCCAGTATGACACGGAGCTTGCTGGTGATGTGCACATTACTGTTTATATAGACAGACTTTAGTTGTAACTGAGAAGCATTTTGGTAAAGGTGTACAATTTGGAATAGATAAGTGGTTTGGATCTTAGCTCCATGTTAACATTGTAATTTTTTTCTGAAATTTTAAATTTCTCTGAGCCTAAATTTTCTCCAGTGTGACATAGAGATGATGAAGTACCACCCGTGTACCCCTGGCATCTCTTGTGGTGCAGGACTAGAGCCTGAGAGGAAAGGAGCACATTCTCCAGAAAGGGATGCATTCTTTATCCTTTTAAAGAATTTTCTTTAATTTAGTTAAAGAAATAAAATAATTTATTTTATTTATTTCAGCTAAAGAAAACATGCTGAATCACACATGAGCAGGGTAGGGTACAGAGAGGACTGGATATGGAGTCATAAAAGTGCTGAAGGAAGGTTGCCAGGGAATTTGCTATTCTTTGGGCATGTTTTATCTCTGAGAAAGATGGGAAGAAAGAAAGAGAAAGAAAGAAAGAAAGAAAGAAAGAAAGAAAGAAAGAAGGAGGGAGGAAGGGAGGAAAAGAAGGAAGGAAGGAAGGAAAAATAGATCATTGTTATTCAAATACCCAAGGCCATTGAAGAATGAATGTCTGATTTAAGATGTACTACTGTTTACCAATGCATACTTAGATTTTTAAAAAGTGTCTTGATGAATCCAACTACTAAAGTTAATTTGCATTTAAAGTCTTCATATATACTACTTCTAATATGAAATGATTCCTCAAATTAGTTGCAAACTAAAAGATTTGACTTTATATTCCTGCAGAGGCTTTGGGGAAAAACTCATGTTTCACAGAGATTTTTCTAGTAGCTCTTCAGGCCACCCCCCTAGAATACAGCCATGTGCCCACGGGGTTTATATTCCTAAATTTGAGAAGCACTATGTGAGACGATTTCTAAGTCCTCTCCCAGCTCTAAATTCTGTTCAGTTTATGTGTGGACAAACCATTAAAATGAAACCCAATGGAAGATTCATGCCTTAGTGGAAAGGTGTAATTTAAAGGATCACTTGAGCTGGAAAGGAGGGTGGGTAGGAAGTAATTAACATCAACAAATTACATCCTCTCAGATCGTATAACCAAGGGATATTTCTAAAGTAAGCCTGATTGCAATGGATAATACCTGATGTAGTGAAACATGACCACAGGCTTTGTTTTGTTTTATTTTATTTGGCCAATAAACCCTGGGCAATCAGATAATCTTGAAGGAAATGTACATACCACTTTGCAGAACATTTCAATATAAAGAGAAATAAAAATGACACAGAAGGATATATAACTTGAAACTCTGTGTCTTTCTTATGAATCAAGCCAAGCTAGCTACTGGATCACTGATATGTTTGTCCAGCAGGGGTTCAACTCTGTATTCTATACAAATACTTTAATGAGTTAGGTAATGGAGCAGGCCCTGTGTTATCATCTAATGAAAGAGAAATGAAAGTGATGCAGTTTTTAAATATTTTTCTCATTTGGAAGATAGACCAGGGAAACTATGGGTATAGTGTCAGAGTTGTAATAGAAACATGCATGACATGTGACAAAAGCCCCTAAGTTTAAACTAGGTTATTGTACTTGGAGGAGATGTAAGATTTGTTCAAAAAGGAAAGATTATAGGTTGAAATTTGTAGAAATTTTTGGAATCTAATCATGTATTAAACTACTGTTATGGGTAAAAAAGCTTCCCAATAAAAGGGAACAGTATGTAAAGCATGTAAGAAATATTTCTCAAAATTGGTAAAGTCTAACTTTTGAAATGTTACTGCTATAAGGTGCATACAAAAGTGAATATAAGGCTAGAGAGACAGGCCAAAAAGTCCTGGATCACACAGGCTCTTTTAGGAATTGAGTAATTTTAAAAATTGAAGCAATATGCTGATATTTGTCTTTAGAAAGATCACTTTGGAAACAGAGAAGATACTCTTTGAAAAGGGATCTATAGAAGACATTGTTCAGTGTTTAGGCAAGACACAATAATTAAGTAGCTATGAGGATGTAAAAATATGGGCCAACTTTATAGTTCTTTCCAGCTGAATCAACAAAACCTGGTGACTAGTGCAATGCGAAGGATGACATCAAGGAAAGCCAAGCCCCATGTGACAACAATGTGTCCAACTTGCTCTGATATAGACTCATAATTTAAAATAATTTTTAACTCACAATAGGCCCTTAGTAATATCTGTTAATTAGGTTAAATAATAAATGAGGAAATAATTTGTATACATCTTGATATTTACTGAGGGAATATGAGGGAGAAAAGATGACAGAGGGAGTGTGAGGTGAAGAGTTACAGGTAATCTGGAGGAAGTTGTTCAAGAAACGGGCAAAAATAATGATCCAGAAGTTTCCAGTTTTGGTAACAGTGAAGTGAGTATGTAACACACTCTATAGCATGTAACGACAAAATCTCTGAACAAAATATCTTTGAAAACTCAACTACTTGTAAGTACTTGAAAGTGAACTAAAGCAAGCAGGAAATGGAAGTTATTTGACCATTGAAAGAAGGAAATGGAATCGGGAAAGATCCATGTTTATAAGTTTTTTACTTGAAGAGACTTTTCACTAAGGGCAATGTTGAAAATAGGACTCAAGAAGAAAGCCACAGTCACTAGAACACTAGAGGCTGGGGAAGGAGATTTAAACCAACAGAGAAGCTGAAAACTGAGGGGTGGAGATCCAAAATAGGAGAGAATTAAAAAGAGGGAGTTTCCAAATCTCCATATAAACTCCTCTCGCAGCACTGGCTAACTATTGAACTGTGCATGTGGAAGGGACTCTGAGGAGATTAGTGAGAAACTTCAGTTGGATGTTTAAAACACTGGAGCAAATATGTCAACTGCTACCTATCACAAGAGAGATAAAGGTCTGAGTTTGAATCCTACCAAATTAGAAGAGCTTGGTAAACCCCAGGCTTATCAATAGAATCATTTGGACCAAAAGTGACTTCAAGTCTTTACAATTCCAAAGTGCTAGGCCAATAATTTACATATCTGCAAAAAGAAAAACTGTACTCTCAGTGGAAGACAACAGTCTCTATAACATTTCCAATGACGAACATAGGAGAAACAATTACTAGACATCAAATACACAGGAATATACAGCCTATGCTTAAGAAAAAGAAGTCAACAAGAAATTATCCTAAGAGGATCCCAATACCACAACTAGCAGAAAAAGATTTTAAAGCAGCTGTTATAAATATAATGAAGAATGTAAGATAAAAGATGGTTATAATAAATGAAAAAGTGAATCTTAAAAATAAATCAAAACTAAAATATCTGAAAAATCTAGAAGTAAAAAATATAATGTCTAAAATGAAAACTATCCTGAATAGAATCAATAGCAGAATGGATATAGCTAAAGAAATGGTCAGTGAGTTTAAAACAAGTCAATAAAAAATACCTAATCTCAAGAACAGAGAAAAAATGGAAATATACTAACGACAGTAATGACATAAAACAGTATCAAGCACATTTTTGGAGTCCCAGAAAGAGAGAAGATGATTCAGAAAATGAATTCAGAAAATAAAAAGTTTCATAAAAAATAAAATCGAAGAAATCAGGAGAAAAAACCAGCCACATTTGTTAAAACAGTCTTTCCCAAATTCAAGAAGCTCATCAAACCCCATGCAGAAAGAAAAGAAAAGAAAAGAAAACAAGCAATAAAACCCACCTTGATCTATCATAGCTAAGCTGATAAAAAACAGCGATAAAGAGAAAATCTGGAAAGAAGCCAGAGGGAGAAATATTCATGTCATGGAGGGGAAAAGCAATATAGATAATAGCTTATTTCCCAACAGAATCATTGAAAGCCAAAATAGAATGGAAAAAACATCTTTATGGAACTGAAAGAATAAGAGCTGTTGAACATAAATTATATATTCAGTAAAAATATCATTTAAAAATAAAAGCAAAATAAATTCTTAGGTAAATAAAAACTGATGTAATTCATTGCCAGCATTGTTGCATATGAAGAAATATTTAAAGATCTGTTTAGGTTGAAGGTATATGACACCAAATGGAAGCTAGAAACTCAGTTTCACAGACAGGAATGAAAAGTATTAGAAATATTGGTAAGAATAAAAGACATTCTTCTGTTCTTCTCTTAATTTTTTAAAAACACAGTTTACTGTTGAAAATAAAGTATAACATTTTGTTGTAGAATTTATAATGTATGTAACTGTAAAATATATAATAACAATATTAGAAAGAACAGGAATGTTTTTTAAATTATGTTGTTTCAAGGTTCTTATATATTGCATACAATAGTATAATATTAACTCCAAATAGATTATAAATAAACTAAGGATACATAATTTACACCTGGATATCTACTATAATACAAAAAATGTATAGCCGAATGTCTTTAGAGGACTATAAAATGAAATATTAAAAATGTCTTATTTCTTCAAAATAGGTAAGACAGGCAAAGCAGAGAAACAAAATTGGTGGGAAAAATAAAAAACAGATAGCAAAATGATGAATCTAGAGACAATCATATCAATAGTTACATTAAATATAAATGAACAAAGTCCCATATTAAAAGACAGAGATTTGCAGATTGTATAAAAAACAAAAACAGATCCAATTCTTCAAAACAAACAATTTAAATACAATGCCAAGAAGAGTTTCAAATTGAAAAAGGGGAAGAGGTGGGGGAGATATAGCATGTTAGCAATTAGCCTAAGAATCTGGTGTGTCTATGTTAACCTCAGACAAAGTAATTGTATTGGTTTTACATTGCTTCTATAGCAAACTGCCACAAATTTAGTGGCTTAAAACAATATAAATTTATTTTCTCAAGGTTCCATTGATTAGAAGTTTGACACAGGCTAAAATTAAGTGTAGGTAGGGCTGCTCCTTTTGTCTGATTCTCTAGATAAGAATCTTTTTTCTTGACTTTTGCAGCTTCTAGAGATCATCCACATTCCTCGGCTAATTTTCCTCCATCTTCAAAGCCAGCAAATTTGCATTCCTCTGCTCAGTGTTTCAGAGTCACATCTCCCTCTGAATCTGAAGCCACTGGGAAAAGGTTCTTCAATGTCAGTGACTCATGTGACAAGACTGGGCTCACCCTGATAATCCAGGACAATTTCTCCATCACAAGGTTCTTAATTTTGTTGCTTCTGCAAAGGCCCTTTTGCCATGTAACATGTTCATAAATTCTTCGAATTAGGGCATGGATATTTTGACGGGTCATTAGTCTGCATAGTAATGCAGACTAATACTCTTTCCTGAATGCAATAATACTATTAATGGTTAAAGAGGGAAATTTCATAAGAGCAAAAAGGCTAATTCATTAGGAATACAAAATAGTCATACATGCCTATGTATCTAATAATAGAGATGGATGAAGCAAAAATTGATCATGTGAATTAAAGGGGGATATAGACAAATTTACAAATATAGTTAGAAATTTTAACACTCCTTTCTCAGTGATTGATAGAACAACTAGGTAAAAAAGTCTTAATATTATAAAAGATATAAGCAACATTACAATCTTAACCTAATTAATATTTATAAAACAGTACACATAACAACTGAAGAATACACATCCTTTTTAAGGGCACATTCAATGTTTTTTGAAATAGATCAAAAATTGGACTATGAAATAAGTCTCAATGAATCTCAAGATGGAAATCTTACAGAATATATTTTCTGATTTTAAAGGCAATCATTAGAAATCCATAAGAATATGATGTTTATTTAAAAATCCAAATACTCAAGAATTAACAAGCTTCTAAAAAACTCATTTTTCAAAAAAGTACCCACAAGAGAAATTTAAAAATAATTTCAACCAACTGATAATTAAAATACAGCATTTCAAGAATTATAAAATTCAGCTAAAGCAGTGCTTAAGGAAATGTATATCTTTAAATGATTATTAGAAAAAGTGAAAGACTTTTAAAAATCTAAATTTTTACCATAATAACCTAGGTTAAAGAAGAAAAAAATTATATAGGTATAAAATATAGGGAATACAAATAAGAGCAGAAATGAATGAAATACAAAACAGGCAAATAATGTAGAATATTAACAAAGTCCAAAGTTTATTCTGTGAGAGTGTGAATAAAATTAATATCCCCTAACCATCTGGATCAATAAAAGTGTTATCAAAACACAAATTATCAAAAGGACGAGTAAAAGAGTAGATATCCATTCACATCCTATAGGCAATAAAAAGATCATAAAAGAATACAAAGAACAACTTAATATCAATAAATTTGACAAATATAAACACAATGGACAAATTATTTGAAAAGAATATAAAAATTGATAAAATATACAATAGAATATATAAATATCTCTGTATTTTTTAAGTAATTGATTTTATAATCAAAGGCCCTATCATTCAAAAAGGCTCCAGACTTAGGTGATTTTACCAATTTTGCCAGGGTAAATCTTGGCAAACATTTAAGAAAGAAATAATATAAATTTTATGCAAAGTTCTTTTCAGAAAATAGCTAAAGATGAAAGCTTCACTACTAATTTTATATGACCAGAATGTCCCTAAGCAGCAAAACCTGAAAAAGACCTACGAAAGGAAAACTACTGGCAATTATCTCTATGTAATAAAACTCTTTTTTTTAAATTTATTATTATTATACTTTAAGTTTTAGGGTACATGTACACAACGTGCAGGTTAGTTACATATGTATACATGTGTCATGCTGGTGTGCTGCACCCACTAACTCGTCATCTAGCATTAGGTATATCTCCCAATGCTATCCCTCCCCCCTCCCCCCACCCCACAACAGTCCCCAGAGTGTGATGTTCCCCTTCCTGTGTCCATGTGTTCTCATTGTTCAATTCCAACCTATGAGTGAGAATATGCAGTGTTTGGTTTTTTGTTCTTGCGATAGTTTACTGAGGATGATGATTTCCAGTTTCATCCATGTCCCTACAAAGGACATGAACTCGTCATTCTTTATGGCTGCATAGTATTATATGGTGTATATGTGCCACATTTTCTTAATCCAGTCTATCCTTGTTGGACATTTGGGTTGGTTACAAGTCTTTGCTAATGTGAATAATGCCGCAATAAACATACGTGTGCATGTGTCTTTATAGCAGCATGATTTATAGTCCTTTGGGTATATACCCAGTAATGGGATGGCTGGGTCAAATGGTATTTCTGGTTCTAGATCCCTGAGGAATCGCCACACTGACTTCCACAATGGTTGAACTAGTCTACAGTCCCACCAACAGTGTAAAAGTGTTTTACAATAAAATACACAGTATTTTATTGAGGATTTTTGCATCAATGTTCATCAAGGATATTGGTCTAAAATTCTCTTTTTTGGTTGTGTCTCTGCCCGGCTTTGGTATCAGCATGATGCTGGCCTCATAAAATGAGTTAGGGAGGATTCCCTCTTTTTCTGTTGATTGGAATAGTTTCAGAAGGAATGGTACCAGTTCCTCCTTGTACCTCTGGTAGAATTCGGCTGTGAATCCATCTGGTCCTGGACTCTTTTTGGTTGGTAAGCTATTGATTATTGCCACAATTTCGGATCCTGTTATTGGTCTATTCAGAGATTCAACTTCTTCCTGGTTTAGTCTTGGGAGAGTGTATGTGTCAAGGAATTTATCCATTTCTTCTAGATTTTCTAGTTTATTTGCGTAGAGGTGTTTGTAGTATTCTCTGATGGTAGTTTGTATTTGTGTGGGATCGGTGGTGATATCCCCTTTATCGTTTTTTATTGTGTCTATTTGATTCTTCTCTCTTTTTTTCTTTGTTAGTCTTGCTAGCGGTCTATCAATTTTGTTGATCCTTTCAAAAAACCAGCTCCTGGATTCCTTAATTTTTTGAAGGGTTTTTTGTGTCTCTATTTCCTTCAGTTCTGCTTTGATTTTAGTTATTTCTTGCCTTCTGCTAGCTTTTGAATGTGTTTGCTCTTGCTTTTCTAGTTCTTTTAATTGTGATGTTAGGGTGTCAATTTTGGATCTTTCCTGCTTTCTCTTGTGTGCATTTAGTGCTATAAATTTCCCTCTACACACTGCTTTGAATGCGTCCCAGAGATTCTGGCATGTTGTGTCTTTGTTCTTCTTGGCTTCAAAGAACATCTTTATTTCTGCCTTCACTTCGTTATGTACCCTGTAGTCATCCAGGAGCAGGTTGTTTAGTTTCCATGAAGTTGAGCGGTTTTGAGTGAGATTCTTAATCCTGAGCTCTAGTTTGATTGCACTGTGGTCTGAGAGATAGTTTGTTATAATTTCTGCTCTTTTACATTTGCTGAGGAGAGCTTTACTTCCAAGTATGTGGTCAATTTTGGAATAGGTGTGGTGTGGTGCTGAAAAAAATGTATATTCTGTTGATTTGGGGTGGAGAGTTCTGTAGATGTCTATTAGGTCTGCTTGGTGCAGAGAGGAGTTCAATTCCTGGGTACCCTTGTTGACCTTCTGTCTGGTTGATCTGTCTAATGTTGACAGTGGGTTGTTACAGTCTCCCATTATTAATGTGTGGGAGTCTAAGTCTCTTTGTAGGTCACTCAGGACTTGCTTTATGAATCTGGGTGCTCCTGTATTGGGTGCATATATATTTAGGATAGTTAGCTCTTCTTGTTGAATTGATCCCTTTACCATTATGTAATGGCCTTCTTTGTCTCTTTTGATCTTTGTTGGTTTAAAGTCTGTTTTATCAGAGACTAGGATTGCAACCCCTGCCTTTTTTTGTTTTCCATTTGCTTGGTAGATCTTCCTCCATCCTTTTATTTTGAGCCTATGTGTGTCTCTGCCCGTGAGATGGGTTTCCTGAATACAGCACACTGATGGGTCTTGACTCTTTATCCAATTTGCCAGTCTGTGTCTTTTAATTGGAGCATTTAGTCCATTTACATTTAAAGTTAATATTGTTATGTGTCAATTTGATCCTGTCATTGTGATGTTAGCTGGTTATTTTGCTCGTTAGTTGATGCAGTTTCTTCCTAGTCTCAATGGTCTTTACATTTTGGCATGATTTTGCAGCGGCTGGTGCCGGTTGTTCCTTTCCATGTTTAGCGCTTCCTTCAGGAGCTCTTTTAGGGCAGGCCTGGTGGTGACAAAATCTCTCAGCATTTGCTTGTCTGTAAAGTATTTTATTTCTCCTTCGCTTATGAAGCTTAGGTTGGCTGGATATGAAATTCTGGGTTGAAAATTCTTTTCTTTAAGAATATTGAATATTGGCCCCCACTCTCTTCTGGCTTGTAGAGTTTCTGCTGAGAGATCTGCTGTTAGTCTGATGGGCTTCCCTTTGAGGGTAACTCGACCTTTCTCTCTGGCTGCCCTTAAAATTTTTTCCTTCATTTCAACTTTGGTGAATCTGACAATTATGTGTCTTGGAGTTGCTCTTCTCGAGGAGTATCTTTGTGGCGTTCTCTGTATTTCCTGAATCTGAACGTTGGCCTGCCTTGCTAGATTGGGGAAGTTCTCCTGGATAATATCCTGCAGAGTGTTTTCCAACTTGGTTCCATTCTCCCCATCACTTTCAGGTACACCAATCAGACGTAGATTTGGTCTTTTCACATAGTCTCATATTTCTTGGAGGCTTTGCTCATTTCTTTTTATTCTTTTTTCTCTAAACTTCCCTTCTCGCTTCATTTCATTCATTTCATCTTCCATCGCTGATACCCTTTCTTCTAGTTGATCACATCGGCTCCTGAGGCTTCTGCATTCTTCACATAGTTCGCGAGCCTTGGTTTTCAGCTCCATCAGCTCCTTTAAGCACTTCTCTGTATTGGTTATTCTAGTTGTACGTTCTTCTAAATTTTTTCCAAAGTTTTCAACTTCTTTGCCTTTGGTTTGAATGTCCTCCCATAGCTCGGAGTAATTTGATTGTCTGAAGCCTTCTTCTCTCAGCTCGTCAAAGTCATTCTCCGTCCAGCTTTGTTCCGTTGCTGGTGAGGAACTGCATTCCTTTGGAGGAGGAGAGGCGGTCTGCTTTTTAGAGTTTCCAGTTTTTCTGTTCTGTTTTTTTCCCCATCTTTGTGGTTTTATCTACTTTTGGTCTTTGATGATGGTGATGTACAGATGGGTTTTTGGTGTGGATGTCCTTTCTCTTTGTTAGTTTTCCTTCTAACAGACAGGACCCTCAGCTGCAGGTCTGTTGGAGTACCCCGCGGTGTGAGGTGTCAGTCTGCCCCTGCTGGGGGGTGCCTCCCAGTTAGGCTGCTCGGGTGTCAGGGGTCAGGGACCCACTTGAGGAGGCAGTCTGCCTGTTCTCAGATCTCCAGCTGCGTGTTGGGAGAACCACTGCTCTCTTCAAAGCTGTCAGACAGGGACATTTAAGTCTGCAGAGGTTACTGCTGTCTTTTTGTTTGTCTGTGCCCTGCCCCCAGAGGTGGAGCCTACAGAGGCAGGCAGGCCTCCTTGAGCTGTGGTGGGCTCCACCCAGTTCGAGCTTCCAACTGCTTTGTTTACCTAAGCAAGCCTGGGCAATGGCGGGCGCCCCTCCCCCAGCCTCGCTGCCCCCTTGCAGTTTGATCTCAGACTGCTGTGCTAGCAATCAGCGAGACTCCGTGGGTGCAGGACCCTCCGAGCCAGGTGCGGGATATTATCTCCTGGTGCGCCATTTTTTAAGCCCATCAGAAAAGCGCAGTATTCGGGTGGGAGTGACCCGATTTTCCAGGTGCCGTCTGTCACCACTTTCTTTGACTAGGAAAGGGAACTCCCTAACCCCTTGCATTTCCCGAGTTAGGCAATGCCCCGCCCTGCTGCGGCTCCAGCACGGTGCGTGCACCCACTGACCTGCACCCACTGTCTGGCACTCCCTAGTGAGATGAACCTGGTACCTCAGATGGAAATGCAGAAATCACCCGTCTTCTGCATCGCTCATGCTGGGAGCTGTAGACCGGAGCTGTTCCTATTCAGCCATCTTGGCTCATCCCTCCTAAACCTCTTAATAAACCATGTAACAAACACTTAAGGAAAAATTTGTAAGTCAAAAACAACTAAGTAGAACAATGTTAATATATCATGATCAAGTAGAAAAGAAAATATCTGTTCCCAAATTTCTTGCATATGAATGTTTATAGCACTTTAGTTCATAGTGTTCCAACACTAAAATAAACCAAATGTCCATCAATATAAAAATTGTGGTATGTTGGCTGGGCACTGTGGCTCACACCTGTAATCCCAGCACTTTGAGAGGCCAAGGCGGGTGGATCACGAGGACAGGAGATTGAGGCCATCCTGGCTAACATGGTGAAATCCCGTCTCTACTAAAAATACAAAAATTAGCCAGGCATGGTTGGGGGTGCCTGTATTCCGAGCTACTCAGGAGGCTGAGGCAGGAGAATCGCTTGAACCAGGGAGGCAGAGGTTGCAGTGAGCCGAGATAGCCCACCGCACTCCAGCCTGGAGACACAACGAGACTCTGACTCAAAAACAAAATTGTGGTATGTTAATAAAATTGAGCTCTATTCAGCAATAGAAATTATGAACTATAAAAACAGAACAATATGAATGATTCTCAAGAGCATTATGTTGAAGGAAACAAGAGTGGCCCCAAAGAGTATCTATCATAAGTTTCAAACTTTGTATGAAGTTCTATAACAAGCAAATATAAGCTGTGGTCATAAAAAGAGAATGTTTGCCTATGGTAGGGGGATGGGTATCTAAGAAATTTCTAGGTCTTTATTATTCTGGTGGTTACACATACACTTTTTCAGAACTTATCAAATTTTGCACATAGCACCTGTGCATTTCACTGTATGTAAATTTTACCTTAATTATGACAAATATATGGGCTTAGAACTTTGAAATGTAATCTTGGCTAAAAATTGCAAAATGTGCACATTTTCATTATAGTTGAAAACACAAGTTCACACAATGGAAGTGTGCAAAATATGTGAGATGTGGCTGAGAATTCCTGGAGGATACAAATATTGAAGGATGGTGAAAGAAGTGGTATCTTAAAAAAGATTAAGAACAAAAGTGCTAATTATGGAAGGAATAAAGTGATAAGTCAAATCATATTAAAATTAAGAACTTCTCTTTTTTAAAAAATTTTTACTTTAAGTTCTGGGATGCATGTGTTGAACATGCAGGTTTGTTACATAGGTATATATATGCCATGGTGGTTTGCTGCACCCGTCAACCCATCATCTAGGTTTTAAGCCCCACATGCATTAGGTATTTGTCCTAATGCTCTCCCTCCCCTTGCCCCCTACCTCCTGACATACCCCAGTGTGTGATGTTCCCCTCCCTGTGTCCAGGTGTTCTCATTGTTCAACTTTCACTTATGAGTGAGAACATGCAGTGTTTGGTTTTCCGTTCCTGTGTTAGTTTGCTGAGGGTGATGGTTTCCAAAAGACATCATTGGGAGAGAGAAAAAGGAACCCATAGAGAGGGACAAGGTGAGGCAGGTAGATAAATAGATAATAAATGAATAGATGAAAGATAGACGGTGTCTTAGTCTGCTTGTGTTGCTATTAAGGAACACCTGAGGCTGGGTAATTTATAATGAAAAGAGGTTTATTTGGCTGACAGTTCTGTGGACTGTACAAGAAGCATGGCACTGGCATCTGCTTCTGGTAAGGGCCTCAGGCTGCTTCTACTAGTGGTGGAAGGTGAAGTGGAGCTGGCTGTGCAGAGATCACATGGAGGGAGAAAGCAAGCAAGAGGGGGCTGTCTGGCTCTTTGAACAATAAGCTCTCCCAGGAAATAATAGAGTAAGAACTCACTTACCCCTCTCATGGAGGGAAGTAATCTATTTGTGAGGCATCCGCCCCATGACCCAAACACCTCCCATTAGGCCTCGCCTTGGGATCACATTTAAACATGAAGTTTGGAGCAGTCAAATATCCAAACAATGGATAAACAGATTAGATGGGTGGATAGATAAGTAAATGCAATGCTATGAAAAATTCGCATTCAGAACATACAAAGAATTTCTAAAATCAATAAAAAGGAAATATAACTCAATGGAAAAAAAATGAACAAAAGACTTGAACAGGCATGTCATATAATAGGCAATTCAAATCACCAACATATTGAAAGACACTAACCTTTTTTTGTCATCCAGGAAATATAAATTAAAACCACAGTGCAAAATCACTTCCATGCACCAGAATGAATTTAACAAAAAAAAGATGAAAGTGCCGAGTGTTGGTGAGGATGTACAACAACTAGAACCAGAACTTTTGTACATTTCTGGCAGGATTGTAAATTGATACAAACTTGTTGGAGAACCCTGTATCAGTATTTACTAAAGTTAAACATACACCCACTCAATTTTACCCATGGAGAGATACTAAATGGAAATATGCACATGTGTTGATGAAAAGACTTGCACTAAAATGTCCGTATTGCACTATGTAACCTGGAAACTAGACTAGGGCCCATCACCAGTAAAGTGGGTAATTACGTTGCGGTATATTCCCATTTAAATATTGTACAGCAATGAGAATCAAAATATGGATGACTCTCACAAACAAATGGTTGAGCAAATGAACCTCAACAGAAAAGATGAAGTACTGTTTAGTTCCAGTTATATAAAGCATAATAACAGAGGGTGGTGGTCTGTGTTGTTAGAAGTCAGGAGAGGGGACTCTCAGGGCAGATGGCAGTGACTGGCTGGTAAAGGCATTTGGGGGCTTCTGATTTGTTGGTGATGTACCATGTCTTCATCTGAGTGCTGGTTCCATACACACGTTCAGTTTCGGAACATTCATTTAACTTCTTGCTCATGACATGTACACTTTGCTGTAAGCGTGCTGGACTTCAAAAGTTTTAAGAAGAGATGGGGAAAATGCAGACTGAGAATCATCCAGGGAACTGACAGAAGCCATTTATTTTAGACAGACAGCCAAATGTGTGTGCGTGTTAACTATGAATCTTTGAATGTAATGATATTGCTGAATCTACATGTATATGCTTAGTGATAAAGAAATTGAAATTATGTAAATTTCTGAAATGCAGAAGGTGAAGCCTTGCTGAGGAAAGGGAGGAAGTGAGAATATTTTCTGTACTATGTGCTCTGCCTCATTGCTGATTTACTGATCAGATGATTGAATTATTCTTCCCATTATACAGATGATGCAATGAGGCTTTAGAAATGAAGTGTTTTGGCAAGGCTTGTGTAGGCTGGTAAACTATGAGACTAATAAGTGATTCTGTACATGACATTAAATCCCATTCTTGATTCATTCTCCAAAGCAATCTTCTTCAAGCTACAAACAAGTATTTTACTGATTATTTTGTTTAGTGGAAATATCCAAACATTTAGATGTATAAATTAAACAAATGTGTCTCTAATAAGACACTAAAATTATGGAATATCAAAGTAAACTAGTTTTATTTCTTAAAGATGGGTAATTTAAAAGCCACAGTTTAAAATTAATGTTATTTTAATTGACTAATCATAGTTGTATACTTTTATGGGATACAAAGTGATGTTTTGATATCTGTATTCAATGTGCTATGATTAAATCAAGCTAATTAATATATCCATCATTTCACTTACTTACCATTTTCTGTGACTCTTTTGAAGTTTACCCTTAGCTATCCTGAAATATACAATAGAATATTAATAACTGTACTCAACTTGCTGTGCAATAGATCTCACAAACTTATTTCTAACTGAAACTTTGTACCCTTTGACCAACATCCCTCCATTGTACTCCCCAACCTCCACTCCCAGCCTCCTAACAACCATTTTACTTTCTACTTCTATGATTTTGACTTTTTTGGATTACACGTATCAGTGAGATCATGAAGTATTTGTCTTTCCACGTATGGCTTATTTCATGAAGTATGTCTTCCAGATTCACTCATCTTGTTGCAAATGATACAATTTCTTCCCTTTTTAAGGCTGAATAGTATTCTGTTGTGTATATACCATATTTTCTTTGCCCATTTGTCCACTGATGGACACTTAGGTTGATTGCATATCTTGAATATTGTGAGTAATGTTGCAAAATACACTGGTTGCAAAAACACTGGAGTTCAGATATCTCTTTGATATATTGATTTCAATTTCTTTGGATATATACCCAGACGTGGGATTGCTGGATCGTACAGTAGTTCTATTTTTGGTTTTCAAACTAAAAAGCTTCTACACAATAAAGGAAATAATTAACAGAGGGAAGAGAGAATCCACAGAGTGGGAGAAAATATTTACAAACCATACATTTTCTAAGAGGTTAATATTGAAAATAAATAGGGAACAAAATTCAATAACAAGAAAACTAATAACCTGATTGAAAAATGAGCAAAGGATCTGAACAAACATTTCTCAAAAGAAGATGTACAAATTACCAATAGATTCATGAAAAAAATCTCAGCATCACTAATCATTAGGGAAATGCAAATTATAACCACAATGAGATATCACCTCATACTCATTTAGCATTTTATCAAAAAGACAAAAGATAAGTTTTGTTGAGGATGCAGAGAAAAGAGGAGACTTATACACAGCTGGTAAAAATATAAATTAGTACAACCATTACAGGAAGCAATATGGAGATTTCTTAATAATCTAAAAATGAAACTACATTTTTAAAAAATTGAAGAAGTTGAGAAAAAATACATATTCTGAGAAAAAAATCAGAAAGCAGTTTGCATATAGTTGCTCATGTTTCATATATTTTCATACAAAAACAGAGTTTTCTAATGAAATTAAAAGAATGACACACTTTAATGGTATTTAAATGTTTATTTTTAATTTTTGTGGTTATATATTAGGTGTATATGGGGTACATGAGATATTTTTGATACAGGGATGCAATGCATAATAATCACATCAGGATAAATGGGGTATTCTTCACCTCAAGCATTTATCCTTTCTATTACAAACCGCAATTATGCTCTTTTTGTTATTATAAAATGTACGATTAAATTATTATGTATAAATAATAATTTATATCCTAACATAAACGACCTCCTAACCACCAAACCCTGTATATGTCTCATATTTATGGTATATATGGATATTTATGATTTACATCTATATTTATCAGTATGTATATATACATACTGATGTATGTATATCATTTATGTGATATATGTAGGAAAATGCAAGGAGCTATACATACATCAGTATGTATATATATACATTGGTAGTTCTCTATTTCAACTGTATAGCCAAATAAACTGATGACTGGATGAGATTTTTAAAAATACTGTTCCTGGGCCAGGCGCAGTGTCTCACACCTCTAATCCCAGCACTTTGAGAGGCTGAGGAGGGTGGATCACCTGAGGTCAAGAGTTCGAGATTAGCCTGGCCAACATGGTGAAACCAGATCTCTACTAAAAATACAAAAAATTAGCCAGGTGTGGTGGCAGGCGCCTGCAATTCCAGCTACTTGGAAGGCTGAGGCAGGATAATTGCTTGAACCCAGGAGGCAGAGGTTGCAGTGAGCAGAGATTGCACCATTGCACTCCAGCCTGGGCAACAAGAGCGAGACATTGTCTCAAAAAATAAAAATAAAAAAATACTGTTGCTTTGGTCAAAGGTAAGCTGTTGTGATTTAATTTCAGGTAGGGGAGCTGCCAGTCTGGTTTGAGAACACTAGTTTATATGCTGAGAAGTGTTATGGGAAGTCAGGGACCCCGAACAGAGGGACCAGCTGGAGCAGCGGCAGAGTAACATAAATTGTGAAGATTTCATCTTAATATGGACATGTATCAGTTCCCGAATAATACTTTTATAATTTTTTATGGCTGTCTATACTTCCTGTGAGGTCGGGCAAAAAAAGCCATATTTTTCTTCTTGCAAAGAGCTTATAAACAGACGTGCAAGTAGGAAAGATATCACTAAATTCTTTTCCTAGCAAGGAATATTAATATTAATACCCTGGGAAAGGAATGCATTCCTGGGGTGGAGGTCTTTAAACAGCAGCTCTGGGAATGTCTGTCTTGTGCAGTTGAGATAAGGACTGAGATAAGCCCTGGTCTCTTGCAGAACCCTCAGGCTTACTAGGGTTGGGAAAACCCCACCCTGGTAAATTTGTGGTCAGACTCGTTCTCTGCTCTTGAACCCTGTTTTCTGTTGTTTAAGATGTTTATCAAGACAATATGTGCACCGCTGAACATAAACCCTTATCAGTGGTTCTGCTTTTGCCCTTTGCCCTGTGATCTTTGTTGGACCTTTATCAGTGGTTCTGCTTTTGCCTTTTGCCCTTTGCCCTGTGATCTTTGTTGAACCCCTATCAGTGGTTCTGCTTTTGCCCTTTGCCCTGTGCTTTGCCCTGTGATCTTTGTTGAACCCCTATCAGTGGTTCTGCTTTTGCCCTTTGCCCTGTGATGTTTGTTGGACCCTTATCCGTGGTTCTGCTTTTGCCGTTTGTCCTGTTCCCTCAGAAGCATGTGATCTTTGTTAGACCCTTATTAGTAGTTCTGCTTTTTGCCCTTTGAAGCATGTGATCTTTGTACCTACTCCCTATTCTTACACCCCCTCCCCTTTTGAAGCCTTTAATAAAAACTTGCTGGTCTGAGACTCAGGCAGCCATCACAGTCCTACCAATATGTGATGTCACCCCTGGTGGCCCAACTGTAAAATCCTCTCTTTATACTGTCTCTCTTTATTTCTCAGCC
Source organism: Gorilla gorilla gorilla (assembly GCF_029281585.2). Lineage (NCBI taxonomy): Eukaryota > Metazoa > Chordata > Mammalia > Primates > Hominidae > Gorilla > Gorilla gorilla. The sequence goes on from NC_073230.2 coordinate 59,677,806, forward strand.
GGCCGAAACTTATGGAAAATAGAAAGAACCTATGTTGAAATATTGGGGGTGGGTTCCCCCAGTAGAGAGGGAGAAGACGTAAGAATCTCTTAGTTGTGAGATGATTCACACTGCTTTCTATGATTTATTCTAAGACTGAGGTAGACATTTCCTCATTTCCTACACACATCCTCTTCTAGGTCACCCCAAAGCCTATAGTCTTTCCACTCCACATTTTTTCCTTCCTTAGTTTTAGTTCCCTTCCTGTGAAGTTTCTCTCTCACACCATAACACAGATGGCATCCTCATGTCTCCACACCGCTGTTGGAACGTTTTTATGCACTATCATTTGTTAATGTCATATATGCAGGAAAATGCAAGGAGCTGTCTTGTCCATCTTTTGTCTGTCACTCTCTTTCTCTCTCATGATCTTCAAGCATCCTCCCTGCGTAGGGCCTGTCTCTTCTGCCTACAGACATTGCATAGTAAATGCTGTGTCCTGAAGGAGCCCAATCTTTGCTTACAGTCACATCAGACAAATGTAATTACAAAGGAATTCTAAGCCTTATTAGCATCTCATCCTTACCAGAGAAGTCAGAGCTATTGCAGCATTTCCCAAAATTCTCTACCTTCTACCTCAATTCTTGTGTTCTCAGCACTTGTTCTTCTATGAAGAACTCAAAATATTCTTCCTGAAGCATTTCCTCCCTCTCCTCTGCCCCAGCACTGCCTCCAGCTCGCAGGGATCCCCAGGGTTCTGTCACTTGAATGTAGCATGAGGTGGCTCCTTTTTAACTTGTGGGTAGAGTCACTTTGAGATGGCTGATAATTTTGTCTTTTTCTCACTTTTTTTGGTCTGATTTCCATGGAGAACAGAGATTTGAAGAATTAAATTCTCCACCTTCCACCATAAAAAATTATCCCCTCAAACTTTCTATCACTCTACAATTGGGAAATACCCTTACTGGCCTCCAGCTAGTAGTTCCTCCCTCTTCCTACCTGCACCCCTTCCCAGTATACACTTCATGTTCCCCCTCACTGCCCTCTCCAGCTCACTCACATGGCATCCTTTCTACCCCTCATCTGGTTGAAGGATTTGTCCACAGCCTCCTCTTGCTACTGCAATATATAACTTGCCCTTTGGCTTCTGGGACACTGGGTTGTCCTGGTAGTTTTTCTTCTCTGACACATTCGATCAGGAATTATTTTTCCTTTTCCAGCTCACCTTCCTTTCTCTTCCTACTTCCTAAATATAAGAACCACAACTGTTCTTCTCTCTCACACACATTGCTCCAATGTCTGCATAAGTAAATATCATCCTTTTTGAGAGTAACTTATTTTTGTCTCTACCTAATTTCTGTTCTCAAATATCAGCCTGGAAATCCCACCAACTAATAAACATCTGGCTATCATGTCCCTCTAGCCCTGCAAACTCAGTGTGACTAAAACTGAGCTCATCATGTTCACCCTCTTTGTTCTTTCCTCTCTGTGCCTATTTTCTACTGACAGCACCATTTCAGTCATCCAGCTTTGAATGGTTTCTGATTCTTTCATATTTTCTCCAAATATTTGACCAGTCACAAATCTGCAGTGGTTCCATTTTAGCATATTCCTCCTGTTGAGTCAGTTTTTCCATGCTACCCTGTGTAGCCTCCTTCCCTCCTGCAAGGTTTAGAAAATCCTAAAATCGGCCCCCACACTCCCCATCCTCAGGTGTTCTGCTCGTTGTTGCCACTTTAACGTTTCTTTATAACAGTTCTAATTATGTTACTCCTCAGCTCCAAGCCTTTGCAGTAGGTCGAGCATCCTGCAAAGCAGGCTCTGAGATTAGTGTGCAAGATGCTTATTAGGATCAGCACCATGGACAGGTTGGGGAGGGCAGGAGAGAGTATGGGGAGGAGCCAAGATGCAACACAGGCTGACACCAGCCTTGGACGGCCTGCAGGGAGCTCTGAATCTAAAACGGCCCTTCAGAGTTGTCTCCTATTGGGCTGAGAAAGCCAGACCTTTTTATCTCCACCCTGGTCAGTCACTGATATTCGGTGAGGAGCCCTGCAGCTCAGGCAATCCTTCAAGGGGCTGACAGCTGGAGGCTCTGCCTGCTCCCTCCTAGCACACTTTTCATTGCAGGGTTATCTGGGCTGTTCATCCGAGTGGACACTAGAGTTCTCAAAGGCTCCCTATTACCTACAGGCTACAATTCCAGCTCCTTAGCCTGAAATTCATGAGTGCCCACAACCTGTTGCAAATAGCCTTCCAGTTTCACTTTCCAAGTCTCTACTTTTAAAGTCTTTGCTGCCATCATGTTGAGCTCATTTCATATTCTTTCCATATGATATATGCTTTTTTATCTCTGTAATTTACTCAGGATTGCCCACTATGCTAAAACTCTCTAGTTAATCATTTCATTATCTCAAAAATCACCCTATCTTTCAAAGTTCATCTCATGTGATCTTCTGTCCAAATTCCTCCCTAAAATTCCCAGCTTGAAATTGTCTGTTCTTACTCATATCTCCAGTTAAAACTTTTGTGCATCTTGGGAAAATACTAATAACAAGATAAATGTCTCTTGTGTTTACTACCATTATCAGCCTTGTCATTTGGCCATTGCATTGAACAGGGGGCTCTGTTTCCCATGCTACAATGAGTGCTGATCAGTTCCATGAGTCCTTGATGCCCTATTCCTCTAACAAGTCCAAAAGCTCATTGTATTTAGCCTGACATAACTTTGCATGTTCAGTAGTATGCAGTCCAATGCTTGGCATAGAGGAACCAATGAACAGTAGTTTTCTGAATGACTAAATGTTTAAATAAATATTATCCAACAATGTGTCACAATATGGCTTTCTCTCGTTATGCTATTGGCTTGGTAGAAAATAACCCTTGATGAATTACTGAGAAGCTCTAAGAAGGTGTGATGGAATGTCACATTTTAAGTTTGTAATCTTCCATAGCGTTATACACTTTTATTACAGGCTTCACGAAAACAACTGTACTTTCAGAAATAAAATTTGAGCATATCTAAATGAGTTCCACCTTTGTCAGGAGGGAGCAGATATGGTCCATTATAAAGGTAAGTTTTTCTTGCAGCTATCCTGTGTGCCCTGAGACAGTGAGGATGGAAAGTTGGGGAGAATATACATGTGGAGCAATTGTGATTTAATTGCAGTGTAGAATCTTCCTAGTGTAATGAGTGGAAATATCCTTTCAATTTTTAATATTTAAATCCTACTGTTCTTGCTCAGAGAATCTTTGGAGTTTCCTTGAAGGAACAAACAGCAGCTTAATTCCTTGAGCACAAAGAACACATTTGATTTCAGAAAGCCTGTTTTACTCTTTGTTCTTCAGCCTGCAAACTTCCCTGTTTTTCCTCCGAGAAAGAGAGCTTAGAACCTGCTAGATAAGGTGCTAAGATGATTAATTAATAGGAAGCATGTGGAGTGGGGAAGGTGGATTAAAAATCAGCTGGAAGAGGGATAGGTTCTAAGTTAGCATTAGTAAGTTTGTTTTGTACAGTGAAGTGAAAAATAGCATGCATCAATTATGCATGCTATTGCTGCATTCTTATGCAGCAATGAGCTTAATCAAGTTTATACCACTGTAAACTGTAAAAAATGGCTTATTTTTATGTGGGAAAAATTCATCATTTCTCAAGGTACAAACATATCTCTAAAATCTCCTTTGATCCTCTGGAATTTTTCTTCATGTTCACAAGGAAAAGATGATTTTTGCTTCAACTAATCCTTGCTTCCATTTCTTCCTTCAAAAAGGCTTTTTCTGCCATTCTGATTAATCAGTTATGATGCTGAGCATTTTCTTAATAGAACAGGAAAGCCTGCAAATAATAGATCAATAGAACAACACAAGTCCACTTTATCATTTAATGAATCCTCAGGAGAAAGAAAAAAACAATATAAATTTAATTTAATCAATTTTCCAGATTATAATTTGGTATTGCCCTTAACTATAACAAACTATTTTTATAAATTCTTTAAAAATCACTTTATCTCGTGTTTTCAAACAGCCAAAAATACGAGCAATTTACAACTTCTTCTCTTCTTTAGTGGTGGAGATTATGAAATAGCTATAATTAATGCGATCATTAGAAAAGAAAAAGAAAAGAAGACTTGCACAGGGCCAAATTATATCCCAAGCAGGTTTTAAGCGGCGAGTAATTAGCACAGGGAGATTGGTACTCTTATAAGTCTTTAATTACAGCTTCAGCAACCTGGGGAAGCAAAAGCCTCTCACCGTGTTCCAGGGAGCCACAGTGGAGATTGCCATCCTGTGAATTAGGAAGTGCTTAAGTGTAATGCCAGCCTAATCCCCTGCATTGTAAAATGGGCTGGCAGTGCAGTTTTGCTCCATTATTCAAAATTACATGTGAAGTAACTTTAAATGTGATTCACAGAAAAATCTATGTTGGTAAAAGACTTTATGTAATGCCAGTATTTGTTTGTAAAGCTGGGAACACTAACTTTTACTAGTCCATGTACTAAGTCAAAAATATTAAAACATAAATAGATGACTTTAAATAGACCAAATACTAAAAATCTTACAGAATTGTCTTGAAATGGGGTAACATGAGGATGTATCAATAAGGCATATACACATATGCATATATATAAACCTATATATATACACATACATATATACATGTACCTATATAAATGTGTAATAGCTATAAAAGATACATTAATATGAAATCCACTTTGCTCTAACCTCCTTGTGCTGGCTTTTTAAGACACAATCTTGTGTCTGAGTTTCACTATCCGTGAGAACAGCCTTCCTTTTCCTTTTCCTCCCTCTTCATCTGTCCATCTCTCTCAGCAAAACAAATATTTTTACTTTGACATTGGGGATGCTGTTTACGTTATGTTTTATGGTGGTATTTATGTCTTCCAAGTTTTGTTTATAGATTGGTTCTCAATGTGAAAAACGGATTCACAGTTTTTGCACTGTTATTTCTCCAGTTGATGAAATGAAAAATATGAGACCTAGAGCTGCAAATAGAAAAACCAAAATAATAATCATTGAAAATTGTGAATGAGCAGAGCAGTGTTCTATGTAAGCTAAATGCCAATCTTTTATAATATAATTAGCAGGTATTGTATAACATTGATAAACAAGATATGGGTTCAAACATAAAAGGAAGATGGAAAACAATCATGGGTCTCTGGTACTTGGTTTTGGAAAGTGCAATAAGGGAGAAGGAATGGGTGAAATGTCCACCTTCCACTACTTTTTCTGTAAACCCTTTGATATGATTTTGAATTCTACCAGTTGCATCTATTTTTTCCTGCATAAAATAATCAGTGGTAGGTTAGATGAGAGGATGAAGAGGCAACTTCTTGGAGGTTTGTGTTTGCATCCCCTCCCATTTTCTCCTTCATTGCTCATGTACCTTTGGTGCTAAGTGACAAAGGACACATACTGGCCCCATACTTTAGTGACACATCCCTGAGAGATCAGAGAGGGCAATGGACAGTTTCTTTTAGTCATTGCTACATTAAGGTGCTACCAAAAATTCAAGTGAACATGGAAGCTACTGAAAGATATTTAATTATATCACTCCAAGCCCAAATTCAACTTTCCCTAATCCACTTTCCCTTAACCAAAGTCCAAAAATTCACACAGTAACTATAATGCCTACAATGTGAAGGGAAGTATGAAGAAGGAACATCAGAGTAGAAAGGCAGAACCTCAACTCAGAATAATCAATATATTATATTTTGACAAATTTTAGGAAACATACAGGCATGTCAGCAAGTTGCTAGGATCCACCCCAGGGGGTCTTGGAAGGAGCCATACAAGTGAGACCTTCTGAAGTGCCAGCCTCATTGGCTTCAGTAACTCTGCCAGTGGAGATCAAGGGCAAGAATTTACGGTCATAGTGGGAAAGGAAGTGCAGAGAACACACTGATTCAGACAGTTTTATGTATCTGGGAAAAGAGCAAAAAAAGTTTTCGAAGAATTTTTGGTCTTCTCCAACAAGTTGTCACAGAACAATAATCCAGTGCCTTCTCTGTTATACGTCCAGATAACAGAATATCTGCTACTATGTACAGTTTGCTCTTTGCTACTAGCTTTCATATACAAATTGCAATTTCTTCAAACATTATTGCCTACTACTCTGACTTAAGTTAACCAAATTTTGATTTTCATGTATCAGGTACAAAAAAATCATTTCAATTTATTACGGAACTTGCCAGGCAATGTGTTAGTTTCAGCAATTTTCTGTCTTTGTTAAGCAGATTGTGCAACTACACAAAATTTCACTGCAGCGGCTTTCCAATGTTATGTAGAAGAGGAAAGATAAGACTTAGGGCATCACCTTGTGCTGGTGGTGGTGATATGGGGTTCCTGGGACAAGGGAGGTCTGAGCCAGTAGGGATCCAGTCAATTGCCACCAGAGCCATTCAATGATTACTTGCTCTCTGGGCTACAGTTTCAGGCACAAAAAATCAGAAGTAGATTCAGTCTTCTATACACCTACACTCTACTGTTATTAACCCATCCCTGGTTAAGGCATTTAATATGGGCCTGGCTTCATTGCAGATTATATTACAGTCAACTGCAGTGCCTATATTGATTAAATCCTGGGCTAGGATATTTCCTTTGAATGGTTGTGTGACTTTGGGTCTGCCACTTTACCTGTTTGGCCTTCAGTTCCTAAGATCTGAAATAAGAAACTATGAATAATTGATTTTAAGGCCTCATGTCCATCTCTGACATTCTGTCTCTAACCTTTGGTCAATGTCTTATGCTCAAGTAATGTTCTCTAACATAAAGTACAGTATCTTCCTTGCATCAAGAGTCAAAGAACAAAATAAAGACTAGGGGTTTTATTTCAAATCCTGAGTACTCATTGCTTCTTGGAGCATATTTCCTAATTAGTAGAATGCTGTTAATGATATGTAATCCATATGCATATTGAGGGTGCCAAATGAAGTGATAGTGTAACGTGCCCAGCACAACCTCTTGTTCCTTTGTTTAATTATTAGTTATCATCATCGTCGTCATCATCACCATTGCCATTATTGTACCAATCAACTTAAGAATTGTTCTCCAGTACAAATACAGCTGAAGAGAACAGCAGATCCTGTACACGTCAGCAGTGGAAGACAAAGGGTTTGCCCAAGCAGCTGGGCAGCCATAATGCAGACGTCTTTATGCCCGTGTCTCTAGTCGTCCTTGGGAATGCAAATAAAGATAAACGAAAACCACTTCCTTCCTGGGCCTGAGGAGCTAACTCATCTGTGGAAATGAACTTCCATTCTCTCTGACAATTAGTTTCACTCTAAAATATGATAATTCTTTGAAGTTGCACCAAGAAAGGAAATACGGCATGCTCCACGTTAAGCAAAGGAAATATACAGTGCTGCCTGAGACATTAATCTCATTTGCTCTGCACCTGATTTTTCACCGTTAGAATATTGCAGCAAAGCTCTGTGCTAAATCTCAAGCAATTTAGCTCGGCAAAGTAGATTAGTTAGAGCCAATGCAAAGCTCTACCTCATAACTTTCTTTCAGTAAAAGTGATACTCAGATATATAGTTTGAGACTTGAACTGGAAACTGAGACGTTCTGCTTTTTCAGCTCTAAGAAAATTAGATGCTAATAAAGGCAAGTGAAACAGGTACCTGTGGCCTGGACTCTTACTCTGAAAACATTTAAATCTTAAATAACTTTTATATAGTCAGTGCCATTTCTCCCAAAGGGAAATCTACTGTGGAAAGGGCTCATGAAAAATAAGTTGGATGAATGGTGAGAAGATTGTTATATACATCTATTTGTTGCTGCAAACATGCTTTTTCCAGGAACTCTCTTCCAAGACTTAACTGAGCTAGTATTGAATAGTGAGGCTCCATATGAGACTCCTCTGGAACTTGGGTGAATTCACAGCCAAGAGTTTTATCAGAATCTTTCACTGGTTAACACCTGGCTTATTGCCCTCTGCACCACCTCAAATCCTCCTCTTCCACCAACCACTGCTGCAATAACTAAGGCCATGCAGGTTTTGGCCATTTTTGTACAGATGCATCTAATGCCTTGACCCTCAGGCCTGCACAATACGGCCCTCACTTTATGCCTCAGGCTTCTCTGACTTCCAGGATGGGTTACTCTGGGAACATGCCCTAGTGCCTGTGGGGCCCACTTTGCTACAGGTGATGGAGTCGATGGATAAAGGACAGTTCTTAGCTACTGTGTCACTTTTCATTGGATGGCCTGGCTGTGCCACAGGACAGAATATAACATGAGAATGGTGTAAGGAAGTTCAGACTTTCCCTCTGAAGGATGAAGTCTAAGTCTGTTGAAATGACCTGACATGGACAGACTAGCAGGAAAAAAGGCATACAAATTTATTTAACATGCATACACATGGGAGCCTTACACAAAGTAGGAGACTCAATGAGGGGCCAGATAACTGAAACTTTAATACCCTCTTCATAAGGAATAGGGAAAGGGTGACTATAGAATTTTAGAGTAGTAAATAATTTTAGGAGAGATGAATGGACTTGAAGATAGAAATTTGCTCATAAATGATTCTCTTGTAAAGAGAAAGGGATCAGAGAACACACAATGATTTGAGACAAAATTCTGTGCTCCAGGTGTTTAATTTTCAGTCTCTTTCTCTGTAACATGAGTTTTCTTGTTCTCCAGCTAATGAAGTTTTAGGGAAAAAAAAGGCAATTGTATTCCTGTTTGGTAGGTCCAGTTTCTAGATAGATAAGGGAATTTCAGAGAATAGCTCTACTCTGTGTTTGGGAGAGACAGAGGATTGAGAGACGGGGTCTGGGGAAGGTCAGAGACAACTTGAGACTGTTTCTTTAGTTCAACATGTCAAAGTGCCATATTTTGAGTATAATTTTTTTGAGTCCTCACAGTGGCCAAGGGTGAAAGACAGATAAGTTCCAGCCAGGGAAGAAACCAACACGTGATTCAAGGTGGCTAAGAACAGACACATGCACACAGGCTCAAGTAGTGTGGCATTTGCTTACAGCAAGAGGAGACAGCATAAGCACAAGATCTAGTCCCTTGCAATGCACAGGTCCCCCATGGCCAGTGGAGTTTGCATCAACACAGCAGTGTGGCTGTACACGCTCCACTGCATGCTGCAGTGGAAGAGTTCTACCCCTTTCCATGGGGTTTGAAATACAGACAGTTGGTGTTGTGCCTGAGGATCACTGATGCATGCACTTATACATAACAAGGGAGTGCACATCACATTGAGAACAGGAAAAGGCATTCCCTCAAAATGTAATTCCCCAATGGGTTCATCCTGCCTACTGCCCAGAAAAGCAGATTTACTGAGACAGTGGTATTGCAATAGAGAAAGACTTTACTAAATGCAGAGCAAGCTAAATGGAAGACAAGAGTTTTATTGTTACTCAGATCAGCCTCCCTGAAAATTCTGAGGCTAAGGATTATAAGCATAGTTTGGTGGGCAGGGGACTAGGGAATGGGGAATGCTGATTGGTTGGGTTGGGGATAAAATCATAGGGGGTCGAAGCAGTTGTTCTGTGCAGTCAGTTCCTGGATGGAGACCACAAGACTAGATGAGCCACTTTACTGGTCTGGGTGGTGCCAGTTGGTCCATCAGAATGCAGGGTCTGAAAAATACCTGGAACACCTATCCTAGGTTTTACAATAGTAATGTTATCTGTAGGAGCAATAAAGGAGGTTAGGGTTCTTGTGGCCTCTGGCTACATAAGTCTTGAGCCATAATTTTAATCTTGTGGCTAATTTGTTAGTTTTATAGAGGAGATCTGATTCCCAAGCAAGGAGAGAGTTTTATTTTGGGAAGGGGGTGTTATCATCTTTGTTTCAAAGTTAAACTATAAACTAAATTTCTTCCATAGCTAGCTTGGTCTACACCCAGGAATGAGCAAGGACACGTTGTAGGTTAGAAGCAAGGTGGAGTCAGTTACATCAGATCTCTTTCATCACCATCATTTTTGTAAGGGCAGTTTTAACAAGGCAATGAGTCCAGCATGGGCTCTTCATCTTCTAGTACAGGAGTGCTCCCAACCCAAGGCCTCTTCCTATACAGCTCCCCAGGAGTAGGCAGATTCCACATGACTGTCCTTTCCAACTGGGACAATTAATAAAGCTCTTCAGAAGGTCTTGTGGGATTGAGCACTAATTCTTCCAAACAGTGGAAAATTGAATAACACACAATATTCTTGGCATTTCTTCCTTCCTGACTTTCCCTTCATTCCTCACAGTAATCCCCAAATTTAAAAGCCCACACAAAAGACACTGTCTCTGATTTTACTTGGAAAACCCAAGTTAACAATTAGCAAAACTAGAATTAGCCTGTCATTAGGACTTTTTGTCATAGTAAGTAGAAATTTATAGCTGGATCTTTCTCTAGTCAGATGGCTAAAAGGACCACCCCATTGCTGGAGAAAAAGCATGGGTCAGCATCACAATTGCTGAACCCCTAGCTTGTGGGGGCTGGGGAAAGATTCAAGTGGAAAATGCACAGTTAGGTTTTACATGAGCCGTGGCACGTGAACAGTATGGGAGAGGGAAGGACATAATTTTAAGGATTTTTAAAATTAGCTGGCTTTTGTTAACTGCTTTGGAAATCTTGGGAGGTAAATATGATCTCAGGTCAGCCAGCTAACAATTCAAGTGTGTTTTGAAAGTCAGAAGTCCTCCATGGTTGTGTGTAAGGAGACTTTCATCTGTGGCTGCAGAGAAGACCATGCTGAAAACCAGGCCCAGGATTTAATTGAAAGGATAGAAGAGCTTCAAAGAGGTGGACTTCTAGCTCAGCATATTTCTTATGGCAAAAGCAGGGCCCTGATAATAAAATAGCAGAACTGTAAAATCTGGAATTGGGATACTTATGAAAGCAAGACTGAGAATCTTGAACCCAGATTCCCTTGAACCTTTCATGAATCAGAATTAGCCCTTCCCAGAGGATAGAAGCATGCCTTTATTTGGAAGCTCTGCAGAGAGTGAGGAAAGTGTCCACAATATTAAAATCAACTTCTTTAAGATCTACCCTGTGTATCCCTATTGACTACAGACATAAAACCAAGGTCAGGCCTCAGTACAACCTAAGTGGGGAAATGCTGTTCCTGCTCTGGGAGGGAGGAGCTCGCACATGAAAATCATTGCAGGAATCACCTACTCCATTCCAGTAGGAACTTGGAAAACACATGGAGGAGAACATACTGAGGGTGTTGGGCAGAGGCAGGGAGGGGAACCAAATATTAAGGCCAGATGGTGGAAGAATTTTTCAGATGGAGGCACTCACTGATGACATAAATAAATATCTTGGCTGGAACCCTGACCTGATCCTGACAGGCAAATGGAATGTAAAAGGCCTATAGTAAAGAAGCTGGATATTTCTTAACTTTCTGGGCATAGTTTTGAGGAAGGAGTCAGAAGGCTAAAGGAGGTAGCAACGTTAGAATGACTCATTATATGAGACCAGATGCCTCAACGGTGGCACTCCCTTCGCTAAAGTAATGAGGAATGCATGCATTCAAGGTACCCAGAAGCTCCGTGGTAACTGTCATCTACAGGCAGAGTGACAGTAGGGTATTACAGCCTGGGGTTTAGAATGGAATGGCTGAAGCCAAATGGTTGCACTTGTCAGAAGCAGAGTGGAAATAATGACCCTAGCAAACAGCAAAAGGGGCTCTGTGGTGAAGACTAACAGATCACTGTGAAGGAAGGGCCAACCAGGGTTTGTTTCACTTAGGGTACAGACAAAAATGGAGTGTTGGTGAGAAGATCAAGAGATGAGAGAGAAAGAGAGAGAGGAAAGAAAGGAGGAACGAGGGGAGAGAGGAGAGAGAAATAAAGAGAGAGAGAGAGCACTACCAAATCAGACCTAATTTTGGTTTTCAAGTCAAAGCCAAGTCATAGGAACAAAGCCCACTGGCTAAAGGGAAGGAAGGATCCCCTTTATACTGTAGAGGGCTCTGCACATCTCTACAAGTATAAATGATAACCACGCACTGATATTTACCAAGAGATTTACCGCCATTAACTAGGGTAACTATGCAATAGTAAACAAGGGCTGCTCTGATAGTATAAAGAACTAACACTGATATCAAATACCCAAAATTCCATAGTGGTCTTCAAATTAGATTGGGATATAACGAGAACCAGGTATTAAATGGACTTTTGGCCCAAGTTCAAAACCTGCTTATATTCTGTGCAATTTCTTCTATAGTATAATTGGGATAAATAGACATAATAGCTAGCCTAACCCTCATGCTGACTCCTTGACCTGTGGAGTAACAGCCATTAGGATAGGAAGGGCCAAGGAGAAGCTGCTGAAACTTCTCCACCTTCTCAAACCAAGATAGCAAGTCAGAAGAAATATCCTGTCTCTGGAGGAATTTCTAAGGAACAAAAATGTGGATGAGCCTATGAAGGCTGGTACAAAATTACAGATCTTTCTTGTGTCCTGTTATTGCCCATTAGATAGCATTCACTATGAAGAGACACTCAACACTTCTATAACAGAATGACTTCTCTTACGGGCCCATGAACAAAGAAACCACTGAGGCAGGGTTGGGAGTTTGTGTGGGATCAAGATAATGAGCTCTGTCCCATTAAGTCTAGCCTAGCAACTGCTGAATATTCCACCTGTTATCAGCAGAGGACAACACTGGCTGTCTGATATGGCATCATCTCTTAAGATGACTAACTCACCATTTGCAAAAGCTGATTACATTGAACCCATTGCACCCTGGAGACACCAGTGTTATTTTTCCCAACTGTAATTGTATAAGATTGCCTTCCATGCCCAAAGGGTAACTTCTGGGATATTTGTGAAGGCAAAACTGAGAACTTTAAACTCAGATTTCCTTGAACCTTTCATGAATCAGAATCAGCCCTTCCCAGAGGATAGAAGCCTGCCTTTATTTGGAAGCTCTGCAGATATATCAGTGAGAAAAGTGTCTGCAATATTAAATTCTGCCAGAACATCCATGAAAAACAACTAGCTTCTGCCAGAACAACCATGAAAAAAATGCTACATTTAAGGGCATGAGATTCTAATTGCTTCAGACCAGGGGATTCATTTCATGGACAGGTAACCATGGAATGCACTTATTGGACAATATATCTCATCACTCAGAGGCTTCTGGCCCAAGATAATGATGGACTAGTCTGCCAAATTCTTACTCAAGGCACCAGAGAGATGGCAATTTAAGGTGGGCAGGAATTCTGCACTCCAGTGGCCATTATGTTATGTGCTGCTGTGTACTCAACAAGTGGAATGTATGTCTGGGAATCACAGGGTGGAAGTAGGATTGGTCTCTCTTAGCAAGATTCTTAGTAGCTCATTTGTAAAATTTGAATACCCATTCCCCAAAATTCAGACTGTAAAGGGGGAATTCATCCAAAAAAAAGTATCCAGGGAGAATTGCACTGACTTTGATGCTATTATTTGCTTAATTTGGGTTCCTGAGGCCAGTGAGCCAGCAAAGTTGGAAGTTACCATGTTAATGGGCATCATAGACTCCATTTACTGTAAGGATTTAGGACTGGTGCTAATGGTGTTACCCAATTGTGGCAGAGGGAATATATGTGGAATCCAGGGGTTCCTGAGTGCTTCCATGCCATGTTAACAATGTGTATAGAAAACTGCATCAACCATGGCCTGACAATTTTTACAAATTAATTACAGCCTCCAAACCCTGGAAGTAGGTCTAGAAAGCAACCTACATCCACTGAAGTGCTGCCCAAGACTGAGGAATGGTGGTGGTAGAGGAAGCTGATAGAGATCAATTGTGGCTCCTGAGACCCTCTGCAGATGCAACAGGACCTGTAACTTGTTCTCCTCATACTCTTGAGTTCAGCCCTTGCAGAGCTGGTGCCCGGCTGCCACCTTAGTCTAGAAGCAAATGCCCACTTTAGAGTCAGCTCCTTAATACTGACTGCTTTGGAATTAACATGAGAGGAAGCATGTTTGGGAGTGCCCTGTAGATCATTACCCATGGATTTAGAACCGAGCAGAGGAAGGACTGAACTGTAATGCAGCCCCAGCTAAGTCCTCAGCAGATCCCACAGGTAATTCTGGAGCTGGGATGGCCGTTCAGAGTTCTCTCAAATTTGGAAAAGAGGGTGGGTCACTGGGTGGACATGGACAGCCACTAGATTTGGGCTGCCCTTCAGGAGGGGGTGTGTCATTGGATGAGGCATTTGCCTTCAGTGAGGGCAATGGCCAGAGAGGGTAAGAGCTGACAGTTGTCAGCCATCAACTCTCTTGGCTGCTGGAAAACTGTGTGCCTGAGTCCAAAAAATGGGATGGGTCAGTGCACCACAGCATTCACTAAGCATGAAACAGGGATCCCTGCAGAGGAATTGCTGGCTCCCAAAGAAGAAAAGCAAGAGTCAGTCTCAGTTCTTAATGCAACCAGCCTAGAAACAGAGCAACAACAGAGCTCAGAGGTGAAGAGCAGGGCCCTGGAGCGGAGTGCTTGAAGAGGCATTCCCAACCAGGCTGCTTACAACATGTGTGACCTTGTGCAAACTCCTTCAGACATCTGGGCCTCACTTTATTTTTTGATTGTTTGTTTAATCAGTAAAATGAGGGTTATGGCCATGCCAACCTCCAAGGATTATTATGAGGATAAAAAGTTAATATTTGTAAAGCATGTAAGACGATGTCATAGAGTAAACTCTACAGAAGGATTTGTTAATTAATAAAATGGGCCTACATATTAGCATTTATAGCCACCATTAGAAAACAAGCATAAACAGAAAAATTCACAAAAGAAGATATCTGCATACCAGAGGTTAGGAAATATTCGATAATGGAGGAAAGGGATTTTTTTTTTCACATTAGGAAGAATTTATTGAATGCTAGAGAACATAGAAAAGCTATAATTATTGTTCTTGGTGAAGCCTCCCCAGAGTCTCTCTTAGGACACAGTGGGATTCATTTGAGAACAATGGAGTTAGTGAATCAATCCTGTGTTGGTCAAAGTGGAGAGCTTCTTTGAGTCATGGTCTGTTCCTGAAATGGTATTTCATTTTGTACTTCGAAAAAATCAGCTTTTTGAGCTGAACTTTCATATATATATATATATATATATATATATATATATATATATATATATACTTTAAGTTCTGGGGTACATGTGCACAACATGCAGGTTTGTTACATATGTATACATGTGCCATGTTGGTGTGCTGCATCCATTAACTCATCATTTACATTAGGTGTATCTCCTAATGCTATCCCTCCCCCCTGTTCTCACTCATAGGTGGGAATTGAACAATGAGAACACTTGGACACAGGAAGAGGAACATCACACACCAGGATCTTTTTTTTTAAAGGAGAGATGTAGTTGAGCAAATAGTGGACAAATTAAACTGCTTCAGATCTACATGAGAAGTAGTGACTTATAATGTACATACAATTAAAACATGTTTTATCTTAAATATACATGTAAATATCCACAATTATAGCTCATATTAATTATAAGTGCAATGCATAATTATAATATATCCATAATATAATAAGTATGATAATATAAACAAAGAAAGTTTAGGGAAATATCCTTTTTCCCAAGAAGAAAGAACATTCATGTTCTAGTATATGCCAATAGCAATCTAGACTGTAAGACAAGCTAGTTATACCTATGCAACAGGATTCATGCCAAAAGAGAACACAAGAATATAAATTTCTAAAATAAAAAATTAAATTTAAATATTTAAAATGCAAAGTTATTTGAAAATAATTTTAAAATGAAAACGGCTCCAAAGATTTTTAAAGATGCATTTAGAAAGCCTGCTATGTCTTCAAACATTTTTCCTATTTGGTAGTGGAATAAAGATTTCAAGCACAAATTTACCAGTGACTGTTTTGCTGAGCAAACTCAATGCCACATCCTTGTTCATTACTTTTTCAGGCTCCAACCCATTGCTTCTCTCCCTTTAATTTCCCACCATGCACACTGGCCCATTTGGTGAGAAGATCTATTCTGTGCTTACATGTACGAAGGTGATGTATTGGCAGCTTCAGCCTCCAAAGGTTTTTCTCATTACTGAATTCCCAGTAGCTATTCCTCTACATTGTAAATGGATAGTACTTTTTAGGAGCAAGTGTCCAGGGCATAGAGTGCCACAAACACTAGGTGCATTCTAGAGAAATGAGGAGATGATATCCATGGATAGCGGAGGATCATAGACAAATGCATTCCCCAAGGTGAAGGGAAACAATCAATAGCTGAAATGAGAAAGCTGGCTTCAGTGGTGTGCTGATTGAGAAAAGAGCCTTCCCACTAAGCCAGAGTGACCTGTGACGCTCAATTAGTGAATGCATTCCATGCACCTTTTTCATTGGATAATTAAAGATCTATACCTGACCTCTCCATGTCTTCAAATCTGCAATCTTTACACACACACACACACACACACACACACGAGATACTTGTTTCCCATTTATTAATACTCTTAATTATTCAACAATGATGCCTATTTAAACACCTAGTGGATTATTTGATTTTAATAGTTAATAATACCATGTCAAATGATAAAGATCAATTATTTTTCAGAACAATACATTTTTAATTAGGCATTTTGAAAAGTATTATGTTTAGGAAACTGTACCCATGATAATGACTGAATTCTGTTAAAAATGACGTGCTGAATCAGTGGCTGATTCTCAGTAGAAGGATTGAAATGATCATGGTTTATGTTCATTGATTCACTGAACACATACTTAAAGGTGCTTGCGAGGTATCAGGCACGATTATGGTGAAAAGTGGGCAAAGGTAAATAGGTCTCTGCTCTCCAAAAGAAAGAGCAACGCTAAGCTGAGCATTACAGTGCTGGGGGAACGTCGCACACAGCAGGGAAAGCCCACCGGGGTCTACTCATGCTATCATACGTGCATGCCCAAATACACACATTGTGGTCTTCAAGATTATCATATTTACCCATAGGATATTCATTGCAGTTATGCCTAAAATAGAAAACAGACAGATGAGAACTGATGTTAAGCATTAAAAAATTCAGCCAAGAGTAATTTTCAGTAGAAAACCAAAGAGAATGTTGTGTTGTAAAAGAGCATACTATGATATAATTTCTGAGAATAGATTCCTGTTCTAGTTATCATAATTAGCATATATCTTATGCTATGTGCCTAAATGACATATTATCATTAATATAATAAATGATTAACTTTGTTAATTTGACATAAGCAAAGTTTGGTTATAGGAATTAACAAAAATCTCCCATATTCCAAAAGTGTGCCCCATAATACTTACCTATAAAGAATATAGAAGTTTTTAGGTTCTATCAGATTATATAGAAATAAAATATTTGTAAGAAAATCACATAAAATTTTTAATTGTATCAAAAATCACATATAAAATTTATCACTTTAATCATTTTTAACTCTACAGCATAGGAGTTTTTGTTTTGTTTTGTTTTTGAGAAGGAGTCTTGCTCTCTTGCTTAGGCTGGAGTGCAGTGGCATGATCCCGACTCACCGCAACCTCTGCCTCCCAGGTTCAAGTGATTCTCCTGCCTCAGCCTCCTGAGTAGCTGGGACTACAGGCATGCACCACCACACCCGGCTAATTTTTGTATTTTTAGTAGAGATGGGGTTTCACCATGTTGGCCAGGCTGGTCTTGAACTCCTGACCTCAGGTTATCCACCTGCCTTGGCCTCCCAAAGTGCTGGGTTTACACATGTGAGCCACAGTGCCCAGCAGCATAGGAGTTTTAGGTATGTATACATCGTTGTGAAACAGATCTCCAGAACTTTTTCAACTCACAGAACTGAAACTCCATAATATATCCATTAAACAACAATTCTCCTTTGCCTACACTCCCTATCCACCGGTAACTACCACTCTACTTTTCATATCTATGAGTTTGGCTACTTTAGATACCTCTTATAATTGGGATCATATAGTATTTGTGCTTTTGTGCCTAGCGTATTTCACTGAACATAATATCCTCGAGGTTCATTCGTGTCATAGCAGGTGTCAGAATTTCCTTCCTTTGTAAGGCTGCATCATGTTCTACTGTATATACATACCATATTTTGTTTATCCATTAGTCACATCACAAATAGTTTTAATTAATTTTAATATACTTTCATTTTTCCCCTAGTTTTTCAGAGTAATACTTGTTCATTTTAGGACATTTTAAAAAATAGAAAAATGAATAAATAATTCTTTTCAAATTTTATAATTCTAGTATCCAATGCTAATCACTAAAATTTTATATATTTTCTTCATAATAGTATACATATATTTTCTTTGCTGTTGTTTTCTGCTTACTTATAATAATAATTTTCACATGTGAATGCATGATCTTACTAAAATTTATTTAACCATTCTTCTAGGACACCAAATAGAAAGCACTTGGTGTGATAGGAGAGAGAGAGAGAATGGAAGCTTACATTGAATGATCCAGTGGGGATATAAAGAAGTGAATAATATTTGAGAAATATAGTCTTTTTGTGTGCCTGAGTTTCATCACTTTCTTCCAATAGTTTGCATACATTTTTAATGGTTTCTAGTTTTGAAATATTTTATTAAATTTTTAATAAGGCTTAAAGTAGAATTAAACCAGTTATTACTAGTGGGAAGAAAGTTTGTAGACTAGTTATATTTATCTTTTCTAGGGTTTTACTGATGGATATTACAATTATAAAACAAATATGTATCTTTGATTGTCTAGAACTACAATCACCTTAATAATTAAGTCATCATCTGTATGTTACTGACTTTGCTACATATTTCAAAGCAATATTAAATAATGTTGACAACAAGTGTCCTTGTTTGTGGTTTGATTTCTCTTGACATTGCTCTGGTATTTTGTAAGAAATTGTCACCCTTGATGCTGCATGTTAAAGTTGTAATAATATTTGGAGGGTAACTTTTCTTCTTTTGCAAATTAACATACTTGTGAAGACATACAGAAAACACAAAGCTAGGAACTAATAGTAAGGTTTGATCAAATATCAGAATTTAGCTCCTTGAAAAACTGTCCACTTTTCCAAAAACAATTTACTTCATAAGACTCCTTTTCAGATCTTACCCGGCTGTGCCCACCAACCCTATACACTGTTTTGTTGTGAACTTTACCCAATCTCAGTATCCCATCTTGAAAGATCAGCATTTAAAACCACTTGAGCAAAGAGGCTGAAATGGTCTAATTATCCTTTCCTAGTCACATCACAGAAGATGACTTGAGTAGCCAAATCAGTGGTGAAGTAATTTTCTGCTTTCTTTATGAAGTAATTAAACATATATAACAATGGGAAGAGAACAGTAACATCTTTGAAGAAGGCTTCAAGAATATATTAGAGATCCTCCTAGGAAGATGTCTTAGGAAAACGGTTTTCTTTGGAAAATAATTTTGATCAATCACTTTTAAAAAGATGATGAAACCCTGAGGTTTCACTAAACAAAAAAATCAAAAATACATGTTTACATATTATCTTTAACACAAATAGAAATAATATGTAAACATATGCAAGAAAACAGGGGAACAAATATTTTATTATTTGAAAGGCAATAAGGGGGAATAAGCAAGAGGAAATGAAAAAGAGAAGATGGTGGAAAACTAGAAAAATAAAGACAGAACAAGACCTGGTTAGATGGAGAGGATGTAAATTTCATGGAAAATAATGTCTGAGAAACATTTTACAAACAGCTAGTGTCTACACTTCCATTTAAATGTTTGCATGGATGAATGTAACCTAGCTTCCACTTTTCTTCTGAAATATTCCCTCAAAATTTACTCAAATCTATTTAGTTAAATAATTGGTGATTATTACCATTTTGGTACATTTGTATCTATTTTTCCCATGCTGTATTTACACAATTATACTTAGGGTATATCTGCATAGATCACTTTACATTCTTTCTCTCTCTCTCTGTGTTTGTATGTAGGTAAATAAATATATATATCATATATGAAGTCTCTGACAAGGCACTTTTTTTGCTGCATAGCCTTTATCTGATGAATTGCTAGGTGTAGACTGGTTGCTTTAGACTCTGGTTTGGTGTATTTTTTGTGAGGGCACTCGCTCTACGTCAGGGTTCCACAAAATGTTTCTTGTAAAGTGCCAGATAGTGAATATTTTGGGTTTTGTGGGTCACACAGTCTCTGTTTCAACTACTCAACGCTGCCTTTGTATTGTGAAAGGAGCCACAGAAAATGTGTAAACACATCAGTATGGCTGTATTCCAATAAAACTTTATTTACAAAACAGGCAGCAGGACGTGGCCTCTGAGCCGTAGTTTGCTGACCCCTAATTTAGCTCCACTTGCTTCTCCAGTTTGGCCAATGAGGACACTCTAAAGCTTTGGGCTGCCCAACCTAACCACTTACCTTGCCGTAGGGCAAAAATCCACCTTATTTCCAGTTTTCCTACAGGCAAGTGCCCCAGGCTCCAGTTTTGCAGTTTTGAATGCTCTTCCACTGGGCAAGATGACGGGGCAAAAGGAAAAGGAGTGAGCAGGTTTGGGTCAGGCACGTGTGCTGCAGTAGCACAAAGACAGTTGAAGGAGATGTCTGCTCCAAAGTTCAGGGGATGCCTGGAGCAGAGGACCAGTGAGAGTTGAGAGATGAAACAGGAAGTTTGGATGTCAATAGCTTTTGAGCTGAGCACCAAGCTGATGAGCTGGGGACAGGTATCACAGCATCCTTAAAGGGCAAGAAATGCAGAATGGTGAGAAACTAGGACAACTGATGTTGCCCCTGGTTGGCTTTTAGAGCTGCTGATGAGCAGAGCATGGGGTCAGAGTGTGTGCATTGTGCTGGATGCATTTAATGGGGCAAGATATTTAAAGCTTCTATGAAAAAGAAAAGGGGCCTAGTGGAAAGACTGGGGTAAAGAGGGGCAGATCAGGATTGATACTAGAAAGGGGGCTCTTCAAGGGCTCACTTTGTGAGAGAAACTGAGGTTCATCCTCAGGTCACTGAGGCTCCAGGAAGATCCACCCTGCTATTCCCCAGGTGGGGCAGGATGCTCCAAGTCACTAAGATCTCCTGCCAGGTTCACTGTAAGTACCCACATTTCCAAATCTCTATCAGAGGCATGGTGCAAATTCTTTATGCAGTAACCTCCTTATGTAAATCAGTGGATAGGGGGAGGGGGAGCGTGTGGCCTTCCACTGCCCACCACAGCTACCTGAGCCCCCATCTGGTATATCTAAGGTGCTCCCTCACCTGGAGACTCATGGGACTTCCTGCAGCTGCAGTGGCTTAGAGGTGGACTCCTTCAGCCACCACCCCCATGGAATGTGGGGCTGTGGCGGACCTGTGAACTCCCCTAGACTAGTTCCTTAGGGGCAGCCACAGGTTGTGTGGCAGGGCCTGGAATTAGCATGGCTTCACATTCTTCTATGCCTTCTGCTCTAAGGACGCTTGGCTCCAGAGGAAGTAACCTGGACTGGATCTGTGCTCTCCTTTCAAACCATTGTGAAGCTGTATTGCTTCCATTCCAAATCTTGATGGTTTGTCTTTAAAGGTGGAAACTTCTGCCATTTTCTAAGGTTCACTCTTGTGAACAGTTTCACTTTGAATAAATTCTCATAATATCTGGATGACTTCAAAAAGCTTTGAAAGAGTTGCCAAGGCACGACCACACTGATGTTTTCTAAGTGCTTTAATTCACTTTCTCGGTTTATTCTAGAAATGCTATACACAGCATTGTACGTAGTAAGGTGCAGATTGGAGTGAAGGTCACCTAACTTGATCCAAAGCAATATAAGAGGAAAGTCCCAGTTAACTTCACTTTCTAGATTATGTCACCTTGATCTCAGATCCTAATGTTGCACATCCAGCAATCCTTCTTAGGGCCAGGGTTGAAATATTTTGGCCCCTCCATGGAAATATTCATGTCACCAAGGCCCTGATTTCTGCAGAATAGATATCTGATACTCATCCAAACACTACCCTAACACTATCAGAAAGAAAAAAAAAACTCAAAAATACACACACACACACACACACGCACACACCCATGCACTCTTATCTTCTGTACATCTTTTATAGTATTGGGTGGGAAAGTGAAGTAATAGTTCTACAGCTTGCAGTATAAATCTTTTAGAATTATGCCTGTGACTCTAACTTGAAAATCTGATTGGAAAAGATCCTCATGGGGGTGCATTCAAGCCTGTCAGTATGCAGACCAATCATTGCTCATCCAGCCTCCTGGACATGCTCTCTTCTCCTGTGGAACTCCTCTTCAGGGCAGTAACAGGTGTCAGGCCTCTGAGCCCAAGCTAAGCCATCATATCCCCTGTGACCTGCACATATACATCCAGATGGCCTGAAGCAAGTGAAGAATCACAAAAGAAGTGAAAATGGCTGGTTCCTGGCTTAACTGATGACATTACCTTGTGAAATTCCTTCTCCTGGCTCAGAAGTTCCCCCACTGAGCACCTTGTTACCCCCACCCTTGCCCGCCAGAGAACAACCTCCTTTCACTGTAATTTTCCACTACCTACCCAAATCCTATAAAAGGGCCCCACCCTTATCTCCCTTCGCTGACTGTGTTTTCGGACTCAGCCCACTTGCACCCAGGTGAAATAAACAGCCTTGTTGCTCACACAAAGCTTGTTTGGTGGTCTCTTCACACAGATGCGTGTGACAACAAGGACTTCCATGGTACATGGACCTGGCATCTGAAATGTGAGTTGATTTATTATCCTGGATAAATAAACTAAAAATAAGAAAATATTTTGAAGCTGATAAAAGTTGAAGGAGAACGCCATCACTTTACAGCTAAAAAAGGTAAAGATACTTTCATTCTTTTTGTTTTCCGAGACCTGGGGCTGAGGAACAGAAAACAAACACATTTTTATAATCTAACACTGAAAGAAAGAACATAGAGGGAGATATTTGCTTTTGGAGCCCATTTTTCAAAAATTTTTGTTTTTCCCCATCCTAGAAAAGAAAGTCTCTGATAAAGAAAAGCTAAAAGTTCCTCGGCTACAATGACATCTTGGTTATTAAACTGAATATCATCAATATTTAATTATCTCTGTAAACACAAGAAGAGAAAATGCAAAACTATCAGGTCATTTATTTGGGTAGTTTTACTTTTTGCCAAAACAATTCACAAAAGTTATATTTAGGGTTTATTAAGAATGGACAACATTTGCTAAGATTCTGAGGCTTAGAAAAGCATCTTATTCATCATCTATATTTTATAAGTGAGAAAATTGCCTCTCAGGGAGGGAAAGAGAGTGGCTCAAGGTCACTCGGGATTTTAACGACGATCGGAACTGGAACCATTTTCTCTCTATTTTGCATCTTGGGGCCCTCTCTTAGGCTGGAAGTCCATAGAGGCTTATTTCATATTTTCAGTCGAGTACCTAACAGCTCTTAATTCCTGCTAGATAATCTAAATTATGACAAGCATAGATTTTTTTTTTTTTTTTTGAAGAACGTATGGGAATCAGGGCAAAGCACTGTTAGTTCATCTATTCCTTAGGTTAGTATTTACTGAATGCCTTCTCTGGGCCAGGCAGAGAGCAGGGAATGGGGAGCACAAGGTAGGAAGGATATTTATGCTGTCTTAAGAAAGCTTACAGTCTAAGAATATGCAGGAAATGGGCAGTGCAAACGAACAAGATGCAAACAGTGATTAGTACTGTACTCAGAAGGGCATTGTCAGCGGCCACTAGAGGGAGGAAGAAAGAGGCTGCTGCCAACAGGACTAGGGCGAGTTTCAGGGGAGAAACCACACATGTCCATGAAGGAATCTTCCTTTGGCAACTTCTGGAGTTGGCATTGGAGTTTTTCTTCCGTGGGCCTCTGCAGCAACGCTTATCTCTGTCAGGCCTCTGAGCCCAAGCCAAGCCATCGCATCCCCTGTGACCTGCACATATACGCCCAGATGGCCAGAAGTAACTAAAGAATCACAAAAGAAGTGAATATGCCCTGCCCCACCTTAACTGATGACATTCCACCACAAAAGAAGTGTAAATGGCCGGTCCTTGCCTTAACTGATGACATTACCTTGTGAAAGTCCTTTTCCTGGCTCATCCTGGCTCAAAAAGCACCCCCACTGACCACCTTGCGACCCCCGCTCCTACCCGCCAGAGAACAAACCCCCTTTGACTGTAATTTTCCTTTACCTACCCAAATCCTATAAAATGGCCCCACCCTTATCTCCCTTCCCTGACTCTCTTTTCGGACTCAGCCCGCCTGCACCCAGGTGAAATAAACAGCCATGTTGCTCACACAAAGCCTGTTTGGTGGTCTCTTCACACGGACGCGCATGAAATTTGGTGCCATGACTCGGATCAGGGGACCTCCCTTGGGAGATCAATCCCCCGTCCTCCTGCTCTTTGATCCATGAGAAAGATTCACCTACGACCTCAGGTCCTCAGACCGACCAGCCCAAAAAACATCTCACCAATTTCAAATCCGGTAAGTGGCCTCTTTTTACTCTCTTCTCCAACCTCCCTCACTATCCCTCAACCTCTTTCTCCTTTCAATCTTGGCACCACACTTCAATCTCTCCCTTCTCTTAATTTCAATTCCTTTCATTTTCTGGTAGAGACAAAAGAGACATGTTTTATCTGTGAACCCAAAACTCCGGCGCCGGTCACGGACTGGGAAAGCAGCCTTCCCTTGGTGTTTAATCATTACAGGGATGCCTCTCTGATTATACACTCACGTTTCAAGGATGTCAGACCACGCAGGGACGCCTGCCTTGGTCCTTCAACCTTAGCGGCAAGTCCCGCTTTCCTGGGGCAGGGGCAAGTACCCCTCAACCCCTTCTCCTTCATCCTTAGTGGCAAGTCCCGCTTTCCTAGGGGGCAAGAACCCCCCAATCGCTTATTTCTGCACCCCAACCTCTTATCTCTGTGCCCCAATCACTTATTTCCGCACCCTGACCTCTTATCTCTGTGCCCCAATCCCTTATTTCCGTGCCCCAACCCCTTCTCTGCTTTTCTGGAGGGCAAGAACCCTCCGCCCCTTCTCCCTGTCTCTACTCTTTTCTCTGGGCTTGCCTCCTTCACTATGGGTAAGCTTCCACCTTCCATTCCTCCTCCTTCTCCCTTAGCCTGTGTTCTCAAAAACTTAAAACCTCTTCAACTCACACCTGACCTAAAACCTAAATGCCTTATTTTCTTCTGCAATGCCACTTGACCCCAATACAAACTTGACAGTAGTTCCAAATAGCCAGAAAATGGCACTTTGAATTTTTCCATCCTGCAAAATCTAAATAATTCTTGTCGTAAAATAGGCAAACGGTCTGAGGTGCCTGACGTCCAGGCATTCTTTTACACATCAGTCCCTTCCTAGTCTCTGTGACCAGTGCAACTCATCCCAAATCTTCCTTCTTTTCCTCCCACCTGTCCCCTCAGTACCAACCCCAAGCGTCGCTGAGTCTTTCTAATCTTCCTTTTCTACAGACCCATCTGACCTCTCCCTTCCTCCCCAGGTTGTTCCTCGCCAGGCCGAGCTAGGTCCCAATTCTTCCTCAGCCTCTGCTCCTCCACCCTATAATCTTTTTATCACCTCCCCTCCTCACACCTGGTCTGGCTTACAGTTTCGTTCCGTGACTAGCCCTCCCCCTCCTGCCCAGCAACTTACTCTTAAAAAGGTGGCTGGAGCTAAAGGCATAGTCAAGGTTAATGCTCCTTTTTCTTTATCCCAAATCAGAGAGCGTTTAGGCTCTTTTTCATCAAATATAAAAATCCAGCCCAGTTCATGACTTGTTTGGCAGCAACCCTGAGACACTTTACAGCCTTAGACCCTAAAAGGTCAAAAGGCCGTCTTATTCTCAAAATACATTTTATTACCCAATCTGCTCCCGACATTAAATAAAACTCCAAAAATTAAATTCCGGCCCTCAAACCCCACAACAGGATTTAATTAACCTCGCCTTCAAGGTGTACCATAATAGAAAAAAGTTGCAATTCCTTGCCTCCACTGTGAGACAAACCCCAGCCACATCTCCAGCACACAAGAACTTCCAAACACCTCAACTGCAGCGGCCAGGTGTTTCTCCAGAACCTCCTCCCATAGGAGCTTGCTACATGTGCCGGAAATCTGGCCACTGGGCCAAGGAATGCCCGCAGCCCGGGATTCCTCCTAAGCCGCGTCCCATCTGTGTGGGACCCCACTGAAAATCGGACTGTTCAACTCACCTGGCAGCCACTCCCAGAGCCCCTGGAACTCTGGCCCAAGGCTCTCTGACTGACTCCTTCCCAGATCTTCTCGGCTTAGCGGCTGAAGACTGACACTGCCCGATCGCCTCAGAAGCCCCCTAGACCATCATGGATGCCGAGCTTCGAGTAACTCTCACAGTGGAAGGTAAGCCCGTCCCCTTCTTAATCAATATGGAGGCTACCCACTCCACATTACCTTGTTTTCAAGGGCCTGTTTCCCTTGCCTCCATAACTGTCGTGGGTATTGACGGCCAGGCTTCTAAACCTCTTAAAACTCCCCAACTCTGGTGCCAACTTAGGCAATACTCTTTTAAGCACTCGTTTTTAGTTATCCCCACCTGCCCAGTTCCCTTATTAGGCCGAGACACTTTAACTAAATTATCTGCTTCCCTGACTATTCCTGGACTACAGCTATATCTCATTGCCACCCTTCTCCCCAACCCAAAGCCTCCTTTGAGTCCTCCTCTTGTATCCCCCCACCTTAACCCACAAGTATAAGATACCTCTACTCCCTCCTTGGCGACGATCAGATCATGCACACCTTACCACCTCATTAAAACCTAATCACCCTTACCCCACTCAATGCCAATATCCCATCCCGCAGCACGCTTTAAAAAGATTAAAGCCTGTTATCACTTGCCTGCTACAGCATGGCCTTTTAAAGCCTATAAACTCTCCTTACAATTCCATTTTACCTGTCCTAAAACCAGACAAGCCTTACAAGTTAGTTCAGGATCTGTGTCTTATCAACCAAATTGTTTTGCCTATCCACCCCATGGTGCCAAACCCATATACTCTCCTATCCTCAATACCTGCCTCTATAACCCATTATTCTGTTCTAGATCTCAAACATGCTTTCTTTACTATTCCTTTGCACCCTTAATCCCAGCCTCTCTTCACTTTCACTTGGACTGACCCTGACACCCATCAAGCTCAGCAAATTACCTAGGCTGTACTGCTGCAAAGCTTCACAGACAGCCCCCATTACTTCAATCAAGCCCAAATTTCTTCCTCATCTGTTACCTATCTCGGCATAATTCTCATAAAAACACACGTGCTCTCCCTGCCAATCGTGTCCGACTGATCTCTCAAACCCAAGCACCTTCTTCAAAACAACTCCTTTCCTTCCTAGGCATGGTTAGTGTGGTCAGAATTTTTACACAAGAGCCAGGACCACACCCTGTAGCCTTTCTGTGCAAACAACTTGACCTTACTGTTTTAGCCTAGCCCTCATGTCTGCGTGTAGTGGCTGCCGCTGCTTTAATACTTTTAGAGGCCCTCAAAATAGGTTGAGGCCTTTCCTACAGGGTCTGAGAAGGCCACCGCACTCATTTCTTCCGTTCTGTCAGACATAATTCCTCAGTTTAGCCTTCCCACCTCAATACAGTCTGATAACAGACGAGCCTTTATTAGTCAAATCAGCCAAGCAGTTTTTCAGGCTCTTAGTATTCACTGAAACCTTTATATCCCTTACGGTCCTCCATCTTCAAGAAAAGTAGAATGGACTAAAGGTCTTTTAAAAACACACCTCACCAAGCTCAGCCACCAACTTAAAAAGGACTGGACAATACTTTTACCACTTTCCCTTCTCAGAATTCAGGCCTGTCCTTGGAATGCTACAGGGTACAGCCCATTTAAGGTCCTGTATAGATGCTCCTTTTTATTAGGCCCCAGTCTCATGCCAGACACCAGACCAACTTAGACTGTGCCTCAAAAAAAAAAAAAAAAACAAAAAAAACTTGTCATCCCTACTATTTTCTGTCTAGTCATACTCCTATTCACCATTCTCAACTACTCATACATGCCCTGCTCTTGTTTACACTGCCAGTTTACACTGTTTTTCCAAGCCATCACAGCTGATATCTCCTGGTGCTATCCCCAAACTGCCACTCTTAACTCTTGAAGTAAATAAAAAATCTTTGCTGGCAGGACTATGCCAAATCTCCTTAAGCACTCTCTAATCAGACATCCTGAGTCGTCCCAATTCTTAGACCTTTTATACCTGTTTTTCTCCTTCTGTTATTCCATTTAGTTTTTCAATTCATACGAAACCATATCCAGGCCATCACCAATCATTCTATACGACAAATGTTTCTTCTAACATCCCCACAATATCACCGCTTACCACAAGACCTCCCTTCAGCTTAATCTCTCCCACTCTAGGTTCCCATGCCGCCCCTAATCCCGCTTGAAGCAGCCCTGAGAAACATCGCCCATTCTCTCTCCATACCACCCCCCAAAAAATTTTCACCGCCCCAACATTTCAACACTATTTTGTTTTATTTTTCTTATTAATATAAGAAGGCAGGAATGTCAGGCCTCTGAGCCCAAGCCAAGCCATCGCATCCCCTGTGACCTGCACGTATATGCCCAGATGGCCTGAAGTAACTAAAGAATCACAAAAGAAGTGAATATGCCCTGCCCCACCTTAACTGATGACATTCCACCACAAAAGAAGTGTAAATGGCCGGTCCTTGCCTTAACTGATGACATTACCTTGTGAAAGTCCTTTTCCTGGCTCATCCTGGCTCAAAAAGCACCCCCACTGACCACCTTGTGACCCCCACTCCTGCCCACTGAGCACCTTGCAACCCCCACTCCTACCCGCCAGAGAACAAACCCCCTTTGACTGTAATTTTCCTTTACCTACCCAAATCCTATAAAACGGCCCCACCCTTATCTCCCTTCGCTGACTCTCTTTTCGGACTCAGCCCGCCTGCACCCAGGTGAAATAAACAGCCATGTTGCTCACACAAAGCCTGTTTGGTGGTCTCTTCACACGGACGCGCATGAAAATCTCTTGATTAGAAATGTGATATTTTGTGGGTAGCCTTGAAATGCAGTATTTTGTCGGTAGCCATAAAGGATTAACAGAATTTCAAGGGCACTTTTTTTGGCATGAAATTACTCTGAAATAACTGGTATTTAAAACATTGCGCAGAGAGAACTACAGGAATTCAATGTGATGAAAAATGTAAGACCCCTGAAAGTAATGAAAACACTCAAATCGAACCCCAGCCCTCCCAAAGAGCCGCATGGTTCTGTGCCCTTCTCCCAGGTCAGACTGTAAGGGCAGAGAGCAAAGTGCACATGCTTCCTGCGTTTTTCTCAACCCTCGGGCATGGGGCTGAACGTGCTGTGAAGGACAAGACGTACTGACTGGTTGATTAAGGAGGATCAGTAATAACAACACAAAAGCTTCATTAACATCCAGTAATTATTTGAGTCGAATTCTGATATGTTCCATATTATGTATATGGTCTTCCAGGGAAGGGAGGACAGAAATGACAGAGTTAATTTTGTAGGTTGGGCAGTGTCCGCTTTGAGGCATCCTATAGGCACTTCGGTGTGAGATAGGAAGATTAGGAGAGGAAGCTGTTTGGAGGCAGGGCAGATCAGGAAATTGACCTTCGTTAGAACCAGTCTGTAGATAATGACCCCAGTCATGTAAATGAAGTAACTCCAGGTGGCGCAGAGCAGCTATGCTTTTGACCTGAAAGCCCTGATATCCAGGGTGGTTCCAGGCAGGGGAGGTGGCTGCCATGGTCACCAGGTAGGATTAATGCTCGGCTGACTCTGCCTTAGTCGCCTGCTGCCCAGGAGCAAGGGCAATAACACTGGCAAGAGCTGCCAGGTTGTCAGAGCCCTGCCAAGCTAATGGGGAGTTAGTGCAAGAAAGTTATTGGGAAATGGGAGATGCAATGCACATAGTGTTAGAAACATCTTATGGGCATAATTGGTGTGGTAAAAGGGAAATGTGTTTTGGTGAGATAACCTCAAACACTGTGAATTTGAAACAATAAGATACATTTCAGACTCCCTTTAGTGGCATTTTTGAAGCTTGCTAAAACGCTTGGTTAATACTGACTTGATAATCTGATACACTAAGCGTTCAGTCAAGGATGACAAAGCTTGCAATTGGAGAAGGAACAAGGGGTGTGTGTGTGTGTGTGTGCGTGTGTGTGTGTGTCAGAGAGAGAAATGAATTTTTGCCATGGGCTAGTAAAATGTTTAACAACCAACTCTCTGGGAGGGCAAGTTTTTTGCTTTGTAGCATTCGCTGATTTTCTTTAGCCAGTCTATCACTGATGGGCATTTAGGTTGATTTCGGGTCTTTGCTATTGTGGATAGTGCTGTAATGAACATACACGTGCATGTGTCTTTATAACAGAACGATTTATAGTCCTTTGGGTATAAACCCAGTAATGGGATTGCTGGATCGAATGGTATTTTTGCCTCTAGGTCTTTGAAGAATTGCCACACTGTCTTCCACAGTAGTTGACTTAATTTACACCCCCACCAACAGTGTAAAAGCATTCCTTTTTCTCCACAATCTGTTGTTTTTTGACTTTTTAGTAATAGCCATTCTGACTGGCATGAGATCTCATTGTGGTTTTGATTTGCATTTCTCTAATAATCAGTGATGAGTTTGTTTTCATATTTGTTGGCTACATGTACATCTTCTTTTGAGAAGTGTCTGTTCATGTCATTTACCCACTTTTTAATGGGGTTATGTGTTTCTTTCTTATAAATTTAAGTTCCTTATAGCTGCTGGATATTAGACCTTTGTCAGATGCACACAGACTAAAAATTTTCTTCCATTTTGTACGTTGTCTGTTTACTCTGTTGATAGTTTCTTTTGCTGTGCAGAAGCTCTTTAGTTTAATTGGATCCCATTTGTCAATTTTTGCTTTTCTCACGATAGCTTTTGGCATCTTTGTCATGAAATCTTTCCCTGTGCCTATATCCTGAATGGTATTGCCTAGGTTTTTTTCTAGGGTTTTTATAGTTTTGGGTTTTACATTTAAGTCTTCAATCCATCTTGAGTTGATTTTTATATATGTCGTAAGGAAGGAGTCCAGTTTCATTTTTTTTTTTTTTTTTTGCATATGACTAGCCAGTTCTCCAAGTACAATTTATTGAATAGGGAATCCTTTCCTCATTGCTTGTTTCTGTCAGGTTTGTCAAAGATCAGGTGGTTGTAGGTGTGCAGTCTTATTTCTGGGTTCTTTATTCTGTTCCATTGGCCTATGTGTCTGTTCTTGTACCACTACCATGCTGTTTTGGTTACTGTGGCCCTGTAATGTAGTTTGAAGTTGGTTAGCACGATGCCTCCAGCTTTGTTCTTTTTGCATAGGATTGTCTTGTCTATTCAGGTTCTTTTTGGTTCTATATGAATTTTAAAATAGTTTTTTTCTAATTCTGTGAAGGATATCAATGATAGTTTAATGGGAATAGCATTTAACGTATAAATTGATTTGGGCAGTATGGTCATTTTCATGATATTGATTCTTCCTATCCATGAGCATGGAATGTTTTTCCATTAGTTTATGTCCTCTGATTTCCTTGAGCAGTGGTTTGTAGTTCTCCTTGAAGAGGTCCTTTACTTCCTGGTTAGCTGCATTTCTAAGTATTTTATTCTTTTTGTGGCGATTGTGAATGAGAGTTCATTCATGATTTGGCTCTCGGCTCACCTGCTATTGGTGTACAGGAATGCTAGCAATTTTTGCACATTGATATTGTATCCTGTAACTTTGCTGAAGTTGCTCATCAGCTTAAGAAGGTTTTGGGCTGTGACAATGGGGTTTTCTAGACATAGGGTCATCCTATCTACAAAAGTAGTTTGACTTCCTCTATTCCTATTTGAATACACTTTATTTCTTTCTCTTGACTGATTGCCCTGGCAAGAACTTCCAATACTATGTTGAATAGGAGTGGTGAAAGAGGGCATCATTGTCTTGTGCCAGTTTTCAAGGAGAATGCTTCCAGCTCTTGCCCATTCAGTATGATATTGGCTGTGGGTGTGTCATATATGGCTCTTATTATTTTGAGGTATGTTCCTTCAATACCTAGTTTATTGAGAGTTTTTTTTAACATGAAGGAATGTTGAATTTTATTGAAGACTTTTTCTGCCTCTATTAAGATAATCATGTGGTTTTTGTCTTTAGTTCTGTTTATGTGATGAATCACATTTATTGATTTGTATATGTTGAACCAACCTTGCACCTGGTTACTTAATGATGAAGCTTACTTAATAGCAGTGGATAAGCTTTTTGATGTGCTGCTGGATTTAGTTTCTAGTATTTTGTTGAGGATTTTTGCATCAATGTTTAAGTTTTCTTTGTTGTATCTTTGCCAGGTTCTGGTATCAGGATGATGTTGGCCTCATAGAATGAGTTAGGGAGAAATCCCTGCTTTCCAATTTTTTGGAATAGTTTTAGTAGAAATGTACCAGCTCTTCTTTATACTTCTGGTAGAATTCAGCTGTGAATCCATCTATTTCTGGGATTTTTTTTGGTTGGTAGGCTGTTTATTACTGCCTCAATTTCAGAACTCATTACTGGTCTCTTCAGTTTCTATTCAGTTTCTTCCTGGTTCAGTCTTGGGAGGGTGCATATGTCCAGGAATTTTTCCACTTCTTCTAGATTTTTTAGTTTGTATGCATAGAGGTATTTATAATATTCTCTGATGATTGTTTGTATTTGTATGTGTTTAGTGGTAGTATCCTCTTTTCTTTTCTGATTGTGTTTATTTGATTCTTCTTTCTGCTTTATTAGTTTAGCTAGCAGTCTATCTATTTAATTAATGTTTTCAAAAAAACAGCTCCTGGATTTGTTAATTTTTGAAGGGATTTTTTGTGTCTCTATCTCTTTCAGTTCAGCTCTGATCTTGGTTATGTCCTGTCCTCTGCTAGCTTTGGGGTTTCTTTGTTCTTGTTTCTCTCATTCTTTTAATTGTGATATTAGATTGTTAATTTGAGATCTTTGTAGCTTTTTGATGTAGGCATTTAGCGCTATAAATTCCCCTCTTAACCCTGCTTTAGCTGCATCCCAGAGATTCTGGTACATTGTATCTTTGTTCTCGTTAGTTTCAAAGAAATTCTTGATCTCTGCTTTAATTTCATTATTTACCAAAAAGTCATTCAGAAGCAGATTGTTCAACTTCCATATGGTTCTACGGTTTTGAGTGAATTTATTAATCTTGAGTTCTAACTTGATTGCACTGTGGTCTGAAAAACTGTTTGTTATGATTTTAGTTCTTTTGCATTTGCTGAGGGGTGTTTTAATTCCAATTATGTGATGAATTTTAGAGCAAGTGCTGTGTGGTGATGAGAAGAATATATATTCTGTTGTTTTTCAGTGGAGAGTTCTGTAGATATCCATGACATCCACTTTATCCAGAGCTGAGTTCAATTCCTGAATACCTTTCTTAATTTTCTGTCTCAATGATCTGTCTAGTATTGTCAGTGGGGAATTAAAGTCTCCTACTACTATTGTGTGGGAGTTTAAGTCTCTTGCGGGGTCTCTAAGAACTTGCTTTATAAATTTGAATGTTCTTGTATTGGGTACACATATATTTACTATAGTTAGCTCTTCTTGTTGAATTGAACCTTTTACCATTATGTAATACCTTTCTTTGTCTTTTTTGATCTTTGTTGGTTTAAAGTCTGTTTTGTCAGAAACTAGAATTCCAACCCCTGTTTTTTCTGTTTTCCATTTGTATCGTAAATTTTCCTCCATCCTTTTATTTTGAGCCTATGTGTATCTTCACCTGTGAGATGGGTCTGTTGAAGACACCATACCAATAGTACTTTATGCAGCTTGTCACTCTGTGTCTTTTAATTGGGGTATTTAGCCCATTTACATTTAAGGTTAGTGTTGTTATGTGTGTATTTGATCCTGTTTCATGATGTTAGCTGGTTACTTTGGAGACTTGTTTATGTGGTTGTTTCACAGTGTCACTGGTCTGTGTACTTCAGTGTGTTTTTGTAGTGGCTGCCAATGGTTTTTCCTTTCCATATTTAGTGTTAGGTCTGGTGGTAACAAATTTCCTCAGCATTTGCTTGTCTGAAAAAGATCTTATTTCTCCTTTGCCTATGAAGCTTAATTTAGGTGAATATTAAATCCTCAGTTGGAATTTCTTTCCTTTAAGAATTTTGAATATTGGCCCCCCAATCTCTCCTGGCTTGTAGGGTTTCCTCTGAGAGGTTCACCATTAGTCTGATGGGTTTCCCTTTTTGGTTACCTGGACTTTCTGTCTGGTTCCCCTTAACTTTTATTTTATTTCGACCTTGGAGAATGTAATGATTATGTGTCTTGGGGATAATCTTCTCTTGGAATAACTTATGGGGTTCTCTGCATTTCCTGAATTTGAATGTTGGCCTGTCTAGCTATGTTGGGGAAGTTCTCCTGGATGATATCCTAAAATATGGTTTCCAAATGGATTCCATTCTCCCTGTCTCTTTCACGATCTGTTATAGATTTGGTCTCTTCACATAATCCTATATTTCTCAGAGGTTTTGTTCATTCCTTTTTTTTCCTTTTTTCACTATTCTTCTCTGCCTGTCTTATTTCAGAAAGCAAGTCGTTAAGCTCTGAGATTCTTTCCTCCACTTGGTCTATTCTGCTATTAATACTTGTGATAGCATTGTGAAGTTCTTGTAGTGTGTTTTTTAGCCCTATCAGGTCAGTTATGTTCCACTCTATACTGGCTATTTCGGCTGTCAGCTCCTGCATTGTTTTATCATAATTCTTAGCTTCCTTGCACTGGGTTACAATGTGCTCCTTTAGCTCGGTGAAGTTCATTTCAATCCACATTCTGAAGCCTACTTCTGTCATTTCAGCCTTCGCAGCCTCAGCTCAGGTCTGTTCACTTGCTGGAAAGGTGTTGCTGTCATTTGGAGGAAAGTGGGCACTCTGACTTTTTGAGTTTTCAACATTTTTGCACTGATACTTTCTCATCTTTATTGGTTTATCTACCTGTGATGTTTGAGGTTGCTGAATTTTGGATGGAATTTTAGTGGGTTTTGTTGTTGTTGTTGCTGTTTTTGTTTGTTTGTTTTTCTTTTAACAGTCTGGTCACTACTCTGCAGGGCTGCTATGGTCCCTAGTCACCTCAGTTTTTCCAGTACCTGGAGGTATCTCCAGTGAAGGCTCCCAAACAGCAAAGATGGCAGCCACCAAGAGTACTGATTTTTGGTTGGTTTACAAAGAAAAAAAATTAGTAGCTATCATAAATTTAATATAATTAAAAGAAAACATAATAATGTTAACTCTAATGATTAATCTCAATATGTAATAGGGGGAGGGAAGGTATTATTTATAATCCCTCCTCAAGGCTCAAATGCCCGGCTAGACAGTGGATATTTTGAGACCTAGGGCTCAGTTCTTTTATATTCTTTTCTTTATTTCTATAAAATTATTTTTTTGATTCACTACTAAAAGTTGGTAGAAATGCAGCAAAGGTCTGATGTTTCTGTCACA
Organism: Gorilla gorilla gorilla; assembly: GCF_029281585.2. Classification (NCBI taxonomy): domain Eukaryota; kingdom Metazoa; phylum Chordata; class Mammalia; order Primates; family Hominidae; genus Gorilla; species Gorilla gorilla. Next base: position 59,713,189 of record NC_073230.2, read on the forward strand.
GTCTGGGGTACTTATTTCAACCATAGAGTCAGAAGCTATATAGAGACTTCTTAGTGAAAATTTGTTGCAGCACCTTTTCAGAAAAGTTGAGACATCCGATTTAAAAGTGGGGTGCTTAGATGTTTCCTTTGGGAGTAGTTGTGGGTGGATTTCTTACCCATTTCCAGAGAAGCATTTCTTTACTTCCATTCCAGCTCTTGGGTGAAGGTCTGTATTTTGTTTTATTTTAATGCCTAATAATCTGCTGTTGACTTTTTTGCTCCAACAAAAGAAGAAAATCATTAAGCACCAGGAAATTGCCATACAGTTGGCAGTAAAACTATTTGCAATAATCTTCTTAAGAACCTCATGATCTTTCAATATTAAAAAATGTGATATTTTGATGCAGGCTCTTTGGGCTCTCCATTAGAATGGATTTATTATTGAGAAGTATTGCTTACATCAGTCACTTCAAATTATGGGACTAGCCTTACTAGCTTTTTCAGAGCCATTATTTCAAAAACTAGTCTGAGCCCCAGCCTCCACAGCCATCACTTGATAGTGTGCAAAAGTGGAGCCCGTACTGTTGCCCATCTCTCTCCAGTAGGCAAGGGGAATGCCTGGGCAGGACTGGTATGGGCAGAGACTCCAGCATCTCAGTCATAAGCCCAGCATACACCGTAGGGCAGCTCGATTATGTGAGTTTCTGTCCTGGCTCTACCTCTTATTCACTGTGTTATTTTAAATCAATTATTTTATCCTTCTTTGCCTCAGCTTCCTCATCTATAAAATGGGGATAAAAATAGTATCTACCTTACACGTAAAGTACTTAGAACATTACCTGGCCATTACTGCATACTCAAAAAAAGTTAACTTTTACTATTATGATCATTTTTTTTTTTTTGAGGTGGAATCTTGCTCTGTTTCCCTGGCTGGAGTGCAGTGGCATGATCTTGGCTCACTGCAACCTCTGCCTCCTGAGTTCAAGCAATTCTCCTGCCTCAGCCTCCTGAGTAGCTGGGATTACAGGCGCATGCCTTTACACCCGGCTAATTTTTGTATTTTTAGTAGAGACAGGGTTTCACCATATTGGCCAGGCTCATCTCAAACTCCTGACCTCGTGATCCGCCTGCCTCAGCCTTCCAAAGTGCTGGGATTAAGGCATCAGTAACTGCGTGCGGTCTGATCATGGTTTTTGATAATTAAAGTAGCTGCCATTACAGCTGGCCTTTGATCAGGACCTGTCACAATGTCCTTATAATCAAATCTGTTTCTGTGCTCACAAACTTATCTTTAATTAAATGAAAATATGCCTTTCCCTGTAGCATAGGTCTTACTGTATCATAGGTCCTCCCAAAATATGAGTTCCACTACAGCCTAATTTCCCTTCTAACATGGATTCCCGGGGCAGCCATTCTTGTGAACCACTAGTTTTTCCTTAGCATGAGGTTTCTTTTGAATGAGATTTCAAAGACTTACAGGTGATACTGTGGTTTCCAAGTTTTCCTCACATATTCCAAAATTCTGATTTGTTACGAACACCTGTTGTTTTATCTGGCTGCATTACTTCTGGCATGCCTATGTGACAGGAGTTTATTTCTTCAGATTGCGTATCATTTCGTTAACCAATATGCACGAAGTTCCTTTGTTAAAATAATATTTTCCATGTTGCTTGTGGAGAACTGGTGAATATATTACAGTGGATGCTTGTCTAGCCAATTTGACAAACTTAGCAGTAGTTGTTTATTTAATTAAAAAAAGCTTATTAAAGTATGGAATGAAAAAAGTTATTAGCATAACTTAGACACTTTATCCTAACTTGAAAATATGAGTGGGCATGTAAGTGAATATTTGGTGAAGGGACAAGACTTTGTAAAAATTACTATTACAAGATTTATTCTTGCTGTCAGCATACTCATTGTCCCCAATTTTTTTTTTGAGATGGAGTCTCACTCTGTCACCCAGGCTGGAATGCAGTGGCGTGATCTCGGCTCACTGAAACCTCTGCCTCCCAGGTTCAAGTGATTCTCCTGCCTCAGCCTCCCCAGTAGCTGGGACTACGGGTGCACACCACCATGCCCAGCTAATTTTTGCATTATTAGTATAGACAAGGTTTCATTATATTGGCCAGGCTGGTCTCAAACTCCTGACTTGGTGATCCACCCGCCTTGGCCTCCCAAAGTGCTGGAATTACAGGCATAAGCCACCATGCCTGGCTTGTCACCACTCTTTAACGTGGATTCTGAATGTGAATATTCTTGGAAACAACTGGCATGAACAGTACCACTAAATTTATATGATTCTCTACCCCCTAGGTCTTTCAGACTTACTAATTTGCTACAAATATTTTCAGCAATTAACATTTATTTGTTTTTATTGATTGAAAGCATTCAATTTGATTTTCGTTGGAACCACTCTTTGTGTCTTTATTCATACATTAACATGATATTTAGTAAAATTAAACTGTTGTAATAATGAGCCAAACTTCCATAAATAAATTTGGGAACAAAGGTGATTGACACAACTCCAATAAGGGAGGCAGAAGAGTGTGGGCATTCTGGAAAGCCCGAGAAGCCAGCGGGATACTGATACCAGCCACCGTGCTTCCTGCAGGGAACAGTGATCCTCAGTGCCATTGAGATCACTGATCTTTAGCAGGATTTGAACTGCATTTATTACACACCTGGAGAATGATTTCCATTCAGTTGCTCTGTAGTGCAAGTGGAACTTTGAATGATTGCTCTGTAGTTTTGTTCTCTTCCTCATACAAGTACCATAATTTACTAATTCACAGTAGAAAGACTTATTTCCTACCTATCCAAAACAAAAAGTATGATTGATTTAACACTTTTAAAAATTACTATTATTATTTTTTAATGGCAAAGTTGTTTCTTAAAAGGTTATACACTGGAGTTTATAGGCAAATGGTTTGCTAGCCCCACCCAATTTTGTGTTATTTACATTTGTACTTCCTAGTTACACCATTCTTTTTCATTCTGCGTGCGTGGTGTGTTTCTCCGTGAATGTTTCACTTGTCGTGGCTTCACAGTCTCCACCGACATTGGAATCCTGCTTACAATTTGTTTTTACAAAATTACTTAGAATTAAACATTTTAATTACAGTTTTCATTGTTAATTTTATACTTCGATGAACTACTTTTTCGCTACGAATCAGTTTTTGTGAATTAAATATCTAACACAACACAATAGAAATACTAACACAAATTTGACAATAATAAACTTGAAGTAACATGAAATTATCTTAGCCAAAATGTTAAGTAATTTAAGTACATGTGATCAGACATAGATCAACTGACAGATTTAGCATCCAAAACCTATGCACAGATTTTTAGTCCCTCATGGTTGTGAATATGAATGTAGAGCTTTTACTGAAAATCATTAAGTTTCACTTTATGTATGAGGGATGTGCGTGTGCATCTGCATGTGTGTACTGGGTAGATGTTGCATTTGTTATTCTTTCAAGTGAAAGCACCCCTGTGAATCCCTGGCAGACTGTGACACCAGGTCTGTGGGTCACACTTCTGAGGGACAATGCTGGACCCTGGTGCTGGTTCTGGTCACCCCCAGTCTACCTTCCTCCACGGTGAGCCTTCCCATGGGACCCTTTCTTTCAGTGGCCCTTGGCACATCCAGTCCAACCCACTGGAAAGGACGTGCTTTGCAAGGGAAGGACCCATTCCTCCCTGGAGCTTCCAGGTCTCTCTGCACACTTACCCATCTGCTCCTTGGTGTTCAGCTTTGTCAGGGAACACTGAGAAAGGCCACCCAGGGACAGTCACCACTTCTCCTTGTGTTTACAAAGCCAGGGAGGCATAGTCAAGTGAGTCTTGCTTTAATAAAGAAAACCCGCATCTCTTATTTTGCTTGCTTCTCCTTTAGACTTAAGTGTGGTCTCAATTGTCACTCCCTTATAGTTATGCAAAGATGCTGTTTTCATACACGCATATACAAAGCCTTGGTAATTTAGGACTCATGATGAGTGTGCAGGCTGCAGGCTCTACTTGAGTTTTAGAGATGTACTATTCATCTGCTTTGACAGAGTCAAAGGAGGAGCAGATCACAGACATGAAGCCCATCTCATCACCGAGTAAAGATGAAGACCATGCCAGGTTGGTCATGGCCATGAATGTTTGCCAGCAATACCACCATGAACAAGGGCTGGAGAATACACCTGCAATTCAAACCATTCTTGATTTAGCTCATATGAAACATATGTGAAAATGGTTAAAAATGCCATTTCTTTTTTTTTTTTTTTTTTTTGAGACAGGATCTTACTCTGGGCTAGGCTGGAGTGCAGTAGTGCCATGATAGTTCACTGTAAACTCGAACTTCTGGGCTTAAGTAATCCTCCTGCTTCAGCCTCCTGAGTAGCTAGAACTATATGAACGTGCCAACATGCCCAGCTAATTTAAAATTTTTTTGTGGAGACAGGGTCTAGCTATATTGCCACACTAGTCTAGAACTCCTGGCCTCAAGTGATTCTCTGGCCTCAGCCTTCCAAAGTGCTGAAATTATAGGCATGAACCACTGCCCCTGGCCAAAAATGTAATTTCCAAAGGGCATTTGTAAAACATTGGTAATATTACCATGATGTAACCAAAATGTAATTATCCAAATTAAATGAGAAACAGTAAGATATTACTTCTTTTTCAGCTTTTGCATATCCAAATATACTTTATGGTGGCTCATACATACATGTATTTATATCTAGACATTAAGAACTAGAGTTTAATTATTATAATACTTCTTCTTTGACACCAACAATGTGAAGTGGTCAGGGGGTCATTGCATTTTCTTTGTAAAATGAAAATGCTTAGAAAAGATATTATGGAATTGTTCACAGGATACTTCCTTCGGAAAGCAATAAAAATAACATCAAATCTCCCAGGTTTGCCTAGGCATTTTATTAACTGGAAATAGCACATTACTTGTGCCCTGTGAATCTCAACTTTAATCTTTCGATCCTTTGAGCCAGGCCCAACCCCTGATGCTTTTTAAAATATCCCACTTCCCCACTGCCTTGCCTGGACAAGGAGAAACATTTCTCCTCATTCTTACGGCAAGCCCCGGGCAGACTGAACTCTTTTCTCTAGTCTCTTTTCTCCCAGTCCCTGTGGATCTGCTGCAGCTGGTTTGAGCCAGACTCCTCCTCCATCATAGCAGGGTGCCTGGTCTGGAGTAGAGTCTAGCTGGGGATCCAGCATTTGCACTGGGAGACAGAGGAGCCCAGGAAGCAAGGGCATCTTGAGAAGCAAAGAGCAGGATGGGAGTGGCAGGATCTGCAGCTGAGGGTAGAAGCAGCCACTAGCAGGGACTGTTCTGACATCAGACTATCTGGACCCCTTAGCTGCTCTCTAGAGAGAGGCACATGCCGGGAGTCACTTTTATTTTATACATTTATACTTCTGTATTTCTTCTTCCTCCTCCTCCATGTCCTTCACTTTCTCTTTCTCCTCGCCTCTGGACAGATTGCTGCTCATTACTTTACAAGGAGATATTTTGTTGCAGTGGCCTCATGTGCCTTCATACCCAGTTGATTTCATGGTTTACTGTTGGCAAGGCAGTTGGATAGAAGGTATTTTTAACTTTTCCCTAGAATACACAGTTTGTATGTGTTTTTATTTTTAAGATTGATGAACTAGATGCAAATTTAATGTATGCTAAGTATATTTGTAGCCTCTAGTTTTCCTACATTGCCTAACAAGTCTTTAGTAATATGCTAAAATGTGAAATTGATCCACATAGGAGAGTAAAGATTTCAGAATTAGAGGACGAGGCCTTTAACCAGTCAAAAAATAAAAATTTATAGTTTCAGCTACCACTGTTGTCTGATCCGTGAACATTCAATCAAATATAATTTCATTATAATCATTTTTAGGCTTTAATAAATACTTAATATCTAAAGTCTAGGCTTAATAAACTGCTGGAGTTTAAAAAATATTACATATAATAAATATTATATGTATAATGTTTCATATAATACATATAATTATATATTATACAAGTAGTATGTATTATACCTACAGAATATATGTTATATGTTAAAAAGATTATACATACACGCACAAACACACACATATATGATTTACCTGTTTGTTTTCTTCCAGCAGTACTTTTGATTTCTCCTGCAATGCTCCCTGATCACTTGTAGGTAAATACATTCTTTAAATTCATTAAAGCAATTATGGGTTGAGTTTAGGAATGCAGCAGCAACCCTGACCTCAAATGATGACAATTGTAGAAACTAGAGGGTGAAATCTCCTAAGTCATCTACTGGTAGAGACACGTTATTGACTACTGGGTATCCTTATCGTCTCAACAGGAAAGTAAAACAATGTGATCTCCATGAATACTGGTCTGTTGTCAAAAAATAGTACCTTGGGATGGAGAATCCTAAGAACAGTTCTCACTTAATGAGAGGTTGTCAAATAAACTCATTCTTGCTCAAAACTATGTATTTTTGTACTTTGTCCTTCTAGTTTCCATGGATGCTGATGAATTCTATTGAAAGATTCAGGCCTTCTAATGATTCCATTGGATAATTATTTAAGTGAATACGTTTTTTTTTATTATACTTTAAGTTCTGGGTTACATGTGCAGAACATGCAGGTTTGTTACATAGGTATATACGTGCCATGGTGGTTTGCAGCACCCATCAACCCGTCACCTACATTAGGTATTTCTCCTAATGTTATCCCTCCCCTAGCCCCCCACCCACTGCAGGCCCTGGTGCATGATGTTCCCCTCCCTGTGTCCATGTGTTCTCATTGTTCAACTCCCTTAAGTGAATATGTTTTGAAAAAAAAATTCATGTGGGGTATATATGTACACACAATGGAAAAAGTCATGGAGAGTAGAAAAACTTTGGAAACATATTTGCTCAAAACGATTGATCTCTGGATGTGGCCTTCTTCAATTCACTGTAAGTTATAGAGAGCAAATAAAATGTACAGAACTCTACAAAGTCGTACTCAGAAGGCTGCCCACAGTGTCTGCAGGCAGCTCCCATCAATCAGCTTTAGCCTTGAATCAATCTAGTGGCAAGAGCAGTGAACAAAGGCCAAACTGGTCAGGCTGCCTTAAAAGGAGAGAGAAACACATTTTTGAATGTATTTATATCTGAAATTAACTTTACCACATTGTCTACAAGACACTAACCACTGAATCGGCTACCCTGAGTCCTCCAAAGCATTTTGGAATTATTGCCTTGCGTATAGCTGAAATTCACCGACTTTGAGCTTGCTTTTAAAAAATGACCTGTTTTCTTGTGTTGTTTTCTAGTGACTCACTTGGTGGACGCATACACAAGTATTTTGTAGTTTATATCAATTTGTCTTTAATGCCCAATCTCTCTGATACACAATAGCATCTGTGTACCTTTGGAGTTAGAAGGCTCACCTGAAGTTTGTTTACATCCTTAATGCAAGTCTAATGCCTTCACAAGTACTCCAAATATTGCATTTCCAATATCAGAGGGAAGGTGATTCAAAGGACTGTAGCAAACATTCTAAGTAACTACAAATTATTCTACTTTTGTGAATTAACTTCATGGTGCAGTCCTGGGTCTGACGCAATATATCTTGCATAGTAACATTCTTACAGTCAGTGATTCAAATGGCTTTTGAATAAGTAGTATTGCATCTCCCTCAGTGCCTGGGCTTCCAACAGAGACTTTTCAGCAAAGTGTTGGGAATAAATAAAGCGTATTGTTAGGAAGAGACTCTTTTAGGCTATGGTTATGCTAATTTATTTAAATATATACATTAGTACCATGTGGATCTGAAGATTTAAAGGGACTATGAGAGTTCTATATGTAGACTACCCCTTTTATTTAAGATCCAGCTATTGCTGATGCAATTTTTCTCTGTTGAATTGTTCTATTTGTCAGAACTTATTTCTCACTTCATAATGATCATCTTCTCCATTGCATCATTCGTTTTTTAGCCACATTAAGTGTGTGCAAACAAGGCAAGTTGACTATCAGGCTTAGAGTTCAAGTTTGGATGGTACAGGCAGTTTTAGGAAAAACTCATGAGACTGCCACATTCAAGGAGTTTGGGTTTTTGTCAGTTCTGTTTTGTTTTTCATTTGCAACCTAGAAGTTGAATCAAGAATACAAAGGAAGCACAATTAGTGACTTCTTTAGTACCTGCTTTGCTGAGATATGCACATGGTCACTACTCTTTGTAAAAGCAATCTGGGATATAGTGGGGACTGTCAGAGAGGAGCTGAGGAAAGGTGCCGGTGCCAGCAAGGGAGGGATGTGGGGTATATAAGTCTTGCAGGTACCTGCAGAATTGAGTAACCAGTGTGCAGAGCCATCCTGCATCCTTGGCTCTACTGAGGCAAATGCCAAAGCAAGTTTCTAAGGCTATTAAATATCTACCTAAAGTTCATTGGTAACTCTAGGAAGCCAGGTGAGGACCACAGAAAGGTAGGAGAGACATCAAGTCGATACAGTCTGAAGCCACTGGCTATACACCTCTCTGCAGCCTCTCTAGCTCCCAAGTCTGTCCTTCACAGACAGCAAGGACTCCAAAAACCCCCTTTCCCTCAGCTCTGCAAGCCCCTCCTGGGATTCCTCACCAGGGCCATCACAATGACTGTGAAACTGATCTCCCAGCTGCCCCTCTGGGTCCTTAAATTGTCATCCACAGAATGTCAGAATTTTTTTTAATATTCTATTTTAATTATTATTTAATTTTAATAAGTAATTTAACTTAATTTTTAATAACTAAATAATACTTAAATTTTAAAATAACTACATAATTTGATAATTCAGAGGACAAACCACAAACGATAGCAGCTTGCACCTATTTATTCACCACAGAAACACACACACACAGACACACAAACACATGCATATACGAAAAAGCATACAAAGACATAAACTTACGGATACACAAAAAAGCACACACAGATACACAAACACACATACACAGAAACATACATGGAAACACACCCAAACACACACACAAATGACATACAAACACATGCACAAGCACACAGGTGCACACACACACACAGAAACACACACACAAATGCATATACAGACATCCAAACACACTCACATTTTGGCACTGGATAAGGAAGGATTTGCTGAATTAGTACATATATGCATGAGATGTTTGAGGCTTTGTATTCATTCATTCTTTATTTTTGCTTATTTAACAGCCTTAATATATACACTACGTGGTTAACAATTTCAAGAATGCCTTCTTTCTAACATTTATGGGCAGTGATAAGAGTGGAACATGAGGCCTGCATCCCATATCAGGAACATAAACTGCCAGACCTTGTGTAAAATCATTCCCATCCTCTTACACCGGCACACGTGGGATGGCTTTGGAGCCGAGTCTGAGTGTCCTCTGCTCGAGGGAAGGTAGCAGTGAACTCTGGCTCTTTCTCTCTCTGCTTTGCCTCACTTGGTGAGGCGCCTCACCCACTCCTGTCTGCCTGGATACCCTCGTCCAAGCTTTGTCCTGCCCCATCCTAGATAGTTCTCCTGCCTCCTACCCCTGCTCCTGCCCCAGCTTAGGGGAGCAACACCTCGTGGGTCTTCAGCTGTCAGGAGTTTGAATGTGGAAAACACCTTTGAAGGTCCTGAATTGGGCTCAGAGTGTGGGCCTGGTTTGGCAGTGCATTCTGGTGGTGCCAGTTTGCATGTGTGGTTTAGAAGACGAGCATGAGGTCTGAATGGGCACATCCCCTGGTCTGGGGGAATCCTCTATCTGTGGGGAGGGGAGCGGTTTAAATGAAGGCCAGAATCATGCTCTGAAAATCAAGGGATCCCAGGGAATAGGGCTCTGTGTCTTGTTGCCTGGGTCTAATGTGGTTGCTGGCTTAAAGGAAATCAACTAAGGTGTGAAAAGTGGGTATAAACATCAGAGTTACTAAACAGATGGTCCAGTAGGGCACAGTGGCTCACACTTGTAATCCTAGCATTTTGGGAGGCTGAGGTGGGCAGGTGGATCACCTGAGGTCAGGAGTTCGAGACCAGCTTGGCCAACATGCCAAAACCATGTCCCTACTAAAAATACAAAAATTAGCCAGCATGGTGGCACATGCCTGTAATCCCAGCTACTTGGGAGGCTGAGGGAGGAGAATTGCTTGAACCCAGGAGGCAGAGGTTGCAGTGAGCCGAGATTGTGCCACTGCACTCCAGCCTGGGCAACAGAGAGAAACCCCATCTCAAAACAAACAAAACAAAAAACCCAGATGGTCTATTGGGGAAGATGGACTAGTACACAGTCTTTTACAACATGCTGTATAAAGTGCTATCATGCACAGGATGGGCTTCTGAAAGATTGCGCTGGCTTGGCTGACTTCTGAATGATGGGAAAGTTTTCGCCAGGTGAGAAAAGGAGGAATCCATATTGCTAGCATATGCAAAGGTAAGCAGTCATGAGAAGTTCTTTGGTTAGAGTTTATTTGGATGTAAGTTACACAAATACAAATAATAGTCTAGTTTATTTTTGTGATTTAAATTCAAAGCAGTCAGTTTCTGAACATTGGATGAGAGAATCAGTGATACTGGAGCTGATGCTTTAGGCTTTCTTTTGGCCTTTCCTTTTCAGCAGCTGCAATCCTGTCATTAAAACTGCATTCATGAAAGAAATGAGAAGGGTGGACAGGGAGGGAATGAAAATATTGCTCCGTGGGAGGCATCGTTATTTTATTCCAGAAGAGATGGATCAAGCCCTCTAACCTGGTTGGAGAGCTAAGAATACCTGCCATAGCTCTTGTTAGCAGACAGGGGCACGTGCCCTCCATGGGATACAGGGAGTGGGATGCCGTGACTGTTCTCGTTCCCGGGACCTGGGCAGGGCTTTCCTCCCTGGGATGAAAAGATCTCTGCCTTCCATGTTAACAAAGATATTTCTTAATTAGGAAGAAAGAAGTGGGCAAAATACTCTCAAAAAGACAAAGGACCACTTCAAAAAGGAATCCGCATACTGGAGACATCTGGTGATGTGGTGTGTTCAAAATGAAAGATATGGGATGAGATGGGCTAAGAGGTGAGGCTGCACCTGTAAGGAGAGGCCATGCTAATGAGTTTGGAAATTTCCCATTACTCAAAGTGTTCCCATCTATTTTTAAAAACAAAAATGATTTACAGATAGTAATTGGACTTTTAATTCACAATTAAAATATATAATGATTAACTAGTTTGAATTAATAAAAGTTAAAGTTCATGTGTAAATATGTATCAGATAGTAATCACAAAAGCATCTGCAGATATTTGGAAAATGGTTGTGTACATATGGGAGTAACTCAAACTTATTATGTATTCAGTTTACATGCTGCATAAACTTTTTCAGTGCACAATGAGGTGTTTTAATTAAGAAAATGACAAGATCAGGTTTGCCTTTTACTAAGCTTTGTGGCTGGAGGGAGTAGGACTTGCAGTGATTAAACAAGTTAGAAAACTATTGTCTGAATCCAAGTAAGAGATGATAGGAGCCATAATTAAAGTCATATGAAGACTTGTTAAGAAGGAAGAGTCAAGTGAGATTTGGAGCCAATTTCTCCTGGAAGGTCTTGCTTGGGTAAGAGCAGTCATAGTGCCTGATATGTGACACAGAGTAGGCTCTCAATGAAGGAAGCTTTCTGATGACTCAATAATTAAAAGAGCACCAGGAATGGAATGTCACAGTGGACTTGGTGGGGTAGGGGAAGCTTGGAGTCAGTTTTAGACAGGTTGATTTTGAGGTCCAAGTAGAATAACCAAATGAAAGTGCATGAAGCAGTGGACACATTGATCAAGAATTTAGGAGAAATATCTGTATTGAGTAGATTTAGGATATGTCAGCATGACTTTGGAAGTCAATGGTAAGAGACTGAGAAGGAGAACCATGGCAAAAGAAATGCTAGAAAACCCTGTTATCATGAAATCTCAAGAAGCAAGGAGGAAAAGGGTTCCATCAATGCTGCCAACCCAGCAGAGCCAATAAGCAAGTGACAGATTGGAATATTTCCTTTGGACTTTGTAACTTTGAGGTTATTGATGACAGTGGCAAAACCAATTCCAGAGGAGTACATTAGCAGGAAGCCAGACTGGGAAATTCACATTCCTTCCACCATCCACATTAAAGGAACATTTACGTATTAAACAGCAGCACCAGAACTTGGATATAGGTAGGGCTTATATGTGTATGGCTTAGGTAGGAATACAGGGAAACAAACTTCACTGCCAAAGACAAAATGCATCGAAGATATGCAAGGGGCAGTGGGGAGGGAGGAAGTAGAGGTGGAAGGAAGGAAGGAACACTGCACTTAAAGGAAGATCATGTAGATAGACAATCCGTGCTCCTCAAATAGACAGAAGACCCCAGTTCCAGGAAGGAACTTCTTTGATTCTTAACAATATTTGAAAGGACATGTTGGTTGCTGTTGACTTTAGTAGAATTAAGGATACACTCAAGTATTTATAAATTATATGTGGCTATTTTCTTTTTAATGAACCACATGACATCTGTTCAAACAGCACAAATTAACAAACACATTATACATAATGTGTTGCTTCAGTTATTTTTCTTTTACTGTCTTAGGAAAGCTCAACAGAGCAAGAACACAGGCAATATTTTACTGGACAATAGATTGCCCTTTTTCTCAGTTCATTTCTATGGTCTTTGTAAACTTTGTAGTTACTGAAAATTCATTTCATTCTTTAAATATATTATTGTGTCTGTTTTTAATTGAAATTGGCTCATCAGGTACACAGCATGGATGTAAAAGTAATAGGGTCATTTTTCATCCTGGACTTTCTAAACATGTGGTTGGTTTTTGTCCTTAATTGTCCACCAGGGCTTACTGCATTCAGCTTATTATTTGTTTGTATTTCACTTTTTCATACAAAATTGCTATCAGACACACTAGGCAAATAGGAGAATTTTCTTCCTATGTAATTTAAGTCATAGCGTTTTTATGTAAATACCATCAAAGGTTTGATAATGGTTTTTGTATTCTGTAAGAAACATTAAAGTATTTTAGAAGTATTGTGATTTAATGTTTTCTTATTTATTTTATTTAACAAAGAGAAATTTAACACCAGTGAGAAAAACTGTCAGTGAATAATTGCATTAACCCATCAAGATCCTTCACGCACATCATCCTTTGGCTCAGGGTCCAATTTCAATATGCAGCAAGACCCCCAGAAGCGGGGGGTAACAGAAAAGGCTGTCATATTAATTGTCACCATTCCCTCAATATTTATTGGCTGTTTCACTCAATTAGTGTCAAGTATATACTGCCAGGTACCTGTCTTTGTTTCACATTGTCCTTTTGGTTCATCTCCTGTTAGTGAAACTGTCCCCAGGACAGAGCTTCCTCAATCTCCAGAGCTGCCACAGTGCTCTGCCCACTGGGGCCACTGGGCTCAGGGTTTGCAATTCTGGGGTGCAATCTTGGTATTTTTCTGTCACCGGCTTGCTTTCTGCAGAGCATCCATTCCATGCCTTCTCTTCTTTTTATAGATCATAGCCTCTAACTTGACAGAGAACATAGAGGTCTTCTAATTCCCACTATCTGCTGCCACCTGACTCCCCACCTCCCTGGGCTGTTTCTTTCTGCCCCTTCACAGTCAGAAGAGAGCATCCTTCCTGCTGCAGGTGCACGGCACTGCTTGCTTTCTCTCCTTTCTGCTGTGAGAATTATCTCCCTCTTGGTCCTTCTCTCCGTGGTGTCCTCATCTGCTGACTCTGCACCAACTGCTTCCAGGCAGCCGCTGCACGGGTGTAACCTCTAAACAGCGAAAAACCAGGTAGACCCCCTCCATCACAGCAGGCATCCTTAGATTGTGATGCGTGCTCTTAGGATATTCCACCTTCTTTTTCTCTAACTGCCAATCCTGAGCATGGAACGCTGTGGACCTGAGACTCTACTGAGCACAAGACATACTTGAGGGGCTTGTTCACATTTCTGAGTCCATGCTTCACTACTTGGATTCATTTGGTCTGCAGTAGAACCCAGATATCTAAATTTGTAACAAGATGACTCTGAGGCGGGGTGTATGGCAGTTTCTAAGAAATGCCATATGAGTGTATTCGTTTCCTGGCTCAGCTTCAGCTTTCCCAAGCATATTTCAGTCTTTCTCACTGCTCCTGCTGGTGGAGATTGACCAAATCTCTGCAATGCAGGGGGTGGTGTAAGTATGAGTCTTCATCACTGAGGATATGCTATCAACATTTTGGTTCCACGAATGCCATCTATTCACACTTCCTTTTCTCTTAGCTGCTGATATGGGGGCAATTATATCAACTTCTCTTTTGGAATAGTGACATCTTCAAAATTTTGAGGTGCCTAAAAATCATCCCTGTTCCATATGGGACATCTTGTCTTCTTGTATACAGAAGACTATATACATAGTCTATACACAAGAGTACTTCCTATATACAGATGCTTCCCTTTCTGTAGTAGATGAAGTTACATTTGGTTCCCTACAGACAAAGGACAACCTCCTCAGGGAACTACGGCTTAACTCTCCCATGTGAATTATATGACAATTACGTGGATTTTATAGAAAAAATTACAATGCTCTCAGTCTTTGGAAGTTAATTTTGCTATCTATAAAGTCTGGCAAATCCTATTTGCTTATTCAGTGTATTTAACACAAATTAAGTTCTGATGGCTAAAGTATAGTGGAAAAAAGATAATCCTTTGAGGAACTCAGTAGTTCAAGGAGGGAGAAGCAAAACTCAAAAGATCTCAGGGATTTCATAGATTTACCCATGATAATGTGTTATCCCTTGGTAATATTAAAATGAAACCCAGCATTTTAAAATAAAATTTGATGAAAGATTTCTAAGTTAGGTCTATTTTTATGCTTTGAGGCCAACCACTCTGAAAGCAACCAATTGTTTTTTCAATTGAGTTCATTCAAACTAACACACCATAGGCTTACTCAGCTAAAATAAAGAGAAAAGTCTCCCTGAACTTCACATTTCTGCTATGTGTTAAATTAAAGTGTCTTTTGGTAATAGAGAAATCATATTACCTAGAGTGAGGGTGAGAACAGAAAGAAAGGAAGCAAAATTATGACATTGCCAGTGACTGAATCTCTTATTCACAGGAAACCCAGATTGCAAATCAAATGTATGAACTAACTGGGCATGCAGTTGTTCTGTTTACCTCCAAAAAACATGAAGTAGTTCATGTTCCCATCGGGGGAGACCTGGTTTCCAAGTCAGATGGAAACCTAATTTCTATGATTGAGAAGCTGCAGGATTCTGAAAAGCATCACCCCTATACGCATTTATTTTCAAATAAGAAAAACAGGGTTAAAAAGATATACCTTGCAACATTATTGATACTGAATCCAAAATATTTACTCATAACTTCATTGGAAAGTTAAGCTAAAAGTTAAACAAACAAACTTATTATTTCCCCCAAGATTTGATCGTTCTGGAAGTTGGGAGAGAGAAACTTTTGTATGCCGCTGTTTCTGTAGATGAATAGTTTGTCACATCTAGTCTCAGGGACACCGAAGGCTTTGGGCTCATTTTATCTCTTGGGAATGCTTAAGTTTAGATAATTATTTTGGAACATATCTAACACATGTTTAAACCACCCTTCAGTGGAAGACCAAGTTGTGCACCCTTAAAACTATTAAAATAAAGTAATCAGAAACACTTTGGGATTTCAGGAACCAAGGCCTTGAGACTCATGAAGGTAAAAGGTTTATGAGGCAGATTCTGCGTCATTCCCTGGGTGATGTTCAGGAGACACAAACATATATAAAAACCAACTCCTTCCAAAAGAGAGAGGACTCGAAGTCACAAATAAATTGCAACTCTTTCCTGAGGGGAAGCACTATGAGTTTGTCCCAAGAAGGGAGTGGTTTCTAGTGAGGACAGCTGAGCAATGGAGAAAACAAGGCTGTGAAAGACTGTCACCTATAAATTCAAATGTCTCAATTAGGGAAGTCAGTAACTATTTACATATTTGTTTCTCAAAAATAATTCCACGAAAAATAGGTTTAAAAATAGGTTACCAGGGAGGAGCCAAGATGGCTGAATAGGAACAGCTCTGGTCTACAGCTCCCAGCGTGAGCGACGCAGAAGATGGGTGATTTCTGCATTTCCATCTGAGGTACCGGGTTCATCTCACTAGGGAGTGCCAGACAGTGGGCACAGGTCAGTGGGTGCGCGCACCATGCGCGAGCCAAAGCAGGGCGAGGCATTGCCTCACTTGGGAAGCGCGAGGGGTCAGGGAGTTCCCTTTCCGAGTCAAAGAAAGGGGTGACGGATGCACCTGGAAAATCGGGTCACTCCCACCCGAATATTGCGCTTTTCCGACCAGCTTAAAAAACGGCGCACCACGAGATTATATCCCGCACCTGGCTCGGAGGGTCCTACGCCCACGGAGTCTCGCTGATTGCTAGCACAGCAGTCTGAGATCAAACTGCAAGGGGGCAGCGAGGCTGGGGGAGGGGCGCCCGCCATTGCCCAGGCTTGCTTAGGTAAACAAAGCAGCTGGGAAGCTTGAACTGGGTGGAGCCCACCACAGCTCAAGGAGGCCTGCCTGCCTCTGTAGGCTCCACCTCTGGGGGCAGGGCACAGACAAACAAAAAGACAGCAGTAACCTCTGCAGACTTAAATGTCCCTGTCTGACAGCTTTGAAGAGAGCAGTGGTTCTCCCAGCACGCAGCTGGAGATCTGAGAACGGGCAGACCGCCTCCTCAAGTGGGTCCCTGACCCCTGACCCCTGAGCAGCCTAACTGGGAGGCACCCCCCAGCGGGGGCACACTGACATCTCACATGGCAGGGTATTCCAACAGACCAGCAGCTGAGGGTCCTGTCTGTTAGAAGGAAAACTAACAAACAGAAAGGACATCCACACCAAAAATCCATCTGTACATCACCATCATCAAAGACCAAAAGTAGATAAAGCCACAAAGATGGGGAAAAAAACAGAACAGAAAAACTGGAAACTCTAAAAAGCAGAGCGCCTCTCCTCCTCCAAAGGAATGCAGTTCCTCACCAGCAACGGAACAAAGCTGGATGGAGAATGACTTTGAGAAGCTGAGAGAAGTCTTCAGACAATCAAATTACTCTGAGCTATGGGAGGACATTCAAACCAAAGGCAAAGAAGTTGAAAACTTTCAAAAAAATTTAGAAGAATGTATAACTAGAATAACCAATACAGAGAAGTGCTTAAAGGAGCTGGTGGAGCTGAAAACCAAGGCTCGAGAACTACATGAAGAATGCAGAAGCCTCAGGAGCCGATGCGATCAACTAGAAGAAAGGGTATCAGCAATGGAAGATGAAATGAATGAAATGAAGCGAGATGGGAAGTTTAGAGAAAAAAGAATAAAAAGAAATGAGCAAAGCCTCCAACAAACATGGGACTATGTGAAAAGACCAAATCTACGTCTGATTGGTGTACCTGAAAGTGATGGGGAGAATGGAACCAAGTTGGAAAACACTCTGCAGGATATTGTCCAGGAGAACTTCCCCAATCTAGCAAGGCAGGCCAACGTTCACATTCAGGAAATACAGAGAATGCCACAAAGATACTCCTCGAGAAGAGCAACTCGAAGACACATAATTGTCAGATTCACCAAAGTTGAAATGAAGGAAAAAATTTTAAGGGTAGCCAGAGAGAAAGGTCGGGTTACCCTCAAAGGGAAGCCCATCAGACTAACAGCAGATCTCTTGGCAGAAACCCTACAAGCCAGAAGAGAGTGGGGACCAATATTCAACATTCTTAAAGAAAAGAATTTTCAACCCAGAATTTCATATCCAGCCAAACTAAGCTTCATAAGTGAAAGAGAAATAAAATACTTTACAGACAAGCAAATGCTGGGAGATTTTGTCACCACCAGGCCTGCCCTAAAAGAGCTCCTGAAGGAAGCGCTAAACATGGAAAGGAACAACGGGTACCAGCCGCTACAAAATCATGCCAAAATGTAAAGACCATCGAGACTAGGAAGAAACTGCATCAACTAACGAGCAAAATAACCAGCTAACATCATAATGACAGGATCAGATTCACACATAACAATATTAACTTTAAATGTAAATAGACTAAATGCTCCAATTAAAAGACACAGACTGGCAAATTGGATAAAGAGTCAAGACCCATCAGTGTGCTGTATTCAGGAAACCCATCTCACGGGCAGAGACACACATAGGCTCAAAATAAAAGGATGGAGAAAGATCTACCAAGCAAATGGAAAACAAAAAAAGGCAGGGCTTGCAATCCTAGTCTCTGATGAAACAGACTTTAAACCAACAAAGATCAAAAGAGACAAAGAAGGCCATTACATAATGGTAAAGGGATCAATTCAACAAGAAGAGCTAACTATCCTAAATATATATGCACCCAATACAGGAGCACCCAGATTCATAAAGCAAGTCCTGAGTGACCTACAAAGAGACTTAGACTCCCACACATTAATAATGGGAGACTTTAACACCCCACTGTCAACATTAGACAGATCAACGAGACAGAAAGTCAACAAGGATACCCAGGAATTGAACTCAGCTCTGCACCAAGCGGAGCTAATAGACACCTACAGAACTCTCCACCCCAAATCAACAGAATATACATTTTTTTCAGCACCACACCACACCTATTCCAAAATTGACCACATACTTGGAAGTAAAGCTCTCCTCAGCAAATGTAAAAGAACAGAGATTATAACAAACTATCTCTCAGACCACAGTGCAATCAAACTAGAACTCAGGATTAAGAATCTCACTCAAAACCACTCAATTTCATGGAAACTGAACAATCTGCTCCTGAATGACTACTGGGTACATAACAAAATGAAGGCAGAAATAAAGATGTTCTTTGAAACCAACGAGAACAAAGACAGAACATATCAGAATCTCTGGGACGCATTCAAAGCAGTGTGTAGAGGGAAATTTATAGCACTAAATGCCCACAAGAGAAAGCAGGAAAGATCCAAAATTGACACCCTAACATCACAATGAAAAGAACTAGAAAAGCAAGAGCAAACACATTCAAAAGCTAGCAGAAGGCAAGAAATAACTAAAATCAAAGCAGAACTGAAGGAAATAGAGACACAAAAAACCCTTCAAAAAATTAAGGAATCCAGGAGCTGGTTTTTTGAAAGGATCAACAAAATTGATAGACCAGTAGCAAGACTAATAAAGAAAAAAAGAGAGAAGAATCAAATAGACACAATAAAAAACGATAAAGGGGATATCACCACCGATCCCACAGAAATACAATCTACCATCAGAGAATACTACAAACACCTCTACGCAAATAAACTAGAAAATCTAGAAGAAATGGATAAATTCCTTGACACATACACTCTCCCAAGACTAAACCAGGAAGAAGTTGAATCTCTGAATAGACCAATAACAGGATCCGAAATTGTGGCAATAATCAATAGCTTACCAACCAAAAAGAGTCCAGGACCAGATGGATTCACAGCCAAATTCTACCAGAGGTACAAGGAGGAACTGGTACCATTCCTTCTGAAACTATTCCAATCAATAGAAAAAGAGGGAATCCTCCCTAACTCATTTTATGAGGCCAGCATCATTCTGATACCAAAGCCGGGCAGAGACACAACCAAAAAAGAGAATTTTGGACCAATATCCTTGATGAACATTGATGCAAAAATCCTCAGTAAAATGCTGGCAAACCGAATCCAGCAGCACATCAAAAAGCTTATCCACCATGATCAAGTGGGCTTCATCCTTGGGATGCAAGGCTGGTTCAATATATGCAAATCAATAAATGTAATCCAGCATATAAACAGAACCAAAGACAAAAACCACATGATTATCTCAATAGATGCAGAAAAAGTCTTTGACAAAATTCAACAACCCTTCATGCTAAAAACTCTCAATAAATTAGGTATTGATGGGACATATTTCAAAATAATAAGAGCTATCTATGACAAACCCACAGCAAATATCATACTGAATGGGCAAAAACTGGAAGCATTCCCTTTGAAAACTGGCACAAGACAGGGATGCCCTCTCTCACCACTCCTATTCAACATAGTGTTGGAAGTTCTGGCCAGGGCAATTAGGCAGGAGAAGGAAATAAAGGGTATTCAATTAGGAAAAGAGGAAGTCAAATTGTCCCTGTTTGCAGACTACATGATTGTATATCTAGAAAACCCCACTGTCTCAGCCCAAAATCTCCTTAAGCTGATAAGCAACTTCAGCAGAGTCTCAGGATACAAAATCAATGTACAAAATTCACAAGCATTCTTATACACCAACAACAGACAAACACAGAGCCAAATCGTGAGTGAACTCCCATTCACAATTGCTTCAAAGAGAATAAAATACCTAGGAATCCAACTTACAAGGGATGTGAAGGACCTCTTCAAGGAGAACTACAAACCACTGCTCAAGGAAATAAAAGAGGATACAAACAAATGGAAGAACACTCCATGCTCATGGGTAGGAAGAATCAATATTGTGACAATGGTCATACTGCCCAAGGTAATTTACAGATTCAATGCCATCCCCATCAAGCTACCAATGCCTTTCTTCACAGAATTGGGAAAAACTACTTTAAAGTTCATATGGAACCAAAAAATAGCCTGCAACGCCAAGTCAATCCTGAGCCAAAAGAACAAAGCTGGAGGCATCACACTACCTGACTTCAAACTATACTACAAGGCTACAGTAACCAAAACAGCATGGTCCTGGTACCAAAACAGAGATATAGATCAATGGAACAGAACAGAGCCCTCAGAAATAACGCCGCATATCTACAACTATCTGATCTTTGACAAACCTGAGAAAAACAAGCAATGGGGAAAGGATTCCCTATTTAATAAATGGTGCTGGGAAAACTGGCTAGCCATATGTAGAAAGCTGAAACTGGATCCGTTCCTTACACCTTATACAAAAATCAATTCAAGATGGATTAAAGACTTAAACATTAGACCTAAAACCATAAAAACCCTAGAAGAAAACCTAGGCAATACCATTCAGGACACAGGCATGGGCAAGGACTTCATGTCTAAAACACCAAAAGCAATGGCAACAAAAGACAAAATTGACAAATGGGATCTAATTAAACTCAAGAGCTTCTGCACAGCAAAAGAAACTACCATCAGAGTGAACAGGTAACCTACAAAATGGGAGAAAATTTTCGCAACCTACTCATCTGACAAAGGGCTAATATCCAGAATCTACAATGAACTCAAACAAATTTACAAGAAAAAAACAAACAACCCCATCAAAAAGTGGGTGAAGGACATGAACAGACACTTCCCAAAAGAAGACATTTATGCAGCCAAAAAACACATGAAAAAATGCTCATCATCACTGGCCATCAGAGAAATGCAAATCGAAACCACAATGAGATATCATCTCACACCAGTTAGAATGGCAATCATTAAAAAGTCAGGAAACAACAGGTGCTGGAGAGGATGTGGAGAAATAGGAACACTTTTACACTGTTGGTGGGACTGTAGACTAGTTCAACCATTGTGGAAGTCAGTGTGGCGATTCCTCAGGGATCTAGAACTAGAAATACCATTTGACCCAGCCATCCCATTACTGGGTATATACCCAAAGGACTATAAATCATGCTGCTATAAAGACACATGCACAGGTATGTTTATTGCGGCATTATTCACAATAGCAAAGATTTGGAACCAACCCAAATGTCCAACAATGATAGACTGGATTAAGAAAATGTGTCACATATACACCATGGAATACTATGCAGCCATAAAAAATGATGAGTTCATGTCCTTTGTAGGGACATGGATGTAATTGGAAATCATCATCCTCAGTAAACGATCGCAAGAACAAAAAACCAAACACTGCATCTTCTCACTCATAGGTGGGAATTGAACAATGAGATCACATGGACACAGGAATGGGAATATCACACTCTGGGGACTGTTGTGGGGTGGGGGAACGGGGGAGGGATAGCATTGGGAGATATACCTAATGCTAGATGACGAGTTAGTGGGTGCAGCGCACCAGCATGGCACATGTATATGTATGTAACTAACCTGCAGAATGTGCACATGTACCCTAAAACTTAAAGTATAATAAAAAAATAAAATAAAAAAATAAAAAAGTAAAGCCCAGTTCAATTCAAAAAAAAATAATAGGTTACCTACCAGTCCTGAACTAAAGCCAACTGGAAAACAATGGGCAGGCACTTGTTGAGTACCTAGACAAGGGCATTGCAACCCTGGGACTCAATGCATCTGGAGAGAAAGCCAGGAAGGGAGATTCAGGTCCAGATCATTTCCCACAAAATCAGAGCAATGCTGGATTAAGGTGAGTCTGCTCCTTTGAGGTTCAGCAAGTAAGAGCAACAGCGTCTTTGAGAGCTTGGAAATATTGATGCAGAACAGAAGGGGAAAGAAAGGAGTTATTTCCTCTGCACTGGCAGAACTCAACCAGAGAAAGTTTTCAAGAGCAGGAGTTGTCTCTGCTCTGGGCTGGCGGCTAGAAGAGTAGATGTTCATGGAGTGAGGGTTTGGGGAAGGAGGTGTATAAAGGAATTCCAGACAGCAAATACAGCTGCCGAGACAGACACATGAAAGAGACTAGCAGGTCCAGGAAGTGTGGTTACAGTTGTGGAATAGAAACTGTGAGGGAGAAGAAGGGAGGAAGAAAGAAGATGGTATCAGAGATGATCAGAAACAAAGTATGCTTAACAGGAGTCTTGGGATGTGTTCTGTAGGCACAGAGTATGCATCTAGAAGGCACTTGAGAAATGCTCATTACATGAGAAACGTGAACAACTGTACCCATGTCAGAGCAAAACATGGTGACTCCACTGTCCCCAAGTCTGTCCCTGGATGTCTCAGGGAACATCCTGGAAGCCCCATTTCATACTCTGGGATCCAACTGCATTGATTTCTCTCAGTCACTACATTAAAAAAGCAGAAACATTTTGGGATTTCAGGAAACAAGGCCTTGAGACTCATGAAGGAAAAAGGTTTACGAGGCAGATTCTACTCGTAGATGCATGGGTGCCGCAGCTAGCAGTGTGTCCTCCGACCTTAGCTGAAGTCTTTGCTGGAATTTGCAAATACAAGGGGGACATCTCCAGGGGTATCAAATGTTTATGAGCAAGGGAAAGATTAGCCAAGCTTTAGTGGAAAAAGTCAGATCTATATTACAGAGTGGAGAGTCACAAAATGGCCCTTATTATGTCCTTGGTTATCCAGTGTCAAGGGATTCCCTCCATTTTGTGCAGCTCACCTTTGAAAAATGGAAGCAAAAATCAGTGAAAATCAACTTACTGGAATCCAATGAACATAATTAAATTAGCCTTCTGTTCTTCAGAATCCAGCTTAGGGTGGTTGTGTGAAAGGGAAACAAGGGATTTTTAAGAAAAAAGAGTTTGAAAGCCCAGAGATTTATGAATCATTTCCAACCTGTAGGATGATATTTCTAAGGCACAAAATAGTTCACTCTCAGGAATTATTAACAGAGTGCCAAGAGAGAACAAATCATTTATAAGAAAGACCATAATTTTTCCACAACTTTTTTGTACTTCCCCGAAAAAAGCTATTGGTGAAAATTAAAAATTAAGGTATCTAAACATTGCTAAATAAATAATGAAAGCTTCTGTCAGCTTTTCTCTCTGGGTTTTTGTTCTTTTTAAAAAAAGATGAAGCAGAAGAGAAATGTCTTTTATCTAAGAGAAACTTTTGTATTCTCCGGGCGCAATTCCCATGTTTTTTGGCTTTTGGTCATCACCAACAATTACTTTGCTCTCTCTTTTGATATTTTGAGTGATCCTGTTTTTTTGAGAAAAAGTCTTGACTTTTGGAATGTTCTCTCATTTGTTTTTTCTGTGTTTTTGCACTAAGATTTCTTTTATCTTACTTAGACCTATCCAGATCTTGTGAATTCAGGTGAAGTTAAAATACTTACTGAAGAATTAGAAATAACTTGCCATGTCAAGGGTTTCTCTTAAAGTATAGTCTGTACAATTCTTGGAGGATAATTGCTTCAGATTCAAAAAGAAACTTAACGAAAATAAGATAAAATTGTTAAAGTCTTGTAGAAAAGTCTGTGCCATTCCAGTAGGTCTGTCACTAATAAGGATGTGCTGTACCCCCTGTGCACTGCCATGGAAGTCTGAGGTTGTCAGAGAGCTGGAAAGCATTGCCTGATTGGCACTCATTGCTGGGCATGGGTGCTAATTCTGGAAGCATTGCTGTCAGGGTGGGCCTGAGCCCAAAGCAGCTCCTCAGCTTTTCAGAACATCCCAGTACTTCTTGGGCTCATTATGCTCTGATCTGCTCTGCTCTAAAGTTATGCTACACCTTCCCAATACTTTATTCTCTCAAATATTTCTCCACACTTTCCCAACAGTGGCTCTGACATGAGAAACAGTGCCTAGAAATGGCACTTATGTGTGATTGCCACTGAGTGACTATGACAGTGGGTTCCCTTTTGTGTGGTCTACGTTGAGGACTCAGCTGCTTGGGAATAAGGCAGAAAACATGTGGGCATCATATTTTAAGCTCCTGGTACCTTGTCTCCTTGCAGACTCCTCCTTTCTCCTACTTTCTGTGCTTTGAGAACTCCCCACTGCACTCCCCTGAGCAGGGCTCTCCTCCCTCCAGGATGGGCCATGCAGGAATCCACAAACACCAACAGTGTTTGATGTCAGTTAGTTTGTTTTCAGCTGCACATTCTGCCAATTCAAATGGCTTAAGAATTAAAGACACTTACTAACTCACACCAAATAGGCAGTAGGTTGACTATTTTAGTGGCCAGGTAAGGTTATGAGGAATTTCGGCCTCTTCCATGATTCTGCTCCTTTATTTTCTCCTGCCTCTGGTCTCCGTCTTCAGACTCATCCTCTCATGATGCCACATGGTGGAGGACACTCCATGTATCACCCCTTCTCACAACAACAATGGAATACTCTCCTGGCACATTTTGGAGAATGAATAAACCTCTCCAAGAAGCCACCCAGAAGGCTGGAGCTAGGGAGGACTACCTGGCCACTGAGCCCCACATGGAACAAAGGAAGAAACAGGAGGCTGTCTGTGGGATGGGTCACCAGCAGGGACAAAACCACCTCATCCTGTCTCTGAAGAGGGAGCACTATTTGTTTCCAGGGTTTCCTTGTTAATGACCATGCAGAAAATAGTCATGTACGCAAGTGGGAAAACCACAAAATGTCCTGAATTAAAAGAGTTCTTGAGAGTTGTCATCCCTCTTCTATGGTCCCTGACTGTTTTTAAAGATGGCCCCTGGGTGTCCTGATGGGTTTCTTTGTGTTACTGACTGTCTTAGTCCTTTTGGGCTACTGTAACAAAATTATTCCAGACTGGAGAGTTACAAACAATAGCAATTTATTTCTTTCAGTTACAAGGTTGGAAATCCAACCTCAAAGTGCAGGCAGATTTGGTGTATGGTAAGGGCCCATCCCTGATTCCTGGCACAGGCTTCCTGGTTCCCTGTCTTCTCCTGCGTCCTCACATGGCTGAAGGGTGAGAGAGCTCCCTGGGTTTCTTTTATAAGGGCACTGATCCCATTCATGAGGGTTCCACCCTTATGACCTAACTACCTTTGGAAGTTCCACCTCCTAATACCATCACCCTGGGAGTGAGGATTTCAACATCTGAGTTTGAGTGGACACAAACATTCAGTCTACGTCGTTCACTAAACCTTGTGCAAGTAAGGGGCTGACGGGTCCAGCCTGCAGAAGGAGCTGGAGCCAGTATACTCAGGGTTTCACCCTGCTCTCCCTCTGCCAGAGCAGACCCTCTCCCTTTCCTATCACCCCCTATCATTAGCTTCTGGGGTCTTCCTTACTTCCTGTGGACCCATGGGTGTCTTCCTTTTCTTAGTGAGGTCACACGTTATCCCCCATGGCTGTGAACACAGAAGAGCGAAGCTGTTTGATGGGGTGGGCGTGGTTGAGAACAAGACCACGAGACGACATTGTGTGGGTTTGCTCAGACTGCTACTGTGTCCGGAATTGGTGGGTTCTTGGTCTCACTGACTTCAAGAATGAAGCCACGGACCCTCCCGGTGAGTGTTACAGCTCATAACGGCAGTGTGGACCCAAAGAGTGAGCAGCAGCAAGATTTATTGCAAAGAGCGAAAGAACAAACCTTCCACAGTGTGGAAGGGGACCCAAGCGTGTTGCCACTGCTGGCTCCCGCAGCCTGGTTTTATTCTCTTATCTGGCCCCACCCACATCCTACTGATTGGTAGAGCCGAGTGGTCTGTTTTGACAGGGTGCTGATTGGTGTGTTTACAATCCCTGAGCTAGACACAAAGGTTCTCCACCTCCCCACCAGATTAGCTAGATACAGAGTGTCCACACAAAGGTTCTCCAAGGCCCCACCAGAGTAGCTAGATACAGAGTGTCCATTGGTGCATTCACAAACCCTGAGCTAGGCACAGGGTGCTGATTGGTGTGTTTACAAACCTTGAGCTAGATACAGAGTGCTGATTGGTGTATTTACAATCCCTGAGCTAAACATAAAGGTTCTCCAAGGCCCCACTAGGGTAGCTAGATACAAAGTGTCCATTGGTGCATTCACAAACCCTGAGCTAGACACAGGGTGCTGATTGGTGTGTTTACAAACCCTGAGCTAGAGACAGAGTGCTGATTGGTGTATTTACAATCCCTTAGCTAGACATAAAGGTTCTCCAAGTTCCCATCAGACTCAGGAGCCCAGCTGGCTTCACCCAGTGGATCTGGTACTGGGGCTGCAGGTGGAGCTGCCTGCCAGTCCCACGCCATGCGCCCACACTCCTCAGCCCTTGGGTGGTCGATGGGACTGGGCGCCATGGAGCAGGGGGTGGCGCTTGTTGGGGAGGCTTGGGCTGCACAGGAGCCCACCGCCAGGGGTGGGTGGGGGCGGAGGCTCAGGCATGGCCGGCTGCAGGTCCTGAGCCCTGCCCCGTGGGAAGGCAGCTAAGGCCCCACGAGAAATTGAGTGCAGCGCCGGTGAGCTGGCACTGCTGGGGGACCCAGTACACCCTCCACAGCCGCTGGCTTGGGTGCTAAGCCCCTCATTGCCCGGGGCCGGCGGGGCCGGCAGGCTGCTCCGAGTGCAGGGCCCGCCAAGACCACGCCCACCCGGAACTCCAGCTGGCCCGCAAGCGCCGCACGCAGCCACGGTTCCCGCTGGCGCCTCTCCCTCCACAACTCCCTGCAAGCTGAGAGAGCCGGCTCCGGCCTTGGCCAGCCCAGAAAGGGGCTCCAACAGTGCAGCGGCGGGCTGAAGGGCTCCTCAAGTGCAGTCAAAGTGGGAGCCCAGGCAGAGGAGGCGCGGAGAGCGAGCAAGGGCTGTGAGGACTGTCAGCACGCTGTCACCTCTCACTACCACAAAGCAACACAAACTGGGAAGCTCCAAACCACACGAACTCGTTATCTCACTTCTCTGGAGGCTACAAGTCTGAAGTCAAGGCGTCGGCTGGGCTGCGCTCTCCGAAACCTGTAGGTGAGTATCCTTCTCTGCTTCTTCTGGCTTCTGGTGGCAGTGTCCCACATCAGTGCTGGGGCATCGCAGCCGCAGCGCTCCGATCCCAGCCTCCGTGGCATTGTGTCTGTGTGTCTGTGTCTTCACGTGGCTGTTTTCTTCTAAGGACACCAGCCGTATTAGGTTAGCAGCCTACCTAAACCCTGCAGTGTGACCTCGTCTTCACTAATGAAATCTGCAATGACCTTATTTCCAAACACGGTCACATTCAGGCTCCATCATATCACTTTTGTGGGACACAATTCAACCCATAATATAGATGAGAGCAAAACAAAAACTATGCAATAACTTTTCTCTCTCTGCCACACTCCCCTTCCTTAAGACTGCCTTGGGTCAGTCCCTCCCTTAACCCAGAAGTTGAAGGACAAAATGTAGGAGCCAGGCGTCTCCTGACAGTCACCTGCTCCCGTGAGAGGCCGCATTCTGGACTCACAGCTGGGGAGGGGCCTTCCACCTGGGCCCTGGGCCTCCACCCGGGTGGGCTTTCCAGAGCAAAATCTATTCATGGATGGGATTAAACAAAAGATGTAAAATCTCCCATTTCCATAGCCCTTCCTAGGGTGTGTTTTCATCTGAAGCTGGGCGGGGCCTTCTTCCAAGTTCATTCAGGTTGCTAAGGCAATTCAGCTCCTTGCAATTGCAGGACTGGATTGAAATATAAGCATAGATAAACAACAGGAAGCAAAACAGTTTCCTCACGACAGTAACTCTGAGAATCAGTGCCTTGATGTTCTCCAAGATTTCTGAGTTCTGAATTTATATGAATCTAAGGCTCTGCTTGCCTATCTGATAATTCTTAATGAATAATTGTATTTGACTTTCCTTCCTCTACACCCTAGGAAGGGCTATGGAAATAAGGTCATTGCAGATTTCTTTAGTGAAGACGGGGTCACACTGCAGGGTTTAGGTAGGATGCTAACCTAATATGGCCGGTGTCCTTAGAAGAACTTAGAAGTTTGTGGACTTTTTACAACTTGAAAATGCAAGGTTTCAGATGAAAACACTTATGTCCAAATTACATCCTTGAAGTTCAAGATAAAGGTGATTACAATCAATTCATGGAAAAATCTAACGGCGCACCGCCTTTGACAAAAATCACTCCATGCTTCAGGCCTTGTTAGTGCTAATGAATACTCCTAGCCGAAAAAAAAGGCCTGCATTGATGGTGCTCATATTTAAGACTGATTTCTCAAAAAGGGTTTTGCTGCTCTAAAGGGATTTTCAGAAATGTGCCACACACTGTTCTTTGAAATGGGTAATTGGTCATTAGCCGATGATCTCACTCACTGTTATTTCATAGGCCATGAAGGTTTTCAGCATTAGAAAAGTTCGAATTGTCAGGAGCATGCACAAACAGTGGAGGCTGGGTCTGGCACAAAGATACTCATTTGGAAATCTTCTCTGACCCTACACTATATTATCCTGAGCTGACCCTACGCTATACTGAGCTGTTGTTGCAGGAAAAAATCCTTCCCTACAATTGGATTCCTTTAGTTGTCTATATGTCTTGGGTACTTTATTGTTACAGTCATAACCCTGATAACCACACATTGCTCGGGGAGTAAAATGAGGTCATTCAGAAGCTAACCTAACAGCTAACACAAATGTTAAATGACCATAACATGTTACATATATTTTCAAAGTGTCTCTAAAATTAGGAATATAACCTGTATATTTTTCTATTAGCTAACCAAGTTTTCTGATAAGTGAATAAACAAGAAGAAAAGTGGGAAAATAAGAAGCTCTTTTATATTTGTATCTATTCATAAACATTCTGATTGGCAAACATGGAAATAATGAGTTACCATTATATTTCCGTTCACTGTTTTGAAATGATTTCTTCTTAATATTCTATTCAATAATTTTATGATATTTTCATATATTTCCCTCAAGTCTTTATTAAGAGCAGTTAAAAGACCAGTGCAAACAGGAGCAGAGCCTGCCTGCGAATGGCTCTGAGATCACACAGCCTTTGTTGCAGGACTAGAGGATGGCAGTAGAGAGACGCTTGCCAAGGTCGGGAAGAATTCATCAAAAACCCTCAGGAAAGCCTGTAGAAAGCAGGTAGTTAACATCAGGGGAGCAGAAGAGGAGAAATGCAATTTTAAAAAGTTTTTCTCTGTTTCTTAGTACTTAATACTGAAAGGGGAAATGCCAAGAGGTATGAGAGAGTGCACCACAGTCATCTGCTCCCGGCAGAAGAAGTGTTTTAAGGAAATAGAAACCCACCAAGGAGCCATCTCTGGACTGCATTCTCTCCAGGGGAAAGCATACCATCTAATGTGGGTATGGCTCTGAAAAGCTAATTTCTCATCATTTGGATTGCTTTATAAGCCTTTTTTTTTTTTTTTTTTTTGACGGAGTTTCACTCTGGTTGCCCAGGCTGGAGTGCAGGGCATGATCTCAGCTCACTGCAACCTCTGCCTCCCAAGTTCAAGCGATTCTCCCACCTCAGCCTCCCGAGTAGCTAGGATTACAGGCATGCACCACCACGCCTGGCTAATTCTGTATTTTTAGTAGAGACGGGGTTTCTCCATGTTGGTCAGGGTGGTCTCGGACTCCCGACCTCAGGTGATCCGCCCGCCTCGGCCTCCCAAAGTGCTGGGATTACAGGCGTGAGCCGCCGTGCCTGGCCCATGTTGTCTTTTAAGTTACTCAGGGAATAAAATTCTATAGGAACTGGAGGTACTATGGCTGCTCTTTAACCAGTTATTTTGGGGAGATAAATCTAAAAAGATTTAAAATCAAAACAAAACGAAACCATAGTTGACTATCAGCCAGAAGCTGTTCATTAAAGGTATTAATTAGGGCCATTAATTAGATCTTGTGTCAAAGAGCAGATATTAAAATGCAGGCCTGAGTGGGAGATGGAGCATTTCTCTTTGTTTCAAAGGCATTACAGAAAAGTGCCTGGAGCCCGTGTATAATTGCTACATTAATTCAGCTTATCAAAGGCCACTGGAAACATGGCACTTGCTTTACTAACAATTCAAAGGATTCTGGCACTTTACTTGGTATTAATTGGCTTGAACTGACCCAGTGCATCTGGCTATCACAATCTATTGTGCTATTCTTCCAGTGGATCAATCTCACCATATGGACTATTGTGTAAACTACGTGCTGGATTTGGGGAGTCTGTGCTTCTAAATTGATCCAATATTGAGTACAGTTGCTTATCAAAATACCAACAAATCTCACTGTTCTAAAGCTGAGCACCCTCTTTGGTAAGAAGCAAAGTCACTAAAGGGAAAAAAAAAAACAAAACGCAAAACTTCAGACCATCATCATTTCATGTGGTAAGAAAGAATGGCATTAAATTTAAGCCTAGATTGAGAGCCAGAATTTTAAGGCATATGTTTATTTACAAAATCGAGCACTCTGTTGGCATAAACAATAATATGAGTGCAACAATGGTCCCCTTATGGCCTTAAAAATTATATTCTGTGTTATTAACGAAAACAAAAGAGATTGAGAAAGGGAAAGATTGAAAACAGGATAGGAAAATTGGAGTGCACTAAACGTGCCGAGGGGATTTTACACAAACAAGGAATATCAGGAGGGCCTTTCTATATGATGATCTTTACAATAGAAAATGTTTGCTTTATGAGCATGAATGTTACGCTGAGAGCAGATGTTACTGTTTATCTGTGTTCTACTATCACAAGGTTTTAGGATCCTCTGCTGCAAAACAGTGTTCTCTGTAAGTAGGTTTTGTTACCAGTAATGAGTGTTGTAACCTCACCTCTTCACAAAATGCTTAATCAAACAGTCTGCCAGACAAAGACATTCACATGCATTCAGGATGCAAGGATGGGATGCGTTTCTCATTTCAAGTCAAGTGGAGGAAGGAGCATCAAGTGAGGATATAAGACAGGAGAGGACAAGGTGTATATGGTGGGGGTAAGTCTGCCATTTCTTGGAAGCCTAATCCAGGGCCGTGATGCAATCTCATTTCATTTTCACCCCAGCCTGTTGAGGTAAGCACTAATGGTTCCAATGTATAGAAAGGGAAGCAGAAGTGGAAAGAAGGTAAGAACTTGCTCAGTGTCACACAGCTGAGGCCAGTTCCATCTGCTGCCAGAAACAAAAAGCAGACAGATGCAGCCACTTTTCACAAACTCGGAGTGTTCTTTCTAGGCAATGAGTCCTATTATCTAATTACTGACGGAGTGAATTGCTTTGAGTCGTCTATTCTAAAACAAAGTTGTCCTTTTTGGTAGGTATTCTTCAAATTAAAACAGACATGTCATCAAGAGCAGGCCAGCAACTGTCGCTAGCTGACTGGTGATGCTTGATGTCATCAGCGAGGCACCTGCTTACCATTTGGTGTTCTACATGTGTTTCACTGAGAGTTTGGGGGCCTAAGATGGGATTGGGCATACTTGCTTTAAAAGAAGAATCTAAGCCTAAACTTTAAGGTCTTTGTGTTCGGCAAATACATTGACATTGGTACCCTCTAAGGTTTTCATTTGTTACAACAGACCCAGAATGCACCACTATGTGCCCATCTGTGGGAATGTGTATGGATGAGACACATTTTTTTTTTTTTTTGGAGACACAGTCTTGCTCTGTCACCCAGGCTTGAGTGCAGTGGCACGACCTTGGCTCACTGCAACCTCTGCCTCCCAGGTTCAAGCAATTATCCTGCCTCAGCCTCCTGAGTAGCTGGGATTCAGGTGCCCACCACCATGCCCGGCTAATTTTTGTATTTTTAGTAGAGACATGGTTTCACCATGTTGGTCAGGCTGGTCTCGAACTCCTGACCTCGTGATCTGCCCACCTCGGCCTCCCAAAGTGCTGGGATTACAGGCATGAACCACCACGCCCGGCCTGAGGCGTATTTTTTATTATGTCATGTGTGTGCCTGCGTGGCAGGTTGGAGTGTCACAGAAAGCGTGCTGGTGGGGGTGGCACCTAAAGATGGCAGGCAAATGAGTGAAGAAGTTGAATAGAAAAGGAGTAAGTTGAAAACAGGCCTCACAATCACAGGAAATAGACAAGTCAGTGGGAAAATTTTTAATGTTAGCCTATATAAATTACGTAGCTATTTGCATATCTGAATTTTCTCATGAGAAGTCCAGAGCTTATGTTAGAGTCCCAAAGTGCTCCAAGATACTGCAAGAGAAAAAAGAAAGAAGACAAGACAAATTGGCTACTGCACTGGATAGAGAAAATATTAGAGCAGGCAGGGAGGAAATGCAAGGAGGGAGAGCAAGGAGCAAAGGGCCCCAGAAGGAAAGGCTCTAAGAGAAGGGACATTGGTAGCCTTGAGGAGTGGGACCCAGGACCGGGGGCTGTGGGTTGACCAACTTGAGAGGCATGTCCGAGTCCTCAGGGATGATTTTAGTACAGGAGATGAGGGACTGTGGCTGCTATTATTCTAATGACTATACATGTGTTAACACATTTAAGGTTCCAAAGACCTTCTGACATGGGTTTGCTTAGCATCCCATCTTGGAGAGACTGAGCAAAGAAAGGCTGGGTCCCTTACAGGCTCTGACAGCAGCAGGCAGGAGAGCAGGGGTGTGAGCCTGCCTCCAGCCTCAGCCACAAGCCTGATGCTGCCTTACAGGTACTGGATTGAAGTCACAGTTGCCGGTGACTTTTTTGGCCCTTCCTCCTCACAGAGATCTCTGGTTCTGTGAATTCCTGGCTATGCAGACAGGGAGTCTGTCATCTGAATCCTTTCTCAAACCCACTTTCTTCTGATTCCTGCTCCCCTGGCAGCCTACATTTCAGCTGCACTTGGTCTAATTGATTATTGCTTTTTCTATCTTCTCTTTCTTGCCGGCGGCCCCTTGTGGCCCTGAGGGGGTAGTATTTACAGCCACCATTTGCCAGGGGGATGCTCTTTTCCTTCTCTTTGCCAACTAATGATTCCATTCCATTCTCATGGGCAACCTCAGCAGGCTGCACCTAGATGCTTCTTAAGCGGTTTCTGGGTTGCCAAGGCTATATCATTGGGCTGAGGGGCTGGGCCTCTCCTTCTTGGTGACAGAGACGTGAGCTTGTACAACACAAATGACCCTGATACCTGTGCCCACAAAGTTCCATTCCTCTTGCTCTCAGCTCTAGGTATTTATACAGCCAATCTAAAGTCATTGGAATTAGAAGAGACACTAGCGATCTGTTATTTGCAGTTGAGGGAAATGCTTTCTGGAGAGCATGTGTTTTGGCCCAGTGCATAGGTAATCTGTAGCAAAGTTTTGACCAGAATTCAGACTTCCCAAACTCCCAGTTCAGAACATTTGAAACTGCACCAATCTCATCCTCATGGTCAAACTGCTGTGTCTAAAGAACTTCACTTTGGTGCTGCATGTGAGGATGAGCGCCTCAATATCGCGAGGTATCTGTAAAGACTGAATCCAGGCTGGGGACAGCCCCAGGTAGTGCTGATGAGAGATGACACCCAAAATGCAATCTGGGAAGTCAACAAGAGAAGAAAAGTCTCCATGAAACCAACGAGTAGCACTGAGAGCCAAGGTCATAACCTGGGAAGACATTTTCTGCTATGAAAATATGGAGGGGCCAGGCAAAGAAGAAATGGAGAACAGTGAGAGTAGGAAGGTAGAGATAGAAATAAGGAAGACAGTCCAGTGGAATTAAAATATACAAATGCTAGGGTCTCCTGGAGCATCACTTGAGGTGGACCCTGGCAGGAGTGCCTGGGCAGTGGAGCCAGTTGATCGGGACAAGTTGCATGGGTCACTTACATCCAAGACTCTGCACAGTCTTGGCTCAAATGGATTAAGAGTTTCGGTGCAATAATCAAGTGACTCGGGGACAGAGGAACTGCCTTTCTTTAGAGATGCAAGGGTTGCCAAAGTCATGGTGGGGCTGGCATGAATCACGCAGCAGTGAGATACAGAGGGCATCTGACTGGTCACCTACACAAGGAGCTGGGCCAGGAGCATTGATGGAGAATCAGACACAATGGCTTTAGAGCATAATGGGAAAAATATCTAATTGCTCTGTGATAATTTGCAGCCTGCTGTAACCATGCAAATGCCTTAAGAAAAATGAAATCAAGCACATCAAGTACCAATGTCATCTTCTGTGTGGCTTATTCTCTCTGGGACATGATACACCACTTCAAGCAACACATCAACCTCATTTCCTCTATCCCTGCACTTATTTTAGATTTTAGTTCAGGAACATAGGAACATGATTTGGTGGGCGTGACTCTCTCCACTTCCAGGATGTCCTAACAAAATGCAATTTGAAATTGCCACCTCTCACCACCTCTCCTCCCCCTAGTTGTGATTTCAGTGTCCTTTTCTTTTTCCATTTAATGGTGCAGTCACTAATACCTTGCAATCACAAATACTTGCCATGACCTCTCACGGATTATTTTTTCCTTTTTCATTTAATTGACTGTGATGGAAAATCACAGATGCTAAAATCAAGTGTTGGCAAGGGCAAAGTGAAAAAGCTTTTATTTCAGCTCTTGAAGTATACTTTAATTGTGCTGTGTAATACTGTATAATCATCTCCTCGGTGACAGTTAGCTAACAAAGTTTTTTCGTGATCTTTAAATCTGTTTTTCAAGACCCATGAACCACAGCTGGGTAATTGTCCACCCTGCATAATCAGCATGGTAATTGTTGCAGGAAAAAAACACACAATTACAAGACATCAGGGTTACCGGAACGTGGGTTTGCCCAAGGCCAGCAAATGAGCAGAGTCTCCAGATAGATTATTTTGCACAATTTTTTGGTAAAATCTTACCCTCACAATGCAACTCTTTTTAGTATCATAAACCTTTATGGCTTGCTCATAGTTTTGAAAACTGTGTATGTAACAAAAAATTTTACATATGTTGTTTGATTCTCACTGCAAGAGATTGAGGTGGATATAAACCTATTATCACTGACATTTTAGAGATGAGACAACAGATTCAGGAAGATTAAATGTCTGGCTGTTTTGAGGGACAAAACTAGAGGGTGCTAGGGATTGGAATAATACCTATCTTAGTCCATTTGGGCTGCTGTAACAAAAATACCATAGACTGGGTGGTTTACAAAACACGTTTATTTCTCACTGTTATGGAGGCTTAGGAAGTCCAAGATCAAGGTGTTGGCAGATGTGGTGTCTGCTGAAGACCCACTTCCTGGTTCATGGATTGCATCTTCTTACTGCATCCTTGAAACTGTCCCTATAAATTTCATAAAATTTATCAGAGAAAAAAAGTGGATGAGAAACAAAAATAAACCAAGCTTGCAGCACTCAGTATTCATCATTAGGTCAGCTTGCTCTCCAACCTGCTTCCTCATAGATTTTCTCTGCTGTTGTCCCAGAATCACGTGGACCTTATCACAAGATTACAGTTATCCTTAACTTCTCTGTATATAACAACCTGAACGTTGTAAAGTTCAGTTTTCCATGTGAAGCATTCTTTTGGTCCTGTGTACCAGTGAAACTACCGATGTCAAATGGTCTAAAGGACCCCATGAGACACTGACTCACCAAAGAATGCAGTTTACAAATCCCAGTGATTTCATCTCCCTTACCCTGACCAATAAATAACCCTAATGTTCCAGCCCTTTGCTCACCACAATCTCATTAAAAACTTCAGTCCAGAACTCCTCAGGGAAATGGACTGGAGAGTCCCTCCTATTGCCTCACTTGGGATCATTAAACTCTTTCTCTGCTGCAAACCCTTCTGTCTTGGTGTATTGGTCTGTTACTGGGCAGTGGGCATACTAACTTGGTGGTTCCGTAATATTCTCACGTGGCACGAGAGGTGAGGGTCTCTCTGGGGTCTCCTTTATTAGGGTATTAATCCCATTCAGGAGGGCTCTACTCTTATGACCTAATCACTTCCAAAAAGTCCTGCCTCCTAATGCCATCACATTGGAAGATAGGATTGCAACATGAATTTGGGGAAAAAACAGACACTCAGTTCATCACAGTACCCAATTCACCAGATTTCTAATCTATAGAATTTTCCACCAAATTGGGAGAAAAAAAAAAAACATTTCTTCACTCTTCGTCTTCATTGAGAATTTTTTACTTTCCTCTTCCCTCCCTGTAATTTCAGGTGTTTTGGTAAGTGGAAAGACTATGAAAAAAGTCTCAGGTAGGTCCAAGCTGTGAAGTAGCTGGCACATGCTTCCTCTGCACAGTCAGGGAGCTCCATCCATTGTGGACACTTCCATAAGAAGTGGGCTGCAGAAAGTCAACATTCAGGGAGCAAGCCCCAAGGAAATCCTTTTCACTCACCTTGTGTTTTTGATGTAAGATCTACATCCTTGTTCTCAAAGAGATGATTGGGGCTATTTTCATTTTAAGAATCCTGCAATGAAAGAATTAATCTAGATAAGATTAAGAAAAATTGAAGAAAAGTTGGCTAAGACTACACATGGCTTTTTTATTGACTAACCAACTTTATTGTGACTTTTGGTACCTAGTAAAGATTCTTAAAAATAACATGAGTGTTCAAAATTTCTCTCTCCTTATGTTTTTTGAAGACCTCACTGTACTCAGTTTCAGCCAAAACTTACATTCCTAGCCCAAATTAATTTACACAAGTACAGAAACAACTTTTTGGCAAAACCCTCTGTTCTGTTTTCAGCTTTTATTGAATGCCCTTGTAAGAAACATCATTTGAGGAATTGGAAACTTGTAGTAGCTGAAAATATTGTCTGTAGGTTTCAAATCCTTTATATAGAGCTCAAGAGATATAATTTTCATGAGTCTATTCATGGGAAAAATGGTCTCTTAATGTAAACAATTTTTTGGCTTCCGTCTAGCAGAGTAATAATACTCAGAAAGCAAGAGAAAGTAAGGGACAAAGTCATCATGTGCTGCTGATTAAGCGCTGTGCTGGTGTCAAGCATGAGCTGAGCACTGGAGAATTTAGAGCTTCCCACCTGGACTTACTATTGATATTTCCAACTCAATAGACCCAGAAAGCACATATTCTGCATCATGTTATTAATCACCCGCAGCATTCATCAGGGTCACTAGACACCCTAGAACTGAAAAACATCAGAGGACTTCATCTACATGATTGTCTGCACCACAGATAGAGAAGTGCAGAACCCAAACAGTGCAAAAGGAGGCATTCCAGGAAGGTTGTGAGGTGCCTAGGCTTGGAGGAGGATGGGAAGACCCAGTGTCTCTGCAGCCCAGGTGCCAGAGAAGTGGAGGACTCAGTGCTGTGACACAGCTACTCAACATTAGCTGAGACCACAAAGGGAGAGGCGAGTATACAGCAGAAGCTGGAGCCATGGAGGGGACTCCTCCAGGCACAAAGAAGAAGGGAGAGAAACACCCTCAACTTCTTTCTTCTGTCCTCTAATCTCCCACCAGAGGCTGCCATTGGCCGAACCTCCCCCGAAAGCATGAGGGAAAGGAAACTGACACAGAGCCCCAGAAGGAGAAGATGTGGGAGGGACTTGAAAGAAATGGGTGCTACACACACAAGATCCCGTTTAACCCTGGCTGCAGACCTGCAGTCTAAGTGAGTCACCACCATTTTACAGAAGAGGAAACACAGGATCAAGGAGATACAGGGCCAACAAGCAGAAGAGGGAGGACCTCACCCAAATCAGTGGGATTTTCTTACCCCTACACCGTATTGTCTCTCTGTTCTGTTAATGACCTCAGGAAGCTACGTGTGTCCCTGCTTTTTCTATTAAAGTGCCCGGGACTGCCCCCCGAGACTTGCTCTGCTTGGTGGAACTATGCCTTGCATCCTGCCTCGTCCTTGTTCAAGTCCCGTATCTAAACAAAGAAACCAGCATCATTTCTCCTCTCATTTCAAACGTCTTCCTCAACTTCTTTTCTCTCAGACTCTTATCTTGTCTCTTTTCTCCATTTCATCCAAATTCTCTCTCCTTCCCCTGATTTGCTTTCTTAATTATCCAGATACGTGTAAATAAGTTTGCTAACGTGTGTGTTTGGATTCTCATTCAAACTGTATTTTCTTGATGATTTTAACTATTTTTACAGCTATCATCAAAAACACATAGTCAATGAATATTAAACTATATTACTGAAAATAACCTGTCTACTGATTTCTAGATTTGACTTTTGAGTGGTTTTATGTGAATACAGAGCAGGTATCTCAAATTCAGCATGGCTGATACCATGGTTTCTCAACTTGTGTGCTATTGACTTTGTGGATCATATAATTATTTGTTGTTTATTGTAGAATGTAGATTCATAGTAGGTACCAGTAAATTCTAGTGGCACTCCCCCATCATCCCTAGATGTGAAAATCAAAAATATCTCCAGACATTTCTTTATGTTCCCTGAAAGGCAAAACCACTTCTTGTGTAGAACCATTGCCTAATATTGAATTTGTCTTTGCTCTTCATAGCCATAATATTTCCTCCAATTTTTTGATAAATTAGTAAATTTGCTGCTTACAACATTGTTAATGGCAATACCAACTACAGTATCCC
Source organism: Gorilla gorilla gorilla (assembly GCF_029281585.2). Taxonomy (NCBI): domain Eukaryota; kingdom Metazoa; phylum Chordata; class Mammalia; order Primates; family Hominidae; genus Gorilla; species Gorilla gorilla. The sequence goes on from NC_073230.2 coordinate 59,752,033, forward strand.
TAAGATTTGAAATTATGCCATGATTTTATCACTTCCATCTCCTCTATATTTAATTTCCAACAATCTGACAAATTATTTAAATAATATCCTAATAGCTCTCTTGAATGTATTTTTGCACTTTTGAGTGTAGATCCCATCGTCATTTGGACTATTGCAATTGCATGCTCATCTGGACTTTCTACTTGTGATTTCTAACCATGTCCACTTATTTTTTACATTGCCATCAGAGCTTTCTCTCCAGAGCACACATCTGATGACCTGGCTGCAGTGTCATACTTCTGCAATGGTTTCCTGGGTATCAATATCCATAGTAACTCCTCAGCTAGTATTCAGTGTCTTCATCCATCCATTTATTTAAAATATATTTTGTAATCGTCAGGCACTGTTCTAAATTTTGTTTTGATTTACTGATGAACAAAACTGAGTGAAAATTCTTCCCCCATGGTCCTTACACTGAAGTAGGACAGAGAAATAATACAAATACACAAATAATTTATAGAAAATATTAAAGGGTAATATATGCTATGACAAAATTAAGGCTAGGGAGTAGAATGGGGAATGCTGACATGAGCATGTGTTGTGAATTTTAAATGTAAGAATCACAAAATTCATCACTGAGGAAAGGACATTTGAGCAAATGCCAAAAGGAGGTGAAAAAAGCAGATACTCGGGAAGGGAGGAGAGAAAACAGCACATGCCAAGGGCCAAGGGTGGGACTACACCTGCAGGATTAGAGAAAGACCAAAGAGGCCAGCAGAGAATGACTAGGTCTAGTGATGGCAAGACAGAGGGTTGACGGTGAGATGGATGGCTCTTGGGGCATTTTACACAACCTTGAGGGAAAACAGTGAAAGGGAAGGGAAAACAGTGCAATTATCTGGAAGTGATGTGAGATGGCTTGGAAGAGACACTTGGTAGCTAGACATGGAGTCACATCTTGTATATCTTTTGAATAATTATTTGTTGATGGGTTAGATGGGATATGAGTGAAGTCAATGTGATCCCAAAATTCTTGGCTTGATCTTAGGATGAAAATGTTGTTCACCAAAATAAGAAAAACTGAGGAGTAGAGTAGATTTTGGAGGAAGATTTTCAGAGTTTACTGGCATATTATCAGATTTGAGGCATGTGTTAGATATCTCATAGGAGATATTGCATACCATGAATCTGAAGTTGAAGGGAATTGTTTGGGCTGGAATATATCACCATACATCTATGTCATTGGTATACAGATGGTATATGAAGCCATGAGACTAAAGATAAGCAATGTGATGAGTGTTGATAGAGAAATCTAGCAGAGAAGGATCAATGCTAGAGTTCTAGGATAGTTCAATGTTAAGAAGTTGAAGGGAAGAAAACCACAAGCTATTGAATGTTAGGTAAAATACTTAACTATTCTGATATTGATGACTTTGTATAGGATATGTCTGTCTGCTTCATAGTATTGGCATGTAGTTAGGATTAATGTGATTATGCCTATAGTGTGTTCAGCATGGAGCCTGGAACAGAATAAGAACACAATATGGAGAGACAATGAGGATGATGACCATGATGGTGATGATGATAATGATAGAAATAAAGGAGGAGGATCGATAAAGCAATAATAATAATAATAAGAAGAAGAAGAAGTATAAAATCAACAGGAAAAGTGAGAAAGGGGTGTTATCTGTCCGATAGGCTTTTGTAAGTGCCAGTTACTTTTGCTAGATGTTTTGTGGACTCAACCTCATCTAAATTTTACAATAACCTTGTAAAATGCAAACTTTTAAGTTTATTTCACAAAATCAGAAACTAGTGCTTATAAAAAAAGTATATTGTTGCTCTAAAACTTTCCCATGTATGAAAAACAAAAAACAAAAACAAGAAAACTTGCATAATCAAATCTAGATCTTTCAGATCTAAAGACCATGCCCTTTCCAGTACATGTGTAATCTCGTCTAAATCATAGCATTGTGGTTTAAGGTAGCTGCAGAATTACCTTAAAGAACTCAACAAGCAAAAAACAAATAACCCAATTAAAAACGGGCAAAAGACATGAACAGACACTTCTCAAAAGAAGACATGCAAGTGGCCATCAAATAGATGAAAAAAGTGCTCTACATCACTAATCCTAAGAGAAATGCCAATCAAAACCACAATGAGATACCATCTCACACCGGTCAGAATTGCTATTATTAAAAGGTCAAAAAATGACAGATGGTATTGAGGCTGCAGAGAAAATGGAATGCTTATACACAGTTGGTGAGTACATAAATTAGTTCAGCCCTGTGGAAAGCAGGTGAAGTTTTCTCAAGAATGTAAAACAGAACTACCATTTGACCCAACAATTCCATTGCTAGGTGTATATCCAAAAGAAAACAAATCATTCTACCAAAAAGGCATACACATTTGCATGTTCCTTACAACCCTATTCACGATAGCAAAGACATGGAATGAACCTATGTGCTCATCAATGGTGGATTGGATAAAGAAAATGTGCTACATATACACCATGGAATACTACACCATCATAAAAAAGAATGCAATGATGTCCTTTGCAGCAACATGGATGCAGCTGGAAACTATTATCCTAAACAAATTGATGCGGGAACAGAAAACGAAATATTGCATGTTCTCACTCGTAAGTGGGAGCTAAACATTGGGTACTCATGGACATAAAGATGGCAAAAATAGACACTGAAGACTACTAGAGAGCGGAGGGAGAAAGGGGAGCAAGGGTTGAAAAACTAACTGTTGGGTACCATGCTCAGTACCTGGGTGACAGGCTCATTCACACCCCAGACATCAGTATCATGCAATATACTCAGGTCACAAACCTGCACATGTACCGCTAAATCTAAACTAAAAGTTGAAAACAAAACAAACCAAAACAAAAAAGAACAGTGGTTTTGTTTTATTTGGAACATTATTCAAAGTAATAAAGAAGGTTGCCTCTGTAGGGCCCAGAGACCTTAAGTCATAGTGGCATCTGCCTAATTTCGAGTCCGTATTTTACTTAGGTAATTGTCTATGATACCATGTAATGCTGGCAGAATTTTTTTCCTGGTGTAGCTTGCATGTGAAAAACATTTCTCTTCCAATGAAAACAAAAGTAGCTTGAGGGGGAAAAAGGCATAACTCTCTTTCCTTACTAACTTTTCTGACATCAACTTTGTTAAAAAACACTGATTTTAAAATTGTAATGTCACTGTATCATTAGTAATAATACTAGAGAAGTTGACAGATTATTTGGGGAATTTGGAGTTACTAATAACTAAGACATTATTTCAAGTGTGTTAATTATTTGGAAGACAACAAAATGTTGTAGGTGGTAATAATGTCTTTTGCTGGCAATAAAGTTAAAAAATAAAATTATTTTCTGTGGGACTAAAATTTCGGAAGGTTATGTACAGATTTTAATTTATCGTCTGTCTCTTTCTTTGCACAGCTATTCGTGTGCATTAGTCCTTTTTCACATTGCTATAAAGAAATGCCTGGGACTCGGTAATTTATAAAGGAAAGAGGTTTAATTGACTCACAGTTCCACATGACTGGAGAGGCCTCAGGAAACTTATAGTTATGGTGGAAGGCAAGGGAGAAGCAGGCACCTTCTTCACAAGGCAGCAGTAGAGAGAGAGTGAAGGGGGAAGGGCCCCTTATAAAACTGTCATATCTCATGAGAACTCACTCATTATCATGAGAACAGCATGGGGGAAACCACCCCCATGATCATTTTTGTTCATTAAAATGTGACAAAAATGAAAATCACTCTTGACATCACTTTCAAACACTTTAATGAAGGAGCTTGAATGAAGAAATAGGAATCGATGGAGTTATCTTTAAAAATAATTTTATTTTTGATTTTTTTAAATTGTTGAGGATAGCAGCTCTTGATACGCCAAAACTGCCTGGTACCATTAGTAGATTATGGTGTGCATGGCTCTGCATTTTCCTATTACACATACAAATTTCACAGAACATCAAAATGAGACAAGGCCATTTGTGAACATTATTGTTCAGGACAAAACAAGACGAGTCTGTAATCAAGTCTAACATAAATAAAACATTAACATTGTCCACACAAACAAAAAATGACAAATACCCCCTCTGCTAGCTGATATAAGTGAAGGTGGCTTCTTTAGCAATTATTACTTTAGCTTTGGCCGAGTCTTCTTCCTTCTAGATAAAATGTATTCAGAAACCCAATCATAGGACAACCCCTCCTCCTTGACAGCATCCAATCCAGAGCATAGTCCTGCTTTCTGAAAACCTACTCAAAAATCACCTAACAGCCTAAATGCTGTAATAACTCTTTTCTAGCTCTTTCTTAGTAAAGTGTGCCAAAGTTCTCCATGGTGTGTGTCACTTCTCACTGCAAAGAGTAATAAGCACAGCTTGTTCAAAAACACATGCATTCCTGGTGGTTTTCACTGGTCAGCACTGACATCATAATTTGTAGATTTAAACTCATTTCTGAGTGTTGGCTTCTATCCATTACTTTTCATGGCAAGTCGACCATATTTCCGTTTGTCACTTAATGTTTTAAACACTGGACTATAAAGTAATTTAAAACGTAATAACAGATACAAAGTTAATGAATTTTTATATGACACATTTTTCTCCCCAAACTTGGCAGTAAAATGTTACCTCTGTGATACTGTGCCATGAGATTTTAAGAAGGTTATTATTGGGAAAATAATTGTAAACAAGTTGCAAATAAGAGAGATATAAAGGCAGAATGGGAGACTGAAAAGCAAATGAGAGAAAGGATTACTGGACAATCAAGGAAAGAATGACATGAAGGAGACAGAACCTGCTAGTTCAATCTGCTAGATGGCACATCTGTTTTTGTGTCTACTTCTCACTGAAATTCTTTAAAATCTCAGGAAGGGATTAAAAAGGGGCAAGCACACAACTTCAAAGAGAAGACAAAGGGACCATCATCTGGCGAAAGATTTTAACATATTTTTTTAATTTAGAAAGTAGAGCCAGCAGGTTGCTGATGCTTAGAAATAAGTGGTGGGGCTGAATATGCAGGTGAAAGGAGTCTGCAGAAGAAAGCCCCCCTACCACAATGACAACCCCTTCCACCATTCTCTCTCCCACCAAACACCAACTATGACCCCCTCCACCATTCTCTTTCCCACCGAACACCAACTATGACCCCCTCCACCATTCTCTTTCCCACCGAACACCAACTATGACCCCCTCCACCATTCTCTCTCCCACCAAACACCAACTATGGCCTTCTCCACCATTCTCTCTCCCACCAAACACCAACTAAGGGCCCCTCCACCATTCTCTCTCCCACCAAACACTAACCATAACCCTCTCCATTATTTTCCCCCTCACCAAACACCAGCTGTTTATTCAGGTAGAGAAAAGGAAAAACAGAGAGAGAAGGATAAAACCAAGTAGCCATCTCTGAAATGACCAAGGAAAACCTTGATAAATACCTATGCCATCGGCATCCCAGAGTAAATGCTTCTTCCTCCTGGTGGTGGTGACCTGGCTTAGAAATGCTCAGCTCATGATTGCTTGGATGGGTTGAGAAATAGTTCACAAAACTGTGCATCCTCTACTTAATTTGTTATTTAGAGGCTACTGGAGAATTATTTTTGACTCTCTTTGAAGCTCTTTGCTTCATTCCCTGATTTTAGAACCTAGCCTTCAGTATGATATGACACAGCTGTATTTTCTCCATAAAACAGTAACTAGATACTAAGGAAAGCAAGCATGCAGAGCTCAGGAAAGAATGCCTTCATATTAAAAATATGATGGCTGAAGTACAAATGCATTAATGCCTCTGGTGATAATTAATTACAAGTCATAGTGGAAAAGAAATGTTAATAAAATAAATACACACAAATATTATTTAGAAATACATATAATGAGAGATGTATACTACTTGTAGAAGAAAAAGCAAGCTTCATTTAGTTATTTAGAAGAGAATTTTAATAAAGATACATTTAGTGAAAGTGTTAAATAAAAATATAATGGCAATGAAAACAAGCCTATAGATACACATATATGCATATATATGTGAAATATGCATATGTGTTTGTACAAACCCTAACAGGCTCTATTTTGTAATCAATCGAGTAAATGTGAATCCATTAGGAAAAAAAAAGAATAAGATGAGTATATATGTGTGTGTGCATATACAAAGTCATAAAGTGCTATCGGCCCACCAAAATTTTAAAGTGCTTTGTAAATTAATAATTTAGTCAGTGTGACATAGGTGAATAAGAATAATAAGGCATATAGATCAATGGAACAGAACACTAATAGCAGAAATATTATATTTTGCCTCTCTAGGTTTATGATGTGACAAAGTAGATATTATAAAGGAAAGTGAAAAAATGTTTATTTTACTAGGGGAAAATGGGTTGCAATTAGGTTCAAGAGAATAGGTTCTTTAATGTGTGAAAGGATGGGCATTCCTATGTTTTAAAGCAATGGAAAATACAAACAAATATTAAAACATGCCACAAAGGCAAAAATAAATCATCTGTACATTTCCAAATAACAGAACTAAAATTAAAAATGAATCACTGAATATCAAAGCATTTATATCAAAGGAAAAGATTAGAGTGATTTAATTATCCTACTCTAAAGACTAATACAGCTTAATAAGATAGAGTGTACAAAGTAAAGTAGCAAGGGACAAAGAATATAAACAATTCCCACTCCAGGCCTGGGGTGGTGGCTCATGCCTGTAATCCCAGCACTTTGGGAGGCCGAGGCAGGTGGATCACGAAGTCAGGAGTTCAAGACCAGCCTGGCCAACATGGTGAAACCCTGTCTCTACTAAAAATACAAAAATTAGCTGGACATGGTGGCACGTGCCTGTAATCCCAGCTACTCGGGAGGCTGAGGCAGGAGAATTGCTTGAACCAGGACCCAGGAGGCGGAGGTAGTAGTGAGCAAGATCGCACCAGTGCACTCCAGCTTGGGCTACAGAGCGAGACTCTGTCTCAAAAAAAAAAAAAAAAAAAGAAAAGAAAAAAAAGAAAAAAGAATTCCCACTCCAGAGAAGACAGCAGCAGCTACATTTTGTACAGCTCTTGGCTACTTATACTTCATTGTATCCCTACAGTACACTTCCCGTTTCTGAATTTTGGTTTTCTCATCTGCAAAACAAATAATAGTGGGACAATACGATAGCAGCAGACTGTGAAATATAAAGGTATGGAAAGGTCTGAGTGGCATAGAATAAATGTTAGCTAGTATTAGTATCATCATCATCATCATCGTCATCTCAATGTTTAATCCTCACAATGATTCCATGAGAAATGCATCATTCTCCCTATTTTGTAGAACAGAAAAATTAGACTGAAGAATGTGAAACTACACATCAAGAAATAGCAAGAAACAAGACTCTACACCCAAGTTCCCTTTGATAAAGTAAGACTGCCTCAAACCCTCAAGTAATAAATTGAGGAAAGTTAAAATAATGAGTAATTTTTATATCTGCATCTCTTTTTTCTCCAACCAGCCAGGATGCTACCAGTCCCCACCAGCTGTGGGTACAAAGGAGGTTTTTTATCTCAATTCTGCTGGTGCAGTTGCAGCACCACGGCCCTCAAGCCAGAGTTCCCTCCAGACTCCCTGTCTCTCCTGCCCTCCACACCTACACGTCTCTGGCTTGTGCCTACCTTTTAAAGCAACTCTTGGAGGCCATGCCCAGGTCCATCTCCCTGGGGTCTTCAAAGGATATTTCCTTGACTTGGGACAGGGCTAAGCACCTCCCACCAAGTAGACTAACTCCTTCTCCACAGTAGGAGCCACCAGAAGATTATAATAAAAGTCAGAGCCCAGTGCTCAGGAGCTCCACAGTGGGAGGGCAGGGGTCCCCTTCTCATCTCCAGGCTCTTGCATACTTCTCACTTTTCATCTCCTTTCACAAGAGCCAAGTCATCCCAGAAAGGCTCCTAGAGTGAATGTATTTTCAGAAGAGAGCCTCCCACCTTCAGAGGCTCTGACTTAAGATAACATGTTTCTTCTTTTCAGAGCAGTACCTACAAAAGAAAGCTTAGAAGCACTTTGGAGTAGGAGCTAAGACCTGAAGCTGAGCCTTCTTTTCCGCCTTGCTGCTGCGATCATTCCTCCCTCCCCAGGCAGGTGCTAAGGGCACTGTTTGAGGGATTCATTCCCTAGGGCCTGGGAGGTTCAGGTCAAAAGCAAGCACGAATGAGAGGTGCAGCCACATTTAGTCGTGTTGGAAATACTGTATTGAAAAAATACACTCATGATTGCTGTGGGAGAATGGGTACATTGACACACTTGTAAAGTAAAACATAATATAAAACCATATCGATTTGTATCTAAAAATTGTTTTCCTTTAAGAATATACCCAAAGGATATAATTCAAAATTGGAAAATGTATAGCACACACACATTAAATATATACTTTAAAATAATATTTATGTAGTGGAAATGAAATAAAATACATGTCTAAAGATAGGTACATAGCATTATGGTACATAAATATGATATAATATGAAATAATTAAATTAAGATATCATGAAACTCTTAAGCATATAATGACTATACAACATATGAAAATGTTTCTGGTAGAATATTAAATTTAAAAAGCATAATAAAATGTATGCTGTAATTTTTATTTTGTTCAAAGTGCATGTGCACATGGAAAAGAGCAAAAGAGCTGCATTTCTGGTGGCTACATTTCTTTCACATTGTTTCCTTCATATTGCTAGAATATTATTCATGCAATTAATAAAAGTCAGAAGAAAATCACATTGATTCAGATGTTGGAGTATTTACTTTGTTAAAATACAAACTTACAATCTGCGGGAAAACTTCAGCAGCAAAATCCATTCTGAAAACATCAAAAATATAAAAAACCAGGGTGACATTTATTTTGCTTCCTTTCCTAGAAGATATTTCCAAGGACATATTCATTTGATTACCGAAATCCAGAAATGTATGGTGCCATTTGTACTTGTATGTTTGATTTGGTTTTTCCAATGATATTTCATTTCAATGACTATTCCAGTGGCCAGGGTTGGTGGCTCCCACCTATAATCCCAGCGATTTGGGAGGCCAAGTGTTTTGGGATTCTCAAGGATCACTTGAGGCCAGGAATTTTGACCAACGTGGGAACCATAGCAAGGCCCTGATTTTCTACATAAAATATATATATATGTTTGGGCACCATAGTGCACATCTGTAGTCCTAGATACTCAGGAGGATGAGGCAGGAAGACTTTTTGAACCCAGAAGTTCAAAGTAACAGTGAGCCATGATTTTACCACTGCACTCCTCCCCGGGCAACAGAGTGAGATCCTATCTAAAACAAAACAAAACAAAACTAAGCAAGCATTTATAATTTTAGAATTTGGGGTATTCAAAGTTAATTTAATTTAGTTAAAATGAAAAACTTCTGCTTAACACTTGCAATGTGCAATTGCTTTTATTTTTGGCTTTGTAAAATTTGAATTCCAATTCCAAGCTGAACAAAGAGAGATCTCTCTTAGAGGCACATGAGCGTTTACAAAAAGGAAGGGACTGGTTAAAATGTGTCTTGAAAAATATAGAAATAAAGGGAGACTTACAAAAATGCCATCAACACTTTCCACATGCAATTATGATTGTTATTATCTTATTAATAACACAAAAGCAGATAACCTCTAAAGTAAACGCAAGCAAACAAAGTCAAGATCAAGTGAAGATCTGCAGGTAGAATAATCCTTTGTACCAGTCCATCAAGCAACTATGTTTGAAGGAGCACTATGTTCACAGAAAAGAAGGGATGTCTATGGGGTCTGGGCAGAAAGGATGCTAAGGAGAGAGACTGGGCCACTCTTACTCAGAAGTTCAGAGATGTGAATGCCTTATTTACCTACCTGTGTCTATTTAGCTCCGTTTGTTTACCCTTTTGAGCATATGAATAGATGTCTTTTGGTAATATTAACTTTTATTATTGTACAGTTTCTACCACATCCATTTATATCTGGCTCAACAACCACCAAGCTGGTTATAAGTTAGTTCCTGTGCAGAGAAAGCACATGCTGAGTAATGAATTTGTACACTCCAAGACACTTGGCAGCTGCATTTCTAATAAGCCAATAAACATCATTCTTATTTTGGCAACCTGTGTCTTATAGTTTTATCACTGTTAGCCTGTCTTATTTGGGGAACCCAAGGTCCTGGGCTGGTGGAAATTGAGGCCCAGCTCCTAACTTTGATCATCTCTAATATTGATAACAGATAGTGGTTACATGAATATATTTCAATTGAATGGGGGGAAATAATGTCAAAGTGTGGGATTTGGCTGTAGTCACTACTGTCTCTAAAGGGCATCTGTATCTTATGCTAACTGCAAGACAAGCAAAGTGATGAAAGGTCTCCAAGAGATCATGAGTTTCTGCACTTGGTGTTAGAAACAAAGATGACATCAGGTTTGTTTAGGAATTATTTGACAAGAAGATGTCTTAGGAGAAGTAGTTAGGGAGCAGCCAAAATGCTGAAGGTTCCATAGAATAGGTAGACATTGAATAGGTATTAGGCCTGGGAGGAACTGAGAGCAGAATTTTGGGAAGAGATTATACCGTGCCCCTTGGGAGAGTGCTCCTAAGCAGTTATTAACTATGCTGCAAGGTTCTCCTGTTGGAGCAGTGAGGGCTACGTCTTTCTGATTTTTGATAAAGGTGCCAAAAACAGACAATGGGGAAAAGACAGTCTGTTCAATAAATGGTGCTGGGAAAACTGGATATTCAAATGCAGAACAATGAAATTAGGATACAGAAATCAACTCAAACAGATTGAAAACCTACATGTAAGGCCCGAAACTGTAAAACTACTAAAATAAAGGATAGGGGAACATCCCAGAACATTGGCCCGGGCAATGATTTTTGGTCAGGAAACAAAAGCAAATAAATAAAAATGTGTGATCCTTTTCTCAATTCATAGGAGGAATTTTTCATCAAATATATCCCCAATTGATGAATATGAAAAGCACACAGGCATCTCAGTATGTTCTGAGATTGAAATGGGTCATTTTAGCGCAAGAAGTTGGGAACTGCCATTTCAGGGTATATAAGAAGAGATAAGCAAAGGTCTCTAGGGTTCCTCTGCCTTTTATTTATTTTTTATTATACTTTAAGTTCTGGGATACACGTGCAGAACATGCAGGTTTGTTACATAGGTATACATGTGCAATAGTGGTTTGCACTACCCATCAACCCATCATCTACATTAGGTATTTCTCCTAATACTATCCCTCCTCTTTCCCCCTACCCCCTGACAGGCCCCAGTGTGTGATGTTCCCCTCCCTGTGTCCATGTATTCTAATAGTTCAACTCTCACTTATGAGTGAGAACATGCGATGTTTGGTTTTCTGTTCCTGTGTTAGTTTGCTGAGAATGATGGTTTCCAGCTTCAACAGGGTCGTTGCAAAGGACATAAACTCATCCTTTTTTATGGCTGCATAGTATTCCATGTTGTATATGTGTCACATTTTCTTTACCCGGTCTATCACTGATGAGCATTTGAGTTAGTTCTAAGTCTTTGCTATTGTGAATAATGCTGCAATAAACACACATGTGCTTGTGTCTTTATAGTAGAATAATTTATAATCCTCTGGGTATATACCCAGTAATGGGATTGCTGGGTCAAATGGTATTTCTGGTTCTAGACCCTTGAGGAATCACCACACTGTCTTCCACAATGGATGAACTAGTTTACACTCCCACCAACAGTGTAAAAGAGTTCCTGTTTTCCCACATCCTCTCCAGTGTCTGTTGTTTCCTGACTTTTTAATGATTGCCATTCTAACTGGCATGAGATGGTATCCCATTGTGGTTTTGATTTGCATTTCTCTAATGATCAGTGATAATGATCTTTTTTCATATGTTTGATGGCCACGCTTCTTTTGAGAAGCGTCTGTTCATGTCCTTCACCCACTTTTTGATGGGATTGTTTGCTTTTTTCTTGTAAATTTGTTTAAGTTCTTCGTAGATTCTGGATATTACCCCTTTGTCAGATGGATAGATTGCAAAAATTTTCTCCCATTCTGTAGGTTGCCTGTTCACTCTGATGATAGTTTCTTTTGCTGTGCAGAGCTCTTTAGTTTAATTCAATCCCATTTGTCAATTTTGGCTTTTGTTGCCATTGCCATTTGGTGTGTTAGTCATAAAGTCTTTGCCCATGCTTATGTACTGAATGGTAGTGCCTAGGTTTTCTTCTAGGGTTTTCATGGTTTTATGTCTTATGTTTAAATTTGTAATCCATCTTGAGTTAATTTTTGTATAAGGTGTAAGGAAGGGGTCCAGTTTCAGCTTTCTGCATATGGCTAGCCAGTTTTCCCAAAACCATGTATTAGATAGGGAATCCTTCCCTCAACGCTTATTTTTGTCAGGTTTGTCAAAGATCAGATGGTTGTAAATATGTAGTGTTATTTCTGAGGCCTCTGTTCTGTTCCATTGGTCTGTATATCTGTTTTGGTACCACTACCATGCTGTTTTGGTTACTGTAGCCTTGTAGTATAGTTTGAAGTCAGACAGCATGATGCCTCCAGCTTTGTTCTTTTTGTTTAGGATTGTCTTGGCTATATGGGCTCTTTTTTGGTTCCATATGAAATTTAAAGTAGTTTTTTCTAATTCTGTGAAGAAAGTAAATGGTAGCTTGATGGGAATAGCATTTAATCTATAAATTATTTTGGGCAGTATGGCCATTTTCGCAATATTGATTCTTCCTATTCATGAGCATGGGATGTTTTTCCATTTGTTTGTATCCTGTCTTATTTCCTTGAGCGATGGTTTGTAGTTCTCCTTGAAGAGGTCCTTCACGTCGGTTGTAAGTTGTATTCGTAGGTATTTTATTCTCTTGGTAGCAATTGTGAATGGGAGTTCACTCATAATTTGGCTCTCTGTTTGTCTATTATTGGTGTATAGGAATGCTTGTGATTTTTGCACATTGATTTTGTATCTGAGACTTTGCTGAAGTTGCTTATCAGCTTAAGGAGATTTTGGATTGAGGTGATGGGGTTTTCTAAATATACAATCATGTCATCTGCAAACAGAGACAATTTGACTTCCTCTCTTCCCATTTGAATACCCTTTATTTCTTTCTCTTGCTTGATTGCCCTGGCAAGAACTTCGGATACTATGTTAAATGGGAGTGATGAGAGAGGGCATCCTTGTCTTGTGCCTGTTTTCAAAGGGAATGCTTCCAGCTTTTGCCCTTTCAATAGGCTATTGCCTGTGGGTCTGTCATAAATAGCTCTTATTATTTTGAGATATGTTCCACCAATAGCCAGTTTATTGACTGTTTTTAGCATGAAGGGGTGTTGAATTTTATCGAAGGCCTTTTCTGCACCTATTGAGATAATCATGTGGTTTTTGTCTTTGGTTCTATTTATGTGATGGATTCTGTTGATTGATTTGCATATGTTAAACCAGTCTTGCATCCCAGGGATGAAGCCAACTTGATCATGGTGGATAAGCTTTTTAATGTGCTGCTGGATTGGGTTTGCCAGTATTTATATTCTGGGACTCTTATAAGGCAGTCCTGGTGGTGACAAAATCCCTCAGCATTTGCTTGTCTGGAAAGTATTTTATTTCTCCTTCACTTATGAAGCTTAGTTTGGCTGGATTTGAAATTCTGGGTTTAAAATTCTTTCCTTTTAGAATGTTGAATATTGGCACACACTCTCTTCTGGCTTGTAGGGTTTCTGCAGAGAGATCTACTGTTAGTCTGATGGGCTTCCCTTTGTGGGTAACCTGACCTTTCTCTCTGGCTACCCTTAACCATTTTTCCTTCCTTTCAACCTTGGTGAATCTGATGATTACGTTTCTTCGGGTTGCTCTTCTTGAGGAGTATCTTTGTGGTTTTCCCTGTATTTCCTGAATTTGAATGTTGGCTTGTCTTGCTAGGTTGGGGAAGTTCTCCTGGATAATATCCTGAAGTGTGTTTTCCAATTTGGTTCCATTCTGCCCGTCACTTTCAGGTACACCAATCAAACGTAGGTTTGGTCTTTTCACATAGTCCCATATTTCTTGGAGGCTTTGTTTGTTCCTTTTCATTCTTTTTACTTTAATCTTGTCATCATGCTTTATTTCATTAAGTTGATCTTCAATCTCTGATATCCTTTCTTCCGCTTGATCGATTTGGCTATTGATACTTATGTATGCTTCACGAAGTTCTTGTGCTGTGTTTTTCAGCTCCACCAGGCATTTATGTTCTTATCTAAACTGGTTATTCTAGTTAGCAATTCCTCTAACCTTTTATAAAGGTTCTTAGCTTCCTTGCATTGGGTTAGAACATGCTCCTTTAGCTCGGAGGAGTTCGTTATTACCTACCTTCTGAGGCCTACTTCTGTCAATTCATCAAACTCATTCTCCATCCAGTTTTGTTCCCTTGCTGGTGAGGAGTTGTGGTCCTTTGGAGGAGAAGAGGCTGTCTGGTTTTTGGAATTTTCAGCCTTTGTGCTCTGATTTTTCCTCATCTTTGTGGATTTATCTACCTTTGGTCTTTTCCGTTGGTGACCTTCGGATGGAGTTTTTGCGTGGTTGTCCTTTTGGTTGATGTTGATTCTATTGCTTTCTGTTTGTTAGTTTTCCTTCTAACAGTCAGGCCTCTCTTCTGTAGGTGTGCTGGAGTTTGCTGGGGGTCCTCACCAGACCCCGTTTGCCTGGAAATCACCAGCAGAGGCTGCAGAACAGCAAAGATTTCTGCCTGCTCCTTCCTCTGGAGCTTCGTCCCAGAGGATCACTAGCCACATGCCAGCCAGATTTCTCCTGTATGAGGTATCTGTCGACCGCTGCTGGGAGGTGTCTTCGTCAGGAGGAGACCCACTTGAGGAGGCAGTCTGTCCCTTAGCAGAGCCGAAGTGCTATGCTGGGAGGTCTGCTACTCACTTCAGAGCCTGCAGGCAAGAACGTTTAATTCTGCTGAAGCTGTGCCCACAGCCACCCCTTCCCCCAGGTGCTCTGTCCCAGGAAGATGAGAGTTTTATCTATAAGCCCCTGATGGGGGCTGCTGCCTTTTTTTCAGAGATGCCCTGCCCAGAGAGGAGGAATCTAGAGAGCTGTCTCTTTATTTATTTATTTATTTTTTTTAGAGTTGGCTAGTTTCTCATCTCCTTTACTATAGATAAATATACTATTCTCATTCTTGCTCCACTTTCTCTCATTTTTGTGTGTACATCATTACACCCAAAATATGTATGTGTATCGATCAGGATAGAGTAGATTATGCTGCAGTAAAAAACAACCTACAAATTTAAGTGGTTCAAAACAACGAAGATGTTTTTCATATTCATACTTCATGCTCTTCTCTTGTCTGCCATAAGCACTCTACTCTTTGGGTCATTCAGATGCCCTGGCTGAGGCATCTGATACCATCTTAAAGATGGCCAGTCATCATGCTAGAGGGAAACAGCCCTTGAATCAGAAAACTGCTTGAAAAGCGTTGGCTAGAACTTGTTACATGGTCCCATAGGATCTCAAGGGGTTTCTGAAGTGCAATCACCACAGCCCCAGATAGATGAGAACATAAATACTTGGTGAACAGAATTAATGGCTAATTCTGCATTTTGAATCAATGCATTTATTAAAGTAAAACCCTAGAAAACTTTTATGCAACTGAGATCATTCTAGTAAAATGGTCCTTACCGTTGGGATAAAGAATAGAGTCCATGAAGAGTTAGTGAGGTCATAATGGATGGCCAGACGGCTCAGACCATGTCCTCTAGTGGACTTGGTAGCTGGATTCCTTCATTAGGTAAGATAATGATTGAATTAGAGCTTGAGAAAAGACATCAATGATGTCTAATCAATTCCTCCAGGATGTGGAAGAACAGCCATTGAGTTTTAGGGAAAAAGTCATCAGTTACTAAATTCATACACACTCTTGTTAGGTCTCTGGCTTGGCTTGACTAAATCAGAGGAGATTTTAAGTTCTTTAACTTTTTTCGGGGAGTGATGAGTGGAGACTGTGGATGAAAGGCAATTCACCCACAGGTAACAGCAGCACTGAAGACAAAGCCGTAGAAATGTTGAAGTGTATTTGGAGAAGAGGGAGTGCTCCAGTGTGGCTGCTGTTTTGTTATAATCAAGGTTGTTGCATTTTCTGTTTCTCTGTAGTTCGAAATAAAGTGCACGACTTAAAAAAAAGTGATCAGAACACCTGCAAATGTAGATTAATTGTTTATCAACATACACTTTAACTAAAAGTGACTGAACTAAACCACTTTTATCAGGCTATATGATTGCATAGTTTAGGGAGAGTTTTTGGTATATAACCCACAGTGAATGATGCAGCTGGAGGCACAATGTTGGAGATCAGGAATACCAAACTGAGGCATATGCTCCTCATTTTCCTGGAAAAAAACTTTGTTTTTGCTGTATCAGTAATAAAATTGAAAAATGGGAGCAAAGTCATGATTACAGCAATAATCCTTGTCAATGCAAGCTTTCTCTGACTCTTCCAACAAGACAGGATCTCTCTTTCTCTGAAGGCCTTGAACACTTGAACCGTTTGCCTCTCATGAAAATAGCAGAAGGTCAAGGTCTCTGAGGTTCTAGCCAAGTAATTTAAGGAAAATAACTGAGGAAAGTAATGGTGATGGTCTAAACCAAAGAACTTGTACTGAGATTAAAAATGGGATTCTTGAGATACAAATGAGAGATATTCAGATGAGTAATATGCAAAAATTGAGAGTGGATGCAATGTCAGTGGTATTCTTAAGTGACTTAAGACAACACAAATGTATTATCTTATAGTTTAGAGGTCAGATGTCCAAAATGGTTCTCACTGGGCTACATTCAAGGTATTTGGTGGCAAGGCTGTGTTCCTCTGAGGTTTCTCAGGGAGAATCACTTCTCTTGCCTTTTCTAGTTTCTAGAGACTGCCTGCTGTCTTTGGTTTGTGACCTCTTTCTCCACACTCAAAGCCAGCAATGTAGCACCTTCCAGTCTCTCTCACACTGGTTACACTGGACTTAACTGAGTGAGTGACCCTCCTATCTAAATAGTAAGGTCATCTAGGGTGACCCTCCCATCTAAATAGTAAGCATAACTGCCAAGTCCTGCTTTCGCTATGTAAGGTATCAACATCGCAGGCCCCTGGGATTAGGATGAGGACACCTTTTTGGGGCCATAGTATTTCCTGCCACAGTGATGGGAAATCAAACACACAACAAAATAAATAAATAAAGGCAGGCTAAGATTTAGACATAGTGCTCATTTCTCATTGTATTCTTTTCTCCTGCCTACTTTAGTCAAAGGCTTTATTTATTTGGAAGTTCATCATTTATTTTTGTTTGTTCAGTGCTAAACACAAAAAATTAATGCAAAATAGACTCAGCCTCCTTCAGTGGCTAGAGGAAAAACATTATGCTAACCTAAGATGAAGTTTGACAAGTGACGCATTATTCAGAAAACCACTGGGCATTGAAATTGCATATTATGCAAATATATTCTATTCCTGACCATTGTTGAAGAAGTTTTTATAGGTAATTATGGAAGCTGCAGCAGTGGCCTTTCTACTAGAGTTTAATGTTTCCAGTGGATGCTCATGAATAGTGATATTACACCTAAGAATAAAATCATTCACTTCCACTTGAAACACTCATTAGCAAACTTTTTAAATGGTTACATTGTCTGAAGCCTGATTAGTCCTGTTAGACTTTGATTAATGTTGCTCATTACTTAGATTAAGCTTTAACTTTGTAAAGATTACTCCATTGCTTAATAATATGAAACATTTTACATTGAAAAAAAGTCATGTAGACAAATAATAATATTTTAATCAATTGACTTAGGTGTGCCATTGAAACCCTCACGAAAGGTCTAGGCACTCTGGAAAAGGTCATCTCTTTGATAGCTTATAATTAGCACTAGAGAATGAATTGGTTTCACATGAGTTGAGAGGACGTCTTTGCAGTTTACTTTCTGTATGAGATGCACGACTGATAAGAATTGCAGGATGCATATCTTGCTGCTTAAAAACTTTATAGTTAGCATTATTAACAGTGTAGCAGCAAGTTTAAATCTTAGTTTCCCTGGTAATCTTAATACCAGGAATCTAACTAGAAATATTTTCTACTTGTTTGCCAGAGGAGGTAAATCAGGTAGAACCATAGCATGCTGTATGCTGTTAATTGGACTATTAATATGATGGATGAAGAATATCATTTAAAATTTTATGGTGTAGAACAACATGGTATACATGCTTCCCACTGTGGGTGTAAGCAAATGAATGAAGACAACTAAAATCTCATAAAGACTCATACACAAGGCTGTAATCGATGAAAAATCTAATTAAGTCTTTTTGGAGAGGAGGGATCAAAACTACATAAATTATGTACTAATTTATTCATAAAAACATTGAGAAGTCTATGTAGAAACTCGGGACATAGAAATGGGGATAGAAAACATATATGTCTAAAAAGCAGAAAACATCAGAAATAATAAAAGTTTCAAGTTTTTGAGTTTTTCTTCATTTTTTTTGCGTTTGGTTTACTATATAAACAACTTTGATCCAAAAATAAAAATTGTGAATGATAAGATTGCAGACTATTTTGTTATCATATATTGCCTGAGTTAATTTTCAACATTTTTGTAAATTACTTGCAAAAATTTCAAATTTCAATGTGTGCAGAGTCTTTAAACAAGAATAAAATTCTTTAGTTTGAAGGTTAAAAATAAATCTCTGCTTCTCTTTTCTTTTTCTTCCTGAAAATACAAATCACACAACAATCTCTTATAGTCATAGGCATTGATATCTAATGCTCATTTAGAAATCAGAAATTTCTTTTTTTAACATTTATCTTACTGTATTTTTTAAATTAGCAAAATTGTATATATTTACTGTGTAAAAAATGATGCTTTAAAACATGTATAAAATGAAATCTCTAAATTGAGCAAATTAATACATACATTCTCTCACAGTTATTATTTTTGTGATTACACTTAAAATCTACTTCCTTAGCATTTTTAATGAATGTAATATATTGTCATCTATAGTTACCATGTTGTACATTAGCACATTTGAAGTTATTCCTCCTATTAAACTAAAATTTTGCAAGCCTTAGCCAACATCTCCCCTTCCCCTCAATGTCCCAACCTCTGGCAACCACCATTCTACTCTCTATTTCTATGAGTTCAATATTTTTAGATTCCATATATAGGTGAGATTATGCAGTATTTGTGTATCTGTGCCTGGCTTATTTCACTTAGCATAATGTCTTCCAAGTTCATTCATGCTGTCACAAATGACAGTATTTTCTTCTTTATGGCTGAATAGTATTCCATTGTGTATATATACCACATTTTTTTTTTGGTCCAATTATTCATCAATGGACACTCAAGTTGATTCCCAATGTTGGCTATTGTAAACAATGCTGCAATAAACACGGGAGTGCAGATGTCTCTTCAACACACTCATTTCACTTCCTTTGGCTATATACTTAGTAGTGTGGTTGTTGGATAATATGGTAATTCTATTTTTAATTTTTTGAGGAAGCTCCATACTGTTTTCTACAATGGCTATACTAACCTAAATTCTTACCAACAGGGCACAAGGGTTCCCTTTTCTCTATATCCCCACCAACAATTGTTATCTTTTATTGTGTTGATAATAGCCATTTTAAGAGACATAGGATGATGTCTCATTGTAATTTTTATTTTAATTTTTATAATGATTAGTGATAAACATTGTTTCATATAGTTCTTGGTTGTCTGTATGTCTTGTTTTGAGTAAGGTCTATTCAGTTCCTTTGCCCGTTTAAACATTTTTTTCCTTGCAGTTGAGTTGAGTTCCTTATATATTTTGGATAGTAGCCCCTTATCAGATGCATAGTTTGCAAATATTTTCTCCCTTTCCTTAAACTGTCTTCACTATGTTCATTGTTTCCTTGGCTGTGGAGAAGCTTTCAATTTGATGCAATTCCATTTTTTCAGTTTTGCTTTTGCCCAGACGAATGTTGTGGGGCTTTTCTCTATGTTTTTTTCTAGTAGTTTTACAGTTTTGGGTCTTACATTTAAGTTCTTAATCGGTTTTGAGCTGTTTTAATGTGTGGTATGAGACAAAGGTCTAATTTCATTATTCTTTATTTGGAGATTCAGTTTTCCTGCACCAGTTATTGAAGAGACTGTCTTTTGCTCCTTGTCTGTTCTTGGCACCTTTGTGAAAAATCACTTGAAAAGTGATTTTTACTTTCATTCGATCTATCTATCTATCTATCTATCTATCTATCTATCTATCTATCTATCTATCTATCTACCTACCTATCTATCTATCACGTATCTATGGATTTCTGGGCTCTCAATTTTGTTCTATTGTTCTATATATCTGTTTTTAGACAAGTGCCATGCTGTTTTGATTACTACAATATTGCAGTAAATTTTGAAGTTTGATATTGTGGTGCCTCCAGCTTTGTTTTTTTGCTCAGGATTGCTTTGGCAATTTGGGGTCTTAGGCAGTTCATAAAAACTTTAGAAACCTTTTTCTATTTCTGAGATCATGTTATTGAAATTTTGATGAGGAATACATTAAATCTGTAGATCAGTTTGGGTACTATGGACATTTTAACAATATTAATTCTTGCAGTCAATGCACATGGAATTTATTTTCATTTATTTGCATCTTTTTCAATTTATTTCATTAATGTTTTATGGTTTTCAGTGTATAGAATATTTATTTCCTTGGCTAATTTTGTTCTCAGTATTTTTGCAGCTATTGTAAATGGGATTGTTTTCTTGATTTCTTATTCAGATAGTGTGGTGTTAGTGTGTAGAAATGCTACTAATTTTTGTATTTTGATTTTGTATCCTGCAACTTTACTAAATTTGTTTATTAGTTCTAATAGTTTTGGGGTGGATTGTTTAGGGTTTTTTAAATATATATAAGATCATGTCATCTGCAAAAAGCGACAATTTCACTTCTTCCTTCCCAATTGGGATGCCTTTCATTTCTTCCTGTTGCCTAATTGCACTGGCTAGGACATCCAGTACTAAGCTGAATAGAACTGGCAAGAGTGGGCATCTCTGTTTTGTTCCTGATCTTAGATAAAAAACTTTCAGCTTTTACTCATTGAGTATGATGTTACCTATGAATTTGTCATATATGACCTTTACTGTGTAGAGGTACATTCCTTCTATATATAATCTGTTGAGACTTTATTGTGAAAGGGAGTTGAATCTTGTCCAATGCTTTCTCTACATCCATTGAGATGATTATGTCTTTTGTCTTTCATTCTGTTAATGTGGTGTATCACATTTGTAAGTCTGCATATGTTGAACCATACTTGAATCTCGAGGATAAATCCCACTTGATCATGGTGAATAATTTTTTTTTAATGCGTGTTGAATTTTGTTTGCTAGTGTTTTGTTGAGGATTTCTGCATCTATGTTCAGCAGGGATATTGGCCTGTATTTTTATTTTTAATTTTTCTGTTTCTTTTTTGGTAGTGTCCTTGTCTGGCTTTGATTGAAAGCATTTTCCCCTCTTTAATTTTTTGGGGATAGTCTGAAAAAGATTGGTATTTTTAAATGTTTGGTAGAATTTATCAGTGAAGTCATCCAGTCCTGAGATTTTCTTTGATGGGAGACTTTTTAGTAATGATTTGATCTCCTTACTCTTTAATGGCCTGTTCGGATTTTCTATTTCTTCATGATTCATCCTTGGTAAGTTGATATGCCTAGAAATTTATCTATTTCATCCATCTAAGTTATCCAGCTTATTGTCAAATAATTGGTCATAATACCTTCATATGACCCTTTGGCTGTGTTTCTGTTGTATCAGTTGTAATGTCTTAGTTTACATTTCTGATTTTGTTTATTTGAGGCTTTTTTCTTTTATTCTTAGTTTAGCTAAAGATTTGTCAATTTTGTTTCTCTTTTCAAAAACCAAGTCTTCATTTTATTGATATTTTCTATTGATTTTCTAGACTTTATTTATTTCTACTCTGATTTTATTATTTACTTCCTTTAACTCTGGGCTTAGTTTTTATTTTTCTAGAAAGGTGAAACATTAAGTTGTTTATGTGAGACTTTTCTTTTTTAATGCAGATGTTTGTTGCTATAAATTTCCCTCTTATAATAACTGCTTTTGCTATCTCATATGTTTTGGTATGTGGTATTTCCATTTTCATTTGTCTAAACATTTTTTGTTTATATATTTTCTCTTTTAATTTCTTCATTGACCCATTGGTTGTTTAGGATTACATTGTTTAATGTCTATGTTTTTGTAAATTTTACAATCTTTCTCTTTCAATTGATTTCTAGTTTCATACAGTTGTGGTCAGAAAAGATACTTGATATGATTTCAAACTTTTTAAACTTGCTAAGGCTTGTATTTTGGCTTAACGTATGATCTATCCTGGGGAATGTTCCCTGTGTGCTTGAGAAGAAGAATGTGCATTCTGCTACTTTTGGAAGGAGTGTTCTGTGTATGTCTGTTAGGTCCATTTGGTCTAAAGTGTAATTTGTGTCCAATATTTCTTTTTTAATGTTCTGTTTATGGATCTTGCCATTAATGAAAGTGGGTTTGTTGAATTCCTCTATTATTAGTGCATTACAGTTTATCTCTCTCCTAATACCAATTAATATTTGCTTCATATGTTTAGGTGCTCTGATGTTGGGTGCATATTTATTTATAGTCATTATATCCTTTTGCTGAATTGACTCTTTTATCATTATGTAACACCTTTGTATTATTTTACAGTTTTTGACTTAAGAAATCCATTTTATCTGATGTAAGTATAGCTACTTCTGTTCTCTTCTGCATTTTCTTTTCATGGAATATCTTTTTTCATCCCTTAACTTTCAGTCTATGTGTGTTCTTAGACTGAAGAAGGGTGAAGGGAGTCTCTTATAAGCAGCATATAGTTGCATATTTTAAAAAATTCACTTAGCCCTTTTATGTCTTTTGATTGGAGAATTTAATCCATTTACATTCAAGGTTAATATTGATAAGTAAGAATTTACTACTGTCGTTTTGCTAGTTGTTTTCTGCTTGTTTTGTAGATCTATTATTCCTTTTTTCCTCTCTATCTTCCTTTGTGATTAGGTAATTTTCATTATTGGTATGCTTTAATTTCTTACTGCTTATTTTTTTGTGTATATACTATTTTTTTTTGCTTTGGGATTACCATGAGACTTATAAAATCATCTAATAGTTATAATAGGTTACTTTAAACTTATAAAAACTTAACTTTGATTACAAAAACAAAAACCAAAAAAAAACCAAACAAAAAATTCTACATT
This sequence comes from Gorilla gorilla gorilla, assembly GCF_029281585.2. NCBI lineage: Eukaryota > Metazoa > Chordata > Mammalia > Primates > Hominidae > Gorilla > Gorilla gorilla. Next base: position 59,775,245 of record NC_073230.2, read on the forward strand.
TTGACTCCATTCCTACATCCTGAATTTCTAATGTCACAATTTACATCTTTTTTTATTGCATATCTCTTAACAAATTATTATAGCTATTAGCATTTTTAACGGTTTTGTTGCTTAACCTTCGTGCTAAAGATACAAGTCATTTACTCACTTCATTACTGTATTAGAGTGTGCTGAATTTTGCTGCATACTTACTTTTTTTTTCTTTTTTTGAGACGGAGTCTCACTCTCGCCCAGGCTGGAGTGCAGTGGCACGATCTCGGGTCACTGCAAGCTCCGCCTCCCAGGTTCACGCCATTCTCCTGCCTCAACCTCCCGAGTAGCAGGCACCTGTTACCATGCCTGGCTAATTTTTTTGTATTTTTAGTAGAGATGGGGTTTCACCATGTTAGCCAGGATGGTCTCGATCTCCTGACCTCATGATCCTCCCATCTCTGCCTTCCGAAGTGCTGGGATTACAGATGTGAGCCTCCGCACCCAGCCGCATACTTACTTTTATACTTTCATGTTTTTGTGTTTTATACTTTTGTGTTTTTGTGTTACAATTAGCATATTTTTCTTTCAGCTGGAAGAACTCCCTTTAGTATTTCCTGTAAGAAGGGTCTGGTGGTGATTAGCTCCCTCAGCTTTCTTTTGTTTGTCTGGAAAAATCTTTCCTTCATTTCTCAAGGACAACTTTTTCAGGTACAATATTCTTGGTTGGCATTTTTTTTTCCTTAGCACTTTGCACCCTCTATCTTGGCCTGTAAGGTTTCTGCTGATAAATCTGCTACTAGCTTTAATATAATTCCCTTACATGTTATCTTTTTCTTTTCTCTTGCTGCTTTTAGGATCCTCTCTTTGACTTTGAGTTTTGACAGTTTGGTTATAGTATATCTTAGGGGTAGGTATCTTGCTTGAATTGAATCTTACTGGGGAGTTGTATTTGGATACTTATATCTTTTCCCAGGTTTGGAAAGATTTGTGTTATTATTTCTTTAAGTAAGTACTACTTCTTTGACTGTCTCATCTCTTTCCTAAACTTTGACTTGAATATTTGCTCTTTTTATACTGTGTTTTAAATTCTGTATGCTTTCTTTATTCTTTTTCATTCTTGTTTTCTTTTTTCTCCTGTGATTGTATATTTTCAAATAATCTTGAGTTCATAGATTGTTTCTTCTCCTTAATAAATTCTGCTATTAGCCCACTATTGCAGTTTTTATTTCATTCATTATATTTTTCAGCTCTAACATTTTTGTTTTATTAATAATTTTAATATCTCTGTAATTTTTTTCCTTCAACCATTTATTGTTTTCCTTATTTCATTGAATTGATTTTTTGTATTTTGTTGAAATTTCCTGACCTTCCTCAGAGCAGCTATTTTGAATTCTCTGTCAGGAAGGTAATTTCTTTAGGTTAATCACTTGTGCTTCATTTTGTCTCTTTGGTGATGTCATGTTTCCCTGATTACTGTTAATCCTTATGTGTTGGTGTCTATGCATTTAAAGAAGTAGGTACATATTTCAATATGCAGACTAGCTTTGTCTGGGAAAGCTCTTCACCAGTTAACCCATCCAGAGATTCAAGGCAGGCCATTTAGTATGGTTCATGAGAGGGCTTGCTAGCCTGGTGTCTGGGTCAGCAGGTGGGTAATCCTGGAGCCTAGATGCATTGTGCTGGATTTGTTGACTGGGTCTGTTGAGCATGGCCCCTGGTTTCACAGGGGCTAGCTTGGCATTGGTACTGGCCTTGAACCTGTGTCCTCTGAGATGAGCCTGGATCCTGGGTCCAGGGACTGGAGACTGGATCTGCAGGGGTGTTCCTACATCTTTAGCCCATAGGGACTAGGCTGGTACTAGCGTCCATTGGGGTGGACATGAACCCTGGGTCTACTGGAGCAGGCCTGGACTCTGAGGCAATGAATCCTGGGGCCACCATGACTAGCCTGGATCTTAGGTCTGTAGGTGCTGGTTTGGAACCTGGGACCATGGGTGTTAGACTGGTGCTGGGGCTGGCCTGAAGTCTGAGTCTGTGGGAATTGACCTGTGTACTCAGGCCATGTTGACCAGCCTGGAGCCTGTATCCATAGGAATGACCCTGGAACATGAGTCTTTAGGGGACAGCCTAGCATATATATCTACTGGGTTGGGGTTGATCCCTGGGTCTACTGGAAAGGACCTGGACCCTGGGTCTTCCAAAGAATGAGTCCACAGGGGCCAGCCTAAATCTTGGAGTCCTGGAGACTGGCCTGGACTCTGGGCTCATGGAGGCCAGCTTGAAAACAAAATGTGTGGGTGCTACCCTAGAAGCTAGGTCTGCAAGGACTGACCTATGGCCTGGGACTTCAGGGGCTTCTCCTGGAAGCCGAAGATGTAGGGATTATTTTGACACCATGTGGATCTGGAGCCTGGGTCTGCAGGTGCTGAGTGCGGACCTACAGGTCAGGTGTGCTGATCTAGTGCTTATGTGGGTGTCTGAAGTCTGGGGCTGTGTAGGCCAACTTGGCTCTGGGCTGCTCTGGAACCTGGGGTAGATGTGGAGCTTGGGGCTGTAGGGGCCAACATGAAGCCTGGGTCCAGAGTTACTGACCTAATTACTATGGCTATAGGAGCTGGCTTGGAGTTGAGGTGGACCTGAAGCCTAGGGCTCACTGAGACTAGCCCGCCACTAGCATAAGCCCACAGCTTGGTGCTGCTGGGGCAAGCCTGGTGTTGAGGGTGGTTGGGAGCTTGGAGCTGCTGAGTTTGAAACACAAGGGGACAGACAGGAGATGAAGTCCACCATGAAGATCTGGAGCCGAAGGCTGCAGGGCAGCTCAGCCTGGCTCTGGGGCAGACCTAGAGGCTCATTCTGTAGGCACCAGCCTTGAGTTTGAGGCTGTGGGGCCTGCCCGGTTCTGAGTTTTATGGAGGTGGGCCCAGTACTCAAGGCAAAGTTCAGTGATACTTTCCTATCTTTCCCTCAAGAAGATGGTATCTCTGTGCTGTGCTGCCTTTGGTTGGGCAAGATGTGAAGCAGGTAAAGTGAAACTGTCCTTCCCTTTTCAATGCATCTTTCCTTATTTCAGTGCTATACCCATGTGGTGCTTTGATCTCTCTCCTGTTTCCTTCAGCTCTTATGAAGGTATTTTCATGCATGGGTAGTTATTCAAATTAATGTGTCCATTGAAGGATGATTGCTGGAAAGTCCTATTTCATCTTTTGATGAATAGTCCTAGTCCATCTTTTGAAATCTCTTTCTTTGTAAAATAGATAGTATATAGTTTGTCTCATAGTAGCCATTAAACAGACATTAGCTTCACTCATTCCTAAGACTGCAGGGGAAAGCATTAGTGCTTTATGTTTAAAAAAAATCAGTACACAATAAACCTCTATTCAGTCATAACAATTTTGGTTATGAAGAAAATAAAGATGTATACATAAGCAAAAAGGCCACAAGTAAACCACTGAATTATTAATATTTGAATTCTATGGAAGTTCAAGCCATCTTAAGTATTTTAGAGCTATGTAAAAAAAAGCCTTTTTCATAATTCACTTAGTTAAAAGTTCTAGAGACAGGTAAGGTAATAGAATGAGCTGAAAGTAATCCACAAAAGCTTCTTATAGAGAGTTGGGTTTTCTCTGGATCTAGGTGGAAAGGAAACTGATTGGGCAGGTGGTAGGGTCTGAAAAAGCAGCATGCTGGTGGGAGCTGGCCTGGTGGTTCAGATGCTGTGGGGATCTTATGCAGTACTATAAGTCAAAAAGTCAAGAGAGTCAAGAAGTACTGTCTTCTTGAGATCAAGCTTCTGAGGAGGGAATGACAGAAAAGGGAGACCTGTGCATCACTGCACTTAGATTCTGGATCTCCATAAGCTGAGAGGGGAGCATATGTTGGATGTAACAGGTGCTAGAGGTTACCTTGTGCAGAAGATAAGCCGGCCAACAGGGCCTAGAAATACATGTGAAGTATTGGAAGTAGAAAAAAAAAAAATGGAGCCTGAAAGAACAGCTGAAGGGCTCTTCAAAAATCTGATCTTCTAGAAAAAAAAGGAATCAACAGCATGAGAGAGATTTCTAAGCAAAAATTAATGAATTTAAAGGTTTGCTGAATATAGGTAATGTGGGAATGGTGTGGTATAAATGTGAGTGCCAGATTTCAGGGTTTTCATGACAGAGTTTCTCAGGAAGTAGTGGCCTGATTGACTGAGGAGGGTATGTTGGGCACAGATGATTAATTTAAGCAAGTGATTAATTTCACAGATTAAGTGGGATTGTGAGTGTGAGTTGATATTAGGATTTTCAGCAAAAGACATGACTATATGTACTAGAGACATAAGTCTAGTATAGCCAAAAAAACAATTATTATATTTTCACAATTTTTAATAATATCTTAAATGCATCTCACAAAGCATATAATCAAACCAGTATAATAAACCTACTGATAAAAATGAAATGTTTAGATAAATAATAACATTGAGCTATCACTTTTTTTCAAGATCTACTGACATTCTTAGGAAAATGTCCTTTGAGATTGCCCAAAATGTATGACAAAATTTGAGACTATTTTTGAAGACAAAATTATACAAAAAGCTGGCTATTGATTTTGAAACCTCCAGGATTATACATGCACTGTTCTACTGTCATGTTCCATTGTATAAGAGTAACTTGGAACATTTTGGATTGACGAGATTTATAGTAAATGATTATTGTTTTTCAGGTTACAGAGTAATAAAATGTGTTTTTTATTTAAATGGCACAGTATTTTAAACAATCCCATACCTTATTTTGCATACTTTTGATGCTCCATAACTTTTTGAGCTACATAACAAATAAAATATATGCCAAGACCAATATTAATTCCATCATAAACTCATGGAGCTGGAACCACCAAGAAGAAAGCAAAGTTAATGCAATATGGAATTGAGTGATTTCTTTTAATGTTCTAAAGAACACTAAAAGCGTTCTGTGTACTTGACATCTAAACTATTGATGTTTTAAAAACTGATTTTACACATTCATGAAAAAAGGGTTAATTTGGGGGTTGGCAACAAGATGGCCAAATAGGAACAGCTCCAGTCTGCAGCCCCCAGCGTGAGCAATGCAGAAGATGGATGATTTCTGTATTTCCACCTGAGGTACCGGGTTCATCTCACTGGGGCTTGCCAGACAAGTGGGTGCAGCCCACGGAGCAGGGTGGGGCATTGCCTCACCCGGGAAGCACAAGGGGTCAGGGAATTCCCTTTCCTAGCAAAGGGAAGCTGTGACAGACGGCACCTGGAAAATTGGGACACTCCCACCCTAATACTGCGCTTTTCCAATGGCCTTAGCAAACAGCACAACAGGAGATTATATCCCACGCATGGCTCAGAGGGTCCCATGCCCATGGAGCCTCGCTCACTGCTAGCACAGCAGTCTGAGATCATACTGCAAGGCACGAGGCTGGGGGAGGGGCGTCCACCATTGCTGAGGCTTGAGTAGGTAAACAAAGCGGCTGGGAAGCTCAAACTGGGTGGAGCCCACGGCAGCTCAAGGAGGCCTGCCTGCCTCTGTAGACTCCACCTCTAGGGGCAGGGCATAGCTGAATAAAAGGCAGCAGAAACTTCTGCAGACTTAAATGTCCCTGTCTGACAGCTTTGAAGAGAGTAGTGGTTCTCCCAGCACGGAGTTTGAGATCTGAGAATGGACAGACTGCCTCCTCAAGTGGGTCCCTGACCCCTGAGTAGCCTAACTGGGAGGCACCTCTCAGTAGGGGGGCGACTGACACCTCATAAAGCCAGCTGCCCCTCTGAGACGAAGCTTCCAGAGGAAGGATTAGGCAGCCACATTTGCTGTTCTGCAGCCTCCGCTGGTGATACCCAGGCAAACAGGGTCTGGAGTGGACCTCCAGCAAACTCCAACAGACTTGCAGCTGAGGGTCCTGACTGTTAGAAGGAAAACTAACAAACAGAAAGGACATCCACACCAAAACCCATCTGTACGTCACCATCATCAAAGACCAGAGGTAGATAAAACCACAAAGATGGGGAGAAACCAGAGCAGAAAAGCTGAACATTCTAAAAATCAGAGTGCCTCTTCTCCAAAGGAACGGAGCTCCTCGCCAGCAACAGAACAAAGCTGGACAGAGAATGACTTTGACGAGTCAAGAGAAGAAGGCTTCAGATGATCAGTAATAACAAACTTCTCCGAGCTAAAGGAGGATGTTTGAACCCATCACAAAGAAGCTAAAAACATTGAAAAAAGAGTAGACGAATGGCTAACTAGAATAACCAGTGTAGAGAAGTCCTTAAATGACCCGATGGAGCTGAAAACCGTGGCACGAGAACTATGTGACGCATGCATAAGCTTGAGTAGCTGATTTGATCAACTGGAAGAAAGGGTATCAGTGATTGAAGATCAAATGAATGAAATGAAGCAAAAAGAGAAGAGAAAAAAAGAGTAAAAAGAAATGAACAAAGCCTCCAAGAAATATGAGACTATGTGAAAAGACCAAATTTACGTCTGAGTGGTGTACCTGAAAGTGATGGGGAGAATGGAACCAAGTTGGAAAACATTCTTCAGGATATCATCCAGGAGAACTTCCGCAACCTAGCGAGGCAGGCCAACATTCACATTCAGGAAATACAGAGAAAACCACAAAGATACTCCTCGAGAAGAGTAACTCCAAGACACGTAATTGTCAGATTCACCAAAGTTGAAATGAAGGAAAAAATGTTAAGGGCAGCCAGAGAGAAAGGTCGGGTTACCCCCAAAGGGAAGCCCATCAGACTAACAGCGGATCTCTCCGCAGAAACTCTACAAGCCAGAAGAGAGTGGGGAGCAATATTCAACATGCTTAAAGAAAGGAATTTTCAACCCAGAATTTCATATCCAGCCAAATTAAGCTTCATAAGTGATGGAGAAATAAAATACTTTACAGACAAACAAATGCTGAGAGATTTTGTCACCACCAGGCATGCCTTACAAGAGCTCCTGAAGGAAGCACTAAACATGGAAAGGAACAACCGGTACCAGCCACTGCAAAAACATGCCAAATTGTAAAGACCATTGATACTAGGAAGAAGCTGCATCAACTAATGAGCAAAATAACCAGCTAACATCATAATGACAGGATCAAATTCACACATAACAATATTAACCTTAAATGTAAATGGGCTAAATGCCCCAATTAAAAGACATAGACCGCCAAATTGGATTAAGAGTCAAGACCCGTAGTGTGCTGTATTCAGCAGACCCATCTTGCGTGCAGAGACACACATAGGCTCAAAATAAAGGGAGGGAGGAAGATCTACCAAGCAAATGGAAAACAAAAAAAAGCAGGGGTTGCAATCCTAGTCTCTGATAAAACAGACTTTAAACCAGCAAAGATCAAAAGAGACAAAGAAGGCCATTACATAATGGTAAAGGGATCAATTCAACAAGAAGAGCTAACTATCCTAAATATGTATGCACCCAATACAGGAGCACCCAGATTCATAAAGCAAGTTCTTAGTGACCTACAAAGAGACTTAGACTCCTACACAATAATAATGGGAGACTTTAACACCCCACTGTCAACATTAGACAGATCAATGAGATAGAAAGTTAACAAGGATATCCAGGAATTGAACTCAGCTCTGCATCAAGCAGACCTAAAAGACATCTACAGAACTCTCCACCCCAAATCAACAGAATATACATTCTTCTCAGCACCACATCACACTTATTCAAAAATTGACCACATAGTTGAAAGTAAAGCACTCCTCAGCAAATGTAAAAGAACAGAAATTACAACAAACTGTCTCTCAGACCACAGGGCAATCAAACTAGAACTCACTATTAAGAAACTCACTCAAAACCGCTCAATTACATGGAAACTGAACAATCTGCTCCTGAATGACTACTGGGTACATAACGAAATGAAGGCAGAAATAAGAATGTTCTTTGAAACCAATGAGAACAAAGACACAATGTACCAGAATCTCTGGGACACATTTAAAGCAATGTGTAGAGGGAAATTTATAGCACTAAATGCCCACAAGAGAAAGCAGGAAAAATATAAAATCAACACCCTAACATCACAATTAAAAGAACTAGAGAAACAAGAGCAAACACATTCAAAAGCTAGCAGAAGGCAAGAAATAACTAAGATCAGAGCAGAACTGAAGCAGATAGAGACACGAAAAAACGCTTAAAAAAAATCAGTGAATCCAGGAGCTGGTTTTTTGAAAACCACGCCTATAATCCAGCACTTTGGGAGGCTAAGGCAGGTGGGTCACCTGAGGTCAAGAGTTCAAATCAGCCTAACCAATATGGTGAAACCCTGTCACTACTAAAAATACAAAAATTAGCAAGATGTGGTGGTGTGCACCTGTAGTCCCAGTTACTCGGGAGGCTGAGGCAGGAGAATCACTTGAAGCTGGGAGGCAGAGGTTGCAGTGAGCAGAGATTGCACCACTGCACTACTAGCAACAGAGCAAGACTCTGTCTCAGAAAAAAAAAAAAAGGCCCAGCACGGTGGCTCACACGTGTAATCCCAAAACTTTGGGAGGCTGAGGTGGGTGGATCACCTGAGATTGGGAGTTCAAGACCAGCCTGGCCAATATGGTGAAACCCTGTCTCTACTAAAAATACAAAAATTAGCTGGGTGTGGTGGTGGGCGCCTATAATCTCAGCTAGTTGGGAGGCTGAGGCAGGAGAATTGCTTGAACCCAGGAGGCGGAGGCTGCAGTGAGCTGAGATCCTGCCACTGCCCTGCAGCCTGGGCAACAAGAGCGAGACTCTGTCTCAAAAAATAAAATAAAATAAAAAACTGCAACCAAAATGAACACAAGTGTCCAAGTAACTGTCATGATGGAGCTTACATTTTTTTTTTTTTTTTTTTTTAAATATTCTTTAAGTTCTGGGATACATGTGCAGAATGTGCAGGTTTGTTACATAGGTATACATGTGCCGTGGTGGTTTGCTGCACCTATCAACCTGTCATCTACATTAGGTGTTTCTCCTAATGCTATCCCTCCTCTTGCCCTCGACCTCCGACAGGCCCCAGTGTGTGATGTTCCCCTCCCTTTGCCCATATGTTCTCTTTATTCAACTCCCATTTATGAGTGAGAACATGTGGTGTCTGGTTTTCTGTTCCTGTGTTAGTTTGCTGAGAATGATTGTTTCCAGCTTCATCCATGTCTCTACAAAGGACATGAACTCATTCTTTTTCATGGCTGCATAGTATTCCATGGTGTATATGTGCCACATTTCCTTTATCCAGTCTATCATATCATATACATTCTTGTGAGAGATACAATAAACCCCAAAATAAAATGCTAAATTAACCAAGAAAATGAGTAAAAGAAACATTTAGCACAAGAGGATAGAAAGATGCTATTTTAATGGGGTAGCTAGAGAAGTCCTCTCAGAGAAGGAGACATTTTAGGCAAGAGTAAATGCATGGGCTGACAAATATTTTAGTCAAAGGAAATCAAAGGGAAAGGTTCTGAAATGAGAAAAGGCTTTGTGCTGGTGAAAGTGAATTTCTAGAAAATTTCTGCCTCTGGAAATGCAGTCAGAGACATTTAAGTGCTTATAATCTATGATAAAAAACTTCAGATTTTTAGAAGGTGGAGAAAATTGGCTTCATAGATCTAGATGAAAAAGAACTTAAAGATTAACTGGTCTAAGTATCCCATTTAACAGCTGAAGAAAGTGAGACCTAGGAAACCTAAGTGACTTAACCATACCCTGCAACTAGTTAGCTGTTGTTACAGATATAAACCTTGGTTCACTTATCTGAAAATAAACCATGACTCTACTCAAGGAAGCATTTTTCATTTTGCTATTTTAAACACTATATCCAGACATGACATATAACACATGGAATATGTTATATTCCAGACATATAACACCGTATGTTATTCTTTAAAAGGAAGGTTTTTACAGGCTGGTGCACAGCTATAGAATGGCAGATGCACTTTGAATATGGAGAAGAGCGTGTGACCCCTGAGCCCAGAGGTCTACTCCCTGGAGATCACACTGCATTAAACAGCTAGAGGTGTTCTTTCATTCGGACAAAAGAACTGACGTTGCTTCACTGAACCTCTTAGGGATACTGAGTCAAATGAGATTATCATATAATATGCCTCATCACTTTCACCTTCTAGTAATTTTACAAAAACACCAAATTGAATATGAATTTACTATATATTCTACAGTGACCGCTCATGTAATTTTTGCATAATTGAACACATTGTGTTTAACTCTGAATCTCAACTAACTTTGCAGAGAAATGAGTTAAAACTATTTCATGCAGCTACAGTCTCCTGACCTTCACAGGAACTTAGATCTTCTTTATTCTCCCCACAAATGTGGCCTTGGGCTTACAATGGCAAGGAAGTAGTTATCACCTGGCTTTTAATTCTGCTTCTCAGCAAGACAGACTTTCAACATATCAAATTGATAAATTTGGAGTCAATGTGTCATGCCCTCTTGGAATCTTTTATCTTCAGAATAAATGGTTCTGAGAGGTTTGTGGAAGGGGAAGGAGTTTTCAGGATTCCTACCTCTCCATGTAGACTCAGGGCAGAGATCCCTGTTGGACACCATATCGCTATGGTAGAAACCATCTTCAGTCTCAAACAGCCTCCCTGCAATTCAACTACAGAGGATAATGCTGACTGTGTGGCTGTGCAAAATACCACAGATGGAAGTTAACAGGACAAATGTTGTAAATATCATACTTCCGTTTGTGTGTTTGTAATCATACCTTCTTTTTTGATTTTTTGTTTTGTTTTGTTTTGTTTTTGAGACAAAGTCTTGCTCTGTCACCCAGGCTGGCATGCAGTGGCATAATCTCAGCTCACTGCAACCTCTGCCTCCAGGGTTCAAGCGATTCTCCTCCCTCAGCCTCCCGAGTAGCTGGGACTACAGGTGCCGGTCACCACGCCCGGCTAATTTTTGTATTTTTAGTGGAGATGGGGTTTCACCGTGTTGGCCAGGCTGAGCTTAAACTCCTGACCTCAGGTGATCCGCCCACCTCAGCCTCCCAAAGTGCTGTGATTACAGGCGTGAGACACCGTGCCCAGCCCGTTATTTCTAAAAACATTGTGTATAAACTATGCACCAGGGTCTGTGTTAGATGAACAAAAGAATGGGCAAGATCTTTGCATTTATAGACTTTGCAATTTTGGAAGGATATCTATTTTAAAAAGTAACCAAGTAAGAAAATGATTATAGATAGTTATTAGTGCAGGAAAGAAAACAAACGGCACTACAGCAGAGAGCCACAAAATGTCCTGCTGAGTTAGAGTGGTCAAGGCAAGCCTACGTAAAAGGGGATGCTTCACCTAAGAACTGAAGGATTGTGGAAACAGCTGCCACTTGTACATCCAAGGGAGGCCAGGTGGCCCTGGCAGCAGGTGATGGGGCATTGGATGTGGGAAGAATTTAAGATATATCTTAGAGGCTTCAGTCAAATTGGTGATAAATTTAAAAACTAATAGGGGTAAGGAATTGCCAAGAAAAACTTTTAGGGGTGTGTGTGTGTGTGTGTGTATGTATGTGTGTGTGTGTGTGTGTGTGTGTGAGTGAAGGTCGGGAATTTGGTTTTGAATATTCAGTTTGAGGAACCTGTGACAGTATCTGAGATTTTTTAGCTACTTGGATTTGCAGTACAAAGGATAAGTCCAGATGCTAACACAATTTTGGTAGTCATTAGCATTAGGTGACTTTTAAAACTATGCAATTGGATGATAGTATTTTAGGGGAAATATAGAGTGAAAAGAAAAGAGCATTGTGGAATGAGCTTCAGAGGAATCCAGTTTCCTGAGATGAGGTTGAGCTGGCACCAGAGAGAAGAGCAAGAGGCCCAAGACCTGCTCTGTAGGAATGAGGGTTTCATATGTTGAAAGGGGTTGAGTAAGGAAAGGAATAAAGAGTGCCTATTGAATTGATAAACCTCAAGGTCGTTGATGACCTTAGTGAGAGCCATTTAGGTGTAGAAGAGTCCAGAAGCCTGATTCTAGGAGATGGGGCATAAGGAAACAATGCTGCTCAAGCAGCACGGCTGTCTAAGGAAGCACACTGAAAGCTCAAGGGGAAAGTGGGGATGAGGGAAGACACACTGCTTTTTTTTTTCTTTTCTTTCCTTCTCTCTCTCTCTTTCTTTTTTTTAAAAGTGGAACATTTCGGAACTTATGACTAGGATTTCACAGACAAAGTGAGGTGACCAGGAAAAAACACAAGAAATCAGTGCGGCAAGATCCCTCAGATGGGGCTCTATTTGATGATCCAATATCCTGTCAACCATAGGATTTCACATTTTTGTTATATATTTTAGCCTACACGTTGATAAAATTATAATCAGAACATATAACACAGTAATCATGGAGCATAAAATAAACTAAAACATAAATTACGTTGCAAGTAAAGAAAAATGAATTAACATGCACATAACAGCATAATAGAAGATATAACAGTTTTAAAAATTATCATCAACATGTTAAACTTATCTATTAAACGTATCTATTTCTTGGATTTATTAAGAAAAAAGGATCAATGTATGGTAATCACATTACAAAAGTACAAAAAACTCCACAAAAGTTATTAAAAATAAATTATGTCAGCTAAAATACACACTAAAAGAAGAAAAAGACACCAATCAATACCAGATAGAATGAATTAAGTAAAAGGAACATCATGTGAGATACAGAGAATCATTCAACACTTAAAAAAAGTTTGAAATAAAGTCATTAACAGTTTTTAAAAGCTTTAAATTTTAGCGTCGTAATATAAAGAAAAATGTTTCAAAGATACAAAAAGATTACAAAATTCCAATGACAACCTAATTTTCTGTAATCTATTAAGAAACCTAAGAAATTAAATAGATTCTGTGAAAAAATACATTCTTTTAAAACTTGACTAAACAGTCATGTCTTAGTGTTTTACTTTTCCATTGAATGTTCAAAAGCTGGTTTCAAAAATTAAATGAAAGCTTATAGACTATTGAACCACAGCGAATTCCAAAACACGCGGCAGGAGAATGGCGTGAACCCGGGAGGCGGAGCTTGCAGTGAGTCGAGATCGCGCCACTGCACTCCAGCTTGGGCGACAGAGCAAGACTCCGTCTCAAAAAAAAAAAAAAAAAAAAAAAAAGAAAATTTGATTCTATGGCACAGAAAAGGAATATGTATTCTAATTGTTTAATCCTATTACATTTAAAACATTTTAAATGCCAGGTGTGGTAACTCATGCCTGTAATTCCAGCACTTTTTGAGGTTGAGGCAAAAGGATCACTTGAGGTCAGGGGTTCGAGACCAGGCTGGGCAACACAATGAGATTCTGTCTCTGCAAAAAATAAAAAAAATTGACATTATTTTTATAAGGGAGGTTTTAAAAATATTTTAAAGTTAACTGTTGATATTACATAGAACAATGTAATAATTGTATCCGTTCTAATAGCTTCCCAAATCATGAGGAAGAATAATTTTATGGTTATATTTAATGACATTAACTCAAGAAAAATGATAAAGGGCGTTTCTTGTATTTTCGCTATACGCCAAGCACTGTGGTGAGCACTTTCTATAAATGATTAACCCCTTTAGTCTCACAACTATCCTGTGAGGTTGATGTTTTCTGTAACAACTAACTTTACAGTTGAGAAAGTAAGCACAGAGAGGTTGGCTCATGTGCGCACAGCTAAAGAGCATTCCATGGCAGAGGCAGGAGGTGAAATCAAGCACTCTGGGTCTGGAATCTATGACCTTTACAGCTAGGCTGGATTGCCTTGGGGAGGAGAGTGTACGGATTAATAAATAAACACTTTCCTGAAGAGCCATCCAAACACAAGGATGGACTTTTTGTATTAGACTCAGATGCATTCATTGTGTTTTGTTTTGAGTGAGTGCTGCAAAGTGCTTCTTGCATCAGTCTAAAATCATTTATATTTTTGTGATTTATTTTTGAACTTCTACACTATCATGGATTCTCAAGTGTTACCATCTAACACTAAAATCATCTAAACAAGGGCCTCGCAGCAGCTTTCGGAGTGGCCAGCAGGGAGTTCCTGTGATTCATGTGCATGGTCGACTCGAAGCCATTGTGCCCATTGTAGTGGAAAGAGACGAGGGTGGTGTGGCCACAGGGGGCCCTGCATGCCTCTTCTTTCAGTCATCTCTTTCCTGGCAAGCAATTACTGTTTCACTGAAAATCTGTTTGCTTCAGCTGATCTCTCCTAAATGAAATCTAACCAACAATCAACTAGCATTTTCAGAGTGCCCACTGTGCATAGAGCGTGCTTGGAAAGCATTTTTTAAAGGAAATATTAACATTTGAAATATTAAGACCATGATATATTTGTAGAAGATGTAGACTCCTTCACCCTCAAAATTAGCAATATAAAGTTGTTTAGGAAATCTGCCAGACTTACTTTTATGTCTTTTATTAATGGCTTTTAGCAAAACTTCTTTGTGGTTTGTTTAGAATTCTCTATCTGCATTTCAGAGCTTGTTTCTGTCAGTAGAACACATTCTCTGTTAGCTTTGATTTTTACTTATTTGCATGTTTGTCTTGCTGTCTAATAAAAGGTATGTATTGTGTAATTGTGAATTTTTGCAGTATAGGAGGTAGAGAGTGATTTCGAATGCAGTTGCAATAATCAAATAAATCAATATTTTGCAAAAGGGTAATTTAGTGGAAAATAGGGTTTACTGTTCTTGATTTGTACTAAAATGCCTTCTGGCCACATCACACCCGAGAATGGCCCAAGATAGCAGAAAATACCAGATGACGAGATTCCTGCTTATTCATGCTTGCATCCTTTCTGCAATGGAGATCCCTGGCTCTGGTTTGGTCTCAGCCACATAAACCTATGCTCTGAAGTGTTAGAAAGCCATGGAAAGCTATGCTCATGCTTGCCAAGGAATCTGTCTGAAGAATACTCAGAAGACGAATTTGGATTTTTCAAGTCCAGTTTTCAATGTGCCATCATCATTCTCTAAATTTAATTCTTTAGATGTGCTGAAATGTAAAAGCTCAACTAAAATTTTATTGTTTTGCCTGTTTAATAAAGCAATTTGAACAATACCAGAAGAAAATGAAAGCACAATTATATGCTTTTTCTAAATTCAGAGCTAGTCCAATGCGCTATTTTTGCTATTTTTATATGTATTGTTAGCTCAGAGCTTAGATAAAATTTAGTATTCAAATATAATCTCCTAAACACAAAAAGCAGCCAACTGAACACGAGAAGTCCATATCTATGGCTCACAAAAAGGATTTGGATTAGAATAATAGAAAAAGGTGGAGAGTGGGAATTATTTTTTAAGGCAAATTCCATTAAATTTTATACTAGAAGTAAAAGTTCAATATGTGAAAAATAATAAGAGTTATGAACAAGTACTTAACAGGAAAGTAATTCTTTCATCAGCCTTAAAATAAATAAGCACTTTCTTTTCCTCAATCTCTTTATCCTCATTGTTCAGAAACCCTTTCTTGTCATAATCATCCTTTAAATTACAGAAAATAAAAATCAATCATCGTTTCTTCTTACTTTCTTATAAAAATACCACTATATAGCTGAGTTTTTTTTTTTTTTTACAATTACCCATAAAATGATGAAAGGAGAATTTTTAAACTACAAATTGTTACAAAGTTTAGAGACAATAACAAATACCCATTAAAGGTTGTTATACTTTAGATCAAGTTAAATTATCAATCCAAATTAGCCCAAACCATGTCCTCTGAAAAATGAAACTTGTATTTTAGATTTGGATATCAAATGAGAATAAGAATAATCTGCTTATAATACTCCACATAAGGAATGTTTTAGTAACATTTTTGATATGAAAAATATATAATTGCTCAGTGTCTAGATAAAAACGTGTATATTTGTACAAAAACTTACAATTGGAAAAGCATGTATATATGCATTACACATATCCCTGTGAAAGTGGTGGTAAAAATATTATTACTTTGTTTTACATTTCAAGTTCCTGAGACTCAGAGAAAATAAATGACTTGCCCAAAGTCTTCTAATAACAAGGTAAGATTCTCTCATGTCTCCAAACTCTAAAAATGCTTTTGTGCGCTTTTTTTTAATCAACTCTTACACTTGAATAATAAAATCTCAGAATACTATAGTTTTTCAAATAAACATGGGTTTTGCTGAATTATAAAAATTATTTCATTTTTTATTAACTTCAATTGAAAAATAGTTCTCATATTTTCACACGGTCATTTCATCTATCTTCTACGTCAATTATAATGTTCACTTGTAGGTAATTGACTAAAAATATTCCTTTGGGGAAAATGCCTACTTATACATAGATTATTAAGTATAGTCATTGTCTATGTAAAAATGGTTAACATATCATAATAAATATGCAAAAATATGGTGTGCCAATTATTAGATGACAGATGATACTTTTTATCTGATTTATCCTGATACAGATGAGATGATGAGTCATGAAATTAATATTCCAAGAAAGCTCCCCAGTAATGGACTTTAAAATACTCCTCATTCTCATCTTCAAATTTAAAAGCAGCCTAATTCAAACAGCTTCTACTTTGCTACCATGAGGCAGATACACTGTAATTTCTTTTACTTTAAAAATGTGATTTTTAATTTTAACAATTTTTTTCAAATAGATATTACTATCCTGTTAAACAGAAGAGAAAGCTGAGACTTACACCAAGACATTCGCCTCAAATCTCATGACTAGACATGGTGCAGCTAGAATTCAGATTTAGGGTTTGCTCATCCAGAAATCATGCTCTGTCTAATAAGTTAGAAGATGGAAGTTCATAGAATTGGATTATCAGGAGTTTTATATGATCCAAAGCAAATCATGGAGGTTTTTTTAATACTGTCATTTAAAATATTCAAAATGACAAACAAACCAAAGAAGAATTTTACTTTATCTTAGTATAAAGATTAAGATAAAATGTGTGAATGAATGTAGGTATATATCGATCTATTTATATTTCTATACACTAATAAAGTTACTGAAGAAGAATGCTGAACTTTTTTAAATTTTTAAACCCTAAGCTATTTAAAGATTTAACAATTCAGGGAGATATATGTCTTCTATGTTTACAGAGACTTACATTTAGAGATAAGAGACCTGCAATGAAATAATTTTTCTTCTATAGAAACCCCTGCCTATAATCCAGTGTGTATAATATGAAAAAAATAATAAAGTATGGGTTTGAATTATGACTTCATTGTTTATTACTCATGTGAACTTTGGTAAATTTTTTTTTTTTTTTTTTTGAGACAGGGTCTCTTGCTCTGTCACCCAGGCTGGAGTGCAGTGGCACAATCACTGCAACCTCTGCTTCCCAGGCTCAAGTGATGCTCTCAGCTCAGCCTCCCTAGTAGCTGATGACCTAGTACAGGCACATGCCACCACACCCAGCTAATTTTTGTATTTTTTATAGAGACAGGTTCTCACCATGTTTCCAAGGCTGGTCTCAAACTCCCGAGCTCAAGGGATCTGCTGGCCTCGGCCTCCAGAAGTGCTGGGATTACAGGTATGAGCCACCACACTCAGTCAGTAAATCTCTTTAGAAATTACTGTTCATTAGTTTTTTTCGTCTGTAAGACAAGGGAAATAGTATGTGCTTCATAAGCTACAGTGAGACTTAAGTGAGATTGTATATCTCAGTTTTCTCCCATAATTGCTTCTCAATATTTAAACATTTTCTTATCTCTAGAAAAGATGCTTTTTTGGAAAATAATTTTATAATGGTGAATATGGTTTAATAATTACTAAAAAGTTCCATGTTAACTAGTCATGGGTTTTCATAATAGTCAAAATAATTTTTATCATGCTTTGGTATCAAGCCCAAAATCTCTGTTGTTAAACACAAAGTTTTTTTTTTTAATTCGTGATTGTTAGAGGTTGGCAAGAGACTGGGAAAGGAGACTCCGCCATGCAGGACACAGTGTGCCCACCTTGTAGCTCCACCTCCCGAAACATGAGGTTTTCTAAGATATGGAGCCCAGGAAAGAGACAGAGCACTAGGTCTTACACTGGCAATTAACTCCTCAGCCTAGAAGTGACATGTCATTTCTTCTTATAGAGTATTGGCCAGAATTAGTCACAAGGTCCTACCTATCCACAGAAGGGTGGGGAAATGGAGTTTTCCATTCACCTAAAAGGAGAGAAGAACCACATATGAGTGACCTTCAAAGATACCTTATACAAGTCTGACAAACTCTGGAGGGATTTCTGGTGGCCCTGCCTTTAAATATCATTTGCTTTTGAGAAATGAATTCATTTTTCTCAAAGAAATTCACATATGCAGATCTTGTGGGCTCACCAATATTACTCTTTTTTTTAATTCTAATACATATCTGGAATACCATAATTCTTAATAAGGATTTGGTAGCCCCAAAATGCAGATATTCTCTGATAAAATAGAATTGGCACTGCTTGGGCCATTTTCTTTGCTTGCAAAATCATCCTTGAATATTTTAAGATATCTTATAAAGAAAGAAACAAAGCAAACAAAAAACAAAAGTAAACAAACAACAAAACTTCTCCCTTTACCTGTTTGTTTTACATGTAGAAATTGTAAATGTAGAAATTGTTCTCCTGTGCATAAAATTACATAAGTATTTATGCTGATTATCTGTTTATAGTTACACCGTTTTATCTTTCAGACATTTCCTATGTTGTGAGCTATAGTTACTTCTGAGACTCCAAGTCTTTGCTTTGTTTATGCTGTTTTCTCAGGTCCCAGTGCCTTCTGCATCTCACACTGGATTGCAAACTCTCATCCTTAAAGACTCAAATTCTAGTTTCAGGACAACTCTTCCTGTCCCTCACACCATTAAGCCCTTCTTCTCTTAGAGGACTTAGAATATGCGTAAATCCACCTACTTAACTCTAAAGATGATTAGAGAGACTGTGAATGTCAGGTTCCCAATCAGAAATTTCACTGGAAATAGTGTCTAACTCAAATTTCATTTGCTTCTCAATAGCAAGAAGACAAATAACCGAATTAAAAATTGGACAAACTCCCTGATAGACATTTCTCAGAAGAAATACAAATGACCAAGTATATTTTAAAAAATGCTCAGCATCACTAATCAGTAGGTAAATGCAAAATAAAACCACAATGAGATATCACCTCACACCTTAGAATAGCTATCATGAAAATGATGAACAATAACAAGTGTTGGTGAGGATGTAGAGATAATAACTCTTGTGTACATTGTTGATGAGAATGTAAATTAGTATAGCCGTTGTGGAAAACAGTACATAGGTTTCCCCAAAAATTAAAAATAGAACTACCATATGATTCAGTAATCTTACTTCTGGTTATAGATCCAAAGGAAATGCAATCAATATGTTGAAGAGATTTCTGCACTCCCATGTTCATTGCAGTGTTATTCACAATAGCCAAGTTATGGAATCAACCTAAGTGTCCAAGGGATGAATGGATAAAGAAAATGTGGTACATATACACAATGGAATACTACTCTCATTTTTAAAAGAGGGAAATCTTGTCATTTGCACAATATGGATGAACCTGGAGGACAATGTGTTAAGTGAAATAATCCAGGCACAGAAAGACACATACTGCCTGGTCTTACTTATATATGGAATCTAAACAAGTTGAACTCATAGAAGCAGATAGTAGAATGATGGTTACCAGAAGTTTGGGGGGAAGGGAGTAAAGGAATGAAGAGTTGTTGATCAGGGAGGGGATACCAGTTTCAGATAAACAAGAGGAATAGGGTTTGAGATCTCTTGCAGAGCGGGGTAACTATATTAAATAATAAAGTATTGTATATTTCAAAATAACTAAAAGTAAATTTCAAATGCCTCATCATAAAAAATCATGAGTGAGGTGAGGCATATGTTAATTAACTTGATTTAATTATTTTACATGGTATGAGTATGTCAAAATATTACATTTTACCTAATAAATGTATGCAGTTATCTTTTGTCAATAAAAAAATTAATAATTATTAACAATTATTTGCTCTAAGTCTTAATAACAACTCTTTACATGCTGTGTGCTCATTTTTACTGAATTGCTATTATCAGATTTTTAAATATTTCCCCATATTGGAAAAAGAAATATCCATCTGGACATTTCTGTACTTTCTACACATCAAACATAATCCAATTTTCTTTTAAAGTAATTCTTTATTTGCATTTTCATGGATTTAAAAAAAAAAGTACACTTTATGGCCATGAGACTGTGTTCCATAACTAAATATTGCCTCACTAGAAGTATATTGTTTAAGACAATCATTTTACTTGGTATTCTATAAATGGGACTATTAACCCATCACTAATCTTGGCTAATGCATATTTTACTTAATATAGTGAGCACTTGTATATTAAGATTTGGGATACTTTCAAGTTCCAATAAAGAAGGTAGATATCAAATTGCTACATTATTACAAGCGAGTGTAGACCACTCTCAGAAAGTTTCTTTTCTGCTTGTAAATGCATTCAATTATGTGGTTTTTCTCAATTCCATTACATTGGAAAAAATTAATTTAATTATTTCTAATTATACAAAACAGTGAAATTTCAACCTGTCCTTGAAATGTTTCCTTATAAACCCATGGAAGCTCCCTGCAGTCATGACCCAACAGAGAAATACTCTGTGAATAATGGCTATTTTATAATAAGTTATTTTCTTTAAACTTTTATTTCTTAAGAATATTTTTCTCTTCTAATCAAGTTTTTAAAATATCATAATAAACTTTGAGTATGTAGGGGCAAAATAACCCATCTTAAATTTCTCCATCTCCCTGTACATTAGGCTGACCAAAGACAGATTAATAAGAGCAAAAACTACTAACCTGTGCATCATGCATGTAACACACAGAAGAACTCAGAGGTGAATGACTCATGAGGTAATTAGATCTTGAGCTTAAATACTACCAAAAGAAAAGGGATTTTGTGTTTCTGGGCAAGTGAAGCAAGTTATGGGATGGTAACCAGAAACAGTATGGTAAACAAGTGTTTGGTATGTGGTAAGGTTTGGTATGTAGATTTAAGTCAGTGCCTTCTCCATTGAAAATAGTTCATTATTTAATCTTTCTTCTTAAGACAAGAGTAGTTTACACACTACTATTACAGTGTTACACTATTCCGTGTTTTCCTGTGTGCTATTACCAGTGAGATTTGAACCTTCAGATGATCTCTTCTTGCTCATTAACATCCTTTACTTCCAGATTGAAGGACTCCCTTTAACATTTCTTGTAGGACAGGTCTAGTGTCAATGAAATCCCTCAGCTTTTGTTCATCTGGGAAGGTCTTTATTTCTTCTTCATGCTTAAAGAGTATTTTCACTGGATATACTATTCTAGGTTAAAAGTTTTTTTTTTTTTTTCCTTCAGCACTTTAAATATGTCACGCTACTGTCTCCTGGACTGTAAGGTTTCCGCTGAAAAGTCTGCTGTCAGACATATTGGAGATCCATTGTATGTTATTTGTTTCTTCTCTTTTGCTGATTTTAGGATCCTTTCTTTATCTTGACTTTTGGGAATTTGATTATTAAATGCATTGAGGTAGACTTCTTTAGGTTAACTTTGCTTGGTGTGCTATAACCTTCTTGTACTTGAATGTTGGTATCTTTCCCTAGGTTTGGGAAGTTATCTGGTATTATCCATTTGAACAAACTTATACTTCTATCTCTTTCTCTACCTCCTCTTTAAAGCCAATAACTCTTTTGAGGGTATTTTCTAGATCTTGTAGGCATGCATCATTGTTTTTATTCTTTTTTCTTTTGTCTCCTCTATCTATTTTTAAACAGCCTGTCTTCAAGCTCACTAATTCTTCCTTCTGCTTTATCAATTCTGATATTAAGAGATTCTGATGCATTCTTCAGCATGTCAATTGCGTTTTTCAACTCTAAAATTTCTTCTTGATTCTTTTTCATTATTTCAATCTCTTTGTTACTTATCTGACGTAATTCTGAATTCCTTTTTGGTATTATCTTGGATTTCTTTGAGCTTCTTCAAAATAGCTATTTCTCTGTCTGAAAGATCACATATCTCTGTTTCTTCAGGATTGCTCTCTGGTGCCTTATTTAGTTTATTTGGTGAAGTCATGTTTTCCTGGATGGTGTTGATGCTTGTAGATGTTCTTTGGTGTCTGAGCATTGAAGAGATAGGTATTTTTTGCATTTTTTACGGTCTGGATGTGTTAGTCCCTGTCCTTTTTGGGAAGGTTTTCCAGATATTGAAGGGACTTGGGCCCCAAGCCTTATAACACTGTGGTTTTATTGGTACCACCTTGATGATCTTGGATAAGATCCAGAAGAATTCTCTGGATTACCAGGCAAAGACTCCTGTTCTTTCCCCTTACTTTTTCCCAAACAGAGTATCTCTCTGTTCTGAGCCACCTGGCACTGGGGGTGTGGTGATGCAAGCACCCCTGTGGTGGCAAGCACCCCAAGAGAGGGTTCTTGGATCTCAGTAAAGAAAGAATTCAGGCAAAGCCCATAGAGTAAAGTGAAAGCAAGTTTATTAAGAAAGTAAAGGAATAAATAATGGCTACTCCATAGGTAGAGCAGCCAAGGGTGGCTGGTTGCCCATATTTATGGTTATTTCTTGATTATATACTAAGTAAGGATTATTCATGAGTTTTCTGGGATAAGGGTGGGCAATTCCCAGAACTGAGGGTTCCTTCCCCTTTTAGACCATATAGAGTAACTTCCTGACATTACCAAGGCATCTGTAAACTGTCGTGGCACTGGTGGGGGTGTCTTTTAGCATGCTAATACATTTTAACTAGTGTATGATGAGAGTGAGGATGATCAGAGGTCACTCTTGTCACTATCTTGGTGTTGGTGGGCTTTAACCAGCTTCGTTACTGCAAACTATTTTTATCAACAAGGTCATAAAGACCTTTATCTTGTGCCAACCTCCTATCTCATCCTGTGACTTAGAATGTCTAACCTCCTGGGAATGCAGCCCAGTAGGTCTCAGACTTATTTTACCCAGTCCCTATTGAAGATGGAGTTGTCCCAGTTCAAATGTCTCCATTACTAGGACTGGGCCCTTTCCTTCAGTGAAGCAGGGTGTGCCTAGAAACATTGTTCAGGAGGTAGGGCCTACAATGGGCCCTCGTGACTGCCTAATGCCTTATCTTACCGTGGATCAGCTGGTTTCAAAGATGCAAAACGAAGTCCTCTTTACTCTTCTATCTCCTCTCCTTAAGCAGAAGGAAGGAGCCCCTTTTGTTGCTGTAAGCTGCACTGCATGGGGTTGGGGAAAGGGTGGCATAGGCATTCCCTTATCTGCTCCATTTGATGTCTCCCTAGGTTACATGCCACCCTAGTCTCCCGACTTTAAGCCCGGTCCAGCATTAGCAGTTGCCTAGGAATTATAGTCCTTGTGTCCTAGATTTCCTTTCAAGTTTGCTAGGGACCCGAGAGCACTTTACCCTGCAGTGGTGAGGTTTGCTGAGAAACTCAAGTTCTAACTGCTGGGATGGGTGATTCCCCTGTGGCTGGGACTGGTCCAAATGCTGTCTTGATGCACGGGCACTGGCTGAGCCCAGCACAGCTTATTTTCTGCTATGACAAGGGAGCACCATGTGCAAGATAAAGTCCCCCAGTCACTGCATTCTTCCTCCCCAAAGTGCACAGATTCTGCCTCTATGCTGCGAGGCTCTTGCCAGAGGTTGGGGCAGAAGTGGTGTCGACGATTCAAGACTGTCTCTCCTGCGGTCCTCAATGGTTGTTTCAGTGATATGAAGTTAAAACCAGATACTATATTTGCTCACCTGATATTTGCTTCTTGTGATGGTGCTTTTCTGTGTGCAGATAGTTGTTAAAATTTGGTGTTTTAGTTGAGGGGATGATTGTTGTAGGCTTCTATTCTGCCATCCTGCTTTGCCCCCAAAAGTCTGTGAGGCATACTAGTTTTTCACTTTATTCTCTCTCTTTCTCTTTTGTCTTTGTCTGGTGTTACTAATGGGGTAGTATCAGCTCCATGAAATGTATTAAGAAGTTTTTATTTCTCTTCTTTTTGGTGGGGGTGTGGGTGTGGGTAGGGAAGAGATTGTGTAATATTGATGATAATTTGTCAGTTATTCTTTAAATATTTGGTGGGATTCTCCAGTGATAACATCTAGTTCTAGTTCTAGATAATTCATTTTTGAGAGCTTTTAAATTATCAATTCAAATATTTTAATGGTTATAGGACTATCCAGATTGTCTGTTTCATCTTGGTTGAATTTTGGTAGTTTTTGGTTTCTGAGGAATGGGTATAATTCTTAAGTTGTCAAATTTATAACAATACAATAGCTTATAGCGTCTCCTTATCCTTTTAATGTCTGCGGGATCTATAGTGATATCTTTTGTTTCATTCCTGGTATTTTTGCTGATTTATGTCTTCACTCTTTTTTTGTTAATCTTGTTCAATTTTAATAAGTTTTTTGAAGAAAAGACTTTTTGTTTTATTGATTTTCTTTATTGTGTTTCTCTTTCCAATTTTACTTGTTTCTGCTATTATGATTATAATTTTCTTCCTTATTCTTGCTTTGCATTGTTGGGGAGGTAAAGTAAGTTGATGCTTTATAGTTCTTGGTTGGAACAGACCCTTGTAATAAAATACAGATTAACCAGAGAAAAACAAAGAGAAGTTTATTAACGTGTGTGCCTGATGTATACATGAGTGATGCTAAAAGAAATGAGGTTTTGACTTCAGGCTCAGATACCCTCATGTGCTGAATGACCCTAGGAAAGAAACCTGTGGGGAAGGGCTGGATTTGGGGAGACGGTGCTTTAAGCAAGGGTAAGGCTTGTTATGCTGATTCAGTTGGTGCCTTGTCTAGTGATTTAGTCATCCTTCTTTTTCTGCAGAGAAGGAGACAACCTTACAAATAGAGATTTCCTTTATAGATGTAAATTTCACTTACAAAAGGTTATCTTCTACTCTGTTTTCATAGATTCTTCTGAGAGTCTGCATTTTCTCAAAATAAACTACTCAAAATAATTCCTATGCCAATAAGCATATTTAAGAAGGGGCATATTCTGGCCTCCTACATTTATATTCTGGGGTAGCATGTCCTGAACCCCATTGGCAGTTATTTTTGTCTTCTTTTTCTAGTTTCTTGAGCTAAGAACTTAGATTATAAGTATTTTGTGCTATTCATTGCCTTCTCTGCACTGCTTAGACACATCCCACATTTTTCATATTTTTTATTTTATTCCATTCAGTTTTATGTGCTTTTTATTTCTTTTGGGATTTTCTCTTTGACTGACGGATTATTTAAAAGTACATTTCTTGATTTCCAACTACTTGAAGACTTTCCTATTGTACTTATGTAATTTTCT
Source organism: Gorilla gorilla gorilla (assembly GCF_029281585.2). Lineage (NCBI taxonomy): Eukaryota > Metazoa > Chordata > Mammalia > Primates > Hominidae > Gorilla > Gorilla gorilla. The sequence continues at coordinate 59,800,483 of NC_073230.2, forward strand.
AATTTGATTTCAATATAGTTAGATAACATACTCTGTATGATTTTTGCTTATTTAACACTTTAAAATTTAAACAGTTCACCAAAATATTTGGTAATATTCTATAGGCCAAATCTTTTACAATGGTGTGCCAGTAAACCCACCTGACATTTGCTCTGAGGGAGACATTATTTTTATTATATTGGCCAATATACTACTTACCCTCTGGGGAAGACATTATCTCAAACTTTAAAAGCTGTTTGCTCTGCAAACATTCTTGATAAGGTAGTCTATAGCAAAACCTGTAACTGTCGGCTCACAAAATGTACAGAAACTGAGAGACCCATAGAAAATTGTCTCCCAACACAACCATTTGCTAAAATCTTATTCCAAATTCTATTTTGAATTTAGATAAAATTCCAACAAAATAAAATTTATTTTACAATAACTTCCATCTTTCTTTATAACACTGAGTTCCATTCCTATTCATTCAAGTTTTCCTCTATGCTTTAATGAAAATTGCGCAATTTTACTAATACAATATCTTCAAATTTCTTGTTAAATATGTACATATTATCTCTTATTGTTAATATGATTTCTCCTGCTTCCATGTTTTTAATTGGTTATTACTGATACAAATAAATTTAAATAATTTATTTATTATTCCCTTCAACACTAGCCATTACTCTCTTATTTCCACTGGACATTTGTTTTAAAATTGTTCAGTTAATTATCAATTGTTTCTCATTACTATCATAATAAGAAAGTAGGGATAATGCTGTTTCTTCATTGCTAAAATATAGATTATTTATATTGGTTTACTAATTACAATGTTGAGATCAAAAGCAATTAATGCCATAGTGGGAATCTCAGTCTTTTCCTAATGGTAGTGGGAATAAATTTTATGTTCCCACATAAATGTGATGGTGGCTGTATATTTCAGATGAATGATCTCTCTGGAAAGCACTAGAGGGCCATTGGAAAAGAATGAATGAAAGTGTGAGTCCTTTTGTGCCTATCACTCTATCTAGATTTCTGTCCTCAAAGTGGAGTTCCTCATCAGCCTCTTTCCTCTTTAACTAGACTCCTCTCTTACAGGGAGAAATTAGAGTGAAGAAGGGGCTCTCTCTAATCTCTGTGTCCTCTGACTTCTACCTGCCATTGTTTCAGCCCCGTTGAGCAACTCCCAGTTCTTCTGAGACAGGGTTTCTTGCTTGTCTAGAAAGCCATGTCAATGATCAAGATAGAGGGACAATGAGATACCAAGACTACAAGGGAAAGTCTGGTCAAGGGAAGTATTCTTCAGAGAAGAAACGTGTCCTAAATCTGGCACTCCCACCAAAGAATTTAATCTGTGATGTCTGTTAACCCAAGGGGTACTCAAAGTTTTAGGTGAGACTAAATGGAGCCAATAACTTGATTTGAAAATTTTGGACTGTTAGTTATACATTGTGGTATCAACTTCAAGCTCTAGAGTCCGTGTCTGATTCCAGCATAACTTGTTTCACTGGTGTCCTCCAATTCCTGTATCTCAAAGACTGGGCAGACCCAGGACGGGTTCTTCTCTAGTTTAGGAGGGATGGTGTTCTCCAGCTCAATGATTTGTAGTAATACATTGTAGACATAAACAGGAGACATATGGTATGCTTTGCATCTCACAGGGGCTTGGCAATTATGCTCTCAGTGATTGCCACAGATAGACATTTACTTATGGCATCAGCATAATGGGTGTGAGCCTGCATACATAGGCTTCATGTTGGTTTACCAGTCATCTCTGTGCCAGGTGCTGTGTCATGCTGCCATGATGCTCAGAGACCTACTGTATAAAAAGAGCTCCTTCAACCCCCTCCAAGTTGTTCATGTCTAGTAAAGACACTGAGACAGTAGTGGACCTGGCCTATGCCATTTTGTTGATAAAAAGTACAAATATCAGGGTGAGATTTCTCCTTTTTGGTGAAGGGTTAGCAGATAAATACTATAGGTAAACTTGTATCATGTCATCACATACAAATGTTTTATTAAGTTTCTATTTAGCAATCAGCAAGAGGATGTGAATCTCTGAGAAACTTAGGGTTGTATCCTTTAGAGAAAACTAAAGAAACAGTTTTTGTCTTTTAAGGGTATTTTGAATAATGAAAAATCCTTTGTTGTTGATCATATCTGCAAAACAAAATAAAACAAAAACAAAAATACACCAGCAAGTAAGACAGTGAGAGAAAAATATCAATAAGGCAGAAAATGGATATGTTCCAGTGAAAAAATATATTTTAAATGGTTAGAAGATAAAGAAACATCTTTCAAATACAACTGGATGGGGGGATAATAGTTGAAGAATAAATCAAGAAGTTATGTGACCTAAACTCCCAGCAAAATCAATGTGAAAATTTACTTGGAACACATTAATGATGTCAAAAATATCAAATAATATAGATATAGGAAAGAATCTGTATTTGTTAGAGTAGAACGGGAAAGCTGCAATAACAGATTAATCACCAAAATTTAGTATTTGAAGTCACATGAAGTTTTATGATTTTCCTACCATCCTCCAGGAGAATGTTCCTGTGGTCAGAGATGCTGTCCTCTACTTGGACATTAGGAACACAGGATACTTTCGTCCTGTGGTTCCAACACTCCCTAGGTTTCCTTCTCATTTTCACCAGTAAAAAGGTCTGCGTGTTCAGTACAGATGCAGCCATCCACTTTTTTAAACTATTTTTGATCTGTGGTTGGTTGAGTCCATGCATGCAGAACCTGTGCATATATAAGCCAACTGTAGGTACTGGGGAGTTTTAAGAATGGAGGGAGAAATCCTGAAAACACAGGGTCTTATAGAACCGAGATTAATGTTCTTGCTTGGGAAGGCACGGCCACTTTCATTCTCGTGATGCCTAAGAACTAAGAACTATTGCTGACCGAAGATGCAAGCTGATAACTTTGGGTAGGCATCATGTCAGACAAAAAAGCAGCAATGTTTCATTACACAACCCAAGAAATCAAGATTTCAAATCCTTCCAGAAAGAGCCCATACATTGGTTTCAACATGTTTCCTTTGGTTTACCTATGGAAATTGTCAGAGTTCTTAACCCCCTTCCCCTATTGGTGATGTGATGACGTTTTTGTCTTAATCTATGGGCAACCTTTCTCATGGACAGGCCTTCACTAGGTTCTAGGGGTCATTGGAGATCCTAAGTGCAATGTCTTTCCCTGATCTGGGTCCTGCTACAGCTACACTGATAAATCCAAAAATGCTTTCTTCAGTAACAGGTAGCCCAGGGCAAACCTCTAACCTTATCCATGACACGTCAGGGTGTTTCACCAACAGGAAGGCATGCCTCTTCTCTGAATCTATTGAAACCCCTTCTCAAGTGTGTGAACTTTATGGATTTTCTTTCCTTCTTTGATATCTGATGGGCCTACTGCTTAAGATAACTTATTTTGGCTTTTGCCTGGAATAAGAAACATTCCTTCTGGCATTGTGCATGTACACATGGACTTAGTTCTGAGAATCGTGGCTTATAAAAGTCAGTAATTATACAATCACAAAACTATTGCTTTCTACTGAATTGCCTGCTTGTTTTAATTTAGTTCTAAAGCTCATATAAATGGTAAATAATTAAAATTAAGACCAATAGAAAAAGATAACCTATGTATTCCATATTTCTATCCAAAATTTTATTTTCATTGTCATATTGTTTTAAAGGTCCAGTTGTACTCTTTTGAATGTTTTGGTTTTCCTATATTGATCTTTGAGAACAGTTGAGTTCATTAAAATAATTTTAAGTGAAAATAGTCAACCAGTTCAACATTCTTGAATAAATAATATTGTTATATGTGAAAATGTCTGTTTCTTTTCAGAATTTGGTTGTAAGACTGTCTAAGAATAGAGCAACCATACTACAAAAAAGGAGTTAAACTGCTATGAATGTGTGTCTGTGCATTTTTTTCATTTTTTTCTTTCTTTCTTTTTTTTTTTTTTTTTTTTTTTGGAGTCATACAAGATAATTTCCAGTGCATTTGATGCAGGTTGTTCTAGTTTTAAATCCATGGTAAAGGGTAAATTACAGCTTTAAGGATTTTCATTGTTAGCTAAGACAGTGCATCCGATAATTGTCAGATAAACACCAAAAGCAAATCGATGTCAGCTGTGAGGGAGATCTGTGGTCACATTCTGCAGGGTTTTGTCTTGCAGAAAGATTTTATCACTGGCACAGTTGAAGCTAGGAGCATGAGGATACAGCAAATGCAGTAAATGGCAGAATCACAAAGATAAGAGTTCTTTAGTGAATATTGTTCCAGACGAATCTAACTTCAACAGAGATCTCAGACATTTTAACTTTAAAAATGGCTTTCAATCAGAGATTCTTTGAACCAAAATTTAAGAAGATGAAACTTTTATTTCTATTTAATTTTAAAGAGATTCTTATCCTCTGTGCAACTAATATTCTTCCAAGTGAATGTGTTTGTTATGAACAGATTGGTCTCATTGTCTAATTCATTGATGTATGGATCATTGTATAATACATTTTAAAATCAATAAGCTCTAAAGTTCAAATTCTTCACTTACTGATGTGTGCAAGTGCTTTAATACAAAAATAACTTCAGTAGTCTTCTTGTCATCGTTATTCCAAAAGGAAACCTAAAAGCCTATCATTTAAAACCATCTGCGGCACTGGGTAAATATCACTCTCACAACACGATCTACAGCCGCAAAGATCCTTTGTGTAAAACCATTCAGTGGCCTTTTATTGTTTCCACAAAAAATGCAAAAAATAACAATTTCTCTTCCAATTAACTCCACTGCCAAATGTTGTGAATGTTGGAAGAGACAAAGAAAAGTTTACTGGGTAGTAATTAGTTATTTGGGTAGTAATCAATCTACCAGTTGCTACATAAAGGGTAACAAGTTAATAAATCAGGCTGAGTACGTGGAGTTTACCAATTTAAGCATAGTTTTAGAGATAGCTGTAAAAACAGAATCTATTTGGCACTTTTTAATAACATTTACATGCAGAGTTATCCATGGTTGGTGTTTTCCAGAAATGTTAAAGTAAAAGGAAATGCTCACCTATTTCTAGATAGTCAGATTATAGGAATATAGTCAGTTATCCAAACTGTAAATGTGTCAACTCCTTAACTCTCTGGAAACCCAATAAACTTGATGAAGATAGAAATGGGCTTGGTGAGCAGGTTCAAAAGATTTCAGTTTTTATGTTTCTTTGAAAATTGATGCTTAAACTCTCTGGGCCTCATTTTCTAAGTGGGGTTCTAACTTAGAGTTAGAGCGGGTTAATCAGGGTTCTAACTAAACTCTCTGGGCCTCATTTTCTAAGTGGGGTTCTAACTTAGAGAGGGTTAATCAGGGTTCTAACTTACTGTTTGGTGTTTAAATTTTGTAGCTTCAACTAAGGTTAATTCAAAATGAAAGTAAATATGACTTTGATTTTCATTGGGATGAAATAACTAAGACATTTTGAATGTGATTGGGTTACTTATGTTTACAATGTTAATTTAATTTTAGTATTGGTTGTAGATTATGGTTAAAGTTGAGGCCTGCTGGACACATCATTTAGGAGTTCTGGAAAAGACAGAGAAAAAAGATGACCCAATGGTGGAGAAATACACACAAGGGAAAATCATGGGCTAGCCTAGGAGATAGAAAATATTGGCAGAGACTGGAAGCCATGAGAGAGTTAGCTGCCAACGCATGGTGGGTAGAGCAGCACGCAGTAGGACAGGAAGGACGGGGGTGCAGTCACAGAAGTGGTGTGCGTCCTCACTCTCTGGGATGCCTCATAGCTGGCCTAACTCATCTTCTTCCATGGTCTGCCAACTTTTACCCAGCCCTCACTGCTGCTATTTGTCTAAAATCCATGGTCACATGATTAATCACAGCTTTCCTATTCTCCTTTTTCAAAAACTCATCCACCCACTCCCATTAGTCTGATGGACACAATATCAACTCTCCAGTCTGTGCTTACCTCTGTTCACCTTGTCCACTCCTCAGTGCTCTGCCATGTGCCTTCTTGCTTCCAGGATGGAAGCTGCTCCCTATCCATGCTGTGCTGTCTTCTGCCTTTCTGCCATCTCCCAGGCACTTCTCTCTAATGGCAATGCTGTCTTCTGCATCAATCAACATTTACTTATCCTTCAAGCTCTCATTCAAATGTCACCTCCCCAAGAAATACATAGTTCCTACCCCTGTTTATTTTGTTCCTTTTTCTTCTGTGTTCCCAGGGTACATTTTAGATTCCACTTCATTAGCAGGTGTTGTGGTAGAGCCATTTATGTGCTAGACCATAATAAATATCTGCAGTATCTCTTACATTGTTTTATTATATTTTTAGATATAGCATTTTGAAAAAGAGTAAAAGGTAAGTAATTTAAAGTTTGTTGTCCAATTTACGTGTATGTATATATGTGTGTGTATATATATTTACATGTATGTCTATGTAGCCATCATATGTGTGAATGCAAATTTCTTGAATGCTGTCACTGTATTGTACAGAAAAGGCCATGTGGTTTTCTGTTGACAATATTAAAAATGCACCAAAAATATTTATGTACCAAGCAGACATTAGTGCTATTTAGGAAAGATAGTCTAATAAATGTTCCAACTATCTTTTAATCTATCGCCTAAATTTTATCCTTTGATTATGTTAGACTACTGGAAAGTCATAACCGTGGACCACATAATCTTAGCCCCCATTGAAGCACCTTTACTGAGTTACACTTTAATGATATGCCTTTAAGTTTCATCTAGAATCGTTCAAAAAGTGGTCCAGAAAAATTGGCTTCTATGTGATTTCTAAATAATATCATGAAGGACATTTTATTAGTACCTTCTGTGCAAATTTTCATATCAGACAATTCTAGCAGTATCAGAAAGACTTTCATACTTCTGATGAACTAATGTGTTACTTTGTAGCTGAAATGTGAACCATGTCAATTGTCAGGTTTTTCTGCCGAAACAAAAGTAAAAGTCAAATCTGCAGCAAATTATGACAATCCTGTTAACCCTCAGAAATACAATATTTTCTTTTTTTCCCTCCATCATAAATCTGCATACATGCTCATATTGTTGAAAGAAAAACTTTATACAAATTCAGTGTAACAGAGTTCAACTGAACAAAGAACAGTCTGCAGATGGAGCAGCCTCCCCACTCTGTCGGAATAGCTTCGAAATGACTCTGATACTGCCATGTGTTCAGAGACAATGTATGGCCAGGAAAAGGAAAATGACATAAGAAAATGAAAGGGAGGTACAGAAACAGCCAGATTGGTTTCAGCTCTACGTTTCCCTTATTTTAACATAGTTTGAACAACTGATTTTTCATGATTAGTCAAAATTCTGTGATTGACACAACAGTAGGTTCCAGTTTGTTTACACATCCAGTTAGGTTACAGTCTACTATGTATGAAGAAACCTATAGGTCAACCTTAAAATATGTAGGGGGCAGCTTTAGGCCAAACCTACTTTAACGATATTTAAGATATTGTTGTATAACTTCTCAAAATAATATTTAAAACTTGGTTTATAATAATTTTGACGATTTAAATTCTTCAAAAGAAACTACAGTCAACTTCTTCAAACTTTTTTTTATAATTATTATACTTTAAGTTCTAGGGTACATGTGCACAACGTGCAGGTTTGTTACATATGTATACATGTGCCATGTTGGTGTGCTGCACCCATTAACTCGTCATTTACATTAGATATTTCTCCTAATGCTTAAAAGTAGACCTATTACCTATAAGGCATTTAACCAGAAACATAACATGGCAAAAACGGATTATCTTGTGAGGCTTGAAGCAGACACCCTTGGAAATCAAGGAGGAGTCATGAGAGGTCTCAGCTTTGCAATCTGATTCCTTTTCAGGGATCTGAGGAAGAGGAAGAATAATAACATATTAGGTCAAGAAGCTCACCAGGCTCCACCTTTCTAATTAAAATGAGGGCGGAGGGATGAAGAGATAAGAAGAAGAGGTTGTAACTCTAGATCTCCCTGAGTAATGCCTACCCAGGGAATACCTGCTGGGAGAATACTTAGGAAGGTGTACATTAGTCTTTATTTTTATTTTATTTATTTATTATTGAGATGGTGTCTCACTCTGTTGTCCAGGCTGGAGTGCAGTGGCACAGTCTCAGCTCACTGCAACCTCTGCCTCCCGGGTTCAAGCGATTCTCCTACCTTAGCCTCCCGAGCAGCTGGGATTACAGGTGCCTGCCACCACACCCGGCTAATTTTTCATATTTTTGGTAGAGACGGGGTTTCACCATGTTGACCTGGCTGGTCTCGAACTCCTGACCTCATGAGCCACCTGCCTCGGCCTCCCAAGGTGCTGGGATTACAGGCGTGAGCCACCGCACCCAGCCAGCCTTTATTTTAAATAGATACAGAATTCAAGCCTTGATATTGTGCTAGAATAGGAAAGAGATATTTGTTTCTTTATCCCCATTTTCAGGTTACAAACCTCTTAAAACCCTTGTAGTTTCCTGAGCAATGAGGGTAGTAGGAGCATTTTTTGTTCTAATATTGTGTCTTTGACCCTGGTTCCTGACACAGAACCTTGTAATTTCCTGGGTGATAGGAATGTCTTTCTAACATTTTTTTAATAAGACAACTCTTGGTAGCCTCCTTGGGGCCTTGGAATCCTTGGAATTTCTTCAGTGACAGGAGTGTCTTTTCTTTTAGTGAGACAACTCTTGTTGGGCTCCTGGGTGGAGGCTGGTCCTCAGAAAGACCAGACCATGATTAGAAGCTTGGAGCTTTCAACTCTAACCCCCATCCTCTAGCAAGAGAAGAGGGCTGGAAATGGAGTTAATAATAATTAATTGTGCCAACATAAGTAAGCCTCCACAAAAATTACTGAACTTTGGGGTTGGAGAGTTTCTTGGTAGGTGAATACATCCATCTGCCAAGAGGGTGTTGCACCCTCACTCAATGGGGACTGCAGAGGACACTTCCAGACCTTGTCTTAAGTACCTCTTTATCTATTCCAGGACACCCAGCTGATGTTGCAGACTTGGTTGTTGTAGAAACACACACATTCTGGCAATCAGAAATGTTCTGTACTGAGTGAGACTAGTAGGAGAGTATAGTTTTGTGTTTTCCTACTATACAGTTTGGTGTCAGTAGTGAAATACTGAGTGGTATGAGTGGTGGGAAGGAAAAACAGAGCTGATTTTTCCTATTACTGTCTGAAGCCTAAAGATTCAAACTCAATACTAATTGAAACTTGGGAAGTGCTGTGTAGGAAAAAAATTGATTTATAGCTTGACAGAAAAGTCTAACTTTATCTCTGGAGACAGCTGGGTGTCTTGTTTGACACTTACCATGCTAAGGGTAGTGGGATCCGTGATATACTATTTAAAGTCCAAAATTCCCCTGGAAGTCCTTAAGGCCAGTTTGCTTTTGGGTGTTTTTTTCATCTGCATAACCAGTGAGCCTGCCTCACTTGACTCTTTGAACAGAGGGGCACTAAACCTCACTGAAGTTCTGCCTTGACCTCTTCAGGAGACTAAATTCCTTTCACAAATCTTGGTGGCTTGACCCAGGGACACAGGGCTCTTATTTAAAGGCAGGGGCTCCTGGGCAGCATCCAGGGCTCTTACTCAAGAGCCTTTTGTGACATGCTCAGTGGAGTCTGGTAAGTCCTTGCAAGTATCCCAACCCGTGATGCTCACAGGTGCCAGGCTGCCTCAGACAACATTGGTTTGTTGGTGGGAGGCCGCGAGAAGCCCAGCTGTGAGGAGTTGAGGAAAACAGAGGTAGTCAAATGAGATACAGTGGAGTTTATGAGTCACAAAAGTGTTCATGCATATTCATATAATCATGGTATTGAAATTCTTTCCCAAATAAATGATAAAAATGAGGGAAACAACTCTATGCATGTAACAGGATGTGAACAATAGAACGTTGTGTCTTTAAGCTGTGCTGGAGTTAAGAAAATAGAACTGACTAAAGTTGGCAAATGCTCTAATTTCCCACTGACATGCTGTACCAGCTATGCATGATTTAGAAAAAATGTGGACAGCACATGGCCCTGGACTCAACAGTTACCTTGAAGATTATTGGATAATGGAGAGGATTTCTTAGGAGAAGGATTGCTGGTGTGCAGTTAGTTCCAGCCTCCCTTACAATGGGTAGGTGTGAATGCAGAATATATACTTTCTCTCTTCTGAAGCTCAGTGTTGGGGGCTTCCAGGATACTGGGAATCTTGGAAGGTTTGCTCTGTGTTTGGCAGACACTGGCAGGTATCTGAAAAAAAAAAAAATTCCAGGGAGAGATAGATTGAGGCCACCCATGGTGGCCGACATGGGTTGAATATGGGAACTATACTTCTACCAACAGTGTTTTCTTACCTGGAGGGGATTAGTGTTGCCATGCAAAAAGTAGGCAGCTAAATATGAACTTCCCATGCAATATTCGGGTATGTGCTAAAGAAAAAGATATTCTGACCCTTGTTAAAATGATGAGGCAGAATTTACTCAGAACTTTTATGATGGGCATAGGGACTGCTGCAATGGGATTTCCATGGTGAGAGACTGGACTCAACTCAGAGTACAGCAAGGAAAGGCAGAGATGTTATAGCCAAAGAGCAGGCTGAGGGGAAGGGGATGGAAAAAACTGAAAGGAAGCTTTAGGAGTAAGTGGGGGATTCTGGCTAAACTGACCTAACAGGCTTCTTGCCGATGGCAGGCCTGGGTGATCTGATATCACCTGTGGAATGATGGAGGATGCGGAACCTGATCAATATCAAGGGTGATCAGAACTTTGAGGGTGGGAGATTCTCACTGAATCAACTTGGCAGGATTTTTGCTAAAACTGGGCAATGCAAAGACAGACGCACATGTGGAACCCCACAAGCTGAGACCTCCTTGGTGAGAGGATTCAGAAGAGACTCACTAAAGTTCAGTCAACCCTTTGTCACATCCTTACACTAAAGACAATTCACTCTTAATTGGAAATTCCCATTTATCTGGGCAGCCTATTTTTATTTGCTAAATCTCAGAAGCGGTAGGGCCCAAGAAGGATTTCTACAGGGGCCAGGAGATGCTGTCATCCCAGAGACTGGAAGGGGAAGGTCAGTGGTGGCCCTGAAAATGGGGCCATGGGCTGAACTGCAGCTGGAGGACACATGAGGGACCTCCAGAGATGCCTGGAAAGGGCTCATGTGCTAAAGGGCCTCCAACATCCTGCAAGGCCATAAGAAACTCGAGAATTACAACTCACCCTGTGAAGGCACACCTGAGCTGGGTCCTTCTCCTTTCCCTCTTTCATCATGGAGGATCTAGAGTGGTCAATGAGTGGGGAAGGAGGATTAGAGCACAAGTTGGGGGAGAAAGAGAAAGCCAACGATATTCTTGCCCCTGTCCTTTCGCCTCCCCCAGCTTCCCGGTTAAACCTGACCCAGGGAGGGGAGGTAGGAAGTTGTGGTATCGGGAGAGGTGTCCCAGTGGAGACAAGAGCCTCTGCAGAAAAGACACTCTGTGATCACATTGTACCACAAAATGTACACATGCCATAATGTCCCTACAATAGAGAAAACTCACTAAACAGAGTAGAATAGTTAGATGAATTATGCTGCAAAAGAATTTCACACAGTATTATGAAGTCATTAGAAGGTCACGCATTGATTCATTCCCCAGGGATTTATTTAACCAACCCCCCCCCCGCCCCACCCGCCACAGGCAAGCACCCAGGCACTATGCCAGTGCTGGGTGATGAGCATAAACAGAGAGGGTTGTGAAGCAAACACAAATGACGACTGTGAAGTTTATATAGCAACATGGAAAACGAGGGCCGCGTGGAATTCACTTCATTAACAAGAGGCCCTGGTCAGGGACGCTGCTCTGGTTGTAACTGACAAACAATAACCAGCTATGTATAAGAACAAGAAACTCCTATTAAAAATTAGATTTAGTTTTTATTTCATCTATTTTGTTTTTTTTTCAGTTTATTTTTTCCTTGATAGAATTGGTAACTATCTGTGAATGCGTGTGCACATACTAATGCCATCTTGATTCATTCAAAGGGAAACTGATGTGAATTATACTAGGAATCTTCTATAAGAGCTGTGCCTTGAAGCAGCACTTGAAGGACCAGAATAATTTTGATGGATAAGGAAATGGGTCAAGATTGCCATAACTATTTTAATCAAATTATATGGAATACTCCTGTGCCCCCCCCAATAAAATTAATACATTTCCCCATGATACTGGATGGAACAGACTGACTTTTTCAGGGTCTGGCTTTGGGATTCCTGTACCGCAGGGCCAGGTTTTTCACTTGCATTAAGATTGTGATGGCCTCTGCCCAGGTTTCCATAATCCAATTGCATTTTTTTACAAAGAAATAAAGCTTGAAAATAAACAAGTATCTGGGGTAGGTCCCTATAACACCACAGGAGTCAGAGGCCAAAGAAATGGAGCAAAAGATAAAATGGGAAATTAGGGGGAACATAGGCTACCATCACCCCGAGGACACTCATTATGATGCAGTTGTCTGCAGGAGCAATGTGTAATGTCTTCAGACTGGAAGAAGCTCGGGAAGGACCCAATTAGTGAGAGCCCTGAAGCCCGGACTTATCAGCAGCCTCCAGCAGACATTGTACTCCCTCCACACATTCTCTACAAGTTTATCTTTTCTCAACATCCTACAGTAATAGTAAAGGGAGTTTTGTAGTTCCAACTATTTCTTAGGGGGAAATGAGAAAAGCGCAGCCAGGGAAAAGCTTCAAAATACTTTTGTTGCTAGGAGGAGTTAGTGCACATTCTTTTCTTTGTTTTTCTGAAACACAAGGGCTTACATTACTACAATTATGTGCAAATTAGCCCTAAGAGTTGGCGTGGTATTACTTTTTTTTTTTTTAATGGCCTACAAAGACACTTTTTAAAAATATAGCAGCAGAAATTAGAATTACTTTTTACCTTAGGGTTTGTACAATTTTTTGTTACATGCATAAACTTATTACTATTCCTTAACCACCTTATGTAACTGGGAATAAGGAATATTCCTTAAGAGAATTAGGGCATAAGCATGTCTGTGAAGTCAGGCTTGAATTCAGAACAACCCATGTTTTCTCCAGTTGAAGGAATTTTAACAAAATTATTTAACATATGAACCTTACCTTACTCACCTTCAGTCATCAAAGTTTCTGCCATAGTTCTTAGGAAGTATAGCTAGAAATGATGCTATGGGTCAGTAGTATGCATTCACAAATAATAATTTTTGTTTTGTTTTGTTTTTTTGAGATGGAGTCTTGCTCTGTCACCCAGACTGGAGTGCAGTGGTGTGATCTTGGTTCACTGCAGCTTCCTGCTCCCGGGTTCAAGCAATTCTCCAGCCTCAGCCTCCTGAGTAGTTGGGACTACAGGCGCCCACCACCACGCCCAGCTAATTTTTGTATTTTTAGTAGACACGGGGTTTCACCATATTGGCCAGGCTGGTCTGGACTCCTGACATTGTGATCTGCCCGCCTTGGCCTCCCAAAGTGCTGGGATTACAGGTGTGAGCCACTGTGCATGGCCCACAAATAATAATTTTTTATTCCTTGCTGTATTCCTTTCCGCCACATATCAACAACTTGCCTATGGAATTCAGCAATTGTTCGATGGTTAAAGTATGTGTATACAGAAATTGTGAATTGGGCTCACTCATGCACTCTTACCTCCCTTGCTGTCTTCCTTCCTCCCTACTTCTCTTTCTGCCTTTCCTTTTCTGCTGAACTCTATGTAAATTAGTGTTTGATTGCTGGATTTTAAAAATACCAAAAGAGAAGTTTTTTAAAAATCATTTCTTGAATCTAACAGATTAATTCCTATAACTTTATATAAATATGTGGAGAGGCAGATGAATGCTTACTTAAATATCTACTATTGTTGTAAAAGTTCCAGCACAATGAAAAAAAAAAAAAACCTCAGGTAATATAATGTGGCTTATTTGAAATATTTTAAAAATGAGTAATGGTATGAATCTACCAGTTATGTTTAAATATTTGCAAATACAATTTCTAGAAATAGACCATCCCCAAATGTTATTGGAAATGCAGACAGAACACAATTCAAAACTCACAAAGTTTGAAGCAAACTAAGTGGATCTTGTAAACTTACCAGCAAATGGACAGAGGTAGAAAACGTGAAAGCCCTGGAAATTTCATTTATTGAATAATAAAGAAGTTAGTGAAATAATTTATAAGACATTTATTTTACCTACTCCTAATGGTCAAAGTAATAAAGGTCAAAGCTTGCAAAATGATTGATTCTGCTCCCCTTGACACAGCTGGTTGTAGAGTTATAGATCTCATCACAAATGAAAAATAACAATTTTTTTATTACAAGTATAAGAAAGTCAGTATGTCTCAATAAAAAATTGATAAATGCACTGATACTGTGAACTCCTTTAATCTTTTGTTTTTTGAATCAGTTATCAAAAATTTAAAAAAGTCAATAAAGATATTTAGTAGCAAGCAAATCACACACTTGAAGTAGAAAATTCTGAATTTTGTATTGACTTCACCATAAATATAATATGTTTATGAACTGAATGTAAGACCACAATTCTCTGGGGACAGTTGTGGAGACACATACAAGTCTTTGCTAGTCTATGCATGTCTATTAATAAGAAGAAAGGCAAGACACTTTTTAACTGAGGTTGGTGTCAGCTTTATGAAAAGAAGCACCGTGTCTACAAACAGCTGGCTTATGTAGAGGTTTACTGCTTCCTTCATGGAAACATTCTCAATGGATACAAGTTGCAGATGAACTTGACTATGGGAGATGGTTTTTGCAAATTGGCAATTCCCAGCACATCTTGTTAGAATATTTGAATGATTTAAATTTGTTTTTATAAGACTATGTTACAGGAATAAAATAAATTCTGAGGCTGGCCCCGTGACTCATGCTTGTAATCCCAACAATTTGGGAGGCCAAGGTGGGTGGATCACTTGAGGCAGGAGTTCAAGACCAGCCTTGCCAACATGGTGAAACCCTGCCTCTACTAAAAATATAAAAATTAACCTGGTATGATGGTGCACGCCTGTGATCCCTGGCACTTGGAGGATCACCTGAACCTAGAAGGCGGAGTTTGCTGTGAGCCAAGATGGCACCACTGCACTCCAGCCTGGGTGACAGAGTGAGACCCTATCTCAAAAAATAAATAAATAAATAAATAATCATTCTGATAACTGCAAAATTGAAACTAAGAGAATATACAATTGGTTTTGATGAATTTCATCCTCTTTGTTGTTAGAACAAGCTGAATATATTTTGATATAACTTTCTGAATATAATTTGGACTTGAGAGTATTGAAAGATTTAGCATAAATATCATAATAAGCATTTACCTCTGTAACGAAAAGCCAACCTGAATATAAAACCTCATCCCTTCCCCATGATTTCATAGACTTTATCAAATAACTTGACCTTGTAGCATTGATTCCAGAAAATCCTTCAGCTGGCTTATTGAAACCAAACTATAATGAGAATCGCACAATTTTGGTTAGGAGTTTTTCTTTTCTACCAGGTAATATGGCTGTCACTACATATATATATATATATTCTATAGGAACAAGTACCCAAAATATGGAATTTGCAGTACTGTTTGATCTCAAAAATAACTCACTGAGGGTGTAATTTTTTTCCTTAAATCTAAGATTCCTTTATGGTCAACCAATAGAAACCATTTTATTCTTCTAATTGAGGAACTTATGTTCAGGTATGCATCTCTGTTATTCAGTTAAATCACTATAACTTGTTTTATTGGTTTATAATATATTTGGTTTTATTTTTTATATTTAAACTTAATATTATTGGTATTCATTGCATTTATTTGCAGTTACATTTTAAGGTAAGCTATTTTAATTTTCCTTGTTGGTTGTCTCTAAGTTAGTTAATTATAAATTTAAGACAATTTCAATACAAAATACTAGTAAAGCTTTGCATTGAACTATACAAATAAGCAAAAAAAAAGTTTAAAAAATACCTTTGGAAAGGAAAAGTCACAGTGGACTACTAATCCTTCTAGGTATTTAAACATAAAACAACAGTCTGCAATTAAAAGTGTATATATACTCTGAATCAGTGGCTCTCACATGGCCAATTTTGTCTATCTTCCTCCATAGGGACATGGTGATGTCTGCAGACATTTTTATAGCTGAGGGATGCTACTGCTGTCTTATGGGTAAAGACTAGAGACACTGATAAAATTCTATTAATATAATGTGCAGGATAAGCCCTAGAACAAAGAATCATCCTGCCTCAAATGTTACTAGCGTCAAGGTTAAGAAACCCTGCTCTAACCCTGATCCACAGGAAGGGGAACATCACACACCGGGTCCTGTCATGGGGTGGGGGGAGCACGGAGGGATAGCATTAGGAGATACACCTAATGTAAATGATGAGTTAATGGGTGCAGCACACCAACATGGCACATGTATACATATGTAACAAACCTGCATGTTTAAAAAAAGTATTTTAAAAATATATGTATGTGTTAATTATATATTAAGTATATAATAATAAATGCACATTATATATTCAATATATGTTTATTATATTTGATAAATACAATAATTTAAATATAATTTAATAAGTAATATTTAAAAATATTTAATAAATGAAATTATTATTAAAATAATAATTTAAATGTAATGTATATTAGATATTGAATATATTTATTAAATATATTTAATTATATTTAAATTATTTGAATTATAATATTTATTTATTAAATATATTTAATTACTATATATCATATGTATTAAATATAGATATTTGTACACACACATACACACACACATGCTTATCTTCATAAAAAATAAAAACAGGAAAGATATATAGAAATTATTGAAATTTTTTTACCTAGAGGGACTAGGTAGTAGAGATGGAGTATATCTCTCTGAATATACCTTTTTGTATTTGAGTTTTGACATTTGGAGCTAGATTAATATTTTTAGATACACAAAGCAAAACAACAGCACCACAAAAATATTAGCAAAAACAAAGCAAGAATAATGGAAAAAAAATAGAACCAAAATGTAATACAAAGAGAAACAAATGAGCATAATTTTATTTCAATTGAGTAACAATCACACCCAAGTTATGAAAGAAGAATTAACCCAAATAACTTTTGAACAAAGTGTATCCCCTCAGGTTAAAGAAAAAGAGAGCTTTTAACTCAATTTGAACTCCTGTGTCTAGTTTGTTTTTCACAATTTTATTGATGAGTAATTCTTAGGATTGAGCAAATAATTAGATTATTGAGAGTTTTCACAGCTGGAAAGGTATGGACAGGAAAAGGGTGAGAATAAATGGTAGTGTGAGTGGAACTGACTGTCCTTGGTGAGATTGAGAATGAAGTCATGGTTTTGATAGGTAAATGTGTGCACGTATAAACATATATATGTATATTTATGTATATGAGAGTGTATATTTTTCCCCTTGCTCTGCCTGCTAAAAAGCCTTAGGAACAGGCCTAGCAAGGCCCAGGGGTTTGGAGCTTGCCTTCATGCAGCAGCCCAGGGTGGGGACGGCAGCACAGGTGTGTAAGCACTGGGCCCTGGGGACCCCAGCATTAAAACCTCAACATAGGTCTCCAGAGCTGAGCTCAGCACAGGAGGGATGAGGCTGCTAGTGCAGCAGCCCGATATGTTGGGACACTTGGATCTGCACAAGGAGGAAAAACAGCAGTGGCCATCGTGACAGGAGCCACAGGGCTCTCCCTTTATGGCCCAGGCTGCATGAGCCCCAGGGTAAAAGCCCATTGAAGAAGAGAAAGTCACCAAAGTTCACTAAATAAACCAAAGTTGTTTTTTCTCAAATTTAGTCAGGGAAGCTTCAAGCCAGGTTTAATCTGATGTAGAAAAAAAAAAATGAGTGGGATCCCCCAATAACAATAGGCACACTCATATCTTGGTTTCCAGATAACATTTCCTTCTGAGAGAAGTCTTAGCCCCCTAGAGAAAGGACTTATTTCAGTTCTAGGAACTGGGACATTTTTAAAAATCAATACAGGATAGTTCTGCATATTTACAGGGTACATGTGATATTCTGATAGTCAGAAAGTGAGAATGTAATAAAAAATAATAATATGTCAAAAATGAAAAAAGTTGCCCGGCACGGTGGTTCCCGCCTATAATCCTAGCACTTTGGGAGGCCAAGGCAGGTGGATCACCTGAGGTCAGGAGTTTGAGAGCAGCCTAACCAACATGGTGAAACCCCGTCTCCACTAAAAATACAAACAAAAGTAGCTAGACATGGTGGTGGGCCCCTGTAATCCCAGCTGCTTGGGAGGCTGAGGCAGGAGAATCGCTAGAACCTCCGAGGAGGCGGAGGTTGCAATGAACTGAAATCACACCATTGCACTCCAGCCCAGGGAACAGAGTGAGACTCCATCTCCAAAAAAAAAAAGAAAGAAAAAGAAAAAACGTTTCAGGATGATGGGGTTCACTCTGGATTAAGAAAACTTGAACATTGAAATAAGTCGTGAGAGCAATGAGTATAATCCATTGAATAAAATAAGAAAAAGAGGAAAAGAATGTTAACATTTGTTAAGTTGAAGTAAATGGCAGTTGAGAATTTTTTATATCATTCTCAAAACTTGTCTTTAGGTGTGATACTTTATTAAAACAAAAATCTTTAAAAAAGTATCTCACAAGATATAAACAGAGGATAAAAAAGCATGCATGCAAGAGCAATGGAAGTCATTTCAGCCATAACTGAGAAATGGACATTTAAGGCTCTAACGTCCCTATCACAGGGTTTTATTTTCTTGTTATTACAGTCCTATCCCAACAGATAACCAATGACATACAGCTTCTTGTGAGATTCTTCTTATTGCTCAATAATAGGTATAAAGCTTAGTGTTTACAGTAGAAAATAGGTACTAAAAAACTACTGCCATGTTCCCGTTCTGGGTGAGATGGAATGAGTGTGCTTCACACTTGATCTTCCAGTGAATGCTGTCATAAAACCTGGACAGTATGCAGCCTGGAGAAACTCTTTGAAGATTGTAATGTAAATACCAGCAAGCAAATTGCAGAAGAACATCAGACTTTGAAGCCATTAAACTGTAAATGAGTTTACCATTCTCTTTCTCCTTTCTGCCCCTCTCTTTCTTTCTCTTTCTGTCTATAATATCTCCCACCTGAACTCAACACAGCCTGAAACTCGGAGGTGAGCACTGTGGCACAGAGTTTCAGAGAAGACCTCCTGTTCTGGCTCAGGATTGACAGAGGCAACTCAACACTCAAAGGAGTGCAGAAAATCAGTGAAATTAATATGGTTATTTGAAATAATAAATAAAGTCTTTTTTTTCTAACAGAGAGGAGAAGACACATTACTAATATCAGGAATGAAAGGACAATGTCACTACAGACAAAGCAGACCTTGAAAGACCCATCACACTCAATGTATGGGCCACCTACTCATTTTCCTCTTTCATACATTTAATGCTTTACTTTTGCTGACTCAGCTTCAAGTAATAAGAACACTGTGAGCCCCTCTGCACATATAAATTTGACAACTTTGATAAAATGAACCAGTTTCTCAAAAAAACACAAACTTGGCCGGGCATGGTGGTTCTCACCTGTAATCCTGGCACTCTGGGGAGCAGACGTGGGTGGATCACTTGAGCCCAGGAGTTGGAGAACAGCCTGGCCAACATGATGAAACCCCGTCTCTACTAAAAATACAAAAATTAGCCTGACATGGTGGTGTGCACCTGTAGTCCCAGATACTTAGGAGGCTGAGACAAGGGATTCACTCGAACCCGGGAATTGGAGATTGCAGTGAGCCAAGATCATGCCACTGCACTCTAGCCTGGGCAACAGTGAGTGAGACTTTGTCTAAAAAATAAACAAAAAACCCCAAAAACTACGAAAGTTACTCAAGTTATATCAAATTACAAATGTTTTCTCTGTTAAAGACACTATTTAGGGAATAAAAAGACAAGCTATAGAGTTGGAGGAAATATTTGCCAGTCACATATCTGATGAAGTACTTTATTTGTATCCAGAATGTGTAATTAAAATCCATCGTTGTTCCTGTAATTATTTTGTCTTTAATATTGATCATCTGCATATACTAAGCAGAAAAAGGCAGCACTATTATCTAACGGGGATTCTCCCTGCATGCCTTTTCTCCCTGGGGATTATAGGTTGCTATGTGGACTCTCCTTTTCCTCCAATAGCATGTGGTGCTTAGTGAGATACATTCATCCCTAACATGGAATTTTTAGAATGGATTACCGTGAATAAAACGAAGCAAAATTGGTAAGGACACAAAAGAAGAAGCACCTACCAGTCAATTTCCAGCAGTCTTAAAAAGAGAAATAAGAGATAGCAGTATGTTTTCCTTTCAACATTTGACCTGTAGCCTGATCATTCTGAATTTCCCTTGTTGTTTATTTTTGTGAATCATTCATGAATCTATAGAAATTTATCTTGAGTATTCTTTTTATGTTAAATATAACTAGTGACTTAAAATGCACCACCAGATGACTTTAACAAATTCCTATTATCTGATGACCATTGTTAGGGGGGAGAAAGGGGAGATGATCTTTGCTTATAATGATGAAAACTGTGCTTTGCAAAGCACAGTTTCTGTGACTTTAGCAGCAGACAAAACTCAAATTGGATGTGAATGCATAGGTGGATGGATGTTCAAATGACAAGGTAGAGTGTAGGAAGATAAATGACCCAAGGCTACAGCCATGGTAATGTTTAAAAACAACTTAAAATCTGCCTCAGGGAAAAACCACCAGTCTCTCTGATGGCAAGCACATTTCAAGACTTATGCCAGCCTACTGTATTTCAATGTTGATATGCCCTTTTTCAAATGCATGAGCTGATGTAAGGTAAATGTTACTGTTTTACAGAAGATAAATGACAGAGGAAAAAAAATCACATCAATGGAAAAAACATCTGACCCTTAGTCCTAATTCTTCTTAACATCAGAAACTTTAATTTATTTGGTGGTGTCTTGCTCTGTAATATATGAATTCTGGGAAAATGTTTTGTATGTATTTATCCTGATTTGCTAGGAAAAGTTCTTGGTACCTTTATTCTAATTTAATTTTCAATATGTCCTATTCACCCTCAAAAATGCCCTATTTGGGGCAATTAATTATACCATTACCCTATGAACTCATCGTGGTCTAATCTTATGAAGGTTTTGACCAGGATTCTTCAAAAATGCTGCCTCTAGACTTCAAGAGCATAAACAATCTATCTCCACCTCCAAGACAGCATGCTTCCTAGTTATCGGGAACTGCAATAGCTGCCACCAGCAGAGTCGATCTCACTGACTCACAGTAATTAAAAAGCATGGCCTTTTAAGGGGCATGCCAGGACTTAGGACCTCACTTTGTCACTCACCTGCTGTATAACCTCGGACGAGTTATTAACATCTATATATCTCATTCTCCTGATCTGCAAAAGGGAATTATAACAGAACCTGCCTTGTGAGATTGCTGTGAAGATTAAATGAGTTAACATATGTAAAGCACTTTAAAAAGATTGGTGCATATTAAACAGAATATTTAAGTGATCTTACCTTAAACTAAATTCTCTTACTTACCCTTATCATATAGAGACAGATTTTTGGCATCTTTCCTTTTTCTTCACATCATCATGAAAATATAATTACTATAAACCATAGTTACTAACTTGCTGCAGATTTTCCACTGCATATTCAATCCATGGGCCACCTACTCATTTTCCTCTCTCTTACATTCAATTACTTTTTCTGACTCAGCTTCATATTTTCTCTTTATTTACTTGTTTTTCTATGTATTTTATGTATATCTAATACACCTCTGTGTTTTTCTGGCATTGCAATAATAATTGGATATCTTCTGGATGTTACTCTTAAAGGCCAAAATATTTTGTGTCTTAACACAATAAAATGTGACAGAATTGACTGATAGGAAACACCTTCACATTCCTAAGTTTATTAAGCAGTTTTGATACATAATACCATATATGAATTTCACAAAATTGTGTTGTTTTCATAAGGAAACAGAAATAAGACAAATATGTGGAGTATGCAAGTACAGATTTTAGCTAAATAGAAGAAAGATATTTCTAGGAGTCAAAAGTTTTAAAGATGTTCTGATCTTATAAGCAACAAATTTCCCAGCATGGGATGTACTCAAATCCTTTGGTGGGAGTGGATGGATAGCAATAATAGGCTAGGCGGTTGGGCCAATCAATAATTTTTAAGTTATTTTTCCTATGAGATTTTTACATTTTCAAATGCAAATAAATGGGATTTTGGAAATATTTTTAACTAGGGAAATTTGTGGTTATGTATTTTGTAGAATGAAGACCATTATTTCAATTGAAAGTTACCTACTTTTAAATCAATTCTTTAAATTCATCTTTTGAATTTCAGCTTCCACAGATAGAATTTGAACTGTACATCTTCATTTTAAGCACAACAGTAAACTTATATTCTTTGATTTCTGTCTTCTGCTTTCCCAGAAAGTAAGGTTTAATCAGAATGGCATTAAAGGGCACAGTTCTGCTTTGATTTTATATAATCATTCTCTTCTTTATATACATAGCTTGAAGGGATGTGCTAATTATTGATGAGCTGAAGAGGAGAATAAATGATTATTTTGAATTGTAGTGGTCCAAAGACCAAGGGTAAGGCAGAGGTATTAGTTAATGTCCTTTCATGAGTCATACTGAGTAGCCTTTTACTCTGAAAGATGTAAGGATCAGGGGCATTTGTATCTGTAGAAAACCTCAGTAGTGACAGTCTGAATCCAACTGTCTGCTCCTGGAATTACTTCTCAAATTGGGTGCTCTACAATGTAAAAGTAACTGGGTCCAAGTTACATAAACTTGACTCTCTGGGTTTATAGGTTTCAGCTATTGCAGGATGTGTTAGGCTGTTCTTGCATTTTTATAAAGAAATGCTTGAGACTAGGTAATTTATAAAGAAAATAGGTTTAATTGGCTCACACTTCTGCAAGCTTTACAAGAAACATGGTGCTGGCATCTGCTCAGCTTCTGGGGGGACCTCAAGAAGCTTACAATCATGGCAGAAGGCAAAAGGGGAGCAGGAGTGCCACATGGTGAAAGCAGGAGCAAGAGAGTGAGTGTGGAGGGGAGGTCCCACACACTTTTAAATGATCAGATCTCTTGAGAACTCACTATCACAAAGAGAGCGGAAGGGATGCCATGAGGGATCTGCCCCCATGATCCAAACACCTCCCACCAGGCCCAGCTCCAGCAATGGGGATTAAAATTCAACATGAGATTTGGTCAGGGGCAAATATACAGACCATATCACGGGTACTGTCATGATTCATGAGTGTTTCCTTGTTCTCTTTTACTCTTTACATGCCCTATATGTGTTAAGGGATGGAAAACAGAATCAAGTTTGATAAACTCAAAAGACAGTGTCTCTTCAAAACAAAACAAAACCAACAAAACAAAACCCTTTTTCACTATGTGTCACAATTTTTGAAACATGCCAAAAGACTTTTCCAGAATCAAAAAAAAGGAAACAGGATAAGCTATGGATTTATTCCTGACCAATGGATGCTACCTCAATGGGCCAAGAAAGCAGAAGGAAAGAGGCAGTTGAAAGATAATCAGGCAAACACATTTACATGACTGACCTATCTGAGAAGTGCTCTGGGGAAGATGGGCAAAGCAGTTGACACAGAGCCTTGAAATGAATGGCCCAGTTGTTGCAGGGGCAGAGGGCACAGATGGGGCCCTATGAGATATGCATAATAAATTGTGTTAAATTGTATGAAAAACTAAGCATAATCAATCACCATTCTTGAAAAAAAATTCAGTGATGATGATTACAAATTAGTAATCCACATATGTTCAGCTCAGATCTCTTTACTGAGGTGCAGTCCCATAAATCAATCTTCAATTACAAATCTCCACCTGAATGCTCCATAAGCATGTTCCCATGTCCAAGTTGCTCCTCAGTCTCTTTCTCCCCACCTCACCCACTCCATTCCAAACCTTTCTTCTTTTTCTACCATTGGCGGATCCTCTCAAACCTTTCATCCAA
Organism: Gorilla gorilla gorilla; assembly: GCF_029281585.2. NCBI lineage: Eukaryota > Metazoa > Chordata > Mammalia > Primates > Hominidae > Gorilla > Gorilla gorilla. The sequence continues at coordinate 59,824,500 of NC_073230.2, forward strand.
GCAAGAGGTCTGGGCATCATTTTCCAGCCCTTCTTTTTAAAGCTTAAAGCTTATTCTTCTATAACCAATAAGCAAATAAGCCCTGTTAATGCCATTGCAGTTTTTCCACTCATTGTCTATCAACATTTCTGTTGCCTCAGTTCAGATCCATGACATCATCTCTCATTGCAATTCAGCTCTACCTCCCACCTTCAAAAAATAGCTTTTTTTTTTTTTTTTTTTGAGATGGAGTTTCACTCGTTGCCCAGGCTGGAGTTCAATGGCGTGATATCAGCTCACCTCCACCTCCACCACCACCTCCTGGGTTCAAGCCATTCTCCTGCCTCAGCCTCCCGAGTAGCTGGGATTATGGTGCCTGCCACCACACTCAGCTAATTTTTTTTTTTTGTATTTTTAGTAGAGATGGGGTTTCACTATGTTGGCCAGGCTGGTCTTGAACTCCTGATCTCAGGTGATCTGCCTGCCTCGGCCTCCCAAAGTGCTGGGATTACAGGCATGAGCCACCGCACCCGGCCTAAAATAGCTTTCTAAATGAGAAGGTGATTGCATTATTTCCATTCTTTGCATTCTTTAGTGACTCTATTTACCCAAAGAGACACAGTCAACATTTTTAAGAATGACATTCAATGCCCTCTACTTTCCTACCTTACCTACTGCCAGGTCCCAATGATACAGTAGTTAAGAAGAAATTACTCAGGCAGATAGTGAGGGCAGGAAGTCCTCAGTAAGGTTTTCCTTTTAATGAAAAGCAGCCCCAAATTATTTTCCTTTCTAACAAAGAGCAGCCTGTAAAATCGAGCTGCAGAACATAGATGCTGACAGTTATGCCAATCATGTTCAAGATGGCGGCTCTATCTTCCCTTCTCTTTGTCAGCCACGTATATAATAAGGAGCAGACAAGATGGCCTGGTCAACTGGAAAGCCCATTTGCATAATAAGATTAGGGTAGGGTCCTCAGCCTTCCCTGCGCATCATGTAAACGTCATACCTGATCGAATCAATCTGTGAGCCATATGTCAATCAGGCACCGCCTCCCCAAGCCAGACTAAAAAATCCAGCACATTCACAGCCAGCCAGTCTTTTTCCTCTCGGAAGTCCCCACTCTCTCACTAGAGAGAGAGCTGTTTTCCTTTCTCTTTTTTTCTCTTTCTTTCGACTGTTAAACCTCCACTCCTAAACTCCTCGTGTGTGTCCCTGTCCTAAATTTTCCTGGCGCGAGGCGATGAACCCTCCGGTCTGTACCCCAGACAACGTAGCCACTTCACCATCATGCATGGCCCAGGGCTTCTGTCTTAGAGCAAATAGTCTGTTTCTAAACATTCTACGCTGCTTCCCCCTCTGTGCTTTGATAAAGCGTCATTTCTTTTGTGTTTTGTGTGCTCTTCTCATCCTTCATCCTCTATGAACTCTCCCCTAACTTGGGTAGCTTAAAGCAGGCTGTCTATTCACACCCCCATCGCGCTGCTATGACTGTGAGCACACTTGATACGATGTTATTTGTTTATGTGTCCATCTTTCTATTTGTCTATAAGCTTTTAGAAAGGTGGGAGGATGTCTCACTCATATGTCAAGCCCTAGCTGCTGGTACAGAATTTAATATATCAAGGAGCTTTAATAATGGACTGGACAATTAAGTTGATGAATAGATTATTATACTTTAAGCAGCTTTGAGTAAAGATTTTGTTTCTGGCTGCATTTCTGAGTGGAAAAGAATCTGTAACCACACTGAGAGTCACCTCTTTCATAGGCGCCTTGCGTGGGAGAGAGGAAGGAGCGGAGATGCCCAGTACAGTCGGCGTCCTCCTCAGTGTGTGGAAACCCGCAGTGCTCTGTGGGAGGCACAGGTGGGTCCAGCTTGACATTTGCAACTCAGGAGAGATGACGAGGAGAAAAACTATTAATAGGCCCAATGTGTATAATGAACTGATTAATAGTAGGATGTCCAAAATGTCTTCATCCACAGAATGGTGGGCATGTTGCTTTTTGACTGGTTCCTTGGGATTATTTGTTGGGAAATAGATGAGAATTCTTGGTCTACCATACCCAGGAGACTCTCAGATGAAGAGAACCCCTTCCAAGACATTGTCAACATTCAGCAGACACGACAGAGATAGCCCCACTGCAGTTTGGAGATATGACCAGAAAGAAATATCTCCAAAGATAATTGTATGTGCTTTTTTAGAAAAAAAAACAAAAAAAAAAACAAAAAACTTCTTTGTGTGTTTGAAACTGGATGATAAAATTTTAATTAATTTTTGTCAAAACATAAGTACCCTGTATATTTTTTATCATAGATCAAAGTATTGATAAAAATGCAGAAATTAGATACCCGATCTCATCTTTTAATAAAGTACACATGACCAAATATCAGAATTAGGCACCTATCATCCATTTATATATCTATTCACTGGTGAATTGGCATAAAACAAAAAGAACATTGGCATGGTTTTGTTTTTCTGTCTCTGACATTTACTAATCCTTTAATCACACAACATTTGTTCAACTTCTCAGAGTATATTTCCTCACCACGAGAGATTGAGGATTAACCTGATGAGTGGATCTATAAGTAGCACAATCCAGTTCCTGGATTATATCAGAAAGTCAATAAATGGCATTTCTTGGTTTATTATTTTCATTTTTCTTCTTTTCATTTAATGAATGACTTTTTAAGAGCCACAGGCTACACACTTCAGGAGTTTAAAGACAATTCATCCATGTCCACTATCCTGGAAGAGTCCAGAGTCCCAGGGTAACAAGTGGACGTGCCAACAGAAAGGTGTGATAATGGAAGCCATACAGGTAGACTGGACACAGTGCGGTGACATCTCCACTAATTTTCTTTTTAAAGAAGAAAATACTTAACTTGTGAAAAAAAAGGAAAAGTTCCATACCAGAGGGACAGGTCAGAGGAAGATCATGGTACACTGGAATAAAAGCAGTTCGGTACAGTGAATTTCTAAAACCCAAACCAAGGTGGGGAGGGACAGACAGGTGCAGGCAAGTCATGGAGGCCTGCATAGCCATCCCAGGAGAGCAGGCCCATGAACTCACAACACTTTTTATTGAGGAAATCATTTTGATAGGAATCTTTTCAAACATATTTTCCCCAAAATATTTTTTATTTATTCATTTAAAAATTTAAACCATTTTATTTAGTGACTATTTTTACTTAAAATTATGCATTCATACAATAATCTATTATGTGATTTATAGAAATAAAACAAAATGGAATTTGTCTAAAAGGCAAAGTGAACAATATTTCAATATACTCTTAAATATATTATGCTTGCTAATTGTACAAAATCCATTAGTATTATTAGCATTATTATATTCTGTCACAGCATGATTGAACATATCAAACTTTAAAATCTTGCTGTAACACTTTGTAATGTAGCAAATTGAAGGTTTCATTCTAAGTTTGCTTTATTTCATTGATTAAAATTAGTGGCTGTCACATCTAAAGAAGAAACCTCACAATAATATGCAGCTATATGTGGAAGACATACGTCGTTGACTCTGTGTATTACCATATTTATACTTTAAGATGTACATCATTATTTGTTTCTATATTTTAACACATTTAAAATTGGTACATGCCTTTCACTTTGCTATTTAATTCAATTAAATGTAATATTCCAAAGACATATCATCTCATTCACCAATTACACAAGCTTTTGATAAAATTTAGCTAGTAAATTATCACTATTCTGACATTACTTCATTGCAACCTAGGCAAAATGGTTTATTTTTAGTAGCTTTGTCAACTTTTATTTTACATTCAAAAGGTACATGTGAAGGTTTATGGAAGGGTATATTGCATGATGCTGAGGTTTGGGATACGATTGAACCTGTTATCCAGGTAGTGAGCGCAGTATTCCTCAGCTAGTTTTTCAACCCTTGCTCTCTCTCTCCTTCCCTCCCCACCCCTTGTATTCCCAGTGTCTATTGTTATTATCTTTTTGTCCATGAGTACCCAATGTTTAGCTCCCACTTATAAGTGAGAACATATGGTTACATGGTTTTCTGTTTCTGTGCTAATTTGCTTAGAATAATGACTTCCAGCTGCATCCATGTTGCTGCAAAGAACATGATTTCATTTTTTATGGCTGCATAGTATTCCATGGTATATATGTACACATTTTCTTTATCCTATCCACTGTTGATGGTAATGGGATTGCTGAGTCCTGTGGTAGTTCTACTTTTAGTTCTTTGAGAAATCTCTAAGCTGCTTTCCACAGTAGCTGAACTCGTTTACATTCCCACTAAGAGTGTATAAGTGTTCCCTTTTCTCCACAGCCACACCAACATCTGTTGTTTTTTGGCTTTTTAACAATAATAATTCTGATTGGTGTGGGATGGTATCTCATTGTGGTTTTGATTTGCATTTCTCTAATGATTAGTGATGGCGAGCATTTTTTCATACACTTGTTGGCTACATGTATGTCTTCTTTTGAGAAATGTCTGTTCGCGTTCCTTCCCCACTTTTTGATGGGTTTGTTTATTACTTATTCACTTGTTTATATTCCTTATAGTTCCTGAATATTAGATATTTGTTGGATACATAGTTTGCAAATATTTTCTCTCATTCTATAGGTTGTCTCTTTACTCCGTTGATAGTTTCCGTTGCTGTGCAGAAGTTCTTTAGTTTAATTAGGTCCCAGTTGTTTTTTGTTCGGTTTTTGTTGCATGCAGTTATTTTTGAGGACTTAGCCATAAATTCTTTGCTAAGGACAATGTAGAAAAGGGTATTTCCTAGGTTTTCTATAATTTTTATAGTTTGATGTTTTACATTTAAGTCTGTATTTAGTTCATCTTGAATGAATTTTTGTATATTATGATAGATAAGGGTTCAGTTTCACTCTTCTGCACATGACTAGCCAGTTATCCCAGCAACATTTATTGAATAGAAAATCTTTTTCCCATTGTTTATTTTTGTTGACTTTGTTGAAGATCCAATATTTGTAGGTGTGTAGCTTTATTTGTGGGTTCTCTATTCTGTTCCATTGGTCTACATGTCTGTTTTTGTACTAGTACCATGATAATTTGGTTAGTGTAGCGTTGTAGTATATTTTGAAGTTAGGTAATGTGATGCCTCCAGTTTTCTTCTTTTTGCTTAGTTTTGCTTTGGCTATTTGGGCTCTTTTTGATTCCATATGAATTTTAGAATAGTTTTTCTAAGACTGTGAAAAATCATGTTGGTAGTTTGATAGGAATAGCATTGAATCTGTACATTGCTTTGGATAGTATGTACATTTTAACATATTGATTTTTCTAATACATAAGCATGGAATATTTTTCTGTTTGTATCCTCTATTATTTCTTTCAGCATTGTTTTGTAGTTCTTTTAGAGCTCTTTCTCTTCCTGGTTATATGATTCCTAGGTGGCTTTTTTTTTGGTGACTATTATAAATCAGAGTGCATTCTTGATTTGGCTCTCAGCTTGAATGTTATTGTCGTATAGAAATGCTACTGATTTTTGTACATTGATTTTGTATCCAGAAACACAGTGAAGTCGTTTACCAGTTCTAGGAGATTTTTGGCAGAGTCTTTAGGTTTTTTTTTTTTTTTTTTTTTGGTATAAAAATTGTATCATCGGTGAGGAGAGATAGCTTGATTTTTACTTTTTATATTTGGATGGCTTTTATTTCTTTCTCTTGCTGGTTGCTCTGAGTACGACTTCCAGTACTATGTTGAATGAGAGTGAAAATAGTGGGTATACTTGTCTCATTCCAGTTCTCAAGGGAAATGATTTCAGCATTTTCCTGTTCAGTATGATGTTGGCTTTCGGTTTGTCACAGATGGCTCTTAATATTTTGATATGTTCTTTTGACCTCTAGTTTTTTCAGGGTTTTTATCATGAAGGGATCCTGAATTTTATGGAAAGCTTTTTTGTATCTATTTAGATGATTGTATGGTGTTCATTTTAAATTCTGTTTATGTGATGAATCACATTCATTGATTTGTGTATGCTTTTTTTTTTTTTTTTTTTTTTTGGAAACGGGAGTTTCGCTCTTGTTGCCCAGGCTGGAGTGCAATGGCGTGATCTCGGCTCACCGCCACCTCTGCCTCCCAGGTTCAAGCGATTCTCCTGCCTCTCCCTCTCTAGTAGCTGGAATTACAGGCATGCACCACCACGCTGGGCTAATTTTGTATTTTTAGTAGAGACAGGGTTTCTCCATGTTGGTCAGGCTGGTCTCAAACTCCCGACCTCAGGTGATCTGCCTGCCTTGGCCTCTCAAAGTGCTGGGATTACAGGCGTGACCCACCGTGCCTGGCAATTTGTGTATGCTGAACCATCTCTGCACTCCAGGAATAAGGCCTACTTGATTATAGTGAATTAAATTTTTGATGTGCTTCTGGATTCAGTTTACTTGTGCTTTCTTGAGGATTTTTACATCTATGTTCATCAAGGATATCACCCTGAAGTTTTCCTTTTTCATTATGTCTGCCAGGTTTTGGCATCAGGACGATATTAACTTCATGAAATGAATTAGAGAGGAATTCCTCTTCCTTGATTTTTTGAAATAGTTTCAATAGGATTGATCTTTGTATGTCTGGTAGAATTCAGCTTTGAATCTATCTGGTCGAGGACCTTTTTTAGTTGGTAGTTTTTTTATGTTACTGATTCAATTTTAGAACTCATTATTGGTCTTTTCAGGGTTTCGATTTCTTCCTGGTTCAATTTGAGAGTTTGTGTGTTTCCAGGAATTTATCCACTTTCTGTAGATTTTCTAGTTGGTGTTCATAGAGTTGTTCATGATAGACTCTGAGGATCTTTTGTATATCTGTGGGTCAGTTGTAATATCACCTTTGTCATTTCTGTTTGTGCTTATTTGGATATTTTCTCTTTTTTTCTTTGCTAATATACCTAGCAGTCTGTCGATTTTGTTTATCCTTTAAGGAACAAGCTTTTTATTTTGTTGATTTTTTGTATGGATTTTTGGGTCTCAATTTCATTCAGTTCTGCTCTGATTTTAGTTATTTATTTTCTTCTGCTGGCTTTGGGATTAGTTTGTTCTTGTTTTTCTAGCTCTTCTAGGTGTGATGTTGGATGTTAATTTGAGATTGTTTTCACTTCTTGATGCAGTCATTTAACACTATAAACTTTCCTCTTATCACTGCTTTTGCAGCACTTTAGGGGTTTTGGAATGTTCTGTGTCAGTTTTCATTAATTTCAAGGAATTTTTAAAATTTCTACCTTAGCGTTACTGTTTACCCAAAAGTCATTTGGAAATAGGTTGTTTAATTTCCATGTAATTTTGTGGTTTTGAGATATCTTCTAGGTATCGATTTCTATTTGTATTTCACTGTGTTATGAAAGTATGCTTGGAATAATTTTGATTTTTTTGAATTTATTGACACTTTGCTTTATGGCCAAGCATATGGTCAATCTTAGGGTATGCTTCATGTGCAAATAAGAAGAATAAATATTCTGTGGTTGTTGCATGGAGCATTCTATGGATGTCTATTACGTCTAGTTGATCAGGTGTCAAATTTAAAGCCAGAATATTTTATTAATTTTTTATTTTTTTTATTTTTTTTGAGATGGAGTCTCACTCTGTTGCCCAGGCTGGAGTGCAGTGGCGCAATCTCAGCTCACTGCAAGCTTTGCCTCCCAAGTTCATGCTATTCTCCTGCCTCAGCCTCCGCAGTAGCTAGGACTACAGATGCCTGCTACCACGCCCTGATAATTTTTTCTATTTTTAGTAGAGATGGGGTTTCACCATGTTGGCCAGGATAGTCTCGATCTCCTGACCTCATGATCCGCCCGCCTCGGCCTCCCAGAGTGCTGGGATTACAGGTGTGGGCCACCGTGCCCAGCCTTTATTAATTTTTTGCCTTGATGATCTGTCTAGTGCTGTCAGTGGAGTGTTAAAGTCATCCACTATTATTGTGTGGCTGTCCAAGTCTTTTCATAGGTCTAGAAGTACTTGTTTTGTGAATCTTGGTGTGTCAATATTGGGTAAATATATATTTAGGGTAGTTAAGTCTTCTTGTTGAACACTTTACCATTGCGTAAAGTGCCCTTGTTTGTGTTTTTGTTTGTTTGTTTGCAGTTGTTGATTTAAAGTCTGTTTTATCTGACATTAGTTTAGTGGCCCCTGCTCTTTTTTGTTTTCTGTTTCCATAAATCTTTCGCCATCCCTTTACATGTAATTACATGTGAGATGGTTCTCTTGAAGAAAAAGACGGTTGGGTCTTGTTTTTTTTTAATCCAATTTGCTATTCTATGCCTTTAAAGTGTGGCATTTAGACTGTTTACATTGAAGGTTAATATTGATATGTGAGGTTTTGATTCTTTCTTGATATTGTTAGCTGGTTGCTTTGTAGTTTCAATTGTGTGGTTGCTTCATGGGGTCTGTGAGCTGTGTACTATGTGAGTTTCTGTGGTAGTGAGTATTGTTTTGTTTCCATATTTAGCACTCCCTTAAGGATTTCTTGTAAGGCTGGTCTAGTGGCAACAAATTCCCTTAGTATTTGCCTGTTTGGAAAAGGTTTTATTTGTCTTCTGCTCATGGATGTTAGTTTGGCAGGATATGAAATTCTTGACTGGAATTTTTTTTCTTTAAGGATGTTGAAAATAGGCCCCTAATCTGTTCTGGCTTGTAAGGTTTCTGCTGAGAATTATGCCGTTAGCATTATTGGGTTCCTTTTGTAAATGATTTGACCCTTTTCTCTAGCTGCCTTTAAGAATTTTTTTGTGTGTGTTGACCTTGGAAAGTCTGATAACTATGTCTTGTGGATGGTGGTCTTGTATAATATCTTGCAGAGGTTCCTTGAATTTCTAGAATTTGCACATCAACCTCTTTAGCAAGATTGGGGAAAATTTTCCTAGACTATAGCCTCAAATATATTTTCCAAGTTGCTTCCTCTCTCTCCTCTCCCAGGAATGCCAATCAGTCATAGGTTTAGTCTCTTTACATAATCCCATATTTCTTGGATGTTTTGTTCATTTTTTAACATCTTTTTTTTCTTTATTTATATTTGACTGGGTTGATTCAAAGAACCAGTCTTTTAGCTCGAAAATTCTTTTCTCAGCTTGGTCTAGTCTTGTTAAGGCTTCCAACTATATTTTCGAAATTCCTGTCATAAATTTGTAAATTTCAGAAGTTCAGTTCAGTTGTTTGTTTAAATGGCTATGTTGTCTTTCAACTCTTGGATCATTTTTCTAACTTCCCTGGATTAGGTTTCAACTTTCTTTTGAATCTTGTTGAGTTTCTTTGCCATTCAAATTTTGAATTCAATATCTGTCATTTCGGACATTTCAATTTGTTTATTATCCATTGCTTAGGAGCTAGTACAATTTTATGGAGGTAAGCAAACACTCTGACTTTTTGAATTGCTGGAATTTTTGAACTGATTGCTTCCCATCTGAGAGGGCTGGTGTCCCCTTATCTTTTTGAAGTTGCTGTCATTTGTAATGGACTTTTAGTTTTTATGTTCTTTTTTCCCTTGAGAGTTTGACTGTATTGTATGTGTGTATAGTCTATTGACTTCATTTCTGGGTGTTTTCAGAGTATCAAGACTCTATACAGTTTTCTTAATTGTGGCTACTCTCCTGCATTGGATTTCATAGGCAGTGTGTGCTAATGGAATTTATTTTTGTTTGGTAGTGTAATTCTGGTTATGATTAAGATTAAGATTAAGGGCCGTCAGATAGGCTGTCATTCAGCCATGTGCCTCATTTGTATTTCAGTGCTTACACAGCAGTACTCTGGGGAAGGAGGAAGAGAGTCTGTTCCTGAGCCTTGGGTGAGCCCCCACCAATCACTGGCAACGTGCTCATGTTTCATCAGCCCTATGGGGGGCTCTGGCATGTTGCACTCCCCCCTTCCATAGGGGCAGCCCCAGCCAAAGCTTAGGTCACCAGAAGGCCCAGGACTCCCCAGGGACCCTCTGGTCCTCTGAGCTTGGCAGAGTCAGAGTAGGTTGTGGTGAATATCTGCAGGTGGTCTGATGATACTGTGGGCCAAGGGCAGAGGATCTCCAGGAAGGGCAGTGGTACCGTGGATGTGTAGCTGTGTGTTACCTGCAACGTGAGATTTTTTTTTGCCCAGAAGACTGCACTGGGGACTGCCCAGCTCAAACTCCCCAAACTAAGTCTTCCTCCAGTATCTACCCCAAGAGTAAGCCAGACCAGCTAGTTTCATCCCAAGCCTTCTGTGTCCAGATCACAGTGGAGCTGTTCCAGGCATTACAGGCTGTGGTGCTTTCTCAGGAAGAAGCTGCAGCTGGCTGACAGGCTATATCCTCCCCAGATCAGTCTTGTGGAAGGGGGTGGTGTCCAGCTCCCATGCCAGTGCATGAACTTGTGCCTCACTCTTAGTGTGCTGAGAGTGGGCACTGCTCTTCCACTGGAGGCCACGGATTTCATCTCACCCCTGGGCAGTGTGCTCAAATGCTGGGAGTTTGGGTCTAGGCCTGTGGCTTTGTCCTCCATCCCCTCAAGAGCAAGCACTGGCTGTACTGGCTGTACTGCAGGGGGAGGGAAAAAGTGTTCTCAGGCCACTGGCTAAACACTCAGCAGTGCCAGGAGAGGTGGTGCTATGTGCACCCTCTTTGGAAGTGGCCAGGCAGGGGTCTTGAGAGGTGCTGGTGGAAAAGGGGACCCACAGATTAGATGTGCCCCAGTCCCACAGGAATGGAGCAGCCCTGCTCCCTCCCAGCCTGGCTGTCCTCAGGAGCTATAGTCACTCACAGCACAATGGAAAACCTTGAAGGATGGGTGCCTGTGGTCACGTTTTGCTTTGGCTGCCCTGCACACAAAACCTTCTGGCCTCTGTGCATGTTCGAGCTCTGCCTATGCCTACTTTCTGGGCAGTCCTCCCTGCTAATTCAAATCTCTATGGAGGTTTGTGGGGTGTCTTGTAGCTAGGATCCTGGAAGTCCATGGTGGGAGTGTGGTACCCTGGAGTTCTTTAATTCACCCCTTACTTAGAACATGTTCAGGACCTGGAGCTAGTTCTGGCACTTGGTGACTCCATGCAGGGTTCCTAGCTTTCTCCCTCTTCAAATTCAGTATCCGTGTCACTTCTTGACTTTGACTGTGTTATCTCAAAAGATCTGTTTGAGTGTAATGATTTACTTGATATTTTGGTTTCCCAAAGTGGGAGAGGCTTTCTTGGCTGTGTCTAGTCAGCCAGCTACTTTTTAATATATTTTAACAAGCAACTTAAAATCCTAATAAATGTTTTTTTACTTGGGAGAATTTGAAACAAGTTAGAAAATACTGTATTCAAGTTATTTAGTGTGAAAATATTAGTATTTTTGTAGTTTTCACGTGTCATCTTGGCAACAAAGCCACATACAGTGAAAACATTTCCAAATAACTGTTCACAAAATGCAGCTTATTTCTCACATTTTACATAACTTACAGACACAGATTAAAACAAGTTTTTAAAATTTAAAAATGTCTGCTACATATGTGACTGATGGTCCACATATCATAGCAGAAAAAGTGATGTAATTTCAAAACAAAAGACAGGATCGTGTAAAAGGAAGATTACTACCTCATCTTCATGTCCTATGCCTCTTCCCAGTAGTTTGTCATGAAGAAACTTTTGAACCTTTGCATGGTTAAAATAAAAATATCTTCATGACCTTTTCCTATCATATTACAATGTGAAGTAAACAGAGCAATATATTTAGAAGCCTTGATTTTATTAAATTAATATTTTATACTACATTGTGCTCTTCTGTTTTCTTCAGCTTCTGTACATCAATACCTTGACTCATGTGACATGGCCTAACTGGCTGTTGACTACATAAGTGTGCTATTCTATTAATGAAAATAGTGAGATTAACTATTCAAACCTCTATAAGAGTTTGTTAATTGCCTTTTTGTGACTGAGTTCTAGCCAATGAATCTGCCCAGAAATGACTTGCTTCACTTCCAGATAAGGCTTATAGAAACCTGTCAATCTCAGCATTTCTCTTCTTACTGGGCCACTCATGGTAAAATGGAAAATCACATATAGAAAACGGGGTAGGGGGGCAAAAGTTGATAAGAGCTTCTTTTTGCCACTAGATGAACATCCCCTTTAAATGATGTTCACATTCTAATTTTTAGAACCTGTGAATATGTCAGGTTGCATGAGAAAGCAGAGTAAAGGTTGCAGAGGCACTCAAGATTGCTAATTCACTGATACTGTGCTGTGGAGATTGTCCTGGATTATCTAATTGGATCCAATTTAATCATGAGAGTGAGTAAGAAAGACTCAACAAGCCACTGATGGCCTTGATGATGGAACAGAGGCCACAAGTCAAGATATGTAGGCAGCCTCTGGAAGCTAAAAAAGGCAATGACCATTTCCCCTGAAGACTTCAGAGGGAATATAGCCCTGCTGACACAGTGATTTTAACCCATTGAGACCTATTTTGGGCTTTTGACCTCTACAACTGTAAGCTAACAAATCTGTGTCATTAGAAGTTACTAAGTATGCAGTAATTTGTTAGAGCAGCCATAGGAATCTAACACAACCACACACTTTGTATCTACTCTCCACTTCCGTATACACCAATACATTTGGGAGTCATTTTAATACTTCGACTAAATTAGAAAATGATACTTTGTGGTGTGTTTCTGCTTTTGCATAGAACTAAAGTCTTGGGCATTGTCCTAACAAATCTACATTTAGCATGAGCTCAAATGTCTTCATAGGCTGGAACCTCAATGATCAATGTGCAGTGGAAGCATATTTGGTTAAGATGTAGCCAGCGATAACTTGGCAAGTGGACCATACGCCTGATCAACCTGCAGCCTTAAGTGAAGGGGTGGGAAAGAGCCAATGCATGTGCTTTGACTATTGTTAGGTGCCCTTAGCATAGAATTGTAAAAAAGAAAAAGTTTAGACAAAAATAGATGGCATGCCAAGCAGAGATCAAAGAAAATAAAGAGTCCAAAGATTAAGGGGCTATACGTTGGAAAGGTTGACTGTTTCTGGAATCCTATTCATAAGATAAAGACTAAACAAGGCTTTGAGTGACAGAAAAGAAAATCTTGGTTTAAAAAACTGAACCTTATAGCAGAGATTAGAATATGGGCGTGTTATTTCCTTTCAAGTCTATTTTTTAGATGCCTTTAGGGTGAATACTACTTAGGATAAAGAGAGACAGAGATAGCAATGAACAGATAGAGAAAGAGAAGGGCAGAGGAAAGTAGATCTGAGGCTATGTTTAGAAAAAACAAAAGCAAAAATAGTAGTTATGTTTACTGGTACATAAAATTAAAACCAACTACAAGCAAATTAATCAGAAACTCACAAAATGCTTGAGAAAATTGTATTGCTAAATAATCCTCATTCCTGTGGACATGAACTTAAAAAAAAAAGAATCCAGGAGCCTCTACACAAATAAAGCAAGCAAAATAATTTATTATTTGAGGTTCAAAACAACACTGCATCCTCTCTCCACCACAAGGAAGTGGGTTGTGAAAGCCTTGCAGCCCCAAGTCAGGGCGCCCTCCTTGCTGCCCCTTCAGATGAGCCCATGTAGGATAACTGGCTGAAGGAGAACTTCCCAGGGAGGGGAGCCAAGAGGACAATGGACACGAGGGTTCCTTCAGAAGACAGAATCAGAGTCTTGTCAGGGACTTTTCCCATTCTCAGGACAGTGCCTTCCTCATAACTGCCCTGCAGGAAATTATAATTATGCCAACTGTAAATGCCATAATGCTGTCTCTGATTTTTTTCCTTTTACAATGGAATCTTCATTCGGATTCCTCTCCCTGCTACACCAATGTTTTGGTGTACATTGGTTCACAGATCATCACACCATGAGGACCTGCATTGGGAACAGTAGAGAAGAGTCTACAACACCTGGAAATTCTAGATCTTAAGCTCCATGCAGCAATTGGATATAACTGTGTACTCTCTCACATAGGGAAAGGATGGGAGATTTCTGTGTGTGGTAAGAGGGCAAACATAAGTAGTTGGGGATGCATGAGGTAGATTAGGACATTGCATAGATGTTTGCAAAGGCATTTACTCTTTTATCATTTTTTTTTGAGACCGAGTCTTGCTCTGTTACCCAGGCTGGAGTGCAGTGGCACCATCTCAGCTCACTGCAACCTCCACCTCCCAGGGTTCAAGTGATTCTCCTGCCTCAGCCTCCTGAGTTTGACCCCCAAAATGACCCCCTGAGTAGCTGGGACTACAGGCACCCACCATTATGCCCAGCTGATTTTCATATTTTTAGTAGAGACAGGGTTTCCCCATATTGCCCAGGATGGTCTCAAACTCCTGACCTCAGGCAATCCACCTGCCTCGGCCTCCCAAAGTGCTGGGATAGCAAGCGTAAGCCACCGTGCCCAGCCTACTCTTTTATCTTGGTCAGCTAGAGTCATGTCCTGACCACTTTTGCAGTTAGGTATGGATTTGGACTGGGTTTAACAAGAATTGATGCTGTGATCACTTCCATGTTTCCTTCTTTTCTTTTGTCTTAATGCTCTTGAGCACAGAAATCTTAGATGTCACATATGGGAGATGGCAGATCCACATGATGGAAATTAACTGGATTCTGTAGTTACTCTACAGAAGGCTGACTGTTGACCAAAAGGACCTATAATGGACTTATAAATGAATTAAAAAAAACTGATATGATGTAATGGGGTTCAGCCACTGAAATTTTGGTGTTTCTTTGTTACAATCAGCCAGCATTTCTTAAACCAATATATCCTTAAATGTGGGAATAAAAACATTTTTTATCTGATGCCATCCTTACAATCTTAGCCTGAAATTATTATCATTTTTTTCTATTTAAATATTTTTTGGTTTCATTTTGGCCAAAGCAGTTGTTCCATGATAAACTAAGATCACATGTGTTTAACATGATTTAACAATTGGAGTATTTTCTGTTTTATTTTTTGGCATAGCTTTGATACTAAGTTTTTATATGTCTTGGTAATCATGCTGAATTTATCCTACTATTAGCAAGTAAGTCCAGGGACAAAGTCAGTAAGGCTCATTGTTAATTAAAGCAGTATGAAGTAATGGTCCATAAATGTGGTTATAAATACATATACTATATTTGTTAAATTTATGAAATTTATAGACATTTCCTATACACCAAAAAACTCAAGAGGTTGACATGAACAAAAACATTAATTTAGTTGTGGGAAAAGGAAAGCAAAAGTAAGTTTACCAGAGAAAGATCTTAACTGCAGAATCCATTTCTGCTATCTTTGCCTCTATTCTATTTCTGTTTATTTTTATGTAAAATTCTGTCATTGAAATCTTAGTATTTAATTTACTTTGTGTTAGTAATAATTTATGTTTATAATAAATAAGTAAAGCTTGATTGTCAGAGTTAGATTTCTTGACATTTGTGTTTTTATGTCTCATCTGTGGTTGTAACAGGTATCTGGTGTGCAGAAACTAAAACATGGTGTGACCCAATCAATTCAGTGGCTACTAGTGAACATTAGAGTATTGAGGGCCCATGGAATCATGGAGATTATATCCACCCCAAGTGCAAATGTTTTCTTATGAGGAAGCCAACTAAAATAATTCTCAATTATTGTATTTATGTTGTTAAGAAGGGATGAAATATTAAGGAAGGTTGAAAGAGTTTGCAATTAACAATTTAGAGAGAAGAACATCATTATATTACAACTGTTTTCTAACTTTTAAAAGACAAGCTGGCTTTATGCCTTCTACCTTGGAGCCCAGTATGCCCAAGGAAAGGGAAGTCAGTCTCTAATAGAGCTGATACTGCCCACCCTTACAACACAGACAGGATTCAAAGCAACTGAAAACAATCTGTCTAAGAATACAAATGAAACATAGGAAATATTAAAATCTCTCCAATAAATGCAATGAGAAACATCAAACATATTGATCAAGGTAGTCCAAAACACAAGACCAGCTACATAATTTGCAGGACCTAATGCAAAATGAAAATGTGAGATCCTTTGTACAAAAATTATTAAGAATTTTGACAGTGACAACATAGCATGAAACCAAGTGTGAGCCCTTCCAATGACAAAGCCTTGTGATACTGAGCATACCCACATCTATGAAGCTAGTGGGCCAGATTAGGGAAGAGTCAGGATTTGAGGTAGCTTCTTATTTATGTGATCATTCTTTAATTCACTTATTCATCTATCACTTGAGAGTTAAGGAAATAACTACTGCTTTTGTGTAACTTAAATTGTATGAAAAATCAGATGATTAAAAAATGTATAATATATCTGGTGGTGATAAGAACCAAAAGAAAATTAAGCAGTGTGAAGGGATAGAAAGATGATGTTCGCTGGCTGTATTTTGGAAACTGTGTCCTAGAAAGTCTTTCCTCTAGGTGAGATTTGAGTGGAGACTCAGATGAACGGACAGGTCAAGCTAGATGTCTATCTGTGAATAGAGACCTCCAGGTAGAGGGAAAAGTAAGATCCACTTTTCTGAGTGGTGTCCTTTTTTGAGTCTTTCAGGAACAGCAAGGTGAGGACGTGACCAAATGGGGAACAGAAGGAGAGGAAGGTGAAGTGATATTGGCAGAGGAGGGGACATGGAGACCGTATGGGGGCTTGAATTTTCTAATGAGTAACTCATACAGGAGGGTTTTGTGCAGAGAAATGCCATGATCTGCCTTATAACCTGAAGACTGATTTGGCTAATGAGTGGAGAAGAGCCCAGAGTAGGGCAAGTTCTTACCGAAGCAAACTGGGGTCTGCTCGCCTGGTGCAGTAAAACCAAACATCCACACGGAGGTCTGCAGTGGGAGAAAGGCATTCATTTATTTGCAAGACTCCAAGCAAAGACAATTACACAGCTCATATTTAAGACTTGACCTCCACACTAGCTCACAGGTTAGGATTTTTAAAGGCAGGGCTAAATTTCAGGAAAGCAGAAGCAAGAAGCAAAATTGTAAATCAATACATGGTGATTAAACATTGATTTTGGCCTAAAAGGGCATGATATCTTGAAGCAGGGTATTACAGGTTATAGATAGATTCAAAGATTTTCTGATTTGCAATTGGTTAAGGAAGACAAACTTTATTTAAAAATTTGGGGTCAGCAGAAAGATAATTTTAGCTCTGGCTCATGGATGTTACTTCCTTCTGGCCCCTCAGGAAGAAATTTAGAACAAAGAACAACGGTCAGAGTTCAGGTCTCAGCTCCCCCTTTCAGAGGTCTACATGCCAGTGGGTTCATTTGATGAGTGTCCAGGTTTCTGAAAAACAGCTCAGAGACCCATGTTAAGATGTTATCTTTAGTTTCTATAGGTAAACAAACATTTTGTGGCTCTGCTTTAAGCTATTATTAACTTCTTGCTTATCAAGTTGTTTATATACTTCTCAAGGTTGGATAGATGCTTTGAATTTCCCTTGAAGGAACTCAAGATTTTCCTTTATTTCATGCCTGTGCGGGAGTGGGGGGCCAGGGGTGAGGCAGGCCCCTAAGGGAGGTCCTTGCTTCATCCCAATGCATGGAAGCAGGAATAAAAATAGAAAGCTCAGGTAATAGTACAGGAGAAGAATGTGGCTTGAACTAGGAGAGTACGGGTATTGATAAAAAGAAAGAATTTGGTTCTGAGCATATTTCAATGATAGAAACTCAACAGGATTTCCTGATTGTTTGGATGTGGAGTATAAAAATAAGCCAGGAGGTTTAAAGTGTTGGACATCCGCAACTATAGAATGGAATTACCTTTTACAGAAATGACCTTACAATTTTCTAAAGAGTAATAGGAAAAGAAGTTAAGAATTTTGTTTTGGGTAAATTGGTTTTGAGATGTCTCATAAATTTGCAAATGAAAATGTTATACATAGATTTAGAAAAATAATGTTTAAGTTGTGGGAAGAGTTTGTGACTGGTGGAGGGACCGTGGCAGAATTTATGGCCTAGATATTGAAGTGATAACAAAGAAATGGGTATAACCGGAGAAGAGAAAGAGGTAGGGAGACTGAACCCTGGGAAATACTAATTGGCATCAGATTGATCAAGGCAATCAGCAAAGAACAAGATTTAAAAATGCCCAGTAAAATAGGTGGAGGAAAATAGAAAGAGTGGCGTTCCAGCTGTCAAGTGAAGCAAAACTTTGAAGTAGGAAAAACTGATCCACTGTCAAATGCCGCTGTTAGAGTGAATGAGATGAAGGCTAAGAAATCTTCATATTGTTTTGCAATACGAATCCCATGGGCAACCTTGATTGATGACTCATTTAGGTAATAAGGTAATAAGAGAAAAGCAGAAGACATTGCACAAAGATATGCAATTAGAATGAGCAGAGGATAAAGTGTATAGGTTTATAGTGTGTAATCTCAAAGAAGAAAGTTGAGGAAATTGCCAATATAAAATATATAACCAACGGAAAGAATTAAGATAATATGATTTCTAATGTGCATATGGCTCATGAGCATTGGCTTATGCTAGATGCTGTGTGTAGCACACATAGCCCCAAAAGAAGTTAAGTAACATTATCCCCATTTTTCAGATAAGATACTAAGTCCTGAAAGGCTTTCCCCCACGCCTGAGGTATTGGGGCTGTTATTAGCACTGTAGTCAGGTTCCACGCCCTTGTAGTTTCCACTTGCAAGCCCAAGGCCATCATAACACATGATCACATTGTAAAATAAACATTTCTCAGAATCATATCTTCATGCTTTTCCATTACCTCAATCACACAAATATCTGTTGAATTTGGAATATTTAAAGAAGCATTAGGAAACTGGAATTGAGAGAGAGAAATAAAGCATAGTGGTAGACATGCATTAAAAATAAAAAGACTTTTGAAAGATGTAATCTTGGGACAAATAGCAGAAGGTGAAAGTGAGTCTCCAAGTTGACTGCCTTTATCATCAAGGAAGAGGGCACAGAATTCAGAGAGCTGGAAGGAAGGATGTGAAATCCTGTGGTCTCCCCTGTCCTGACACATCAGATGTGCTCCAGAAGAAAGTGGGAAGACCAGGGTTATAACCATGATACCCAATAGCATTTGAGAAGGTTAAATGGAGATGATGAGGCATTGGGATTATTCTGTCTTCAGAACTAATAATGGATGTGGAAAATGGAAATAAGTGGGTAGAGTGACTGTTAAAACCATAAAGGTACAGGTTTTTATAGCTATGGGCAAGAATATGTCAGTGGAGAATTGGTTTCAGTTGCTTCCCTGATGGTTTTTTAGCTAAATATCTTAGAGACCTACAAGGCACAATCTGTTAGCAACTAACAACACTGAATTATTAGTAAATTTTCACTAGCTTGGTCCTGGTGGAGGTAGCTACTAGAAGTCAATCTAAGCAAATAACAGGAAACAAAAAACACAGAACAAAATTGTAAGTGATTTCAGATGATGGCTCCAAGGTTCTGGATTTCTAGTCCCCATAGCAAGAGTGAACTGACTTTAGATGAGCTCAGACCCTTTGGTTTTACATTCATGGGAAATAAAACTGCTACATTAAGCTCATGATTCTTGGGATGGGGGTTAATTGGATGAGACTAAACAAATTCTATACAATTTTGGAAGGTGCTAACAGTTAAAATATAAATAATGTATCTTGTGCTGTCAACAATTATAACTCTTCACGCAAATATTGCTGCTGCAAACCTTTTTTCATCAAATGGATACTGCCTTGTGATGCTGTGTCAACAACTGGGATTTTGTATGAGATTCACATTGAAGTTGAACTTGCACCTACAGAGACCTGTCAATCTCTCCACACTTCATTTCTTGCCATTATATTCTGCCCACATTGTTTTTATTTATTTATTTATTTATTTACTTATTTATTTAATTTGAGGCAGGGTTTTGCTCTGTTGCCCAGGCTATAGTGCAGTGGCAGGATCACAGCTTATTGCAGTCTCAACCTCCTGGGCTCAAACGATCTTCCCACTTCAGCATCTCAAGTAGCTGGTACCAAAAGCATGTGCCACTATGCTGGCTAATTTTAAAAAAATTGTAGAGACAGGGTCTCACTATCATTCCCAGGCTAGTCTTGAACTCTAGGGCTCAAGTGATCTTCCCTGCCTTGGCTTCCCAAAAGGCTGGGATTACAGGCATGCATCACTGCACCTGGCTGTCTTTGATGGCTCATTTTCTTCCTATTCCTTTGCATTGCACCATCTGGAATCCCTGTATTACTGCAAATAAATTGTCCAGCATTGCTGACTCTTAAAAGCATCCTTTTCAGGGAGCAACTCAGCCTGCGGAAGCAGAGAGGGTCTGGATTTGCAATTATATATGTGGTGTAATTAACCCCACGTGGTGTGTAATTAACCCCACGTGGTGTCTCTCCTCCTCCCACCTTTCCTGCAAACTCAACATTAACGCTCTGCACTGTGTATGTTGCTCCTGTGACTGTAGTGGGCATAGAAAGATGGCTGAGAGCTATTTCACTCTACCCCTTCCAACCTTCACACATGGCTCATTTTACTTCTTTGTCTTAATGAAAGTGTAATCCTTCCCCCCACACACCCAAATAATTCCTGTAGTTCCCAAGATGGTAGGCTTCTTGTTCTCCTAAGGCCCAATGATTATAAAATGCTTTTATGAGGTGATCATTCTTCTACTTCCACCTTTCCCTACCTATTATTGTTTCAATTAAGGGGTGAAATGTATGTGTTGTGTGGTTCATGTCATCCGCACAAAGCACTGTGCTAATAAGTGGTTTCCCCCATATGTTGACAATGTTGTAACCTAAAGTCTCATTTTTACCCATGCTGGACCTTGCATCACCACTTGTTACTTTGGTGCCCAAGGTGATAGCATCTAGAAACCTCAACCTCACAGCTGCTTAATCCCCCTGTTTCAGAATCCTTAACTCATCAGACCGCAGTCTCACAGCTCTCCAGGACTGGATGATATCACACCTGGATGTCTGATGGGAACTGGCCCATAGTAAAACTCTTTACCACCCTTATTTAACTCACTTCACACAATCCACTGTTCTTTTTCTTCTCCCACTCTCATTCCTGGCTCTTTTCTTCAGCTTCTGAAGAACTTCAAACACCTGATTTTCTTATTTCTCCCAATCTTTCACTAACATATAAACTTCATTTTTCATTCTGAAGAAAATGTGGCCTTAAAGATGGACAACCAATAAAGTGAGAGATTTTCAAGGCAGGTCAAAGAGAAATAAATATAGAAAGTGTAAGAAGGCAAAGGGGAACATGATAGGCATTTTCACCATCTGAAACAATATTGGACAGAAAAAGAAGTGAACATTGTTTCATAAGCCCCTCCAGAGCACTCCCTAACCACAGTTCAGAGATTTGTTTGCACAGACTGTACAGGTATTTTACAAAGTAGAGAAGGATCAATACTGTATTTAAATAATAACTTTCCTTTCCTGAGGACAAGAGTTTGCTTGTTAGTTTGTTCGTTTGCTTGTTTTGACCACTGATGATCCTTAGCACTAGCATGGTCCCTGCCCAAAGGAGGCAATAAATAAACACATGTTAATGAAAGTATGGATGAAAGAATGCATGAATATGTTTTTTTAAAAAGTGAAACAAGCTACTGTGCTAGGAACTGTGCATACATCACCTCTGATCTTTTAGTACAGCAGCTCAAATGTGCAGCCATTTTTGGTACATCATTAATAATCATGGCAATTTTACTCCCAGAGGAGTCTGTTGCACACGTGGTATGTGTTGAAGCAGAAAACAGTTTGAGAGAGAGAGCTGCTCCAGTGGGTAGATCTAGGTCCAAAAGATTAAAAATAGTGGAAGATAAGCTCTAATTTGATATAAAGAAGAGCCTTCTAACCATTAAAAAAATCTTTTTTTTTTTTTTTTGGATGTAGAGAGAAAAAAAATTGAGCCAGATGGCTGAAAATCAAATATATTAATTTTCATGATAATTAGGTATTAGGTCTTTATAATATAGAGACTTTTCCTCCAACGATTTCTACTTCCAAAAAGTTGTCCTTGAAGCTGCAGAGGTACTAAAATGTTGGGAGGAATGGAGTCGGCCAATGATCTCCAAGGCCTCTGGGCTGGACCTGTGCTTCATGCAGTGGACAGCAGGCCAGTTCAGATCTGCCTTCAAGTGATTCCTCACTTTAACACTTACATCTTGATTCTCATCTCTGCCTTGTCTACAGTCTTAATAGGAAACTTAACAAATGGGAAAGAGTCCAAATAAAGTTAATGTGATCAGAGGAAGGTTCAGTTTAGGACCTTCTCCAATTTGACTAGAGAGAATTCTGGAGGGAGCCATAGTGGGAAATCTTAGGTCTTCAGAAGGCAGCGTGGATGAGGCTGGAAGTGAGAAGTGGTCAAGGAAGAAATCTAGCAAGGCTGGGAAACACGACAAATTTCCTTTATAAATTTGCCTGGGATCTAATTAGCAAAGAAACCTCAGGTCCCACATATAGCAAGGAATTTCCTAAATTAGAAGAGATCTTACGTCAACCTAATGCATATTTTATAAATGAGCATATTCAGGCACCAAAAGTGTAAATATATTTCTCAAGTTTACTGGACAATTATATGGAACCCAAGTCATCTGGTATGTTTGTTTGTTCTTTTCACACTGTTTCTCTATGTGGGCTGTTGAATAGTTTCTGATTGTGCAGTAGATATTTGAATTACCTTATCTGCCTTGGCCAAATTTCATCAAAATATCCAAAGCAGTAATACTATTTTTTAGAGTCTTCGACATAAACATTTTAGATGTTTGACCTACCCTTTTTGAAATCCATAATCCTCATGACTCTCAGATCCTGAATATATTGAAGAAAAGGAAACATTTCTTTATATAAAAATAGCAAAAAATGAATGGAAATACTAATGACCATATATGGCAACTGTCAATCATAAAATAATGTGAAGTAGTAATTATCTGTTATAGGTTTATCACTGTCATGGCCCATGACTATCTTCTGAGGTCATCAGTGAAATAGTTTTTGAAATTAATGGAGCATCCCCAAGTGTGCAGAACATTTTGTTTGGTCATTTGATTGTTTTGTCTCACTTAATTTCCATGTCAAACTATGAGATGGATGTTGGTTCCAAAGGAGGCAACCAGGGCTCCCAGAGTATAAGTGACCAACTCATTGTCACACAGACAGCCTGGTGCAAGGATTCCAAGCGTATCTGATGCTAGTGACGAGTCACACTTCTGTAGTAATTTGAACTCCTCACTTGTGAATTGTGGGAGGATCCTGCCATCCCAAGTACCTGGCTATGAAACTGCTGTGGGTCTGAGTGGGCCTGGGAAGTGTTTTACTTGTTTGCTCCCAACTTCAGATTGGGAGTCAGCTCCATTCAGAAAGAGCTTTGAGGATCCTTGCATTCAGTCCTGTTTATCAACATCCTGTTCTTTTTCTATGCAGAAAAACAGGAGGTGCTGGGGACCAAGTGTTTGGCTTTAAATGCTCAAAGGGAGAGTCATGTCAAAGCAATATGAAAACAAGTGAGAATTCCAGAATTCAGAGATGAGCTGACCCCTCCAGCGGGAAGGCACCTTCAATTGTCTCTCCTTTGTTCTTCCCACTCATCACCCTGATTCTCTGGCTCTGCTCTTTTCCTACTGATCTCCTGTTGGCCCTTCCCTGTCTTCTTGGTCTCTCTCCGTCTCCCACCTTCTTCCTCATTTTCTCTGAATTACCTTTCCTTTCAGGTGCATTATGGCCATTGCATCCTACTCAGGCAGGCACCTTTTGAGGAGGGTTGGCAATTCATGCTGGATCCTGCCTCTGCTCAGTTTCTGTAGCATTCCAGCTTCTTGCTTCAAGCTCATCTCTGCATGTTAAGTATGGCTTGAACTTTTCCCCTCTTTCAAAATTGTTGCTTCTTCCAAATGCTCATAAGCACTTCTAACCACTTGCAGTATGTTTTGATTTGCCAGCTGTTTCTTCCTGGCACTCATAGAAGGTTCCAGCCATCTGCTTGCCAAGTAGAAAAAGGGAAAGTAAAAATATGCTTTCCCTCCAGCAACACACATACTTTAACCTCTATTTCTAACCTTGCCCTCCAATCCAGCCACTATGAAATGCAGAGCATATCTTTATATATCCTTCTCAAAATGGCAAAACATAACAGTACTCGGTTCCCACATAAAGAAAATAAATTACAAAGAAACCACGCTCTGTAGCCATGGTGTGTGTGTGTGTGTGTGTGTGTGTGTGTGTGTGTGAAGCCAGGAAGGAACCGAGCAGTTGTTAAGCTGCACAGTAAGAACTGGGAGGGAGAGCAATAGTCTTTACTTTGAGATTTGACATTATTCTCTCAGTCTTTGGGATCTGGTTTGGAATACGGGGAAGAGCTAGAGGAGATGAGCTGTTGGATTTGTAAGCTCTTTTGAGGCCTCCAAAGGCTATAAAGGTAGAAGCGTGCACCTTGGAGGTCTAGACTTGCATAGGAAATTCTTCTGTTGCTTAACCTTTTTAAATCATCACTTACTTCATCTATAAAATAGAGATGACAATGTTTATGTCCAATGCTTGCTAAATGAATTCAGGGAGAAAATATTTTTGTAGTATTTGGCTGATGATATGAAAGATTTTGTACAGTGTGAGCTCCAGAAAGGCAATTATCTTAACTAAGAAAAAATGTTCAGAGAAGATTTTAATGTCATGAAATATTCAATTGTACTTAACACAGGTATCTATGCGTAGTCTTCAGTTTTTATGAAATGCAGAATCTCTTTGAGGAGCATCAGACCATCTCTTCAACTGTTACTCAGAGACGGACCTATCTAATGGGTATTCAGGCCTTCAGCACAGTGGATGGCTCAACCGCAAAATACACCCTGCAGATGACAGTAAATTGCTGTCCTTGTTTGGGTTGGCACTGTCCTTAGACCTGGGCCCTGTGCTGAAGAAGGCAAAGAGCCACCTTTCCATGGCTGTACCCTTGCCCAAGGGGGATGCAGCAGCAATGCCAAGGAGACATGCTGTCCCCACCATTCTAGGTCACACTATGGGAATCCAAGACACTGAAGTTTCCTCTTTCAGGGCTGTGCAATGTGGTGGGTGTGAACACTCTTATCCAGAGAGCTGAGAGCTGTGGATGGAACTTGGCAATGAGGGCCACTGTGTCCAAAATGTAAATGCATCCCCCTTGTCAGGAACAGGAGAAAGCAAGGTGAAAAAGTATGGCATGGGTTGGGTGTGCCCACTTGGTCTTGCTTCGAAACTCACAGATATTGAGGAGGAAGTCATGGGCCAGGCCACTGTCATCCTCAAATGCACCATTTTCCTAACTAAAACTGGTTTTCCTGGTTTCCTTCAGTCTATTCTCTGCATAGAAGCCAGAGTGATCTTTTAAAAGTAAAATCAGATCAAGTTGCTATCAGCCTAAAATCCATCAGAGTCCTTTGTAATGAGAAGGAAATCCACACGCCTCACCACACCTGCAGGGCCCTGCCCACCCATCTCTCCTCATCCTGTGACTTTCTCCCTGTGCCTTGGACTCTGCCTCCCTGCCCTTCTCTTTTCCTTCATTGCACAAATCTCATTTCTCTCTGTCTTTGCACCTGCAGTTCCTCTGCTCTTGCCCCATATCTTCACGTGGCATTTGATTCCAATCTTTTAGGTCTGCTCCTCAGATAGACCTTCCACCCTCCTTCCAAATCTTCATTAGTCCTTCTTCTTACCATAATTAATGTTTGGGAAAAACATTTTAAAATTATATCGTCTACTGTTACATTTACATACATATGTCTACCTCCCTCCATTAGAGTGCAGCAGGGAACTTGGATGCTTTGTGAACATTTTGTCCTCATCTATGGCAATCTCTGGCTCTCCGTGGGCATTATTGCATGACTGACTTGAAGGCTCTGAAGGACACTTGACATAAGAGGGATGTTACCGAGATTTCAAGGGAACAGGCCAGGAGTGGTGGCTCATGCCTCAATCCCAGCACTTTGGAAGGCCGAGGCGGGAGGATCACCTGAGGTCAGGAGGTCGAGAGCAGCCTGACCAAAATGACAAAACCCCATTTTTAGTAAAAATACAAAATTAGTTGGGTGTGGTGGTGGGCATCTGTAATCCCAGCTACATGGGAGGCTGAAGCAGGAGAATCACTTGAACCTGGGAGGAGGAGGTTGCAGTGAGCCGAGATCGCGCCATTGCACTCCAGCCTGGGTGACAAGAGTGAAACTCCATCTCAAAAAAGAAAAGAAAAAAAAAATTGCCACATATGCAGAATGACTCCAGTGCAGCACACCTGGATGTGGGTGGGAGTGAGGGTCTGTATTCCACTTGAGGGCATTCCTGCCCCCGAACCCCAATTTGGAACCACTGATGCAGCATCCTGGAGGAGAAGCTGTGATGTAAAGATAAGATGGGCTGTGAGGAGAAATGAAGCAGGAAGAGCTGGGGATGTGGGCATTGCCCTCTTTTATGTGACCCAAAGCTTCTCCTCAGCTTGTATAGCTTAGGGGAGAAGTTTTGGGGGGAAGTAAAGTTTAGGTTCTAGGGGATCTTCTTGTAGCCTATGTAATTATTCTGGAAATATTTAGTTATATCCGGAAATGAGATTCTGGGGAAAATTTGCAGTCAATGGTAGTGAGAGGTGAAGGGTGAGATTGGAGTACTTGTGTATATGGGTCACATTTATAATTCCAATGCAGATGAAGCCTGGTATATACTGACCACCTCTGTAAATAGCTGTGCCTGGGTAAGACTTTCCATGGTCTGCTTTGGAGGAGACTAATCAGTGATCACTTACAGTTAATGGACTCAGTCAATCCAGCCCTCATATGACTCTTACTACATGGAGGAGTCAGGGTCAGGACCCATAGGCTCAGGGTCCCTAATAAATACAGACTGTTTCATTTCTCCATGTTAGAAATTTTTCAATGTCTTCTCAGCCAATTAGGTATTCCCTAAAGGCCAGACATAATTTTAGGCTTCTTCAGGACTCACCAGGAGAGGACTGTCCAAACCCCAAAAAGAATATGGCCAGTTTATGCACTAAGAGTCCTCACCCTTGAGGACTAGTGCCCCATTCATAGTGGTGGTCTCTGTGGCTGCTAAGTGAATAGCTTAGGTCTTCACAGGATTCATGCACACAGATTCAGAGTCTACTTTGTCTCTGAGTGGTGGCTGTTAGAGTGTGTACACTCCAGTTCTATTATCTGAGCTACTTTTCCCTTCCTTTTGGGGTGTGCAAGCCAATACTGTCTTCCACAGATTTCAGAGGATAAACACTGTCACCTTATCTTCTGTTGCAGAGGATCATATGGAATAATATAATCGAGGCATGAGTGCTAAAAGTGGGTAGACACTTCTCTAGTGCAGGCTTTGCTGAGATTTGCAGAGTAGCTCAGTCTATTCTGGAAGGAAGACCCAGCATGTAAGTCCTTCTCCAGAGAACACTGAACAGCCAGACCTCTGCAACTTTATCAAGATGAAGGAAATGTTTGGATTGGCTTTCTGGATACCTAGAACATTCTTACTTCTTGATGGTGCAGTACCATCTTTAGACATGCCATGGTTCAATTGTGTCCCCCAAAGTTCACGTGTTGGAAACTTAATCCCCAAAGCAACGTTGTTGAGAGATGGGATCTTTAAGAGGTGATTAGATCATGAGGGTTCTGCCCTTGTGAAAGGATTCATGTTGTTATAGCAGAAGTGGGTACCCGTTCTTGAGAGAGTGGGTTTGTTATGAAAGTGAGTTCAGCCCTACTGCTGTCTTGCTGTCTCTTGCCCATTCACCTTCTGCCATGGGATAATGCAGAAAGAAGGCCTTGCCAGATACTGGCACCTTGCTATTGGACTTCCTGGCCTCCAGAACCATAAAAAGTAAATTTATTTTATTCATAAATTATGCAGTTTGTGGTATTCTGTTACAGCAGTACAAAACAAATGAAGACAGAACACTTGGTTCAGAGATATATGATATCAACTCAACCACTTAAGAAGAGCTGTGTGAACCTTAGAGAAGACCTATATCTCTGTTCAGGGATCAGTGAGAAGGCCCACTTGACTGCTGAGCCTGGGAAATAGTGGGATTCAGCAAACAATAGTTTCCTCTTCTAGTCCTTATCTTCTTGGAACCCTAAGGAGAAAACTGAATTCATGCATGTAAAAATAAAAATATGAAAGAAGTTTCCACCCAGATCTTCTCTATATATGTAACCAAGTCTTTTATTTATTTCATTGCAACAGAAGTACTTTTATTTCAGCTTAACTTGAACTACAAGAGTTGGAGTAATTGCTTTGTCATCAGTAATTCATTTTCATTCTTATGTGCTTAAAGTTACAGCTAAAGTAGAACAGTTACACACTCTGAAGCCATGCTTTATAAGATTAAATTCACATATCCTAAAATTCACCAGGCGAAATCATGCACATTTAATTCCTGCAGCACTTGAATGCTATTTAAGGGGAAAAGAGGAAAATAAATCAGAGAGCCTTACCTTTGATTTCAAAGACATCTGAAAGGCTCTGAGCATGGTGCTTCCTTGAAGCCAGCAGATGACAGAAATTACCTGGAAAGGATAATGGCATGGAGAAGGTAGGTCTCAGCCTCAAACTCTGAGGAAGCACTTGAAGTGGAATCCATCTTCTTCAAAAGATAGTCCAGGACTGATAATGGGGCTTTATTTCCAGCTGAAAAGACTGATTGTTTAATTTAACCATTTGAGATAATTATTCTCCATCACTCTTGACTCATTTTGCTCTTATCAAGCCAAATCTCTGTAATCTTTGCAGAAATTTTATACTGATAATAAGTTCTATAATGACACACTTTATGCTTGTGGCATTAGTAATCTGACAGCAACAGACAAAACTGAATTAATACCTGTAATGAATCAGTTTACTGTGGGTGATTAATGAGGGGATTGAAACTCAAATATTCAAAACATGACATTTGAAATCACATCATTTGATTCCTATAGAACAGTTAGCTGTTATAAAATAGTATGTTTCTTATTAGGATAATCAGTTAATTATCTAAGTGAGCTTAAGGCCCATGTGTTCTACTGATACATGATTATGATGTGTATTCTGAATGTGGGAGTTTCTACTCTTATTGGAACTCAACATGGATGCATCTAGGAAGTTTAAGGCTGTAGGGGCCTGGGCCTCCAGTAGTATGGGGATGAGTTGCACTATGCAAAGACTCTTCAGGGCAGCTGTCTCCTGTTTTAGAATTTTTATCTTGAAACGTCCTGTCTCAACTGCAGCCAGGTAGGCTGTGGATAAGGGTTTGGGGATATGGTTTGTCCTGTTTGGGAGGAGTATTCCCTGACATTGTTTTGAATGATTGGTGCATGGTGACCACTAGATAGTTCTTGTTGCTGAGTTCTCTATTGTCAGTGCAGCCCTACTGACTGGATCATAATGAGCCCTCCCTGCCACCACCCAGCTCACCTGGGGAGGCCACCACTGTGCTCAAATCCCAATCTGCAACATGACTCCCAGGGTTTGGGACGAGGGCGATCACAGGAACCTTTCCCCTCATTTAAAATTATGATTGAGCCAGGGGTGGTGGCTCATGCCTGTAATCCCAGCACTTTGGGAGGCTGAGGCAGGCAGATCACGAGGTCAGGAGATCGAGACCATCCTGGGTAACATGTGAAACCCCGTCCTTACTAAAAATACAAAAAAATTAGCCGGGCGTGGTGCTGCACACCTGTAGTTCCAGCTACTCAGGAGGCTGAGGCAGGAGAATTGCTTGAATCCAGGAGGTGGAGGTTGCAGTGAGCCTAGATCGTGCCACTGCACTCCAGCCTGGTGACAGAGTGAGACTCTGTCTAAAAAAAAATAAAAAATAAAAAGTAAAAATAAATAAATAAAATTATAATTGGATTTTCCAGCCTGAACAAGCTTTTCAGTTTCCTTGTCCTATATTTGAAACAACCAATGATAGATTTAAGCAGAGCAGTTAGCTTATTTATCTGGTGAGTGTATTTTCCAGATATCACTTTCGTGCCTGCAAGCTTAAATGCAAATACAATGTGTTCTTCTAACCATTAAAAAAAAAAAAATTGTGAGCAGAGCTGTATTCATCAGGCAATATGACCATTTTTGCTTTAAAATTTTGTTAAGGTGTACTGACACTCATCTGGGCAATATGAAATCATTTGCAGAAGATGAATTTAAATGAGATAATGCATTTTGTAAAGCACTCAGTAAACTTTAAAATGTTATATAATATGAAGTGCTATGATTATAAAGTGAGCATCCAAGCACCTTATTTTACCCATTACTATAGCAAAGTTTGGTGATTTAAAGGGAATTGGTTCCCAAAATTCTGTAAGTCAGGAAATCCTGTGGGTGTTTAGAAATGAATAGAGAGAGGGAGAAGTTGCTGAACTCGTGTGATTATATTTTCTTTTGCTCTCTCTCTTTCTCTGTTTTTTCATTTTTATAAAAATATTACTCTGAATATATTAGTTCATGCATTTATCTAATTTCCTGGTAGACATCATGCTTTAAGTGCCTATTATGTGTTTTGTACTGTCTCAGGGGTTAGGCTGAGATTTGATTGGATAACCTTTGGGGACATTTTGTTTTAGGAAACTGAGCGTCACTGCCTTCCCTGTTGTTTAAGATTTCTGCACTATAAAGAGTCTCCTCTTGCTATCACCTTTCTGTCCATAACCCCCAGCTCTTTTGAACTCAGTGCTTCAACACCCATTATCACAATCTGCAAAATCAGTGCATGGCAGTACAAGATTATTCTCTAAGTATGTTAATTCTTACTTAAGGTGTAAAGGAAATTAATTTACAGTTTTCATATTAATTGCTGAGAGTAATGTGGGGGTTATCCTTGAACACCCAAAATAACATCTTTCATTTCAGACAGTTTGTTGACATAAAAATAAAAATAATATTTTGATGTTATTCTTGTTCACAAAATCAAAGAGGGAGTAATGTATCTTTAACCAAGGGGAAAAAAAAAAACTACAGAAAACAGAGATTGTGCCCCAAGCAAAATTACATCAGAAAATAAAATCAAAATCGAAGGTAATGCAGAGAACAGAAAGTTCCACCCATCAAATTGTGGAAGAAGGAGTCTGGCTGAAAGTCCTGTACTGTGGAACCAATGAGCCCGACTACACGATGTCTTGGAAGAGCAACAGAAAATGATAAGGAAGTGAGATGAGAATGCTCAGTGTCATAATGTCAACTAAACACAATTGAAAAAGTGGACAAAAGACAAAAGTAGGCAGAAGAAGTGAAAACTATAGATTCCTTGTGTTTTGAAACAGAAGATAAAAGATCCTATGTTGAAATAATTATGAACAAAGATAATATTTTGCAAACTTGTTAAAAGTTTATAATGATACACATTAAACAACTGTTTTACCTTCTACTTCCTTACACTTAATAAAAAATTAAACAGATTCCAATCCTTCAACCAAAAGCAAAATAGGCAGTATTAAAAAAAATCATACAAACACGAGCCCAGTGGAAAAGACAGAAGTTGGGTTTATTATAAGAGATATATTACGTGGACAACCTTTTCAAAATGGCTTCATCTCATTGAACGCGAACCCATTTCTTCAGCTCTGGGATGCAAACCTTTCTCCCACAAGCTGGAAACCAGGCTGCCAGGTGTGACAGGTCCAATTACCTTGGTAGTCATTACTTCTGCGATGATAGCCTTCTATATAAGGACGGGCAGCAGTGCATGCCTGGGATGGAAAAATAGAGCCAGCTAAGGCTAGGCGGTCTTACTGATGCTGACAAATTGATTGACGATACTGCAAAGCATCAAACTGTAATAGGCCCAGTCACGTTGTTTTCATTGTTATTGCTGGAAATCTGATTTCATTCAGATAGGATGGTACTGTTGCCTAGTTAGACATGAAGCACCAGCCTTTCTTTCAGGTGAAAGAGGCAGATGCGATGAAAGGCTACATGGAATAGCTTTGTTAGGGGAAGTTCTTTTTATTGTTATTTTCCTCACAGACTACGTAAGAGAGACTTGTACATAAATCAAAATAAGGTGATGGTTAACTTTATTTTATTTTAAAAGAAGGACATGAATTAGAGTCAAAGAAAGGGGAGATGATGTATGAAGGGAGGAATCAGTAATCGAGGTGGCTTAGAAAGAGGAAGAGATGGATGAGGAGAGTGGAAAAGAAGGAAGAAAATTTCAGGAGAATTCTTACAATAATGGAATGAAAAAGGTAGCATAGGGATTGTTCCACTAAAAACAGAAGGGAGGAGAATATATATTTTTTTACCTTCTTACCTTCCTTCTATTCTCTGATTCTTTGAACTAAGACCTCAAGTAGTATTAGGTAGTTCTATTTTTGTGAAATTTTAACAAGACTGGAGTTTGATTATATGCCATTTTAGATAGTGATGTTAAATATGTATGCCTACAATAATCATGTTCTTGATAAAATTAAATTTAGCATGGAAAATTAAATATTTGACAATTCCAACTTTAATAGGCTAAGAAATAATGACTTTTTATCAGAGAAATATATGTCATTGCCATGTACACAATAGTAACTTTGACCTGTATCATTTTAGGGATATTTGGTATGCTAATGATCTCCTTTGTGTACATATGACTAAAATTTTAAGTATTGTAAAGTCATATAATGCATTGTACAAAAATACAATGGCTGGAGGAGTTTCATTTCAGCATTAGCTTTGTAGAAGAGAGATTAAATGAAAATCCTCTTATTTTTTCTGTCTGTGAAAGGTTAAACCCATTTACCAAAGTACATGTCCATTCGCTTAGAAAATAGCTGTAATAACAAAAGAAATGAAATTCCATTTGGTCATTAGCTATGGGTAAACAATGCTTTCAATGTGATTTTAATCCTCTTCATGTGCCTGTGATGTCTTTAGATAAGGCTTAAAGATCATGACCTTTTCAGAGTGTTGCATCACCCTCAATCTTTTCTATAGTCCACTGAGTGATCTATTGAAATTCATTTCCAGCAGTTTGGCTACTTCTTATTCATTAAAAAACTGACTTTTGAGCACCAAGACTGAGTATCTGGGGTTTAAAGAGTAACGAGATTTATCTCTGAAAGTTGATGGCGTCTTTGAGATTTCAGAGTGTAAAGGCCAAATGCTGGACTTTCAGCTTCCAGGGACTGCTTTCACTTTTAGAGGCTGCCGGAAGGTCTCTGTGTGTGGCCTCCTGCTCTCACAGCCTGGCGGCTAGCTTTCTTCTAAAGCCAATAGGACAGCAGCTTTCTGTCCTTTCACAGGTTTTGAAATGGCTCCCTAACAAAGTCAGGCCCAACCAGAAGAATCTCCTTTTGCTGAATTCAAAGTTAGTATCCCAACCACGGGAATGAAATTGCATCATGTTCACTTGCTCTGCCCACATTCAAGGGGAGGCAATTATGCTGATGAACACCAGGGGGCGGCATCTCGGGGATTCCAAGTTAGAGTCTTGCCCACCACTGGCTGATTGTGCTGGTCTCTCTACAACTCTAAATTCCTTGGATACCGAGAATAATTTAATAGTGCAAAAGATAAGGTAGTCTTACAGCTGGACAGGATAGCTCTATGCTTTCTTCTGGGTTGCCTGGACATCTGATCTTGACCCTTGTCCAAAACAGAAATGAGGTGGGCTCACTAGTGAACTATAATATGCTGTTTAAAATTTGAAAGTTCCCTGGAGACACCCAAGCTTACATGTCTATAAGTTTTTTTTTTACAAATACTTCCATTCATGGGTGGTTTACTCCTGGACGCACCAGGTTACCCAGACTGACCCTGCTGCAAAACCAGTGGAATGCAGATCTTATGGGACCTTTTGCCTGGAATTCCCTGAAACCACAGTTCATCACATATAGATGGTTCCTAAGCTGAAGACGAAGCTCATCTGGAGTGACTAACCATCCTGGGTTACCGGACTCCAGAGGTTCCTAGAACACAGAACTTCAAGTGCTAAGACAGGGAACCCCCAGGAGGCAGAGGAGATGGTCACCCTGAGGTGCATTCTGTGGCACTGAGAAAGGACCCTGGGGTTCGGGGGTGCTTGTAGTGCTTTTAGATACACAATGCTTTCCTGAGGATTTTCCTCTAACCATGCTATATCCCTTATTGTTATTGAAGCTTTACGTGAGTTCGTCCTGTGAAGTCTTGGGAGCCCCTTGAATTATCCTATTCTACCTAATGGATGCAGCGTTGGGAGTTTTTTTTAAAAAATGAATGCTTTCAAGGAGAGTAGGAAATGTTGGGTAAGAATTGTGTGTGGTTAGAGGCTTGTTTCCACGCCCTGTGAAAGCGGCTGTTCTCCATCCTCACTCAAGAACACTGTCAATGCCAAGAGGCTTTGCCATCTGTGACCCAGGTGTGGAGTGTAAGGGCCATGGAGGTGACTCTATAGGTGATAATTACCAAAAACATTCAAATCTGAAAATTGTTCCTGTGTCATACTCTTATCCACAGAATTTTTTTCCACTAATTGAAATAAGGAATCTACTCAAGAAAAGAAATACACTATTCTGCCCTGGGTCTAGCATTTCAGCTTTGTACCACACTTACACTTTTACGACTATAATCACATGACATTGATATTACCATCACCTACTGTTTTTATATTATTTTACAGCTGATAGTATACATTTTTATCATTTGATTTTTCACAATAACCATAAAAGGTAAATGAGGATGTTTTCAGTGTTGTGAAATGAGGGAATAATGGAGTTACAGAGACGATAATTGTGCCACATATGCAATGGGCGAGGATGGGAACCGAAGGCAAAATTTTGACTTTTGTTTGGTGGCTTTTTAAGAAATCATGAAGTCTTATGTAGGAAAGTATAATTTTCATGGTATTACCATATTTCTTACTACATACTTTGAATTTATTATCCAAATGGATCTTGGCACAAATTCTGCAACTTTGGCTGAGAGGAAAAAGATTCCCATTTATTGCTTACCTACCATGCGTCATGCCCATTTTTTGTAAACTGTGCAGAGCATCTTACTTCAATATCACCAACTGGAAATCAAGATGAAAGTCCTATTCAAATTTTATAGATAACCTTACTGGGGTTAGAGAAGTTCAGTAACTTTTTCAGACTCTCACAGATTGTAAAGTTACTTCCTTTTGTTCCCAAAGACAAACTCTATTAAAGGTAGTTTTCTAAAACCATAATATCGGGCAGTTTGAAAGGACTTGAAAGCCTGGTTGATGAAAATATGGACTATAATCAGCATCTAGTTGAAACACGCATTGGATGTAAATTTTCCCCATGATGTTTCTATTCTTTTTGGAGTCACTTTATTTGTTTAAAGTTTGTCCTCACAATTTAAGTGTCTCTTTAACTCCCATAAATTGCTTAAACTTTTACGCTGTAGATTCCCCTACAGAGATTGTAAATACCAGTACATGTAATTATTTTATATTTCTTCAACTGCCATATATGACTCGGTTTCAGAACTATTTCCTATTGGGACGCTGTCCTGCTAATCTAGTCCAGTGTGTCAAAGTGCCTCCTGCCATGTGGCACACACACCTTCATGCAGCCTCCCTGATATGTCCTGAGAGGTCAGGAGAAAATCTCCTATGTGAACCCTCATTTTCTGTAATTTTGAAACATGTTGGAACTGGAGACTCCCCAGCACCTGGTAGGTCTTTGCAATCCTGTGTTGTGTGGAAGACAAAGATACCAGTATCGACTCATAGGTTAATATAAATGGATAGATAAATAGAGATATAGTTATGCATAAATAGGTATAGAAATAGTGAGATAGAGATGAGAGAAAGAAAAAGATAAAGAGAGATAGAGACAGAGAGAGGCCCTTGAGCCATCTGGGACAGTATTTCACACCAATTTGTCATTTTGGTTCTGCCTTTAGTCCCACATCCCTGATAGGAGACCTTTCCAAGAAAGAGAAACTCCATTTCTGGTATCAAAGAAGGAATCGTAGTTCAATAATTAGGAAAACAACTTAGCAATTATAAGGACAATAAGAAAAAAAGGGCCTTAAGAAATGTATGTGTTTTACAACTTTTACTGAGTTCTGCTTTAGTATAAAAACACACCCGAACTGAAGGTCACAGTCAAAGCAGCTGCTTTTAGAGAGTGTATGTTGTGAATGAAATTGCTCAGAGTATTTCACAGAGTAATACTCATGAAGTCAGTCTGATGAAATTCCTGTTCAATCTTACTACTAAGAGGACTCTTAGTTCTTCAATATTTGCCTATATTTTAACTTATGGTCATCCTTAATTGATATACTAAATTTATTTCTTTATCTGTTGCCAGAAAGGTTAGGGATGACCTTGAGGCTCTGATGTCACAAATGTGTGAGTAGAGATTGCAGGCATGTTAGTCTAATTCATGTCCCTGTCAATATCCTCATCCTTGTCTTCCTATTTTCGTTTGGCTAACCCTTCAGTTAAGCTCAGTGACTGCATTTTGTTAACCATGTTGGAGCAGAGGATTTCTTGCTTTATCTAGTTCCTCTTCCCTGGTCAGGGTACCAGGGCTTCTCCTTCTGGTTTCTTAACTCCTAACCAATTGAACCTGAAACCTTCAGAGAACCACCCTTGGGCAACTGCAGTGATTCAGCCAAAGACACTCAGAATATCACTTCCTCCGAAATCCACATCTACTTGACTTTGTCCTGGTTTCTGCCCTGCTCCCTCTAGGCCTCCTGGAACACATCCTGAATAACTAGTGTGGACAACGCCCTTAACTCAAGCCATACTTCTGGAGAACCTGAACTAAGACGTTATTTACAATGATAAATAGGATACAATTTTATACATAGAATATAATTTCTGTCTCATTTTTTAATAATTGGAAATGTCCACAATGAATGGTTGGGATGGGAAGAAAAATGGTGGACTAGAAAGAGTGTAAGTAGGATGGAGGGAGAGTCACTTCTCTGAGTAGTCTTTCTTGAATAGTTGACATTTGGAGACGTATTAATGTTTCATATTACACACACACACACACACACACACACACACAATCAACAGAGATGGGGAAAAATGCCAACTTAAAACAGAAACAAATGTACTTACTTTACTTTAAATGGACAACATTAACCACACTGGGGGAGAAGCAACAACTAATCCAAGTAACATTTGTACACAGTATTGGGACTCCATGTTCTCAGCCTAAAACAAAGAGAAAAATGGCAAATCTAAAATTACTATTTGTGTGTTCTAATACTGAACAAATAAGAAGTAAATGTATTGTGGATAATGGGAATCAGGTTTCTCACTATCAAAGGTGAAAGTTATAAATAAGGAAAGGCTAAAATGAATCCTGTAATGTTGTGATAAAGTCAAAGGCAC
The DNA here is from genome assembly GCF_029281585.2 of Gorilla gorilla gorilla. Lineage (NCBI taxonomy): Eukaryota > Metazoa > Chordata > Mammalia > Primates > Hominidae > Gorilla > Gorilla gorilla. Next base: position 59,861,636 of record NC_073230.2, read on the forward strand.
CAAGAACTCACAGTTTCATATAAATAGACAAGTAGATATGGATATAGATTTATGTATAGTTAAATATATATAGGCAGATATATATTTTCATATATAAGTACAGATATATTTATATAGATCAATGGTTATGCATATATATAATGACATCTAGTTTTAACAATATATCTGTCTACTTGTGAATATATATGGCTGTAACTATCTATATCTATCTAAACTATCTATCTCCATCTCTCTAAGTGAATATGTATATATATATATATATATATATATATTTAGCTCTGTCCTCTAAGAAAGGCTGGGAGAATGACATCCTAGTAACAATTAGCAAACTAAATGCCCATCTTCACCCAAAGAAATCAGGATTCTTTAGAAAGATGGCTGGTGCCAGCACTAGGGTAATGAAGTAGAGGATGAGTGTGCAACATCTCTTTGTGCCAGAAAGTAAGGGAGATGTTTAGTGAATAAAAGAACATGACAATACACACATACCCCACCCCATAAAGGGATTTAAGGGGCTCCCACTGGACAATGTTGGGGCAATTTGCATATCAAAATAAAATAATTTTAATTGAGTATTACCTGTTAAATAAATAAGAATCCATGAGTCCACACTTCTATCAGAAAATAAAAAGGTAAGTAGAAAAATAAGGCCAAGTGCAGTGGCTCACACCCGTAATCCCAGCACTTTGGGAAGCCAAAGTGGGCAGATCCACAAGGTCAAGAGATCGAGGCCACCCTGGCCAACATGGTGAAACCCTGTCTCTACAAAAATACGAAAATTAGCCAGGCGTGGTGGCGGGTGCCTGTAATCCCAGCTACTCAGGAGGCTGAGGCCAGAGAATTGCTTGAACCCAGTAGTCGGAGGTTGCAGTGAGCTGAGATGATGCCATTGCACTCCAGCCTGGCAACAGAGTGAGACTCAAAAAAAAAAAAAAAAAAAAGAAGAAGAAAAAAGAAAAAGAAAGTAAGTAGAAAAATAAACAAACGATGGGGGCGTTTTCTTACATTGGCATCCTAACTAATATTCACAGGAAGATTGATAGAATTAGGAAATTACAAATGGTAACGTAGTAGTAGTTGTTTCAGGCAAGGAATGGCAATGATTGCTAAAACTAGTGGGAGAAGGTTTGATGATTAACAGGATGTATGTTTACATATCCTCAAAATATCTACACAAAAGATACTTTTATATTACAAAATAAAATATAGTAATTTTACAGTGTAGAAATATGGCAAGCACAAATTTATTCGAGTAGTTGACATCACCAGTATTGGGATAAATTGATATTCTGTGCCTTTTGAAATGAGGTAATGAAAGAAACATAGCACCAATTCTAGGGTATTTCTGACAAGAATAAATGATGTTTATTTAATACTGAAGAAACACTAGACAAATTCAAATTTAATAACATTTGAAAAAATAACTTCCCTCTGTCATTAAAAAGTCAAGGTTATTAAAAATAAAGTAAAATTAAAGAAATATTCCAGATTAAAGGAAAGGAAAGAAGCACAATAAGTGAATGCAACTCATACTCTTGGCTTTTTGTCCTATAAAAGAAAATTATTTGAATAATCATTGAAATTTTAATAATAATTTAATCGTTTTGTATCAATGTTAATTTTCTAATTTTTATTATTGTACTGTGATTATGTAAGAGAATGTCCTTGTTTTTAGAAAATAGGTACTGAATCATTTGTTGATTAATAGATACCATCTCAGTAATTTATTTTTAAAGGTTATATATATATAATACATATGCTGTATATCTATCTGTCCTCTATCATCATCTATCTGTCTATATATCTAGTTTTCTATAGAAAGAGATAAGACTAAAGCAAATACAGGAAAATGTAAACATTTCAAGAATCTGTGTGAAGGGTATACTGGAATTTTTTACATTAGCCTTCCAACTTTTCTCGAAGTATGAAATTATGGAAAATGAAAAAAAATGTAGTGACTTAGTATATGTCACTTACATTGCAAAGTTTTTCTCACTTTGTTGTTTGACTTTTAATACTACAGTTTGCATTTTTATCCAGTGCAATCTTTCTTGTGGAGTCTGGCTTAGCTATTATGATTTTAGAGTAATTTCCACATTACTCAGAAACCCTCCTCTCACCCAAAATCAGATAAGTAATTACCTTCTTTTATATATATCATACTTCATCAAAATTAAAGTATTTTGACTATAAAATACACAATTATTTTATGCACTCCTAAAAAATAATAATACTATTACATGCCATTCACTGAAAGATGAATCACTATTTCAATGGTATTAAAATGTTGAAATAGAGGCACAGTGGCTCATGCCTGTAATCCCAGCACTTTGGGAGGTCAAGGCGGATGGATCACTTGAGGCCAGGAATTCGAGAGCAGCCTGGCCAACATGGTGAAACCCCGTCTCTACTAAAAATACAAAAATTAGCCAGGCATGGTGGCGTGCACCTATAATCCTAGTTACTTGGGAGGCTGAGTCAGGAGAATCACTTGAACCCAGGAGGCGGAAGCTGCAGTGAGCTGAGATCATGGCACAGCACTCTAACCTGGGCGACAGAGTGAGACTCTGTATCAAAAAAAAAAAAAGTTAAAATACACAGATATTAGAGTTGATAAAATATGATAGCTTCCTAATTATCTTGTAAACATTTAACTGTATAATCCATCTAAAATTTGTTTTGCCATATGTTATTACAGGTGAATCTAAGGCTCTTTATCATTCAATTGTATATTTTTTATTCACCTTCTATTACTTTTTCATTCCCTGAATCATCCTCTATCTTTTCATAGAGAAATGTAAACTATTAATTTTGATAATAAAGATTCAAGTGTTAATTTTATCTTTGCCAATTTGCATTGTAATGTATGTTCCAATATCTATTTTCAGTTTTTCTGCTGTATTTATGATTATCTTCAATGTATCAGAAACACTTTATGCTTGTTTTAATTTTAACTCTTTACTTTATGTTTTTCAGCAAATCCAAGTGATGCAAGTTCGATGTGGACTTCTGATAAATGTGAATACCAACCTGTCTGAGAGGAAAACCCTGGACAATTCTTCCTTATTGTTATATTTCTGTTGTGCCACATTCTTCCTCAGAGCAAGAATTTGTTGGATTGGCATCAAAGATAAACGAAGACTAACACAACTTAAAGTGGGAAGGACATATTTTAATCTGTAATAACTATTACAGTAGGAAAAAGCCCAGCATGAACTGAACTCAACTTTAATTTGTTCCGAGGTGATTGAATGCTTAAAGAGACAATGAGGGAATGGGGAGGGAGGCAAGGGGAGCCAGTAGAGCCAGCAAAATGAAAATTACAAAAAGCAGGAAGGGTAGATTGTCCACATAAAAGCCATCTGGGCTTGCTAAATAGTCCTTGTCAAAGTTAGACTCCTGCCCTTCCATACACACTAGTGAACAAGGGCCCCATCTTATAGCTGTTGGCTGAAGCAAACAGTAACTGCTTTCTTTGGGCAGCCTCGAGTTTTCTCAGGCAGGCACCATAGGGGGACCGGGGTCATTCTAGGGATGCAACCTTGAGCTCACAGAAACTATATCAATGTTATTTCAAGTCTTTTTTTTTTTTTTTTTTTTTCTGTGGCAGAGTCTCGATCTGAGTCCCAGGCTGGCGTACAGTGGCACGATCTCGGCTCACTGCAACCTCCGCCTCCTGGGTTCAAGCGATTCTCCTGTATCAGTTCTCAAGTAGCTGGGATTACAGGCACCCGCTACCACGCCCAGCTAATTTTTTCTATTTTTAGCAGAGACAGGGTTTGCCATGTTGGCCAGGCTAGTCTCCAACTCCTGACCTCAGTTGATTAGCCCGCTTCGGCCTCCCAAAGTGTTGGGATTACAGGCGCGAGCCACTGCACCTGGCCCTAGTTCAAGTCTTTTTAAGCCAAGGTCAAGGCCTACTTGGGGAGCAGTCTCTGACGATCCTAGCTAGAGTTTGTTCAAGGCAGATTATTTGTTGGTAGTCTGAGGCATGCCTGGCTTCTAGTCTGCTTTTCAGACAACCAACAGGTTAGTGCGATGGGATTTTGAGCCATCCTGGTAAATTCTTTGTTCAGTACCTCATTCTCTATACTTTCCAGCAATTTCCTAAAGAAGACTCACAATTTTTTAAAAACAAGCTAGCCAAAAAGAGAATTCTGGTATATTAATATAACATCTCTGCCTCATAGTCATAATATGTTGAAAGGGGAATGGGCAAGTTAAAGTCTAGGGAGCGCTTTAGTCTGCAGGGAAATAGTTTCTTGTTCCCAGGGCAGAGTTATTCACTCCTGGCTTTCTACAGAAACAGAGACAATTTGGAAATAATAATATAATTAATAACGCCAGCAGAAGGTGCCTCTTACAATAAATAATGCTAATGATAAAGATTGAGTCATCATCACATTGCATAAGAGATAAATTTATGTGGTTCCCACTTATCAATTTCAGTATTCTTAATGAATTAGTAGACAAGGTCATCTGCTGATGAATGAAAGCCAAGTGTTGGGTACAAGGAGAGTAATGAAGTTTTGAAATGGCTGTAAAAACCAAAATAAATTCTAGCAGGAATGGGTAAATGAACTGCAGCATAACAATGAGGTCACAACATTCAATTAAGAACATATTCAACATTCAATTAACATTCAATTAAGAGCATATAGTGATGCAAACCATATCTTTCAGGTTGATTTGATTCTATACTTTTCATACAAAAGACAGGCTTTGCTTTTCTTCTGTATCAGAAATTCATTCTACAATATTTGACAAATTGTCTTGAAGACTAAAAAATGACAGAAAATTTACTTCAATATGTAAAAAAATGGTTAAGTAGTTCTTATTTTAAAAATCCATATATTGAGGCAAAATACTTGTTTTGTTATTTCTGTCTGTTTCTTCTGAATCTGTTCCCTTGAACTTTGTCACTGAAGATTTTTCTATCAGCCTTTTTCAATAAACAGATCCTGTTGACTCATGAACCTGTCTCATCACCTCCGTGGGGCGGGTAGAGCCAGCTAAAGTTCAGATATATGCTTTGTCCTTGGAGGAACAAATATATTTTGTCTGTGCAGTGGCTCTTTCTCTTCTGAAAAGTATCTAAACTCAGAGTTTATTGCCCTAAGTATCCAAACATGTTTATTATTCAGTTTCTCATCTTGTTCAATTTGTTTAATGGATAGAATATTCTTATTTGATACAAGATGTTCATACTAAGATATAATTAAGATAATTTTAACATATAAATAGGAAAAGGTGATTTTTGTAATAGATTTTACAAATAGACAAAAAGGAGGAGGAATGATTGTACTAGGCATAATTAGTGCCTGCAGCTTTTCTCAAGTTCTTACAGTTTTAAGCCAAACATGTAAACTACAGCACCATCTCAATCATAAGGTGATTTTATGTCTTAGAAGTCAAGTAAAAAAAATTACTGGCCAACATCTAAAAGAGCTTTTTCCTATTTTATAGTACATATGTGCAATAGCAAACAGAAGTCTTGCAGTAAAGTGAGTTTCCTAAGAAGTGAGAATGTAACATATAGAGGAGTCACAGTGCATAAAGCACAATAAGTATAAATCAGCCACAAAGCTCAAGGTCTGTATAGAAATTGTTTTTAGTAACCCTGCTATAAAGCCAACAAAAAAGAAACGGTTTTAATTTATAAGACATTTAAGTTAATGTTGTTATACAGGGTCATTTAACCAAGAGTCACAGCTTCAAGGTATACTGTTAGTCTGTACTATGTATTTATAATTTACTTGCAAGAAATATAAAATGTCCTCTGTATCTGCAGGATCAAGAGGATATATAGCACTATGAGATACACGTCTTGAAAGTTGTAAAAGAAAGCTATCTTCTACCTGAAGTTGAGATTTAGAATATAGGCTACATTTACAGACATTTTTACTTTTAGAATTTGGCTGAATATTCCAGAATTGATTGTACAGAACTGAGGGAAACAAGACATTGAAATATTTCCCTGCAAAGAAAAACTGGAGAGCAGTGTACCTTAAACCTAAATAATAAAAGCTTCTACCCTTATGTCTACATGTAATACTTTAAAGCAGACTTGACTTATTTCAACCATTCACTGCCTAAAGAAGAGATTTGGAAATGCTATTGTCCTCTTTGTTCTTCACTAACTAAAATAGAAGTTTAATTTCTTTAATCAAGCATTCCAAGTCTATCATGAAGTACTCCTAACCTAGGCTGACAACCCATCATTTCAGGCTTTTTTTGCTATTTACCTTCATAACCCACTCTTTAGCATAACCCAACCTTACTGCTTAACATCCTGTGTCTCCTTCCCGGTTTAGGTTCATGCCAGTTGGGTAAAACTCCTAAAAACTATGACATCCAACATGAGGGAGAAAAAAAGTCTCATATTTTCAAAATGACAATATTTACAAAGCCTCACATTTTCTTTCTGAAGTCAAATGGTCCAGATTTTTCAACTTTTTTGTTGTTACAGAAGATATTTGGGCTTAACAAAAAGGCCAAAGGGTTAAACATTTCAGAAGCTTTAGGATGTGCTTTGATATATTCTGCTTTTGACATTGTTTTAGACCTAAATTTAAATGCATGAGGATCTCTCTTTTCATCCTTCTTATGCTCCCTGACACCTACACACCCCCCCCACCATCCATCCACACCCACACAAACAGAAATATCCAATGTCTATCATTAGGCAATTAGCTTTGTAAATTGTATATATTCTATTAAATGGCATGAGTGTTCCAATGAGCTGAGCCAGGGAAGTCTGGCTTTATGGACAGAAAACGGCTAAGGAAAGCAGACACAGAGAACAAGAGGCGGACTGGTCGTTTCAAAATTATTTTCTCACAGGGTTAAATGGAAGGGACTTCCTTATTGTGCTGGCTCAGGTTGACTGGAATTTTGTTTTTGAGAAAACTGGCCTATTTCACAGTTTAGTTTGATTACATCGTGCATAGCACAAGTCCCTCCATTCTGGTTTGGTCTGGTCTGCTGGGGCCTAATGCTGGTGGCTGGTCCAAGCCAACAGCCTCCCATCAACTGTGTTTAACATGCAGTGCCTTTTTACTTCAGTTGGTCTGAGTTGACTTTATGTCATTTGCAACTGGAAGAGTTGTTGCCTATGTCTGTGGTTTAATACCACATTGTTTTAAATATGCCCCATCAACATTTATATTTAATGTAAGATTAAATCTTTGATCTATATGCAATAATTATAAAATAATACATGAGGATAAATATGCTCCTGTCTATCATGTCATTTTATAATTCTTTTTTTAACCTTGCGTGTAGCTTGCTTCTTAATGTACAATTTTGTTAAAGTTTTGCCTGTATTCGTTCTTTATCTCCTTTTTATAAAAACACTCACTTGGAAGGTTCATCCATCTCTCAAGCTGCTGAAATATTTCAAGTACTTTTTTAGAAAGAATACGTGGGTATTATACTTATTTAGTCCTTGTTTGTCTGGGTCTCCTTGTTTCCACAGACAAATGATAACTTATCTGAAAGCAGAATATTTACCTTACAATATAATATACTTTGAAGCAGTGGCTATTAGGATTTGTGGAAGTTTGAAGTTAAACATTTTTTCTTTCATAGAAAACCATTTTTTAGAGCTCCCATAATTTTTTTACTAAAAAAAGGCTTAACAAGTCTTTCAACTATTAAATATATTGAATTTTGTATTATGAAAATACCTAAGAGAAAATTTCAAACTTGTTTCAACAATGAATCCTATTAAATCTTTCCATGAAATAATAGTAATTACCTTAGTTCTTCCACAGAATAGAAGAAAAGGGATCATCCCTTCATATTTTGTTTTTAGAGCCCAACGTAAGTAAGATTGCTATTAAAAACTAATGAGTAATATATCTGATTCTGGCCATAATGGAGTATCTGTCACCAGACTAACCATCCATTTGTCTTCAACACATATGCACCTGGGAAGATTATACACTGCAATTCTTTTCAGATATTGAGTAGCGTGATCCCTGACAAATGGGAAACAAGCAAGATATCTAGGTGGCTTTTGCCTGCAGGTGGACTGCAGGAAGAGAGTCAGTGCTAAGCAGAGTGAAACAATCCCATGGGGATGAGGAGGTGGAGCTGAGAGGCCTGCGAGGCTGAGGCAGCTGGTATTTGTGCGGATGAGCCATGAAGAAAGAGCTACCCAGCAAGAGAGTTCCAGGCTTTCCGTCACCCTAAAGTTTCTGGCTGTGTATTTGGTTGCACAGGAAAAAGAATGTGTTTTAATTTGGAAGAGTACAGCCACTGGGGATCCGTAAGATGGATGAAAATATTGAAGACAGGAAAGTGCGGAGCAAGAGAGAAGCTTCAAATACCCAGAGCAGACACTGGACACAGGGAAGGCATCTGGGTATTAAACTGAGTAATTCCCTCTTTAAACCTCTGCTGCCAAAGCCTAAAAACAGTCTCAAAGAGGCTAGCAGAATTTAACTACCGTCTAAGGAAAAAAAGAAAAACAAAACAACCAATAGCTTTTAAAGGTACATAACAAAAAAACTCAATTCTTTAAAACATTGTACCAAAAATATGAAGCCAATACATTATATAGCCAGGAAAACAGCAATAGAAAGAGACTGAGAAATGACAGAGCTATTGAAATTAGTATAGAATTATTTTTAAGTATATACTACATTTGTACCTAGGGAAATAAAGCATTATTTGGACATAATGAGTAAAAAGAGTAGGCTGTCAATAGAGAAAGTAAAACTACAAAAAACAACATTGAAACTGCAGAACTAAAAAATAGAATATGTGAAAAATTCATCCAGTGGGATTAACAACATATTGGAAACTATAGCTAAGAAGATTAGTAAACATGACCATGAGGAAAAACCGGTGAAACAATGAACAAGCTAGTGGTGATCTTAGGGCAATATTAGTGCCAAAGATATGTACAATTTGAGAGCCAGAAGGAGAGGAGAGAGGAAAAAAAAGACTAGAGGGAAAAATATTAAAATAAAAAAGTTGAATTTTTTTTCCTCACTGGAGAAAAATATTGCACAGGACTAAAAGGCTGAATAGTTACCAGTCGGAATAAAGGCAACCAAAGCCATGCTTGGACTTTACTACAGTGAAACACAAAACAATTACACACAGAGGAGCAACAATTAAAAAAAAAGTTCACTAATTTCACATTGAAAACAATGCAAGAGAGAAAACAGTAGAGGAACATCTTTAAAATGAAGTAAGAAAACGAAACTCTATACAAGCAGAATTTCTGCATATACAGAGAATATCTCCTTCAAAAATAAAAATAGAGAAGTTTTAGATACACGACAATTTATGCGTTTAACCAGTGGATTTTTATTATAGAAAATTTTTAAAGTTTCTTCAGATCGAATAAAAATAACAGAGGAAAATTTGGATGTACATAAGTGAAGGGAGAGCAGTGAATATTACAAACATGAGACAAAGTGAATATTGTAAACATGAGACCAGTCTTATTTTCATATTTCTTAAATACACTACAAGAAAACTAACCACTTAAAAGACAATTTAAGAACCACACACTATGGAGTTTATAACATATGTAGAAGTAATATGTCTGATCCCAGAGCACAAAGACCTAGTGGTGGTAAATGAGCAGGTACTGCTGTAAGGGTCTTGCATTATTTGTGAAGCGCTTAATACTAATTTATGAAAAATTATGATAATACATAGGTACTAGAAATTATTAGAGGTAAGAGGATCACTTGATCCCAGGAGGTTGAGGCTGCAGGGAGCTGTGATTGCACCACTGCACTCCAGCCTAGGTGACAGAGAGAGAGACCTTGTCTCAAGAAAAGAAAAATCATATATAACCTCTAGAGAAAATAATCTGAAAAATATATACTGGATAAGATTAACGCTAATCTAGTAGAGATTGCCAGAGAAGGTTCGGAAAATAACAGACATCACAAAAGAAACTATAATAAAATGAAGCATAGGGAGTAATTAGATTAAGAAAAATGAGCAGAGTGTGAATTGCCTGTGGAAAATATCAAGCTCTAAAACATGTGAAATCGAAGTCCAAGAAGAAAACAAAAGGAATATATAACAAATATTTGATAAAATAATAGGTACAATTTTCCAAACTAATACAGATGATGAACTCAAAGATCCCCAAAATTTCAATAAACCCCAAACAGAATAAACATAAAGAGGACCACATGAAGGCATGTTAATAATCACATCACTGAAAATCAGAGATAAAGAGGAAAATCATAACAACATCCAAAGAGAAAAAAGTCCTATCACATACACATAAGCAAAACTAGGAATGGCAATAGATTTCTCATCAAAAACTATAAAATAATAAGATAATAGAGAAATATCTTTAAAGTTCTGAAGAAAAGCCCTAGAATTATATACCCAGAAAAAAGTCTATAAAAGCAAAGGCAAAATAAAGACTTCTGATGAATGAAATTAAAGAAAACTAATTGTCAGGAAACTAGCACTAAGCACTATACACAATATCATATCAACCCTTTCAGGAAGAAAAAGAATGGCACTGGATGGGAACTTCAATCTACAAAAATAAATGAAGAGTACTTGAAATGGTGAATGTATTGATAAATATAAAATATTTTCACGTTTAAAACTCTTTTAAAGATAACTGACTATTTGAAGCAAAAATTACCACAATCTTTTGACTTGTTTATTTCACGTACATACATAAGAAATACATGTAGAGATGTATTGTCGAGACCAGCTCGGTCGGGGAGACCCTAACCCAGCTGCACTGGAGGAATTAAAGACAGACACACAGAAATATAGAGGTGTGAAGTGGGAAATCAGGGGTCTCACACCCTTCAGAACTGAGAGCCTCGAACAGAGATTTACCCACGTATTTATTGACAGCAAGCCAGTGATAAGCATTGTTTCTATAGATTATAGATTAACTAAAAGTATTCCTTATGGGAAACAAAGGGTTGGGCTGAATAAAGGGATGGGCTCTGGCCAGTTATCTGCAGCAGGAGCAAGCCCTTAAGTCACAGATTGCTCATGCTGTTGTTTGTGGTTTAAGAATGCCTTTAAGCGGTTTTGCACCCTGGGTGGGCCAGGTGTTCCTTGCCCTCGTTCTGATAAACCCAGCGTGGGCATCATGGCCATCACAAACATGTCACAGTGCTGCACAGATTTTGTTGACGGCCAGTTTTGGGTCCAGTTTATGGCCAGATTTGGGGGTCTATTCCCAACGTGTATAGACATTCTTATGTGATACCAGTAGTCCAAGGGATAAAGGGAGGGAGGTGAAAGTACACTGTGGTGGCTCTCACACTATTCTGAGGTGGTATAATATTATTTGATCTTTGATTACGATACATTAAAGACAGACGAGAATCCTAGAGCAGTCTCTTTCTCTCTCCCTCTCTTTCTCTCTCTCTCTTTCTCACACACACAAACACACACACACATACACACACACAAATGACAGAACAAGGCACAAGTTTCACAAGACAAAGATGAGGTAAAGTTGAATCATTTTAGTACGTCAGTTTAAAGGGAGATAGGTAAAGATAAAATAAGGAATAAGTAACACGATGATAAATTTTAAACTCAGTCATATTGATGGATACGTTAAATATTGTTAGAATTTTCTAACCACTCAAATTAAATTACAGATCATCCAACTGGCTAAAACAATCAGGATTGAATTATATTTATTCCATCTACAAGAGTCACTTTCTAAATATAAAGATACAAATGGGTTAAACTGAAAAGGATGAAAAGAGATATCTTCTACAAAAACCGATCTTAAGAAAACAGGAACAGCTGTGTTCCATAAGGCAATGTAGACTTCAAGACAAGGGATAGGTGCAAGGACAAAGAATCACATTCCATAATGATAACAGGAGTCTAATGATCATAAATGTGTATATACCTAAAAACAAAACTTTAAAATGTGTGAATCAAAACCAAGAAAACAGAAAGATGTAGATTAATTTACAGTTATAGCTGGGAATTTCAGCATTCCTCTCATATTAATTGATGGAATCAGGAGAAAAAGCTTTAGGGTACCAAAAATTTAACAACTCTACCCTAATTGACTTTTATATAATAATCTGCCCAACAGTGTTGGAATACAAGTGCACTTTTCAAGTGAACATAAAGCATTCATGGAATGTGCAGCTGGAATATTCATAAGGGTAGACTGTGGTGATTAATTTTATGTGTTGATTTGATTGGGTTTAGGGATGCCCCAACAGCTGATAAAATAATATTTCTTGCTGTGTCTGTAAGGATATTTTTGGAAGAGATTAGCATTTGAATCAGTAGACTGGGTAAAGAAGTTGGCTCTCAACAAGAAGGGCTGGCTTGATCCAGTCCCTTATGGGCCAGAACAGAACAAAAAGGCAGAGGACAACTGAATTGCTCCTTCTTCTTGACCTGGGGCATCCATCTTCTCCTGCCCTCAGACATCAGAGCTCCTGGTTTTCCCACCTTTTGGCTCTGGGACTTATACCAGTGGCTGTCACCCCCCTCACATCTGCCCCCATTCCACCTCCACCTCCATTCTAAGGGTCTCAGGCTTTTGGCCTTTTGACACAGGCTGAGTTGCACCAATAGCTTTCCTGGCCCTCCTGCCTGCAGATGGCAGATTATGGGACTCTCGGCCTCCACAATCATGTGAGCTAATGTCCATAACAGATCTTTTCTTCTACATCATTAGATATCCTTTTGGTTCTGTTTCTCTGGAGAACACTTAATAATACATAGACCATATTCTCACCATGGAATAATTCTCAATAAATATGTGAGACTTAAAATCATATAAAGTATGTTTTTGAACTGCAGGAAAATACATAAGGCATCAATAACAGAAAGATATTTGGGAAATCCCCTAAATATTAGGATATTTATAAGCACCGTTTAAAATAACCTATGGGTTAAAAAACTATAAAAGATATTTTAATATTTTAAATAAAGAAAAGAAAATAATATATTAAAATTTGTGAACTGCACTGAAAGTATTGCTTAGAATAGCATTAAATTTTTATCTTTTTTTTTTTTAGATGAAGTCTCACTCTGTTGCCCAGGCTGGAGTGCAATGGTGCAATCTCGTCTCACTGCAACCTCTGCTTCCCAGGTTCAAATGATTCTCCTGCCTCAGCCTTCCAAGTAGCTGGGATTACAGGCATGCGCCACCATGCTGGGCTAATTTTTGTATTTTTAGTAGGGGCAGGGTTTCACCATGTTGGCCAGGCTGGTCTCAAACTCCTGACCTCAGGTGATCTGCCCGCCTTGGCCCCCCAAAGTGCTGGGTTACAGGCGTGAGCCACTGTGCCTGGTCAAATTTTTGTGTTAGGAAGATGAAAAGTCTCCAATCAATTACTTAAATTTGTACATAAGGAAAGTATAAAATATAAATAAACAAAAATGAAATAAGTACAAAAATTAATAATATAGAAAGCTAAAAAAATGAAAAAAAAAAGCATTGAAACCGAAACTAGTTTCTTGGAAAGATCAATAAAATTGATATAAAAATAAACAACCAGGAGACAAAAAGAGATGGAGGCAAATAAACAAGATATCACTCCAGATCTTAGGGACACCATATAGATTATGAAAAGGGAAACTGCAAGGTGTTCTAAAATAGTTGCAACACATAATCTAAAAAAGAGTCACACTAATAATATGTAGAGAAAACTTCTACAAATTAAGAAGAAAAGTCACAGGTCAGACAGAATAGTCAGGAACACGCCTGGACCAAAATTTCCAAATTGGAGCATCTAAGTGGTGACAACACAAGAAAATACACCCAAGCATCTTTCTAATGAGGGAAATTCCTATGAAAATAGCAATGTGATATCACTGCAGTCACCTACATAACTATAATTTTAAAAATATTTGTCAAAACGTGGATCAATAGGACATCTCCTATACTGGTGTGCATATAAATCAATAATGTCACTTTGGGAAAAGTTTAATATTATGTATTAAATATTAAAATAATGTCCCCAAATTTTCCCATCTAGGTTTTTACCCAAGGGCAAGGCACACTCCTAAGGAATATGTACAGAAATATTCAATGCAGCATTATTCATATAACCGCCAAAAATGGAAATAATAAAAATATCCATTAGCAAGAGAGTGAATAAATAACCTACAAATACAATGATATTCTAGATAACAGAAAATATTCACAAGCTGCAGCTATCAAAAACAGCATAAATGGATCTCAAATGGAATTTTGACCAAAGAGGAGGGTCAAAAAATAACATTATGAGTATACAAAATTAACAAAAACTAGGATACTTTCTATATGTACGGTTAGGTGATAATACAATAAAAATGCAAGAGGGTACTAACCACAAATATTAGAATAGTGATTACCTTTAGGTGAGGGAGAGGATAGTCTTGGGAGTGCTGGTGATGTCCTATTTCTTTATTCAGGCAGAGTTTATGTTTCAATAAATTGTTGAGTTGTACATGATGGTTTTTACACTTAAAAGAAAAAAATGTGTTAGTTAGAATGTAAGAGTTTCGTAACATACCCCATGACAGAAGCAATAAAACAGCTACTTCAGATATGTCATTGTAAATTATTCTCAAAGAATCATCTCACTCACAACATTCATTATACAATATCAGTTCATAAACATATACAGAAATAAGTAAAACCACATTGTAAAAATTATAAAAAATTGTAGAGAGATATGTACCATTCCTTGAATAAGAAGTTTTAAGGTAGTAAAAATATTGATTCACTACAAAAGAGCTTTAATTTTATTGTTTCATTCAAAACTCCAGCATTGGTTTCTTCTTTGATTTCAAAAAAAAAATCACTAAGTTCAATATTTATTTACCTAAAATAATACCTACATGAGACTACCCACAAAAATGATAAAAACTGAAAGTAATAATGGAGATTTGCCAGTCAAATATATATACATATTTTAATGTGTCACAGTTTTATTTTAAGTGTGGTGCTGAAGAAGGTATATATTGATAGAAACCATTGCAACTTTATGTTTAATTTTAATGTAAAAAATAATATACTTCACATCAATAGGAAAATCATTATTTCATAAATGATATTGTAGAGATTAATTAGTTAACTCTTTGGAAAAGAAAAGAATGCCTACCATATACCCAGATACATTTGACCCGACTAATAGGTTTACATTTAAACCATGAACTTTACCTTCAAATTGGTTAGACTATCTATTAGGAGGCAAATATTCATGTTTAACAAAATTAGTAGAGCAAGTTAAATAGAGAAATGATGTGTATGAAGTCAGTGAAGAATTGCTAAAGCAATGAGAGCTCCAGGGCCTTGGAATCTAGACTCAAGCACCTCTGAATGTGAGTGGGCCTTTGACAGCTCATTTTGCATGTGGACATTTGTTAATGCTTAGCAAGAATAAAACTGCACGAGTTGAGACCACCAATGGGGAGGGGAGGCTTGAAATATTTGGCAAGTTCACTTCCTCTCCAGGACATTTGCTGAGTACCGAAACTGCATGGAGTTTCAGGTTAATAACTTAAACAGAAAGCTACTGGAAAGAAGATCAGAGACCTTTGAGGGTGAGACTGAAAATAGTGATTAAGTCATGACAGTGAAGGAAAGGGGGATAGTCAGTTGGCTAAAAACTCCACAGGACAAGAGTAGACACATTAGGGTGGCAGCCTTGCCTTGATTTAGCCCAGTCTCATTATATCAAGATAAACAGATGATTCTTTCTCACCAGGAAGGGAAGAATGAATGAATCTTTGCTAGAGAAAAATAATTTCATCAGGGCAATCTCTATTTTGTACATGCTTTGTCTGGCATTTAATGAAAAAATATCATAAACCTATGATAAAACTTTATTTCCAAGAGCAAAGGAAAAAAAAAAAACATAGCAACACTTTTGCAGGTGTTCCAGAAATTGGCTTTAACTGGGAAAAAAAATTTTAATAGAAACTATGATTAATAGATTCAAGAAAAACAGGCAAAAAATCTGTGAAAAATAGATTAAATGGAGAATTTTATGGGTAATGGGGAAATCTATATAATTGAAATGATCAAGTGAAAATTCTAAGACTGATAATGTATTTTAAATTAAAGAATCATTAGATTATTTTGATAGAATGTGGAATACACTAAAAGGCAGTTTGTGTGAAGTGGTATAAATGTTCCATAAAAAATAGTCCAACTGAAATGATTACTAAAAATAGAATATACAGAAAAGACAATTAGAACTATGTAGAATTTATAAGAAGTTTTTAAAGTCAACTTAATTGGAGACCTAGATGGAAATGAGAAAAAATGAAGCAGAATAATATTTAAAATGGTAATAATTGAGAATTTCACAAAAATCTTGGAAGACATTTAACTATGAGAAAAAGAATCTCTTCATACCAAACAAGATAATTATATAGAAAATTACCTTGGACACATCATAGTAATATTGGTGAAAAACAAAAGACAAAAAGAAAATCATGAAAACAACCAGAGAAATAAAGGCACACCACCTATAATGGAAGGAAATCCTATGCTATATTTCTTACCAAGGAAAAAGACAACAAAACTAAAGCCAAAGGCAATGGAATGACATCTTCAAAGGATTGAAAGAATTTATCTGCCAACCCATAACTCTACACCCAGAAAAAATATTTGAAAAGTAAAAGTTAAATAAAGATATTTGTCTAAGTGACATAGAAAAAATATTTTTATTAGCCTATAACATGTCAAGAGTGAATTGTCTGATCTCTAAAGTATACCTTAAAATGAAATAATGTAGAACTAGCAACATAAGAGAGAAAAAATTCAATTACACGACATACTTGATTAACCATAGAAAGGGCACAGACGGAGGGAAAAAAAGCAGGAAGTCAGATAGAAAACAAAAACATAATGACAATAATAAACATGCCCAAATATAAGTAATTGCCAGATTGTTATGATCTTGCAAGGATAGAATTATAGGATCCCCTGTAAGCCTTTGCTGTCTTAAATGGGCATGGTAATACAGTTCTTTTTTCCTAGGGTGATGTCAGAGGAGTCTATAGGGTGAAGAGTCAGATTTTAACCACTGCCCGGTAGAAATGATACCTCCACTTTGATGTCAGTAGAGGCCAAAAGGAAACCATTGTGATGCACTCACTACCTCGGGCAGTAATGAAGCGGCATCCCTCCTCATTCCCTTGGTGGAGTGGTATCAGAGGAAGCCAGCTAAAACCGATGGTTTAAACAAGGTCCAGAATCACCTACCGTAATATCCCAAGCCCCAGGTTTTAATTTAAAAAAATCATTCATCACACTGAGAAACAGGAAGATATAAAGTTAAGTGAAGAAAAGATGATCAATAAATGCCAACTGACTTGACAGAGATGTTAGAATTATGTCAGATATTTCTAACATTTTATATTAGCCATTATAAAATGCTTCAACAAATTAATGCAAACATGCTTGTAATAAATGAAAAAAATGGACAGCATCAGCTAAGACAGAAAGCTCAACAACAACAAAAAACTATAAAGAAGAACCCATCAGAAACTTTAGAACTGAAAAATAAATAAAAATTTATAGATAAACTCAAAACAAAATTTAGATGCAAAGGAAAGAATCTGTAAACCTGAAAATAAAACAATAGAAAAAATCCAGTCAGGATGGCAGAGAGAAAACAGACTGGAATAAAATGATGAACAGAGCCTCAAGAAGCTACATAACTATAAAACATATTTAACATTTGTTGTATTCTAGTGAAGAAAGGAGAAGAGAAAGAGTGTGGAGCTGAAAAAGTACTTAGAAAAGTAGTGGCTGAAATTTTTCAAAATTTGGTAAAAGACATAATTCAAGAAGCAAGGAAAACTACAAAATGATATTTAAACTTCTGGGAACTAAAGACAAAAAAATTTTTTTTGAGAGCAGTGAGAGAGAGAAAAAAAAACACCATACCTGTGAATAACAAATAATTAGAATGACAGCAGAGTTCCCATTAGAAACCACAGAAGCCAGAAGGAAGTTGCACAACATTTTTCAAGTGTTGAGAGAAAAGCATGGTCAACTCAGTATCCTATATCCACTGAAAATAGCCTTCAGAAATGAAGGGAAAAACCAAGACATACTCAGGTAAAAAGTGGATAAAAGAATTTGTCACCAGCAGACTTACTCTACGAGAATGGCTAGGGGAAGTTCTCTAAACAGAAAGAAAATGATAAAACAAGTAACCCTAGAACATCTGGACAAAGAAAGAATGTGGTTGGATAAACTAATCTAATAGACTCTGCTTTTCCTCTTGAATTTTCTAAATAATGTGTGATATTGCAGCAAAAGTCATACCTCTGATATATGAAATATACCAGATAATATATGTGTAAAAATATGAGACAATTCCATTGTAAACTGGGGAAGCTAAGGTGGCACAAAAGGAGGGATGATTTCTGTATTCACTCAAATTTATAAAGTATCCTTTGGGAGGTTGAGGTAGGAGGATCACTTGAGGCCAGGGGTTTGAGACCAGCCTGGGCAACATAATGAGATCCTTACCTCTATAAAAAATTATTTTAAAAAAAATTTAAAGTTTTAACACATGTAGACTGCGGTAAGTTATGTGTATATAATGAAATACATAGAGTCATCACTAAAAAACCTGCATAAAAAGGTACACTGAGAAACACTATTGATAAATCAAAATTAAATTCTAAAAAAGGTTTCAAGCAACTAAGGAGCATAAAAGCCGAAAAAAAATAAAAAGCAGATAGGAAAAACAGAAAACAAAGAAGTAAACGGCAGACATAAGCCCTTATCTATCAGTGATTACTGATATTATGATAACACAGATTATAAAATATAAATGGCCTAAATGTACCAACTGAAAGACATTAATTGCACTGGATTATAAATCATGACCTAACTATGTGCTATCTATAAGAAATTCATCTCAAATACAATGCTATATGCAGACTGAAAGTAAAATGATGGAAAGGTGTATTATGCAAACATTAACCAAAATAGAGCAAGGGTAACATAATATCAAGTACAGCAGATATATCCAAAACAAATAAAATTACCATAAGCAGAGAGAGATATTATATATACAAAAATATATAAACAGTGATCAAATTATATAAATATTCAATTCATCTAGAAGTCTTAGTAATCCTAAATGTACATGTGACTAAGAACAGGGCTTAAAAACACACAAAGCAAAACCTGATAAAACTGCAAGGAGAAACAACAAATCCACAATTATTTTTGAAAACTTTGACAACTTTCCCCCAATCGTTGATAAAACAACTGGAAAGAAATTAACAAGTATGCATAAGAACTCAATGACATTATCTCAACAAGCGTATCTAATTGACACTTATAAAACACTCCACCCAATAACAGTAAAATACATTCAAGAGTTCACAAAACATAAGCCAAGTTACAGTATATTGTGAACCATAAAACAAACTTCAACAAATTTAAAATAACTGAGATCATACAGATTGTTTTCTAATCACAATAGAACTGAATTAGACATCAATTATTTTGAGGTTAGGAAAATTTCCAAACACTCGGAAACTCAGGAACAAACAAATAACCCAGGGGTTAAAAAGGAAATCTGGAAGCAAGTGTCAAAAACTGTGAAGAGTTTGAGATACTACCCTAATTAAAAAGCTCATGGAAGTGTTTTGCTCTTTCATGTATACTAACAGAAAAGGAACAAACAAGAGTGTCAGACAAGGACAGATTCTCTCAGCATGGCAAGCACTGTGAGCATCTAGGATGTATTCATTCCCTTTGTCTTCTAAGTCCCATAGGATGACGCAGCAGCCCAGGTTGATGCTGTGCACGATGCGGGTGTAGATCAGAGCTGAGCAGCCCTAAGGTTAGGGAACTTGAATATTTTGCAGGGGTTGAAAGCAAACCTACCCCTTGCCTTGGAGAGAGGCATTATCTTTATTAGACTAGAGAGCAAACGCACCTCTGGAGCAATAGGATCTCTAGATTTTATGGCTGTTCGCTATTTAAATATACGTGAATACCTAGTCTAAAACAAAAGGGCTTACTTACAAGATGTATAGGAATATAAGAGATCCGAGGCAAATTTTACCTAACAGAGGAACCATCACCACTTACATAAAACATTGCACTAGATGTTTTAGTGACCACAAAGGGTTAAAGTAAACAAATGGCAATCTTTGCATAGGAAAGCAAAATTATTAGTGTATGACATGATTGTGAACATATAGAAGCTGATGAATATGTATACATATTAGATTTGAGTAAATTTAGCAAGATGGCTGGATTTAAAGTCGATGTGCCAAAATCAATTTTATTTTTATATTCTCATTACCATTAAATAGAAATGAAGCTGAAAATATAACACCATTTAAAATAGCATTGAAAAGATCAAATATCTAAGGACAAATCTGATAAAATATGTGAAAGTCCTCTGTAATAAAAATGACAAATAAAAACAACACACAACACAATAGTGGGGAATATAAAAAGAACAAAATATACCATGATTATAGTTTGGAAAACTTAGTATTGCAAAAATGTCAATTTTACCCAGATGGATTTAAAGATTCAACACAGTTCCAAAAAAAATCCGTGTGTGTGTGTGTGTGTGTGTGTGTGAGAACTGTAAAATGTACATGGAGTTTCTAATTCTCAAGATAGCCAAGGAAACTTAGAAAAAAAAGAAACAGAGACAGAGAGTTTACACTAGCAGATATCAGGACTTGTTACTAGACTACAGTAATTAGGATAATTTAGCTTTGTTGTAAACATAAACCCACAGCAGTAAAAAAGAAAAGAACATTCATATACTGTAATTATGACAAAGGCATCCCTGAAGTTACAGTAAGTGGGGAAAGAAGATATTTTCATTGAAAGTTGAGTTTATTGAATATGAAAAAATGAACCTTAACCCTTAGCTCACAATATAAACAAAAACCAATTTTAGGTGTATTGTGCCTTGTAAAATAATATGACTATAATAAGAAAACATAGAAGAACATTTTCCTGAACTTGTGATAGCAAAATATTTCTGAAACAAGAACACAAATACGTTGATCGAAAGAAAATAATACAGTTGGATTGCCTTAAAATTAAGAACTTCTGTTCAGCAAAAGACACCTGGAGGGATGAAAAAGGTAAGGGCAGACCCCTTACGCCCTTACTATCCCCATGAGGATACCTGAGGCAGTGTTGACTTCCCTCAGATCTCTTTATAAACAAGACAACGGTTATTTGTTAGCAGCAGGATAACCAGTGGGACTCTTAACCCAAAATATTTTAGCAAGATATACTTCTCGGTCTAGAGTGTTGTAAATAAACCTGAATTTGTGGATCTAAGAATTACATGTGGGTGGATGTACTCATCTCAACTCTCCTGTCTCTTTCCTCCTCTGAGCTAGTGTGCACCACACATATTGTTAGTCTTTTGTTAGAATAACCAGAACTAGTTCATTGGTTCTATAAAAATGCACAATAAAATGTGCCTTTAAAAATAAAAGGGGCGGTTAGGAAAAGGCGGTGAGCCTCTGTTAGAGAGGGTTGCTACAGCTGCATGTGCTTTTTACTTGAATCCAGGAAAACATTAAGCAATTTTTGTTAGGTGAGATGTCTGATCTGTATGAATCTTTTTTGACAGTTCAACCCTTTGGATAATACACACCACTAAAAGAGTATGAAACAGAGCAAGATAAGATATTTGTAATACATATACCTGAAATGTACTAGTATCCAAAATATATGAGGTATAGAAAGTATGGCTACAAATCAATAAAAAAGAAAAAGTCCATTAGCCCAATTTAAAAAGTGGGAAAATGGTATTTCTAGTTCTAGATCCTTGAGGAATCACCACACTGTCTTCTACAATGGTTAAACTAATTTACACTCCTACCAACAGTATAAAAGCGTTCCTATTTCTCTACATTCTTGCCTGCATCTGCTGTTTCCTGACTTTTTAATGATCACCATTCTAACTGGAGTGAGATGGTATCTCATTGTGGTTTTGATTTGCATTTCTCTAATGACCAGTGATGATGAGCTTTTTTTTCATATGTTTGTTGGCCGCGTAAATGACTTCTTTTGAAAAGTGTCTGTTCATATCCTTCGCCCCCTTTTGATGGGGTTGCAAAGAATTATAAATCATTCTACTATAAAGACAAATGCACAAGACTTGGAACCAACCCAAATGTCCACCAATGATAGACTGGATAAACAAAATGTGGCACACATACACCATGGAATACTATGCAGCCAAAAAAAGAATGAGTTCAGGCCCTTTGCAGGGACATGGATGAAACTGGAAACCGTCATCCTCAGCAAACTAACGCAGGAATAGAAAACCAAATATCACATGTTCTCATTCATAAGTGGGAGTTGAACAATGAGACTATATGGACACAGGGAAGGAACATCACATAATGGGGCGTGTCTGAGGGTCGGGGAAAAGGAGAGGGAGAGCATTAGGACAAATACCTAATGCATGCGGGGCTTAAAACGTAGATGACGGATTGATAGGTGCAGCAAACCACCATGGCACATGTATAAACCTGCACATTCTGCACATGTATCCCACAATGTAAAGTACAAAAAAAAAATAATAATAACAAAACAAGGAAAAAAAAAAGTGGAAAAAGAGACCAAAAAAGTTATTTCATAGAGGAGGGTATCCCAGTCACCAATATGTGCATGTGATTGTGCTCAACTTCACGAGTTAGCTAGAAAGTATGTATTGAAATCATAACGCAATAGTCCTAAAACACACCAACATGCAAATGAAACAGACAAAGGAAAAAGCAAGCACTTACCAGAAAAGATGTGGAACAACTGGGGTGCTCGTATGTTGCTGGAGGGGTTATAATTTGATACATCCACTTTGATAAATTGTCCAATATTATCTAGTAAAGCTAAACATAAGCCTGCTCTATGTGACAGAAATTCAATCCGTAGTTATATATCCCACAGAATTCCAGCTTGTGTTCATCCAAAGACATACTAGGATGTTCCTGCAAAACTGTTTTTTATTGCCCAAAATTGCAAACAACCCTGAGTATTTGTGTCAACATGGTTGAAAAGGATTATCACAAATATGATATTGAGCAAAAGAATCCAGAGAATTCTGGCCGGAAACATACTGTATGACGCCATTATCACGAATTTTAAAAAGAAGCAAACTTACCTTATGATGGTAAGCCACCACATGAGGATGGTGGCTGCCATTTTGGGAGGGGTGAGAAATCATTGGAGAGAGACACGTGGGGCTTCCAGTGTTTGATCACAATTCCTTTCTTGATGTCAATGCTGGCTGCTCAGGTGTTAAATATGTGACAGCTCATCATGCTATCTGCTTATGGTTGACACAATTATGTACACATGCTCTCTATAAATTAAATTTCTATTAAGCTTTTAAACAACAGAAAATCCTCAATTAAAATCTTAAATATTGTTGTGAAATAATAGAGTAAATTTACAGCACGAATAAAGTAAAATAAAGTGTAAGTCATTGTTAGAACTTAATCTCAGGAAATACCTTTTAAAACCTTCAACTACAGAAAAAAATTAACTAATTTGATATATAAAAATACAAAATTACCAAAAGAAGTCAAATCATGGGAAAATTATATTTTATAAAGCAGGGAAAGAGTTGATCCCCTTATAATATTAAGAAGTATTTGATGGCCTTGTGCATTGGCTCACGCCTGTAATCCCAGCACTTTGAGAGGCCAAGGCGGGTGGATCACGAGGTCAGGAGTTCAAGACCAGACTGGCCAACATGGTGAAACCCTGTCTCTACTAAAAGTACAAAAATTAGCCAGGCGCGATGGCACGCCCCTGTAATCCCAGCTACTCGGGAGGCTGAGGCAGGAGAATCGCTTGAACCTGGGCGGCAGAGGTTGCAGTGAGCTGAGATCGTGCCACTGCACTCCAGCAGCATGGGCAACACAGTGAGACTCCGTCTCAAAAAAAAGAAGAAAAAAAAAAGAAGTATTTGAACTTACTGTAATTATATCAGAGAAAATAGTTACATTATAAAATGTGCAATTCATAAAAAATAAGGTAATAGAAATGTAAACAAACGTATGATCTCCACTATAAGAATGATGTAAGAACGGGCGCGGTGGCTCATGCCTGTAATGCCAGCAATTTGGGAGGCCGAGTTAGGCAGATCAATTGTGGTCAGGAGATCATGACCAGCCTGGCCAACATGGCAAAACCCTGTCTATACAAAAATACAAAAATTAGCCGGGCGTGGTGGCACGTGTCTATAATCCCAGCTACTCGGGAGGCCGAGGCAGGAGAATCGCTTGAACCTGGGAGGTGCAGGTTGCAGTGAGCTGAGATCATGCCACTGCACTCTAGCCTGGGCGAGACAGCAAGACTCAATCTAAAAAAAAGAATGATGTAATATTTTAAACAATAAATGTCTAAGCTTTTTAATCTAAATGCCACTGTTTTGCATATATGTGTATGTGCATAAGCATGTGTGTGTGTGCACATGCATGCAAATGTGTCTATACATGTGTGTATATAAGTGTATGTGTATGTGTATACACATATATAATAGTAATCATAAAGCAGAGTATCTCAGAGTGCTGGTGAGTATGTATAAATACTTGCAATTTCCTTAAAGCAAAAATAGTGATATTGAGTCAATAAATTTGCTAGATTATATATTCTTTGAGCCAAAATTTTACTTATGGAAGTGAATCCTAAGGAAAAAGCAAAGAAAGAACACAAAAAATGTAGCCACCAAGATATTTTTTTCAGTATGATATTCGTGGAAACCATTAAGCTTTCAAAAATATGAGATTGGTGAAAAAATGAAACTGTTCCGTATTTTAGAGTATTTGACAGCTATTAAAATACTTCTATGGAAAATCATTAATAAAATAAAGCTTTAATGAAAATAATTATATATAATTACAGTAATATATTTCTAGTAATAAAAACATATTTATAGATTAAGGTACATAAAATTATGGATATACATATAATATTAACAATTTTTTGGGTTTGTAGAATTATGGATTTTTATGTGCTTAATGTTTTGGAGTAAATATAATTTACTCTTACATTCAGAAAAATGAACAAAATAATAAAAATAGCATTTGTTGCAAATATAAGTCATTAATATGTTAATATGCCAAATGTAACATACCTTAATATTATTCATGTTTAAAATTATTTCAATTTGGTAAGAAGCATGTTAAAACTATGATTTGATATACAGTAAAGGATGAGAATTAAAAAGTTGTTAATAGAAAATACAAAAATATTTCCATGAATAATAAAATGTGCATTCAAAAAGCAATTAGAAATAACTTTGGATTATAAAATGTATTTTAAATAAAAATGATAAATTATGACAAGGTTGCATGATATAAGCATTCCCACACTGGTGGGAAAAAAACAGCTAAATATGCAGTATCTTAAAAAATTAACAACATGTATCAAGATCCTTAAAGATCTTCTTTCATATTTATCTGATAATCTCACTTTTAAGAATTCTTTCTAGTGATTAAAAATGCCAAATGAACTGATATGCAAAGGTATTTCTTGATGTAGTAATTTTAATAGCACAAGTAATTTAAGCCCAAATTATAATTATTAAATGCTTAAATGCAACCCCCCTCAGTGAACCTGGGGAATATATTTTAATGTGATTCTTCTCCATACTATGTGATGATACAAGAAAAAAATACATTGTTTTATAGATTACTCAAAGTAAGTAAAGATTTTTAAAAATCTCAGTTACGCAAACACCACACATGCACACAGAAGAAGAAAATAAAAATTTTGTTAATTCTCATTGTGAGACACAAATAAACATATTTTTCCCTATGGTTTTCTCAATTGTTTTATTTATTAAAAATTCCCATTACATTGAGAATTCAATACTTTGATACATAAATACATTTTCAAGTTTAAAAAATACACCCTATAAATATTTTTCTTTAAAATGTGTGCTATCAGCTGGGCGCGGTGGCTCGCATCTGTAATCCCAGCACTTTGGGAGGCCAAGGTGGGCAGATCACTTGAGCCTAGGAGTTTGAGACCAGCCAGGGCAACATGACGAAACCCCATCTCTACTAAAAATACAAAAACATTAACTGGACATTATGGTGCCCACCTGTGGTCCCAGCTACTCGGGAGACTTGGGCACGAGAACTGCTTGAAACTGGCAGTGAGCGGAGATCGTGCCACTGCACTCCATCCTGGGTGACAGAGCAAGACTCTATCTCAAAGAAAAGAAAAGAAAAGAAAAGAAAAGAAAAGAAAAGAAAAGAAAAGAAAAGAAAAAAGAAAAGAAAAGAAAAGAAAAAAGAAAAGAAAAGAAAAAGCATATGAATTATTCACTTGAATGAGTACTAAGACACAACCTGCATTATTAGACATGTAAGGTGTTTGGCATGTTTTCTCAATGTTGAAATGGGATGAGATCATTGAACGTAGACACTACTCTTATGAAGAATAACTGTCTTAATAGACATATCATTTAAAAATATATGGAGAAACTGTACATTTATATAGTAATACCCTAAGAATTATTGAACAATTACTAACTTAATTATAATGTGATGTTCTTTTGGTACTATGCAGCATTTCCTCTGGACTGCTAACATTTTGGCTCTTGATTCTAGATGATGAACTATAAAAGTGCTTATTTTTAGAGTGGAGTTTCTCTTTTGCTTGAATTTAAATGTGTTACAATAATATGTAGTTAGTACAGCGATAAAATTTGTAACGCTAACATTTTTAATGAAACAACAAGGTGAAAGATTCAACAATAAACTTAAAAGCATATTAAATTTGGAATACCAACATCTTCAAACAATTCGTACTTGAAAATATAGTTATTTTATGTTGCTGATTTGGTCATTGACTCATGAACTTTGTATAATTTTGCCCTCATTAAAGACAGCAAGAAAAGAGACATCAGACAAAACTAAATGTGCCTTGACAGATAGTTTTAATTTCAAGACATTTGTTATCAATGCGCATATTTATAAAATATACTCTGTAATGATACAATGTAAGGGGGTGGATTGCAGATTTTGGAAAAGAGTCTAAAATGCAGTTTGAATATGCTCTCAAAATTAAAAATTTTGAGTGAATTTGAAAAAAATAACACCACTTCTAATATTTTGGAATCACTCTTCGTTGCATGGTATTTTTGCAGTATTTCCAACCAGGAAAGAGTAATCAAATTTAAAGTTATCTTGCTCAGCTGGATCTATTCATTGCAAAGACACATTCAGCATTTTCTTAGAACTGATCTTGTCCGTAAGCAAAACTATACCTCTCGGTAAAACTAAACCTTACGGTAAAACTAAAACAAAACAAAACAAGACACGACTTCATCCAGGAGAGACAAGAATGCTAACCTTCTTGTCTCGAACTATTCATACATTCGATGACTAAGAGAGCTAAACCATCTGTCATGGGAACACCTACAAAAATGATGGGTTTTTTTCCTGTGTACAAAAGGCTTAACCTGTTCCATGGTATGGCAGAATGAAAAAGCCTTCATTTTATTTGATTTTTGAACATTAGAATGATTAAGGGATGGGTTATTGAGACGTGTGTTGTTTAACTTCCAAGTATTTGAATATTTTCCAGATATATTTTGTTACTGGTGTAATTTCACTGTGGTCAGAAAAATATTCTATAGGAAAATATTCTGTAGGAATATAAAAGTTTACAATTTTTAAAGTTTTATTTTCTAAGTTGAGATCGATCTTGGTGTATGTTCATGAAAAGAATATATATCCCACTGTCATTGAGCAGAGTGTTAGTTGATAGTGTTATTCACTTATCTATTATTCTCAATAATAATCTATCAAGTTGTTCTGCTGATTATGAGAAAGAGGTGTTGAAATCTCTGACTTTAATTATGGATTGGTCTACTTAGCTTTTCAGTTCTATAATTTTTTATTTCATGTATTTTGAAATACAAGCCCTGTTGTTATGTGTCACACATTTAAGATTGTTAGGTTTTCTTGATAAATTAGTCCTTTTATCATGACGTGTATTTATTATCATTGGTGTATGTCATGTTCTAAAGTCCAGCCACTTCACCTTTCTTTTGGTTAGTGTTAGCATAACATTTTCAATGGTATAGCTTTTAAGACTTTTAACACTTTTGAGAAAATGTCTTATAATTGCATATAGTTTGATCTTGCTTTTATATTCAATATAAAAAATCTGTCATTTAATGGGCGGGCTTATACCATTTATATTTAAGATAATTATTGATATGATCATATTTAAATTTAGTATCTTATTACTTTTTTATTTTGTTTTGTTTTTATCTATTCTGTTCTCTTTCTCTTTTTCTGCCTGCTTTTGGATTAATTTATTTTTTTATGATTCAATTGTTTCTCTACTACAACTTATAAGCTACAAATCTTTTTTCCATGTTTTTGGTCTTATCTTAGGGCTTACACTGTAAATCTTTAATTTATCACCATCCAATTTCAAAATAATTATGCCGTATGTATAAGAACTTCATAATTACTCCCTCCCAAACTTTGTGCCAGTGCTGTCATATGTGTTAAAATATACCTTATAAAATACTCAAAACATTGTTACTATTCTTTACCAAATGTTAATTATCTCTTAAATAAATGAAAAATAAAAATATGAACTTTAAAATTACATTCTGTTTGCCATTTGAAGCTATTCATTCCTTTGTGTAAATCTAAATTTTTATGTCTGATTTTGTTTCTTGTAACTAAAGAAATTCCTTTCATATTTCTTTAAGTTCAGATCTCCAGGCAATGAATACTCTTATATTTTTTCAGGGGAAATATGTTACTCTACCTTCATTTTTGAAAAATATTTTCACACAACATAGAATTCCAGGGTTTCAGATTTCGTTTTTGATACTGTCAAAAGGCTGCTCTGCTGTTTTGTTTTATATAATGTTTTATTAGAAGTATGACGTATTCCTTATCTTTGTTCTATATGTAATGTGTCTTTTTTTCTCTGTCTTCAAACATTTCTCTTTATCTTTGCATCGTAGCTCTTTGAATATTACATATTTAGGCTTTTTACCTCCTTGGAGTTCTCTGAAATTATTGGATCTGTGATTTGATTTCATCATGATTTCTGAAAATTCTCAATTATTGTCTCCTCTATGGCTTTCCTCTCTCTTCCCTCTGGTATTCCAAATATAGTGGCCCGTTTCTTATCATCCACCACTCTTAAGTACATCTTTAAAAAAAATTCTCATTTTTCTTTTTGTGTTTCAGTTTGGATAATTTCTATTGTCCTATTTTCAATTTTACTTATTTTTTCTTCAGCTATTTTGTGTCTAATAATAATTTCATAAAAGGAATTCTGACACAATTTTTATTTCTAGTACTCCCATGATATGATTTTTATAGTTTTTAAAGATCTGCTCAAATTCCCTATTTAAATGCATGTTTTCTAATGATCTTGCTATATATTTATTTCTGGGTGATCTCTGAATCTGGTTGTTTGGATTTCTTTTTCTCTTGACAATGGAATGTTTTTGCTTGCTCTTTTTTTTTTTTTTTTGTATCATAGTGTTTGACTCTGTATGCCAGGCATCATGCTATAGGAAAGGTGCACACAGTAGTTTTACTTGGAAATGGGCACATCGTTCTTCTGTTCAAACCAGTAGTGTGTGCTTGTGTGTGTGTGTGTGTGTGTGTGTGTGTGTGTATGTTGTCAGTTTTTGAGATGGGTTTAGGATCTGTTAGTAGAGTGAGGGCTTCGGGATCAGAGGAGTTTTAGCAATTTTTTGCAATTTCACCTTTTAGCTTTTTTATATGCTTATGACAAAGAAGGCACTCCACTCTTTCCCTGATCCCAGAAGTAAACTGTTGTTACTTTTTTTTTTATTAAATAAACTGTATTTTTCAGAGAAGTTTTAGGTATACAAAAAATTGAACAGAAAGAATAGAGAGTTCCCATATACTCTAATGTGTATGTGTGCACACACACATGCTCCACATACACATGCTACAACTACACACAGTTTCCCTATTATTAGAATCAGTTCAGTTTATTTGTTACAATGGGTGGGCAAATATTGATACATTAGTTCATTCTCTGTGTGGTACTTTCTGTGGGTTTTGACAAATGTATAATTACAGATCTCTGGCACTACAGGATGCTAACAGTTGCCCTGTTCTAAGAATCCTCTACGCTCCTCCTAGTCATCCCTCCTTCCCTCCCTCCCTCCCTCCAGATGCTTGGCAACTGCTGACATTTTTACTGTCTCCATAGTTTTGCCTCTTCTAGAATGTCATATATTTGGAATCATACTGTATATCATCTTTTCACATTTGCTTCTTTTGCTTAGCAATATGCTTTTAAGATTCTTCCATGTCTTTTCATAGCTTAGTAGCTGATTTCTTTTCATTGCTGGTACTACTCCCTTGTATGGATATCCCACGGTATGTTCATCTATTCACCTATTGAAGTACATCTTGATTGCTCAAACAGACTTTATAATTCTCAAGCTCCTCCTCACTGAGTCTGCAGAAATTCATGAACTGCAGTCTAAGTGTTCTGACAGGTGCCAGCAGTCTGCTTCTGCTCATGAGTTTCTGTTCCTGGTAAGAATGGTTCTCTGTGTTCACCTGTATCCCCAATATTGAGGGCAGATGTTTGTCCTGTGACCTCAGTTCTCTGACAGGTGTAAGAGATGATGATTTTCTGCTTGTTCAGCTTTTTGCTTTTCTTGTGAGGATGGGAGTGACAATCTCCAAATTCTTTACATATCAGACTGGAAATGATACATCTGCTGCTGCCTTTAATCACTGCTTGATAGCCTCATAGTGAAAGGCAGGGGGATTCTGGATTGTCTTAGCCCACCTGCAGGTTTTGTTACTTTTTGTGTGGCTGCTCCTTGAAGGTGAGGCTTCTTCTTCATTTCTCCCCCTCTTCTCTGTGGTAAACAAGCATTGCCAAATATTTGGGTCTGGTCTTTTGTGGGAGAGAATTTCATGACTCTCCCTTACTGGTATGAAAGCTCGAATAGTACTGGTATAGGTGCTGGATCACAGAAGTGTTTCTGTTCCTTCTCTAAGGGTGGAAGGACTTTTATTTTGCTGTCTCCCATCAATGATGGATCTTTACATGACAAATTTGTCTCTTCTCCGCTCTGTGCTTAATTTTTTTGTTTGCTCTATATGAGACAGGGCAGCCGGAATAAGGATGGTGTCATACCTTTCCCACAATGGTGACTGATCCTTGCAGAAGACTTTCTCTGGACCTCAGCTCTGCTCCTATTCTTCTTGTGATCATCCAGTTGAGGACCAATGGAAAAGAGCCTGCGAATGCACGTGAGCTCCCTTTGTGTCTGGGTTCCCTGGAGTTTCTTAACTCTCATGCCAGCAAACAGACAGTCTTCAGCAACTCTTAAAAATGTTAGCTGCTTTCTTTTCACCCACATATATGGCAACCATTCTTCACTCCTGCACTGTGTCTCCAGTGATCTTGCCTCTCCTTGGATTTTTGGCTGCTTGATTGCCTGCTCTCTGCTAGCTTCAGAGTATGTTATGATTTGCAGGATATCCGGCTGCTAATATTGTAGCTACTCTTTCCACCTTCCTAGGCAGAAGTGGAATCAGAGGCTATTTTTAATAATCTAAATTGGGTTTTAATTATGGTAGCCTCACCAGCAAGACGTGTTCAGTAACCTCTTCAGTGCTTATTCATTCCAACAACATGATGAGGGTGATAAATGTACTTTATTTATTTTCATGACAAAATGTTGAAAAAAAGATATGGTATAACTTACAAAAATCACTACAGTTTGCTATGAGACTAAGAAGTTGAGAGAAATTCATGGTAAAGGATAATAAGGTGAAGAATATCATAAGGCCTTATATAATTGGTATAGATGGAAGAGCAAATAAATTATGTCCCCAAGAGAAGAACAAACCATTTTCTCAGGAAAGGAACACAGAAATTTGAAGGAAATTACTCCCATGAGTCCTCATAAAGAGGCACAGTGTGACATAGTAGATAACAACCAAAACAGCATCCCCAAACTAAATACATGTTTTATGGTGTTACGTGTTTCTTACCTGTTCTTCTACAGAAGTCGAGGGCATGATGCCAAACCCCAGTTCAGTAAAAGTACTATATAAAAGAAGCAAAAACTCCTGCAAAAACAAACAAACAAATCCACATATGCATTCTCTTTCTGGAGTTTTGAATAAGGTCTAGAATGTGGACAGGTAAGGCAGTTGAATGGACTATGCACCTTTCAAGCAACCCTCTAACCCTCTATAGATATCACTTTCATAACTGAGATATTAGCTAATGTTGAGAAGTATGTATCCCATATATATATAATACTGTGTATATCAAAAACCCAGAAGAGAGTACAGATTATTCTGTGATGGTAATTGGGAAAAATACATACTTACATAGGCTCTTGTGAACTAAAGCACTCCGAATAATTATGAAGCCTGAATATATGGTTCTTCCAAGTTTGCATTATTAGGAGATACTGAAGAAACATGTGTGAAGAGTCAAGATTCCCCTGCTACATGGGAACCCGAGGGTTTAAAGCCCTAAGCGGTGATTCTATGAACCTTACATGAGTGTCGTGTAAAAAACAGGCCATAGTGTATTTTAAATTTTTCATTAAATCTGAAAATTGATATATTTTTATTCAGTTTGCAAATGTGACCCTCTGTATTGGATTCTCCTTTGTAAGTGTAATAATCTATATTTATATGCCTTCTATGTGGTTTCCTGTAATCACTCTAACAGAACTGGAAGCCCCTATAAGAGAAAAAGGGCGTCGTTATTTTCAAAGTACCTAAACCTGTGTCTGACAGAAATGACTTCCCTAGATGAAGTGGGAAAACAGAACTTTGCCTACTGTACATTTACAATAATATACCCTTTGGTTGAGACATGGCACGGAAATTAAACATACTTTGGACCTTGTATTTTTTAGTGATAAATGAAGATACAATTAGCAAAGCTAAAAGGATAATATCAGTTTATACCAGTCCATCATTTTTACTGTGAGACATCATTATTTTTTGATGAAGAACTAATACAACCACACAGACCACTTTAGGTGATATTTGGAAAGTTGATGTCTTTATGTTTAAGGCATAGATGGTAAACACCTCAGTCTTTCTATTAGAAGCAGAAAAAGCACCTTGGAGGAATAAAATTAAAACTCTGTCCAATGGAAACATTTTCTTTTCTTATTATTTCTCAACTACCTCTAAGGGGCACAGTAAGATAATTAAGCATTAGGATTGGCCAAAATAACAAAAATGTTATTTTTTGAACTGTCAAATTTCACCTTAAACACTATAACTTATTCAACTTATTATGTAGAGAAAAACTTCGCTTTGACACAATTAAGTCATGTATATAATAAAGAAAAAGTCCATGTGGAAGAAAGAGTAGAGATTAGCACATTTCTGCCATTGTCTACACAGTTGAAATGGAAGCATTCTGTCAAATTTCAGAATAAGTGAGTGTCCAATGCCAACAAATCAGTACTTGCCATGAAATAGGGTTGACAAGTAAGTATTAGAGATGTGCATTTTTATTAATTAGACAGTGCTCTGACAAGATTTCATCCAGCTGACAGCAGGTTAGAATTTCAGTTCCTATATTTTCTAATGCTAACTGTACCTCAAACACTACAGATAGGCCTGGGAAACCCTCAAATCATTTGGCAAATTTTTAACAATATTCTGTAAAATAGGAAAATCAATCATGTCTGACTTCACAGCAGCAGCTTGAAGAGGAATGACCTAAGTGCTGAAGAAAACACTATTATTGACTATGCTGATAATATTAATAGAATATCACCACATCTTAAGAAAACACAGATTGTGACAGTTCTCAAGCCTCAGAATGAATCTAAATGAGGATTTTTCACACATGGAAGAAATGAAAAGATATGTCATAATGTTTTTGAGTATCTCAGGGGAAGCTGCCAAGAAGAATCCTGGTATGAAGTCTGGAACAGGAAGTTAGAGACCAACGTTAAGGGCCAATAGGGTTCCAAATATTTATGTTTTTTTTGTTTGTTTCTTTTTGTTCCTTTCTACTTCTTGAATGTTTCAGTAAGATTATCTTTCTTCTGCCATAAAACACCTTTACCACATCCTTTAGACCAGATGTGCGGGTCACACATTTTTTCTTATTATTTTTTTTGGTCTGAATTTTTTTTCTTCTATCCTCATTCTGGAAACATATTTGTGATGGATTTGGATGCTAGATTGACAGGTTTTTTTTCCACTACCATTATATTCTCTCTCTCTCTTTTTTGTTTTACCATGAAAATCAGTTTTCCTCTTTGATCTGGAACATGTAAATATACACAAACTTCTGAAATAAACATAAGATGTTAAGTTAAATATTTTGTAAACCTTAGCTTTACACCCACCTTCCCCCATCCACAAAAGTATGGTTCTCTTCTGGGATAGGGGACTAGGAGTGGGTTGGTGAATATGCAATTTCTGAAAGATCTCATTTTGTAAAGATAAATATTTCTTTTTTAAATTATACTTTAAGTTCTGGGGTACATGTGCAGAACATGCAGGTTTGTTACGTAGGTATACACATGCCATGGTGGTTTGCTGCACCCATCAACCCGTCATCTACGTTAGATATTTCTCCTAATGCTATCCCTCCCCTTGCCCCCGACTCCCCAACAAGCCCCCGTGTGTGATGTTCCCTGCCCTGTGTCCATATGTTCTCATTGTTCAATTCCCACTTATGACTGAGAACGTGCAGTGTTTGGTTTTCTGTTCCTATGTTAGTTTGCTGAGAATGATAGTTTCCGGCTTCGTCCATGTCTCTGCAAAGGACATGAACTCATTCTTTTTTACGGCTGCATAGTATTCCATGGTGTACATGTGCCACATTTTCTTTATTCAGTCTATTATTGATGGGCATTTGGGTTAGTTCCAAGTCTTTTTACAGAATGGGAGAATATTTTTGCAATCTATCCATCGAACAAAGGGCTAATATCCAGAATCTACAAGGAACTTAAACAAATTTACAAGAAAAAAACAAACAAACCCATCAAAAAGTGAGCGAGGGATATGAACAGATACTTTTCAACAGAAGACATTTATGTGGCCAACAAACATATGAAAAAAAGCTCATCATCATTGGTCATTAGAGAAATGCAAATCAAAACCACAATGAGATACCATCTCACGCCACTTAGAATGGTGATTATTAAAAAGTCAGGAAACAACAGATGCTAGAGAGGTTGTGGAGAAATAGGAACACTTTTACACTGCTGGTGGGGGTGTAAATTAGTTCAACCATTGTGGAAGACAGCGTGGTGATTCCTCAAGGATCTAGAGCTAGAAATGCCATTTGACCCAGCAATCCCATTACTGGGTACATACCCAAAGGATTATAAATAATTCTACTATAAAGACATATGCACACATATGTTTATTGTAGCACTATTCACGAAATATAAATATTTCTAACAAATAATGTGACAATAAATTGTGAGGGAACGAAGGCATGAATGGGAGGAGGGCAACAGATCTAAGGTGTTTTTATCTTAAGATAATATCTCAAGATAGGTACATGTGTCTCAACAAAATAAAATGTTTTCATTAATTATTTCTGGATGGTAGAATTATTTATTTAGCTTTTCTACTCTGAATTTTCTACATAGCAGGCATTTTATCTTATACTAAAAAATGGCTTCTTAAAAATTATCTTATACTCTTTAAAGTATTACTCATCAACAAAGATATTTTTCCTTTCCTTAATGTGCAATTTAAAATTACTCTATGTGTATTCTTTACACTTTCCCATTTTTAATTTAAGAGAAATATTAAGTAGAGGATATATATGTGTGTGTGTGCATATATATATATATGTATATATATATATATTTAAATTTGGGATTGTCCAACTATTTGTCTCGCTAGTTCTTCTTTTCGAAGATCAACAGCCTTATGTTACTTGTGTCATAGCACTTAGGAGAAATCCACACTTATTATGGCTATTATACCTGTCATAATTAATGCAATATTGACCTAACTAGCCAATAGCATTCTGAAAACTCTTTCAAGAAAAAATATTGATGAAATTAAATGAATCTTCATGGCCAGTACTTACATTATCACTATCTACTTTGCATTTTCAGTATTCATTTATCCTCTATTCAAGAAGACTGGGTTTGATCATTTGTTCAATGCTTTGGGCAACTTTGGGTTCATGTAAATATTCTAAATTATGTAATTTTTTTGATATTCTTGGCAAACAAGTTATGTTTTTTCATGTTCGGTTTCATATCAATGCTAACACTTTCTATACCTATAAAAAGTAGTTGTGGATTTATTTTTATATTTATGTGAAAATAAAAATCATCTGCAATAAGAGTTGCTGTATCAAAATAGTTAATTCTTGAGAATTGCCTGCTGTGTACTTCAGAATTTTCAATGTTTGAATGGTCAGCCAGATATTGGATCCCACCCTGACACAAAACAAGAAATCATTTAGGGTACGCCTGACGCCTGTGTGTGCGATTAGATGACGCTCGTTGGGGAATAGTTAGATGGACAGTCTCTAAGTAATTGATTCTAAGGTCAGAAACTTGTGCAAAAGCTAACAGTTCT
The DNA here is from genome assembly GCF_029281585.2 of Gorilla gorilla gorilla. Lineage (NCBI taxonomy): Eukaryota > Metazoa > Chordata > Mammalia > Primates > Hominidae > Gorilla > Gorilla gorilla. The sequence goes on from NC_073230.2 coordinate 59,898,185, forward strand.
CAAGGTATTCTGCTTCTAATAAACTACTGCTAAATGTATAAAAAATATTATCATATCATCTCTTTCCTTTTCTGCCTTATGAATGTGTTTATATGAAGTCATTTGACAAGTTATCATTAATGAACAAATTTTCCTGTGCCACTCAGATATTTCCAGAAGGCTCATCGTAAAATAAATTTGAATGATTTCTTCAGGATTCACAGGATGGTGTGATTTTAGAAACTGTAATCTCTATCTTACCATTACATTCAGCCATGATAGAGCAAGAATATCACCGATCACTTCAAATATATATAAGTGATTGCCTTACCATGACATTTGTGAAGATTACAGCCCAGTCGTTTTGCAGAATGTTTCCCATTTTTCATTTTTATTTATCATTATTTGATTCATATTGGAACTTAGCAAGAACATTACATATGGGATACTGTGATCTTTTTGTTGCATCCCATATGGTAACATATGTTTGATTACCTACAATTGGTAATACAAATTTAATTGAAGGCTAAAAACTATGCTTAAAATACTAAAGAAATGGAAAACCAGGAGGATGCACCTAGCATTGAAACCATATTTCTTATAGAAATGTATGACAATTCTAGTGTTTCTTTTTGGCTTCTGCTTTCAGCGGAGGCATTGAGAAGCTGACAAGCTGAGTGCAGATGTTAACCCCCTTTTGAGGCTAATGAGACAAAAATTGTTCTCAAAAAGGAGGGAGAGATGCCCTGGAATTATCATCCAACATTAAGTTGGGGCCACAAAGGGTAAGCATTATTTGAAATAGACCTTTCCTCAAATGATTTGAAACACAGCTTCCAAGAAAATCAATCCCTTCTTTGATTAATCTAGTTTTACAAATGACATACCTATGTACACAGAAAACTCAAAAGCCTTCTCGCTATATAAGACATTGCTAGTTTGCTCAGTTTGTTGTATACAAAGTAAAAATATGTGTAAATTGAGTATCTATATGATACTAATAAGCAGAACAACATTTTAAAAAAAGGTCACATCTTTAAATGAAGGTTCAGTAATATAAAGAAATTACTTACCTCTAGACTGATTTAGATTTATTAAAATTAACAAAAACGTTATAACTTTGTATGGAAATCAAATGCCAAAGGATGGCCAAGACATGTAATTGTCTCTTAATATTGGTTTTCATTTCTTTTGTGTAAATGGCTCAGACCGTGATTGCTGGGTTATGTAGTAAGTGCTAGTTTCATTTTCTAAGAAACTGCCAAACATTGTTCCAAGGCAGCTGTACCATTTTGCAATCCCATTTGCCAGGGTTCAGTAGTTTCAGTGTTTTAAAAATCAATTCTAACATATGAGTAGCGGGTATTTCACTGTGGTTTTAATTTGCATTTCCCTAATGCCAGGAAAATGCTTTCAAAAGAAATTCCTAAAGAATAATAAAAACATGCTTCATCCACCAAGAGATGACTGAGAGGCAGCTGGTAATAAGTATTGACTAAGTTCAACTGTAAATCTAAGACTTAAAAAAAGTATCTCTAAGGGGGAAAAGTAGTATATAAATGATAGAGGATTTGGTTAAGTAGAAATAACAACTTAAAATTGGAGGAAAAGAGTGAGAGAGAAAAATGTTGTATAAGCTTATTAATTTATGACATGGATAGATAACACTCAAAGAAAATATTTAAATACGATTAAACAAAAAGTAGAAACTAAAAGAAGATCTCAGTACATTATCAAAGGTGTTATTAAAGGCTTCTACTTGAATAAAAACATAAAGCTTTATCAGGACACAGAAAGCAATACCCCAAAATATGGCATTTTGATATGCTGGGTGCTGTGAACTAAAGGTGAAAGGCCTCAGAAATAAGACTCAGAACCAAAGTCTCTCTGTGACCTTCTGCCCCACTCTCTCTGATCCTCTTTCTTTCCTGAAGCACCAGAGTCCCTTGTCCTTAGCTGACTAAAATCTTTATTTCCAAAAGTAACGCAATTGTCTTAAGACTCCTTTCTTAGAAATCTTATCAAATAACCAGAAAAGATTACCCACTAGAAAAGAGAAAAAACTGGAAGTCCTCATGATACCCAGATTTTTTTCATCTGTTGTTCTGAGGGCAGCTTGAGAGATTATCTGGGAGGCTTTATCTGCATAATAAAACTGCCCTTGTTCACAGTGAAGTTTCACCCCTCACTTTCCCACCACCTCCCCCAGACCACAAACAGCTTTGTCCCAGGTCCTTGTTCTTTGGGCTCATTCATTTCTCCTGAAAATTATTTACTCCTACACACCCTATATGCCCTTCCTCTATGAAGAAGCATGTACAAGCCTCTGGACCACATTGGGTTTTTGGGTTTCACTCTACTGTGATCTTCCCTCATACACGTCAATGAAATTCTGTATGGATTTTCCTCCTACTAATCTGCCTTTTGTCAGTTCATTTTCTGTGAACCTTCAGAGGGCTGAGGGGATGCTTTTCCTATAGCTTCATATACACCAAAAAAAATTACAAGATCAAACAAAGCAAAAAAATTACAAGTAAAGATCAAACAAAGACCACATAAAGGAAAAATTACAATAAATATAATATAGTTCACAATATATTTAGGAATCTAACATATTATAACACAGTTGATGCTAATTATATCAGTTATATTTATAAATGTTAATTTGCTTAACTCACTTGCAAAAAAATATTAAAATTGGCTCAAAACCAAATTTGATGTTCTTTACAAAAGACACACCTAACACAAATTCAGAAAAAAAATGAATTAGGATGGACAACACTATAGAAGTTTATGCAAGCAAATGGAAAGCATTTGATGTAATCCTGATATCAGAAAAGGGAGCCAGAATATTAAACAATCCAAAGAATATTCTGCTATTGAAAGGCCACATTTCACATTGAAGATAAAATATTTATGAATATCTATGCATCACAGAACACAACATGCATTCTATAAAGCAGAAAGGATAGGTGATACAAAAATGAAAACACTAAAATTAGAATTTTAATTGAAATTTTGGCAAGATAATGCAAGCCCAAAAATAACTAAAATATAAAAGACATAAACAATAAAAATCTGTAAGATTGATGTTGTGTGTATGTGTGTGAAAGATCTTTGTATTCCAATAATAGTAAGTACACGATTTTTTTCAAAACAATACTTCAAGATTTAATAGAACACACAAAAATTTTTGATAGTCAATTTTTATGCAGGAAATCTCATCAAATTCCATGGGAGTAGAAAAAATAGTTATCACATTCAGTAAAACAAGAAAATAATAACAAAATCAAGAAAAATGTCACATATTTTAAGATTTTTTAAACTCTATTAATCAACTTTTAGTTCTAAAGAGATATAAAATTCAAATTTCCAGATTTCTTAAAACAACAACATGCTACACATCAGACTCTTTGAGATAAAAATAAGACAGCTTCTGAAGAAAATGTATAAACTTAGACACATAAACACAAATGAAAGAATAAAAATAGAGAAAGAAAATGCTCAATTCAAAAAGCACAGAAAGCAAAAGAGAAAAGTAAAATGAAGAAGAAAATAGCAAATGCAAAATTAAAACTGAATGACGGAGAGAATGAAAAATTGGCAGAACTACAAAACAAATCATAACATTGATTCTTAAATTTTCAATGCCATAGATAAACCAATGGATACATAAGGAAGCAAAAATGGGAAGACATAAATATTCAGATGCTGTCACAATAAGTAGGAAATAATGATTCAAAATGAAAAATATTTTTAAAATATTAGATTAATATTATTAATTTTTTGAAAATAAATTTGGAAACAGGTAAAATTGACAATTTCTTAGGAAATTTTAGTATGCTATAATTGATTCCGCTTAGAAAAGACATTTTCTACAAAAAAAAAATTGAGAACTTTGTTCAAGAATATCCACATGAAAATAAGCAGGCCCAGATTTTTTACACAAGAATTTTACAAAATTTTCTAAGACAGATAGTTCTAATAATACACAAAGTGTTTCAGAGATCAAGAAATGAAGAAAACTCAACTTGCCACAAACAAATAAAATATTGACATTCTAATCTGGTAAGGATAGCAAAAAAATAAATTTTCATATAAATCACGCTTTTTTATAGTAATGTGAAATTCCTAAAGAAAATATTTGCAAACATAATCCAATAGCATTAAAAAATACACTAATATGAAGAGGAGTTTAGGAATGATGGATTAGGAATTCATCATATTAATTCATCTAAGACAAAATAGTACAGTTATCTCTATAGAACTTGAAAAGGCCTTTAAATCTTTAAGTGCTTATTAATGTTTAAAACATCAATAAAATGGAAGTTGAAAGGTAACTCTTTAACATAATAAAATATGTTAATATACCTAGCTCAAAGCCAGCAGCTTACTTAATGGGTAAATGTTACAGGCTTTTTTGCTCCATTTTTTTAAAGCAAAAAAGTCCATTATGATGTACCATTATTTTGAAAAATTTAGCTACTATATTAAGATATGAGGAGAATAATTAGTGTTATAAAAATTTGAATTAAATTTTTAAATGTTTGTACTTACTAATAGAATAACTAGAAAGAACTAGAAATTCATTGATAAAAATTCCTTGAATTGTTTAAAAATTAATAAAAAATCAACAGATTTTATACGATCAAAATAAAAATTTAAGATGAAATAAAGTAATAAAAATTGTCTTTTGTTATGGAAACAAGAACAAAAATCTCTAAAATATGCTGGGAGCAGATATTACAGCAAGAAATATGAAAAACCTATACAAGAAAACATTAAAGTATCTTCCCTCACAAAAAGAAAAAAAAAGAATTGATGTATGGAGACAAGAATGCCACACAAAATCATTCCTCTTTCGCATAAGGATTATTTTGAGCTGATTATTTTGAGAAACTGCAGACACAGGAGAAGCTCTGAAAACAAAGTAGAAGATACCATTTAGTAAGGGCAATTTACATCTCTAAAGGAGATCTCCTTTTGTGAGAGTGTCTCTCTCTGTACCAGGGAGAGAAGGATGCCTCTAAATAGATTATCTTGTCAAAGGAGAAGGCACAGACTTACATCAGCATAAAAACTTTACTCTCATTTGCCATGCTTTTTCTGGTCACCTCCCCATTATTGCTCACATCCTTCCTTCTTTCAGTGGAAAATGGAATTTAAGCCTGAATTCAAAGCCACCTCTTTGAGATTTCCTCATTTCTTAAAGTATCTTCTACATATACATGAGCTGTATGTGTATGAAACTTTCATTTATTTTTCTTTTGCTAATCTGTCTATTGTTGCAGGGTCCGTTTCAAGTAAAACTATGAAAAGTAGAGGAAAATGTATTTTTTCCTAGTCTATGAATGAACAGCTACATACTTTCTTTCCAGGATATACGATAGAACTTTATAAAGATCTGAGATCTCAAAAGGAAGAAATGCTTATTAAAAATGATACAAATTTCCTTCTTAACAAGCTAGGAAAAGAGGAAGAAATTAAACCCACAGAAATAGAATAAAAACAATATTTTAATTAAGACAAGAAATTCTTGAAATAAAAAGAAAAGAAAAAATAATAAATCATATTTTTGAAAAGATAAATAAAATGACAAATTTCTAGTTAGACTAATTAAGGTTACAAAGAAACACAAGTTATTAATATTAGTAATGAAGCAGGAAATATTACCACATATTTCAGAAATTAAAAGAATAAAAAGAATATTATGAATAACTTTTTATCAGTAAATTTGTTAATCTCAACAAAATAGACATATTCACTAAAGAGCACAACAGAACAAACCTGAATAAAAATAGAATTTTGGAATATCCATTGATATGGTTTGGCTCTATGTCCCCACTCAAATCTCACGATGAATTGTAATAATCCCCATGAACTATCTCCCCAGGTGGAGATAGTTCAATCATGGGTGCAGTTTCCCCCATAATATTCTCGTGATAATTTGATAATGGGTGAGTTCTCATGAGAGATCTGATGGTTTTATAAGGGGTTTCCCCCTTCCCTCTGCTCTCATTCTCTCTTCTGCTGGCATGTGAAGAAGGATGTGTTTGCTTCCCCTTCCACCATGATTGTAAGTTTCCTGAGGCCTCCCAAGTCATGCAAAACTGTGAGTCAATTAAACCTATTTTCTTTATAAATTACCCAGTCTATAAATTACCCAGTCTCGAGTATTTCTTCATAGCAGCATTAAAATGGACTAACATATCCATATTTATTTTAAAATTACATTAATAATCAATATCATTCCATAATGAAAACTTTAGGCTCAGATGTTTTCAATGGTAGAACATAAAACAATAAGATAAAAATAAAGCCAATTCACACAAGCTTTCTCAGAAAACAGGAGAAAATGTTTCTCAGCTCCTTTTATGACACCACCATAATTTAGATACCAAAATCAAACAAGGATACTACAAGAATAGAACATTATAAACCAGTATGTTTTATGAACACTAACAAACAAAATCTTCAGTAAGATACTAGCAGTTCATAACTAGTAGACTATACAGAGAATAACACATCATACAAAAGTGGTGCTCTACCCAGCAATGCAAAGTTTTCCTAGTGTTTAAAAATCAAGGTAATTCACTGTATTTAGATAATAGAGGAGGGAAAAAAGTTATGCTCATTTAAAAAAAAAACTTGTCAAAATTCAGCATCCACTCCTAATAAAATTTTCCACAATGTATGAATAAGATTACATTTTCCTAATTTTAAAAAAAGCATTGTGGTGAGTACAATAACAGCACCACCGAAGACTTTCATGTCCTAATGCCCTAATTTCGCAAAATCTGTGAATGATATCTTACATGGCAAAAAAATATGCAAATGATATTAAAGCTAAAGTCCTTGATATAGTGAGATTACCGTGGATTATCTGGGTTGCCTAATGTAATCATCTAAACCCTTAAAAGTGAAGAGCCTTTGTAATTCTGCCAACAATACGAAGGAACAATAAAACAGCCCTTTCCCAAGGGTCTCCAGAAGGGAACACAGCCCTGCTGACACATTGATTTTAGCCAATGAGACCTGTTTCGGACTTCTGGACTAAATAATTTTAAAATAATATTTTATAAAAGGTGCTAAATTCGTGGTAATATTTTATGGCAGCTATAAAGAAAGCTATAGTTACTCTCGTACTTAAATGTAACATATTGAACATTTAGTCACCAAGATTGGAAACAATGTAAGGATGTCTGCTCTCATTATTTTATTAAGCATTTTGTGAGATTATTTACAACATGTAATCAAATAAAGAAAAAATATAAAAGTTTCCACATTGGAAAGATGTCTCCATTCGGCTACAACATAGTCTAATGCTATAAAAACTATAAACTTTTCTTTCTTAAACTAGTAAAATTTATTCTAAAGATGATATGGCTAAAAGAAACCCACCAAATATATGCAGAGAAATTCTAAAATAGAAAAAAAAAAAACAAAACCAAAACCTACAAAAATATTGACACTTACATGATAGGCTTCTAATTTTTTAGAAGTAACATAATTCTGAAACTATTTTGTATTTATTATGAAATAGAGCAAAGGAGTAAAATTACTGATTTTTTTTTCTAACCAGTATTTTCACTATAAGAGAAAGGAAAAACAAATAATGAAAGAGAGAATTTGTGGAAAAATAGAACAGTGCTAGGTTTAGATTTAAGGTGTCATAAAAATATGAATTTTAAGTGTACTTTGTAGCTTTAACTACTAAGAATATTGAGAAGCAATGATGTTCAATTAGCAATGAGAATAGCCAGATATTAGCCTATAAATATATTTCCTTTTAAAAGGAAATGAGACTTTTTAAAGAAATGCCCGATTGCACATTTCAGGCAGGAAACAAATAATACAATGTGGGCAGAGAACATTTTGTTGTTTCAGAAAGCAAGAATAAGAGAATATTTTATCTTCACACACAAAAAATGCCAGCCAATACGAGTAGAATAATGGAAATAATCAGAAAAATAATTATTTTTTACATCTGATTTAATAATTGATTCAAGCAATGTTAACTAATTACCTCTGGAAAAGATGAAAAACAGAACTTATGAAGATAAATATGACCAATATCCTCAATGAAAAAGAACACCACAACAGACTATAGATATTGAAATGGGAAGAAGCGACTGTTATAAGCAAATTTATACATATAAAATTGAAAATTTTATGAAATATATAGCTTTGTAGAAAAATACGATTTACCAAAACTGAAACAAAAGAAAGAAAATCTGAGTAGCTTATATCTATTAAAGAAATTGAATCTTATTTTAAAACCTTCTTCAAAGAAATACCAAGACAAAATAAGTCCAATGATAAAGTGTAGTAAACATTTAAGAAAGAATAGCACTAATATTTACCAGTTCTTCCAGAGAATAAGAAACCTGGAAGCACTTTGGATCAATTTAGAGTTCAGCATGACTTTGATATACAAAGCTGTCAAGGGCATTATGAGAACTGTGGATTAGAGACTAATCTCATTCGTAAATGTAGATTGAAGACTTAAAATTAGAAAAATAAGTCCTGTAACATATAAAAAGAATGACATACTGGGAGCAAACTTATTTTATTCAATAGATATAGAAATAATAATCAAAGTACTTTTATCTCCAGAACAAAAGTTCAACATAGAGGAAGAACATGGCACTATTCAGGTGCTCTCCAAGTCATAGAAATAGGAAGGAGGCATTTGAGAGAACCTTAAGAAGTGCATATATCTGTATCAAATCATATACATATCCTATGGCCCAGAAATTTTACCTTTAGGAATAAAACCAGGCATATATGCACAGAATATGTGTTCAGCAATAATCAAAGCAGAGTTATATGAGCTAGCCCCAAACTTGAGATAGTGCTTAGGCCTAATAGTAGGTAAATGCAGAAATCATTACTGAGCAAAAATGCAAAAGACCCACTAAAGAAACAGGAGAATTATATCCCCTTTAGGTGAACCAAAACTTAATCCATACCTCAGATTCTTCAACTATGGGTCCCAGGCTATGACAATATATTTTTAAATTTATAAGATTCTGCCAAGGAGTTGTCTGTGTTATTAGATCAATTTTATTCTCTATAGTAGTGTAGTTAAGTTCTGGTTACTCCATATCCTTGAAACACTTATTACTGTCAGCCTTTTTAATTTTAGTCATCTTGTGCTCCTATTAAGGCAGCTAATTGTAGTTTTCATTCACATTCTCATGATAACTGGGATGTTGAACACCTTGCCATATAGTTTTAATGTAATTTTGGTCATTCAAGGAAGCTCACACACTTGGTGTATGATGAGCATGGTCGAGCAGTAGGGAAAGAATGGCCCTTTCAACAAATGGTAGATGAACAGTATTTGTGTATTTGAAAATGACATTGGACTTCTACAGCATACAGTCAACTCTAGACTTAATTAGGCCAAAATAATAACAATCCCAGAATATAACGTAGTTTAGGAACTTTAGGATTGGAGACTGTTTAAAGGTGCCTTAATAACAAACATTATAGTATCAAGAGAATCATAATTTAAAACAACAATGAGGTTCAATTCGATATGATATGATGGTCAAAATTTAAATGTCAGGAAACACTAAACAATGTGAGTGAAGTCACAGAAACTTCCACATGCTACAAAGAGGAGTATTAATTGGCACCTGCCAACTGGAATATAATTTGTCAGAATCCGTGAATGTTGAATACAAAGGATGTTATCTACTGATTTCACTCTTGGAGAGATGCCCTAAGGTAATCTGTTAATGTGTGCTTCAGATATATGTGCAGGGATGCCCATGATGGTCAAAAAGAAAGAAGAAACAAAAATAAATGTCCATCAAAAGAAGAACTGAAACATACATTGTTGTACATGCATACCATCAAATACTAGAAGGAACTATAAACATGTACATGAATGTGGATGGCTCTAGCAGTTATAGTTTCATGTGAAAAAAGAAATAAAAGAATAGATAGAATGTGATTCAAATTATTGTAGGATGCAAGGACAGGAGAAAACCCAGATATGTCGTTAAGGGAAACACATGTAGGTGATAAATTATTTTAAAAAGAAAAGTAAGAGATTATCATAAAATTCAAAAGAGTGGTTACCTATGTGGTGACCAGGGCTGTGATGGGGAAGTTACCCAATGGGGGTGTCTAAGGTTTTGGGCGTAATTTAACGGGTATTCATTTTATAAAGTTTCCTAATTTAGTGTGGTTGCATTTTATTCACTTTCTTCTTGTGCACTGTATTTGATATTAAAACGTATTAGGCAACAGACAGTAACCATGGGTGGCCTGCTTCCAAAGGTGCTGCGTTCCTTCCCCTGGGCTGATGACCATGGCCCACATACCTCCAGGTCACGAGAACACAGCTGAAATTCCAGGCAGGAGCTCACGGAAAAGCTGTATTACTTCGGAACTAACAACAGGGGCCCTTCAGTGTGAGCGAACCAAATTAAGCCTCTAAACAGCATATGATTTCATTTGGGAAAATGTTTCAAAAAAGAAAATATTTAAAAGGTTTGTTTTTCTTCCCAGAATGTGGCCTCCTTACCATAGAATCAATGCTGGCATTACTTTTCCTACTACAAATTAAGGGCCATCAATAATTTTCCTGCTGTGACAATGGAAAGCAACAGAGAGATGAAAGAAAGCTCTGGACCTCTGCCCTGTGTGGGCCATTCTTGGGGTAATAAATTAGGAGTAGCAGGTATTTTTCAGAGTACCATAGAAGAAAGTAATATTTCTTTACAATTAATAATGATGACAATAACCATACAACAATGGCATAATGTTGATGGTGAGATTTGACAATTATTTACTGAAATTTCTTGACCTACCTCTGACCTACCCATGTCAAAATATTCACCACTGGGCTACTAATTTAGAACTGCCCAATGAGCAGTTAGATAAGATCTCAAATGTTGGTTTTTCCCAAATATCTATTACATAGAAACCTATTAAATGCTGCACATGAGAACAGAAGTGCAGTTCTGCTGAACCAGATTGGAGGGAGAGCCCACACCACTCACTGCATTTGACAGCTAAGCTGCATCTCAGCGTTCCCCTGGTCCCTTCACAGATGCAGATGGTTCTATCTCTGTATGTGTGTGTGTGCATGTGTTCCTATATACACTGGCCAAAAATTTAAAGATGGACAACAAGTATATGACATATTTTATTAACAGTATTTAAAAACGCTAAACAAAACCATTTTTAGCATATGTCAGGGATGAATATGAGAACAGTTTACTATGAGTTTTACAATGGTTCTATGCTTCTGGCGCTTATTCATTTTGTTTAAAAACTATGTTAATTTTTATATCAGTTCAGGAAAGGCTTCATTACAATATGATACCTTGTATTTTTCAGTAATTTACTAAATATTCATTAGTTTTAGGATGTGTTTTTTTGAAAGATATTTTCTCATGGAAACTATAACTATACAATTTCTGCTGTAGAGACTTTAGAAGTTTAAGAACCAGTTACCATGTTTTTCTCTCTTTTTCTTCTTTCTCTCCTCATAAACCACAGTGATGGTTGTGTGGATAAAGAAATAAAATGTGTAACGAATTCCGATGCATTTTTACTGAAGCATGGATTTCAGGCTCACTCTGGGGGCACTTAGAGAAGAGAGCATGACAAAATGTCTTTGTCAATGTAGTGTTAAATAAGATTATGACCACATTTGGTTGCCAGCAATTCTTATAGCAACACAGTCTCTTATCTCAATATTTACTAGCTATTTCAATATTTACATAAAAATATATCATCTCAATATTTACATAAAATATTTACATATATATCAATATTTACATGAAAATATATAATATTATTACTAAAAGTTTTTACTGAGTTTACCTCTTCACACATTATCAGTAATTTTCTTAGTAAAGAATTGATTTAAAAATATTTTCTTTTATATAGAATTCTTTACATCAAAGTATTGTTATGTTTTTCTAGAGGAATGATGAGTATATCAGATCTAATCTTTTTAATTTCTCTGTGTTGGTTAGATACTTAAATTAACATTTTCTATTTTAATTTTCTACTTATTTGGAATTTTGTTTTGACTTCTGATGTTTTATTTAAAATACTTTATCACTTTTTTTTGGCAATTTTGTTATATCTTAAAAATGAAAAAACCCATATACACATGCATGGTTCTGCACTCAGCACAGGATAGCGAATGGGAGCACAAATACCACACAGAAGCCGACCACGATACACCAACCACAGATAACTGTAGGATTAGAACTCTATGGCAGCAGGAAGATGTCTGTGCATCAGGTAACCTCATGATCTTTAGCCATATTTGCATGTTGCAATGGTTCATTTCATGTGTCCAGTTGGCGGGGCTACGGAGTGCTCAGATATTTGGTTAAAACTTGTAGTTTCTGTGAGGGTGTTTCTGGATGAAATTAACATTTAATTGAGTAGACCGAGTGAAGAAGATTGCCCTTCCCAATGTGGGTGGGCCTCATCCAGCTTGTTGAAGGCCTGAATAGAAGGAAAATACTGCCTAAGAAGGAAACTCCTCTGTCTGACTGGCTGAGCTGGGACATGGGTCTTCAACACATCAACTGGGGCTGACACCATTGTCTCACCTGGTTCTCAGGCCTTCAGGCTTGGACTGGAACTGTGCCACTGGCTTTCCTGGGTTTCCAGCTTGCAGACAGCGAACTGTGGTACTTCTTTGCCTCCATAACCATGTGAACTAATTCATCATAATAAGTCTGCTAATTAGATCAGTAGATAGAGAGACAGAGATTCTGTTGGTTCCGTTTTTCTGGAGAACTCTGACTAATATAGATATACGTTATCTTACAAAGCTATATACACAGGTATACTTTATTTTCTCTAGGCTTCATCTATTTAAAGCTCTAATTATATTGACAAAATATAAATAATTTTCTTGAATAATATCATTATTTTGTTCTGGAAAATTTGATTGTTAAAAATATGCCATGTCAACAATAAAAAGAAGCAGCTCATTTTTTCTTTCTCTTTCCCTTTCTCTTTTTCCTTTCTTTCTTTCTTTCTTTCTTTCTTTCTTTCTTTCTTTCTTTCTTTCTTTCTTTCTTTCTTTTTCTTTCTCTCTTCTTTCTTTTCTTTTCTTTCTTTCTTTCTCTCTTTCTTTCTTTTTCTCTCTCTCTCTTTCTTTCTCTTTCATTTTCTTCCTTTCCCACTCCTCCTTCCTTTCTTTTTTCTTTTTGCATTGAATTATCTCTTTCCTAAAAAATAATGTTTCTTGCAGATAGGTCACTGTTTGCATAAACTAGCCCTAGGTAGTAGAAATTTGGAGGAAAAAAATGAATACTTGACAATACATTTGCTGTTTACTTATACTGTTTCAATGGAAATATGAGATTTAAAAATTTCACTTCACCAATTTTACAGGATTAGTGTACATCAAGCTCTAGAGTACAGATCACACTTTGCAGTCCTATATCCTTGATATTGTTTATTGGTTATGCCACTTAGTAGCTGAGTAGAAACACAATAGGAAACCACTATATACACCCCAGAATAACTAAAATTAAAAGTACTACAAATACTTATGTTGGTGAAAATATGTAGCAAAAGGAATTCTTGTACACTAGTGGTAGGAGCACAATTTGTTATAGTCACTTTGGGAAACAATATATAATTGTCTATTAAAGTTAAACATAAGCTTACCCTACAGCCTAGATGTATATCCAAAAGAAATGCGTGCACATATGCACCAAGACATGCAAAATCACAGGTAGCAGCATTATTTGTAATAGCACAAAGCAAGAAGCAACCGAAATGTTCACCAACAGTAGAATGGATAAACAAATTAGTGCACATTCATGCAATTGAGTAATGAAAATGAATGTGTAATAACCACACACAATGTAATATTGAACAAGTGAAGCCAAAAGAGGATATGAATTTATAATCCTATTTAAGTATTAGAGAGGAAACTATAGTGTTAAAAGGTAGGATGTGAGCTACATTCTGAGAAGAAACATAAGCAGTTATTATGAAGGGACATGAGGAGCCTTCTGGATGGTGGCAATATTCAGTTTTTTGACCTGAGGTACAGTTGCTACCTGTGATAATCCACTTCACTCTAAATGTGAAAAAGTAATCCAATGGCATCTTGACGACATTTCTTGACCTTCTGTCTTTGCTGTCCCATTGTTCCTGGGCCCAGCTACCATCCTCTTAGAGGCCCCAAGGAGAGACCTCTGCCTCCCTCCTGCACCGGATAGCCTGGCTCCTGGATCCTGTATATTCATTTCCTTGACTCACTCACATATGCAGTCAGTACATCCTTTTGTACCTTCTTCAGAAATGGCCCAACCCCTTGCAATAATGTTTTGAGACTTTAACTATCTAAAAATATTTTTATTCTACCATCATACCCTTTAACAACTTGCCTGGGTATGTAATTTGAGGCTGAGTATTATATTCCTTCAGAATTGTCAGGAGAATGCTATTGTCCAAGGTTGCTCTTCACATGTTTACATATTCTCTCTCTCTCTCTTTCTGCTTTTCTCTTTGTCTCTCTAAAACGTTGTAGAATCTTCTCTTGGTCATAAGTACTTTGAAATTTCCTAGTGATGTACTTTGCTCTGGATTTATTTCTTCCAATATACACATATTTAAGGATTTTTTACTGTAAATGAAAATTTTCTTGAATTAATTTATTAATAATATCTTCATCTGTATTGTTTAAAAAACTCTCCCATTCCAGATTCCTCATTATTCAGAGTTTGAACTTCCTGGGCAATTATTTTATTATAATTTCCATCTTTTTATCTTTCCTCCTCTACTTCCTAGGAGTTATATTCACTTTATCTTCCAAATCCTTTATTTAGGTGTTTATTTCTGCTGTTATGTTTTCAATTTCCATGGGCACCTTTATGTTGTCTGAAAGCTCATGTTTCTGTTTTGTGGATGCCATATAATTTATATTTCTGAAGATACTAATGGCGGAGTTGAGGTATTTTTCTCTCTGCCAAGAGTGCTCCAATTTAGTATTTTTCTGTCTGTTGTTTCTGTTAGACATTTTTCTCCAACGTCTGGAAATCATTGTGTCACTGCTCATAATTTGTACTGGAGAGCAACAAAACAGAGACCGTCAGCTCAGATCTTGCATGTGTGGTTTGTGCAGCCTGAGCTTTACTGTGAAAGGGTAAGCATGGGCTATTTGCTGGCAAACTCTCATTTCTATTTTGTATTCTTTGCCCTTCCGCTGGTTAGATTACCCGGAGAAAAATTGTTACAGCATTTGACTCAAAGATAAAGAATTGACGATCAGCATGCTTGGGGAGAATGGAGAAAGAGGTGTAGAGGGGCTCTTTGTTAAGGATTCAGTTGAGGAAAATTCCCAGGACTCCTCTTTTTTGGTCATGGTATCAGCAATTTCAATTGTGCCAGCTTTTTTTCAGCCCAGAGACCTTCTGTTCCACTGAGGAATCAAAAATTCAGGGTTGGCAAGGGGTTGGCAGGTCACTTAGCTAAAAGGAACTAGAGGAGGGTATTAGCATTTAAAATCCTTTCAAGCCATTTATACTCACTGTAACTTACTTTTTCATCCCCACCCCATCAATACTAATCCCACTGGTAAGTGCTCCTGCCAATTCCTGGGTCTTTGAGGACTCTGGTTCTATACATCAATGCTTTGCAGATTTCCCTGCTGGGAAGTTAGGAATCAGCTTGCTTATTTCTTTGTAGCAATCATAGATTCTGAAAAACCGAACAGAAGAGACATTACATTTAAACTGGGTAATTTGAGGTGGATTTAATTAAGGGGCTAAAGAGGTATGCAAGATACAGAGAAACCAAAAGAAATAGTGCAGTATCATAGGAATACTGTGGCACAGGAGACCAGAAGGGATTGGAAGGAGCAGAGGCCAGAGCCTGGAATGACAGAGATGTGTGTAGAGGAGTGCCTAACAGAAGTTTTAACCCTGGCTGAGGAGTGCAGCCAGCTCAGAGTCACACACTTAGAAGAAGGCCAGGTGATTCAATAGCTCAGCCTCCCACCTCCCTCCAGTCTTCTGCTTGACCTCTTATTGGCTAAAGCAAATGAGAAGCCAGAACATCAGATAGTCCACTAATGTTCATGTAAGTCAGCCTTTCCCACTTGTAGTTCTTAGAACAATGATAAAATGTGCTGAGCATGAAACAGCCTGAGAAGGAGGGTCTGTTCAGAACAGCCTGGGATCCATTCCTATTCCGTCAAGAAAATTGCATTTTGCAATGCTTTAGCCCGTTGAATCAAATGACTTCAGTGTGTAAAAAACCTAGAGTGGAATGCATTCAGAGTCACTTAGTTGCAGTGTGACATGGGGCATGTCCAGACAATACTGCATTCAGCCTGCATTTTTCATGAGCCTTGAAGGACTGACTTGCCATAAATTCTATGCTTCTTTTATTTCTTGCTTCCTATATATGAGCAATGAAGTGGCTTCCTTAAATGGTTGTGTGAGTGTTCTGTCTCATTGAACGCAGGCAAGTGGTAGAAATTACAGATTGGTAATCTGTGCACAGTGAACCTACTTCACAACTATAGAATCTAACTCCGGCCGGGCGCGGTGGCTCACGCCTGTAATCCCAGCACTTTGGGAGGCCGAGGCGGGTGGATCACGAGGTCAGGAGATCGAGACCATCCTGGCTAACACAGTGAAACCCCGTCTCTACTAAAAATACTAAAAATTAGCCGGGCATGGTGGCGGGCGCCTGTAGTCCCAGCTACTCAGGAGGCTGAGGCAGGAGAATGGCGTGAACCCAGGAGGCGGAGCTTGCAGTGAGCCGAGATCGTGCCACTGCACTCCAGCCTGGGCGACAGAGCGAGACTCCGTCTCAAAAAAATAAAAAATAAAAAAAAAAAAGAATCTAACTCCACTTTCAGCATTCTCAACATTAATTCCTCATTCAGAGCTATATATGACAACAACTTTTTTTTTTTTTTAATTTTACTTTAAGTTCCGGGATACACGTGAAGAATGTGCAGGTTTGTTACATAGGTATACATGTGACATGGTTGTTTGCTGCACCTGTCACCTAGGTTTTAAGCCCCACATGCATTAGATATTTGTCCTAATGCTCTCCCTTCCCTTGCCCCCGCAACCCCCGACAGGCCCCAGTGTGTGTTGTTCCTCTCCCTGTGTCCATATGCTCTCATTGTTTAACTCCCACTTATGAGTGAGAATATGTGCGATTTGGTTTTTTGTTCTTGTGTTAGTTTGCTGAGGATGGTGGCTTCCAGCTTCATCCATGACCCTGCAAAGGACATAATCTCATTCTTTTTTATGGCTGCATAGTATTCCATGGTGGTTATGTACCACATTTTCTTTATCCAGTCTATCATTGATGGGCATTTGGGTTGGTTCCATATCTTTGCTATTTTAAATAGTGCTGCAATAAACATACATGTGCATGTGTCTTTATAGTAGAATGATTTATATTCCTTTGGGTATATATGCAGTAATGGGATTGCTGGATCAAATCCTATTTCTGGTTCTTGATTCTTGAAGAATCACCACACTCTCTTCCACGGTGGCTGAACTAATTTACATTCCCATCAGCAACGTAAAAGTGTTCCTATTTCTCCACAGCCTTGCCAGCATTTACTGTTTATTGACGTTTTAATAATCACCATTCTGACTGGCATGAGATGGTATCTCATTGTGGTTTTGATTTGCATTTCTCTAATTATCAGTGATGATGAGCTGTTTTTCATATGCTTGCTGGCCATATAAATGTCTTCTTTTGAGAAGTGTCTGTTCATATCCTTTGCCCACTTTTTGATGGGGTTGTTTGTTTTTTTCTTGTAAATTTGTTTAAGTTCCTTGTAGATTCTGGATATTAGACCTTTGTCAGATGGGTGGACTGCAAAAATTTTCTCCCATTCTGTAGGTTGCCTGTTCACTCTGATGCTAGTTTCTTTTGCTGTGTAGAAGCTCTTTAGTTTAATTAGACCCCATTTGTCAAGTTTGGCTTTTGTTGCAATTGCTTTTGGTGTTTTCATCATGAAGTCTTTGCCCATGTCTATGTCCTGAATGCAATGGGGAAAGGATTCCCTATTTAATAAATGGTGCTGGGAAAACTGACTAGCCATATGCAGAAAACAGAAACTGGACCTCTTCATTAAACCTTATACAAAAATTAACTCAAGATAGAGTGAAGACTTAAATGTAAAATCCCAAAACATAAAAACCCTAGACAAAACCTTTTTTTTTTTTTTTTTCGAGGCAGAATCTCGCTCTGTAGCCCAGGCTGCAGTGCAGTGGCGCAATCCCGGCTCACTGCAAGCTCCGCCTCTTGGGTTCATGCCATTCTCCTGCCTCAGCCTCCTAAGTAGCTGGGACTACAGGTGCCCACCACCATGCCTGGCTTTTTAAATTTTTTTTATTTTATTTTTTTTAATTTTTAGTAGAGACGGGGTTTCACCGTGTTAGCCAGGATGGTCTTGATCTCCTGACCTCATGATCCGCCCGCCTCGGCCTCCCAAAGTGCTGGGATTACAGCCTTCAGTCACAGTGCCCAGTCAACAAGACCTTTTCAAGAATGCTGGGACACTTCTCACTGAAGCATTTTTGTATCAAAGAAGAGAGTAGTGCCTTGGGGGCCCTCCTGAAGATTTTGATTACACAAGGGGTGAGAGTTTGCACCAAATCCTTTTAAAATAATGCCTTCTCCTGAAACTGAAAGGTCACCTGATTAAGCCACCAAAGCTAACCTGCCTTGCTTGCTTTTAATTGCCTACTTCCAGTTGATTCTAAAATTCCACTACCCACCTTATAGACACCTGACTGTGGGTCACGATAGTTACGGTTGCTCAAAATTGTTTTTCAGGAACTAGGGGGCAGCTCTTGTCCAGTTTAAGCTGCTTGAGACCACCAACCTTTAACTAGGCCTGCTGGGGTGCTTGAAGAGTGACCTTTTAACATCAGAGGGCCAAAAATACCACCCTCAGGTCATGCTTATGCCACTATTTCATGCAGTTGAATCCTGTGATAAACCATGTGGCTTGATTACACTTACACAGAAACCCCGATTATCTCATCTTTCCTACCCACCAATCACCTTTGTCCACACTTTAGACTGGCTGTTTATCCCTTACTACCCCCAAGCCCTATTTTTAGGGAGGTTGATTTCAGATTTGTTCTTGTGTCTCCTCACATGGCAGCCTTGTGAATGAAATCTTTTCTCTTTTGCAAAAGCTAGTGTCCACAGTGACTGGCTTTTTGCATGCAGAAAAGAACCTTGTTGCTAACACTTCAGAAACTTTGACTCCTTTCATAAAAGAAGCAGGCTGACAAGCTGAGGCTTCTCTAGTGTGCTCAGCTTGTCAGCCTACTTCTTTTATGAAAGCATTGCATCTGGGTTTCAATTTCACAACCACAGAAAGTCAGTGCCACCATCATGGGCTTCATTTAACTCGTTGAACCCTAAATCCAAAAGTAATGGGCTCATTTCATTAATCCAGTCCCATCTGGCCTTCTATTGTCATAGTTCTTTTAGGACCTGATACCATATATACTCTGCAGACTGCTGAATCTATACAGGACTATAAGCTTTTTGGAGTGTGGGTGAGCTCCTCCTACAGAAGGTCTAAGCTTTCCTCCTTGACTTATGAAGGGATCTAAATCTCACCATGGGCCCATGGGCCTCAAAGCAGCAGTGGTGGTAGCTCTGGGTCTTCGGAAGCTTCCTGTAGGCAAGTGCCCAGGAAAGACAGTTGGAATTCACTTATGCAGAGGGCTGCTTCCCCCAAGGAGACCAAGGTTTGAATTTCTCAGACTCTTAGGTGTCTGCTTACATGTTCCTATCCCTCACCTTAGGCCCACCAGTGCTATTTTCCCAGTGTAAACAACCTTTACATCAGGCCCTCAGCTTGGTCTTCACCTGTGTCTGTCCTCAAACTGAGGGGGATGAGGAACTCTTTCAAATCTGTCACGGGAAGTTATTAATTTTGCCTCTGTATTTTCCGTCAAATGTGCAACAGCTTTACATCTCTCAGTTCCTTGCATTATAGAGGCATCAAAATACCAGCTGAGGCCCTGCCTTCATAATCACTTTGGATTCCAGTGTGACTGATGGCCTCAGGCACTTCATCTCCGCAGGCCATGGTCCCCTGCTGCTCTCCATCCCAAGCAAGACTCTACTGCAGGACAGGATATCTGTGCCCTACCCGCATACAACCAGGTGGCTGCCCTGCATATCTCCAAAGGGGATGAACTCAATCACAGAATGCTCTAAGAGCCTTTTTCCTCACACCACTCCTGGTACCAATGACCAACCAGTCAGGGTCCTGACAAGATAACAAATGGCATGCTCAATTTGGATGATTTGGGGAAAATCAGGAATCTATTTATAAAGTGGTCCCCAAGGGCCAAGGAAACCACAAAGCATTGCCTTCCCAGGATTGGAAGGAGCGGGACACCACACGCCATCACCATCCCAAGCCTAGAAGCTGGGGAGAGACAGTAGTTATCAGCAAAGAGAGAGGAAGAAAGAGGTAGCACAGGGGTATTTAAGAGAATCTCTTGGTAGAATCAGTGACTTTTGGTCAAATAACCCAGCCTGAGGTAACCCATCTTGGATGGAGAAAGAAGAATGGAAAGCTGGACCTCAATCTTTCTCCTTTCTGGTTATGATATTTTTAGGCTGAACCTAAGCAAAAGCCAAAAGGGAAGTATTCTGTTGATTTGGGCATACAGTTCAGCCTAGGGCTACAGAGCTGGGTGGGAAAAGGAGAACAGATCTGAAGCAGCAACCAGAACTGATCCAGCTACTTAGTAACCCCTAAGCCACCTACCTCTTTGCCATCTTCTTTCCAATTGTCTTTGCATTTTTGCATATTCTTATTCTGTCAAAATGAAATGAAGAATACATTGGGTTGAAATTATTAATGCAGTTACTAAAGATTGTCTTTGCAAGGGCTTAGATACAGATGGAAAAGATTAATATGGTAACTTGCAGAAGACATAAAGTTCAGGTGTGCCTTTTTAGTCACTCCTCTGCTTGATTGGGTATCTCATGTGAAAAGCCTGCAGTTACTAAAATTCCAGATACAAAAGTCTATCTTCCCGCTTCAAAATTTATGGTACCTGTACCTTACCTTGTTTCTGCTTGCACTGAGTCTGGCCTTTTATCTTCTTAGATTTCCAATCACATTGATTTCATCGGTGTTCTTGGTTTACATGCTTCTTTGGCTTATAACACAGATGCACATTGAGTTCAACTTTTGTTTTTTCTTTTTTCTACTAAGGCTTTATGTTCATTGTTGTCTTCTGTATTCATAACCTCATGCATGCCCTTCCCACTTGCCAGAATTCTTTTTCTCAAACTAGCTCACCTAGTTAATTTTTGACCATCCTTAAATCTCAGCTCCTCTGTGACACAATGCCTCATTGCTTCCAACTGGGTGAAGTTATCCCTCTATTGCACCAGATGATTGTCCTTGTGTATGCCCTGGAGATAGGACATGTAAACAGCAGTCTACCTTATTTATTGTTGCATTACACAGTTTGCCACTGCATAGTTTTCAGCTTGTCTTTCTGGTTGGTCCATTAACTGTAAGAAGGTCATAGCTCCTTCTTTTATTACAGCCTGGCAGAGTAGATTCTTAATAAATGTTATTGATCAACTATTGTGTTTATTCTGCATCATTTACGTTTCCTCTGTAATTTTGACCTTTCTGACTTGACCACAGGACCCAGGAACTGGAGCAGAACTGTGGGGTGTGAAACCCTGACAGAGCAATGGCATACAGACAGGTGAGAAATGTTCAGGATTCAGTGAATGGTTTTAATACTGCTCTGAGTTTTTTCTTACCCCACGGACACTTTAAATGTCTGGGGCCATATATATTTTATGGCACCTTAAAGGCTAACTTTGCTCATGCCTGGGGATCTGTGCACTCTTTAGATGCTGTTTTGCTATTGCAATGAGGTACATGGTATGTGTTATTCAATTGAATATAAAAAGAAGAAAAGTGAAAACTTGGGTATGCACATCCCATCTTGAAACCACTTTTGTCTGTGTCTGGAGTAGGAAAATTTATGGGTCAATATCTCCTTTCTGAGTCCTGGCGTTAGGGAGACAGAGATGGATTTGATGATCACCCACTGGGCTGGCAAGCCCTTCACATCTCTACCCAAGTACAAACTCAGTTTCTTATCTGAGTGCATAAGTGCTTAATGTTGATTGACTGAGTCATCTATCATGACACAGGAGTTTACATTTTCTTGCAGATATATAATGGGAATTCCAGTGAAATGGAAAACACTAAAACCATCATTTTTCAGAAGAACTGCTAAGTGTGAATACTAAGTAACATCTACTAATAGTTATTGAGGGAACATATTCTAGGTGATAGAAGGGAAACACACTTAACCAACTTCAGGATTTGGACTGCACTTAAAGTTTGCAAGTGAACATAAATTTTTTTTTTCAATTTTCTTTGGTTTTGTTTTGAAAAATAACAGCCTCGTATTAAGAGATGTTATAAAAGGATCTAAAACCTGTTTTCATACAGAGTAGTGACAATTGGTGTGTCTTACCAATAATGACATGCATTTAATATAGAATGCACTGTGAAAAATGATTTTGCTTTTAATTCCACATATAAATTATTCACCCAGATCTTCATTCTGGTTAGGAGCCATTCAGATTGTGTTCTTAGAGACATAGTTAGCAGAGATAAAGCATTTAGGTTATAATTTAGTGATTTTTGTTTTTCTAAAAGGACAGCTCTTAAAAATAAAAAGTAAAAATGTTAACCACCAATAATTATGGTTTAGGAATATTGAAGAAATGCATTATTTAGAATATGCTTGAAAAAACAATTATATGTTATTATAGTGTGCGCTTTCTTATACAATCTACAGGACTTACAGAAATCTCAGACATTGAGTCTTCATATATTATACTAGATATTTCTCACTTTTTTGCTCCAAAATCATTTTCCCTTTTTCTAGAAAGTATAAAATTTCCTATTTTTGCCCCAGCTACTCAACATGTTCTTGGGAACCGGTTCAACTGAGGGGCCCTGGCCACCAGGGAGGCACATGGATGGGGTGCTGGGTGAACCCGATTCCTCCCTTTAGAGGCCTGCACCTCAGGCTGAGACATCAGCAGCAAGAGGGGCCAGGCTGACTCAATCTGATGCATGTCACCCCTCAAGAACCTGCCCACCAGCTTGGCTACCCAGATTTTATGTTCTGCTCTGGGTCTTTCTGAATTCTCATTCTTCAGCTTTTTCTTAGTTATAAGGAGCCCCATGTCTCCCAAGCACCCACATTGCTCAAGTTCCCTGAAGCGCATTTCTATTTATTGTAAACAAAGATTCCTACCAATACATAAAACACCCCACAATGCGTTAAATGCATTGACAATTTCACCTTTTAAAGTGAAATGACTTGATTCAATTTTCCTTCCCTGGCAACGTAAAGATTGTTGATTAGAAATGATTGCCTTGGTAGTACAGGCTGAAGCCACTTGAGATGTCTCAGAATCTCTCCAGGCTCATAGGAGAGAGAAATTTCTTTTGCCGAATATTTGGCCATTTTGATATTAATCCCTACGCTAATAGCTATCACATGAGGTGTATTTACTGTAGCAAGCACTTAAAATGTCTTAAATACATAAACTCATTTAATTCTCACAATCCTAAAAATTAAGTATAGACATAATCCAGTGTTATTTTTAAATATAATATATGCTGTGCCAGGGATTCTGTCTTATGTAGTATGGTATACCCATTGCCTATCATGGTTTGTGATATAATAGGCACTCAGTAAATATTTATTTATTTATTTATTTTTAATGGAGTCACCCAGGCTGGAGTGCAATGGCGTGATCTCGGCTCACTGCAATCTTCACTTCCCGGGTTCAAGTGATTCTCCTGCCTCAGCCTCCCAAGTAGCTGGGATTACAGGCTCCCACCACCACGCCCGGCTAATTTTTGTATTTTTAGTAGAGACGGGGTTTAACCATATTGGCCAGACTGGTCTCGAACTCCTGACCTCAGATGATCTGCCTGCCTCAGCCTCCCAAAGTGCTGGGACTACCGGCGTGAGTCACTGTGCCCAGCCAGTACATATTCCTTACGTGAATTGTACAATGTGTGTCTGGGCTTCCCATGCCCATGATTGCTTGTAGTGGATATATATGTATATATCAACATATACCTCTTTCTTACATTTTCATCTCCCACTTCTTAAATATGTATTTATTGTTATCAGAGCATCCCTGTCACACTAGCTTCACGTGACACTGAAACCCATCTCTGGGAGTTTTGGAAGTGAGCCAAGAGAGTAAGCTTGTATATCTAGTGCTTGAAGTCATAAGATGGAAAATATAGGAATGGTGGATGAACATATTCTGTACGTTATGGTAAGGAAATCCTGTTCAGCAAGAAACAAGAATTAAACCAGAATACAAAAAAAAAAAAAAAAGAAAGGAAGCATCAGTGAGAATTAGAAGTCCAGATTCTAGTTTGTCCTAAGGCTCAAATAAATGTTGACCTTTGTATATATAACTCAGCTGTTCAGAGTCGATGGTACATTCCTTGTTCTTCTAATAGAAAGTCTATTTATTTATTTTTTTAATTAGAGACAGGATCTTGCCATGTTTCCCAGGCTGGTCTTGAACTCCTGGACTCAAGTGATTCTCCTGTGATAGGATTACAGGTGTGAGCCACCATGCCTAGCCAAAAAGTAGATTTATCTCTTTAGATTATAACATGCATTGTCATTCTCGTTTAGTTTAGCATTATGGAAGCTGTATTGTCCATTTGGGCTGCTATAACAAAATACCTTAGCCTAGGTAATTTATAAACAACAGAAATTTATTGTTCTCAGTACTGGAGGCTGGGAAGTCCAAGTTCAAGGCACCAGGAAATTCAGCATCCAGTGAGGCACCTCTGCTTCATAGACGGTACCTTCTTTCTGCATCCTCACATGGCAGAAGGGGGTAAGGATGTGTGCTTGAGCCTCTTTTACAAGGGCTTTAATCCCATCCATGGGAGTGCAGCCCTTATAAATTTATCACCTCACAAGGGCTCCACATCTTAATATTCTCACCTTAAGTATTAGGTCTCAACATATGAATTTTGGGGGGGCACTAAAACATTAAAACCATACGGCAGTAGCCTTGCAGCCAAGTATTCCTTTTCAACTGTCTAGGCCTAACCATTGCACTTCTTAATTATATCTCATTCTTCACTTCCTTTATAAGCTACTGAAGCAAAACTTTAAATTATAATTTTCCTATTAAGTGAAATAAACATTTGAAATATTTAGCTCTCAAAAACTGCTCAACATATTAAGCTGTTAATATATACCAATATCACTCTACTTCTAAAAACTAAGTTATGTACTTCATAACATGGAATTTAAGCCTTCCAACTGTATCTTTAATTTATCTTCCCATATTCCTATTCTACTTCTCCCATTAGGAACTTTATGTCTCTGTCAGGTGCCTTTTTCTATAGAATTCACCTAAATGTACCTGGATGTTTTCCAATTCATACCTCTTGTGAATTCAGTTTGCTTTTGAAAATGTCATCTTGGGGAAGGAGGTTTGAACACTAATAATATGTCAATGTGTATTTCATTTTTCAGACTTTGAAGAAAACAAGGAAGATCCATTGGTGGTTAAGTTGGGACAAGAAAATAGTGTTGTTCTGGGTTCACTGAGACATAGGGTTGCTACTTCATAAACTGCCTTTGTAAACCTAATTCAGAATTTTCAAACATCAAAAAACAGAGAAACTCGGAGGAATGCTGCTTAGACAGGCTTGACATACAGAGAACATATTAGTTTCAGGGAAAATTTCATCTTTATCAATTATTTAAATACTTAATCACATTTGCCTTAATTATTTCACATAATCAAGTTGAATATGAGTAGCTGGAGTGTTGATATTGGGAGAAGAAGTGTAGTTTTTATACAATTAGTGTATATTTTCAAAGTTAAAAAAATTTCACAGGATACATGAAGAAATTTAGAATGAACTATAGTTTGCAATCAATGATAAAATGTAAGATAAAAACTAAAAACATAGTTGCAAATTGTAATTAAAAGGCATGTAAAATTAGGGATTTATAAATTAGTTATGTATGTGGGAATATGGAAGCCATGAATAATATGAATACATACTGGTTTGTACATTTACTTAACTTTACACATGTGTTCTCTTTTTTCTGTCTGTAAAAGATAGATAGATAATACACAGATAAATAGAAAAAGAAAAAGATAGATATAGGTAGCAAAATAAGCTCTGAAAGAGGAGTAGAACATTTTTGCCAAAAATCTTTGCATAAGAACACCTTTCTTAAATACTAAGAAGAAAAGGTTAAACATCTTGAACAATTTGTGAAATAAACAACAGTATAGCTTCCTTCAGTAGAAAACATGCTGTTTTCTTATGTTTTTAATATTTTAGTCTGATAACACATGGTATATTTCCAAGATCAGATAGAATTGTAAATGTAAAATCATCAAATATAAAAGGGTGTTGATGAAAAAAGTAAACTCTGTAAAATATTTGAAGAGGTTTATTCTAAACCAAATGTGAGGACCATGACCCATGACACAGCCTCAGGAGAGCCTGAGAATATGTGCCCAAGGTGGTTGGATTACAGCTTGGTTTTATACAATTTAGCAGAAAAGAAGTTACAGGCAAAGAAATAAATCCATACATGGAATGTACACATTGGTCCAGCCCGGAAAGTCTGGACATGTCAAAGCGGGGGTTGGGCTTACAGGTCATAGCTGGATCCAAAGATTTCCTGATCGGCAGTTGGTTGAAAGAGCTAAGCTTTGCCTAAAGAGTTGAAGTCAGCAGGGAAATGCTTGGGTTTCAGATGGGTACACGGGGTGGTCGTGAAAACCAAGGTGCTTGTCATGTAGAGAAGGCTTCCAGGTTGTAGGCTTCAGAGAGAATAGATGGTAAATGTCTTATCAGATCTTAAAATGTGTCAGACTCTTAGTTTTCTCTCCTGGGTCAGGAAAATACCTGGAAAGGGAAAAGAATTCTCTATGGAATGTAAATTTTCCCCATAAGAGATGGCTTTCACAGCCATTCCAAAGTATGTCAAAGAAATATATTTTGGAGTAAAATAATTTATTTCCTTTAGGCCTGTTACCTGTCATGTGATGTTTATACCTGAGTCAGGTTGGAGTTGGTATCTTACTGCTACAGAGAGTCTGTTCTGTCAGTCTTAGGATCTCTATTTTAATGTTAATGCTGGTCACTTGTACCTGAACTTCCTAAGAGAGAGGGTATAGCCAGGTATGTCTGACCCCCACCCCACCCCACTTCCTGTCATGACCTGAACTAGTTTTTCAGGTTTCTTTCGAATCTCCTTTGTTGAGAGGGGATGCATTCAGTCACTTGGGGGACTTTTATTTTATTTTTGGTTTACAAAAGTGAGGGACATCTGAGTCTAGAGCAGACTGAAGAGGAAGGGAAGTACAGTCCCCAGATAAAGGCCTTCAGATGTCATCTCTCACTAGCATGCAGGCCACAGTTCGGAGGGTAAGTATGGCTCAGTATGCTTCTAGAAAAAGGAAATCTAGGGAAATCAAGAATGGACAAGAATGAATATTTGCCAGTGAGGTATGTTGAGCTCCTTATGTGCTGTATCAGGTGTTTGTCACATGCTCATTCTCAGGAGAAAGTATAATTGATCCTGCTTTATAAATAAGGAAAGGGAGGCTTTAAAGTTTTAAATTACTGTTTTGCTGTCACCCAAGTAGTTTGTAAAAACTTAGTATTCTACAGAGTGTTTTCTGACACTCAAATCTACACAAATAGGGCAATAATACCCTTTGTGTTCATCTTCAGCATTTACATCAATGCTTTGAACAACATCCACAGTAAAATCTTGAGATTGAAAGTTGGGTCAGGAGGACCATGGTCCCAGTCAGGAAAATTATCTTTTGATAGCCGGTCTCATTATATCCTTGGAAGACTCTGTGCATTTTGACTTTGAGAAAATAAAGTCTTAAGAGCACTTGAGTAGTCTGGCAGAGTTGATTAAAAATGAAGCCCTTAAACACTGTTATAATGCAGTTCCCAGCTGAATGGAAACATAGCTATGGCAAGGGCTGGAGCTTCTAAATCTGCTAAGATTAATGGAAGTGAATTACCATTATGTGCCAAAAGAATATGTTTGGGCATCAGTGAAAAATGAGAAGAAATACAAAATGAAGAGTCCCACTTTTTAAAAAATAATGTATTAAACATTTAAATTGTGTAAAATTTTGCCAGACCTCAGAATTCCTCTGTGCTTCTGATGCCAGTTGGATGAAGCATGTCTATAGGTAGATAAAAAAGTCAAGAAACATATTGTCATTATGGACTGTAACCATTTAAAACATCTTTAAGTTTAAATCACCAGAGATTTCTTGATTAACAAATATTATATAACAAAAAGTCACCAAAAAGGTGAATGTATCTAACATTCATCAGGTTATTACTCTATGCCAGGCACTATATCAAAGCTTTTAAAAGATTTTATTTATTTTTCCAAAAGAAGTGAAACATAAACTAAGAATTATGAATCTCAGTGTTCAAACAAAAAACTGAGATTCAAAAGAGTGAAGTCATTGTTCTTAAGCATGCATGCAGTGAGTTTTGATAGAAAAGCAGCATTGTCTCAGGGAATAAAGATCATGGTAATTAGGAAGTCTTTCTTTGTTAATCACCTAGCTAAATACCTTGGGTCTAGGTGTACAGATACAAAATTAGCCCTCACTTGCTTAGTCAAGTTCTGTTTTTTTACAACATAATGTAAATTTTGTTTTTGTTTTTGTTTTGAGATGGAGTCTTGCTGTGTCACCCAGGCTGGAGTGCAGTGGCAGGATCTCGGCTGACTGCAACCTCGGCCTCCTGGGTTCAAGCGATTCTCCTGCCTCAGCCTTCCAAGTAGCTGGGACTACAGACACGTGCCACCACGCCCGGCTAATTTTTTGTATTTTTAGTAGAGACGGGATTTCACTGTGTTAGCCAGGATGGTCTCTATCTGCTGACCTAGTGATCCGCCCGCCTCGGCTTCCCAAAGTGCTGGGATTACAGGTGTGAGCCACCTCGCCTGGCCCATAAACTATTTTTAAAATAATTTTTATTTATTTTTAAGAGATGGTCCCACTCTGTGCCCAGGCTGGAGTGCAGTGGCACCATTACAGCTCACTGCAGCCTCAACCTCCCAGGTTCAAGTGATCCTCCTGCCTCAGCTTCACCTGGCTGCTTGTTTTTGTTGTTGTTTTGTTTTGTTTTTTAATTTTTATTTTTTTGTAGAGGCAAGGTCTTGCTCTGTGGCCCAGGCTGGTCTCGAACTCAGCCTCAAGTGATCCGTCCACCTCGGCCTCCCAAAGTGCTGGGATTACAAGTGTGAGCCACTGCGGCCGGCAAATTTTTGCATTTTTAGTAGAAATGGGGTTTCATCATATTGCCCAGGCTGGTCTCGAACTCCTGACCTCAAGTGATCCGTCCTCCTCGGCCGCCCGAAATGCTGGGATTACAGGTGTGTGACACTGCACCGGGGAAAAAACTTTTAGTAACACATAAAAAAGAGTTTCAAGAGATATGGAAGTTAGGGTTATAAGCTGCGTTGCGTCATGTCCGTGGGACCGGAACACATCCGTGTGGTGCAGATGCGAACAGGGCAAGGCGGCCTGTAGAGCAGTAACCGGCGTCCGCGGTTCTCTGACTGCTCAGCACCACAGGAGAGGCCGTGCGTCGGCGGTCAGCAAGTACCTGACCAGCTTCCCCTGAGAGGGACCCCTTCACTGAGGGTCTGCACAATCGCAGGGTGAGGGACAGGGAACATCTACGTGGCTGTGTCACTCGGGAAGAGCCCTGATGCAGCAAGGGACCTTGTTGGAAAAAGGTGGGGGCCTCCGTAAAAGGCGTTTTTGGAAAGCAGGAGGCGTTCCGAAGCCCCGCTGCGCCCACCTGCCAGTCCCTTTGAATCCTCTCAGACCCGCTGGACCCGCCCTCTGCTAAGTCCCACACTGGGGAAGGGGCGCCTCTAGGACCATCGCCTCTGTCACTTCTCTTACGGGGAGAGAACTGAGGGCAGGGCAGCCTCTCCGCGGCAGGACGACTCCTGCGGGGCCGTCCTGAAGGATGCGGTAGGAACAGCCCCGGAGCCAAGGCACCGAGAGGACGGACGCCCACTCGTAGTGAAATTGTTAGAAATGGTGTTTTCAGACCATGCAGGGCTCTCACCCTGACGCATTCTGCCACACCCGTGACGGTGCCAAAGCGCCTCGCAAACATCGCTGGGGCTGCTTGCTCCCTGCGATGTCCTGCTGCGGGGAAAGCGACGCTCTTCTGTCCATTTTCCAAAACATTTCAGTGCTATAGGCGATTACTCTCCGAGCAGTAATGTTGCTACTTGATGTTTTGAAAAGACTATGCATAGTAGAAATACAACTTAATTCCAAGCAGTAAAACTGCCTTTTCAACATTTGAAAAAGACACAGTCTGCTGCTATGTTAACAGATACCACTCAGAATTAGAATATGAACAATGATGATCCAGCTACCTACATACACAGAATCTGATGTTATTTCTGTATTTATTCATTTGCCTATGTAATGAGTAGCCACGGTGTGACTATACAACACTGCTAAACTCACTCACCGTGTCCTGGAACAGATGTGGGTTTTTAAATCTCTCCTTGCTTTATTTTCTAATAACTGAATTCTGTATTTTTGTTTTATAGGAAAATACCACCTTGATACAGTTATATTTTTCAGAATTTCATTTCTCCATCAATTGTTAAAAAAAAAATCCATGTACAGTAAGTGAGTCTGAATTCCAAAATGAAATAAGTGATTTTTTTTTCTGGGATTAAAAATTATATGCAGGCCTAGCTCAGAGATATTGCAGGTTTGGTTCCAGAACACTTCAATAAAAGGAATATTGCTATAAAATGAGTGACACAAATGTTTTGACTTTCCAGTGCATGTAAAAGTTATGTTTACACTATCTTGTACTCTATTTACACTATATTATTCTGTGTCTATGAAAATCACATCTTAATTTTAAAGTAATTTGTTGCTAAAAAATGTTAATGGTCATCTAAACTTTCACTGAGTTGTAATCTTTTTGCTGGTGGAGAGTCTTGCTTCGATGTCAATGGCTGCTGACCAATGAGGATGGTGGTTGCTGAAGGCTGGAGTAGCTGTGGCAATTGTTTAAAATAAGACAACAGTGAAGTTTGCTGCAGTGATTGACTAGACACTCTTTCCTCGCTAAGCTTAATAATTTCTAGCTTTTGATTTAAAATAAGAGACTTGTGAATATTCCTTTCCCTTGAACACTTAGAAGCCATTGTAGAATTATTAATTGGACTAATTTCAACATTGTGTCTCAGGGAATAGGGGGCTCCGAGGGGAGGGAGAGAGACAGAGGATCAGCCAGTCAATGGAGCAATCACAACACACAACACATCAATTAAGTTCACCCTCTTATATGGGCACAGTCATGGTGCCCAAAACGATTTCAATGTTAACATCAAAGATCATTGATCACAGATCCCCACAGCAGATATAACAATAATAAAAACATTTGAAATACCATGAGAATCACTGAAATGTGATAAAGAGACATGATGTGAGCACATGCTGTTGGAAAAATGGCGCCAATAGACTTGCTCAACACAGAGTTGCCAGAAACCTTCATTCTGTAAAAAAAAAAAAAAAACCCGCAATATTTGGGAAGTGCAATAAACTGAGGCAAAATAAAACTAGGTGTACCTGTGTTTTCGTCAGGGCTAAAAAATTACCAGCATGATTCTTCTAAAATATATTTTAGATATCTGAGAAAATAAGTAAGAGATGATGAAAAGGAAAGTAACAATGTGCTTCAATATAAATGAGTATGTAACAGCAATTAAAAGTGTTCTTTGTATTACCAACAATCCAGCAGCCAAAACAACTGGACAGTGTTGGTTAGTTTGGACATTCATTCAATGTATATTTTTGAAAGGCCAACACAAAGATGACAAACAGATCTATAAGTGTTGGTTTCTCATAACTGAGATCAATAGAGGAGAAATTTATAATATTTTAAGTGATTTTGTATACCAAATATGTTCCTAAAAGAGTTATTATGAACTCACATTAGTTAGTATTTTTTATCGTTGCCTTTAAAATAATTATGTGGAATTCAACATAAGAAATAGATTTGGTTGACTTTATATTTCTTTGCTGATTTGATCACTATATTGTCTAATTACCAACATGTTCAGAGTCTGCTTATCTGTGCCTCTTCAGCACAGATGAATTCCCTTTGCAGGTAGGGCACCACAAATTTAGATAGCTGTGGTTCAGTTCATGGAAGAATAATACTGCTCTTAGGATTAAACAATCTTTATTCAAGCTTGGTGTTTTACTCTAAGAATGTGTTCATATTATTTTTCTTTAACAGCTATACAGAGATTTTTAAGAAGCTACAATATGCAATTTATATGTCACTTTATCTTAATTTTTCATAAGCTATTATGCTATTGGATTTAGAGGAAAGTAAGGTTTTTGCTATTGATGGTTTGAGGCTATTCTGAGTTTTATTATTATACAAGTTTTTATTCTAACATGATATTCAAGGGCTCTACCACACACAATACATAGAAATGACTTGCAATACTGCATTCAATATCACATGTATTTTATCAGGAATAAAAGGTATGCAGTTAAGAAAACTTCTGTTTCATTCTTTCCTTTCTTTGAATTCCGTTAACAAAGACAAGCCGTTTTAAATCTTGCTCCTGGGCTGATGCCGCTTTGGAAATTGGAGCCCATCTTGAACTCTCAGAGCTAAGTGATAAACACATGTAAATTGGAATTTATAATGGAAGGAACACGATACTTCATTGTAACTGCACAGGCCAGGCTCCGCTCAGATAAAATAAAACAAAGTGCACGGCAGACCACCCTCCACTGTACTTTGATTGATTTTAGTTTTCCAACCTCAGAGTGATCATGTCAGTAATGCAGGCATTTCAGTTGACTTCCTGAAAGCATTTTGCTTTATATTTGCCAGTCACTGAATGTGGCATTTTACTTCATCAACCACTGCTCTTTTGAGAGCCACTCAGATGTGAAAAACACAAGTCTAAGATTTAGGCTCTCAGTAAATATGCAGAGAGATATAAGTCTTCTGCATTGGATTGGAAAGCTGAATTTGATGGATCTTAGAAATAAAATAAAAGTCATTTTCTTTTGTGTTCAAGAAGTATAAAGCTTCCCTTTTCTGTATTAGTTAGAAAATGAATGATATTAGGTAAGTTTAGGGATGACTTTCAGCTTCTACTGTGGGGGGATTATTAGGAAGACTGACAGCATAGAATAAACTGAAGTCACTCAAAGCATTAGTCCCATTTACAATTGCTTATTATTTGATGGGTCAGTTAGACACTCAGAAATCACACCTCTGATGTCTTGGGGCTATACTATCGACATACTTAATTTATTGAGTATCCTCTGCTACTGTCATTGAGTGGATAGTAAAGAATGTTTGAATTGGAATATAGGATAAACCACCAAACAGGAAAAGCACCTCATTTAAGCACAAATAAATCTATGCTGCAATATAAACTTTCAGTTTCAGCTCAGAGATAGGGAGAGCTGGAAAGGCTGTTGCTCCTGTTAAAGACAAGGCCAGACACTAGTGGCAAAGCTGGATTTCATCAGTAATGTGCTACTGCAGTGGGGAAAAGAGCAGCATGAACTGAACGCTAGGATTCGTTCAGGGGTGATGGGTGTTTAAAGGAAAAATGAGGATAAGATGAGGGGCAAGTGGGGGAAGTGAAAAGTTACAGAAAGCAAAAGGAAGTGTTGGTCCATGTTAAATTCATCTGGGTTGTTTCCTGGTGCTTATGAAAATGAGGCCCCTGGCCTCCAGCAGAGGCTGGGAGACAGGGGTTCTATCTTTAGGTGTTGGCTGGAGCAAACAGTAAATGCTGTTGGCAGCCTTGAGTTTCTCAGGCAGGCACTTTAAGGGGGTAGCATCATCCTACAGATATGGTCTTGAGCTATTAGAAACTAACTTAGTGTTTCAAACATTTACTTTGAAGGCCAAGGTGGAGGCTATTCAAGAATAGGGACTGGGGAACCTGGCTAGAGTTTGGTCCGGGAGAGAATCTTTGTCATTTCCACCATTACAACAAGCAAAAAGCTGGACAAACTGGAAATCATTCACATTTCTTGGACTTCTCAGAAACCTATGTCACAGAGTAAACAGATAACCTGAAATCTAGAGACATAGAGGCCCGGAGAGAGAAACAGGACCTGAGCATTTGCATACCTGGGCAGACCTCATCAAATACCATATCGGCCATGGGAAGATTCAGCCAGAAATCTTTAGCAATTTGCTCTATGTTTAGTGACAGCTAGAAGGAAAGTATGAAGCCCCTGTTGCCCACTGATATAGGGAGGTTCGTTTCTTATTGCAGGATTTTCTCCAGGTGGGTTTGACTGCACCAGATGTTCACAGAGAGGACTGGGGAGAATCCTGGGGAAGCTGTTCCCAGGTGCTGCCTGGGAGAGGGTAGGAGCCACCACTGCAAGAATCCCACCCAGACTCATCTCCCCATCGCACCACGGAGAACAAAAGCCATGGTATGTAGGAGGAAGGGGAACAAAATGTATGAGAACACTGGCCGAGGACACAGTGGAAACGCACTGTAACTGAAAGAGAGGGAAAGGAGGGGTAGAAATAAGTACTAACCCAACATCACAAAGGAGCAGAAGTACTTATGAAGTCCACACCTGGACACTCAGGTTGACAGTGCCTGACTATGACTGAGGCTTAGAGTATCAGAAAATATTCCCATTGCAACCCAATGACCACACCTACAAACACTGAGTAAAACCCACAATAAAACATATCTGCAAGAACGGCAAAAACAGATTCTCTCTGTGGAGCAGCTCAGAGATGACCCAAAGCCCAGCGCAGCATAAACACTGTGAGGACCTCTATGGCAAGTTTTCCCAGACTAGAAATACTTATTATCCCAAGAGAGACTTGAAGCTCTGGCGCCCTGAGGGTAACCATAGCAACAATGAACTTTAAACTCAGCCCAACTCCTGAGTTTAGCAAACCCACAGAGCAAAGGGCCAGCAGAAGGAAATGCATGCTTATCTTAAAATATAACAAGTATTTATTTAAATACTGTAAAATGTGAGTGGCTGTCAACAAAAAAATTATAAAGCACAGAAATAAGCAAGAAATAGCAGTGTGCAGAGACAAAACAATCATCAGAACCAGACTGACCAGGGGGAATGTGAAAACTATCAGGGAATTCAGCTGACTATGATTGATAGGTTCAGGAAGGCCTGCTCCACAGAGGAGTGTCTTTCAGCCCCGCTCTGCCTACAGTCTTTCTGACCTACATTTAGGAAAGTCTAGTCAAAGAGCAGTTGGATGCAGGCAGACACCCTTTATGTCAGAGATCCTGCAGCCTCCCTTCACGTCCAGAGACCCTGAACTCTTAGGTCAGTCATACGCACCTTTGAACATTAGAACTTGATTCTTTTTATCCATATATATGGCTGATTTCTCTTTTTCTTGTTGCCAAGGTTTTTAAATTATTTAAAGAGCTTATCACCACTTGGCTTTTAGTTCTTGAGATTACTTGAAGCCTGAGCTCTTTGCTAGGTTCAAAGTATGATATTTTTGTAGAATATCTCACTTGTTTTTATTCTTGTGGGGGAACTAATACTTTCTTGTGACTTTCCCACTTTCCGAAAGTGAAAGTCTTTTGGCTTTTATTTAAACTGTGTACATTTAGCCAAATAATGTCACTTTTTAACAAACTCACAAATTCAGTGTAATTATGTTACTCACAAGATAATTAGGTGATCTTAATATATAGTTTATTTTGCATCTATCCAGTATCCTTTGGTAATGTGAATACTGTTAA
The DNA here is from genome assembly GCF_029281585.2 of Gorilla gorilla gorilla. Lineage (NCBI taxonomy): Eukaryota > Metazoa > Chordata > Mammalia > Primates > Hominidae > Gorilla > Gorilla gorilla. The sequence continues at coordinate 59,934,076 of NC_073230.2, forward strand.
AACTCGTGTAACATCTGCTTCCAAATCTGAAGCCCAACCTTCCTTCTGAAAACTACCACAAAAATGGCTAAAAAATATACACAAAAATTTGAGTTTCACCAACGCAGCAGCATGAGTTTGCTAAAATCCAGAAGAGAAAGAGAATGTATTGAGGTGAATCCAATATCCCATAATTTTCCCCACACTATATTTATGGTTAGTTAGAAGGAGGTAACAAGGCTTAAAAGACTATCACAAAGCAATAGCTAAGAGAGAGAAACACTTAGAAAAAATTCACCAGTCTCTTGGGAAACAGAAAATTAAATTCCAGAGATGGGCAGAGAGGATAGGTCAGGTAGAAGGTCTAGTTAGACACGGTGTACCCCAGAAGGACCTCACCGCAGGAAAAACTAAAACCAAATGTAGATCTATTCTCTTAAAAATGGAACCCATCTTTAGATTAGCTCAGTAACTGACTGAATTTAACTGATCTCGTCATGTAACAACTTCCTTCAGGAAGCAAGAACACAACTTTATTAGAGGAAGATAAATACCATCCTGAACTTCCATTATTTAAAAGAAAAATTCTTAGGCTTAACAAGAAACAAAATTAAGAGAAAAATAGACATGAGTAATAGATCCTCAAGAAATGCAAACATGCAGTATTGATGGGAAATAACAAAGTTACACTATTAGACTTCAAGACTTACAGCAAAGCTATAGTAACCAAAACACTGTGGCAATGGTGAAAGAATAGACAAACAGACCAATGGTGTCCAGTATAGAGTCCAGAAATAGACCCAGATAAATATAATCAACTGGCTTTGATAAAAGAGTGAAGGCAATGCAGTAGAGCAAAGATAGTCTTTTCAACAAATAGTGATGTAACAACTAGACATTCTCAAGCAAAAAAAAAAAAGTATAGACACAGACTTTATGCCCTTCACAAAAATGAACTCAAATTGCATCACAGACCTAAATGTAAAATGTAAAACTGTAAAACTAGAAAATAGCAAAGGAGACAATGAAGTCAAACCTTTGGTGTGGTGCTAACTTTTTAGATAAAACAACAAAAACACAGTCTATGTTGTTGAAAGGAAGAACTGATAAGCTAGACTTCATTAAAATTAAACATTTCTGCTCTGCAAAAGGCATTGAAAAGAGAATGAAATGACAAGTCACAGAGTGGGAGAAATTATTGCAAAAGACACATCTGATAAATGACTGCTATCCAAAATACACAAAGAACACTTAAAACTAAACAGAAGAACACTTAAAACCTTGATGAAAAAATGGGCCAAAGACCTTAACAGAAACCTCACTAAAGAAGATAGACAGATGGCAAATAAGCATATGAAAACATGCTCCACATCCTGTGTCATCAGAGAAATGAAAATTAAAATAGTGAGATACTTCTACATGCCTATTAGAATGGCCCCAATTGAGAACTCTGACAACATCAAATGCTGATGAAGAGGATATGGAGCAAGCAGAGCTCTAAGTTATTCCTGGTGGGAATGCAAAGTGGTACAGTCACTTCGAAAGAAAGTTTGGCAGTTTCTTAGAAAACTAAACATCTTCTTACCGTACGATGCAGCATTGCACTCATTATTTCCCCAAAGGAGTTGAAAAGTTATGTACATATAAAAGCTGCGCATGGATGTTTATAGCAGCTTTATGCATAACTACCAAAACTTGGAAGCAACCAAGTTAAATAAACTGTGGTACATCCAGACAATGGAATATTATTCAGTGCTAAAAAGAAATGAGCCATCAAGCCATTAAAATACATGGAAGAAATTTAAATACATATTACTATGTGAAAGAAGCTATGTTAGGCCATTCTTGCATTGCTATAAAGAAATACCTGAGACTGGGTGATTTATAAGAAAAGAGATTTAATTGGCTCAGGGTCCTGTAGGCTGTACAGCAAGCATAGCAGCATCTGTTTCTGTGAGGCATCGGAAAGATTTCCATCCTGGTGGAAGGCAAAGTGGGAGCAGGCACGTCCGTCATATGGCCAAAGCAGGAGTAAGATAGCGAGAGTTGAGCAGGGAAGATGTCACACACTTTTAAACGACCGGATCTCATGAGAACCCACTCACTATCAGAAAAACAGGACCAAGACATGAGAGATAGGTCCCCATGATCCAAACGCCTGCCACCATGCCCCACCTCCAGCATTGGGAATGGCAATTCAACATGAGATTTGGACGGGGACAAATATCCAAACTATTGTCAGAAGTCAACCTGAAATGGCTACCTACTTTACAATTCCCAGCATTCTAGAATAGGCAAAACTATGGGGACACTAAATAGATCAGTGACCGTCAGGGATTAGAGGGAGGAAGGGAGGGATGAATGGGCAGAGCACAAAGATTTTTAGGGCTGTAAAACAACTTTGCAGGCTACTGTAACAGTGGATACCTGTTATTGTAAGTTTGTCTAAACCCATAGAATGAGCAATATCAAGAGTGAACCCTAATGTAAACTATAAACACTGGGTAATAATGATGTGTCTGTGCAGGTTCATTAGCTGTGACAGGTGTACCACTCTGGTGGGTGATGCTGATAATGAGGAAGGCTGTGCGTGTGTGGAGGCAGGGGTTTTATGGGACATTTTTGTACCTTCCTTTCAATTTTGTTGTGAATCTAAAAATTCTTTTTAAAAAAAGTCTTTAATAATAATAACAGAAAAAACAACGAAATTATTGGGGAAGCAAAATAATAACTTACAGAAATGATTTGTCCCCAACTGGGCAAAACAGGAATTAAAAAGACCCATAGAACACTGGAGATGGAAATCTTAAATTCTAATATATCAGTAGTTACATCAAATATAAACGAACTAAATACTTCCCATAAAAAGCAATTGTTGTCACAGTATTAATGAAAAAAATCTAGTGTTAATTAAAGAAATCCAGTTTAAATACAAAGATACAGAACAGTTGAAAATAAATAGAGGAAAAATGTTACACCACACAAACACAAACAAGTATAAAGTTAAAATAACTATACTAATAAGATGAAGAGAGCTTTAAAAAATCACATGCATTTCTGGAAATGGGATATTTGATAGTAATCATAGTTTCTATTGAAATGCAATTGCTAACATTTTTTATTTTGCATAATACCTAATAATCTGGCTTCAAAATATATGTAACAACAGCAAAGCCATGGATTTCCATGATAAATAATAAAATCCAAATTCATAGTGAAAAATGTATCATACCTCACGCAGTAACTGATGAAGAGCAATTGCCTGTGTATAGAAATTTTGGCCAAATCAATACATTTGAGTTTACATATGGAGAAAAGTTGGAAATTAATGAATTAAGTAAGCATCCATGTATCAGATTAAATCCAAATAATGTAAGTATAAAACAATGCAAAAATAACACAATAAATTAATGAAATAGAACATAAAGTAAAGAAATTAAAGTCAAAAGTGTTTCTCTACTGTTCTGTATAAAAATTGATATTTAGAAAGAATATTTAAAAACAGAGAAGCTTCTAGGTATTAATAAAGCAGATGAAATTGATTATATTACTGATGCTAAAAAATACATAATAAAAGATATATGAATAATTTTATGGCAATAAATGTCAAATGTATTTATTTAGGTGACAAGCCCAAATTTATGGGCAAAAAAATCTACCGGAACATATACAGAAACAAAGGAAACAGCCCAAAAAACCCACAAACTTGATAGTCCTATATCCATACAAAATTTAATTTTTAATTACAAACATTTTATAAAGCAAATTGTAGGCTCAAAATGCACCACTAGCAAATTCCAGTTATTTAAAGACTATGAGGAAGAACAAATTTAAGGAAGAAAAATATAAAGAAATCTTCTATAAAATTTAAAACAGAGAATATTTCCCAACTAAATTTTTGAGGTCAGCATAACATTGATACCAAGTCTTGGAAAATACAACATAATAAAAGAAAATTATATGGCAATGTTTGTCATGAATAGAAAGGCAAAATTTCCTAAGAAAAATATGAGAAAATTGAATATAATAAAATAGAAAGTATTATATAATTAATCATTACCATCTTGGTTTCCTTTTTTCCCAGAATTTAAGATTGGTAAAATATGTTTTTTAAACAACTCAATCAATCTAATTTTACATATTGTCCAAATTTTTTAAAAACCGTAATAAACAATAAATTAAGAAAAATATTTGATGCAATCAATGCGTATTAACAATTTTAAATAAGACAGAAATAAACAGAAACTTTATAAATACTATATATCTTCCCCCAAATGCAATGCAATTACACTCAATGATAAAATATTGAAAGCTTTCTCTCTGACATTCTCAATTAAAGTATAATTCTAGATAGCATCTCTCTATTCAGCTTTGTTCGAAATGAGACTTCTTGTAATCATGTAAACAAATGGCCCTCCAGTCCCTCACCAACCTGTGTTTCTAGGTGGTCTCTGAATTTAACAAAAGCAGCTAAGTCATTTTCTTTCTGTCACTCTCTCCATCTCTGTCTCTCTGTCTCTCTTTTTCTGTCTCTCTCGCTCTGTTTTCCTATCTCTCTATCTCTCTGTTTTCCTATCCCTTTCTCTCTTTCTCATACTAACATCAGAAGTTACCTTCATTCCTAATTTAATATTCTGAGAAAAGTGTGGATAAACCCAATCAGCCACATTTGTGGTTGGAGGCTGGCTAGGGGAGGGAGAGATTTAAAAACCCTTTCTAGGAAGGTGAGAATGATTTGCTTTTCAACCAAAAGATATGTTTAATTTTCGTAGAAAAAATATTTTTATTAGAAAATCCAGTTTCCTGGTTATGTTATGCAGTTCACCTTGACCTAGCCCCCTCTCTCTGAAGCGCCATTTGTGATTGGTTCCTATGGAAGCATCAACTGCAGTAGAGAAATATCTCTGAAGGAAAATTAGGAATGGGTGCTCTTGCTTTTACCTTAGCCAGTTTTATGTCATTGGGTAAGTTCCTTTCCATTTCTGGGAGTCTTCTTTGGCATTATAAAATGAGGGGGCTGGGTCACATGACCTCGGAGCTTCCTTTCACTGTTGAAATTATATAGAGTTGCGATCTTCAAGTGCTGAAACCTATTTACTGTTCATAAAGGACTGTTGTAAGCACAAAGCTATTAGAGTTGCAGATGAAGTGTTCTGCTATAAAGCTAGCAAGTTAATAAGTGCCTCTAAGGCTTTGCTTTAGGACCTATGCCTTTTCTCTCAATTGAAAGAAACCTCAGTATTTCTATAATGTAAAACCAGGAAAAATAACACTATTAACGATTAAAACCATCCAAGATAAGGGTCACTCTCTCAAGCATTGTGTGTACGCTTTAACCTGCATTAAATTTCCCACTCTGAATGACCCAGATTCTTCAGAACAAACAAGGTGTGGATTCTCTGTGGCAAAAGCTGAGTGCAACTTAGTCTTTCTCCTCTCACAGGTGTTTATGGAAGATGTCAATATGGTCTGTGGGAAAAGCATGTATTTTTGAAGTCATACTTGGAGTTGAATTACATCAAGCATGTTTTCTTAACTCAAAGTTAGTCAAATCCCAGAGTCCCACTTTTCTTATTGAAGAAGTGGGCAAAATAGAAGCTCCTTCTGGCAGCTTTTCTTTCTGGAATAGAAGATAGTATATGAAAATGTTTCTGGGGCTCATTAGGTGCTCACAAGTCACAATTTTATTGCTGTTTTTAATCCTGAGGATTTCTTTCTGTCTCTATTTCTTAAAAATCTTTCTTTCCTCAGCACTTTGTATACTTTTTTTGTATTAGTTGGGTAGGTTAAACCGCTGAAATGAAACAGACCACAGAATACAGTGGCTCAAATGTAATATACACTTGTTTGTTTCTCATGTAACTATCCGGGTAGGCCAGGGCAAGGCAGGTGGGGTTTGGGTTGTACTTCTCCATGCAAGCCATTCAGGAACACAAAGATGGAGCAGCCCAGCAATCTCCAGCAAAAGATTCCAGAGCCGGTCAGGTGCCGTGACTCATGCCTGTAATCCCAGCACTTTGGGAGGCCGAGGCGGCTGGATCACGAGGTCAGGAGTTCGAGATTAGCCTGGCCAACATGGCAAAAACTCATCTCTACTAAAAATACAAAATTAGCCAGGTGTGGTGGTGGGTGCCTGTAATCCCAGCCACTTGGGAGGCTGAGACAGGAGAATCACTTGAACCCAGGGGACAGAGGTTGCAGTGAGCCAAGATTTTGCCACTGCAATCCAGCCTGGGTGGCAGAGTGAGACTCCATCTCAAAAAAGAAAAAAAAGATTCCAGAGCCCTCTTGACTTCACTATTCCAGTGGGGACAAAGGGAGAAGGAGCAAAGAAGCAAGCAAAAGGACTTATGGAAGGGGAATATTTTCCCCTTTGTTCTTGGGGAGATATATCTACTCTGAGCAAGGGAGGCTTAGAAATGTAGTCCTGACATAATCCTGTGAAGGAATAAAGGGAGATGGGATTTGGATGGAGGGGAATGGGCATCTTACAGGAAATCCACACTGACTGCTCCTCCCCACACAATAGACAACATGCTTCTCGATGTATGTGTTAAGTCCAGACTATGTATATTACTACACTTTGGAACACACTTCCAAACTAGTGTTTCTAAAAACATTTTGTATCTCTGTTTCTCATCTTGACCATCCATAAGGATTATTAGTTTACACATGAATTCCTAAATGTGGATCGCAGCATTTGAGTCTGTCTCTAAAACAGTCTGATTGCATGGAACTAGTGTTTCATTACCCTCTCCTGCTCCTGCTTTGGGTCTGGACTGACTTTGCATTCCTACTTATGTGCTATGGTCTGAGTGTTTGTACCTGCCCAAAATTCGTATGTTGAAACCTAAATCTCAGTGCAATAATATTAAATGGTGGGGTCTTTAGGATGTAATTAGGTCATGAGGGTTCCGTACTCATGAAAGGGATTTGTACCCTTGTAAAAGAGGCCTGAGAGAGTTTGTTTGCTCTTCCTACTGATGCCAGACAGGTGAGCCCCAAAGTGGGGCTTAGCCTGCAAAGGTTCTTGCCTTTGCCCAGGAAAGAATTCAAGGGCAAACCAGAGGTAAAAGAAAACAGCTTTATTTCTTCTTCAGTTATGAAGCTTAGTTTGGCTGGATATGAAATTCTGGGTTGAAAATTCTTTTCTTCAAGAATGTTGAATATTGGCCCCCACTCTCTTCTGGCTTGTAGAGTTTCTGCCAAGAGATCCGCTGTTACTCTGATGGGCTTCCCTTTGCGGGTAACCCGACCTTTCTCTCTGGCTGCCCTTAACATTTTTTCCTTCATTTCAACTTTGGTGAATCTGACAATTATGTGTCTTGGAGTTGCTCTTCTCGAGGAGTATCTTTGTGGCATTCTATGTATTTCCTGAATTTGAATGTTGGCCTGCCTTGCTAGGTTGGGGAAGTTCTCCTGGATAATATCCTGAAGAGTGTTTTCTAACTTGGTTCCATTCTCCCCGTCACTTTCAGGTACACCAATCAGATGTCAATTTGGTCTTTTCACATAGTCCCATATTTCTTGGAGGCTTTGTTCATTTCTTTTTACTCTTTTTTCTCTAAACTTCTCTTCTTGCTTCATTTCATTCATTTGATCTTTAATCACTGATACCCTTCTTCCAGTTGATCAAATCAGCTACTGAAGCTTGTGCATTCGTCACATAGTTCTCGTGCCATGGTTTTCAGCTCCATCAGGTCATTTAAGGACTTTTCTACACTGGTTATTCTAGTTAGCCATTCGTCTAATCATTTTTCGAGGTTTTTAGCTTCTTTACATTGGTTTTGAACTTCCTCCTTTAGCTTGGAGAAGTTTGATTTTCTGAAGCCTTCTCTCAACTCGTCAAAGTCGTTCTCTGTCCAGCTTTGTTCCATTGTGGTGAGGAGCTGTGTTCCTTTGGAGGGGGAGAGGTGCTCTGATTTTAGAATTTTCAGCTTTTCTGCTCTGTTTTTTCCCCATTTTTGTGGTTTTATCTACCTTTGGTCTTTGATGATGGTGACATACAGATGGGGTTTTGGTGTGGATGTCCTTTCTGTTTGTTAATTTTCAGCAAATGCTGAGAGATTTTGTCACCACCAGTCCTGCCCTACAAGAGCTCCTGAAGGAAGCACTAAACATGGAAAGGAACAACTGGTACCAGCCACTGCAAAAACATGTCAAATTGTAAAGACCATCGATGCTAGGAAGAAACTGCATCAACTAACGAGCAAAATAACCAGCTAACATCATGACAGAAACAAATTCACACATAACAATATTAACCTTAAATGTAAATGGGCTAAATGCTCCAATAAAAAGACACAGACTAGCATATTGGATAAAGAGTCAAAACCCATCAGTGTTCTGTATTCAGGAGACCCATCTCATGTGCAGAGACACACATAGGCTCAAAATAAAAGGATGGAGGAAGATCTACCAAGCAAATGGAAAAGAAAAAAAAGGCAGGGGTTGCAATCCTAGTCTCTGACAAAACAGATTTTAAACCAACAAGGATCAAAAGAGACAAAGAAGGCTGTTACATAATCGTAAAGGGATCAATTCAACAAGAAGAGCTAACTATCTTAAATATATATGCACCCAATACAGGAGCACCCAGATTCATAAAGCAAGCCCTTAGAGATCTACAAAGAGACTTAGATTTCTACACAATAATAATGGGAGACTTTAACACCCCATGGTCAACATTAGACAGATCAATGAGATAGAAAGTTAACAAGGATATCCAGGAATAGAACTCAGCTCTGCACCAAGCAGACCTAATAGACATCTTCAGAACTCTTCACCCCAAATCAATAGAATATACATTCTTTTCAGCACCACATCGCACTTATTCCAAAATTGACAACATAGTTGGAAGTAAAGCACTCCTCATCAAATGTAAAAGAACAGAAATTATAACAAACTGTCTCTCAGACCACAGTGCAATCAAACTAGAACTCAGGATTAAGAAACTCACCCAAAACCACACAACTACATGGAAACTGAACAAGCTGCTCCTGAATGACTACTGGATACATAATGAAATGAAGGCAGAAATAAGGATGTTCTTTGAAACCAATGAGAACAAAGACACAACATACCAGAATCTCTGGGACACATTTAAAGCAGTGTGTAGAGGGAAATTTATAGCACTAAATGCCCACAAGAGAAAGTAGGAAAGATCTAAAATTGACACCCTAACATCACAATTAAAAGAACTAGAGAAACAAGAGCAAACACATTCAAAAGCTAGCAGAAGGCAAGAAATAACTAAGATCAGAGAAGAACTGAAGGAGATAGAGACACAAAAACCCTTCAAAAAATCAATGAATCCAGGAACTGGTTTTTTGAAAAGATCAACAAAATTGATAGACAGCTAGCAAGACTAATAAAGAAGACAAGAGAGAAGAAACAAATAGATGCAATAAAAATGATAAACGGGATATCACCACTGATCCCACAGAAATACAAACTATCATCAGAGAATACTATAAACACCTCTACCCAAATAAACCAGAAAATCTAGAAGAAATGGATAAATTCCTGGACACATACACCCTCCCAAGACTAAACCAGGAAGAAGTTGAATCCCTGAATAGACCAATAACAGGCTCTGAAATTGAGGCAATAATCAATAGCCTACCAATGAGAAAAAGTCAAGGACGAGATGGATTCACAGCCGAATTCTACTAGAGGTAAAAGGAGGAGCTGGTGCCATTCCTTCTGAAACTACTCCAATCAATAGAAAAAGAGGGAATCCTCCCTAACTCATTTTATGAGGCCAGCATCATCCTGATGCTAAAGCCTGGCAAAGACACACAAAAAAAGAGAATTTTAGACCAATATCCCTGATGAACATTGATGCAAAAATCCTCAATAAAATACTGGCAAACCGAATCCAGCAGCACATCAAAAAGCTTATCCACCATGATCAAGTGGACTTCATCCCTGGGATGCAAGGCAGGTTAAACATACACAAATCAATAAATGTAATCCAGCATACAAACAGAACCAACGACAAAAACCATAGATTATCTCAATAGATGCAGAAAAGGCCTTCGACAAAATTCAACAGCTCTTCATGCTAAAAACTCTCAATAAGTTAGGTATTGATGGGACATATCTCAAAATAATAAGAGCTATTTATGACAAACCCACAGCCAATATCACACGGAATGGGCAAGAACTGGAAGCATTCCCTTTGAAAACTGGCACAAGACAGGGATGCCCTCTCTCACCACTCCTATTTAACGTAGTGTTGGAAGTTCTGGTCAGGGCAATGAGGCAGGAGAAAGAAATAAAGGGTATTCAATTAGGAAAAGAGGAAGTCAAATTGTCCCTGTTTGCAGATGACATGATTGTATATTTAGAAAACCCTATCATCTCAGTCCAAAATCTCCTTAAGCTGATAAGCAACTTCAGCAGAGTCTCTGGATACAAAAATCCATGTGCAAAAATCACAAGCATTCTTATACACCAATAACAGACAAACAGAGAGCCAACTCATGAGTGAACTCCCATTCTCAATTGCTTCAAAGAGAATAAAATACCTAGGAATCCAACTTACAAGGGATGAGAAGGACCTTTTCAAGGAGAACTACAAACCACTGTTCAAAAAAATAAAAGAGGACACAAACAAAGGGAAGAACATTCCATGCTCATGGATAGGAAGAATCAATATTGTGAAAATGGCCATACTGCCCTAGGTAATTTATAGATTCAATGCCATTCCCATCAAGCTACCAATGACTTTCTTCAAAGAATTGGGAAAAACTACTTTAAAGTTCATATGGAACCAAAAAAGGGGCTGCATTGCCAAGACAATCCTAAGCCAAAATAACAAAACTGGAGGCATCACGCTACCTGACTTCAAACTGTACTACAAGGCTATAGGAACCAAAACAGCATGGTATTGGTATCAAAACAGAGATATAGACCAATGGAACAGAACAGAGGCCTCAGAAATAATACCACACATCTACAAACATCTGATCTTTAACAAACCTGACAAAAACAAGCAATGGGGAACGGATTCCCTATTTAATAAATGGTGCTGGGAAAACTGGCTAGCCATATGCAGAAAGCTGAAACTGGACCCCTTCCTTACACCTTATACAAAAATTAAATCAAGATGGATTAAAGACTTAAATGTTAGACCTAAAACCATAAAAACCCTAGAAGAAAACCTAGGCAATACCATTCAGGACATAGGCATGGGCAAGGACTTCATGTCTAAAACACCAAAAGCAATGTCAACAAAAGCCAAAATTGACAAATGGGATCTAATTAAACTAAAGAGCTTCTGCACAGCAAAAGAAACTACCATCAGAGTGAATAGGCAACCTACAAAATGGGAGAAAATTTTTGCAATCCACTCATCTGATGGCTAATATCCAAAATCTACAAAGAACTCAAATTTACAAGAAAAAAACAAACAACCCCATCAAAAAGTGGGCAAAGCATATGTACAGACACTTCTCAAAAGAAGACATTTATGCAGCCAACAGACACATGAAAAAATGCTCGTCATCCCTGGCCATCAGAGAAATGCAAATCAAAACCACAATGAGATACCATCTCACACCAGTTAGCATGGCGATCATTAAAAAGTCAGGAAACAACAGGTGCTGGAGAGGATGTGGAGAAATAGGGACACTTTTACACTGTTGGTGGGACTGTAAACTAGTTCAACCGTTGTGGAAGACAGTGTTGTGATTCCTTAAGGATCTAGAACTACAAGTACCATTTGACCCAGCCATCCCATTACTGTGGTATATACCCAAAGGATTATAAATCATGCTGCTATAAAGACACATGCACACATATGTTTATTGTGGCACTGTTTACAATAGCAAAGACTTGGAACCAACCCAAATGTCCATCAATGATAGACTGGATTAAGAAAATGTGGCACATATACACCGTGGAATACTACGCAGCCATAAAAAAGGATGAGTTCATGTCCTTTGTAGGGACATGGATGAAGCTGGAAACCATCATTCTCAGCAAACTATCACAAGAACAAAAAACCAAACACTGCATGTTCTCACTCATAGGTGGGAATTGAACAATGAGAACACCTGGACACAGGAAGGGGAACATCATACACCAGGGTCTGTCGTGGGATGGGGGGAGGGGGGAGGGAAAGCATTAGGAGATATACCTAATGTTAAGTGACGAGTTAATGGGTGCAGCATACCAATATGACACATGTATACATATGTAACTAACCTGCACATTGTGCACATGTACCCTAGAACTTAAAGTATAATAATAATAATAATAATAATAATAATAATAATAATAATAATAAAAGAAAACAGCTTTATTGAAACAGCAGTATTACAGCTCTGTGACTGCTTCTGCAGAGCAGTGCTCTGCTGTAGGCAGAGTAGCAGCTCAGGGCTGATTTGTAGTCATATTTATACCAACTTTTAATTGCATGTAGATTAAGGATTAGTTTACGCGGAAATTTCTAGGGAAAGGGTAATAACTTTTGGGTCATCAAGTTGTTGTCATGGAAAGGGGTGGTAATTCCTGGGTGTTGCCATGGCAATGGTAGGTAAACGGACATGGCACACCGATGGGCGTGACTTACGGAAAGCTGCTTCCGCCTCAGCCCTGTTTTAGTTAGTCATCAGTCTGGTCCAGTGTCTGAGTCCCCACTTCTGGAGTTGGGTCCCCCGCCTACCTCATCACCATGTGCGGACACAGCCAGAGGTGCCATTACAGACCAGGAAACAGGCCCTCACCAGACCCTGAATCTGTCCATGCCTCGATCTTGGACTTCAAACCTCCGGAACTGGAATAGATTTCTGTTATTTATAAGCCACCCTGTCTACGGCATTTTGCTGTAGCAGCCTAAAGGGAATAAGATATCGAATACATGATTAAATTAATCCTGGTATGAGATGCATGGCTGAAGAATAACTGAAGCCATTTCAAAGACATATCTTCCAATCCTGTAAGTACAGTTCTTCAATTATGTTGTTTTTCTTTACGGCATTATTTATTTCTGCCTCTTGCTTGAGAAGGCAATAGAGAGTGGACCCCTGCACCAATCAAACTGCAGGAAAATGATTGCCTCTGAGGTGGCGTTCCACTCTCAGGCCGAGCCTTCCACTTTTACACGCTCATTGAAAATCTCACATTTTGCCGAGGCAGTTCCTTGTCACTTACTCCTTGAAGTTACCAGCTCAGCTGGAATCTTCAGGGCTGGGCTCCCACGTGGCCCTTCCCACTTGCACCCTCACCTGGCCTCGAATGGGACTCGCTCCTGCCCTGCTCAACCTTCCCAATCCCACAGGCCAAATAAAATTTAAAAATAAAAATAAATAAAAAAGAAAATCTCATATTTTTATTATAAAACATAAATGTATAATGGAGAGTGTAAAATTCACATACATTTTAAAGAATGCTCAAGGAATTAAAAGGATGTGTTGTTTCATGCTAGTCGTTTTGAGACTGACACTCTATATTATTCTTTTTTTTTTTTTTTTTTTTTTTTTGAGGTAGTCTCACTCTGCTACCCAGGCGGGAGCGCAGTGGCACAATCTCAGCTCACTGCAACCTCTGCCTCCCAGGTGCAAGCGATTCTCCTGCCTCAGCCTCCCGAGTAGCTGGGATTACAGGCACACGCCACCATGCCCAGCTAATTTTTGTATTTTTAGTAAAGACGGAGTTTCACCGTGTTGGCCAGGCTGGTCTCAAACTCCTTACCTAGTGATCCGCCCATCTTGGCCCCCAAAGTGTTGGGATTACAGGCGTGAGCCACCGTACCCAGCCTATTACTCTCTTCTAAAGCTCCTTGGGAGAAAGGAGAGGTGGAAGAGGATGGGAATGTCTGAGATGCAGGTGCAGGCAGACCTGGGTTGAAATTTCGGGTCTGCCCTCATTTTCAGTTAAATCTGTTAATTTCTCTGAAGCTGAATTCCTGTCAATCGATGCCAAGTTACAGTGTGCTATAAGAGCATAACATGAGCTTATGTACATGGAAACAACTCAATAAGTTTTAGTACTTCTCTTCAAGTTCAAGTAAACTTCCCAACACGTCCCCAAACATCTAATGCCCAATCCTCAGAAATGTTCCCTGTGTTGTATATTTAAATTTTTTTTACATGTATTGCTTTAATTTTTATGTAGCTGTACCATATAATTTGCATATTTCATTGTGTACTTTGTATATGGAAATTTTTTCTCCCATCACAGCCTTTATATATATGTAGCTTGGTTTTTTTCCCTGCATTTATGCTACAAATTCTCAGTGGGATTTGTGCTGTTGTATTCTGTTTTACAAGTTTTGCTATTGATTACCAAACAATGTAAGAAGTGTATCATTAAATATTAATATTTAACTTTAAACTTTTGGAATATCATAGGGAAATGTATGCCTATAAACTTGGATATATGTGAGTGTGCTCAGAAGAAAATTTTGGATATGAAAGAGGGATGAAAGTATGAAAGCAATAAACTAAAAATCATTAAAACTCAAATATAAGATAGCACAAATACGTACTAGGTACTAGAAGAGCTAAAAACCCATGTATACAAATTCCAACTCCATGAAAATAAGTCCCCCTCACTTCTCTCTCTCTCTTTGTTTCTCTCTCTTTCTCTCTGTCTCTCTCTCACACACACACACACACACACACACACACACACACACACTCCTTTACCTCTCTAAATATGTACGTGATTAAGACACATTAACTGGCCTGTGTGGGATGAAGCAGCATGTGATCCCAGTAATATGGAAGACCCAGGAAATCAGTTCTCTTTCCTAGAAGAAATAGCCTCAAAGAGCCGCAACAGCAGAGCTTAAGTCATCCCTTTACAGTCTGAACCTGACCGCTGTTGCTAAGCATTAGAGAACATTGCAGTGAACATTAGGATCCTTAATATTTAAGTTAATAGATCCTGTCCTTGCTCATTGTTAACCTCTCTCTCTCTCCCCTTATTCACTTGTTTAAAAGTAGCTTAATTCTTTCTGTATTGGCATTATGTTTTTACAGTGTTAACCTACTGTAACTTTTGCATTTTTTGGCCTGACTTCTACTTCCACCCCAATATCTGCAGAGGTATCCCTTTGCCCCAGAAAAGAGAGATCCTGTGACGGTCTTTTGATGTTTCAGTGTGACCAGGCTACAGTCACCAGTTATTTAATCAATCACTAATGCAGGTGTTGTCATGAAGACATTTTATAGATGTGATTGAAGTTATAGTCCATAATCAGTTGACTTACAGCAGGGGAGACTAGATAATATGGTGAGCCTGATTCACTAAGTTGAGAAGCCTTAAAAGCAGGGTTGATGCTTTTTTGAGAGAATGAATTCTGTCTGTGGACAGCAGCTTTAGCCTATTCTTACTGACAGCCTGCTCTAAAGATTTTGAAGCTGCTTAGCCGGTTTCTTGTAATAAATCCCTTAATATATATCTCCTCTGATTCTCCTTTTCTGGTCAAACCCTGATGGATACAGATCTCATACTAGAAATGCAAAGAGAGGCATTGTTCCTCAAGTTCTGATACTCTGAATAGATTTTTTTTTCAATCTGCGATAAGACAATAAATTCAGAGAGGTTCTTTTAAGATGAAAGATTTGAAAAATTGGCCTTAGTAATGACAATAACCAAGTTTGGAGATAATTCAGGATATGACTTGCGGCAATATTTCTCGATTCTAAAATGTCTATACTCTTGGCCTTTTTAGAATTTACTTCCTGATTAGTAGCTCTAGATTATGTGTCAAGATTCTACATTCCTTAGTAATGTGCCCGTGGTTTGGAAATTGCTGGTCTCCTGACCACACTTCTGATAGCAAGGACATAAAAGAAATTGTGTGGTCAAAGAAAGTATTCTAGACCCTCTTCCTTGGGCTCAAGTCTTCAGTTTGGGTAACATGTTAATTAGGCTGAAGGGAAAGATGAAGGCAGGAAGTTGTGTCCAGTTCACACATGGAATCCCTGAAAGTCTTGCATTATTGCAATGCTACTGTCTAGAACAGCCTTGGCAAAGAGAAGACCGAGAGCTAAGCTAGATGCAGGAACCTGGATTGAAAGCATTGTTAGATTGCTCCACAGTGCATCCAAGAGTACTAGGTTCTCTGAGAACCTTTCTGAAAGGGTACACAGATACTGAAAGCTTAGATAAACTTACTGATTTCTGGAAGCAGGGTCCAGAAGCTTTGGCATTAGGGTAGATGCCAGGAACCTCAGACTCCAGTGATAAATGAAAACACATCACTTTGTCTAGAGAGACAGGAGCAATAACATCTCAGTGATCATGCAGCAGGATGAGATTCAATCTGCACCCAATGCAAGTAGATATGAGACATTCCCTATAAGCTTACACAGATAAGGGAAGCCTCCTCCAACATGCCATCCTGAAGAACAGCCAATGAATAGGAAGAAAATATAAATCTATGAATATTTCCATAATTATTAAGATTTCTCCCTATCATAAAAACTTATGACATAATTCTATGTGGGTAGGAAAAAGAGGTGAATTTAAATGATTAATGGGAGCATTATTGGTTTTATAGCTCAGGACTATTATGGGCTAAATCTTCTTTATGAATTGGTTCATAATCCTAATCAGTATTTATTACTTTATTTCGTGGAGAAGTATAAACTAACGATAAAAAGTGAAATGTTGGAATTCAGCCTAATAATAAATTAGACATTGAATTAGCAGCATTACTCAACATAGAGCTTTAAGTTGATTCAAACTAGAGTTCTGCTTCTGTCAATGGAGAAATCAATTATTTTCTAAGACCCCTTCTGTTGAAAACAACTAGCAAATTTGGATAAAATGGCTTACAAGAAAATGCGTTTGGAGTTTCTAAGACAGTGAGGAATGAAAGGCTCAGGATCTGGGGCAGATAGGAAGACCATAGTTATGCCTACTATTGGTAGTCTCTTGTCTCTTTGAAACAGCTGTCTTCTCTGAATGTGTTGTCTGAGAGGCTCAGAAACTTAGAATTTTAGAGAGATTCACTTAACAGGAAAAACAAAAACTGAAGTTTATTGCTGTTAAAAGAAAAACCTTAGCCAAATTAAATTTTACAGAGTTTAATTGAGCAAAGAATGATTGGTGAATCGGGCAAGCCTCCAGTGTAGGCTCAGAGGGACTCCAGCACAGCCATGTGGTGGAAGAAGATTTGTGGACAGAAATAGGAAAATGATGTACAGAAAAAATGGAAGTGAGGTACAGCGATAGCCAGATTTGTTACAGCTTGACGTTTGCCCTATTCAAACATGGTTTGAACAGTTGGCACCCTTTGATTGGCCAAACTCAGTAATTGGCACAAGAGTAGGTTACAGTCTGTTTACACCTCCATTTAGGTTATAGTTTACTATGTACAGAGAAAACTTTAGGCTAAACATAAAATATATAAGGAGACAGCTTTAGGCTAAATTTTATTTAACAGAGCTTATCCGGGAAAAGAAGTCCTGGTAAATACCCAGGGTTTGACTCTAACTTGCCAAGTGAACAGGAAATACACCAACAGGCCTAATATAACCAGCACTATATTACAATTCTAAATCTTTAGGTACATAATAATGTGGTCTCAAATTAAATACAACAAAAATTAACAGAATAAAAAGGAAAATATGTAATATAATTATTACAAGGGTTTAATACCTGAGAACAGTAACTGATAGAACAACCAGATAAAACAATCAACAACCATATAGAAAAGTTGGGCAAAATAAATAATTGCCCTAATAAGCCTAAATGGAACACTATATCCAAAACTTCTGGATATGATTTCTAAGTACACCTGGCATGGTTACTGAAGTTGACTATGTACTGTGCCATAAAACAAATATAAGATTAATTTGGTCTATCCCTTCTGGAAAGCAATGTATTCACCTATTTTAAGAACTTTAATATATTCTCATTTTTTACTAGTAAGTTATTTTTGCTAAGAACATAATAAGAGATGAATAATTTTTTTTTCGATTTTTGTTTTAGGACATGACATAGCATTTTTATTAGGCTTAATGTTCCAGGCCAGGCATGGTGGCTCATGCCTGTAATCCCAGCACTTTGGGAAGCCAAGGTGAGTGGATAACCTGAGGTCAGGAGGTCGAGACCAGCCTGGCCAACAAGGTGAAATCCCGTCTCTGCTAAAAATTAGCCGGATGTGGTGGTGCATGCCTGTAGTCTCAGCTACTCAGGAGGCTGAGGCAGGAGAATCACTTGAACCCAGGAGGCAGAGGTTGCAGTGAGTTAAGATCACACCACTGCACTCCAGCCTGGGCGACAGGGAGAGACTCTGTCTCAAAAAACAAAAACAAAAACAAAAAAAAACAATGTTCCAAACGTGAAAAGTAACTTTTAAATATATCTATTTAGTTAACATTATGTTGTCATTAATATCATGTTCTTAAACAAATGTAAGAATATTAGAATATGTTCTCAATCAAATTTTGAATAAAATAATATGAAATGTCCAAATTCTAATTATGTAGAGTAATTTAAATGCTACCTCCCAGCATCTATCCAGTGACTGACATATACTAGGTGTTCAATCTTGTGCAGGCACTCCCAGACAGAAGTAGTTTTTCTCTTTTCTCTCTAAATTTCCACTGAGTATTGTGCTATTTTTTTCCTTGAATTACATTTATTCATGAAGATGAGATTCTCCATATTGATATACTAAGAAGCATGGTACTAAATTTAAACTGGAATTCCACAGAGGTTCCAAAATCTTACAAAGTCTTTCCACACTGTAGAAGTGAGAACACTAGTTATTCACTTTCTTCTGATCTTTTCTAAAAAAGTATTGTAATCTATATTTTACTGTGCTCACAAAATATGAAGGCCATGATTGAGTAGCTACATTTATCATGAACTAGCTTAAAAGTACATGATAAGTAGAAGTGAATTAAAATCACATGCTGCTTAACAAAGGGGACGTGTTTTAAGCAGCGGCGTCAGGTTGTTTTGTATTTGTGTTAAGGGAGGAGACCAATCCTCATATTGTCTTATGCCCAATTTCTGCCTCCAAAGGAAGAAGTAAAAACTAAAAGGCAGAAATGAAATCCACAGGCAGACAGCCCGGTGCCACACCCTGGGCCTGGTAGTTAAAGATCGATCCCTGACCTAATCGGTTATGTTAGCTATAGATTCCAGACATTGTACAGAAAAGCACTGTGAAAATCCCTGTCCTGTTCTGTTCCATTCTAATTACCAGTGCATGCAGCCCCCAGTCACGTGCCCCCTGCTTGCTCAATTGATCACAACCCTCTTACGCAGACCCCCTTAGAGTTGTGAGCCCTTAAATGGGACAGGAACTGCTCACTCGGGGAGCTCGGTTTTTGAGACGTGAGTCTTGACGATGCTCCCGGACGAATAAAGCCCTTCCTTCTTTAACTCGGTGTCTGAGGGGTTTTCTGTGGCTTGTCCTGCTACAGTGTGAACATCATAGAGTGCACTTACACAAACCTACATGGTACAGCCTACCACATACCTAGGCTAGATGGTACAGCGTATTGCTCCTAGCCTGCAAATCTTCACAGCAGGTTACTGTGCTGGATACTGTAGGCAACTGTAAAACAATGGCAAATATTTGTGTCTCTAACATACCTAAATATAGAAAGGTACAGTAAAAATACAGTATTATAATCTTATGGGACCACTGTCATATACCTGGTCTGTCATTGACAGAAACGTTATTATGCTGTGCATGACTGCAATTCATTCCAAATGTATAGTATTTTTGGTTCTCCAGCAATTTCTTGATTCATTCATCTTAGAATATGAGGCATATGCTTTTTGCAGTGTTTCTCGCAGCAGATCAAGTCACTGAACTTTCTCTCTCCACGACTTCCTTTTATTTCCTCACTCTTCCCAGAGTCGTGTATTAACTCAGAAGGGAAACAGAACTGTTACTTCAAACTCTAGATAACTCCACTGAGGCATTACCACTCATGCATTTTGCCTATTAAAGTGTTAGAGTGCAGCACGTTTCTTGGATATTCCTTTTGTGACAAAGACTTCTTCCAATTGAAGAGCTTTATCATCATGAAACACCACTTCCTAACATTTTATAAAATATCTGCAGGGAAAAAGTACATATTATGCCATCAGAAAATCTCCTCTCAAACAAACAAAAAAGGTAACAAACCCAAAAAGGGGTATCCTGAATGATGAACACAAACCATAAGGTGAAACTGATGAACAAAAGTCCTGTAAACAAGAAATACTCTTATTTTTGTCAATTTCTAGTTTTCATATTTAATTTTTCACCTTTCTTAATTGAAACAAGGCGAACAAGTGTGTCGCATTCACATTTCTATTCCTCTATTGTTATGTACAGCGTGTAAAGACTGCTTTATAATTGTCACTTAAATTAACATATCAATCAGCATAAAGAGGACAAACAACACAGGAGTGAAAGGCTCTCTGCATATGACAGCGTGGATATTGTGGGGTAGGAAGTAAGAGGTGAAGGGACCTCAGAATAAAGTGAAAGAATTCTTAACTCTTTATATGAAAATTATCTTTTATTAAAGGCTGAAAAAGCTGTCCTTAAGCAAAGTTGAATTAAATTATAAACATCAACCACTGCATTAGATTACAACATTAGCCAGTGCCTCACAGTGTGCTCCTCATATCACCGAGGGACGCAAAACAGTCAAGATCCCATCCAGTGGACTGCAGTGTTTTACAGTAAAAAACTGAAAACCAAACCTTCAAATTATTTGTGCTCCCACTTACCGACATTGTGTCTGTTGTGCTGGTGGAGGTTGGCATTGTTGTTTCCGTTGTCTGGAATAACCAATTGCAAGTTAAGTGCTGCAATTGTGAGCTGCCTGCTGACACTTCCAAAATGACATTTCCATTCTTCAGGATTCGGAAGTTAAACAATACAGAGAATAATTTGTTTTAAAATTGAAATATTAATCCATTTCACATGCCACCCTTGAAGTTGTGTGTTCTGAAACTTGCACAAAAAATTGATGAAAACAGACTAAAAAGCAAAGTAAGAAAAATAGAAAGCATTTGCTGCAGGTAATTTGCACATGCACACACACAGATATACACACGTACTCGCAATGTTTAACACATAACGGTGAGATTGTTGCTATATCCATGTATATAATCATTACAGGTAATATTAGGTCTAAATACTATTTTGTTTTGAGTAAAGTGACGCTGGGTAATGAAAGATAATTACTAATAAAAAAATTCCCTACTATGGAATCTCTCACCACATCCTCTCAAGTCCCCCTTTGCTCTCATGCTCAAAACATTTGATATTGGGACGGTTTCATTTTCAGTACCGTACTGTGAATGGAAAATAAATATTGGAGCCCCAAAATCACTAAGCTAAAGGGAAAAGTCAAGCTGGAAACTGCTTAGGGCAAACTGCCCCCCATTCTATTCAGTCACCCCTCTGCTCTCTCAGAGAGATGCATATCTGATTCCCTCCTTTGGACAGGCTAATAAGAAACTCAAAAGAATGCAACCATTTGTCTCTTAGCTACCTATGACCTGGTATCCCCCTCCCCAATTCTAGTCTTCCAGCCTTTGCTTCGAGAGGTCCCGCCTTTCCAGACCAAACCAATGTTCATCTTACATATGTTGATTGATGTCTCGTCTCCCTAGAATGTATAAAACCAAACTGTGCTGATCACCTTGAGCACGTCATCAGGACTTCCTGAAGCTGTGTCATGGGCGCGCATCCTCAACCTTGGTGAAATAAACTGTCTAAATTAACTGAGACCTGTCTCAGATTTTTGAGGTTCACACTACAATTTTTGCTCTTAGCACTGTTCCTGGGTTACCTGAGTTTTAATCCTTTTCTCTGTGTTGATATGTTCCAAAGCCGTTTCACTAACTCAGTACCTTCCTGAGCTCAGGCCTATGAAGCACCAGGTTCCTCCCACCTCTTTTTCTACAAGCCTCCTTCTCCTCAGTGGTTCTGGTGTTAGTTAATACCACAGTGATCCACATGTCTGCCTTCATTGGTAACCTGGCAGCGTAGATTTCTTCTTCAGTTTAGTGATTCTCAAGCTTCTTTATCTCAGGACTATCTTAAAATTATTTTGGAACCAAAAGAGTTTTTGTTGATGTGAGTTGCATATATCAACATTTACCAAGTTAGTACCAAGATATTTTAAAAGTTCTTATTAATCTATTCCTTTAAAAATGTTAATAAGCCATTTTAAGTTAATATAATTAACATTTTCATAAAAAAGGTTTCAAAAACAAAGAAATAAATGATAAGAATCGTATTGCTTAATGGTAAAACAAAGAAATTAGTGAGAAGCGTGTGTTGAACAAACATTATAGAAGACCATGGTTTTGGACTAAGCCCCAATGGACCAGATTAAAAATAAAAACGGAGTCACCAATGCTAAATCTGCATGTCACCAGACCAAAACTGAGTTATTATCTGACCTACAGAGCAATCAGAAGAGCGAGATAAAAGCCTAATTAACCAAACAGACCAGTTTCAGTGAGCATGATAAGGAAGGTCCCTCTGTTTAAACCTGAAGTAACCTGATGTGCACCAATCGGTTATTTCTCTATTGTTCAGTCTCCTGCTTCCTGCCTCACAGGGGAAGTAACTTTAAAACGACCAATCCACTTTTTGTTCTTTGCTTCTGCTTTCTTCAGCATTTTCTGTCTATAAAACCAACCTTCTCTACTCTATTTATTGGAAGTTTTATTCTGTTTTATGGAATAAAAGTACTGCCAACTCTAGAATCACAGTGAAGCCAATTGAGGTCTTTAAATTTCTGTAATTTTACCTTTGACAAGTGGTATTTCTTAATACCTTTAGTGCCTGCCTTATATTCAGGTAGCTGGAGTCTCATATCTGCTTCTGAATTTAATCTGCTGTGATCTAAGACATTATAGTCTTTAGAAAGCTCTACTGTATTCCCATGAGAGAATAAAGGTGAAAAGGGCAAATAATGTCTTAATGTTGTCATGAAAATAGCTTTGACTTTGAGAATGGTCTGAAAGAGTCTCACAGGGGGTCTCCATTACTCCCTACATCAAATTGATCACAAAGCACTGACTCCTGTGCCTAGGTCGGGCAGGACAAAGTTCTTTACAACACTAACTATAAAAATCCACCAAAGCAAAATTTTTATGGGGTCTGAGATGAGGTTTTGATGGCACACAGCATATTTTCCTTAAATGAAAAGCAAAGAACAAAGTAGCAAAAATCCCATTAAACACTTCTCATGTTCTCACTGATCTCCTTAGATGCTCACAAGCAGGGTCTTCTCCCTGGCCACTCTACCCTCACTCAGCCTGCAAATATCTCCTAGCTCCAGTCCTTATTATCCTTCAGTTTCACCCTTGGTTCGTAGAAGAACTTAGCTCTCTTGTGTGTTTACTCATTCAGTTTTACAAAAAAAAAAAAGGTTATCATCATCAAGGCATAGTGGGCATTTGATGGTTTCAACACTATAATAAAAAATTTTATAACCTTACAATGTGGGGAAATTTTACATAATGAGACCTGCTTGAAAATAATCTCCTAACTGTTGTATTGCAAAACTGACATATTTGAAAATAAAACATGCAAACTAAGCCTATTCTTTGCAAATTAAATATCTGCTGAAGTTGCTCTTGCTAGTCAATGGGGAAAGTGGAGGATATATATTTGGACCCTTGGTGATCCTCTGTACTCTCTTGCCCAATTTTCATGATACTCAGACAACTGCAGCAACCTCAGCATGAGAAGAATGTGGTAATCAGTACCCCCGTAAACCAAAAATAAAATTCTAAGCCCCCAACCTTCTGAAGGGATCCCTTGTCTCTGCCAAGGGCATTCCAAAATTAACCTGAAAAAATTGTTCAGGCCGTGATGGAAGGGGGCCTTGGACATGCCTCATTATGGTCTCCTCCCTTTCAGAGTTCAGGAATAGCTGGCCAGCATTAACATCAATATGGGCCGTAAGCCTGATAAGAAACATTTACAGTCTATCCTCTGAAGCCTGCTACCTGGAGGTTTCATCTCCATGATAAAACTTTGGTCTCCACAGCCCCTTATTGTAACCCAGACAGTCCTTTCTACTGATTCCAGGTCTTTAGAATAATAACTTAACTCCTTCAACCAATTGTCAATCACAAAATCTTTAAATCTATGAACTTAAATCTATGTATGACCTGTAAACACCCACTTCAAGTCATCCTGCCTTTCCAGATTTAATCAATGAACATTTTACATGTAGTGATTGATGTATTATGTCTCCCTAAAATGTACAAAAGCCAGCTATACCCTGACCACCCTGGGCACATGTCTTCAGGACCTCCTGAGGCTGTTTCATGGGTGTGTCCTTAACCTTGGCAAAATAAACTTTCAAAATTGATTGAGACTTGTCTCAGATACTTTAGGGTTCACAACCCTCTGCTGATATGATATTTATTGTCCCACAAGTCCTTCAGGTTCTATTCATTTTTAACAGTATATTTCTCTCTGTAATTCAGATTTAATCATTTTTATTGATCTACCTTTACTTTCACTGACTCTCTTTTGCTGTCTCTATTCTGGCATTGTGACATCCAAGTAGAAGTCTTTCTCTCCTGCCTCTCCCTCTCCCTTTCCTCTTTGCCCACTCGTCCTCCTCCTCCTTCTTTCTGCCCTTCTTCTCTTCTTCTTGCTTATTATAATTTTCAATTCTGAATTTTCCATCTGGTTTATCTTTATATATTTCTTTGGTTTTTTGCCCAGGTTAATCTTGAACTCCTGGGCTCAAGTGATCCTCCCACCTCTGCCTCCCAAGAAACTGAAACTATAGTCTCACACCACTAAGCCTCCAGCCACATATTTATATCTTTTATGTTTTTTGCTGAGGGCTTTTTTTTCCCAGTTGTTTCAAAATTATTTCCAATGACGACTTTGAGTCATCCTTATCATAGTTGCTTTTAGTCTTTGTGATATAATCCAAACATCTGTGCCATCTTATCTTTGACATTTATTGAATTTCTTTGCCTATGTAAGTTGATATAATCCTTTTTCTTTGTATGAGTTTTTATTGTATCTTAGTTTAATACTATGTTATGAATCTTGTTTAAGTCCTGTTGAAAATATAGATTTTTTTTTTTCTAGCAGGTAGTCAACATAATTAGGTTCAGTTTGCAAGTTCCAACATGCATTCTGTGGTCTCTGGGTTCAGTGTAATTTCAACTTTCCAATTCCTGCAAGTGTTATTTTGAACTGTCTCATGTGCATGCCACTCTGTATCCATTGTGGCCCTTGGGTACTGTCTCATTCTCTAGTATGCTGAAAAGGATTAGATCTAAACACAGATACCTTACAGGGAAGCCCAGGAATTCATAGGCAACTTTAGGGGTTTGTTTTCCTGAGTTCTTCTTTCTCTGTAATCTCCCCAGTGTTTCCCAGTTCCCAGTGTTTCCCCTTTTAGTTCCTCATTAAGAGAGCTGGGGCTTTTGTTACCTGTGCTGTTCCTTGCTGTGACTGTGCCTGCAACCAGAAACCAGTCCCTGAAGGACAGAGAGAGAGAAAAAAATCAGTGTGGGGTTTCCCTCCAGCTTGGGACCATAGCTCTTCTGATGTGAGAAGAAGCTTCAGCTCCCTAAGAATTTTGAGCCTCGTTGTTTCCCATTACTTCTACTGTCACAGAATTGTTTAAGGACAATGGCCCAAGAAGAAAGTATTAAGAAAAAAAAGCAGGAGGAGAGGTGGTGGTGGTGGATTTTTCCCTTTCTCTGAGCATGAGGGCTTCCCTTTCCTTCTCTGAGACAGAATGTTAGGGCTTCTCTGCCAACTTCCAGTATTTTGGGCTGTGTTGAGACTAGGCCAGGGATAGCAAAGGAGAAAAAATTGTTAATCTCACGGCTATTTAGGTGGCACTTTAAATTCTGGTCTTTTCCTTTAATTAACCTCATACTGTTTACTTCTGAATCCTAAAACACCTTGCCCTAGCATTGCTTCCAGGTTTTATTCATGCATTCTTTAAGAGACACAGTGTGCTTATTCCACTGTATCTTGAACTAAAACTCTAGCATTTTATCTTTATATATGAACAAATTTTAAAGAATGGTTATGGCGCAATAGCCATTTTTTTTAAAAAGTTGGTTTCATTATTTCATGCATCTTGATGCTATTATACATAGAAATATCATCTTTGTTTAAAGCCAAAGTCCCACACACGATGTTCAAAACCTCAGTGCATAACTGATCTGATGGAAATCTGCCATTGCTCTTGCTGTCAGCCTGAGCACCAGAGAAAACACCTCCAGGAGGAAGTTTTTGGCAAGGAGAAAAAAAGATGTTATCTCGGATTTACAAATTTTCATCATCATATTGTTAGGTAAAACATATTTAGTTACTGTCCTTGAAAAGTTTTCCTTTGTCTTTTTTTGTTGTTGATGTACTCAGGAAATAAAAACAGAAGTTTGAATATTCAAAAGTTAAATTTGCCAGGCAGAGCAATACCTTTGCTTAGAGCACAGTTTATTCAGTAGTGACTCTTACCCAATTAACTTTGGCAATCATATTCAATCTCCATAAATGAATGAGCAAAAATACTGCGATCCAGAGGCTGCAATGAATCATTTGTAGGCTTCTATCTGTAAGATCCTTCTTTATCTCTCAGAGACTTTTTTGTATGTCTTGTATCTCACTTAGGTATAAAGCAGGCTTTTTCACCATCCCTCTTAAAAAGTCTTTCTAAATCACTGAAATGCGTGGCTTTTTCATTGTGTCCCACCATCGTAACCATGCATTTCCTATAGCCCTCCTTGTCTTTTCCCAACACAGTTGCTGCTAACCCTTGTGGAATCTGCATATGAATTAGGAAGAGACACCCATTCTCTGCTGTGTGCAGCCCTATGCTGAGACACAGGATAAAGAGCAGAATTTTAACTATTGTTATTATTATTTATTTTACTTCTTTCTTTTTTTTTTTTCGAGGCAAAGTCTCACTCTGTCCCCCAGGCTGGAGTACAGTGGCACAACCCTGGCTCACTGCAATTTTCACCTCCTGGGTTCAAGCAATTCTTGTGCCTCAGCCTCATGAGTAGCTGGAACTGCAGGTACATGCCACCACGCCCTGCTAATTTTCATATTTTTAGCAGAGACGGGGTTTCGCTATGTTGGCGAGGATGGTCTCGAACTCCTGACCTCTAGTGATCAGCCCTCCCAAAGTGCTGGGATTACAGATGTGAGCCAAGAACTTAAATTAGACTTCAGCAACTTTACCTCCTCACCTGACTTTTGGCAAAACCTCTATATCCACTTCAACTTTGTCTTTCCAACTTAAGTGTTAGCATTTTACAAAGTTTCTTCCTTGGACATCCTTTTTAAAATAAACACCATTTCTGGGCAATTGCTCATACTCCCAGGGCTTTAGCTATCATCTAAATGCTGATTTTCTTAAATATGTTATTCTAGTCCTAACTTTCCTCAGTAACCCAGATTGTTATTTCCTATGGACAAACATTCCAGCATAGTCTAAATTTCCCTTCGAGTGCCATATCCCCAAAAGAAATGCATTTATTTATTTTTTTTTTTGAGACCAGGTTTCTCTCTTGTTGTCTAGGCTGGAGTGCAATGGCACGATCTCGGCTCACTGCAACCTCTGCCTCCTGGGTTCAAGTGATTGTCCTGCCTCAGCTTCCCGAGTAGCTGGGATTACAGGCATGCACCACATGCCCAGCTAATTTTCTATTTTTAGTAGAGACAGGGTTTCTCCATGTTGCTCAGGCTAGTCTTGAACTCCCGACCTCAGGTGATCCGCCTGCTTCAGCCTCCCAAAGTGCTGGGATTACAGGCATAAGCCACCATGCCCAGCTTATAAATAAACCATTTATTGCAACAACAACAATCACAAGTGCAGCAAAAAATATTCTCTGTCTTTTCTACCTCTTAAAGAATGTGCTATCCTTCAATAGTTGCAACAATTCAATTTCCTCTTTTTTTTAATTTAATTGGGGACAATGTATCTGGATGAATCATTAAGACAAGTAATTACTTCTGCAGAAAAATCTTACTCAACAAATACATATGTTTTTTCTTTTAAATATCAAATATGGTGACGAATACAAGCCAAAGAAGAAAGTAAAATCATACTTAATAAGCGTCTGCAATATCTGTGATAGGTTTTCTTAATATCTGTCAATAGCACATCTTTGTGCCTTTGAAATAGCTGTACCATCTTTTCATTATTATTATTATTTTATTTAAAGGGAACATAGTTTGGTTGAAAATGTCTTATTGCCCTTTTCTGTACAACATAAATATAAGGCATTTTAAACCACAGCAAGATATCCCAGTGTCTTAGTGCTTCAAGTCACAAGCATGCCGGAATAAAATAAAACCACTATATGCAGAAGCACATTATCTGAGGGCACAACTCAAATATCACACATTAATGTACACCAGGTCCTACTAAATTTGCAATACAGAGGTTCCTCAGTTGTCTCATTTAGCTTCCATATTTGTTTGTTTAAATATCAATATACATTTCTTTCTACCTGAATCTACTGTAAGTATATAATGGGTAAAATTTACACAAAACTTTTCCATTAAATGGAATGCTTTCATGCAGTTAGTTTGCAGTGCTCACAAAAACTTGTGGGCTTGATACAATGAACATTATCCTCATTTTATCAGTGAATAAAATGATATTAGAGATAGCTGAAAGTACATACAATTAATGAGAGAAAGGGAGAAGCTATGTCATCTTTCATGTGTGGTCATCCTTCCACCGTATCATTTTGCTTGTATAATTATGATATTTGTTACAATAGGATTGGAATTAAAATTAAATCATTAGATAGTTGGTCACTAATAATGCTTTACTTGTGTGAATGTTGTAAGTAGCATACTATTTTTAAGGAAGAAATAAAAATGCAAGCCGTTCTAATGGTAATTTAGCAGACTTATTCTATGTGAGTCCTAAAATCAGTTTTGGAAAAAAAAAATTGTGGACAGCATTGAAGATGTCAGGTAACGCATCAAAAAGCTACTATCACCAAGGGTACTGGAGGAGAAGTGATAGACATTAGGTCTTTAAAATGCAAATAAGGGTACAAGTAAAAGAATGCTATATTTAACATATGAAACTGATTCTGAAGTCTCCATAGCAACTACTAAAATGTTAAGCATAAATTATGTGATTAAAGTTATCAAAGATAGCTTTCTTTCAGCCTAAGCAATTTCAAAGCAGATGATGAATCTGGTTCTTTTTCAGAAAGTCCTACCAAGTACACCTCTAGAAGATAATCAGAAGAGCTTTTGTCCATGATAGGCTATGCTGATTAATAATTTTAGAAATGAAATATATTGCTTTAATATAAGTGGAATCCAGGACTAATCTCTTCATTAGAGAAAATGTGCTTGTATTAGTTTGGCGGCTTGTATTAGTTTGATAGTATAAGATAATCCTTCACTGGCGAAAAGTAGAAACAAAAGCTTCTTATTTTACTATACCACTTCAGTGATGATAAACATGGTGTAAATTATTTTGTTCTTTATATTAATTTGTATGATATGACTGTGTGTGTGTATGGCTGTGTTAGATACATTTGTCTTGAGCAATTACATATTAATTGTTTTGAAGGGTAACAGAATATACCACCCCAAAATAAGCCACTTTAGCATGAGGATTACTTTGAACTGAAGGCAATTGAGAAGTAGATACAAGACAAGCTCTCTGTCTTTCCCGTATTTGCCTAAACGCAGGGCATAAATTTGCAAAAGTAAAGGTGTCCCTTCTCCCCTTTCTACCAGGAAGGACAAAGGTTTATCAACAGAGATGACTTTAGATCATACGAGCCTAGAGACCACACCAGATGAATTTATTAACAAACCTTACTAGCTGACCTTAATCTACCCTATGTTTGCTTTTCCACAATTTGCCATCCCTAGAGGATCAAGGTCCTTTTTTTTGTCTTATCACTCACCTAAATATTTATTATTTTTTGTTGAAGATGCCATATAAAAGCTGGAATTCTGAGCCACCGCTTGAAGAGTTACTCACTTTCTTGGTATCTCTCATGTATACATGAGACATACATATTAAGACACTTTTGTTTGTTTTTCTCTTGTTAATCTGTCTTTTAATACTAAGTTTCTAGCTAAGAACTTGTGAGGGTAGAGAGAAAATTATTTTTTCCTCCCCTAGAGTTTGGTGTCAGTGTCAAATAAAATATATTATATTCTAAATAATAAAATTACAGGTTCTTCATGGAATTCTGGAGTATTGTTTTTTAAAACATCTAAAAGTTGATTTATTAAATGTCCAACTCTACAATTGTGAAACATTTAATGCATAATTCCATGCAATTTTCTTCAGCCATGTATGAAGTCACCATAACTATTTCAGGAATCATTTTTGTGTTTCTGTACTTGGTAAATCTCATTCAGCTCTGAGATATCTAGATAAATTACAAAAGTTGACTCTGGCAGTGTGAAAAAAAAATCTGCCAAGGCAAATAAAATTAGATGGCAAAGAATGTTAAATTTGGGTCCAAAAATCAGCTATATAAAAACGAGCCAAACAATGAGAAAAAATTGCTTTAGGTTCTTGCATATTCCCTATGTATCAGTAGTTTGAAAGAAAGTTAAAAACAAATCAACAAATAGATGCCACAGAGAACAACTGGATACAAAGACAGAATGAAAATGATGTGGTTTGTAAGGGAAAGGGATAAAGCTTTCCCTCCATCCTTTGAAGGTTCGCTAAAAGTGAACTTAAAACAGGCAGACTCATAAGAGAAAAAGGCATACAAATTTATTTAATATGCATAGGGGGAAAATCACAGGACAATGATTACCCAATAACTCAGTGATGTCCAGATGCCTATATATCCTTTCTCATAGAGGAAGGAGAGATGGGAAAAAGTGATCATTTGAGGGATAGTAAATGATTTTTAAGGGGAATAAATGGGCCTAATGTTCAATGCTTAGTAAATGATGCTCTTTTGGAATTTAATTGAACCACAGAACAGACAATGGTTTGGGACAACCATTGTCATTTGGGCTTCATGTGTGGTATTTAATTTTCAATGTCTTTTGCTGTGATATGAGTTTTCATCTTTTTTGGTTAACGAAATTTCAGGGAGGGAATTGAAGGCAATTGTGTTCCTCTTTGGCAGATCTGTTCTTTAGAAGGATAAAGGAATATCAGAGTAAAGCCTGTCCAGCATCTGGTGGCCCCCAGTGGCCTTTAACTTCAAATAATCAGCATACCAGGGTGTTATATTTGGGGGTGACATTCCCTGGACTCCTTTAGGTGTCTTGTAAAAAAAAAAGGATGAAAAGAAGCTCAAATATGTCCAGCAGATAATTTCCTTTCTTCACTCTTTTTTTCATAGCACACCTCTGGAGGAAGATTAACAAGCTTGAGAGTGACCAATCATCTATTGATTTTTGGTTACCACTTTTCCTTTCCACAGCTGTGCTAAATTATCCTGTTACTATTAACATTCATTTTCAGTAAGCTAGCTGAATGTCTCTTTCTCAAGTGACTCTTTAGCTATTGTTTTATCTGTCACTGTTTTTTCATCGCTACCTTCAGTTTTCAGGCTGGAACAGGGTCCTCCTTTCTCAAGACCTGCTGTCTTTTTCTGTTGTTTTAATAACTTTGCCTCTTCTTTCTTCTTCGATTTTGGAGAGTACCTTGGTTGTCTTCAAGATTACCGAATCACATTTCCAAAGTGTCAGTTTTGCTTTTATTCTATGTCTGTTATCGATTTTGAGCTTCTTTTCATTCTGTCAATCTCACACTCATTCCTGTTTTCATTTTATCCATTCCCTGCTTGTTGTTCCCTAATTCTTCTATATAAATGACACCCTTTCTTGAGATTTGATTCCTTACATCTTAATGTTGGAAGCAGATAGCAGGAAAGAGTCAGTATCTTTTAAAAAAAATCTATATTACAGCTTCACATATTCTGAGTATTGAGATTTGCAGTCAATGGCTTTTAATCCTAGCATGCTTTCTGAAATCTCTCCCAACTGATGTACATTTTATTTGAACATTTTTCTCTGTACTGTGACACGTCGTCCTCATCGCCTTCATTTCTAATACAGCTGCCAATTTTTATCTTTTAATGAGAGTTTAAAAGATTTTTCTTTGTGTATGACTGACCTTTAACCTGAAAGTTTGTCACCATTTCAAAAGCTTTTTTTTTCCATTTTTTGATGTGCAGTTATTAAAACTGAACACTATGAAAATAAAAATCAGTACTTTTAATTAGGTTCTCACTATTTTCCAGATATTTTTAATAGACTTTTATGTGAAGTAACTCACAATGGCCCTATAAAATAGGTAAAACCATTACCCAGATTGTAGAGATGAGACAACTGAGATAGAGATTGGTTGGAAAACATATTTGTACAGTGCATCATTGGCAGAATAATGTATAAGCCCAAGAAATATGATTGCAAACCCAGGCCTAAAGACTCTGCCAAGTTGCTTTCTCCATTTTAAGTTCATACATGTCATAACTTTCAGATACCTTAACATGTAACGTGGCCTGGCATTCTGGCCACCTACTCCATAACCATTCATGTTTAAACTCCTTTATATCATAACAGATTCTGGAGTCTATCTCTATTTTAATGACTCCTGCTGGTCATTGGTCATAGATATGCTGAGTAATCCTATAAAATTAGGGGTACAAGGAAGTCCATTTCTGCATTATAATTCCCTACACAGTCTTCATCTTACACCCAATGTTTCAGAGATCCTAAAGTTCTACATCTGAGCATGACAATACAACTCCATTTAACACAATTGAAATGGACAACTCTGTCAGTCTCCACTATCTAGAAAATGTGGCTATGAACATAGCACATAGGGGTGCTGGCACCCCATCAGCCCTTTAACATATATTTAACTAACATACACAAACTACCAATGACCTATGTTATACTCCTTGAAATGTCAATTCAGACAATTTTTAAAAAGGGAAGAAATAGAAAAAATTTGCTTACAAACACCATATATTGCTTACAAACACCACATATTAGAAACACGAATATTAAGACTAAAGACTTGTTTGGAGGCAAAGGCAAAGGTAAATAATTTTGCAAAAATAAAAAATACCCATATTATATATTAGAAATACACTTGAAGAGAATCTTCATGTAAATTGTGAATTTATGCCACGAGTTTTGGAAAGGAAATTGGCAATTGATAAATAGAGAGAATATAAATTAAGGCCCAAAGTGTGACCATTTGGCAAATACAGGTTTATTGTTGGAAGGATGGTTGGGGAAAGCTATCATACTGAAGGAGAAAGAATAACTTTTTAAATTTAAAGAAAATGAAAAGTAAAGAAAAAGACATTTCAGTAATAGACTTGCACAGTTTTCTAGGCGAGCACTTTGGCTATCACCTTGTTTTCTCATTTGGAGGATGATTGCTAGATATGCAGCTGCACTCTAGCATTAGAGTGAGAATCTGACTATCAGGTTTCACCTAAATTCTTAGCATTTGTCTATTCAATTTTCTAGCATCCTGGCCAATTCCAGGTTTTAAAATCAATCAGACTAAGGTCAGAAAGGCTCTGAAATCACCCATGGATAGTGAGCCTCCAGTCATCCTGACAATTAGTCTGAACAAAAGGATGTTTTGTGTATAAATCTGTCATAAATCCTGTTTGTAGCAAATAAGTGGTTTCCATGAGATTGTTAACTGGTTCTTAGAAGAAATAATGATATCTTGAAAGTGTTGGTTGGCCTTGGTGACAAAGGCCTGCATAGAAGTGGTATAAAAGAATGGCTCAGGTGGGAAGAAAGTGTACCCTGAAAATGAAAATGTTGAGATGTTCCTCAGTGTGAACACAAAGCATTACCAGCAAAAGATGTTTGGACTCAATTCTATGAGAAATGTTATCCTTTACGGTGAGGTGTTTTGAAAGTGTATAAGAAAAGTAAAACTATAAAAATAACATTAAAAATTTTTGGTAAAGGGATCTGGATAATGGTAACTTTTTTTTTTTTTATGAAGCTTATGCTTAAAGTAGGTGAAATGAGATGTCTGTAAAAATGTTTTTCATGGCCAATATCCCCTTATGGCCAAAATATCTTTACAAGAGCACATTATCCAGTCATACAGGATGAGAAATGCTTTTGCATAGTGTATGGCAAGGGAATGTTGCAATGAATTCAAGCACCTGACTCAAGGATATCCCATCCAAGCACCTGACTCAAGGATATCCCATCCAGAAGATAGACCAAAGATTTCTCCGTTCAAAGGCATGTAAAATGAACTAAGTAAATCAGATTGGTTCTTATTGAAATCTAAACGGTAGAATACAGAATGGTTGGCCAATGTATAGAGATTGAGGGTGAGAAAGAGAGAAGAGAGAACGGGAGACGCCATGAAAATGAGACCATGCTTATTGTAAAAAAGAGCGGGGGCCCGTAGTCCCAGCTACTTGGGAGGCTGAGGCAGGAGAATGGCGTGAACCCGGTAGGCGGAGCTTGCAGTGAGCCGAGATCGCGCGACTGCACTCCAGCCTGGGCAACAGAGCGAGACTCTGCCAGAAAAAAAAAAAAAAAAAAAAAAGGCTGTTTCTAAAATCTGCCTCATTTCCTGAATGACTTGCTACCCATGGCTCAATGATATCCTAAAGTAATCTCTTATCTACCATAAAAAGAATCAAACAATTCTAAAGGCTAATGGTATTTTAGGCTTTCCATTCAAAATGGAAACACAGCCTCTCTTTGACGGATGATGGCTCTATCAAAAGGTGAAGGGCCGGGCGCTGTGGTACACGTCTATAATCCCAGCACTTTGGGAGGCCGAGGCGAGTAAATCATCTGAGGTCAGGAGACCGAGACTAGCCTGGCCAACAAGGAGAAACCCTGTCTCTATTAAAAATACAAAAATTAGCTGGGCATGGTGGCAGGTGCCTGTAATCTCAGGTAGTCGGGAGGCTGAGGCAGGAGTATCCCTTGAACCCGGGAGGCGGAGGTTGCAGTGAGCGGAAATCGTGCCACTGCACTCCAGCCTGGGTGACAAGAGTGAAACTCTGTCTCAAAAAAAAAAAAAAAAAAAAAAAGTTAAGTTACTCATTGTGTGTCAATCTTTATATTCTCAATTACTCAATTAAAGAAAATAAGGAGATGCCTCTCTTGTCCTGCCTGTGGAAGGAATCAAGGGCATATTAACATTTGCTTTTCAGTGGTAGTTCATTCATCCACTTAGTAAATACCAGTGTTTATCATATGCAAGGCACCCTGTTAAGTCGTTGGTTGGACTCAATCTGTGATAGCAAATGAGGTATAAGGACAATAGCCAAGTTTCCTTCAAGGTTGCCCCTCATTATTGAGATCAATGAGAATAAGAAATTGGCTTCCCTTTAGGGCAGATGCAGAATAGGCTACAGCCAGCAATCGCTTGCTATAAGTTAATTTGATAGAAATAATAAACTCTTAAGTAATCATGATTCGGTAGCATCCGATTTCGATACTCATGTTTATACTATCAGTGCATTAGTCATTGTGCTAGATTTGGCAAATAGAAATGAAAAATGCAATCTTGACTTTGTTAAAATCATAGGCAGTGATTGTAATAAAAAATAAATGGTTAAGCCAAAGATTTAAAGATGATTCCATTTTTGCCTTCCTCCTTTTTAATTCGATTTTCCCATTATAGTCATTCATTTTGCATATTTAAGAGATTTCACTCTTTCTGGTGAAAGTTTTATTGATATATAATTCATACTTCATGAAATTTACCCAGTAAAAATGTGAAATTAAACTTTTTTTTTAGTTCACACAGTTGTGAACTTTAAAAAACCCACTAATTTATTAGTTGTGAAATTTACAAAAAAATCAATTTTAGAATTTTTCATTACCTCAAAAGGAAATCTGTATATGTTATCACTTCCCTAATTCCCCTATTTTCCTAGTCTTAAGTAACTATTAATATGCTTCCTGTCTCTATAGGTTTCCCTGTTCTGGACATTTTATGTGAATGGAACCATATACAATCTATATTTTATAGCTTTTACTTAGCACACTGTTTTTAAAGCTTACTCATGTTATAACATGGATCAGTATTTCATTACTTTATATAACTGAATAATATTCTATTGTATGGTTATATCACATTTTGTTTATCCGTTCTTTAGTTTATATACATTTGGGTTGTTCCTACTTTTTGGTTATTATGAATAATGCTGCTATAAATATCTATGTGTAAGTTTTTTTGTGGACATGTGTCTTCTTTTCTCTTGGACACATGCATAATAATGGAATTGCTGGATTACAGTGTAACTCTATGCTTGACCATTCATGGAGCTGTAAAACATTTTTCCAAAATGGCTACATTTTACATTCCTATCAGAAATTTATGAGGGTTACAATTTCTCTACATGTTCACCAACACTTACAGATATCTGGCTTTACGATCCTAGCCATCTTAGGGGGTATGATATGGTATTTCACTGTGGTTTTGCATTTTCTTGGCGACTAATAATATCAAGCATCTTTTTCTGTGTTTATTGGTCATTTGGATACATTCTTTTGGAGAGCCATCTGTTCAGACCCTTTGCCCATTTTCTTTTTAATTGCGTGTTTGCCTTTTTACTATTGAGTTAAAGAATTTACATATATACATACATATGTCTGTGTGTCTGTGTTCATAAAATATATATATTTTATTTGTATGTATTACATATATGCAAGTTTCTTATCAGATATATGACTTACAAATATTTTCTTCCATTCTGTGTGTTGATTTTTTTACTTTCTTGATAGTGTTCTTGAGGCACAGAGGTTTTTCATTTTAATGAACTATAACTTATTTACTTACTTATTGTTTGATTATGCTTTTTTTATGTCTAAGACTGCATCACCAAATCCAAGTCCACAAAGATTTATCCCTAAGTATTCATCTAAAATTCTCATACTTTGAGCTTTTACATTTAGACCATCAGTACCTTTTGTGGTTATTTTTGTATATTGTACAAGGCAAGGTTCTGATTTCATATGATTTTTCCAATTGTCTCAGCATCATTTGTGGAAAACACTATTTTTCCCCCCATTTAATGGTCTTGCTACCTTTTAAAAATGTCTATTGACCATAGATCAGGGGTTCGCTTCTGACCTCTCAATTCTGTTTCATTGCTCTGTTGGGATACTTATGCCAGTAGCACAATAGCCTCATTATTGTTGCTCTGTTTTAAAATAAAAAAGAGTGAGTCTTTCAACTCTGTCTTACTTCTTCAAGTAGATTCAGTAGGATACAAGACTTTTAATGGAATTTTTGGATCCATTGAGTTAATAGGAATTTTAGGAGCAGCTTGTCAATTTCTACAAAGAAACAAGCTCAGATTCTAAAAGAAATTTCATTGAATCTGTAGATAAATTTGGGGAGTACTGTCATTTTAACAATATTGAGTCTTCTGATTCATGAATAGAAGAGGCATTTCTATTCATTCAGATCTTCTTAAATTTCTTTCAACAATGTTTTATGGTTTTAAAAAATATAAATTTGAGATTATTCTGTTAAAATTGCTATTGTTTTCCTCTTTTTATGCTATTGTAAATGCAATTATTTTCTTGATTTTCTTTTCAAATTTTTCACTGTAGGTATATAGAAATATAATTTATTTTTGTTATTAATCTTGTTTTTGGCGTGTTGCTGAACTTGTTTATATTAGTCTAATTTTTTTTAGTTGATTTCTTAGGATTTTCCATGTACAAGATAAAAGATCATGTCATGTGAAGTTATGATACGTTGTATATTCATTTTCACTCATCTCAAAGTATTTCTTAATTTTCTTTTTTTATTACAATGTATCCAGAGTGTACTGTTTAATGTCTACATATTTATGTTTTATAATTTTTTCTGTTTTTGGTTGATAATTTCATTCCACCGTGGTCAGAGAACAAACTTTGTTTTATTATCATTATTTTAAATTTATTTAGATTTTGTTATGGTCTAGCACATGATCTACCATGAAGAAAGTTCCATGTGCACTTGAGAAAAATATACATTGTGCAGTTGTTGGGTGGAGTGTTTTGTAGATTTAGGTCTAGTAGGTTTATATTGTCACCTTGTTGAAATTCTGCCTATTTGTCAATCTATTTTTGAAAGTGAGGTTTTGAAGGCTCCAACTATTGTTGTTGCATTGTCTGTTTCTCCCTTCCTTCTTTGTTTCTGTCAGTTTGCTTTATGCATTTTGGAAATCCATTTTTAGGTGCATATATGCTTAGTTATATCTTCCTGATAGATTGAGCCTTTCTATTATTATAAAATGCCCCTCTCTGTATCTAGTCACATTTTTTTTGGGTTTCTTGTCTATTTTGTGTGATATTAGTATAGCCACTCCAGCTTTCTTATGGTTGTTGGTGTGATGTATTTTTCTTCCATTCTTTTTCTCTCAATCTCTTTGTATTTTTGAATCTGAAGTAATGTCTTCTGGACAAAACATATAATTGGATCTTGTTCTTTCACAGCATGATTTTGTTTTCCTTTTATTCAATCTGACAGACTCTGCCTTTTGAACGGGTTGCTTTATTCATTTTCATTTTCTATTGTAATATAAATAGTAGAATTTATGTCTGCCATTTTACTTTTTGTTTGCTATGTGTCTCATGATTCTTTTGTTTCTCTATTCTTCAGTTACTGCATGCTCTTGCATTAAGTGTATTTTTCTAATGTATGATTTTAATTATTAACTGCATGCAGGTGTTATCTCTTCAGTGGTTTCACTAGAGTTTAGCATACACACTTTAACTTTTCAGTTTCTGCTTCAGATTGATAATATCTTAATTTCAACTTATGTGGATATGTTATTCCTATACAGCTATATTTACCTTTTCTTTTCTGCATGTGGGATTATTGTTAAACATATTACAACTATATATGTCACAAACCCAAACATACATTTTTTATAATTATTAGTTTATATAATTACATATCTTTTGGGGAAGCTGGGAAAAGAAGGGAGAGCAAGTATGTACTTATAGATATTGTTGTATTAACTTTATTAATTAACATTTCTGTTTCTTTTCAAAAGTTAGTTTTTTGAGAGGTGCTACACTTTCTGGCCTACTTTCCCCTTGTGCAAAATATAAGCTCAGGCTCTAGACCTGGGAATAGGGACAAAGTCATTGCCTATCCCAACGTAGAACCTTTGACTTATAAGCTGGGTTGTGGGTGGTCAAGGCCCCAGTATTCTCAGCACACTCACTCAAGGTACAGCCTCTTTTCCATGAGTGGGTGTGGATTGAAGAAGGAAACCCCATCTCCCACTCAGCCCCAGCCACATCCACTACTTAGTCTCTGCAACAGAGAAGTGAAAAATGGATGAGATATGCTGATGGACTGCCCTCCTGGGAAGGACTGTAACCTGCTTATGGGAGTGCTCTTGGATGCTCCCATCTGGAGTGAAATTTTAGACATGCTACACTGGGAGGAGAAAGTAGAAGTGCAGGTCATGCATAAAATGAAACAGACTTTCACTGTTTTAAATGTATTTTCTAAAATAAGTGTTTTCTTTATTTGCTGTGTGCTCTTAGGACTATTTTCAGAGATTCTATTTATTGCTGTTTTTCTTTGTTATATATATAGTATATACATATTTATATTTATATATAAATTACATATATATATACATATATATGTGTATATATATATATATATATTTGTAATTTTCAGCCATTCTACTGGGCGATGGGCCTATAAATCAACTCATGTTACCATGCAGGGTTTGAAACTCTTTAGAAGTTTCTGTATTCAATTTTTCAGTATTTTATGTGTGTCATCCTTCCCAAATCTCCACTGCAAGAGTAGTGAAGAGTAACATATTGACCTGGCCTAGAGTGGAGGGGTGAAGGCCTGACAAGAGCCAGAAAATAGAGCTGTAGTACAGGGAAAAGCTTCAATCCAAGGCCAAGTAAAATTATGGCTAAAACAAAATAAATTGCAAACCAAGATAAATTGCAAAATAAATTGCAAAATGTCCAAAAGGAAAGAGTCTGATACAAGGAACTAGGTTATCCAAAAGATTTAGCAGTCTGAGCTTATAAAGTGTCTTGAGGTGACAATGGACATTGGGAGAAAGACTCTTTTATAGTGGTAACTCACAAATGGGAAGGCTGTGACATTGTGTCAATTCACAAAGATCTTCTAGGGTAATTTCTTAACCTAAATGAAAACCATAATTTGTATGTACTCTTTTGCTTTTTGTACACTCTCATTTTGTTCTTGATTAGATAATATTTCAATTGGATGAGGAATAGAAATGTGCATTTATTATTTCTTTTAATTTTTTAACGTTTTTGATAGTTCTCATACTATTTTACTAATAAGTGTATATATGCTATTAGAAGATCTTTTGGCTTCCTGGTAGTTATTGACTTTATTACTTTAACTTTTATCTATATCCTGTTATATTTAGTAATGTGATTATCAGGGGGATTTTTCTCCCTCTATAGTGTGGAATTCAATTTTGGAATGTCACATGAAATAGTAATTACACATGTAATCACCTGAAAGATTCTTCCGGCCCACTGCACAGACAAAACCAATTCATTGAGACCGTGGTATTGAGAAAGAGTTTAATTATCCCACAGCAGCCAGGTGGGAGGACTGAAATTATTGTTGAAATCAGTTACCATGAAAATTTGAAGGCTAGAGTTTTTTTGAAGATAATTTTATGGGCAAGGGGCTAAGGACTGTGTGCTGCTGGTTGGTTGGGGATGAAATCATAGGGGTGCTGAAAACAATCTTCATGCACTGAGCCTCTGGATGGGCGCCACAGGACCAGTTTAATCATGAGTCCCAAGTCCAGGTGAAGTTAGTCCATCATTAGAATGCAAAAGTTTGAAAAACATCTCAAAAGATGAATCTGAGGTTCTACAATAGTGGTGTTATTAACAATAGGAATTAGGGAATTCACAGATCTTGTGACTTCCTGAACAGTGGCTAAACTATGCCTACATTTTAGCAGTATTCAGGCCCCTCTCATAAGGCCTCTCATGGCCTTTCATTAGCAAAGAGGGTGTGAGTTTTAGGGAGGGACTATTATTATCTTTGCTTCAAAGTTAAACTACGAACTGAATTCACACTCTGGTTAGCTTGGCCTGTGCCCAGGAATAAGCGAGCATGTAGACACAGACACACACACATAAAATGGCTAGAATTAGAACTAGTTCAGATGTCCAATACTGAAAAAAATTATTGAGTAATTTCCTATGCTTACATAGGCTGAGCTATTTTAGAACACATACAAATAATATTTTCAAAGGAATTTAACATCAAAAATTCTTACCTTTTCATAGTTGTGAAATATACATGTGATGTGTTTCTTGTCGTTTAACTCCTAATATCCTTGAAATCTCCAAAGTGAAGTGACTTTTTGTATGCTAATGAGTTGGCTGATGGGTGGGGGCTCCTGGGTAGCCTCAGTACGGGGTCTGGTTGCCAGGGGAACCAACAATGAGATTTGAGGGTTGGACCTTTCATTCCTGCCCCAATCTCCAGGGAGGGTAGAGGAGGTAAAGGTTAAGTTGATCCCCAGTGGCCAGTGATATCATCAATCACGCCTATGTAATGAGGCTTCTATAAAAACCAAAAAGGGGCAGGGTTCAAGGAGTCTGCAGGTAGATGAACATGTAGCAGTTTTCAGGAAGGTGGTTAAGACCACATGAACATACCAAGAAGGAGGTGCACCCCAACTCCACAAGGAGAGATATTCCTGTGCTTGGGACCCTTCCAGACTTTTCCCTATCTATCTATTCATCTGGTTGTTTATTTTTATCCTTTAATACATCATTTGTAATAAATCTTTAAACTTAAGAGTTTCCCTAAGTCCTGTGAGCCACTCTAGCAAATAAATTGAACCCAAGGATTGGGTTATGGGAATCTATAGCAAGCTGGTCCAAAACACAGGCAAAATAACTTGAGGCTTTTAACTGGCATCAGAAGTGGGGCTGTCCTGTTGGACTGAGTCTTCATTCTGGGCAATCTGATTCTATCTCCAGGTAGCTAGTATCAGAATTTAACTGAATTAGAGGGCAGCAAGCTGATTTCTGCTGCAGAATTGATGGCTTGCTTACTGGTGGGGAGAAATTCTATCATATCTGGTGTCAGAAGTGTATTGTGACAGTACAGTGAGAGAAATTGAGTTTGTTATTTTCCACTCAATGATTAAAACAAAACAAAATAAAACAAAAAATAAATGAGATGCAACTTTATGTATAGAAGGATAAAATGATGTAAGCTACTCAATCCCCCAACAAGAAGAAGAGGAAGAAAAAAAGGAAGAAGAAGAAGAACAACAACAATGACAACAAGGAGAAGCAGGAGGAGGAGGAAGAGGAGGAGGAGGGAGGAGGAGGAAGAGGAGGAGGAGGAAGAAGAAGGAGGAAGAGGGGGAAGAGAGGAGGAAGAGGAAGAGGAGGAGGAAGAAGAAGAAGGACTATGAAGAGGAGGAGGAGGAGGGAGGAGGAGAAAGAGGAGGAGGAGGAAGAAGAAGGAGGAGGAGGAAGAAGAAAAAGGAGCAGAAGAAGGAGAAGGAGAAGGAGGAGGAGAAAGGCAGAGGAGAGAGAGGAGGAGGAGGAGGGAGGAGGAGAAAGAGGAGGAGGAGGAAGAGGAAGAAGAAGAAAAAGGAGCAGAAGAAGAAGGAGAAGAAGAAGTAGAATAAGGAGGAGGAGGAAGAGGAGTAGAAGGAGGAGGAGGAAGAAGAAGAAGGAGGAGAAGGAGGAGGAGGAAGAATAAGAAGAAGGAGGAGAAGGAGGAGGAGGAAGAATAAGAAGAAGGAGGAGAAGGAGGAGGAGGAAGAATAAGAAGAAGGAGGAGAAGGAGGAGGAGGAAGAATAAGAAGAAGGAGGAGGAGGAAGAAGAAGAAGGAGGAGAAGGAGGAGGAGGAAGAAGAAGAAGAAGGAGGAAAAGGAGGAGGAGGAAGAATAAGAAGAAGGAGGAGGAGGAAGAAGAAGAAGGAGGAGGAGGGGGGAGGAGGATGGAGAAGGAGGAGGAGAAGAAAAATAAATCAATATCAATCTAGGTAAAATTAATTTTCAGAAAACAGTATCTCAAAATATTAATGAATATCTTCTTTCAGTGCTGAGAATATAAATAGTATTTTCCTTCTTTGTACTTTTAGACTTTTTTTATATGTTTTGTAATGTGCTTGAGTTAATTGTATAGCAAAAAAACATAATGAGGTAATAAAAAAGTAGGCGGTACTGTGATCACTGTCACATACAGACTACTGTAGAATTGCTTCTCCCAACTGTTCCCTTGACTCATGGGAGTAATGTATGCAGTGCACTGCTTTTCTGTGAGTGCTCAAAACTTCGTGTTCTGAGAAACAACCATTTACACAGGGTAAAATATGCAGTCTCTACTTCCTGTCTCTTTTTCCTGTCTCAGTAAAAGTATTTTGATAACTCACGTTCAAATGATTGAAGTATCACATTATAATCACCTGACCCAACTTTGAAACATCTTCAAATTAATTTTATTTATAACTCATTTGAGTCGCTAATTTGGATTTCAAAATAAATTTAAGTTAAATAATAGTTTGCCAAATTGCTTTCTGAAATCTGAGGGTTTTTTACTGTATTAGTTCATTCTCATGCTACTATGAGGAAATACCCAAGACTGGGTAATTTATAAAGGAATGAGTTTTAATTGACTCACAGTTCTGTATGGCTGGGGAGGCCTCAGAAAAACTACAGTCAAGGAAGAAGGTACCTCTTCACAGGGCGGCAGGAGAGAGAATGACTGCCAGCCAGGGAAATGCCAGACACTTATAAAACCGTCACATCTCGTGAGACTTACTCATTATCACAAGAACAGCATGGGGGAAACCACTCACATGATTCAATTACCACCCACAAGTCCCTTCCATGACACATGGGGATTATGGAAACTACAATTCAAGATGAGATTTGGGTGGGGACACAGAGCTAAACCATATCATTCTGCCCTTGACCCTTCCCAAATCTCATGTCCTCACATTTCAAAACACAATCATGCCCTTCCAACAGCCCCCCAAAGTCTCAATGCATCCCACAATTTAACCAAAAAGTAAAAGTCCGAAGTCTTATCTAAGATAAGGCAAGTCCCTTCTGCCTATGAGCCTGTAAAATCAAAAGCAAGTTAGTTACTTCCTAGATACAGGCATTGCGTAAATACACCCATTCCAAATGGGAGAAATTGGCTAAAACAAAGAGGCTACAGGCACCATGCATAGCTGAAATCCAACTGGGCAGTCATTCATTAAACCTTAAAGTTCCAAAATGATCTCCTTTGACTCCATGTCTCACATCCAGGTCACATTCATGCGAGAGATGTGCTCCCACGGTCTTGGGCAGCTCTACCCCTGTGCCTTTGCAGGGTACAGTCCCTTTCCCAGCTGCTTTCATGAGCTGACATTGAGTGCCTGTGGCTTTTCCAGGTGCATGGTGCAAGCTATCAGTGGATCTACCATTCTGGGGTCTGGAGGATGTTGGCCCTCTTCTCATGGCTCCACTAGGCAGTGCCTCACTGGGGACTCTGTGTGGAGGCTCCAACCCCACATTTCCCTTCTGCACTGCCCTAGCAGAGGTTCTCCATGAGGACTCCATTCCTGTAGCAAACTTTTGCCTGGACACCCAGGTGTTTCCATACATCCTCTGAAATCTAGGCAGAGGCTCCCAAACCTCAATTCTTGACTTCTGTGCACCTGCAGGCTCTACAGCATGTGGTAGCTGCCAAGGCTTGGGGCTTGCACCCTCTGAAGCCATGGCCCAAGCTGTACTTTGGTCCCTTTTAGCCATGGCTGGAGTTGCTGGATTGCAGTGTGCCAGGTCCCTGGGCTGCACATAACAGGTGGACCCTGGGCCCAGCCCAGGAAACCATTGCTT
The DNA here is from genome assembly GCF_029281585.2 of Gorilla gorilla gorilla. NCBI lineage: Eukaryota > Metazoa > Chordata > Mammalia > Primates > Hominidae > Gorilla > Gorilla gorilla. The sequence continues at coordinate 59,978,852 of NC_073230.2, forward strand.
CCTCCTAGGCTTCCAGGCCTGTGATGACAGGGGCTGCTGTGAAGGTCTCTGACATGGCCTGGAGACATTTTCCCCATTGTCTTAGTGATTAACATTCAGCATTTGCAAATTTCTGCAGCAGGCCTAAATTTCTCCCCAGAAAATAGGGGAGAAAATGGGTTTTTATTTTCTATTTAGTCATCAGTCTGCATATTTTCCAAACTTTTATGCCCTTCTTTGTCTTGTATGCTTTGCCACTTAGAAATTGCTTCCACCAGATACCCTAAATCATCTCTCTGAAGCTCAAAGTTCCACAGATCTCTAAGGCAGGGCAAAATGCCACCAGTCTTTTTGCTAAAACATAACAAGAGTCACCTTTGCTCCAGTTCCCAACAAGTTTCTCACCTCCATCTGAGACCACCTCAGCCTGGACTTTATTGTCCACATCACTATGAGCATTTTTGTCAAAGCCATTCAACAAATCTCTAGGAAGTTCCAAACATTCCCACATTTTCCTGTCTTTTTCTGAGCCCTCCAAACGGTTCCAACCTGTGCCTGTTACCCAGTTCCAAAGTTGCTTCCACATTTTCAAGTATCTTTATAGCAGCACACCAATACTTCTGGTATGAATTTACTGTATTAGTCCATTCTCATGCTGGTATGAAGAAATACCAAAGACTAGGTAATTTATAAAGAAATACCCAAGACTAGGTAATTTAATTGACTTATAGTCAATTAAACATGGTTGGGGAGGCCTCAGGAGACTTACAATCATGGCTGAAGGCACCTCTTCACAGGGCAGCAAGAGAAAGAATGAGTGCCAGGAGGGGAAATGTCAGACACTTAAAACCATCAAATATCATGATTCTCACTCATTATCATGAGAGCAGCATGGGGGAAACTGCCCGATGATTCAATTACCTCCCACAAGGTCGCTCCCACATGTGGGGATTATAAAAACTACAATTCAAGGTGAGATTTGGATGGGGACACAGAGCAAAACCATATTAATTTCCAAACTATAAATGATATTAATAAATGATTTCATATACTCAACAGTGACATAAAACAGGAAGATTTCTGGGGATTGTGCAAATTTTAGAAGTTTAATTACATTTACTTATCATTTATGGAATTATAATTTATTAAGTCCCACAGTGCTTTGTATACATATTGAGTTAGGTAAGAGAGGTATAGAGTATAAAAAGGTGGGACAGGATACATGTGCCAAAAAAGTTAATTTTAATAGTTTGTAAATGTGGCACAAACTATTGGGAAATGGGAAATGGATCAGTATAGGAAACATATACACAATATAAACAAGCTCCAGGTAATTGAACTTTGAAATTGGTGTATCAGCTTCTGCTGCCTCACCACTTCATCAATAAGACCTGTGAACTGAGAAACAGGCTCTTAAAAGGGTTTTCTGCTTGTACTATTTCATTTTTTCCCCACCTTCCACTCAGTCTTTACCTGGGAGAAGAGTGATGATTAAAGATAAAATTCAATCCCCTTTTTGCTTAGAATAACCTAAAAGACACGTGATTTTTGCCCTGCCTCCCCTCTGACCTCTTCTACCACTCGTCCTATTTCGTACTCTTCTCAACTACTCCATCTTCTTTCTGTTGTAAAATGTGATTTACTAAACAGCATCACTCTGGGTCAGAGCTCTAAAATAGAGTGGGAATCCCTTCTAAAGAAGACTCCCTGCATAACCTGAAACCTGGCAAAACAGGAACTTGCCTCGAACCTTTGAACTGGGCAAAATTACCACAGCCGCAATATCCTAGAAAAAAGCTAAATCTTTCCAGGTCTGCAACTCCTGAACAGCAACAATCAATGAGCTGTGGACTCAAGTCCTAAGCCAGCCACCTCCACCAATGATAATTCTTTCAAAACAACTTGTGTAATCACCCTCATCATTCTTCTAAAAATCCCTATACCCCTTCTTCTTTTTGGAACACAATTTGGCTTCTAGTCACATCTGTGTCTACTAAATTGCAATTCCCAAGACCCCAATAAACACCTCATCTTACTGTTTTGCAGTCTGGTCTTTGGCTTCTTCGTGATAGTCACTATTGTGTTATAGTTTCTGCTAAGCACTCTTCCCACAGCACACAGAGTCCTTCTTACTAGCTCCCCTTAAACACCTTCCTGGCCATCCTAGTTTCTACAGACTCTTGTTCTGCCACACTGTTGCATCCCTCATAGCAGTTTTCACGACCTAAACTTACTGTGCTCATTTACCTGTTTAATTGCACATTGTCCACCTTCCTATCTGAAACTTAGTCTCTACATACACAGGGAACTTCTTGTTCTCATCTCTTCAGTTTCCACGATACACAGAGCTTTGCCAGACACATAGCTAACATTAAATAAGAAGTGATTGTGTGAACAAAGGAACTTATTTTAATTACAAAATATTATTTCTCCGAACTCCTTCTTCCTAAATTCTTTAGTGAGTTCACCAGTGAATTATTTAAAAAAATTTAACATTTCACATTTCCACAGTAAATGAAACTATTTTTATTCCTATCCTTGGCTTTATGATAATAAAAATGGGACTAGAAAGGCCAGGAGTGGTGGAAGTATTGCGTCTGGTCCTTCTAACACCTTTTGTAATGTCTAAGTGTTGAGGAGCTTATGCTGTGCAAGTGCAACCTTGTTCTCTTCAAAACAAACCAAAAGCAATCACACTTCTGCTCTATGTAGCTTACCATAATCCTGTGACAATGCACAGTAGTATACAGTCTTTGGTCTTTGGCGTGCACCAGAATCACAAATGGAGTTTAATCAAAAGGAACCAACCTGGTCATCTAGCCATGAAAAGACATGGAGGAACCTTAAGTGCATATTATAAAGTGAAAGAAATCAAAAGGTTGCATATTGAATGGTTCCAATTTCACGACATTCTGGAAAATAAAAACTATGCAGACAGTAAAAAGATTGTACAGCATTTTTTTTGTGGATTAGCAGGAAGGGAGAGAAGGAGAGGCAGAACACAGAGGACTTTTAGGGCAATGGAACCACTCTGTATGATGCCACCTTGGTGGATATGTGTCATGACACTTTTGCCCAAACCCATAGGATGTACAGCACCAAGAGTGAACCCTGATGAAACCTATGGACTCTGGTGATGATGGGGTGTCACTGCGGGTTCACTGACTATAACAAATGTACCATTCTGGTGGGGATGTTGATAAGGGAGGGGGCTGTGCATGTGTGGGGCCTGGGAGTATCCAAGAAATCTCTGTACCTGCCTCTCAATTTTGCTGTGAACCTAACAGTACTTTTAAAAAGCAGAATGTCTTAAATAAATAAAAATTATCAGGAACAAAAACACAACAAAAAAGGAATTGCCCCAGTCTCCTCTCCTGGGTATTCAGCCAACTTAGGGGGGATTCAGCCCCTCTGTAAATTGACTGTGTTGCACAGATGAATTGATTTACACAAGAGGTTGGGAACCACCTCCTAAGAGATCACAGCTTCTTCACAAGGGGATTGTTGGTAACCACGAATTCCCTGCTCAGCTCGCCATTGTCAGAGATGCCATTAGCTGAATTCAAAGGAAGCTGAGCCTTTGGACCATATGATCTTTAGTGACAATTTCAACTTTGAGGTTTTAGAAGTATATGAACAAAAATCTGAAAGGTTTAAATATAACTTAAATATAATTTAGTGATAGTGCTATTAGGCATTATAAATCCCAGAGGTTAATGTAGAAGTGTTTTCCTTCCAAAAACAAAATTTCATTTTTGAGAAATGAGGGTCCCTAAAAACTTAAATACTTTGCTTAAGTCCCCACAGCCAGTCAGCCACTCAGCCACTCTGCTATAGAATTTCTCCCAGATCCTTTCACTAATATTTTTAAAACCTATGTCAGATTCCTGTCTCTTGAAAAGACTATACTTATTCACCAGTTATGTGAAGCATTACTGTGAAATGAAACTCCAAATCTAGGTAATGCACTGAATTTCAAAGTGTTTAACTTTACTATTGGTAGAAAGTTTATGTTATTTGGGATTAGAAGTCGTAGTGCTGTCCATGAGATTTGTTGTTGGAAAAGAATCCCATGGCTTGTTTCTGAGCTTAATCGTTGCCTCCAGAGCTTCCCCACAAGAGCAACGTGCTGCAAGGCTGTGGTGCAGCTGCAGGGCCCGGCTGTGTCTGCTCCCTCTGTGCCTCCTATACCTGCAGATCCTTCACAGTTACTGTCTCACCGCTCTGTCACTTTAAAGCACAAATCTATATACATGTATTCTGCTTTTTCACATTCTTATTCCTAAACATTCTTAGTAGGCTGCTTAGCAACCAGAAAAGTTATGGTTTTGAATTTTTTTTCTGGAATAAGTGTAATCTCCATTTCCTGAGAGAGGTTGAATCTGATAGCAACTTCTTTCTTTATTCTCTGAGAGGCACACAACATCAGTTATAATTTCTCTTTTCAGGAATGAGGGAGGAAAGATAGAAATCTTTGTTTTTTACATGATTTTTTTAAATTATAAAAACATTATATTAAAACACTGGGTCTGAACTGACACTATTCTAGGTGATGCAAAACATCATGTGGCCCTCCAGTCACAGTAGCGGCTTACAGAGATCAGGTGACCAACAGATTATTAGCTAGGGTCCAACTCACAGTGAGCCCAGGGTGCCCCCAAACCCACACCGTGGTTATTTCTGAAGTTTCAGAATGCATAATTAGAATAGACATACTTAACAATAAACAGAATCTCCACATTGCTCTGTGATCTTTGAAACAGGGACTCATGAGGAAAATGGCCAAGTGGAAGTCATTAAAACCATCTCTAATCTGAAATATAGCAAACTAAAACCACCAAGCTGAAAGCAGTGCCTTCTTGTAGGGATTGCAGAGATTAATGCCACCATCAAGGACTTGAAAGAGTTGGGGATAATGATTTCCACCTCATCCCAATTCCTCTCTCCTCTTTAGCCTGTGCAGAAGACAGATGGATCTTGGAAAATGACATTGGAATATCATAAGCTGAACAAAAAGGTGAACTTCTTTAATTGTGGCAGCTGTACCAGATGTGATTTTATTTTTCAAACAATTTAACACCTACCCTGGCATCTTACATGCAGGTATTGATCTAGAAAAAGCCCTTTTTTCCATCCCTGCTTCTAAGGTTCATGAGAAGCAGTTTGCTTTCATTTGGCATGGACAGCAATATACCTCACTGTCCTACCTCAGGGGTATATCAGCTTTCCAGCACTCTGTCACAATCTAGTTTTCAGAGATCTTGATTGCTTTTCTCTTTCAGATGATAGCACACTAGTCCATTACATTGATGACATTAAGTTGATTAGACCTACTGAGCAAGAAATGACAGCTACCCTAGACTTATTTGTAAGACATTTGCATGCCAGTGGATGGAAAATAAATCTGATTAAATTTCAAGGGACTTCTACTCCAGTGAAATTTCTAGGGGTCCATCAGTGTGTGATATGTCAAGATAGCCCCAGTAAGGTAAAGAATGATTTACGGCATCTAGCTCCTCCTACAACCAAAAAGAAGGCACAAAGTCCAGCTGAGGAGCTTGCTGAAGGCACAGGGAATACACAATGGGTGGTGGAAGATGGTAGTTACAGGCAACAGCTTTGACCATGTAACCAGTTACAGAAATGAGGACTGCAATTGTCATGATTCCTCCTCACTTTGTTATAAATATGTCTATGTGTGTATTAATCTATCTATCAACATTTTGTCTGTTCCCCTCTTTTATCCCTCTATTATGTAACATAAGAGATACTGACTTTATACCATAATGGTGAAGCAATGTTAACTTTACATCAAAGTATCCATTACAGGATACCAAGGAGAAGACTGAGCATCACCCAAAGGCTTGGCACGCTCTCTGGGTTGTATGCAGGAAGGCTGTGTCACCTTAGGTGCAGGTATGACATGGTTACTGTTTTCATTTGGAGACTAAGTATGGTTTAAGGAGATGCATCTGGGTGCCACATTGCCAAGGGATGTATTTGTGAAGTTAATTTTATGTGTCAATTTGGAAAGTGTTTTTGGATAAGATTAACATTTAAATCAGTAAACTCTTGGCTAAAGCAGATTGCCCTCTATAAGGTGGGAGGCCCTCATCCAATTAGTTGAGGACCTAAATAGAACACAAAGACCAGTTTACTGAGCAAGAGGGAATTCTCTAGCAGATAGCCTTCAGGTGTCAACCATACCTCGGGCTGTCCTGGGTTACTGACTGTCAGTCTTCATACTAGAACTGCATCAACTTGCAGATTAGGGACTTTTCAGTCTCAATAATGACACAAGCCAATTGCTTAAAATAAATCTCTTTCTTTGGATATGCATATCCTATTGGTTCTGGTTCTCTAGAAAATCTTAACTAATCTATTACCCCACACCAACAACATCTCTCAGAGTGCCGCCAATGAGGATTCTTTTAACTCTTTTTTCAAACTCCTGAATGATTGTAAGAGAGAAAGCTCACATGGGTTAAATAGAAACTAAGGCCAGGTTTTTGTGAACCAGAGCAGTGTTGCCATAAATAGCAAGTGTTTGAAATCTATGGTTGCAAATGTTTTCTGTGTGTGTGCATGCATGTGCACTTGATTATGATGAAAGCCACTTCAGCATTAGCTAGGGATGAGACTGAAACTTCACAATTTAAATTCCTCAAATTTGAAATGTGTCAAAACAATCTCTGATTTAATTAAGTTTTATCTATTAACAGTACTTTTGTTCTTAGAGGTTTATATGTAATGTCAGGAAACGGAAATTTATTTGTGATCAATAAATTATTTAAAGAGAGAATATTAACTAAAGAATATAGTCTTAAGTAGTAGACTCTTGTTTTAATTAATAAAGCTGTGAGTTAAATAGCTTAGGATTCATTTCCACTTATTCATTTCCACAAATTGTCTTGCTTATGACCATGCCAATCTGCAACATGACTTAAATATTAAAAGAGTCATTGTCTTGAAAATTTTGCATTTACTTCACAATTAAAAAATAAAATAGGACCCCTTTTTTCTGTTCAGTTGTAAAGAACAGTTGAGCATCAAAGTATGGTAACATTTTCTTACTTTTAATTAAAATTTCAGTAGAAGCTGTTACTGGAGTATGTTAGATATCAAGTCAACGAAGATTGATTAAATCCATGGCTCTGTATAGATTCCGGGTGAAATTTAATAGTAACAAGGTGTAATCCTAAATTGAAAACAATAGAGTTCTTTAAATATTATAAACATTGCAAAGTCAGGGAAAGAGTCTCCTTAAGTCTTACAGTGTTCCACTGCACTGGATAGGTTTCAGGCATGTGAAGCATAATGATTGCACATCAGACATTTTGCAGGCCTTATAGTTTATCATGGCCACCTCGGGAAATTAGCCAAAGACCCTGAAAGAAAACTAAATCTGGAATTTCAAAGTAGTGGATTTTTCACAAGATGTTGATGCCAGGAGGAAATCTTCTTAAGAAAAACAGTAAACAGTAAATTTTAAAAGAAAATAGGGTTTCAGGAAACTGTAGAATAAAAAGTGTGGCTCCCTTTTAGTTTGCAAGTGAACACCCAGTGCATGATGTATTAGTAATGCAAGTTGAATCCAGCATACAGCCTAATAGAACAAAAGCAATTTGCTTTATCTGACTAATTGGGGCATAAATAATTATAATGATCAGCCTTGTAGAAAATAAAAAAGACTCATTAAAGGCAGGGTGTGAACAGGAGTGCAATGTTAATTTGGTTAACATTCCTAAACCCATATTGATTTTTAAATTGCCATTCTCAAATGTCCAAAGTTCAAGAATCCAGAAAAACTTGGCATAGTCCTCAGCGTTTACATTCCACAATTAACAAGCTTGATTCTTTTAAGCAAATTAGACTTCAGTGAAAGTTAAGTGAACTTCAGAGGTTAAAATTAATGAGGAGCAAGGAATTTATAATATCTATAGGCAAAGATCTTTGAGGGGAATATGAACACTTGGGAAGCAAAGTACACCAGTTAGGATGTAGGGTGACATGACTTGGGGTGTATTAGAATGTCTAAAAAGACCTCAAGTTGATTTGACGACTAGAATTCCACCAGGGAAAAATAGTCCTTATCTTAAACTTTTCAAGTTGGCTTAAGTGCAAATCACTCCTGTCAGTGACGCCAGAACCATTGCACCTTGGCAGGCTGAATTTCATGCTTTCTTTGAGCTAGTTTGATAAGAAGCAAACATTTGACGGGTGTGTGCCTAAGGACAGGCAGGCAAGGAAGAGAAGGAGGAAAAACTCAGTACGAAAATAATTTCCCTACTTCCTATTTTCCTACTTTGCCTTGGGCTGAAGATCTTAAAATTGTAACATGGAAATCAGAACTATCTGTTGACAGGATAAGTTAGTGAAATGGACAGAATTCATCAACAGAAATAATGAATTTTAGAACCTGTCTTAAATCATGGAAAAAAATATATATAGGATGCCTACTTTTCTTGACAGAGAGATGATATATTGTATTTTAAAGCTTAGGTATTTCCTGACGTTTTCTTTTCCTTGAACATATTTTTCATTAGTGCTACCATAGTGTATATTCAGATTTTTGAGGCTAATTTACAAAGAAAGATGCTCTAAAGAGTTTAATAATATACAATAATGCTTATCACAAGATGGCCTGATACTTTGCAGTGCTGCAATCTTGGCTCACTGCAACCTCCACCTCCTGGGTTCAAGCGATTCTCCTGCCTCAGCCTCCTGAGTAGCTGGGACTACAGGAGCCTACTACCATGCCCTGCTAATTTTTGCATTTTTAGTAGAGATGAGGTTTTGCCATGTTGGCCAGGCTGGTCTTGAACTGCTGACCTCATGATCCACCTGCCTCGGCCTCCCAAAGTGCTGGGATTACAGGTGTGAGCCACCATGCCTGGCCAATGGTCTGATACTTTCTAGTAGAAAAAAATTCTCATTAACTCATTGTTCAATGTGATTCTGGAAATGTGGAAAAGTAAAACTTGAGCTTCTGGCTGAGGGAAAAAAAGGTAATTATTTGGCTTCATGGAGTTCATTTTTGTGAAGAAAACAGTCCCTATTTGTTTACCAATTCTTTTGGTGTACAAATCCACCTATACATTGTTGAAATGCTTGGCCAAGAGCTATGAGCAGAATGACACTAATTATTACTAAAGAAGTTGAAACTTGTAAACCAAAAATAAAATTCTAAGCACTTGATTTGATGAGTAGAATTCCACCAGGGAAAAATAGTCCTTATCTTAAACTGGCCCCCAACTGAATGGGCCTCTCCTTTCTGCCAAAGACAATCCAAAGTTAACCTGTAAATCAAGTTCAGGCCATAATAGTTAGGGGGAGCAGTACGTGTCCCATTATACCCTCCTTGTTTAAAATTCAGGCACAACTGACCAACATTAATGTTAGAGCCGAGATCTTAAGACTGACAAACAGACTCTTCATGGCAATAAGATACCAACATGACAGAGAGTAGGCCCTGAAAGAAATCAAAGCATTTTACCTCAAATATATTTTTTGACATATTTTGAAATGGCTCTGCAAGACTCTCTCTTGTGGGGAAAATCTGCATTCTGTGGAGATCCACCTTTCCCTTCCAGGGCCTTTCCCTGATCCAGGAGAGTATGAACTAAGAGCTTGGCATCTTTTTAAGTCTGATAAGAAACATTAATAATCTATTCTCCCTGAAGCCTGCCACCTGGAGGCCTCATCTGCATGATAAAAACCTTGGTCTTCACTACCCCTTATCGTAACCCAGATATTCCTTTCTACTGATTCCAGATCTTTAGATAATAATTTAACTATTTCAATCAATTGCCAATCAGAAAATCTTTGAATCCACCTGTGACCTGGAAGGCCCCACTTTGAGTTGTCCCTCTTTTCCAGACTGAACCAGTGTACACCTTACATGTATTGACTAATGTCTTATGTCTCTCTAAAACTTACGAAACCAAGTTGTAGCCCAACAACCTTGGGCACATGTTCTCAGGAGCCCCTGAAACTGTGTCATGTCTCATAGTCCTCATATTTGACCCAGAATAATTCTCCTCAAATGTTTTACAGTTTTACCCTTTTTGTTGACAAACTCTTGTTGAGAACTTCCATCTGGACCAAGGTCATCTATAAAACAAATGCCTTAGTAGTGACATGGAAACAGAAGAGCAATAAAATACTTAGAACAAAGCCTGGCATATAATATACACTTTGCAATGTCTGTAATCATTGGCTTCTAGTGTACCTGTTACCAGAAAGGGATCCCGATCCAGACCCCAAGAGAGGGTTCTTGGATCTCTCTCAAGAAATAATTCAGGGCAAGCCCACAGTGCAAAGTGAAAGCAAATTTATTAAGAAAGTAAAGGAATAAAAGAATTGCTACTCCATAAACAGAGCAGCCCTGAGGGCTGCTGGTTGCCCATTTTTATGGTTATTTCTTGATGATATGCTAAACAAGCGGTGGATTATTCATCTCTCCCCTTTTAAGACCATATAGAGTAATTTCCTGATGTTGCCATGGCATTTGCAAACCGTCATGGCACTGATGGGAGTGCAGCAGTGAGGACGGCCAGAGGTCACTCCTGTGGCCATTTTGGTTTTGGTGGGTTTTGGCTGGGTCTTTTACTGCAACCTGTTTTATCAGCAAGGTCTTTATGACCTGTACTTTGTGCTGACCTCATATCTCATCCTGTGACATAGAATGCCTTAACCATCTGGGAATGCAGCCCTGTAGGTTTCAGCCTCATTTTACGCAGCTCCTGTTTAAGATGGAATTGCTCTGGTTCACATGCCCCTGACATACCCATCATCCAAGCATTAAATGTTGTATCCAATAGACAATTTTTTAACCCTCACCCTTCTCTCCCTTCCCTCCCTTTCCACTTTTGAAGTCCCTAGAGTCTGTTCTTTCTATCCTTATATCCACATGTACCCTTTGTGTGTATTAATTGGAAATGGTTGTTTTGTCTTTTTTTGTACTGATCTCAGATGAGACCACTGATGAGTAGGCAGACAAGGCCCTGCCCACAGGCTCTCTGGGTTTCAAATGTCTGAATGTTAGTTGGATTTTTATTTCTAGGCATGATCAGACTATTGTCAACTAGATAAAAGCATTTAAGAGTTTGTTTTGTCCAGATTTTATGGTCTTTATGGTGGATAACCATGTTCCACCTGAACATATGTCTTGTCCATTTTCTAGAACAAGCCATTCTGAACATTCTGCAAGCCAGCGGCAGACGTGTAGAGGTAAAATTCCCTACCCTCTTGGATTACTGTCTTAAGCTGCATCCTAGCATCCATGAAATAAGAGACACAAACAATACTATTTGAACTTTAATGTGTACACAGATCACCTGGAAAGCATGTTAAAATGCAGATCCTAACCTAGTAAAATACGCATAGATCTCACATCCTGCATTTCTAATAATTCCCCAGGTGATGCTGATGACACTGGCCTATGGGTATGGCAGGTAGCTGGCAGGCAAAGTCAGAGTAGCAAGGGTGTATTCTTTTTTCTAGTATTAGGTCATTCATTTATTCTATAAATTTGTATTCTATACCCATTACATGCCGAGCATTGCTAGGCACCACTAGGCACCTGTAAGACATGCATCAACAAGAAAGACAAAAATCCTTATCTTCATGGAACTTGCATTTTAGCAGGGGAATAAATGATAAACAATAATTATAATAGATATATCAACTATACAGTACTATAGAAGACCATAAATGCTCAGATAAAATACAGTGATGGCTAGAGAGATTTTGTAGTACAGAGTAGGACACAGGTTTCAATTTGAATAGGACAGCTAGGACCTTTTGAACAGCAGGAGTGATAGATATTTGGATTCTGGATATAGACTCCAGAGAGAGTTCATCTGGATGAATGTGTCAAGCCTTGGCAAACGAGAGAGGCAATCTCTTTCTTTTGAGTTTGTGCAAATATTGAAAACACTAAGCCCCACAGAAAGACCTCTGTGTCACCCACTCAGCAGTTCATGCAACTTTTCCGTGACATTTTGAGTTCAGATTCTCTTTTTTGTTGTTTTATAGTTATTTTATCAGCCCCTGTGAACAGTTGCCATTTTAAAAATAAGATTTTTCCAGCTTGAATATAAAGTCCACGATTTTCTCACTTTAAGCATTTGAGGATTATCACATTTGCCAACTCTGAGAATCAATTTCTGTTCAACTGTACTTTAAAACCTGTGATACATTCAAATAAATTAATACAAGGTAATTCATATATTAAATTTTCCTTTGCAATTACTCTCTGGAACTTGGAGGTCTCATGACAATCTGACTAATAACAAGTCAGGTGCTGAGTGAAGCATGCTATAAAGCTTATGATTCAGTGCACTCAAAGTGAGTGTTAATCAATTCTGTGACAAAATTAGAAGTTACAGACCATGATCATCTATTCAGAGACTTAAGAGTTCATGGAGGCAGAATTGTTTAGCAAACACACTCTTACCTCCTAGTTCCCTTGGCAGCTGTAAATCATCAGGGGTGAACTGACTGCTTACTCTCCAGTTTTATAATATGGATTCAGTGCCCCTGGGATAGAGGTCCAGACAGGTACACCCACAGCCTGCTGGGAAGCATCTGTAATCTCTTGTGCAAAACAGCCCAAGTAAACAATTAAATAGAGAAATTATGAAATGTTCATCTTGTTTTCTTTTACATTTTGGACAAATGCACATCATTACTCAGCTTCTGTCCAACTAAGTGGAAGTCAGAGACAAACAATAAGTTGCTAGGTGATAGGGAAGTTTGATAATAATGGGGATATTTTAATGGAAGAGAGTATTCATTAATGACTAGGCAGAGAGCTGCATTTGCCAAAGACGTTGAAGGTAGGACATTGTGTCAATGAAGAATTAAGCTCCAAATTGATGTTCTGAGGGCTGAACTCACTACCCCATCCCATCTACCCCACATCGCTCCTGGGATCTTCTCTACCACCTACCTGGGACTGCATCCTCATTGTTAAGGACTCTGCTGTAAAAGTATGCCTACACAACGGTAATTCCTTGCTGGGATTTTTATTACTCCTGGCTTAGTATTGTTTCCAAAGTATCATAAAGGACCATATTGATGCAATAGTAATTTTGTGGTGCCCCAAATGGTTTTGGATGTCTGATATTTACTATGGAATTTGAAGGTATATATATTGCTCCAGGGCACAAAGATAAGAAAGAGAACTTATATTTCTTCAATCCTCAGATGCCTTCCTGAATTATGAAAATGCACTGTATTGCACTGCATAAAAGAAAATTGAGTTAAGAACAAAGTTTAAAAACTTTATAATTCAGTAGCAATCCATGCCCATCAAGAGTGAGATAGGAAAGGAAAATGTATGTCCAGTGTCCCTGCTTGAAGACCTTCTCCTTGGTTAATCACTGATGCTTTATTCAAAGAAAATTATTATATTCCCCAGTAAATGTCAATACCATACCAATAAGTGTCTTCTTCTCTGGGCAGTCTGAGCACAAGATGCTTGATTGGTACCCACAGTCATACAACTCTCAGGAACAGCATCACAGACCTGGCTAACTTCCTGCCATGAGGATTCACCTCAGCATTTCAATTCATCTATCAACCACTAACACTCTATTTGTTCAGCAAGTGTACTTTCAATTTCAATAGTTCCCTCTGCCCATACCTGTCACCATTTAAGTGCCATTAAAATAAGCAGCAGGCAGAATCCAACACTGTCTACTCCTGTACCTATCACAATTCAGCAGGTAAAGCCCTCTTTACTAAATACCAAGGGAAATTCTTCAAATAGGCAGGCAGGCCTGGGTATCAATAAGCAATGTTTTTCTAAAGAAGAGACACGATAGAGCAGTTGGTCAGGAGTCAACCTCAGAAATCAAGCTGCCTACCTACAAAGCCATGCTCCATAACACACTAGTTTTGGCAAGTCATGGACCTCCTCTCTATTCCCTTGACAGAAAGCTGGTGATAAAGTAGTACTCACGTCATATTCCTGTTGTGGGAATTAAATAAGTCAGTCACTTATAGAATGTTGAAAACTGTGTTTGGCACAAAATATGCACACAATAAATAGTACTTACTGTATAACCCATTTCCCGTGATATTGCAAAATCCACAGGATAAAGGAATTTTTCTATTTTACCCAATGCTATTTCACCAGAACAGAGTGCCTGCCTTATATCAGATGTTCAGAAAGTACTTATGGAATGAACAAATACAGTTTTATTATTGACAAGGGCTGATATTTTCACTTACGCAAAACTTTGTTCTAAACAATTCTGGGATTCAAATATGCAGCGTTCATAATCCCTGTTTCCAGAAAGTTAAGGAGGTATACGGTACTAACAATATAATCCTCCTTTTAAAAACATAACACTCACTAAATATAACTTTATTAGGTTATTTTCTAAATGTGTATAGGGGAATAATTTGTTAACAGTTTGAGAGTTACATTTATAAATGAATAACACATTATGCAAAATCATATGAAGCAATATATTTATCCCATGGGTATTATGTTTGAAAGTTAGTACAATGTTCTGTTTTAAAAGAGAAGTTAAAAACATGGATATTGACATGGATCGGGTCCCTCTACATAGAAAAAGTTGTTTTGTTGGAATCAAGATCAAATAAGTTTCTGTCAACACATACTGCCCAAAATTTTAAAAGCAGAAAGTAATCTGGAAATTATGTCAAAGGGAAAGAAATATGGTTGTTTCTGTGATGAGTGTCAGGGATTGTTTATCCTGTTAGATGATGCATCTTATCTGAACAATCCAAAGTTCTTTAAGGTGTAATCATCAAACCTTAAAGCACTCACTGATTACCCTGTAGCCACAAGTATTATTAGGCAGTCGATGCTACAGAAGCCCTGGAATCTAAGAGGCAGAGACACCACATTTTCAATCTTCATGGCCTGGCAAATTATGGCAAAGAATAAAATTCTCCCCCAGAAAGTATATTTTTAAAAAACTATGTAATCTTCACTTTGAATGCATGGCACCTACTAAGTATATGTTTTCTATTAAACTTATAAACTGTTATTTTACTCAGTGTGCTAAGAAGTGTATCAGGACTGTATCTTTGCCATATAGTCATTGGTTCTGGGGGAGAAGATGGAGGCTACATCTTAGAAGAGTTGCTACCTCTTACCTAGTCACCTTAGATATTTGCAAGAATAATTTCCTTGACATACATGCTTTGTTACTCTTTTACTATTTTGGGAGGCAAGGTGTATTTCATCAAGTACCTGAATATATCTTTTCTCTCTGTAAGTGTCAACATTGCTGACTGCTTTGTGGTTGATACTTCCAAGCATTGTGCTGGTCACCTTGTTGCCCTCCTGCTGGTCTATACTATGAACTACATTCTGCTAACTCACGGTGTGCTTTCAATCCACTGAGGGATGGGTTCATTTCTGATCCACTAACAGAGAAGACAATTGCACATATGTCAACATGCAACAGGGAATATTCTAGATACTATTAAGAAGACATTTCTGAAATTAATTTATTTACAAATGGCAGTAAGTTCACATTGAGCATGAGCATAAATTCTGTTACAATTTAGAAAAAAAGTATGATTATATAAGAGGCTTAAATTATTATTTCCAGTTTTTAGGCATTTGGATGGTGTTTTAGAACAGATAACAACTACTCAGGCTTTCCATACTTAACATACAATCAAAGGGTGGTAGGTGTAAATTATGAGAAATATAGTCAGGTATTAGAAATAATCTATAAATTCTTTTAAAATATTTTGTAAAATACCACCTTCCTTAACCAACTAGTTCACCACATTTTTCTTCAAATGCAACATCATAAATTTTGTGTCAGGAGTTATTAGTGTTGGTATACTTATCTTATAAGGAGTACTTTGATATAGTGAAGATTGGGTAATTGATTAAATGCTTTAAAAAATGGTATGCTCCCATGAAAGTGATGTATTTATGTAGGCAAAAGAATATACCAGAGAGAAAATAATATGTCTGGGGATTGGTATTGGAAGTCTCTATAGCCAGCAATCAGTAATCAAATTATTGCCCAAAATCAGGCTAGATAAACTAACTTGGATTAATTTTATAAACTATGATTTTTTTAATACTCTTTCTGGGCACACTGCTGATTCTGTAAATAGAATCTTGAAATGTGACAAAATACATGATTTATAAATGGCAATGGTTTGCCTGGGAGACTTCAGCATTTCCAAGGGCTTCCTAGGTACAGTCTGAAGCTATGAACAAGTAATGGCTTAATGTCTTAATTGATGAATCTTCTAGTCAATTAACAAGGTAATGAAGTAAAACTTGTTTATGTGCAGCCAGTTTCAGAGGTAATATATTATAAACTATAAACACCAAGTAATGAGAATTTTTAACGTGAACACATTAGGGTACATACATCCAATGGCATGACATTTTCTTCAAGAGTTGTACTGGGAAGTAAAGGACAAACAACTGTAGATGGTCTAAGGTCCCTTCCAGGGATGTCAACAATGTCCATGTTATAGCCTCTGTTCTGGTGTGTACCCTGGGGTCAGAGTGCTGTGGAGCAGGTATGCTCAGCCTTGAGTATCCTGTGGATGCTACCGCAGCACTGAGCCTTGCATTGGCTAAGTCCATAAGGGATGCATGCTCCTGGGCAGGTGAGGAATTCTAGCACGTATCTGGACAATGGGCCATGATGGTCAGCTCCAAACCTATGCAGAAAGGACTGGGCCTGGAGAGGACAGTTATGCTATTGTCATCCATATTGTGCTCCTGCTGGTGAAAGATTTTGAACCAGGAAGCTTTTCCCTTTCCTGTGATAATGTTACTGATTCCTCTGCTTGTTCTGACTTTGTAGTTTCTTTAACAAAAAGAGTTTTTACAGATTTACCCATTAGCTGTCTATGCCACGTTTCCATCCACAAATATAACACTTAGCAGAAGGAAATATTTTTGAAGTATTTCTGTTATTTTCACTGTTTTTCCCCAACTAATGAAGAAAAGGTAGTGTGAATGGAATAATTAAGAATTGGTTCTGCAGCTCTGCATTTGTTAATATAAAAAATTTCAAGGGGCTGAATTATTCAAGAGCAAATTTAGCATGGAATTTAGAATCTGAATATGTATTTGTTGAGTAAACTCATGGAAAACATTTATATTACCTATTGAATCAGAAAGGGATGTATAATCTACAGGAACTTCTGAGGTATATAATTATAATAACTGCACCCACTAACTTCATAATATAAGTCTTTCTTTCTCTTTCTCTCTTTCTCTCTTTCTTTCTTTTTCTTTCTTTCTCTTTCTTTCTTTTCTTTTTTTCCCTGAGACAGAGTCTTGCTCTGTCACCCAGGCTGGAATGTAGTAGTGCTATCATGGCTCACTGCAGCCTCAAATTCTTGGGCTCCATTGATCCTCCCACCTCAGCCTTCCAAATAACTGGGACTGGGATTACAGGCACACACCACCAGCCCTGGTTATTTTTTTGCCTTTTTGGTAGAGATGGGGTTTTGCCATCTTGCCTAGGATGGGCAAGCATTCCACCCACCTCGTCCTCCTAAAGTGCTAGAATTACAGGCATGAGCCATGGTGCCTGGCAAGATTTTTTTTCTAAAAGTACACGATAAACACTTGTGTTTTCTTTAATGCTATAGCAGATGAGTTTTTGGAAGTGGAGAAGTTTAGTATTAAATTACTCAAAATGTACCTACTGAAGAGAACATAGACCAACATAAAAAAATGGATGCCGGTATATAAAACGATAAATCTATAAAAGAATAAAACTTATCCAAAAACACATTAAATAGTGTACAAATACTGGCATATTTGGGGTTACCCCCCGCCACATGAAATCTGGGGCTTAGACTCCAATTTCTATTGTAACTGCTTCTGTTGATTTTGGCTGTCCAGAGAACACCCACTCTGCCAATACTTTGAGCTCAGACTTTCTAGAGACTTTCAGCCTCTAGAATTATGAGAAATAAGTTTCTGTTGTTTAAGCCATCCAACTTACAGTATATTTTAAAGGCAGCCCTAGCCAACTAATACACTTGCCCAACACAATGTTCTTTTAGAACATGTTACCATGTTTTGAAATCAAGCAAGTCTAGAATAATAGGAAGACAACAATGACAAAATATTGGTGAAACTAATAATCAAAGCTCAAAACATGTTTTAACTTTTTCTAGTTCTCAATGCCCCATTCAAATCTCACATACCTAACTAGCATTTCAAGTTGAATTTCCTAGTTTGGTGACCACCTTCTATGTCATAAACTCAAACCCGGAGAACCATCTGTTTGTTAAACCTTTGTTTGTTAGAGTTTCTGGAAATGACCTTCCCTTCCTGGTCCTTCACGCTTAGAGATGTGAGTAATGCCAGCAGAGTGTTCTGACCTCTTTAGAGGTCAACTCCAAACTCTCAAAAAAAGGGCATCCCTTCTTATATTGACTGTTGTATTAAACGTTTGTCTTCTGCTTGAAGTATTGGAAAAAGGGTAGAATCAGGAGGAGATATTTCAGAATCAAAAAAGAAGTGTTAATGACTCAGAGGAATATGAAAAGTATTAGGAATCAGTGAAGTGCAAATAAAATCATTCAGTTCTTACAGTTTATCAAATTGACACAATATTTAAGAAATAAACACTTCCTGGTTCATGTATGTGTTTCACTCCTCCCCAGTGACAACTTTTGCACATGTCTGTCCCTCTCCCAGGAAGACTCTGCACCCTGCTCTGCCGTCCCTGCTAGGCTAATGCCCTGTCAACCTTGAAGTCTTACCTTAAGGGAACATCTGCACCTTGCCCGTTTCTAGGTATGCTTTACATAACCCTTTATATGTTTTCCTATCTCACTTCTCAGAATAGTAGTAAAATGCATAATGGTATAATTAACTTTCTGGCTATTATTCCTCTGAATATATTTTTAGGTATTTTGTTAGTGATGGGTCTACATTCACTTTCTCTTTTCCTATGAAGTTAAGTAATTGTGACAGTCTAATGCTTGTGACCTGTTTCTGATTTAATGGAGAAGTAATTGTCACATCATTACTGAAGTGGTCCATCCTGTCCCTACTGATCTGCAAAGCCCTCTCTGTTATATTTCATGTTTTCATACAAGAATGAGGCTATTTTTGAATTGTTTCAATGGTCTGTCTACCTATTCCTGCAACTACTCCAAGTTTTCAAATATATAAATTTTAACATATTTAATATCTGCAAAGGTGATTTTTTCCATATTTACTTCTAGAAAAAGTTTAGTCATTATTTCTTTGCCCCCTACCCCCCTTCAGTGCTTGTGTCCCTTTTTGCAGGAGATTTGATAAGTTAGATGTTATATTTTTGTATTCTGCCTTCTATTTCATCTCCTTGTCTCTCTATATTTCATTCCAGGTATTTTTCCTCAATGGATGTATATTCCTGCCCATTGATTTTTCTTATATGTATGTATTCTTGCTGTTTAAAACGTCCATTGAGAATACAATGTCCATTGTCACATTTTCCATTTCTATACATTTTATTTGGTGATTTTTTTCACTATTCCTGGGCATCTTTTATTACCTCTTACTTAAAGTTTTCATTCTTTTTTATTTACAAATATATATTTATATGTGTATATATAAATAAATATATTTATTTGTGTATATAAATAAATATAATATATTTATTTGTGTATATAAATAAATATATTTATTTGTGTATATAAATAAATATAATATATTTATTTGTGTATATAAATAAATATAATATATTTGTGTATATAAATAAATATATAATATATATTTATTTGTGTATATAAATAAATATATATAATATATATTTATATGTGTATATATAAATATATATAATATATATTTTATTCTATATTTTATAATTCCAAAATCAGTGGGCATTAGAAAAGCTGGATTTCGCTGTTTACGATGACTCTCAATATCTGATTTATAATTTCTGTGATTTTAATTGCAAACTCATAAGCTGTATCATTTTTATGTGGGAATGGTTTAAGAAATGAGTTAAGGGCCAGGCACAGTGGCTCCTGCCTGTAATCCCAGCACTTTGGGAGGCCGAGGTGGGCAGATCACGGGGTCAGGAGATAGAGACCATCCTGGCTAACACGGTGAAACACTGTCTCTACAAAAAATACAAAAAATTAGCCAGGGGTGGTGGCGGGCGCCTGTAGTTCCCGCTACTCGGAAGGCTGAGGCAGGAGAATGGCGTGAACGTGGGAGGCGGAGCTTGCAGGGAGGTGGAGCTTGCAGGGAGGTGGAGCTTGCAGGGAGCCGAGATCGGGCCATTGTAATCCAGCCTGAGCGACAGAGCGAGACTCTGTCTCAAAAAAAAAAAAAAAAAAAAAAAGGAAAAGGGTTAAGAAAATTTCTTTTTGTCAGCTAGATTTGGAAAATAATAATTTGGAACTGTTCTCACATTCAATTGTTTATTTGTTTTGCTTGTTTTTTGTTTGTTTGCTTGTTGAGATCACGCAAGTGTTGTGAATTCCGGCTCCAACCTTGCATAAGGTTGTGGTGTGGCTTCCCAGTCGAGATTGTTTCCCCTCCTCCACCCAGGGCCAAGGCTGAGATGGGCAGGTTTCCCTGATCCCTCTCTTGGTGGGATTATTACTATTTCTCTTATTAGTCTTATTTGTATTTCAGTTCTTATCAAAATGGCATCTTTACGTGGGGTCCCAGATACAATATCTGCTCATGTTCATTAAAACTAGAGTGACTCTGTATCATGGTTTACCCTTGATATTCCAGGTTCTATTCAGATTAGCACTTGTTGTAAATTTAAAAAAATAAAATACTGTGTTTTGTTGTTGTTGTTGAATTCAAGTAAGTTGTTATAGGCTGTTTACCAAGGGAGGCAGTCATGTGTAGTTAGGTGCCAGCCATTCCCTCTGCGTATGCCTGAGCACACTTAGGTGTATGAGAAAGGCCCCAGCGTGTTCTTCTTATAAGAGACATGTTTGCTGGGGCCTGTTCAGTATTCTTCTAGATTAATGTTGCTGATTTTTTATTCTAAGTGTTGCTGGGCATGTATGAAAGAAAAACAGGGCCTGTTATTGTGTAGTCTCCACTACTATAAAAAAATCAGAGTTAAGTGATAACTTTTATACGAGTGTCATCAGTTGCTTCAAATAGGGAGTCAACTAATTCTAATAATGTTTTCGTTTTTTTCTCAGGTGATTCAAGAAAGCTTTTTGGTGTTTATTCTGTCTAAAGTGAAATAATTAATATTATTGTGAATGGTGTTGCAATTATAAATTCAGATAAAAAGTTCAATATATATATATTTTTAAAAACAAATATTTCTTGGTTATTCAAATCATCCTAAAATAAATGTTTTCCTTATTATATTTAAAAAAACCTCTGGAGCAGAAATGCACTTGAATTGGTTGTTATAATGATACAATTCATTCTGTGTCCAAACCAGCTACACAATTCTACCAATAAAAATAAAACCTGCAGTTGATATAAATATGTTACACACACACATTTATTGTAGTTCGACTCGACAACTACCAAATGCATAATGAAACTTACGTTGTCATATAGGTGAATAGATAGATAGATAGATGATAGATAGATAGATAGATAGATAGATAGATAGATAGATAGATAATGACCTATCTATTCATGTATAGGTGTCTGCAATGGCATTGGGCAGTATTTAATGAGAGTCCTCCAAAATTTAGTTTCATACTATTTAAATTCTATGGGAAAACTGTAGTAACATTATTACATAACTAAAAGCCCATATACTTTCAGCTTTAGAAAGGTGTAATTATTGAAAACAAATTCTAAAAAGAGGAAGCACTAAAATTTGCCTGAAATAAGAAAGCAGCAGAAGGCCAGGTGCCGTGGCTCACCCCTGTAATCTCAGCATTTTGGGAGGCCGAGGAGAGTGGATCACTTGAGTCCAGGAGTTCCCTACAAAAAAAAATTAAAAAAAAAAATTTGGCATGGTGATGTGTGCCTGTAGTCCCAGTTACTTGTGAGGCTGAGGTGGGAGGATCACCTGAGCCTAGAAGGTCAAGGCTGCAGTGAGCCATGATCACAGTGCTGCACCCCAGCCTGGGTGACAGAGCAAAACCCTATCTCAAAAAAAAAAAAAGAAAAAAGAAAAAAAAAGGCACTGGAGGAACTGAACAAATTAAATTAAATTATATAGCACAAGTGATAGACAAGCATTACTTTTTTTTTAAAGAACACTTTGGAATCTGTAGGAACAATCTTCTGATAGAATGCTCATAATCATTTGTGTTTTGTGGCTAAATATAATTAATTTGAGAGGTCTATAATTTTACAAAATCTAAAAATTTGCTGAATCAGCCAACTGAAAAACAAATAGATAACATTTCTGGTAAAGTTTATTGTGAAATAGGAGTATATGTGAAAAATAGGTTTTCTGGAAGGGGATAATCAAATATATCTGTAACAACATTTGGGCTGAAATATTTAGACATTTCAATAAGAAAAGCATTTGAATTGACAATGTCCTCCATTTAGTAGCTTTTATTTCCTGAGCTCATGAGTTGTCTCAGCCTTCATAAAGAAAACACTTTTCCTGCGGGCTAAAGAGGTGAGTCAATAAAGCTGTCAATATTTTCAATTTCGATATATTTTGACATTGTGTCACCATTTATCATAAATTGTAACTTTGAAGAGGATTGCAGATATTTTTCCAAAAACAGATTAAAAATAGTGAGAACATGTTTTAAACCTTACAATCTTCAGAAATATATCAGTGGGCTAATATCAGAGACACATTTAGCTAAGAAGCTAATCATCATGTATGTTTGCTGAACTAGTTGAGAAAGTTCACCTTGGCCATCAAAGAAAGACAAGCAAAAATAAATAGTATGGATGAAACTCATAAGACGTGTTAAATGTAGGCAGTAAATGGAAAATTATATAATAATCCATGAGATGTGTACGTAAATTAAGTGGAACGTCAGCGTGTGGAACATAGGAAGGGATGAGAGCACCAAGAGAAAGTGTATTCTTAAGACACTGAAGGTTGATGAGGCCTTGGTGATCACAAGGTCTTAAACTGGACAGTCGTTGGTGATGCGACTCTGGGCCAGTGAATACAGATGAGATTCATACCTGCTCAGCAGGTTAAGCAGAGAGCCACAGCTGTGGCCAGCTGTATTTGTCCTGCTTCTGCAAAAGAACAAGCCTGTGATGCTCTGCCCGTCTTCTGGCTGATCAGCCAGTTTCTCAACCTCAGCTCCAGTTCTTATAGCCACAACAGCTAAGGGAAAGACTGCCCCTGCAGCCAGGGCACCAGCACCTCTGAGAACACATGTGCGTTCCCACATGGAGGCTGTGTGAGCTCCACACCCTTTGCTCTCTTACAATGACCCTCCCTAGAATGCACCAAGAGATAAGGCCAAAAGGAGAAAAAGAGAAAGAAGAAAATCAGGAAAAATTGGCTGTTTAGTCAACAGGCAAATTAACCTGTGAAAGACTAAGATTTAATTTGGAAATGACTAAGTTAGCTTGAAGAAAATTAGCTAGTTTCGCTATTGAGAAGTTATAGGAGCTCATGAGAAAGTTGAATATAATGATGAAATTATATATATTTCTGCACATTGAGGTTCTGATTGTGAGTTCCAGTCCTACTCTGTTTGTGTGTACTTGTGGGTAATCATACCAAAATTACTAACACTTTTGTCTGGTTGTGACATTTCAGGTAAATTTTACTTTGTATTTGATATCTTTATCCATATATAAATTAACCACAATGTAAATGCATGGAATTTGTAGCTTCACTTTGTATACTCTTTGTAACATTTAGCTTTTTAAATAAATTATATTGTTAAAGATAAAAATTAGACAAAAACTCTGTCCCAATGTGGTGTGTTAAAGCCAACAGAAGTAGCACACTTGATCAATTTTGCTGGGACATGAAAGAGTTTCTTAATCAAAATCTATTAAGTCACAATTTGATCTGTTTCTGGATGACTTCTGTTGCTTTACTTTGTTGTTTCCTGGCTTTTCTTCTCCTTGCTTGTCTTTTCAATTTGGTGACCTATTTAACAGAGAGTCCTATAGAAAAGCTCTGAATGAAATTCTCAATCATATATAGGATGTGTCTAGCAGGTGCCAGACGCAGCCACCAATACACAGAGACAAGCCAGATTCAGAAATCATCAGACAAATGAAGATGGCCCCATTAAGGCAGAGGTCAAGGTTGAACGTGCCTGGACAGCAGCAGTCCCTGCCATCCTGCACTTCCTGGGATGCTTCTCTGAGGGGGGTCTGGTGGCCACTTCAAAATTCTTTCAAAGTTGTTTTTTTTTTTGTTTCCCCCTGGAACAGTCTTTGTAAAAAATAATTGTTTAATTTTTAATTAATTATTATTTCTTTTATAGTTATGCTTGCTGAGCTACAATGACACTCATCTCAAATTCATTTGGTGTAATGGAGAGGGAAATCACTGCCCAGCAATTTGTCAGTGGCTTTGATGCTTTTCATATTTGTATCTTAACATTTGCTGGATCCAGATGAATAGATGGCTTTAGTCCTCTCAAAAGAAATAACAGTGTCAACCTCACACTTGTTTTATGATGGAAAATCTTTGCCATCATAGTTTTCACATGAAAGATATATTTGCCACTTCCCAAATGTCAAGTCTAATAGAAAGGGGATATAAATGATATATTTCCTTATAGCCATCAACACTTTAAGGTTATGACATGATGTGACATACCTATTTGTCATGATAAAGTAAGCACTTTTACTGATGTCTTGAATTCTTTAGTGTTTTCAAGTACTGTACATAGTCTGAGTTTATTCTGAAGTGTACAAATTTTTATAGCATGTGTCATGTCAGGCCTCATTTATAGTTACCAGGGATACGTTAAATATTAACTATTTTGCTATAACTATTATTAAATACTTATGAATTAAATATTCCTCTATTAGGCAAGATATATCTGATCTTTATATTTTTAAGTAAAAATAAAAATAGAATTTCAAAAATAGCAAAAGGCATAAGATATAATCTAATAGAGGGCCTACAATGGCAATGACATTAAAGTAAATATAGTTACCAAAAATTTTGTTTTTATGTAATTCAATTGCATATAAAACACAGTGCCAATTTTAGAAATAAGCAAAAGTATAAATTAATTGAGCAATAAATGTCAACAAAATTAAAATACCAAATATGCAAATTTCATGATGGTGTCAGTGGTTTGCTATGAAATGAATATTTGAAAGAAATTCAAGTTATGACACCATCTGTTTACTTTTTCTATTTTTTTCTGTATTTTATTTTCTTCATCCATAAAATAAACTAATATCTGGGCATGGTGGTATGCACCTGTAGTCCCAGCTACCTAGAAGGCTGAGGCAAGAGGATCACTAGGGCCCAGAAGTTCCAGTCCAGCCTGGGCAATGTAGTAAGACCCTGTGTCTAATAAAAATATTTTTTAAAATCCTAAAAAAAGAAATAAATTATCATTAATCACTATTAGCTCACTTATTTCTCTAAGTAGTTCTATTTTTGTTAAAAGTAACAATCATTTGTCTTTATGATACGAAGACATAACCAGAAGAATGAGAATATTTATATTTTAGCTTTTTCTGCCTTTGACATCTAAAGGAATTTAGATTTGTTTTTGAAATCATCCCAAATGTACATAGGTTAACAAGCAGATAGTCTTTTTGGATATCACTTTACCAGTACTTCTAATGTAGCTTCACTTAAAATGCACTAAGATGGAATCATGTTTTCTCCATTCACCCTGCGACCCAGCACTGTTGCTACTTACCACATTCTGTCCTGACCATCTCCTGATGCCTACTATCAAGCACATGGAATCTATTTCCTGTCGAAACCTCTGCAGTGTAAAATGTCATAATCTTCCTTCTACAATTAACTTCATAAGAAGGTGAGAATAACTATTAAAATTTAGCAAATGTTTCTTCCTCAGCAGCAGCCCGAGAGCTCTATATAGTATTTCCATATCAGCAGAAGGTCCCACTCTCCTGCAGTTTTCCCTTAGGAATGTCCAACTGATAGCTGTTTCCTGTGGAGAAGGGGCATTAGGAAGCTTAGAAGGTTTTTAAGATGGAAATTTTGGTTTAACAGAGTGGTCCAAGAACATATATCTATATTATATATATTATATTTATAACAAATATCATTTATATATAAAGGAGATAAACAAAACCGAATTATACTGTGGTACTGTGGTTCAAATTAAAATATGAACCCTTGAAAGGCAAAGCAGCTGGAATATTGTATTTGTAGTTTCTACAATCTTCAAATCAACTGCTATTTCTGTATGTGAGTGGTTTTATTCATGAGATTGAGGTTGCTAGAGTAAACTGCCTTCTTTAGGTCATGATCAATTGGATGAACTCTTGTATTAGACCTGTTTTTCCTTTTTTTTTTTTTTTGACATCAAGTCTCGCCCTGTTGCCCAGGCTGAAGTGCAGTGGCGCAATCTCAGCTCACTGTAACCTCTGCCTCCTGAGTTCAAGTGATTCTCTTGCCTCAGCCTTTTGAGTAGCTGGGATTACAGGCACACGCCACCACGTCCAGCTAATTTTTGTATTTTTAGTAGAGACGGGATTTCGCCATATTGGGCAGGCTAGTCTTGGATTCCTGACCTCGTGATCCGCCCGAGTCGGCCTCCCAAAGTGCTGGAATTACAGGCGTGAGCCACCGTGCCTGGCCCTGTTTTTCCTTTTTATCCTCAATCTTGTAATGTATCTTGTTTTGAGATAAATTCAGTGTTCCAGTTCGTTGGTGTTCACACAACCTAGCAAGTGCCCTCAGTAAACATCTGGGAATGAGTGAAAGAGCCATTCATAAGTAACGAGAACTACCAAACAAGAAAAAATGATGACTAGATTTTTAATAAAAAGTCATTTGTTAAATTGCTTGAGGCATTTTATGTCAATTGCAAGTACAAAACATTGCATTTCCACAAAAATAAAAATAGTTTTAAGCATATGCTACCAGGAGCCAGGTATTATGACAATTATTTTACATACACTACATTATCCCATCTGTGCCCCAGCCTCCAGTGAGGGGCATTGTTATCTCCTACACTAAAGTAAGGATACAAGGGGATGTACAGCTTACTCAATGTTGAAAACTAGTAAGTGTCAGAGCCACGATTTGCAATGAGTACTCAGGCTCTAGTGTATGTGCTTAAACAATTACACGATGCTCCCACTGACATAGCTGCATGTTCAGTAGTATTTCATAATTACTACAGGTGGTCAGCAAAGTGGCCGTTATAAAGACCACTAACTGGGAACTTTTTTCAGCTTCCTTCAATGATTTTATTTTCTTCCCGACTTATGTAGAAATTTTAATTTTTGTTCTGGCGTAATTGGTTTTATCCCCCCAATGAATTTCACTTGTAATGTGCTGTAATTGTGCTAATTTTCTTTATTTTTTAATTTTTTTTAAAAATTTGAGACCGAGTCTTACTCTGTCGCCCAGGCTGGAGTGCAGTGGCGCAATCTTGGCTCACTGCAACCCCCGTCTCCTGGGTTCACGAGATTCTCCCGCCTCAGCCTCCTGAATAGCTGGGATTACAGGCGTACGTACGGCACCACGCCTGGCTAATTTTTGTAGTTTCAGTAGAGACGGCGTTTCACCGTATTGTCCAGGCTAGTCTCGAGCTCCTGATCTTAAGTGATCTGCCTTCCTTGTCCTCCCAAAATGCTGGGATTACAGGCATGAGCCACCGCGTCCAGCCTAATTTTCTTTTGATGCAATAGTTTACTTGTTAGGTTAATAGTTAAGTTGTTCCTGATGTTTACATTCGGAAAATTGTGAACCTTCTGTCAAACATAAGATTTTAACAGGATTATAACATTCAATTATGCCTTTTTAAATGTATTTTGAAATTTGTTTTTGCTTTTTCACATCTCTAACCTAATAGGATAATAAGTATAGAAATATTTACAAATACTTGCTATATATTCTGCCTTTCAGTACACAGTAACAGGAAAAGGTGACAATATCTCATAGATTGCTTCCTCTCAGGGAACATTCAAATTCACTGGTTATGCAAGAGAAACAGGAAAGGATACAGACTTTATCCGCATGGATCTAGCTGCTCTTAGCTGGTGTTAATAGTAGATTTATATGTGTAAATAGTAGATGTATATGTGTAAATAGAGTCTCTGGCGAAAGTTGGCCATCCTGAAAACTTTATGTTGTTTTCCTATCCGTAAATATTCTTTAGTAACAGCTTCTTTGTATTATAATTTTCAGAGCAAGCGCTACGGCAGATGTTACAACATTTTGTTTTTCTTTGAATTGTCATGTGATATATTACACAGTCATACCTTACTCTGTGCAAGAATTTGGATCCTGGTACCAAGTAATAATTTAAATTTAGAAATCTAATAAATATTTTAACTTCATAGCACTGTTTGAAGTTATACACCCATGAATATTTTAGAACTAAAATGAAGACTTCTTCATTTATATGATTAAAAATTGTACTGTTAGTGTACACAGTTGCTTCAACTTATATGATTGAAAATTGTACTGTTACTGTACACTGTTGTCAAAACTTCCTTTTGCTTTTAATAAAAAGCAATTTCAGCTCACAGGTTTACCTTTCTTTAGCACTTCCATTGAAATAACTGAAATATGTGTGTAAGTGTGTGTGTGTGTGTGTGTGTGTGTGTGTGTGTGTGTGTGTGTGTGTAATTATATGGGCATTTTGGAAATCAGAGTACATTGTCATCAGTAACCTGAATCTTTGAGCCGTTCTTGGATTATTAGAAAAGGATATGGTTTCATTCATGAGAGAAGGCAACCAGAAAAAACAGTGTGAGGATATTTTTGCCTTGGAAATAAGTGTGTGGGTTTCTGGACACCCAGGAGATCACAGGAAAATCAATAGGGTGCCAAGAACTGATCTAGTGCCCCCTCAGGGAGGAACAGAGAACAGCACCCTCACCCAAGCTTTCCAAAGAGCATTCTTGCTTATTACCTTTAGGATCTTCCATCAGAGGACAGAGACACAGAGGAAGTGGAGCTGCATCTCAATTCACTTTAAACACAAGCTGCCACTGCCAACACAAGTGTGCTGCGAAGAAAACATATTCAAACCCACAAATGCCTCCCAAGGAGGAAGGATCCTGTTGAAGTAGCCAGTCAGAGGTAACTTTGAGTTTCTGCTGGTTCTTTATGTTCCTGACATAATGAATAAAAGGTGTTTTTGTTCTGCTGAGCTTATTTGAGTGATTTAGAGATGAAAGCATGATCTTAGAGGTACGAGCTGGCTTTTGCTACATAATAGAAGATGAAAAATATAGTAGAGTTGGTGGAGACCCATAGGAGGGTGTGGGTAGAGAGGGAGAAAGAAAATCAAAGAAAAGAGAAGCAGGCATGGGAAGCCAGCACCATATTAAGAGACTGGGGAGGCTACACGTTAGCTGACATGACAGTGAAATATCCTGGGTCTTGGGTGTTAAAAGGGCTGTAAACGCAAAGGATGTCTGATACTTAAGTTGTTTTTCTTGCTGTTGTATAAATTCACTCCAAGTCCTGCCACCTTCAACAAAAATGGGTCCTCTTCAGAGTGCTTAGTTTGTATGTGTTTGTGGTGCTGCTTATTGACCGTTTATTTTTCCCTTGTATGAAATCAGGGAAAGGGGTTTCGCTCCCCACCTGAGCTCTGCTTGTATGAAGCAAGAATGAATGTGCTGGATGCCAAAATGATCCAACCCTCAATTCAGTAGAAGAAGGAGCTCAGTGACAAGGCTCCTAGAATGTGAGAATATCTTTTGAGCTTTAATATTTCATAAAATATGGATCAAGCCAATATTTTCTAGATAGTAAGTGGCAGGACATCGCTGTGACATTTGGGTTACCAAGAACTGGGGAAATTGACTCAGTATAATAATCAAATCCAGAAAAGACACACTCTGCCTTTCCTGTTAGCCTTTTCTTATATCCCACTAGCAGCTACTCATCCTGACAGAAGCTTACCAACCCCAAAGAAAACTTAGGTCATGGATATATAGGTAATATTGGAATGACCCAGGGGACACAGGCACACCATTAGAGTCAGAAAGTGCACACACAGAGGTCTTGCTCCTCCATCAATCCAGGCCTCACTTGGTGCAGGCTTGGAGCCTTGGAGCCTATGCCCCAAATTTGAACATAGGCAAAGGTCTTCCTGTGTTGTCTTTCTGTTCTCGGATCACGTAGTCAAGTTTTCTTAGGAGCCATGTCCACAATCTTGCAGCACCTGGGTGAAGCCAGTCCCTTTTGGGGTTGTGGCATTGTCAATTAATTGTTTATTTAGATGCTAAGAATGGTTCATTTGGGTCCTATTCAACTTTATCTGCCACTGGCTCCTGCAGGCTCCCGTAAGAAGGCCTGGTGAGATATGTGGGTCATAATCCCAAGGCATTAAAAAATGCAATGTATCTGCTGATTTCCTCTTTCTTTCCTCCTCTCCTTTCTGCCAAAATATTTATCAATAGTTTGACCTTGAACTGGGCTTGCCTTACAGGTAATCAAGTGGTAGAAGTTTGTGCATTGATTAATGGAAACCATTCACTAAATTATAACATATCTGTTATACAGAGTGATATGAGAATAAATATATAGGAAAAAATATTTGCAAAACACCTACCTGGTATAGGGTTTGTGTCCAAAATATGCACAGATCTCATAAGCCTCAACGGTTAAGAAATTAAACAACACGGCCGGGCGCGGTGGCTCACGCCTGTAATCCCAGCACTTTGGGAGGCCGAGGCGGGCAGATCACGAGGTCAGGAGATCGAGACCATCCTGGCTAACACGGTGAAACCCCGTCTCTACTAAAAATACAAAAAATTAGCCGGGCGTGGTAGTGGGCGCCTGTAGTCCCAGCTACTAGGGAGGCTGAGGCAGGAGAATGGCGTGAACCCGGGAGGTGGAGTTTGCAGTGAGCCGAGATCGCGCCACTGCACTCCAGCCTGGGCGACAAAGCAAGACTCCGTCTCAAAAAAAAAAAAAGAAATTAAACAACACAATTATTGTGTGAGCAATAGATCTGAACAGATACCTCATCAAAGAAGATGTACAGATAAATAAGGACATGAAAGTACACCTGAGATCATATGTCATTAGGAAAATCCAAATTAAACAACACTGAGATACCACTACACATTTATTGGAATGGCCAAAAGAGGTGGATGGGGATTTCTAAAATACCAAATAATAGCAAGGATGGGAAGCAACACAAACTCTCATTCATTGCTCATCTGACTGCAAAATGGTACAGCCACTTTGGAAGAAAGTCTGGTGGTTTTTCACAAAGCTAAATATAGTTTTACCATACAATTCAGCAATTGTGTTCCTAGGCCTTTACCTAACTGATTTGAAAATGTATGTCCCTACAAAAACCCAAATGTGTATGTTTCTGGCGGCTTTATTCATAATCTCCAAAAACTAGAAACAACTAAGATGTGAATGGATAAACAAGTTGTGATAAATCAATGCAGTGAGATACTACTCTGCGACAAAGGTGGGATGAGTTATCAAGCTACACAAAGATATGGATGAATTGTAAAAGCATATTGCTAAGTAAAAGAAATCATTCTGAAAAAGGCAATTTACTATATTATTCCGTTTATATGAAGTTCTGGAAAAGGCAAAATAGATGGTAAACAGATCAGTGGTTTTCAGAAGTCTAGAGCAGGGAGATAGATGAATAAACAGCTCAAGCACACAGCTAGGATTTTTTATGTAAGAGAAAATATTCCCTATCATATTATAATGGTGCCTATATGGGACATGAATTTGTCAAAACCCATTGAACTTTACAGCAGTATCTATACCTTCTTCTATGTATCTATATCTATACAAAACAAAACAGCCCCCCACAATGATGGGGGCGTGTTAAATGGACATGGGATCCAATAAAAAGAACTCCCAATGGCCAAAGCTGAAATAATCGGAGCAAAAAAAAAAAAAAAAAATCATGATGAGTTTAATACAATGGACTAAAATTGTCTACGTACTTAAATAAATAAAAGATTGCGGCTGGGCGCGGTGGCTCACGCCTGCAATCCCAGCACTTTGGGAGGCCGAGGCCGGCAGAACACGAAGTCAGGAGATCGAGACCATCCTGGCTAACACGGTGAAACCGCATCTCTACTAAAAATACAAAAAATCAGCTAGGCGTGATGGCGGGCGCCTGTAGTCCCAGCTAATCGGGAGTGAGGCAGGAGAATGGCATGAACCCAGGAGGCAGAGCTTGCAGTGAGCCGAGATCGCGCCACTGCACTCCAGCCTGGGCGACAGAGCCAGACTCCATCTGAAAAAAAAAAAAAAAAAAAAAGAAGATTGCATCAAGAAATAAATGGGCATGGGCCAGAATAGATAAAGTTCCTGCACAGAAGTCCAAACAATGTGTGTGGATACTCTACCCACATGAAGAGGAGCGCATTACCACTCCTTAGGTGTGGGCTGTGTATAGTGATGTCTTTGCAGAGAGTGCGGAATTGAAAGGGAGAAGCAAAGATTAACTTTACAGTGGAGAATCCTGAGGAACCCTATTGCAGCTGGGTATTAAAGGGTGAAATCACAGTCACACAGAGGGCTGATAGTACATAACTTTGATGCAATGTAATGGAAATGGCGTTTAACCTCAGCCATCTTTTCACCAGAATCCATAACCACATTCTAATCATGAGAAAAACGCCAGACAAATTCCAATAGAGGCGCATCCTGCAAGATGCCTTACCAGTCCTCCTCAAAAGTGTCCAGGCCATCAAAACAAGGCAAGTCTGAAAAACTGTCACAGCTAAGAGAAGCTTAAGGAGACGTGATGTGAATGTGAATGTGATGTGGGATCCTGGATGGGGTTCTGAAGCTGAAAAAGGGTATCAGGAAAAAACGGGAAATCTGAATAAAGTGTAGACTTTTGTTAACAATAATGTGTCAGTAGTTGTTCCCTACTTGTGACAAATGCACCATACCAAAGTGAGATGTTAATAAGGGGAAGTGGATCTAGAGTACATGGAAACTTTCTCCACTATGTTTGTAATATTTCTGTAAGCCTTAAGAGTTCTAAATTAAAAGTTTACTAAAATATACAAAACATATTTTTTGATATATAAATATAATATTTTAACACTAAACATTTCTGTGTTTTCTTATACAGGCAACTGATAATTGTACTGCAAAAAAGAATATATTAAAACAAATTTCTAAAAGCAATAAAGTTAACCCACGAACAAATAAACTTTCCATGAAAACATCCTCACAGCATTCCTCTTTTAGGCACTGTCTCCTAGAGCCTCCCACACTCCAGATTCATTTTCCCACCTCTGGATTTAATTATTGTTCCCATTGCTCATCTTGCATTTTTACTTCATTGCTTCAGAAATAACTTGTGTTTCCAAATAACAATGTGTTTCTGCCACGCTGAGGGGTCCTCAGATTCTTTAGTATCCAATTCAGTAAGTAGCTCAATAGCAGGCACATAGTAAGCAAGCCAGTGGATACCTACTTGAATATTCAAATATTCCTTTAACTGCTCAGAGTTTTTCTTTTACTTCTTAAATCTACAAGTTTCTTTTAAAAGAGCCTCGGCATAACGGTGGCAGCAGATTCTCCCTGCAGTGCACAACTAGAAAGTGCATATTGAGAAGCTGTTTGAATAGTTTTGCTAAGGCTTTATCATGTCTGTTGTCCTTTTCTTATCAAGCCTGGGTAATGCTGGTTTATAATTTCTCTTTATGGGTAACCTCCTTTTTTTCTTTGACCATCAATCCAAAGTCATGACCTTCAAGTGAGTGACATGCACTAGGGCAGGCACACCCCTCTGTTATCCAGCCAGTTGGAAATAGCTTTCCCCCTCTCTCCTCATGAAATCCAGCATTGAGTTCTAAATGTAATGGTAAGATCCCCCTAGAATTGCCCCTTGACATTTTTGCAGGTGCACTGGAGCCAATCTGGTATTTCTGCACAAGCAGTGGCTGCAGCCAACCTTTGCAGCGTGGCAATCCCTGCTTTCTGAAGCAGTCTGTTTTGATGCCTGTTTTTTCTTATCACACTTGCAGCTTCCAGAATGCTGCTTCTTACAGGTTTTCTGTCAGAGTTTTAAAATATCTATTACTGCTCAACTCAAATTTACCAGTTTAAAGAGCAAGCCATACAGGCCACACTAGAAGTTTCTAAATATCACAATTCAGGTCATGTAACAAGGAGACCTTTAAAAATATACTTTATCATTTAAAAATGCTGCATTTACGAAGGCATATCATAACTTTAGTTAACTGTACCCCTGTATTAGCTTCTATTAGACTATCAAAAAAGACTGTCTACAGCTCTGGAACATGTTTTAACTAGACTGTTTATTACATGAATGTTCATGAAACATTTAAACAGCAAAATTTCAGCATCTTACACCCAAGAAAAAGAGAGGAGGAATATGAGGGAATAGGGTGTTTGACCTTGCATTTCAAAATATATTCATAAAATGTTTAGAAAGGATGTAAGATTTTGAGCTTGAGAGCAAAGAATTTTTGTTACTTAAACTAGTATAAAAAAATAGCCCAGGAAATGTAGACAAATGCAGCTGCTATTGAGAAAATAAAAATCCTATTAACAAGTAC
This sequence comes from Gorilla gorilla gorilla, assembly GCF_029281585.2. NCBI lineage: Eukaryota > Metazoa > Chordata > Mammalia > Primates > Hominidae > Gorilla > Gorilla gorilla. The sequence goes on from NC_073230.2 coordinate 60,013,407, forward strand.
TCCAGGTTGCTTCATTAAGGATGTGAACTGCCTCGAATTACAGCATTTATATGGATTTTTTGATGCAGAACTGAAAACAAAAATAATTAGAACTATAATAAAAGTACTAAAATTCTAAATTAATTTCTAACAAATGACCTATTTTAGACAATGAGCTCCAACTTAAAATAATCTGTATGGTTTGTATATTTTAAAATTTAAATTTTATCACATTTTTGTTAATTTTCTGGGTTTTGCAGACAAAATTGCATTATCTGAATCTATTATTTTTTCTTTCTTTTTGTAATGGTCATATGTCCTATATTAATTTCATATCTTATTAATTGACTATATATTCCAGAACCGTTTAAAATTATAATGATGTACGCAATCATTATTGGTACTAAAATTTAAAAGTACTATTATCTCCAACATCTTGCCATAAAATGATAATAACTGAAGGTATATATTCCTTGTTTTGAAAGGGAAGTATCATTGTGTTCTGCCTTTGAAAGATTTTTCCATGTTTTTAAAAATCAGGGAAAGCATTTAATAGAATTGGATAACTTCTGAGACAGTACAATGTCTGTCATTTTGTTGTATTATAGAAAAAGATTTCTAAATATAACATTAACCTTGCATTCTTGACCTAAATACTACTTAGTATATGCATATTATTTTTAATGTATCATTGAATTTAATTTTTTTGTATTGAAATTTAGTCATTTTTTTCACAACTGTAATCCTAATTGGGATTGATTCATCATTTTCTACTATATACTTTCTTGATCAGGGTTTAGAATGAGCTTTGCTTTATATTAATGTGCTGCTCCTGGTAAAACTAAAAGCCAAAATCAAAATTCAAATTTACATTTTGCCTTAAATTACGTAGGTCTTAAATTCCTCCAACATTCATCAAATTTAGCATTGGGAAATAGAAGAGTATGTCCTTATGTGGATTGGCACTATATGAATGCCTATTTGATCCTGCAAATACATACATCTCCAAATCTCCCATTTATTATTTCTACTTTTAAATGTTTTTGAGGTAGCCTATGCACATAGTAACACATCAAATATCACTAGATGGACTTGTAAAGCAAAGCCCCTCATCTGTCTCTTGCATTTTTTTTCCAGTCTCCAAAGGAAACACTTAAAATTTTTTTTTTGTAGTTCTTATTTATGTAGATGTCCCTATAACTCTAGAAGTACATTTCCCCACTTGTACTGTAATTCTCACAATTCATGTCCTTTGCCTCACAATTCGGGGGCATGCTTCTCACTTGGTACATGTGATCACTGTGGAGATGGGTCCCACTCTGGGAAGGGGTGCAAATGAGCAGGCTGGACCAAATACTCCAATACCCACAGGAGTGTGACTGATAAAGGGGAATTAGTTTGTGTGATTCCAACTACAGCAGAGTCCTTTTGGAAGGGCTAATATGACAGCTAGAAGCAGGAAGGTCTCTGCCTCTGCCCTTCTGGCCTCATAAACTACAAGGACCCCTCACCTGAATCTGCTCAGGGCCATTGTTCCCAGCAGAGAGTGATTACAAGTCAGCAGGACAACAGAGGAGCAGAAGGTCAAGCGATGGGATCTCAGTTCTCCCAGTCCTGTGATGACATCTGGGGAGCACTCAGGATCACTGGGACAGAAAACTAGACATCTTTGGTTTTTTCAGTTATATGAGCTCAACATTCTCATTTTGCATAAGCTAGTTTGTAATGGATTTCTCTTACTTGCAACTGAACAGCTCCTGGCTAAGCAGAAACTGGAACTACTATTGTGTATTTGCAAGTGGCAAAATTCACATGGGAGTGACTTAATTGCAGTAGGACAAGGCAGAGGATTCTTGAAGGAGATTAGTAGTTTAATTTGTAGCCGTTTGTGACTTGGGCCTCCAACTGGTGTCTACCAAAGCTGAAGCTTCGGGGATACAATAGGAAAAACATCAGGTTGCTAGACTAAGGTGCCTATTTGCTGAAGATATAAATTGCATTCCATAAGACAGAGGCAAGTTGTAAGGACAACTGGAACATAGCGACAGCAGAAATAAAACAACGTAAAGTGTAACTCATATTGACTACATCTGCAAGGAGCAGGGCATCTAAAATAAGACTTTGGTTATTATAGGAAGCAAAGTGCTGGCCTTTAGCTAAAGTTAGTATAAGCAAATGCAGAGACATAGGTGAGTGGAATGGAGCATGGTAGTTAGCCATGGCCCTGGGAGTAATTAGTGAACTCTCACCAGCAGCACTGCCCCTCCCAATGACTGCTAAGTACACCCTGGTTGGCCAGATAACAATAACCCCTATTATAAGTGCACCAATTGCATCTTCCTGGAGGGAAGTGGTCTTGTCAGTCCTGCCCTTTACCACAATCTCTTTTTCCAGTAGAAGAATCAAAAGGAAATGGTTTGGCTGAGGGCTAGGAGAATCAACAGCGTTGGTGTGTATTTTGCTCAATAACTGAAACCCAAAGGCTGGGCTTGGGATTTAATGGACCATGATAGGAAAACCTGCTTGAATGTCAATTTTTCATAAACTCTAAAGAAGAAAACTATACTTTTAGTATATTGTTGTGAGAAAAATCCTACTCATTCCTGGCAAAATTCTATCCAAGCCTGGGCTTGTGACTGCCTGACTCTCCAGGTGCCTTGTGGGGCCCAGAGGTGAACAATATCAAGTCTCCCATGAAGTGCCTCTCTGCTCTCTGAATTTTCTATTGATCTCCACTATCATCTGTTGATTTGGTCTTTCTCTCTCACCTGCTAAATTTGTTCATGTGGTTGCTGGTCGTTGTTTATGTATTTATACAGGTCACAGTTATTGGTCCTTTTGCTGCTGGGTACATAGATTTGTTTTGTGCTGGATCTTGATTGAGAAAACTCCCTGAGACCCCTGTGAATATGGGCATGGCTTGCTTATGGATTTCAGTATGACCTCCCCAAATAGCACAAGGGTTTTGCTCTGGGGAGCCCTTTTACCCTCCAGCATTTAGATTCCTACCTGAATAGATTGATCCATTTCTTCAGCACGGGAACCTCAGGACTCTCCTGTGTTATCCTGGGCAGGTGGCTCCCACTCTCCTCTCCCCTCATTCTTGTATGCTGGCTATATTTGTTCCTTTCTGATTTATATTATGTTTCAACACATTTCTGTAGTAATAGGCTGGAAAGACTCCCCATAGGGAAAGTGAACAGTTGCAAAACAACCGTAACTACAAGAAACATGACATTTTCTGGGAAAAAAGAGGCCAGTAGGTTCACGTGTATGAGGGTGAGGCAAAGCAGGGCACCAGGTGAGGCAAAGCAGGGCACCTGGTGAGTCAGACCAAGAGTGGGGTGCCAAAGAATGCAGGGTGGTTTAGCCTAGGACAATGGTACTTGTCTACCTTGTGAACCTTGGAAAGGCATTTCCTTATTACAAATGGCAACTAACTACACTGTAGAGAATAGGATTATGAACAGAAAGGATCAGAGATCTAAAGGGCAATTCATGATAGTTGTAATTCATGGTAATTTGTAGAGAAGGTGAGGATGTTTTGCATATAGAATCAACAAGACTTCATAAAGGCTTGAATATAGAGAAATAAAGGGTGGTGTTCAAGGGGATTCCTAGATGTCTAGCTTCTTGAGGATGACGGAATGCCATAAACTAAGATAGGGGACCTGGAACAACACTAGATTTGGGAACACAAAAGGAAATCATGAGTTGAGTGTCGTATATGTTTATATACATGAACACGCCAAGTTTGTTGAGGTTGCATGGGCTTGGAACTGAGTAGAGAGGCCTGGATTGGGATTAAAAAAATACTGAGTCATCAGCATTTAGATGAAAATTATGGCATGAGTACGAAGACTGGAGAGCTATAGCAAAGTACTATTATATCTTATTAGGTTAGCTACTGCATGTGATCAAAAACCAACATAACACATTGCTTAAACACAGAAGACTGTATTCTTCCATGGAAAATATGCTGTCAGACCTGAAGTGCAATGCAGGTGCAGCAGTCTTAAGCCGCTTTAATCTCACTGCTTCACTGCATCCAAAAGCTCCAAGTGTGGTCCAAGATGGCTACTGGAGCTCCAGCCATTAAGTTCACATTCTAACCAGCAGGTAGAAGAATGGAGATAAGTGTAACCTTCCTCTAATTAAGGCCAATTCCAAAACCTCTCATGTACTATTTCCATGCACATGATATTATTGGCCAGAATTTAGTCACATACTCTCTTAGTCCATTTGGGCCACTACAACAAATTTATCATAAACTAAATGGCTTATAAACAACAAATCTTTCTCATTCACAGTTCTGGATGCTGGAAAGTTCAAAATCAAGGCACTGGCAGATTCAGTCTCTTGTGGGGGCTCATTCTACAGTTCACAGATGGTGTAGTCTCTCTACATCCTCACATAGTGGAAGGGGCTAGCCAGTAATTTAGGGTCTCAGTTATGAGAACACTGAGACCCATTCATGAGAGCAGAGCCCTGATGGCCTGATAGCGTCTAATATCATCATGCTGGGGATCAGGTTTCAATGCATGCCTTTGGGGGAACACACACATTGTGACCACAGCGTATAGCCAGCTCCAAAGAGGGTGGCCAACATTTTTGTTTTTCTGGGTTGACACATGCAAAGAGAGCATTCAGGGGTTCAAGGGCTGAGGGAAAGTGAAGAACCTTGTATTAGAAGACGTCAGGCAATTTTCACCACAGCAAACAAAAACAACAAACTTTAGTGGGTATTGACTTATTGCTATCTAGTCTCCTAAGTAGTTTTTTTAGTTATTAAGTTTAATCTTGACCACAGGCCTTGAGGTAGATGTGGTAATTACTATTCCCATTCTAGAGATGGCAAAGGAGTGAGTTGAATGACCTGTCCAAAATTCCAGCAGCACTGACATCTTGGACCCCTTGAGATTCAGGCTTCTGAGTGAGAGCAGTGGTATCTCCCAATATCAGGCAAATGTGGCTGAACATGAGGAGGAAAAACGGGTCTAGTCAGATTCACACAGTTGGCCAAGTTACCCAGTTATCATTTTCATATGTAACAAATACCTATAAAGTAAGGAAATATAAAACCTAACTCATAGACGTGACTAGTTATTACTGGGATTGACAAAAAAAATTGCAGAATCTAAGAGAATTTCTTCTTAACACAAGGCTAGCAAAATGCATGTAGAATGAAAATTTAGTGTTAGGACATCTCAAAGGCAAGGAATTAACATCTCTGTGTGGATGGGAAAGGCCTATATGGTTCTGTCTGCCCCAATTTCCTTCATTGGTTGATGTGTGTGTGTATACACACACACCAACATGTATATACATTACATATGTCTATACATTATATAGACATATGTGTATATATACATACACATACCTGTACATAGGTGTATATATGTATAGAAATACACTATATATACATATAGACAATGTATATATGTAGAAATACACTATATATGTATATACTATATATTTATAATATATAGTAATTATATATAATAATAAATATTTTCTATATACTATATATACATTTTATACTATATACACATATATGCATCTATACACATACATAGTATATAAATATATATACTATATAAATATACTATATATACACACATATATATAGTGCATTTCTCCTGCTGAGAAACTTCAAATCTCTGAATACCTGAAATCAGAAAGTAGAGAGATGAGAGGCAGAACAGCGATAGTGTTATACACTGAGAGGTAAATTTGCTAGAAATAAAATGATGGCGGAAGAAAGAGGAAGTCTGGCAGCATCCCACAGGAGGGCCTGCAGGTTTTCGTGTATGACATCAATCTACAGTGTTAGGGAAACAGGCAGTCAAGAGGGGAGGAATCAGCCCCGCAGAATTCTGGTAAATGAAAGCCTGTTAGATGTGGAGAACAGATTTAAGGCTGTGCACGCCAGTCTTCCATGAAGGCCTCTGTCTGGCAAGAGGAGAAAAACACTAACGTGTGCACAGCCAGCATTATGCCTGTTGGAGATCATCTGGTCTGGATAGACTCTTTCCAGGGAGTGGTGCAACAGCCTCCAGATGGGAGCCAAAAAGAAGACACTGTAGAAACCCAAAAGAAACTTTATTCTGAAGAGTCAGGTTAGAAGGATATCTAAATTTTATAGGCATGAGATGAAAATTCTAGGAAGCTGTCCTCCTTAAGAAAATGCAAGGAGATTTTAACTCTATGAAATAGAAGCATAGAGTCATAATACGAAGATAAAGGTGACGTGAAATATGAGGCAGAAAGATACAATTATGATTTCAGCTAGATTTCCGAGGAACTAGTAATGAAATAAAGGAATTTAAAATCCACATTGGGATTGTGATGTCCATACCATCCTTGGCGAAACCCCGCCAGTGATGTGGTGGACACACAGAGAAGGTAGTGCTGACAGCAGCCAGGGGCGTGACTGGAGCAGTAGGTGGAGGGCGGCGGCTGCACCCAGGGCATCTAGAGCCTCATACTGCAGATGAAGGGTGAGCGCCAGGGAGGGTTTAGGGGGTAGGGAGTCTCAGTGTATCTCGTGATCTGGGTACTGATATTCTGGAGCTTGGCTCACTTTGTCAAGTATGTCACAATGTACACTTATGATCTGTGTACTTTAAGTCTACGGCACTTTGGTAAAATTTTATTTTAAAAATCACAGTTGAGCAAATCTGCTTTTTTGGATATGGGAGCAAAAAAACAAAGAAATAATGAAAAAATTATTCCAGAACTAAGAAAAAAGACCCCTATTGCCCTCTTCTTCCCCGAGTAACATGTAGATAAGAAAGAACTTGTATTCTAGGTGAAGATATTAAATGGGGATTCATATCCAGATAGTTATATGCCAGCTTTTAAACATGAAATACATCTAACTTTGTTAACAAAAATCCCTTAATGTGATCACATATAAAATGTTTGATATATATTCTTAGTTGACGCTTTAAAAAGTGATTTAAAATATCTTAAGTGGTTTTAAAAGAAAAGCCAGTATGGAATATGATAACCACATTTTACATGGCTTGAAAGCATATTTGAAAATGTCTCTTGCATTTTAACTGCATTAGCGATGATGACTGATACTTTACAGGTGAATGTGTTTGACAATTGGAAAAAGCTTAATATTAAAATTATTCAAAATATTTAACTAGACAGGAAAAAGTATGTCTCTACTTTCTATTTTTATCGTAAGTATTGCAATAAATATAATTTATGTTTCTTCCCCAAATATCCTTTACCTCATATATAATTTCATGCAATAAAAATTATAAAATGTTCTATGTGTTAATTTTCATATTTTACTAGGTTATGTTTTCTTTCTTTTTATTCTTCTGATTGTGGTGTTTTTTTTCAACTGATAATGGGACTAGTTCACATTTTCATTACTAATTAATTGATTTATTTAAAAATAATTAAGGTAAGTTTGTAGTAGAAAGTTTGAAATGTACAAAATGTGGACAGTAGACAGCAGCATTACCTCTTCTTCATCTTTGAATTTACCTTTCTTTGGTAGTTACAAATTTCTTTTTTACCCTTTGAAGTAGAATATACATAGGTACTATTTTTAAATATTATTATTTTAAATTGTGTGTATTATTTTAAATATCACTTTTATGATGTTAATCATATAAAATAATATTTGGAATTATGGTAGTCTTATGGGGATAAAAACATTATGTTGATAAACAGGTCAGTATTCAATGTAATTATTTATCATTCTAAATACTTCGGGAATCTTCCCTGAGTTGTGATAGAATAGATTGCCCAATCCTATTGTCTGCTATTATGATGAGTAGTACTATGAATAGATGGATGCAGAGCTGCATGTGAGTACAATCAAAGACTTTGTTCATTTCTGTTCACTTGTATCTTCATTAAATGTGTACATACTTGTCTTTTGAGAGAGTAATAAATTCTCTTGGTCAAACCTAAAAATTAGCAAAAGGATCATGGCAGACATTGCTGGTGCTGCCCGATGTCTGTTCTTCCCTTCACAGATGCAGAGGCCAGGTGACCCAGCCTTCTCCACATGGATAGCAGATGGAACTGTTTCAGGACAATGAAATGTGATGTGGATCCCTTCCAAGCTGAGGGAGCGAAACACTCTTGTCAAATTCTCCAGGCTTTTTTCTGCTGGCATGGTTGTGGAGAAGGCTTCCGTGTTAGGCAGAAAAGCAACAAGATTAAATTGGCCTCCATGGAGGAAATTGCCCTGATAGCCACTATGGACTTTGTATATGCAAGGAGCAGTGTTTCTGCGTGTTGATGCACTGAGCTTTTGGAGTTCTTTGTTACTACAGAATAACACAAGATAATTTGTCCTCCATTTTCCCCTCTCCAAGAGGGAGCCAGTGGGTACAGATTGTTGTGTTTGTGCAGACAATTTTTTTAAATATTTAAACTAATAGGTACATATAATCACCCCACACACTATTCTATACTTTGCTTATTCATCTGCATAAATATCTTTGAGGTCACTTTATATGACTATGTAAAGTTCATTTTTTTCCTACAGCTGCATATTATTTCATTTGGATATATCATAATTTAATTAAGTGATTTGACATATTTATGATATTTCCAACCTTTTCAATGACACATACTGACTAAAAATAATTTTTATGCATGTGATCTTGATTTTTATTTGTAAATGAATGCTTACAATTGGAATTATGTGGGGGGCAAAGGATGTGTACATTTGAAATTTTGATACCTAAAAGTAGACCCTAATTTTCCTTCCTGACATCACTGTGCCTATTGGTATATTTAAGCATTTTTCAGATAAAATTTGCAAATTGTCTCTTAGTTATAGTAAATGAGTTTTTTTATTATAAAATCACCCTTCATAGGTTGCGTTCCAAATTGTACTCCCAAAGTAAAGATGTAAAATTGACTGCCTATGCAGCAATCAACAGAGGGTGTTCTTAGACTTTTTGACATTTCCCAATACGGTAGGTGAGAGAGCCGTCCACTGAGTTTATTTAATGTGTCTCATAATTGTAATGAGGCCTCATTATAATAAGTCACATCTAAGTAATGTTTAAGAGCCATTCATAGTTCTCATTCTGTGAATATATGTTCTTACTCTTTGTTCATATTTTCTATCGAGTTATTTTTTTTCTCATTAAGTTAATTATATATTACATAAATTAGAGTCTTGAGCTTTCTGGAATTCACTCTGGTATGAAAAGTGTCACAAAAGTCAAATGCTTATTTTTTAAAAATACTGACACATAGTTGTTCTAATACATTACTAAATGTAAAATATGATTCCTTTGATAGATTTGTCTACTCCTGTTGTAGTACTATACAAAGCATACTGTTCCAATCCCCACACATATATAGTGATTATATATATAGTTTATATATATATATATTTAGTAGAGCTACTCTCTTTATTCTTCCTTATTTTCAGAATTTATGTAAATATTCTATATGACATTTATATCAGCTTTTCTAGGACTAGAAGTTCTTTTAAGATCATATTGAATTAATAGATTATTCAGAGACAATATTTTTCTATGTCTATGGAAGCTTTGTATTTAACAAAGATAGTGTTTCTTTTGATTTTCAAGTTCTTTTTTACATGCTTGTTGATATCTTTAAGTATTCCTCATAAAAGATTTATGAATTGATTTTATTGGCTTTATGGTAAATGAGTTATGTTCTTTTATGTCTGATTAATTGCACTATTTATTTTGGACAGCTATTTTTATATTATTTGCGCAAATATAAATATGGAATTATCTTTTTATTCTAAGAAATTTTTGAACATATTTGCCCATTTTCACATTTAGTATCTTTAATAGACTTTAGCATTTTTCTCAGATTTATACCTATCAATCCGTAGCTTCATTCATTAGTGATTTTTGGAGTCAGTTTCATGATATTTTTTCCTAATTTTTAAAAATGGTTACTATAGGGGAAGAAAAATATTTTTTTCCTCAGCCCTCTTGAGTTCTTAGTTGAAATGGACCCATGTAACAAAAGACATTAATAAAAAAAAAAACAAAAAGAAGTTTGGGACAAACTCAGGGAATGAGTAGTGCTCAAAAAGGTGGTATTTATTTCCAGCTGATGTGGCATCTTTATCAAAGAACAGGACATGTTTAGAGAAGTGACAAGAACAAGGAAAAGGACTTTGAGGTCTAGGGGTGGCAACTTGGGACAAGGCAAGTAAGTGGCAGACGAAGGCTGGACCCAGAAAGGCCTAAAGCTGTTTAGTGGTGTGAAAAGTTAAAAGTTCCTCTTCAAGGTTTCCCTTTTGTTAAAGAATAAATAGTAAGTGTTAGAAATAATAGTTTCTTTTAAAAACTAACTTCCTTCAAGTTTCCTTGCTTTTTGCTAATAACTGTTAAGCCCTACGTAGTTAAATATAGTAAGGGAATAAGTACATTCTATGTCCTTGTACTTTAACCAAATTATTTGTTCTGACCTATAGCCTCCTCAGACTTGTCCAAACATGCCCAGGCATTTCCCGGCTTACAGCCTATGCCTCTTCCTTATTTGGAAATGTTATTATTCTCATAGTTTTCTATAAACAACCTCCATCCTTTCTTTGTTCTCCATCACATGTTTACCTATTTAGGAAAGTTTTAAGTTTTTAGCCAATCGGGATCAGTCTAGATTGTGCGGTCCAGCTCTAGCCAGTGAAGATAGGACACAGCAGTAAGGACCCAATGCGTCAGGGATAAAAACCTCTGCCTTTCTTTGTTTGTGGTGCTTTCATGACAATCAAGCTTCCGAGAAGCACCCTTTCTGCAGAAAGTAAAATTGCCTTGCCAAGAAAATTCATATTCAAGTGCTATTTCCTTTGTGGCACCAAAAATTGATTTGTAACAGTGGTGACCCTTGGTTCACACTGGTAGTGAGGGGAGGGAGAAGATCTTTGTCTTTACTTTATGTCCTGATCTTGGGCAAGTAGAGAGAGTGCAGAGAACTTTCCTGCATTTGTTTCCTCTTATTCCCTTAAGCTCAACAATCCTCAAGCCAATGAAACACATGTAGGGGTGGCATATTCTGGTCCCTCACAATAGTTAGATCACAGATATTTTTTACTCTACAAAATTCCCTCTGAGAAAACCTTTAGCTTATGGAACTGAAAAGTTGGTACTTCCTTATCATTAATTTTAAAATGTTTTCAAACTTCCTTTGTGATTTCCTTTATGATCCATGGATTATTTTACAAGATATCACTTAGCTTCCAAAGAAAAGATTTAAAGTGCTTTTTTATTTATATGTTACTGATTTTATTTCTGTACTATTTTGTTAGAGAAAGTGCTGTATATTTGTTTTCAATTCTTTTAACTGTGTTGATACTTTGTGACCCAGATTATGTCACCATATAATGTGAGCCAAATTTCGTATTTGTGTGCACCAGAGAAAAATATATATTCTGTCATTGTTGGGCACAATGTACAGAAAAATTCTGTCAGGTAGGTCTCATTTCTTAATTGGGTTGTTCACATCTTAATGTTTTGTCTGCTACTTTATCACTTAGATATACGTGCTAAAATCTCCAATAAGATGAGTTTAAATTTATTTTTGAAATTGTGGTAAAATATTTATAACATTAAATTAAGCATTTTAACCATTTTAAAATGTACAATTCAGTGGCATTAAGTATGTTCACTTTGTTGAGCAATTATTACCACCATCTATCCACGGAACTTTTTCATCTTTGCAATACTGAAGCTCTGTATTTACTAAACAATAACTCCCCATTCTCCCCTCATGCCAGCCCCTGGCGACCAGCCTGTGTGTATGAATTTGACTACTCTCAGTACCTTGTATGAGTGAAAACACACAGTACAAGTCCTTCTGTGATTGGCTTATTTCACTTATATGATGGTTAATACTGAGTGTCAACTTGATTGAAGAATGGAAAGTATTGATCCTGGGTGTGTCTGTGAGGATGTTGCCAAAGGTGATTAACATTTGAGTCAGTGGACTGGGGAAGGCAGACCCACCCTTAATCTGGATGAGCACCATCTAATCAGCTGCCAGTGAATATAAAGCAGGCAGAAAAACGTTAAAAAGTAGACTGGCCTAGCCTCCCAGCCTACATCTTTCTCCCCTGCTGGATGCTTCCTGCCCTTGAACATCAGACTCCAAGTTCTTTAGTTTTGGGACTCAGACTGGCTCTCCTTGCTCCTCAGCTTGTGATGGCCTGTTGTAGGACCTTGTGATTGTGTGCGTTAATACTTAGTAAACCCCCCTTTATACATATCTCTCTATCCTATTAGTTCTGTCCCTCTAGAGAACCCTGATTGATACAACTTAATATAATGTCTTCATGCCATGGCCATGCTATAACATATGTCAGAATCTCCTTCCTTTAGCTATATATGTACACACACACACACATATATATAATAATTTTGCTTATAATCAACCAGCAAAATTAGGTCTCTAATAGACACATATATACATATATATGTATACATACATGTATGTGCATAAGCAAAATATATATACACACATATACATATATTCATATATGCATAAATATGTTACCAGGTCTTGACTATGAGTTGTCCAGGTCCTTGGTGTTTTGAAGAAAGAATTGAGCAAAATGCACAAAGTAGCAGAGGAATGAAATGCAGGAACAAACCAGCAAAAGCAGGGATTTATTAAAGTGAGAAAGCACTCCACAAGCTGTGAGTGGACCACTGCAAGTGGCTCAAGGGCCAAGTTAGAAAGTTTTCTGGGTCTTAAGTACTCCCTTTGAAGTTATTGTCAGCTACCTCTTATGTGGATGAAGGATTTGGTCTGTGGCTAATTTAAGGCTGAGGTGAATTGGTGCCCCGTGCAGATGAAGGGATGGTCCCTGCTTGGCCCACAGCTAATCCAAGGCACTCTCCCTTTCCCTCTGAGACGTGATGGCAGGGGAAGGCTGTAGGGAGAGTAGCCTTTGATCCTTTATTACTCAGCGTGGGGAGATGGGGTTTTTCCTTTTGGATTAACTTTAGAAAGTTTGTGGTAATTGGCCTTAGATTCCCTGGACCCAGACCTTGGTGTTTTTCCTTGATTCAGCACGAATTGGCCTTAAGTTCCCTGCCCCCAGACCCTATTCTGCCTCACGTATATACGTATGTATGTATACATATACGCATATGCGTATATGTATATATACACCTAATGTTGCTTATTCTAAGCCAAATTATAATAAATGTATACATATATTTATACAAGTATAATTTATGTATATATGCATAATAAATGTATAAATAAATAATATAATTTTGCTCATTTATACTAAGAAAAATTAAGATAAATATTATATGTATATATATTTGCTTATTCTAAGCAAAATTATAATAAATATAGACAAACACATATGTATGTATAGATATATACACACATGTGTATATAGATGTGTATACATACATATACACATATATATACACATATACACATGTATGTATACATATGTCTATGTAAACACGTGTATGCATACATGCAGACATATATGCACATACATGTGTATACACATACACACGTATGTGTAAATATGCCTATACACATATCCATGTGTGTATACATATACACATATATTTATGTATATACACACATACATACCAATATGTCTTTGTATATACATATATACACACACACAGACACACACACACACACGTAATTTTGCTTATTTATTCCTCCACTGGTGGACACTTGGGCTGCTTTTATTTTTTGGCTATTGTGAATAATGCTGCTATGAACATAATGTACAATATGTCTTTGAACCCCTGCTTTCATTTGTTTGGGTATGTACCCAAAAGTGGAATAGCTGGACCACATTTTTAACTTTTTATGGAACCGTTATACTCTTTTTCATAATAGCTGTACCATTTGGCATGTCTACTACCAATGCACAAGGGTTCAATTTCTTCAAGTTCTCACCAACATGTATTTTCTGTTTGTCTGTTCATGCATTCGTTTTGATAACAGCCCTCCTAATGGGTGCGAAATGCTATCTCATTGTGGCTTTTATTTGTATTTCCCTAATGATTAGTGGTGTTAATCATCTTTTTATGTGCTTTCTTGTCTACGGCCTTTGGTGAAATGTCCATTTAAGTCCTTTTCCCATTTTTGAGTGACATTGGGTCTTTTATAGTTGAGTTTTAGGGATTTTCCATATATTCAGAATATTAATCTCTAATCAGATATTTGATTTGCAAATATTTTCTCATTCTCTGGATTGCTTTAGATTTTTTGAATATGAAACACAGTTTATTGGTTGAGTGCATATTTTAAATTGTTATATACCTTTGTGGTTGATTAAGACGCTTCACATAAACCTTTATGTAAATGCATAAAATCATTGCCTGAACAACCAGGTTAAACTGCTATCTTTCCGGTTCCAGAGGTAGAAGTTTAGCATTTTATATTGTCAGGTTTTGTATAACAAATATAGTCTATTTTGCAACTACTAATAAAAATATCATTTACCTCCAGTAATTTTTATGTAATTTCTATATTTATTTCCTGATTGAAGATTTTCCACAAGTAGTTTAATATTATATTTCAAATCTTTGGCCGCTTTCTGAAACACAAGTAGTCATTTAAAAGGTCAATGTTTTTTCCACATATTTGATGCCAGACTCATTTTTTCTTTAGCTTGACTGTAAAATGATAGAACTTATTTTTGAGTTCATATGAATAGAAGATAAGAACATAATGTAAGGCTCAGTTATTTTTAACTTGACAAGTCCTTCTGCAGAAAAGAATATATTAAGAAATCACAGTTCATAATCAAATTCATTGAGGAATTCATTAAAGAGCTTTCCTTTTTCTTCATGATGTATACAATTTGGTATCATGATACAATAGTAATGTGGGGAAGCTGAGAGTATTTAGCAGGTGAAAATGAATAAATGGAAAGATAAAGTAACATGATAGGCTCAAAAGCATCTTGTTATAAAAATCATGAACTACTTACTGCAAAGTAGCTTTATAAAACTTAGATTTGGAAACTTTCTTATGTCTGGGCATGTCATGCATTTGTAACCCTTCCCTGTAAATGAATGTGCTTTTTCATTTAATGGGCTGTTCATCTATTTCTTAAAAAAACAAGTTCAAGTAAAAAATCTAACTAATTACACTGGTGGAAAAACTGGAACTGACACTAGCCGGGGTGGGCGTGGTCACACCCAGCTGGGCAGTTCAGGGACTGTGGGGAGGGCCTGTTCCCATCCCACGCCAGCTTCTACACCCGCTAAAGGCGAGAAGGTCTGAGATTTCACTGCTTCAGTGTCTCCTCCGTGTTCAAGACTTTTCATTGTCAGGAGTGTGGAGTGCACTTGTAAAATGAAATCTCCCAAGTTCTCAGATTTTCTTCTGGCATTACAGTGTGAGGAGCTTTGTTGACCCACTCCCCAGTGAATCTGGTGAAAAGAGAAGAGAGAGAGACAGAGAGAAAGAGAGAGAGAGAGAAAGAAAGAAAGAGAGAGAAGAAAGGAAAGAAGGAAGGAGGGAAGGGAAGGGAGGGAAGGGAGTAGGGGAAGAAGGGAAGGAAGAGGGGAAGGGAAGGGAAAGGGGAAGAGAAGGGAAGGGAGAGAGGAAGGGAAGGGAGAGGGGAGGGGAAGGGAAGGGAGAGGGAAAGGGAAGGGAAGGGAGAGGGGAAGGGAAGGGAGAGGGAAAGGGAAGGGAGAGGGAAAGGGAAGGGAAGGGAGAGGGGAAGGGAAGGGAGAGGGAAAGGGAAGGGAAGGGAGAGGGGAAGGGAAGGGAAGGGAGAGGGGAAGGGAGATGGGAGGGGAGGGGAGAGGGGACGGGAGGGGAGAGGGGAGGAGAAGGGAGAGGCGAGGGGAAGGGAGAGGGAAAGGGAAGGGAAGGGAGAGGGGAAGGGAGAGGGGAAGGGAGATGGGAGGGGAGGGGAGAGGGGACCGGAGGGGAGAGGGGAGGAGAAGGGAGAGGCGAGGGGAAGGGAGAGGGAAAGGGAAGGGAGAGGGGAGGGAAAGGGAAGGGAAGAGAAGGGAAGGGAACAGGAGGGGAGGGGAGGGGAGGGAAGGGAAAAATTTAAAGCATCTTGAAACAATCCTAAGAGCAGACAGCATAAGAAGCATTTATTCAAGAAAACCTGTAAAATTCAGTAAGAAAGGTAGAATCAGTGGTATTTAAAGAAAAACACTCCTTTCCTCACCCCTCCCAGTTCCTGAACGGGAGACTCTGGTCTGGATTGCTGCAGCCAAGCGCACAAGGCTTCCCTTACCACTTCCCAGTTTCAGGTCTTTTCTCCCAGAAATAGCAGAATTTCAGTGTTTCTCATCCTGCCGTTACTGAGGCAAGCACTGGATGAGTGCATGGAGAGGGGAACACCATTTTTCTGCCCAGTACACACTGCTGAGAATACTGGGGCCCTTACAGCCCTTTCTTGTCTCATAAAGGAGTAGTTCTATGGAAGCTGAGATAATCTCATGCTGCTTGATATCTCTCCTACCTTCTCCACCAAGTGCTGAGCTCCCAGAGCAAGGTGTCACTCAGAGAGATTTCCCAGCTCCAGGGCTCTGGCTCAGAGATATTACCCAAGAGGAGAAGCCAGCCATAAATTACTTCACAACAGAAGCAATTTCATTTGAACAGAGCATGGAGAGCTTCAGTGCAATTCTCCCTCAAATGATCTTCAAATTCAACACAGTCCCTATCAGAATCTTAGCTGACTCATTTGTAAAAATTGACAAGCTGATTCCATAATTCATATGGAATTGAAAGAACTCAGAACAGCCAAAACAATTCTAAAAATGAAGAACAAAATAAGTGGACTCACACTTCCTGATCTCAAATCTTACTACAAAGCAACAGTAATCAAGACAGTGTGATACTGGCACAAGGATTTATGTAGATAAATGGAATAGAATGGAGAGTCTAGATGTAAATTCATCCATCCATGGGCAACTGATTTTCAACAAGGGTGCCAAAACCATTCAGTGAAGGAAGGAGGAACCCTTTCAATAGGTGGTACTGGGCCAACTGGATAGACAACAGATAAAATAATAAATTTGGGCCCTTGTATTGCAACATATACAAAAGTTAAGTAAAAATGTGTTAAAGACCTAAACGTGGGAGCTAAAAGTATAAAACTTTAGAAGAAAACACAAGTAAATCTTTAAGACTTTGGATTTCACAGAGGATTCTTAGATATGACACCAAAATCATAAGTAACAATAGAATAAAATAGGTAAATTGAACTTCATCAAAATTACAAATTTTGTGCCTCAAAGGACATCAAGAAAGTGAAAACACAACTCACTAAATAGTAGAAAATATTTACAAATCATATATCTTAAAAGGGTTTTGCATCTAGAATATACAAAGAATTCTTACCGTTTAATAATAAAGATGTTACCCAATTCAAGAAATAGGCAAAATAGCTGAATAGATGTTTTTCCAAGAAAATATACAAATGAAGATATACACATGAAACAATGTTTGATATCATGAGTTATAAAAATGCAAATCTAAACAATAATAAAATACCAGTTTATACCCATCAGGATGGCTAGAAACAAAAGGTCAGATAGCAACAAGTGTTGGTGAGAATTTAGAGAAATCAGGATACTCATATACTGCTGATGGCTATGTAAGATGGTCCAACCACTTTGAAAAACAGTCTGGCAGTCTCTTAAACAATTAAATATATGGCCACCATATGAACCAGCAAATTCACTCTTAGGTACATACTCAAGATAAATTACAACATATATCCACTCAAAATGTCTATGTCAAGCTAGCCAAACCCACAGCCCATGGGCTACACGTGGCCCAGGATGGCTTTGAATGCAGCCCAACAGAAATTTGTGAACTTTCTTAAAACATTTTGATATTTTTGTGCAATTTTAGTTTTTAGCTCATCAGCTACTGTGTTAGTGTATGTTATGTGTAGCCTAAGACAATTCTTCTTCTTCCAATGTGGCCCAGGGAAACCAAAAGATTGGACACCCATGGAGTATGTGACTGTTTATAGCAGCATTATTTATAATGACTGAAAACTGGAAACAATGCAATTTTCCATCAATAAAAAGATGAATGAAACGTGCTGTATTTATACAATGCATTGTTATTTGCTCATTAAAATGAATGAAATACTGATATATGCAACCACATGGACAAACCTTGAAAACATTATGCTAAATGAGAGAAGCCATATGATATATGAATCAAGTCACAGGAAATATACAGAACAGGGAAATTCATAGAGACAGAACATAGATTGCTGGTTTCTTAGGGCTGGGTGGGAGGGGTGACAAGAGTGCGATGGCTAAACAGTATAGTGTTTCTTTTTGAGAAGACAAACTATTCTAAAATTTTGGTCATGGTTGTAAATATTTGTGAATATATTAAAATCAATGGAATTGGTTTAAATGGGTGAATGACATTTTAAATGGTTGAATTTACAATATGTAAATTATATTTAAATCTGCTTTTAAAAAGCAATGCACAAAGCAAAAACTAATTTACTACATTTGTAAATGAGTATAAATTAATGAACAAATAACCTGGTAATAGAGACTAAATGGCCATCTGGTTAAGAAAGAGTGTCAGTGACTAATAGTATTAAAAGTAATACTTACAAATCTACGCTTAAGAAAGCAGAAGACATTCCAGGCTGGGCGTGGTGGTTCACACCTGTAATCCCAGCACTTTGGGAGGCTGGGGAGGGCAGATCACAAGATCAGGAGATCAAGACCATCCTGGCTAACACGGTGAAACCCTGTCTCTACTAAAAATACAAAAAAATAACTGGGCGTGGTGGTGGGAGCCTGTAGTCTCAGCTACTTGGGAGGCTGAGGCAGGAGAATGGCATGAACCTGGGAGGTGGAGCTTGCAGTGAGATGAGATCGCACCACAGCACTCCAGCCTGGGCAACAGAGCGAGACTCCGTTTCAAAAAAGAAAAAGAAAAAAAAAAGAAAGGAAACATTCCAGAAAAGATTTTCAGGAAAATACATTTTTCTCGAAGAAGTCTGTGTAAGTTGCATACCCCAATGGCCACTTATCTACAATGTCTTACACATGAATTAATGTATCTAAAAAACCCACAAACATGAAAATCACAGTTACCTTTGGTCAAAACATTTTGACTTAGAAATCTATGTAATAGATGGCCACAAATTCCTTGGTACTTGTCTCACTAAGAGGTGGAATAGAATTCCTCTCTCTTTGAGTTTGAGTTGAACTTGAAGACTTGTTGATTAATGCAATGCCACAAAAGAACAGAATCTGAAACTATCTCATAGGAAGGGCTTACAACTTTCACTCATAGAATCATCTTTCTGGGATCCCTGAGATACAGAAGTCTGAGGCTCCATGCTAGAGAAGCCACTTGTAGGTGTTCTGAGGGATGGTCCCTGTTGAACCCAAACTTCAGGTTCTTCAAGCTAAGGTGCTGAGTGTGTGACTGAAGCAATCCTGGCATTGTTCTGTCATTGATACCACTGAGTGACTTCAGTTGACACAACTTGGAACAAAGAAATGATCCTGCGGAACCCTGCCCAAATGCCTGACCCATGAAATTAAGAAGCACCATAAAATGGTTGCTGTTTTCAGCCACTAAGATTTTGGGTAGTTTGTTTACAGAGAATACATAGCCAAAACATGCATCTCTTCCATCTCCAATATAACCTATTAGCCTTCCTCAAAATTAGTGTTCCATAGAAGAAAGTTTAGGAAACATTAAACTCTTGAAAATATTTTGACTCTATTTCACTGTTTATATTACACTATATAACCTTATATTTCCAATTACATTTATAACATTGAATATAAAAATAGCATTTGTAGGATATCCAGATCCTTTTATTTCACACTAGTTTGAAACATGTTAGTAAGAGCTAAGAGTCAATATTAAATTTTAAGGCTTTCCTTTATCTTCACCTGAAGCAATCTAATGAATTATGAGTCAGCTACCAAACAAGTATCTCAATTAGAACAGTGAGAGACAAATATGATAAGTCTGGTCAGAATACAGACACTTGCATTAAATTCTCTACAACTTAAAATGCATCTTGATAAGGAAATTTCAACCTTCTTACGAACTCGAGAATTATTTCCAAAAAAATCATTTAGAAAAACAATATATTGAAAATAATTGTATCTTCAAAGACTAGTTAACATAAATGCAACCATTAGAATATACACTGTGAAACAGCACTGCTTCTAAGAGTAATACCAGCAGCAATATAAAGCAACCATAATACAGTTAAATTTTCATATGACATTTTGGGAAGGCAAATTGTATCTACCTTAGTTTAATTTATTTTCCATTATAAAAAATTTTGTTATTTTCTTATTATGAAATGACAATTTTGTAATGATAAGTGTAATATCAAGGTAAAGATGAGCAAAAGCAAGAAAGATGAATAACACGATCTCAATATTTGGAGAATACTAATGTCAACAAATGCCTTCATACTCGGTGTGCTTCTATATACCACTTTTAAAATGGGATCTACTCAAATATTGCTTCAAAATGGCATTTTTTGCTTAGTTCTGAATTTCAGGTCATATAAACACTATTATTAGAAACATTATTTGTAAAGCATAGATGATATATTACAAAGCAGTAGCATAATTTATTTTTCAATGCTGATCAACATTCAGGATTTTTCAAGTATTTGCTGTTGTAAAAGGGTTGAACTACACATTTTTGCATGTAAGTGGCAGACAAATCTTTAAATATTTATTTGGCTTATAATCTTCGGAGTATAATTGAATGGTCAAGGGGAAGTAAAATTTAAAGACTTTTGACATAAAATGCAACTGCACTGATAAAGGTTTTGTGAATCTATATTCACAATTACTCCCAGATTGTCTAAGACTTTAATAACCTTGTATATTTCATTGGTTTCCAATTTACTGTTTTCAGCTTAAATAGCAATGCTTGATTATAATTTGTATTTCTGTTATTGCCCAGAGAATTTATATATCTAGAATATTCTGCTTGTTCAATTGATAATCTTTTTATTTTCTATGAATTACCAGTTTTTTTGCTAATTATTTTTATAGAAGTATGTATTGTTTCTTACTTATTTATAAAATCTGTTTTTATACAAAAAATATGTACACTTTGATATGCAGAATAAAATATTTTTCATAGTTAATGTATCAATATTTTTTCTCATTTTACTTTATTTTATTATCAGTAACATTTATTCCATCCCCAGAATCAAACAGATGTTTATGTGCAATTTTATATGACTACCATAGCTTTGGTATTTTTCTACTTTTTATTGTGATAAAATAAACACAGTATAATATTTGCAACCTTAACCATTTTAAAGTATACAGTTCGGTGATATTGAGTTCATTCACATTGTTATACAGCCAACACACATCCATCTCCAGAACTCTTTTCATTTTGCACAAATGAAACTCTGCAGGCATTAAGCAATAACCCCTCCTTCACCCTCCCCGAGTCCCTGACAATCACCATTCTACTTTCTCTCTCTATGACTTTGGCTACTCTAAATATCTCATATAAATAGAAGCATTCAATATTTGTTTTTTGTAACTGACTTATTTCACTTAATGTAATGTCCTCAAAGTTCATCCATGTAGGGCAGGGGAGTCCAGTCTTTTGGCTTCCCTGGGCCACATTGTAAGAACTAACACTAACGATAGCTGATGAGATAAAAAGAAAAAAAAATTACACACAAAAAAATCTCATAATGCTTCAAGAATGTTTATGAATTTTTGGTGGGCCACATTCAAAGCTATTTTGAGCCACCGGTTGGACAAGCTTGCTGTAGGGTATGTTAAATATATTCATTTTAGAGGATGAATAACATTTCATTGTATGGATACAACACATTTTGCTTATTCTTCATCTGTCATGGACACTTGGGTTGCTCCCATGCTTTAGCTATTGTGAATAATTCTGCTATGCATTAGGATATAGAAAGGACTCCTCAAATTCAATAACAGCAACAACCACAAAAAACCTGATTCAAAAATTGGCAAATTACTGAATAGACATTTCTTCAAAAAAGGTATATACATGGCCAATTAGCACATGAAAAGATGTTCAGTATCACTAATTGTTAGGGAAATGCAAATCAAAACCACAATGAGATATCATCTCATACCTATTTGTATGGCTACTATCAAAAAACAGAAAATGACAAATATTGGTGAAGATGTGAGGAAACTCCACTCTTTGGAGTATGATATGGTTTGTCTGTGTCCCCACCCTAAATCTCATCTTGGGTCCTTTCTATATCCTAATGCAAAGCAGCATTATTCACAATGGCTAAAGCATGGGAGCAACGCAAGTGTCCAAGACAGATGAAGAGTAAGCAAAATGTGTTGTATGCATACAATGGAACGTTATTCATCTTTTAAAATGAATGGATTTAACATACCCTGGTATGCAAATATCTTCTGGAGACCTTGCTTAAGGCTCTTTGGAGTATAATATTGGTTTGGCTGTTTCCCCCACCCCGAATCTCATCTTGAATTGTGATCTCCATAATCCCCACGTGTCAAGGGTGGGACCAGATGGAGGTAATCGGATCATGGGCATGGTTTTCCCCATGCTGTTATTGTGATAGTGAGTGAGTCTCAAGGGATCTGATGGTTTTATAAGCATCTGGCATTTCCCCTGCTGGCACTCACTTTGGCCTGCCACACTGTGAAGAAGGTGCCTGCATCTCCTTTGCCTTCTGCCATGATTGTAAGTTTCCTGAGGCCTCCCCAGCAATGTGGAACTATGAGTCAATTAATCCTCTTTCCTTTACAAATTACTCAGTCTTGGGCGGTTCTTCATAGAAATATGAAAACAGACTAACACAGAGTACATACCCAGAAGTGAAATTGCTGGATCATACAGCAATTAAATTTTCAGTTTTTTTAGAAATGGCCATACCGTTTTCCACAGTGGCTATAACAATTTACATTCTCATCGACGGTGCACAGGGTTTCCAGTTTCTTCACATCTTCACCAATATTTGTCATTTTCTGTTTTTTTGATAGTAGCCATACTAATAGGTATGGAATGATAGATAGCTCATTGTGGTTTTGATTTGCATTTTCCTAATGATTAGTGATGTTGAACTTCTTTTCATGTGCTTATTGGCTACTTATATACCTTTTTTGAAGAAATGTCTATTCAGTAATTTGCCAGTTTTTGAATCAGGATTTTTGTGGTTGTTGCTGTTGTTGAATTTGAGGACTCCTTTCTATATCCTAAACATTAATCCCTCATCAGATATACGATTTGAAAATACATTTTGCTGTTTCAAAGGTTGCATTTTTATTCTGCTGATAATGTCCTATAATGCACAGAGGTTTTTTATTTTCATGAAATAAAATATTTTTTCTTTTGCTGCTTGTGCCTTTAATGCCATATCTAACAAATCATTGCCAAATCCAATGTAGTGAAGCTTTCTCCCTATGTTTTCTTCCAAGACAAGATTCTCCATCCTGTGGCCACATGCAGCCCAGGACCGCATGCAGCCCAGGATGGCTTTGAATGTGACCCAAAGCAAATTCGTAAACTTTCTTAAAACACTATGAGATTTTTTTTTGCAGTTTTTTTTTTCTCATCAGCTATTGTTAGTGTTAGTGTATTTTATTCGTGGCCCAAGACAATACTTTTTCTTCCAATGTGGCCCAGGGAAGCCAAAAGATTGGACACCCCTGTTCTAAGACTTTCATAGTTTAGCTCATATGTTTAGGTCTTTGATTAATTTTGACTTAATTTTTGTGTGTGGTTTGTTAGGTAAATGTTCAACTTCATTTTCTAGTAAGTGCATATCCAGTTTTCCTGCACAATTTGTGGAAAATACTGACCTTTCTTTGCTGAATGGTCTTGGCATTCTTGTTGAAAATTATTTAATCACATATTTCTTGGCTCTCTGTTCTGCTCTGTTAGTCTATGTGTCTGTCTTTGTACTGGTGCTACACTGTTTACATTACTCGAGATTTGTAAGAAGTTTTGGAATCAGGAAATGTAAGTCTTCCAAGTTCAAGTTTTCCTTACTTCTTCAATATTTGTTTGGCTATTCAGGGTCCCTTGATACTCTGTACAAATATTATGATAGATTTTTCTAAACCTTTGACAATCATCATTGGGATTTTGATAGGGATTACATTGAATCTGTATAATTCTTTGGGCAATATTGGCATTTTAACAATATTAAGTCTTCCAAACCATGAAAATAAGATGTGTTTCCATTTATTTATCTCTTCTTTAATTTCTGTTGGCAATATTTAGTTTTCATTGTACAACACTTTTATTTCCAAGGTTACTTTCACAGGATTTTGTTCTTTTTGATGTTATGAAAATGGAATTGTTTTCTTTATTTCTTTTTTAGTTTGTTCATTGCTAGTGTGTAGAAATGCATCTGATTTTTGCATGTGACTTTGTTTCCTGTTACTTTGCTAAATTCAGTCATCAGTTCTAACAGTTTCTCTTCACCCCCCCCTTGTGTGTGTGTGTGTGATCTTTAGAGTTTTCTACATACAAGATTATGTCATCTGTGAATGTAGGTGATTTTAATCATTCCTTTTCCATCTATATGCTTTTTATTTCTTTTTCATGCTTAATTGTTCCAGCTAGGAATTCCAGTACTGTGTTGAATAGAAGTGGTGAAAATAAGCATCTTTACCTTGTTCCTGATCTGAGAGGAAATGTTTCATGTCTTTTACCATTGAGTATGATGTTCATGGTGGGTTTTTCATATATGGCTTTTATTATGTTGAGGCAACTTCCTTCTACTCTCAACTTGTTGAGTGTTTTTGTCACAAAAGCATGTTCAATATTATCAAATGCTCTTTCTGTATTAATTGAGATGATTGTGGGTTTTTTTCCTTTCATTCGGTTAAATGTGATGTATTATACCAATCAATTTCCATATGTTGCATCATGCTTGCATTTCAGGAATAAATCTCAATTGGCCATGCTGTAGGATCATTTTAAGATGCCATTGAATTCTGTTTACTAATATTTTGCTGAAGACTTTTACATTGATGTTCATAATGCAAATTGGTCTGTAGTTTTCTATTCTTACAATGTTCTTGTTTGGCATTGGTATTAGCGTAATGCTGGCTCCATAGATTGAGTTAGGAAGTATTCCCTTCCCTTCAATTAAAAAAATATTTGAGAAGAATGGTATTGGTTCTTTAAATGTTTGATAGCATTCAGCAGTGCAGCTATCAGGTCCAGGGCCTTTTATTGTCAGGATAATGTTGATAACTGATTTAGTCTCCTAACTAGTTATAGGCCTATTAAGAATTTGTATCTATTTATTATTCAGTCTTAATAGGTTTTGTATTTCTAGGGATTTGTCCATTTTATCTAGGTTTTTTTTTTCTTGGTGTATAATTCTTCTTAGTACTGTCTCAGAATCTTTTTTTAAATATCTATAGACTCAGTGATAATCCTCAGTTTCATTTTGGATTTAGTAATCAAAAATAAGTCATTACTGTTTATTTTGTTGTAGTCAATATAACTAAATGGTAGTCAATTTTTTTGATCTTTCAAAGAACAAACTTTGGTTTTAATAAATTTTTTTATTATTTGTCTATCATCTCTTTTATTTACTGCTGCTCTTACCTTTGCTGTTTCCTTCTGCTAGATTTGGGTTTAGTTTTTTTTTTTTTCTTTTTTCTTTAGTTGTAAACATAAGTATGTTGTTGATTTGAGATCTTTCTTTTTTTTGTTTTTAGTTTAAGCATGTACTATTATAAATTACTATTTAGCACTGCTTTTACCATGTGCCATAAGTTTTAATATGTTGTGCTTTCATTTTCATTCATCTGTAAGTATTTTCTATTTTTTGTTGTGATTTCTCCTTTGATGCATTGATTGTTTAAGTGTCTGTTGTTGGCCGGGTTTGGTGGCAGGCAGACCACGAGGTCAGGAGTTCGAGACCAGCCTGGCCAACATGGTGAAACACCGTCTCTACTAAAAAATCCAAAAATTAGCCAGGAGTGATGGTGCGTGTCTGTAATCCCAGCTGCTCAGGAGGCTGAGGCTGGAGAATTGCTTAAACCTGGGAGGCGGAGGTTGCAGTAAGCTGAGATCACACCACTGCACTCTAGCCTGGGCGACAGAGCAAGACTCTGTCTCGAAAAAAAAAAAAAGCGTCTGTTGTTTAATTTTCAAAATTTTTTGAATTTTCCAGTTTTCTTTCTGTTATTAATTTATAACTTTATCTTATTGTGGTTGGAGAAGATAATTTAATCATATATATCTTTTAAAAATTGATTGAGATTTTATTTGTCATTATATATTGTCTATCCTGGAGAATGTTTCAAGTGCATTTGGGAAGACTGTATTTTGTTGTTGTCCATATCTTGTTTTTATTTAAAACATTTAATTAAAAAAATTTAATTCACATATTTTGTGTTACAGAGTTTGGGATAAAATCTTTCTTCACAATTTTCCACCTTTAACAATACCATTTTTTCCTGCATGTTCTCACTTGTAAGTGGGAGCTAAACATTCAGTACAAATGGACACAGAGAAGGGAGCAATAGACACCGAGGCTTACTTGAGGGTGGAGGGTAGGGGTAGGGTGAGGATTTAGAAACTATCCATACTACGGGAGGCTGAGACAGGAGAATGCCGTGAACTCGGGAGGCGGAGCTTGCAGTGAGCCAAGATCGCGCCACTGAACTCCAGCCTGGGCTGCAGAGCGAGACTGTCTCAAAAAAAAAAAAAAAAAAAGAAAAAAGAAAACTATCTATACTATGCTTATTACCTAGGAGACAAAATAATCTGTACACAAAACTCCATGACAATTTCCCCATATAACAAACTTGCACGTGAACCACCTGGACCTAAAATGAAAGTTGGCAAGAAAAAAAAAAATGAAAAGTCAAAAAACAAACTAAAAAAATCGTATTTAATAAAAGCAACTTTTCTTTATATATTTAAACTTATATGTTTATCAATTTATTGTAAATTCTTATAAGTAATTTAAATATGTATCTAGGCTTGCTGGCACATAGCATTGTACTGTCTTCATATTAGCAGTTAGCAGTTATAACTACTGCAGTTTAAATGTGCTTTATCTTTTCATTCTTACATAAAAATATATTGGCAACCTAAGAAAATGTGCACAACATTTATATGAAAAAAGCTACAAGAATCTAATGAAATGAATTTAAAAGATTTAATAAATGGAAAAACATTCCATGTACATGCAAAGGAAGACTTTATATTGCTAGTAATCTATTTTTTTCCAAATTCATCTATAAAGTCAATGCAATCCCAATAAAAGTTCCAGCAAGTTATTTTGTGGATATTGGTGAATTTATTCTGAAGTTTATTTAAGTAAAAGGTAAAAGACTAAGAATAGTCAACAACACTGAAGGAGGAAAAACAAAGTCAGTAGGCTGACACTATCTGACATCAAGACAGTATAGTATTAGTTTTTGTTTGTTTGTTTGTTTGTTTGAGACGGAGTCTCGCTCTGTTCCCGGGGCGGGAGTGCAGTGGCAGTGATCTCGGCTCACTGCAAGCTCCACCTCCCGGGGTCACACCATTCTCCTACCTCAGCATCCCCAGTAGCTGGGACTACCGGCGCCCGCCACCACGCCCGGCTAATTTTTCGTATTTTTCAGTACAGACGAGGTTTCACTGTGTTAGCCAGGATGGTCTTGATCTCCTGGCCTCGTGATCCGCCTGCCTCAGCCTCCCAAAGTGCTGGAATTACATACGTGAGCCAACGCGCCCGGCCAGTATTAGTTTTTTAAAAAGACAAATGGATCAATGGAACAGAATAGAGAACCCAGAAGTTGACCTATGCAATTACTTTCAGTCAATCCTTGACAAAGGGGCAATGAGAATTCAATAAAGATGGGTATTTTTTTTTTTTTTTTTGAGACGTTTCTTGCTCTGTTGCGGAGGTTGGAGTGCTGTGGCGTGATCACAACTCACTGCAGCCTTGATCTCCCAGGCTAGCCCAATCCACCCACCTCAGCCAAGTTGAGTATCTGAGACTACCAGCATTCACCACCAGCTAATCTTTAAATTTTTTATTTTTTGTAGAGAATGGGATAGACTTATGTTGCCCAGGCTAGTCTCAAACTGCCTGGCTCGAGTGATCCTCCCACCTTGGCCTACCAAAGTGTGGTGTGAGCCACTGCATTCAGCCAATACTTTTAATAAATGGTGATGTTTCTGAATAAACTGGGCATACACATACCAAAACTGAAAAAAAATCTGGACACAGACCTTATACCTTTCACAAAAACTAACTCGAAATGGATTGTCAGCCTAAAAGTGAAATGCAAAACCATAAAGCCTACTAGATGGTAACAGAAGAAAATCTAAGTGGACTTGGTTTTGGTGATGACATTTTGGATACAATGTCAAAAACACAGTTCATGAAAGGAAAAATACATAAGTTGAACTTTATTAAAATTAAAAACTTCTGCTTTGCAAAAGCATTCCTTAAGAGAAAAAAAGATTGTTGCAAAAAACATATCTGACAAAGGACTATCAAAAATATACAGAAGCCTTTAAAATTAAACAATAAGCAAACAAAAATCCAACTTTAAAAATGGGCAAAAGATTTGAATATACACTGCAACAAAGAAGATATACAGATGGCAAATAAGCATATGAAAAAGTGTTCAACATCAAATACGATTTGGGAATTGCAAATTATGATAGAGATATCCCACTACATACCTCTTAGCATGGCTTAAAACAAAACACGAACACTGTGAAAGGCTGGTGAGGATACAGTTCACCAGGAACTTTCCATTTACTTCTGGTGTGAATGCAAAATGGCACAGCTGCTTTGTGACATAGTTTGCAGTTTCTTTCATAACTAACATACTCTTACCATGTGATGCAGTAGTCATACTCTGGTATTTACCCAGATGAGTTGAAAAGTTGTGTCCTCACAAAAAGCTGAACATGGACATTTATAGCAGTTTTATTCATAATTGCCAAAACTTTAAAGCAACAAAGATGTTCCTCAACAGGTGAATGGATAAAATAACTAGTATATTCATAATACGTAATACTATTTGGTGATTAAAAAATAAAGGGGCACAAAAAACCATGCAGGAATTTTAAATGCATATGGCTTAGTGAAATCCTCAGTTTGAAAAAAGACTATATACTGTATGATTTCAACTATTTGACTCCGTGGAAGAGAAAAAAATCTATGGAGACAATAAAATCATCAGTACTTTCCAGGAGTTCCAGGAGTTGAAGGAAGAGGTAAATAGGGCATTTTTAAGGCAGTGGAACTATTTCTGCCCAACACTGTAATGTTGGATACAAGTCATTATACATTTGTCATATCTCACAGATTGTACACCAAGAGTGAACATTTATGTAAACTATGGATTTCAATTAATAATAATGTATTCAATTGTCTCATCAATTGCTATAAATGTACCACGCTAATACAAGGCATCAACTTCTACAGGCAAAACAGAAATAGAAAAATAAAGATAGTTATCTTTATTTTGTAGGAGAAAAATAAAGGAAAAGAAAGGAGAAATTGTAACAGTTGTTCATCTGCTTTTCTTCCTTGCAAACTCGTTTCACATTAGAGGCCTTGCACTGATCTGAGCATTTTGTTTCCATGTGGACATAGTGTGGGTGATGTCTCTAGTACCACCTGACCATGCTGGCCTCTGCACTCTTGGTTCCTAGATTCTTTTAGAATGGGGAAATAATCTATATTGTTGTGGAAACCAAAAAGTGTGATTACTACAGACCCACTTCTTGACAGTGTTCTCTTGTCTTCCACCATCAGGCACCTGCCCCTGACACACATGCATGCCACTGTCTACTAGAAACAGCTCCATAGCTGACTGGTTCATAGCCCTCAAACTCATCTATTCGAAAATGAAACATGTTTCTTTAGCCCTTTTCTTTCTAAGGTTCTGGAAGAAAAGTGGGTAGTTAGTCATTTTTGTCTTGACCATTTTACCTTCCTTACGTAGACTTTGACATTAGAAATAAAGATATTTCTCTGGCCAGATCCTGTGGCCAATTCCAACGTATAACATTTATTTAGTTATATCAAATGCCAAATATTCTTAAGATAAGTAATGGTTGTCTACTTTGTGCAACTATGAAGCCAACATATTATCAATTTGTAAATGTGCTGTGGGTTTTGTAAAAGAAATGAATTATTTGCTTATATTATGCATAATAAAACATATAAATGTAGTAGATTTACATAATTATTTTCTACATTACTCAGATCTTCTATCTACCAGTTTAATGCTTAAGTGATATATATTACAGTCTTGCATTACATCTTCCTCTTTTTTTTTTGAGACAGAGTCTCACTTTGTCGCCCAGGCTGGAGTGCAGTGGCACGATCTCTGCTCACTGCAACCTCCAGGACTCAGACAACTCTCCCTCCTCAGCCTCCCTAGTAGCTGGGATTACAGGTGACTGCCATCACATTGGGCCAATTTTTGTATTTTTAGGAGAGATGGGGTTTCACCATGTTGGCCAGGCTGGTCTTGAACTCCTGACCTTAGGCGATCTGCCTGTCTCGGCCTCCCGAATTACTGAGATTATAGGCATGAGCCCACCGCGCCCCCATCTTCCTCTTTTAACAATTTTGAAATATGCATGCAATGCCATGATACTTTCTATTAGTTCCTTTGATTTCACTTCAAGACTTCTCCACCAACATAAAACAACAATTTTTGGTTATTTCTAGTTTTATTTTGTTTGAGGGGTATTATAATCATAATACCTTATTTTTCTTACAATATGGAAGATAGAGTTGGTTTTTTGTTGTTTGTTTGTTGGTTTGTTTTCTTTTTTGTTTAAGGCAGAGTCTGGCTCTGTTGCCCAGGCCGAAGTGCAGTGTGCAATCTTTGCTCACTGCAACCTCTGCTTCCTGGGCTCTAGCCATCTTCCCTTGAGTAGCTGGGATTACAGGCACCTGCCCCAACGCCTGGCTAATTTTGTATTTTTAGTAGAGACTGGATTTCACCATGTTGGCCAGGCTGGTCTCTATCTCCTGAGCTCAAGCTGTCCACTCGCCTCGGCCTCCGAAAGTGCTGGGATTAGAGGTGTAAGCCTAAGATAGAGTTTTAATTTTGCAGATTTAAGAAAATATTTTTTATAACTTTAGAAGAAAGTCTTACAAATATCATGTGCTTGAATTTTGTTATCTTTTAAAAAATCAAAAGATTCTTTAGTTTCTTAATATAATTTAAAATTTATTTTTGCAACAGACAATTCAATAATCAGCATTTTTAAATTTCCCATTTTTAAGGCATTGTTGATTGTTTTATTTGCCTTCATTTTTTTCCCCAGAGTTGGAGAAGGTATAGAGTATTTTTTATAGATACTGATGGCTAAATGTATTTTTTTCCAAAATCATTTTTTGACAGCTATTTTCTTTCTCTCGTTATATGATCGAGTGAGTTCTTTCCATGAAATAAAGGAGTTTCCGTTTTATCTTCATTTACTCAACTTTAATTAAAATTTTTAATTTAAGCCATACCTACCTACAATTTAGAATTAAAGAGTTTTCACAAGAATAAAAAAATAAACAAAACAATAAAAAACAGAAATCTCTCAATACCATCCTGTATTCTACATTCCACAGAGCAAATCTGCTCAATTCTTTTAGATGCTGTAAATTAAAAAATATATATTTATTACTACATTTCTAAATGACATGCTGAAACTGGTGCAAATTTTAATTTTTTTGTTTTTGTTTTTGGTGTTTTCCATTGACCACCCATATAGAGGAGTGACAGAGAGAGAGAGGGAGAGAGAAAGAGATGGTGGGAGGAGAGAGAGAGAGAGAGAGAGAAAGAGAGAGACAGAGAAACCAAGAGGAATTTCATGTTCTCTCTATTTCATCAGGACTATGAAATACTAATAGTAAAAGAGGCATATTTTAGGGTTTAATGATTTTCATTCCTGCTCTTTTAATTTTCTCTAGTGTTAGTAATCATTTTTGAGAATTTGTTTCACTTTTTAAATAACTTATGAGTTAATTATCGAATCCCTTCCCAATTACTATTGTTCTCTACGGATGTATTCAAATATATCAGACATTCTGTCATTTCCCTCTGCTTGATAAAATTTCTTCTGGTGCTTTCTAGAACTCCTCCCAACAGGACAAGATTTTCTTCAGACTTGCACACTGTCTTATCTTGGCTGAACGTCATTTCTGCTAGCCTTGTGAAATACAAACAAAAGTTTGAAGCCTATTTCTAAAAATAAGTTTATTCTGATTTGATCATTTTGTGACAGTTTCATTGTGCAGAGTTTCTACCAATATGTAAGAATATGACCAAATGGTAGCATGTACACTAATATGGCAAACATAATTCTTCTTATCTCAATTGAATGTTAAGTAAATTCTTACTCATTTTTATGGCCAGCCCTGTTATAAGCTAGTAGTCCTCAAACTTTACATTCCTAAAATTATTAAGGACCTACAGAGATTTTGTTTACATGAATTATAGTTCTGATATTGACTGTATATAAAATTAAGATAGAAATTTTAAAATATGTATTAATTCACTAAAAATTATAATAAACTGATTATATGTTAATGTTAGCATGTTTTAAATGAAAATAAATAATAAACTGATGATATACAAATCATTTTATAGTATCATTTTATAGTATCATAGAAGTATAATTGTCTTTATTTAAAATCTTGAGTTTGATTATATTATTTTCATCTGTCTTATCATAAGTATCTTATGGATTCATGCCAGATAGCTCCAGTCCATATTTTCAATATTATCCTGAAGAAAAGTAATATAATTTTTACTGTCTTTTTTTTTTTTTTTTTTTTTACAGTTTTGCAAGTCTCTTTAATGTCTGGCTAAATAGTGGAGCTGGATTCAGATAACTGTTCCTGCATTCAGATTGTTACTATGTATTGTTTTCACTGATGTATAGGAAGAAATACTGGCTTCACACAGATGTGTAGTTGAAAGGGGGAAGAATGTTTTATTGGCTTTCTCTAATATTTCGGCTCTTCTTTGAGATTATACTAAAACACAGCAGGTGGTAGTTTTTTAAAAGGTGTATTGTAGAATCTAAATCCGTATTAATAACTTTTTCACACTCTGTTACATTGAAATTCAGTGTATATTTTGCATTTTGAATGGATTATTTTACTCATGTACAACTAGGTAATTTCATTCATTAGTGATTTGGAAAATATGGATTTACTGATTTATTCATCTCTGAAATCTTGACACATATAAAAATATGTGTATAAAATATTATGGTTATCAATATCATTACCAATATCATCAGAAAGGTGTAAGTTTTAGAAAGCTGCCTGCTTCAAGGTGGCCAATTCAAATTTTGAAAACTTCTACAATTTTACCTTGATAGTTATAATTTTATCGTTTGCAAAGAATAATAATAATAAAATACTGTCAGTTGTTTTCCTGGAAGTGACAACCTCTTTTTTTATTCTCAAAAAAAAAATCTTTCTAAATATCCAAGTCTGAATGGCCTTATTTTGTCTGCCATTTTTTTCTTTCAATTAAAAATAGTATTCCATGAAAAAAGCAACCAGTCTAGTTTACAACTCAGTCTACATGTGTTTTCATGGAGATAAACATTGAGCAGCAGAAGTGTTTTATCTGTAGTCCCATTTTGTCAAACCAAATATATAAAAAGACATATACTCAGGGATGTTTCTTAAAAATAATAACTTTCACTGCTTCATCAAGATCGAAAATATTCCTAAATGAAATTGGCATCTTTTTTTTTATTTTTTAAATTCCAAGTAGATAGCAGTTAAGAAAATAGTGACTATTTGTAGAGCTTGTTGCTACTGCCATGATTTATGCTAAGATGTACAAATCACGCACTATTGCTTTGGTAACATCAGAGAAAATGTCAACACAGGAAAATGGCAAACACTTAGTATTGATACAGAAATAATTTTGACCAGCCGGGCGCGGTGGCTCAGCCTGTAATCCCAGCACTTTGGGAGGCCGAGGTGGGCGGATCACGAGATCAGGAGATGGAGACCATCCTGGCTAACACGGTGAAACCCGTCTCTACTGAAAATACAAAAAAATTAGCCGGGCGTGGTGGCGGGTGCCTGTAGTTCCAGCTGCTGGGGAGGCTCAGGCAGGAGAATGGCGTGAACCCGGGAGGCGGAGCTTGCAGTGAGCCTAGATCACGCCACTGCACTCCAGCTTGGGCGACAGAGCGCGACTCCGTCTCAAAATAAAATAAAATAAAATAAAATAATTTTAAAAAAGGAATAATTTTG
The DNA here is from genome assembly GCF_029281585.2 of Gorilla gorilla gorilla. NCBI lineage: Eukaryota > Metazoa > Chordata > Mammalia > Primates > Hominidae > Gorilla > Gorilla gorilla. The sequence goes on from NC_073230.2 coordinate 60,047,590, forward strand.
ACCTGTGAACTTGCTTGAGATGGTCTTGGGTCCCTAAAGTATCTGAGAGTAACATGTTGAGTACTGCTGATACTGGTTTCAAATTTCATAATTACAGCACTGATGATAGAAATATACAAATCATTTTATAGTATCATTTCATAGTATCATAGAAGTATAATTTTTATGATTTAAAATCTGAAGTTTTATTATATTATTTTCATCTGTCTTATGAATGTTTATTCATGCCAGATAGCACCAGTCCATATTTTCAAGTGAGTTTTTACATTTTTGATTATTTTCCTGGCTATTTTAGTGAAAATGTAGAGAACTGGAATTGACATTTTTAACTAGATACTATTTTGAGTTAGAAGTGATTAAATTTTGGGGAACAGTATTAGTTCAGTACTCAGCAAATGAGAACATACATGATGATATGCAAATAAACCTCAGCCAGTGGAGGAGTCTCAACTACAGCATTCTTTTTTTTTTTTTTTTTTTTTGAATTAGAGTCTTGCTCTGTCGCCCAGGTTGGTGTGCAATGGCCTCAATCTTGGCTCACTGCAACCTCCACCTCCCAGGTTCAAGCCATTCTCCTGCCTCAGCCTCCAGAATAGCTGGGATTACAGGCGTGCACTACCACGCCAGGCTAATTTTTTTTGTATTTTTAGCAGAGACGGGGTTTCACCATATTGGCCAGGCTGGTCTCGAACTCCTGACCTTGTGATCCTCCCACCTAGGCTGCCCAAAGTGCTGGGATTACAGGCGTGAGTGACTGCGCCCGGCCTACAGTCAGCACTCTCGAACACATACCGACCTACGGAATCTCTTCACAGAGTTTGTTTCTTCATGTCTCAAGTGTTGATCAGGAACATGACCACATGCCCAGAAATTATATAGACTCGGTTTTATATATCATATATGCTAACTGCTATCTTTATACTGTAGTACAATGGAAGAGCGGTCACAGGGGCCAGAGGAAAGGCAGCACAATCACACAGGCGGACAGTTGGAAGCTTGCATCAGTTGAGAGAATGGTAGTTTAATATATTATAGTCTATAGCCTCTCACACGTGAGATAATCCAAAACCTCAGTAAATACATTTAAATATGTAAACTATAATAAGCAGAAACGAGTTTTAAAAGGCTTAATGATACTTAAACTAATTATTTAGAAGTGCAAATTTCCACATTTATCCAAGATCATCAAGCCTCCAGCAATGACTGATTGGGCTACTCTATGTGCAATGCCATTTAAATGCAATAACTTGAAAATATTCAATGAAATATGGCCTTTTTCCTTTGCAATCTATAATTAAAATGTCAATTTTATCTCAGTAATCTATGTACATTTACATTTAGAATGAGCAAATTAAGTTTTTATTATAGCCTGGAGTACTTATTGTTCCTTTTTATGTTTGGGCGTTTTTAAGGGAAGAGGAAAGAATGTTAAACCAGAAAAGCATTTGAAAAATGACCCCTGCAACTGGTAATAATGTAGCAAGTGTAACTTTGTAAGATGACATGTAGGTGGTTATTCAAAACCATCACAGTATTAGATGCAAGAGGGCTTGTTTAAACATAGGAAAGCCAATAGCACTATAAGTGAGCATTTATTTTCAATGGTCATAATTTACATGCTATAAAGGAGCCATCTGAGAAAATGTGTTAGTGTGCACTACAGAAGAGTAGTCAGAAGATAAAAATCAGCATAGGCTTTCAAAGTAACTCTATCTTCCTATTTAAGGGTATTTTGCTAGTCATAGCAGCTGGGAAAACTCATTAAGTTACTGGAAATGAGCCTAGCTCTGCCTTTATTATCAGTGCTGTGATAAAGCCTCCCGGACTGCAGGAAAGAACTGTTAAAGAAAGGGTTGTGTGGCACTCATTTTTTACAGAGTCGCATGTTTTTGTAATAACAAATGTAGTTACAAAACACAAGATGTTTTTCATTCCCAAACTAGTTGAAGGGAGAATCTTGGAAAGGGAGGAATTTATGTTAGGTGCAATTTGCATATTGCAGGAAGATGCTTTACATATTTATGTTCTCCCTTCTTTGAGAGTGCTGATTTCCAAGTAATGCTGCTGCCAGTATCTTTTGTCCAATAGTAGGATTGAGTGGAGGTGGAAGAGTAGATGGAATGAGAGCAGGACCTTAAATCAGAGGGAACTCATCTTTCTCCATAATGCAACAGTGAATTCATGAGGAGAGTATGGATTTGGGAAAGAAAACATTGCTATATGCAAAGTGTTTCAAATTATTATTCTCATTCTACAAATGAAGAAAACGAAGTGCAGGGACTAATAAAATGCCTATACGCAGTGCCTAAATGCCTTTACTGCACTTGACGAAGTGCAGTAAAGATGGATTCAAACCCAGACCCTCCTGATTCTGAAGTCCATATTTCCGGCATTGGCCCATGTGCACCTTGCTTTCTAGTTCCACAGGTATCTCCACCTCTCTGCACACCCTGCCCCTGGCTCCCTGCTGTCCTCCTTCCAAGAGTGGGGAATATTTTGAATATTTCCGGTTTAATTTTGAGTTATGAATGTTACTAACTGCAAATCTTCATCTTACAAGTGAATTTTTTTTGATTCTGTATGAGAATCTAATTATCAGTAAGCATCTATAGCTTTATGCTTGTTACCCAAATGTGTGTGTGTGCACGTTAAAAATATCATAGTAAACTTACCATTTAAAAGAAGCTTTGTAAATTTCATCAAATTCAGATAGCATTAGGATGACATTGTAAATTCATTCAAAACTTATTTGCTAAATTTTCACAATGTGGAAGCCATATAGAACATGCAAAAGTGAATGTTGAAGAGGTTCCAAAACCCTACAATGTCTCCATGCCAAAGATGGATGCAATAAAAACTACAATTACAGAGGAGACAGATCTCTCTCTCTCTCTCTCTCTCTCTCTCTCTGTCTCTCTTTCTCTTTTAAGAAAAAATGAGGACTTCTGGTTCCAGCCAATGTGAAATTGTCTTATTTCTCCCAGGTCTCGCTCTTACAAGTAAAAGTCCTTGGACATAACAACAAACATAGAAAGACTCTGAAAGGTGACAAGGAGAAGATAGCTGTTTAGGGGGCTCAGGACTTGAGGAACAACATGAAAGCATGTTCACTTGACTTTCTTTGTGCCTCTCGAATACACCGGAAGCCTTCAAATTGGAACCACAAACAAGCACGGACAAAAAAGGTCCAAGAAAAGTCTCCCTTTTCTAGCCAAAGAACTCGGAAAAGGGTAGTGTCTATCACAGAACGCAAAGGCTTTTTGTTAGTATCCACTCCATTGTATACAAGCACTAATGGAAAACTGCCCTCTACCACCACTGTGGTTCCAACAGGCCTGAGAGGAGTAGCAATTTTTTTTTTTTTAAATCCAATCCTTGCACCATGGGAGTGGGAAGCAGCCCTCAGAGTTCTCCCTCCAGTGCCCTCACCAGGAATCAGCACGTCGTATTCTTTCATCCTCACTCAGCGGACATGAGCAGTCCCCCAACTTTTCTGGAAGAGTAATATCAGAAGGGCAGACCAGAGAGCTGATCTTCCTCCTCTGCCCAGTGGAAGCAGACAACGGTTTAATTCAGCTGCTGAAGCAGTGTCAGTGGGGCCAAGTAGGAAGGTAATGTTCCACCCATGCTTGGCAGAGGCACGTGGTTCTCTGATTCTCCTACCAGGATAGGGTCAACAGAATCTTGTTAGAATCTCAGCTTCTACACCCACCTGATGGCAACAACAGTAACAAAGCAGCGCAAGGAACGACAGTCGCCACTCAGAGCACACCAACTCCCCAGTGCTATGGGGCCAGCGGGAGCTGAGCTTCCACACTCGTAGGCAGCAATAAGACTGAATGGGGCAGTGGGCGGCTGGATTCAGCAAGACAATTTCCCCTCAACTACCTGATGTCAGCAGGGCTCACTGAGAAGCTGAGCCTCCAGCCTCACTCAGCAATCAATGAGTTAAAAAAAAACAATGAAGGTCATGGGATTTGGGGCTGGTATGTGAACCACTTCCACCTCTCCTTTTTTATAGAATCAGTGGGGAGCTGGGCTTATCTCCTCACCCTGTAGCAACAAGAAAGTGTGAGTCAGCCCTCAGCGTCCCCCCTCCTTGGCACTAATGGGGCACAGGAGGAAGATCAAGGTCCACTATTCTCATCAGCAATGAGGCAGTGGGACTCAGTGCCCCACTTTTGTTTAGGTAGTTTTGGCAGGGCCAGCAGAAAGCTACACACATACAACCACCTGACTTTCTTACTAGAACTTAACAGGGAGACTGTCTGCCAAGAATAAAGATTAAATAATATCAGGGTTTTTTATAATATCCAAAATATCTGGGATAAAATTTAAAAAAAGCATACCTCTTGTTGTACTAAAAGAGTTTTCTTGCTATACTAAAAAGATGAATCAAAATTCTAAACAGAAAAAATAATAATCAAAAGATGCCAACATATGAACTGATACTTCTCAAAAGAAAGCATACAAGTAGGCAACAAATATCTGAAAAAAATGCTTAACATCACTAATCATTGGAGAAATGCAAACCAAGACCACAATGAGATACCATTTCACAGTAGTCGGAATGGCTATTACTAAAAAGTCTAAAAACAACAGATACTGGTGAGGCTGTGAAGAAAAGAGACTGTTTATAGACTGCTGGTGAGAATGTAAATTAGTTTGGTCACTGTGGAAAACAATTTCGAGATTTCTCAAAGAACTAAAAATGGAACTATTTGACCCAGCAATCCCATTACTGGCTATATATCCACAAGGAAATAAATCATTCTACCAAAAAGACACATGCACTCACATGTTTATCGCAGCACTATTCACAATAGCAAAGACGTGGAGTGAACCTAGGTTCCCATCACTGGTGGAATGGATGAAGCAAATGTGGTACCTATACACCATGGAATATTATGCGGCCATAAAAAAGAGTAAAATCATGTCCTGTGCAGCCATTAATGCAGCTGGAGGCCATTATCCGAAGTGAATTAACACAGGAAGAGAAAACCAATATTGTATGTTCTCACTTATAAGTGGAAGCTAAGCTTTGGTACTCATGGGCGTAAGCTTTGTGTACTCATGGGCATAAAGATGGCAACAACAGACACTGGGCACATCTAGAGAGAAAAGGGAGGAAGGGAGCAATGGCTGAAAAACTACCTATTGCATACCATGCTCATTACCCGGGTGACAGGATCAATTGTACCCCACACCTCAGCATCACATGACATACCCACGTAACAAACCTGCACATGTACTCCCTGAATCTAAAATAAAGGTTGCAATTATTAAAAATAAGATGTCAACACTGAGATGAATTAGATGTTAGAATATTCAAAGATTTTAAAACAGCCATGATTAAAATGCTTTAACAAACAAGTATGAATTCTTTTAAAGCAAATAAAAATACAATAATTTAAAAATTACTTTAAAATGTAGAGATGGAAACACTATATAATGCAGAAGTAGTAATTATAAGATTGAGTAGCCTCTAAATAGAGGAAGAAGTAAATTTTGAAGAAAATCACAGAATTTTTCCAAATTATGCTGAGAACTGACTACTTAACATAAAGAATGAAAGCAAGAAGGCAATAAAATGATATTTTCAAGTGCTTAAAAAAATTTATGACTTGCAAAACTTACACTACAAGAATGACTAAAAGGTAATTTGGAAGCAAGAAATATCTCAGAGAGAATCATGGATATTGTGATGGTTAATTTTACGTGTTACCTTGACTGAGCCATGGACTGCCCAGCTATTTGGTCAAACATTATTGTGTGTCTGTGAGGCTTTTCATAGATGAGATAAACATTTGAATTGGTGGACTGAGTAAAGAAGATTGCCTTCGCTAATGCAAGTGGCCCTTATCTAATCAGTTGAAGGCCTGAATAGAACAAAAAGACTGACACTTCCACAAGTAAAAGGAAATTCCCCCTGTCTGATGATCTTGAGCTGGGATATAAGTCTCTATTTGGTTGTGAATTCCAACAGAAACACTGACCTTTCTTAGGCCTCAAGCCTGCAGGCTTTTGGACTAGAACTATATCATCTGCTCTCCTGGGTCTCCACTAGCTGATTGCAGATCTTGGTACTTCTCAGCTTCTAAAATGACATAGCCAATTTCTTATCTATCTATCTATCTATCTATCTATCATCTATCTATCTATCATCTATCATCTATCTATCTATCTTTCTATTTATCTATCTATTTATCTATCTATCTGTCTGTCTGTCTGTCTGTCTGTCTGTCTGTCTGTCTGTCTGTCTATCTATCTATCCATCCCATCCCTTACTGGTTCTGGAGAGCTGTGACTAATACAGATGTACAGAAAAGAATGGAGAACAATAAAAGACAATAGATAAGTGGCTTTTCAAGTTCAAGTATCTAAGCATTGTGCTTAACAGAAAGATTATGATACTTAATATTGATTCTTTTCTAATGTAAGGTCAAGAGAGTATATTATAAAATATAGTAATATGTACATATTATCAATAAAGTATCAACAAAATGATAAAAAAGATGCATTTAACATTAAAGGACACAGATTGAACAAGTCAAAAAAAATCAACAACTCTTGAGCCATCAAATAAGTAGGAACACAACATAAAACCCTGTCCCAAAGACTGGAGACACAGGCAGATACAGGGAATTAGCTTATTGGAGCAGGAACCCCTGAGCACAAACCTCCATGGGGATCAGTGCTGGGGCAGAAAATCCTGACTCGCATTTGATGAATTGCTGCAGACATAGGTTGGGCAAGTCTCAGATTTAAAATTCTAAGGGGCCTAGTCATAAGAGTATCCCTACTTTTGTGAATTTTACCCGTAGGAGGCCTACCAGGACCACATAGTAAAATTCTTTCTTTGCTTCTGATAAAGAGAAAAAAAAATAACTTTTTTTTTTTTTTTTGAGATATGGTCTTATTCTGTCGCCCAGGCTGGAGTGCAGTGGCACAATCTCAGCTCACTGCAACCTCCACCTCCCAGGCTCAAGCAATTCTCCTGCCTCAGCCTCCCGAGTAGCTGGGATTACAGGGTCCTGCCACCAGATCTGGCTAATTTTTGTATTTTTAGTAGAGACAGGGTTTCATCATGTTGGCCAGGCTGGTCTCAAATTTCTGATCTCAAATGATCCAACTGCCTTGGCCTTCCAAAGTGCTGGGATTACATGTGTGAACCACCACACCCAGTCAATAATTTTTAAATCCCCCAGAACATTCTGTTCTTAACAAGGCCTACCTCAGGTGAAACTCAGAGCATAACCTGCTGGGGGAAGGAAAACACCCCCCAAACCAGCCTCCTCTAGCCCTTCTGTCCCACCTTAATGGGAAGCAAACATTAGACACATGCTTGAAGTTTACAACACAGGGGCACAGGCTTGCCACAGGATGAGACCTGCTCGTAGGACTGTAGAATGCTTCTCCTGCTCCATGCCTCATTACCACAGCACTAGAGCCCTATTTATACAGTTTCTTTCACCAATTTCATCATGCCTTGCTATCAAGGAAAAACCATAAGGCATAAGGTAAACCATAAGGTAAAAATAACCAACCAACTGGACAAACTAGCCAGTTTAACAGACTGATCAAGCATCAGAACCAAAGTCAAATATGGCAAGAATGTTGGCTTTATGAGACCACAGATTTTTAAAGACTGTCATCAATATGCTAAGGGCTTTAATGCAAAAATTAGACACCATCTAAAGACAGATGGACAATGGAAGCAGAGAGGTGAAAATTCTTTAAAGGAATTTGAAAACTGCTTGAGATCAAATCACTGTACAGAAATGAAGACTGTAGTAGGTTTACTAGTAGACTGGACACAGCTGAAGCATGAATCCTTGAGCTTGAGGTTATCCCAATAATCTTAAGGATATTTTAAAACTAAAAAGCAAAGAGAAAAAAAGTGAAATAAAAAACAACAAAATATCCAAAAGCTGTGAGACAACTACCAAACGTGTAACATACACACAATTGGAATATCAGAAAAAGAGAGAAAAAAATAGAAGTAACAGTAGAAGAAACAGTGACTACTAACTTCCCCAATTTAATTTCTGACACCAGACTGCAGATCCAGGGAGCTCAGAGAACACCAAGCAGAATAAATGTCAAAAAAATCTACACATACAAGTATTATATCCAAATTTCAGAAAACAAAGATAAAGAAAAAAATCTTAAAAGAAACCAGAGGAAAATGAACACTTTATCTTGAGGAGCAATCTGACTTCTCCCTAGGAATAATGTAAGCAAGAAGAGAGTGGAGTGAAATGTTTTAATCATTGAGAGTAAAAAATTCCACTAACCTAGAATTCTTTGCCTTGCAAAATTTTTCTTCAATAGTGAAGGAGAAATGCTTTCTAAGATAATCAAAAATTGAGGAAATTTGTGGACATCAGACCTGTCTTGCAAGAAATATTTTAAAAGTCCTTCAGACTAGAGGAAAAAGATACAGGTCAGAAACAGATCTACATAAGGAAAGGAAGAGCATCAGGAAATGAACAAAAGAATGCAAAATAACTTTTATTCCTCTTATTTGTAATTTATCTAACAGATAACTGTGCATTCAAAATAGTAATAACCACAATTTATTTGATTGCATACATAAACATTATATATATTTATATAATAAAATAAAATAAACATACATATTTTATATATAAATAAAATGAATGACAACAATGACACAAGGGGCCAGAGGGAGAAATTAGGAATATTTTGTTTTATAATAAGGTACTTGCACTCCATGTGATGTGGTCTAGTATTAATTGAAAGTGGACTTGGATCAGTTGTAAAAGTATCTTGCAAACACTAGGGCAACCACCAAAAAGGGCAACAAATAAAAATACTAGCAATTATGGTAAATAAAATTTAACTATATCAATAATCATTTCAAACACCAGTAGTCCAAATATGCTAATTATAAGACAGATTGTCAGAGTGGATTGAAAAACAAGATTGAATTATATGTTGTCTACAGAGAACCTACTTTAAATATAAAGAAACATATGGATCGAAAGTGAATGAAGAAAAAATATACCATGCTAATACTTATCAAAAGAAAGTGAAAGTAGCTATATTAATTTCTAACAGAGAAGATTTCACAGGAAGGAATATTATCTATTAGGTATAAACAGGGACATTATAATATAATAAAGGAGTAAATACTCCAAGAAGACATACAATTTTTAATGTGTATATGCTTGACAGCAGTGTCCAAATACAAGAGACAAAGGGTAATAGAACTGCAATGAGAAATGGATGAATCAACTGTCATAGTTGGAGACTTCAACATCCCTCTCTCAGAAATGGACAGATCCAAAGGCAGAAAATCAATAAAGAAATATTTAAATTCAACATCGCCGTCAATCAACTGGTTATGATTGACATCTATAAATGATTTCATTCAACAACAGTAGATTACACATCTCTTCTTTAAGCTCACACAGAACACTCACTAACATAGACTGCCATGTTCCTGACCACAGAAGATGGCTCAACATAAAGTGTCTGCTCTCAGACCACAGTGAAATTAAGCTGGAAGTTCTAACAAAAAGATAGTGGGAAAATCCCCAAATACTTGATTATTAAACGATACACATCTAAGTAACACATGGGTTAAAGAAGAAATATTTTGAAATAAATAAAAATGAAAATAGAACTTGACAAACTTTGTAGAATGTAGCAAAAGCAGTGCTTAGAGGAAATTTTATAACATCAAATGCATGCATAAAGAAGAAAGATCTAAAACTAGTAAAAGAAGAGTAAATTAAATCCAAAGTAGGCAGAAGAAATAATTAAAATAATAATAAAGGAAGCTATGAACATATATCTGAACATGTACTTTTTATTCAATTTTGCTGTGAACCTAAAACTACTATAAAATAAATTTGATAAAGGAAAAAAGCACATATATTTAGCAACATAGAAATAGCTAGACACTTCTTTAGTGAATAAGTATTCATAAAATACCTGTAATAATCACAATATTTAATGGGAAAACATTTAAAATGCTCTTTTAAATGGTCAACCATATAAAAAACCTGTCTTTCCCATCTCTTTTATTCAGTGAGGCAAAGAAAAGAAATGAGAGATAAAAATGATTTAAAAAAACTGCCATTATTTGCCAATGATATGACTGTTTATGTAGAAAATTTATGATTAAATTGTTGCTGTTTAAAATGAGTTATTAAGTCTGTATTATTTCATGACAATTTATCCTCCACGTAGCACAGTAGTAGGCATAGATGAGAGGCTTAAACATTCTCATTGATTCTAATGTTTAATGGCATTTATTTGGGGAATAGTTCCCATTTTAGATGTTGTATTCACATACTCTTTACAATTTAATAAACTAAAAGGGAACATTGAGGTGTTATAGATAACAAAGAGCTTGTCTGTACTTTATGTATTTCTATAACATTTCAAATACTTTAGGGAAATTTTTCATAGGAAAATAGAAAGCAGATATTTGAAAATAAAATCACAGAAAGCAATTAATTGTTAACAGAAAGAACATAACTTATAGCTTTATAGACTTGAACTGAAATGTGTTTCTCAGATCTGCCATTTCCTAGATGTTGATTTTTGACAAATTGCATAATCTCTGTCTCTGTCTCTTTGTGTCTTTCAATAGATAGGTAGGTAGATAGATAGATAGATAGATAGATAGATAGATAGATAGATAGATTCTATTTATGTATATTGTTGGATTGACTAAATATTAGATAGAGATGCCTCTGAATTGTTGTATCAGTTAAACTTACATTATATTAGGCGCATGTTACTGAAATTGAGAGAAGATGGCTTAATCATTTAGATTTTTATTTTTTTCATATGTCAATAAAAGTCTCAATTTTGGCAGTCCAGGATTAAATGTTTGCCTCTGCAATACTATTATGTACCTAGGCTTTTCTATGTTTCTGATCTACTATATGTTGCAGATTATTATTTTTATATTCATGATCACATATGATTGTTCCATTGTCAGGCAAAAAGAAGCATATGGGAAAATCAGTGGTTGCTTGATAGGCTTATTAGACTCTTTTCATCAAGATAGCAATGATGATTCTGCAAGCAGCACCAACTAATACCAGCACACATAATCTCCCCATTCTTATTAACTAGGACATTAGTTTTCTAACCCAAATTGAAATTTTGTGTAATAAGAAACCAGAGAAGAATACTTATTTTCAAACAAGTAACAGTGTTTAGCCTACCTCAACCCTTGGATCACCCAATGCCCACCACCAGCGTTCTTCCCATACACAGTACAAAGTCATTCTGGCCCCAAAGATAATGCCCTCCAATCTCATTTGCATACTGCATATAGCTTAAAATACATGTCTGGATCATGGAAGCCTTTTCTGAAACATTACTGTGGAAGTCAAATCACTAAGCCTTTTCATAGTAATTTTTTTTCCCTCTGACAAACATGTGGTAGGATTGAACTTCTCCACCCAAGCTTTGTGTGACCAAGGACATGTGAGGACATGTAACGTGTTACTTCTGGATTAAAGCCTTAAAAGCCAGTACGTGTTTCACCATGTACTCCTTTTCCCTCTGTCACAACAAGGAAGGGGACTTTTATTTTAACTTTAAGTTCTGGGATACATGTGCAGAACATGCTGGTTTGTTACACAGGTATACACGTGCCATGGTGGTTTGCTGCACCCATCAGCCTGTTGCCTAGGTTTTAAGCCCCACATGCATTAGGTATTTGTCCTAATGCTCTCCCTCCCCTTGCCTCCCACCCCTCGACAGGCACTGGTTTGTGATGTTCCTCTCCCTGTGTCCATGTGTTCTCATTGTTCAATGTGGCACATATACTCCATGGAATACTATGCAGCCATAAAAAAGAATGAGTTCATGTCCTTTGCAGGTACATGGATGAAGCTGGAAGCCAACATTCTCAGCAAACTGAATCAGGAACAGAAAACCAAACTCTGCCTGTTTTCATTTATAAGAAAGGGGACTTTCAAGAGGGTGGTTAGTGCATCAGCCTGGCTCTAAAAGGAAGGCGGCATGAAGCAGAGTTCCCTGATGGTGGTGCTGGCTATATGAAAACAAAAAGATATAGTTTGTGTTGTTCTCAGACACAGACTTTTGGGAATTGTTACCTGATTAATTTAGAAGTTGGCTTTGGATGACTTGGGTGCCTGTAATAGAGGCCTAAAATGTGAGACACTGGCTTCATGCTCAGTGGCAGATAATAAAGAAAGGTATATTGGAGGCTGGCCTGATGGTGACCCTTTTCTGCAGTGGGAAACATTTGCTAAAACTCTTGCCTGGGTTATCTTGGAAGGCTGATAATGTATTCAATTAATCTGTAATTTTAAGTAAGAGGTTGAACAAATAGAACATATGTGGAAAGAGTTGATTACAACAAATTGCAATTGAAAAGAAACTGTGATATACAAGCTCAAAGAAGGGGTGGCTGGTTTATAGGAAGGACTGAGAAGGGATAGAGCAGGGGTAGATCAATCTTTTGGCTTCCCTGGGTCACATTAGAAGAAGAATTGTTTTGGGCCACACATAAAATACACTAACACTAACAATAGCTGATGAGGTAAAATAATAATAATAATAATAAATCACAGAAAAATCTCATGTTTTAAGAAAGTTGACGAATTTGTGTTGGGCTGCATTCAAAGCCAACTTGGGCTGCATGCGACATGCAGGCATGGGTTGGACAAGCTTGGGATAGAGCAAGTCAAACAGGTGCAGAATTACAGAGCTTCATATGCTAGTTACATCGTAACCCCTAACCTATAAAAAACAAAATTAAGCAAGGTAGATTAAAAACATAGTTTTTCAGGCCAAGATGGAGTAGCTCTATTCCTCCCCAGTCTTCCCTCTTACAAATAAAAAGCCCTGAGCACAATGCAGTAAGCCGCCATAGGAAGACAGAAAAGCAGGAAGAAGAAAGTAAGCCACCTGAAGGTCTTGGGACTTGAGAAATGTCCTCGCTTTGAGTTCCTGGGTTTCCTCATTGCTTCTCCTATATCCCAGGCAGGTACAACAAAAGCCTCCAAACTCGAACAGCCAGAAGGCATATACAAAGATTGTTCCACAAAAGCCTGTCCCTCTAGCAAAAGGACTGGAATAGTAGACAAAAATACAGATTTTTTTTTTTTTTTGCAACATCTGATTAACTCAAAACAAGTACCAATGGAATAAAAACTGCCTCTGCCAAAGTTTTTTGTGACAATATGGAAAGCGGATTTTTCACCCCAGGCCCTGGTCCCATAGAATAGTGGGCACACAACGCTCTCACATAGTAGTATCTGGAGTGCCCAATAGAAAGATGGACATAAACTAAAAGATAAAAGGAGAAGTAAACACATCTACAGTAAGAGTTAGGGGCTTCACAGCATTTAGAGGAACTAATGAACAGAAAATCAGCAAGGATATAGAACCCTTGAGCAATACAGTCAGCCAACACGATATTAGCCCACATATAGAACAGACCATCACAGCAGGTACACATGTTTTTTTCAAAAGCCCATGCAACATTTACCAAGCAAGACCATACCTTTCTCCACAAAACAAAATTCAAAAGATTACAAATCACACAGAATATACTATCTGACCAAAATGGAATCAACAATGTAGGAATCAATAATAGAAGAAAATAAACAATAAAACCCAAACACTTCGAATTAACTGACACACATCCAAATAATCCATGGGTTAAAAAAAAAAAAAGGGATTTTAAGGCAATATAGGACTTAATGAAAATGAAAATAAATTATATCAAATATAAGAGAAGCAGCCAAAGCAGTGCTGAGAGTGATTTTTTATAGCTCTAAGTCCTTATATTCAAAAAAAGGAAAGGTCTCAAAGCAATCATCTAAGTTTTTATGGTGAGGAAATAGAAAAAGAAAAGCAAAATAAACCATTGTAAAGCACAAAGGAAAAAAAACCTAAAGGTTAGAGAATCAACAAAATTCTTTAAAATACAGGAAAACAATTGAGAAAGTACTATAAAAACTATTTTTGCAATAAAATTGATACAACTCTAGCAAGCCTAGCAAATATAAAGGTAAACACACAAAGCACCATTATCAGGAATATGAGACATCACTACAGATCCTGCTTTCATAAAAAATGAGGTTACTATAAATACCTTATTATCATAAATTCATCGGCTTATTAAAAATAGACCAATTCCTTAAAACTGCAAACTATCAAAAATTGCCCAAGATAAAAATGACAATCTGAATATTTTTGTCAATAGGCTAAAAAAGAAAGATTACATAAACAAATCTATTAATGTCAAAAGTTTTTGCAAAATCCAAACCCAACTATAATGAAATAAAATAAAATAAAAACTTTAAATACACTAGAAAAAATAGATTTCATTAATATAATAAAGAACATCTAAAAAAACTATAACAACATGATTTAATAATGAAAGACTGAATGTTTTCCCCTAAGATTAGGAATAAGAAAAGGATATATGCTCTTATCAATCTTTCAACATAGTACTGAAATTCTTGCCAGCATGTTAAAGCAAGAAAAAAAATTAAATAAAAGTCATGTAGATTGGAAAGGAAGAAATAAAATTGTTGTCATTTTTAGATAACATGATTGCTACATAAAAAACTTCAAAAGCTCTAGCCAAAAATTTCTAGAACTAATAAAAGAATTGGTCATTACTGGCTACAAACTCAACACATGCAAAGTAATCGCAATATTATATATAAATAGCAAACATGTCGTGACTGAAATCAGAAGACAATACCATTTTACAATAGCTTCTAAGAAAACAAAATAAATAGGTTTAAATCTATGATGCCATTTGCACTATCTATATACTACAAACTATAAAACACCAATGACACAAATTAGAGAAAACATAAATAAATGATGAGGGATATCATTTTCATGGAGTGGATAACTCAGCATAGTAAAAGTGCCAATTCTCTCCAAATTGCTCTTTAAGTATAATACAATTACTATCAAAATCCTAGTAAGAATTTTACAGACACACTTATTCTAAAATTTACTTGGAGATACACATGTTCTATATAGCTATAAAAAATGTAGACAAAGAAGAATTGAAGTGAGGCCAGGGATGGTGGCTTACACCTGTAGTCCCAACACTTTGGGAGGCTGAAGTGGGTGGATTACTTGAGCCTACAGGTTCAAGACCAGCCTAGGCAACGTGATAAAACCCCATCTCTACAAAAAATACAAAAATTAGCTGGGTATGGTGGAGCATGCTGGTAGTCCCAGTTACTTGGGTGGCTGATGTGGGAGTATTGCTTGAGCCCAGGAGGTGGAGGTTGCAGTGAGCTGAGACTGTGCCACTGCACTCCAGCCTGACTGATAAGAGTGAGACCTTGTCTTACAAAAAAAAAAAAAAAAGAAAGAAAGAAAGAAAGAAAGAAAGAAAGAAAGAAAGAAAGAAAAAAGGATTAAATGGAACAATAGGACAAATCATTATACTGTATGTTAAGGGTTAACATAAAGTTACATTACGGTAATCAAGAAAATGTGTTATTTGTGTAGAAAAAAGCATATACATCAATGGAACAAAGCAGTGAACTCAGATAGGCTCCCATTAATGTGTCAAATTGATTTTTGACAAAGATGAAGGATTGCCCTTTCTACAAATGATGCTGGAGTGTTTGGATATCCACAGACAAAACAATGAACCATGACTGAAACCCAACAACATAAAAAAAAACTTAACTCAAAATAGATTATGGACTTCAATGAAAAAAATAAAACTATAAAACTTTTAGAACATAATAGAGAAAGTTTTCAGACTTGACAACAAAGCATTACCCATAAGTGGAAAAAATGGTCAATTTGGCTTCATTAAAAAATGCTTGTTCTGAGAAAGCATATAAGGATAAAAAGACACAAT
This sequence comes from Gorilla gorilla gorilla, assembly GCF_029281585.2. Classification (NCBI taxonomy): domain Eukaryota; kingdom Metazoa; phylum Chordata; class Mammalia; order Primates; family Hominidae; genus Gorilla; species Gorilla gorilla. The sequence goes on from NC_073230.2 coordinate 60,063,458, forward strand.
ACAGATTGGGAGAAAGTATTTGAAAACCACATAAATAACAAAGAAATAGTATCTAGAATACATTAAGAACACTCATCATTCAACATCAAAAACAATTCAGTTAGGAAATGGGCAAGGAGCATGGTAACATTTCACCAAAAGGATGTGCAGATGGCAAATAAGTTCAGGAAAATATGTTTGTTATCAATAGCTATTAGAGAAATGCAAATTCAAACCACATTGAGATACGATTATACACCTATCAGAATTGCTAATAGTCTAACACCACACGCTGTTCAGGATGTGGAGAGACTGGGTCACTCATACATTGCTTGTTGGGATACAACATAGTACAGCTTCTCTGGAAAAGATTTTGCCTTTTTTTTGTTTTGTTTTGTTTTGTTTTGTTTTTTTACAAACCTAAACATGCACTTACCTCTGACCTAGTGTTTGCACAGTTCAACATTTATACCAGAGAAATGAAAACTTATCTTCCTACAGGAAACAAATATGCAAATGCTTATGGCAGATTTATTTTTAATAGCCATACTGGAAACAAACAAAATCCTCTTCAGGTAGTGAACACTTAAACTGTGGTACACCTATACCATGGAATGCTGCTCAGCAAGGATACAGATGGACTATTGATATACACAACAACTCAAAGGCATTACTCTGAACAAAAAGAGACAATATCGGCTGGGCGCGATCACTCATGCCTGTAATCCCACACTTTGTGAGGCCAAGGCAGGCTGATCTTGAGGTCAAGAGATCGAGACCATCCTGGCCAACATGGTGAAACCCCGTCTTTACTAAAAACACAAAAATTAGCTGGGCGTGGTGGCGCGTGCCTTTAGTCCCAGCTTCTCAGGGGGCTAAGGCAGGAGAATCACTTGAACCCGGGGGAGGCGGAGGTTGCAGTGAGCAGAGATTGCACCACTATACTCCAGCCTGGCAAAAGAGCGAGACTACATCTCAAAAAAAAAAAAAAAAAAAAAAAGACAATATCAGAAATCAGAAGTTTATACACTATATCATTCCATTTACATTGCATTCTTAAAGTGACAAAATTATAGTTGGAAGACTGTCTAATGACGGCCAGTGGCTAGGCAGGTGGAAAGGGAGGGAAGTGGTTGAGACTGTACAAGCACAGCATGAGAAACATCCGAAATGTAATTATTCTGTATCTTGACTGTGTTGGTTGGTCACACAACTACACACGTGATAAATTTGCATAGAATGAAACACACACACATACACACAAAGATATACAAATAAATACATGTAAAACTGGTGAAACCAGAAGAAGGTAGATGGACTGTATCACTGTTAATTTCCTGACTGTAATATTTTACTATAGGGATGCAAGATGTTACTACTGGGATAAGCTGTCTCAGAGTATACAGTCTCTGTTTATTACTTCTCACTACTGCATTTGACTCTACAATCATCACAAAAACTCTTTCAAATTTGCATTAGGAATTAATTTGAGGGTTTCACTGATATCCACTGTAAAATCCTCTAAATCAGTAAAGCCATTTCAAGACCGAAACTTAAGTTGTGGCATGCCCTAGGCTTCTATTTCACCTTATTAGTCAGCAACAGTATCTAGAGCTGTCCTTAACTACTAGAGAAGGTCGGTAAGAGGATATTTTTATCTGGGCATATTACTGGTCTCCAAAAAAAATTTTTTAAAGGAATAAGGTAGAAATTTATACCACAGTTCTCATTAGAAACACTTAATTTGGTCAACCAACCCTATAGGTTATTTCATGAATAAAGTGTATCAAAGCAAAATTAATAAAAAAATAGAGCTCATTAAAGAAAGCAGTAGCACTCTAACTAAATTTAATTTTTAATGATTGTGCGATACCAGTCAAGCCCGGATTTTGCTCATATAAAAACATAGTCCTCAAGTTCTTTGATATATTCATAATCAGCATGTATAAAATATCTAGACTTTAAATTTCAATCAGCGAAATGAAAGTATGGAGAAAGGGCCATCTATGGTGGAATTTAAAAGACAATTTTTAAAATTTAAGTTGGATGCTTAAAATCTACTTTGTAAAGATCTCACTTCAATAAACTTCAGAAGTTTGTAATTAACTGAAATATTACTACCTGGAATTAAGTAAAATATCTATCCTCTAGGAAAACAATGATACAATCACAATGATTTGTTCCTTTACCTCTTCTGAATGGTCAAGCATAAAATGTTACCTTCTTTTTATTTAAAAGTAAATGTAGAATATATGTTATACATGTCTTTACAACGAGAGTGGTCATAAAAAAGCCACTCTCTAGGCACAAGAGTGTATTCAAGGCATACGGAAACACTTCTTGCCCTTGCTTGAGCAGCTAAGACCAACATGCACAAGATCATATTAAGTATTTAATTAACAGTTCATGCATTTCCTTATGTCACATTATTTCAGCAATTTCTACAACAGCATCTCTTGAGTATGTTCTGGACATCTCACAGGTCATGGACATCATCATATTTCCTGTTCTTGAGGAATTCAGAAACAAGCAATGGGGCTGACAGTCAAGCACTTGTAAGACCATATTCTGTTAGCTCGGTTAACGGTGAGCATAGAAATTTGTCTCATCAGAATGACCTTGTTCTCCTTCTCTTTATGTGAATCTACTTTCTGATATTGGCAGCTGGAAGCTTAGGTTCAGTTTAGATGACTTACTAATAATTCAGGAATAAAATGATTATTCACCACTTTTCTGACCTTTTCCCCTCAAAAATTTAAATGTAAAATTTGAATGCATATACTAATTTAGTATTCATTTATTCAGCAACTATTTATGGAGCACCTATTTTGTGAGAGATATTCCACCATTATTAGTAAATTCAGCCTCAAAAATCTCATTTGTTTCTTCAAAGTCATTATTTTTGTCTTCAAAAAATTCCTATCTTGAATTTTGATATAAAGAAGTCTTTATTTTATAAATATGCACAGGGCTTTTATGAACAGTATATATCATTAATCAGATACAATAAAAATTAAATTTTTCTGAAAGGCCTAAATAATGCATTGCTCACATATTAACTATAAGGGAATTAAAGATTTTGAATGAATAGAGATACAACCAGTGATTGGGGAACATCTACTGTATTCAAACTTGTGTGCTTCCGATTTGGTCCTATGAGAGTACTAATGATAGCTGTGTTTTAAAGATGAATGCACCTGTAACATATTGAATAGATATATAAATTTATTGAGACACAGTCCGTAAGGGGCTGGGTGAAAAACAAGTTAACAGCTTGCTGCCTCTAATTACCCACACATTTACCTTATACACGTGCACACAAACTTACCCTAGAAGTCCAATGTGTGTCTTGTTTTTGCTGTTCATCCACCTGTCTGCATCTCACTTAATCTGCATGACAACACTGTGTGGGAGATAACGCTTTAAAAACTCTGTAGAAATCAGAGCTCAAGTGTTCAGAAACACTTGTGATATCACAGAAAAAGCATCTGGTGAAATCAAGCTTTGAACCTAGGTTTGCTGAAACCCTCTTTAAACCACTGCCTGAGGCTTGAGACTATCAATGTCTGGAGTGAAAAAAATACATTTTTGGATAAATCTCTATGCCTCACAATCCCATTTTGCATCCCGTATCAGGGTAAATTGGATAATAAACAAGAATTGTTTAAAAACAATTGTTTCGATAGTAGCATCAGGCTTTTCTACTCTATGCAACAGAACAACGATCAATTTGATTATTGTGTAGCTAACCAGAATATTTGATAATATTTTGTGGGAGGAGAAAAAAATAAACAAATGAAACAAATGAAAGATGTAAGATATTCACCAAATATTTTTTAAATAAAACACTAGAAAAAGCAAAGACGAATTACCACCTAATTTTGATAAATCAGAAACAATTATCTTTTTATTTTGGGTTCACATTTTACCTCCTCAACCAGTAAATCTTTGTTGAACAAATATTCTGAATATTCTAGTATCTATCACTCAGAGCTTATTTGTGTTTTCATCAAACAGAGATTTAAATCTCATGGCTTATAACTCAGTGGATATTGATATAAGCTTTCCTTGAAATTTTTTTTTGTTTTTTTGCCAGTTGTGAGCAATAAAACACCTGTGAACTCCCTAAACAAAAAGACATTGGAAAGTGCGTGAACATATACCTTTCTGCCCCCCTGAATCTATGACCTTCAGAAAGGAAAACAAAAATCACCTTTGTCTGGAGAGTGGATTGTGCCTGGCACGGATGCTGATGCCCAAGGAAGGTCTTGAACCACTCTGCATTGAGTAAGATTCACGCCTCCTCATGCCTTTTGGTTTCAATTTTTCCCTAACACTTGTATTTGAATTGTACTTAGACAAGAAACCACAAATATTAAGAAATACATTTATTTCCGTGAGACCACAGCACAGTGTAAGGAACCCTTACTTTACAGACTGAGAAGCCTAACTTGGAACGTGGGAATTTTCACACATTAGATTTGTGATCCTGCTACTTAGCTTACCTTTATCTCAGTCAATTCACTCAATTCAACGAACACCTAATGACTTCCTGCAGGTTGCCTCCATAATGACAGACCTCGGAGAATCAAAGAACACCAAATAGCCCCTACCCTTATGGCTGCAGATGTCAGTAGGACAGGTTAGATTTTCAGACAAAAATGTGCTGTTCGTAGTAAAAACTAGTGCTGTATGATACACTTATGTATCAGTTCAGTAGGATACAATGAATAAAAGTGATACCAACCAGAAGGATGAAAAGAGTTTTCATAGAGTTATGACCCTCGAATTAAATTATGAAAATAAATATGAGGTGGACTTCCAAGGAGAGAAAGCAGGGTTAGCAAAGAAATTGCTTGTTAAGGCATCTTTAGGTGGATTGATTTGCTGGAGGGTGGGATTCTGTGGGTGTGGGAAGGGGAGAGGGTGAAGTTGGTGAATGGCAGGGAGAGAAAGGTGGGAATGAGATGATGGAGGAGTTTTTTCATTCCAGACTAAAGAGCATGGGGAAAGCATTGCTCTATAGCATTTAGGAACCAAAGAAATTGTGGGTTCAGGGATACATGAAGGCACAGTAGCCTTGAACAGGGAACTGGATATCTTAAGGATAAATGCAGCTATTGGAACATCTGCATGTTTAGGGATAGGAAGTTGAGATCTCTTAAATCCTACTGGCCCTAGTTTTTCTCTGTGAGGGAGGTGACATGATCATACCTCTTCAGAAAAAGACAGAGAGAGAGAAGGAAAGAGGAGACAAGGGAAGGGGAGTGTTGGAAAGGGGAGGGAAGAGATGAGAGCAGAGAAAGAGATAAAGAAAGAGGAGCCAGGCTCAGCTGAGGTTGCCGATGAAAGATTGATAATGGCAACAGTCCACACTGTGATCTCCTCTGCTAGCACTCACACACCAAGCTTTAGGAAGGGAGGTATATTTTCGATGGATCCAAAACTGCCTTGAAAAGTCTCAGCTCGGTCTGAGTATGTTCTTCCTATGGAAGTTATTTCTGTAAACCCAAAGAACTCTATGCTTATTCTTGAAGTTTGATCACCGATTCATAATATTGAATATTGAATTGTTTTCGTTCTGGGAATAGATGAGACTGGTTTGATTTTTAGATTTCATTATTTCTTTGTTTTAGGAAAAAATATCTTTCTATACTTTTAAAAATATTTTACCTTTCATTCATTGGTTTCTTCGCTTCAGGGCTTAAACTTATATTGAATTGAATCCATATAACATCATTAAACTTATGTTGAATATCCCTCCACTTAAAATACCCTCTCCCTATATTTTCTTTTTTTGCTTCATGTATTTTAATGGAATTAATTCAAGCTACGAGAGCATTTCAATTTTAAGCTTTGTCTAGTCTGTTTTTTAATGTTTCTGAGTTTTTTCTAACTCGTGATTTGCCTTGGTCCTCAAATTATTTTCTTATAAAATCCCTTTTGGTCTCCGTTTTAATTTTCTTAAACTATTTCACCTTTTTATCTTATTCTTATTGAAGTCATGTCTTCTTCAGGACTCCTAAATTAAAAAGGACTCATTACGCATCTTTTTCTTTCACTCAGAGTATATATAGAGGGAGTACAGAATGGATTGTTTAATTGTTGTGTGCCTGCTAAGCTGCTTTCCTTTTGGTTGTAATATATGTGCATAATTACAAAGCTGTTTCTTTACATCTTGTTCATGCTTCATGTTGGCAGCTCCTTTTAGACATTTTACGTACTTTAATTTGCTCTCTTCTCATTTTGCTGAGGCCTGTTCTTCTCCCAACTGCAGTATGACAGCTAGGCACCATCTTCATGTCCTAATATTTGTCACAAATGGGCAGATGGGTGAGCGCTCCCCTGCCTTCGTCATTTGTTAGAAAAATTGTGTTTGAGGCCCGGCACAGTGGCTTACTCCTGTAATTGCAGCACTTTGGGAGGCCGAGCTGGGCTGATCACCTGAGGTCAGAAGTTTGAGACCAACCTGGCCAACATGGTGAAACCCCGCCTCTGCTAAAAAGTACAAAAATTAGCCAGGTATGGTGGCAGGTGCCTATAGTCCCAGCTACTCAGGAAGCTGAGGCAGGAGAATCACTTGAACCCGGGAGGCAGAGGTTGCAGTGAGCTGAGATAAGGCCACTGCACTCCAGCCTGGGCGACAAGAGCAGGACTCTGTCTCCAAAAAGAAAAGAAAAGAAAAGAAAAGAAAAATAGTGTTTGAACCACCTTTTGGCAATTTAGAGAAGTGTCTTGCCTCAGGTGACTCCATCTCCTTGTGGGGTATCCTTTTCCTGTGAAAGGGTGACACGGGCTTTTGATCCTTTCACTCACATAATAGGAGTGGAGCTTGGCCATTTTTCCCCTTCTGAGACCCTGAGTGCTTCCAGAGTTTTTCTGTGCTCTTATTTTGAAAAATTCTATGTTAAATTTTTCCTGATCTACATGCCTTTATCTCAATCTGCTTACCTTCCTATTAGAGCAACGGTCCCCAACAATTTTGGCACCAGAGACCAGTTTCAGGGAAGCCAATTTTTCCACAGACTGGTGGGGATGGAAAGATGGTTTCCAGATGAAACTGTTCCACCTCAGATCATCAGGCATTAGATTCTCATAAGGAGCGTGCAACCTAGATCCCTTGCATGCTCAGTTTACAATACAGTTCACACTCCTATGAGCAACTAATGCCTCTGTTGTTCTGACAGGAGGCGGAGCTCAGGCAGTATATCTCACTTCCTTGTTCCTCACCTCCTGCTGTGTGGCCCCAGGGTTGGGGACTCCTGTATTAGGGTGTATCAATGAGAATTCGTAAGTATTGACATCTCAAGTATTATCCCAAGAATAGCAACTCGGGAAGTGGGGATGATCCTGCTTGAATCTTGTGTTTCTGTCTTTAACTAAAAATGTTCCACATTTGTACCAGGGCTGCCTTTGGTCTGGAGGTTGAGAATGTTAGGAATTAATGGCATTTGGGACTTGCCTGTGAATTCTGAGTCCTGCCTGTTCTGACAGGGATCTACACAGGTCAAGGAAACTCCTGCTGAAAGAAGTTTTCATGTTAGAGCACTGTCTGCATTTCTGGATCCTTTCTGTTTTTGAGGGTTTTGTTCTAAGTTTAATTGTGTCCCTCTAAAAAGATAGGTGGAATTCCTAACGTCTGGCATCTGTGATTATGACTTCATTTAGAAATAGGTTATTTGCAGATGCAATCAAGTTAATATGAGGTCATTTCAGATTAGACTTTAAATCCAATGACTGGTGTCTTTGTAAAGAGAGAGATGTTTGGAGAACACAGGCAGAAGACAGCCATGGGAGGATGGAGGCAGAGAATGAAGTGACACTGCCACAAACCAGGGAACTCGTGGAGCCACCAGAAGCTGGAAGAAGCAAGGAAGGATTCTTCCGAGAAGCCTGCAGAGAGAGGATGACCCTGCCAGCACCTTTATTTTGGACCTCTAGCCTCCAGAACTGTAAAAGAATACATTTCTGTTGTTTTAAGCCACTCAGTTTATGGTAATTTGTTACAGCAATTCTAGGAAACAGATTTAGAGTCCCAGAAGTTTTCTATGAATGGGAGGCTGTGTAGGTCATGGATAAAAGCTTGAGTATATTTCAAGTTTGACTGTGCCATTTTGTCACTGAGGATATACTTTAATAATTAACATGACCTCCTCAAGGCTATTTCTGTAAAATGGGAATAGCCAAGCCCAGGTCATAAAAAAACTGAGCAAACATACATAAAGTGGTGGGGACTGTGCCTGCTCTTCCCAAGGTAAGCATTGAATAATAGGCCTACATCTTCAGAAGGGATTAACCACACAACTCCCCAAAATTATTATGAAAATTAAATGAGATAAATGCAAAGAATGTTGCTAGAACATGGCATTTCTTATGTTTTTGTCAATTTTAACCTCCACATCTCTAAAGTTATAATAACAATAGTTTTCTTCACTCATTGAACAGTTGGTTTATGACTACTTGTGATGTGCCAGGCACTGCACTCTGCACTGAAAATGCAGTGGTAGATTGTAGAAACACAGCCAGTGTTCTTATGAAGTTTGCACTCTGTGAGAGTGATACACAATAAAAAGCATACCAAAAAAAGCACAAATATTTTCATGACAACCTTTGGAATATATATTCCCTCCAAAAAGAGTGTCTATAAGGGATAATGAAAGGGTCTAAAGTGGCTAAAGAGCTCTCTGATAACATGGCCTGCAAGCTGAAGTCTAAAGGGTGAGAAGGGATCTTCCAGACAAAGATAAAGAAATGGATGAAGAAATGAGAGGGGAGATGCATCTGAAACCAGGCCACATAGGAGAAGACCACCAGGTGAGAAGTGATATGAGATGAAGTTGTGGGTTTCATCAAGAGTCAGATAACAAAGAAATATCTGTAAGTCTCAATAATCTCTTTGGGTTTTATTAATATAATGATATCCCTTGAAGAACTTAAGTAGAAACATCACTGTTCAATTTATTAATTAAAACAATTGCACTTGCTGTGTTGTCTATGTGGAGAGTAGATTTGAGAAAGACACAGAGGAAACTGAGTCCAGTAAGGTTATTGTGGCAATTCACTGAGAGATGGTGGTGTATTTGGAAAATTTGATAGTAGATGGATTTACATAACTTACAAAATGAGATATTCTTAATCTTATGAAATGACTGGACTTGAAGAATTGACTGTGAAGTAAGAGAAAAAAGAAATGAAGGATTATGTCTCTGTTTTGTGCTTAACTAGCTTAGCAGATCAGACTTTGATTTCCTGAGAACTGAATTAGAGGAGGCAGGGATGAGAATGGGTTAGGATCGAGGGTAGGATGAAGGAATTATCTTCTGGATATGCTATTTTTATATGCCCATGGACATCCAAGAGGATGTGTTAAGTAGAAGTTGAACATACGTAAGAGAGAGAAATCAGGACACCAAAATAAGCTGCTAATTAAGCCAAGAAAATGGCCAAGAAAACCTATGGAGAGAATAAAAAGAGAAAGAGGATGGAGGCACTGGGTTAGGCTTCGGAATGTGCAACATTTAGCAGTGGGACCCAGTAGCCAGAAGAAGAGATTGATCAAGATCCAGGGAACTTGGAAGGAATCCAGGAGAAACCAATAGAGTTGCTGTTGTGGAAAAGAGCACGTGTCCACTACACTGAAGCTGCAGTTTTGGTACATGAACACAATGGACTGTGCTGTAGACCTACCAGCACAGTTGTTGGTGATATAAAAAGAAGCAGTTTTGGTTATGTGGTGGAAAAGAAGCCAGTTGTGGTGCTTTAAGAAATCAGTGAATCAGAAAGTTCCAAGATTATTTGGGGCAGCTCTTTAAAGGAGGTTACTCTAAAGATTAACAAAAAATGGGTAGTAGGTACAAGGGCAAGAAGGGTAAAGGCAGGAATGTTATTTAAGGAAGTGGGTACTAACTATGCATGTATAAGATTCCAGAATGTATTAAGTAGAATAAGAGACCATGGTGATATAGAAGAAAGTTTTAGTTTCACTAAAAATGTGAAGATTGAGGGAAGGCAATAGAGGAGGTGATGCATAGAATTCACAGAGAAGTAAATTTTTAGATGAGCAATTATGCTTATCTCCATTTTGACACACAGAAAAGGGTGCTACAGACACCAGGGACCTCACTCATTCTGATGGAGGGAAAAAAAAGGTAGTTTTTATTTGTTGCCTCTGTTTTCCATTAAACTACGAAACCTAGCCATTAGCAGATAAGTGGGAAAACTTGGTGTCTCAGAACAACTAACTATTTTATTAGTTCATATTTCTGTGAGTAAGCAAATTGGGCTGGGCTCCTCTAGGCTGTTCTTCTGTTAGTCTTGTCTGGAGTCAATGTGCAGATACAACTGTCTGGAAGGTCAATTAATTGGAGTGAATGTGGTAGTAGCCTTACTTACATGATTGACTATGTAATGAGCTGTTACAGCTGTGCTGGGGGCCACATACCTCCAGCAGGCTAGTGCTGGCTTTTTCATATGGCAACCTGATTCTAAGAGCAGCAGGAGACAGAACAAGCCCCTATGAGCAGGTGCTTATGGGGTTGGATATCCCCATTGCTGTTCTACTGATAGTGAGTTCTCATGAGATCCAGTTTAAAGTGTGCAGCACCTCCCGCTTCTCTCTCTCTTTCCTGCTCTGCCATGTGAAGATGTACCTGTTTCCCCTTCACCTTCCACCAAGAATAGAAGTTTCCAGAAGCCACTCTAGCAGCACTTCCTGTACAGCCTAGAGAACCATAAGTCAATTAAACCTCTTTCCTTTATAAATTACCCAGTCTCAGGTAGTTCTTTACAGCAATGTGAGAACAGAAAATTGGTATTGGGAGTGGGGCATTCCTGTAAAGATACCTGAAAATGTGGAAGCAGCTTTGGAGCTTTGGAACTGTGTAACAGGCAGAGGTTGGACCAGTTTGGAGGGCTCAGAAGAAGACAGGAAAATGAGGGAAGTTTGGAACTTCACAGCAGCTTGTTAAACTGTTGTGACCAAATGGTCATAGTGATATTGACAATGAGGTCCAGGCTGAAGTGGTCTCAGATGGAGATGAGGAACCTATTGGGAACTGCAGCAAAGGTCACTTTTGTTATTTGTTAACAAAGAGGCTGGAGGCATCGTCCTTCTGCCCTAGAGATCTGTGGATCTTTGAACTTGAGAATGATGATTTAGAGTATCTTGCAGAAGAAATTCCTAGGCCACCACAACATTCAAGATATGGCCCGACTGCTTCTAACAGCATATGATCATATGTGTAAGCAAAGAGATGATCTGAAACTGGGACTTATATTTAAAGGGAAAGCAGAACATAAAAGTTTAGAAAATTTGCAGCCTTACTGTGTGGTAGAAAAGAAAAACTCATTTTCTTATAAGGAATTCGAGCTGGCTGAAGAAATTTGCATAAGTAAAGAGGAGCCTGATACGGTCTGGCTCTGTGTCACCACCCAAATCTTATCTCGAATTGCAATCCAAATATCTCCTTGTGTTGGTGGAGGAAACTCGTGGGAGGTAATTAGATCATGGGCTTGCTCCCCCATACTGTTCTCATGATAGTGAGTGAGTTCTCATGAGATCTGATGGTTTTATAAGGGGCTTTTCACCCTTTTGTCCTGCACTTCTGTCTCCAGTCACCATATGAAGAAGGACATGTTTGCTTCATCTTCTGCCATTATTGTACATTTCCAGAGGCCTCCCCATCCATGTAGAGCTGTGAATCAATTAAACCTCTGTCTTCTATAAATTACCCAGTCTTGGGCAGTTCTTTATAGGAGTGTGAGAATGGAGCCAAATGTTAATAGCCACAACAAAAGGAGTTTCAGAGACCTTCATGGCAGCCCTTCCCATCACAGTCCCAGAGGCATAGGAGGCAAGAATGGTTTTGTGGGCTGGACCAAGGGCCCTGCTGCCCTGCACAACCTCAGGACACTGTTCCCTGTGTCCCAGCTGCTCCAGCTCCAGCCATGACTAAAAGGGCTCCAGATACATCTCAGACTGCTGCTCCACAGGATGCAAGATGTAAGCATTGGTGGCTTCCATGTGGTGTTAGCCTCCATGTGTGTAGTGTGCAAGAGTTGAGGCTTATGGGCCTCCACCTATATTTTGGAGGTTGTATGGAAATACATGGATATCCAGGCAGAAATCTGCTGCAGGGGGAGAGCCCTCATGGACAACCTCTACTAGGGGAGTGCAGAAGGAAAATGTGGGGTTGGAGCTCCCACACAGCATCCCCACTGGGGCACTGCCAAGTGGAGCTGTGAAGAGGGCTGCCATCCTTCAGACCCCAGAATGATAGATCTGCCTACATTTCAGAGGATGTATGGAAACACCTAGATGTCCAGGCAGAAGTTTGCTGCAGGACTGGAGCCTTCATGGAGAACCTCTGCTAGGGTAGTGCAAAAGGGAAATGTGGGGTCAGAGCCCCAACACAGTGTCCGCACTGGGGCACTACCTAGTGGAGTTCTGAGAAAAGTGCAAAGAGGGCCACTGCCCTCCAGACCCCAGAATGGTTGATCATCAACAGCTTAAAAGTCACAAGTACCTGGAAGAGCCACAAGCACTCAACATCAGCACGTGAAAGCAGCTGAGGTAGCTGTATTCTGCCAAGCCACAGGGGTGGAAATGGCCAAGCCTTGGGAGCCCACTTCTTGCATCAGTGTGACCTGGATCTGAGACATGAAGTCAAAAAAGATTCTTTTGGAGCTTTAAAATTTAATGACTGCCCTGATGGATTTTGGACTTGCATGGAGTCTGTAGCCCCTTTGTTTTGACTGATTTCTCCCTCTTGGAATGGATGTGATGATTCAGTACCTGTATTCCCATTGTATCTAGGAAGCAACTAACTTGCTTTTGATTTTACAGGCTCATAGGCAGAAGTGACTTGTCTTGTATCAGATGAGAGTTTGGACTCTGGACATTTGAGTTAATGTTGAAATAAGACTTGGGGAACTGTTGAAAAGGGAGGATTATATTTTGCAATATAAGAAGAACATGAGATTTGGGAAGGGCCAGAGGCAGAATAATATGGTTTGGATTTGTGTTCCCACTCAAATCTCATGTTGAATTATAGTGCCCCATGTTAAAGGTGGGGCTTGGTGGGAAGTGATTGGATCATGGGAGCACATTTCCTCATTGCTGTTCTCATGATAGTGAGTGAGTTCTTATGAGATCTTGTTTTTTAAAAGTGTGCAGCACTTTCCCCTTCTCTCTCTCTCTCCTCATCAACCACATGAAAATGTGTCTGCCTCTTTTTGCTTTCCACCATGATTGAATGTTTCCTGAGGCCTCCCCAGCTATGCTTCCTGTACAGCCTATGGAACCATGAGCCAATTAAACCTCTTTTATTTATAAATTATCTAGTCACAAGGAGTTCTTTATAGCAGTGTGTGAACAGACTAATAAAGGAGGTGATTCATTTAGGGCCATTGATCTACAGCAGGGGAATTGGAATGGTAGGCAAGTGTAAGTCTTAGTGTGGTAATGAATTAGAGATGAAGGAGAAACATGTATTTGCTAGAAGAAGCAATAGGGAACAAGGAAAATTTTGCCCCAAATTTCAAGAGATAGGAAGCCAATGAAAGATAAACAATATTTAATTGTATATCAAATATTATATACGTAGAAAGTATAAAGAGAAGTATATAGAAGTGCTATACCTAGAAATCAAGTTTCTGTAAAGTCAAGGAGGTAGTGGGAATTTCCGCTAAACCTGTCATAACTGAAGGGGACTTTGCTGTGCTCATTGCATTAAATAAAAAATTATAAAATATATAATAATAGCTAAGAAAGAAAGTGCCTGGCAAATTTTGAACTGTCATTCACGTGTCTGGAATTTGAAGGTAGTCAAAAACAAACTCAGCCCACGTATGAGAAGGTAATACAATGCTTTAGGTCAAGAATTAATAGAATAACCGTTCAATGAAGTTTCACCTGCAAAATTAATTCAATATGGGTTAAATATGAGTTTTGACATTAAAAAGAACTGAAGTTGGAAAACCATTAATAACAACTGAAATAAGTGACAGTGTCTTTAGGAAGGAAGCATTTAATGAAGTGTCACAAAGGCCAACAATATGACTGCTATTAATTAACTTCTTAATTAATTATATGATGGAGGGATAAGCTTCAAGTAAATGCAGCTTTCTGTTGATAGGTAATGAGGGATGATGACATTAGGAAAGATGAAAAATACAAACTGACTTCATGGAATGGGGAATTTAACTAGGCAGTTTCTATAAATAAATAGTTGCTTTTATGATAGGCAAAATTAGGAAAAGAATCTAATCCAATATATTGGGATTTGAAAAATTGATGCAATTATTTGCGAAATATGTTTACATATCAAACTAAAAGGAAAATGCATGCAATTAAATGTATCAAATGACAAAACTGAGCTAACTCACACTATATGGAGGGTCCTACCATGATAGATATGTAAGTTAATGTTTTTATCTATATTTACATATAAATTTGTTATTTAAATGTGGAAGAATTTTGGACTAGCAAAGTGCTGACTGTTATTTAGTGTCCATAAATTATATAGAGCATAGAGGGAGCTGGAGACTGTGCTGGGCTGTGGTTCTCTGGTGGAGCATGTGTATGTAGTATCATGGCCCAGCATTATGCAACTGAGAGCCTGAACAAGAGCATGCCATGGCTGCACACACCAATGTCTATGTGTCAATGATTGCAGGTGAGCATAGGAAACACTAGAATATTCTCTACGCTTCTGAGTACAAATTCCATCCAATGATATCTCATCATTTCTACTGCCACTAGCCATGATCATTTCTTTTCTCGATTATTGCAAGAGCCACTTAATTGGACCCTGGCTTCCAACCTGACCGTGCAATCTCTTCTTCACCTAGGAGCCAGAATCTTCTTTTGAAAATGTGTCAGCTTGTCGATCTTCTCTGCAGCAGGATCCAATAGCTACACATGTCACTCAGAGTAAAAGCCAAGGAGGCCTGATGCAACCTGCCCTTGTTGTCCCTGTCTTGTCTGCCCTCTGCCCTCCCCACCCTTCCCCAGGCACACCTGTGTTCTCGCCCTGCCTCAAACACACCAGGTAGGACTGTCACTCTCCCTGGAGCATTCTCATAGCCAATATATTGGGATTGAAAAACCCCAATAGCCACACATGGTTCAACACGTTTCTGATGAAATGTCACACTCTGAGTGGGGCTACACTGACATTCTATTTATAGTTAAATATTCCTCGGCATTCATCAGTCCAAATCTCTACTGTATACCTCTCCAGACAAAATGTCTTATTAATATTTAATGCAATTACCTATTTCCTTTTTATCTGTATCTTCCCCACTAAAATGCAAATCCCATGAGGGCAGTGCTTTCTCCTAAACGTGCTTACTCTGTATACCTAACACTTAGCTGTTAGTGTATATAGGTCCATCATAAATATTTTCAATGAATGAATGCTATGGTTTATGCCTGGTTTGACCCCATCAAAACTCATGTTGAAATTGGATCCCCAGTGTGGCAGTGTTGAGAGGTGTGGCCCAGTAGGAGATGTTTGGTTCATGGGGATGGATTCTTCATGAATAGATTGCCTTCCCTTGGGGGTGCATGAGTTCACACTCTTGCTGGAATGGATTAATTCCAGCAAGAGTGGGCTGTTAAAAAAAGAATCTGGCTTCCTCAGTTTTTCTCTCTCGCTTTCCCTCTTGCCATGTGATATCTTTGTTTTTCAGGTGTCTGCTCTTTTTCTGCTCTTGGCAGTGAGTGAAAGCAGTCTGAGGTCCTCACAAGAGGCTGAGCCGATGCTGATGGCCAACCTGCAAAATCCCTAGCTAAATACCCTTTTCTTTTTTTCTGTCTTTTTTTTTTTTTGACAGGGTCTTGCTCTGTTGCCCAGGCTGAAGTGCACTGGCGCAATCTCCACTCACTGCAACTTCTGCCTCCCAGGTTCAAGCAATTCTCCTGCCTCAGGCTCCAGAGTAGCTGGGATTACGGGTGCCCGCCACGATGCCTGGCTAATTTTTGTATTTTTAGTATAGACGGGGTTTTCACCATGTTGGCCAGGCTGGTCTGGAAATCCTGACCTCAAGTGATCTGCCTGCCTCGGCCTCCCAAAGTGCTGGGATTACAGGCATGAGCCACTGCACCCGGCCACCTTTTTCTTTATAAATTACCCAGTCTCAGGTATTCTGTTACAGCAACACAAAGCAGACTAAGACAATGGATAAGTGCAGAAGACAGAGGATGAAAGTTTTGGATCATCAAATATCAAGAGGAGTTGAGATCCGTTTCACTGGTGGAGTATATAATTTCAGAAAATAACTAGGGAAAGGAAAAAGAAGCAAAGAATACGAGTACAGTTTTATTTTGTCCATCAGGCAGTCAATGGTTTTATTACTGAATTTTTTCATAATACAGATGCAAATGAGATGTGTTACTTATTTAGCCCCTCAAAGACCCTTGGTGCATACCTGGTATATGCACCAGGAGAATCAAGGAATACAATAGAGTGTAGAGGAGTCAAAATAATACATGGAATTACTGAGATTTCTGCTGATCTCAGGTGATTGTGTATTTGACTTAGTGTATGGGCAGGATATTTTCACACAGGGGGATTAGGGAGGCTAATATTGGACTGAGTTTCTCTATTTTAGCTTTGGTACAAGATCTCAAGCCCAAAGACATAGTCAAATGACCTTGATACCAGACTACAGCTTTGCCCAAAGACAAGTGGTTGTTCTTTAGTGATGTGGTTGCAAATCCTGTTGAATCAAATGTGTATAACAGATGAGCTTCAGACCTCAGCAAACAAGCCTAGTTTTAGGGGCTTCTGCAAAGGTACCGATCAGGAGAGTTTTTCTTATTTAATGCAGGCTGTGTGAGTGCCTCCAACATTCTGGCTTTGTAGTCATCCTGGCCCTGCAAGCTCTTGGACCTCTTTGTGCTGTGGCTTCTGAGTTGGGTTCTGCAGATGCAGGCAGCCTCAGAACTAAGACTTCCTGTGCAGATGGAGTCTTACCTAAGCAGGAACATCAGAAGTGATGTCTCAGTTTATAGACTGAAGATACTGTCTTATACTAGCCTCATACATATCAAGGAACAGAATATTTACTGTTTTTCCTCAGCTTTATTAAGGTCTAATTCACAAATTAAAATTTTATATATTTATGATATACAACATTATATCTTCGTATAGGTACATGGGAAATGACTAAATCTAACTAATAAACATATACATCACCTCACATACTTATCATTTTGGTGTGGTGCAAACATTTATGACCTACTCTCTTAGCAATTTTCCAGTAAAGGGTACACTATTGTTAACTGTAGTTACCATGCTGTACAATAGATCTCCAGAGCTTCTTCTTCCTATCTAACTGAAACTCTGTATCTTGGCTAACATTTCCCTAACCCCTACCCCTGTTCCTCACAACCACCATTCTACTTTCTGATCCTATGAGTTCAACTGTTTAGATTCCACATATTAGTGAGATCATGCAGGATATGTCTTTCTATTCCTGGTTTATTTCACTTAACCTAATGTCTTCCATGTCCATCCATGTTGTTTCAAATGACAGGATTTCCTTCTTTTATAAGGTGGAATCATATTCCATTGGAACAGATGTTTTTGGTCCATTAATGGACACTTAGGTTGATTCCATGTCTTAGCTTTTGTGAATAATGCCACAAGAAACATGGAGGTGCAAATATCACTTCCACAAACTGATGTCATTTCCTTTGGATATATATCCAGAAGAGAATATTTACTCTTTTTAAACTTCAGAGCACCAACTAAAGTTCTCTTCTGCCCAGACTAAATAAGCTGGTGTTGACTGTACAGTCAACTCAAACTCCATCATGTGGTTACAGCAAGGAAGGAAATACTAACTCGGGATTCCCATGGCCTGTCCACATGACAGGGGAGGGTTTCTACTTATTTCTGAGTTGCTTAATCATGTAGTTTCGAGAAGCATTCCTTAGTATGTAGATGTCTTTGCCCTAGACTGTTCCATGGCAATTCCCTAGATTCCCTAGACAGATCTATAGCAAGAGTCCTGTGACATAGCACTCTGTCCCCCAAGGAAGTCATCATGCTTTGTTAATAGCTGAGAACTTGGTTGCCAGAAATACATGCCTTGAAGAGACAGAAACTAACTGGTCTTGAATATGTCAGGGAAAGAGGTCATTCCAACAAAATCTGCTGCCACTTTGCATACTTATCAATGTTAAAAGAAAGCGGCAAAGAGTCCAGTGCTTTTCCTGTAGAAAGGAGATAGCATGTAGTGGAAATTTCCTCTCAGACAAAGGTAAGTTCTGGGTCCAAAGTCAACCACTTCCTGAGTCCCTGCTGCATTAATTCTTAGATGGCTGTAGTTTTCTATCAAAATTATGATCAGGTAAGGAAGTACTAAAAGGTGTTCCACTAGATTTAAAACTTAGCTTAACAGCAATTCAATCTTCCTCTGGTAATTAATATCAATTAACATATCCTTCCACAAAAAGTGAACCACTGAATTTGCAGCCCCAAATCCTGCCCACTGAGCAGACTTCTTTCTACCTTGGGGTGGGGTTGAAAGCATGGCTGCTGGCCTGGCTGCCTTCCAGCATGGGGAAACAGCTCCGTGCCTTTTCCCCCGCTAGTGCCTGCTGTAGGGAACACCTTTGAGGACACAGAGTGGGTGCTCCATGGGGTAGCAAAGCAGAGAAGCAGGACGCTGGGGTGCCTCCTGCCTCCTCATGCAGATTATTCCTTCTTCAGGACCTGCCTGGGACTGCTCTCAGATACATGCCTTTTAAATATGACGTCATAGGGCGTGCTGCTCTGAACATCCACTTGTGCAGTTTGTCACTTCAGCCACACCCATTGTGTGGCAGACAGTTGGGGTCCTGCAGTGTTTTGGGGTCCACGGTCAGTCTCTACCAAGGCTCAATTACAAGTAAGGAGCTGGTTTTCAGTTAGAGAATTGCTGGCAACATAGAACGCCAGAGCCTGACTCCATAATCCTTGTGCTTTGCCCTTTCTCCTGTTGCCATTTTTCAGACTCCAAACAGCATTTTTTGTCTGCTCCAGACACCGCTAAGACTAACAGTCCTGCCAGGTCCCAAGGCCTAAGTCCCAGGGCACGTTGCACAGCTGCCTAGAAGTTCTTTGATGCTGTTCCTTTTCTCATTCAAAACCACCAGGCTACTGCTTCCCAGGGCAAGTGATTGGAAGAAACACACTCCAAACCCTCCCCAAGTTTGCTGCATCTTTATATTTTGTGGAGGATACAAGGTAAAGTCACCCACCTCCCATTTGGTTAGAATAGATATACTAATACACTATCCCTCTAGAAATGTCACAGTATGACAAACCCTAAAATTTTGTAGGGTTAATCTCACACTTCTGGCAGGCTTATTACAGTATCTGGTGCTTATTACTTCCTATTCACTGGATCAAGGTAGAATAATGTTTACAATATAGTAAACCAGAAATAAATGGTATGGGATGTGAAGCTAACCAAAGTCCGTTTGAACTATATTTTAGGAACCAGCAGGATAGTGGTCACAGTCTTGAAGCAAAACAATGAAGCTACATTTTTGTCCCTGCTATGTAATTGAAACTTGCTTTTGAATTCCCTTCCTGACAAGACTTTCTAGGCCAATAGCCCTGCCAAGTGTGTGTGTGTGCATGATGGGGGCAGATTGTTGGTTTCTCCAGTAAACATATCCAATAAGACCGCCTTCATGATCATCAGTCCCTGGTTCAGTTTATGACCATCCACAGCCATACTTCACCACACACCTCGGGTTTACAGTGGTTAATCCAGTAAATGAGGATGTGGCGGGAATGAGTCTTTAAGGCAACACTAATTTCTGGACATTCTCCAGGGATGTAATTTTGCTTTTGCTTTCTTATTGTGATGTGGCAGAGGGCTTCCATTTAGCTTTCCTTATCACAGCAACCTTCATCCCCAGGGCCAGAGAGCTGATATGGGAATTCTGCAATCTGGGACTGAGAAAACAACCACAGTATGAACCCATGCTCCAACTGGGACACATAGTTAGACAGATTGGGGCCAAGGCCTTATTCTGACTAGTGAGCCATTGTTGCGTTGCAGATCTCTGAAAGCCATAAGCTCATGTGAAGCCGCCCTCTAACAGGCTGATGATTATTTTCATTTAAAGAGAGATCATCATTATTTTGTCATTGCCGCAGAACTGGAGACGCCAGAGAAAATACAAGATGCTTGTTACATTTGGATTTTAAATGAATAACAAATGTTTTTCAGTTACATATTGCATTAAACATACTGATATCAAAATGCTATTTGTTGTTTACCTAAAATTCAGATTTTTCTGGACATCTTGTGCCTATTCCTCCTAAATCTGGCAATTCTGCAGAGGGCTGGGCTTCTTCCAAAGATGTCCTTCCTGTGTCCCTTATCTCGCGGCATTTCCATCTGAACAGTGCCACCCATCCTTTTGGGGATTTGGTCAAAACATTCATGGGAATATGTTTAAAGATGTCATCAGAAATTCATCCACGGTGTGGCACAGTGCTCTACTATTACCTTACCACAGGGATAATTGAATCATAGGGGTGGGTCTTTCCTGTGCTGTTCTCATGGTAGTGAATAAGTCTCACGAGATCTGATAGTTTTCAAAATAAGAGTTTCCCTGCACAAGCTCTCTCTTCTCTTGTTTGCCACCATGTGAGATGTGCCTTTCATCTTCTGCCATCATTGTAAGGCATGCTTTACCCCAGGTGAAGAAAGTAGGAGTTGGAGAGGAATGTATAGACAGGTCCCAGGTAAAATCAGTTTTGTGTGGTCAGTTTGCACTGAGTTCAGCATGTCCCCTCAGTTTTCACATGTTTCTGAGATGTCACTATTTTCCTTCTGAAAAACTGCATGTGAAGATAATAAATGAGTCATGATTATTCCACTGGAATTTAGATATAATGTGAAGACAGTATAGACCTAGTTCTATCTTCAATGCTCAGCTCATCAGATGCTTCACTGTAGTCTCCATGGAAAATATAGGTTACATTTTTTTGTATAATTTGTATGTAAAGGAACATATTTGTATTAGTTTGTTTTCACGCTGCTGACAAATCATACCTGAGACGGGCAATTTACAAAAGAAATAGGTTTATTGGACTTAGAGTTCCACATGGCAGGGGAGGCCCCATAATCATGGCGGAAGGTGAAAGGCACATCTCAAATGGGGGCAAACAAGAGAAAAGAGTGCATGCAGGGAAACTCCCATTTTTAAAACTATCAGATCTCATAAGACTTACTCACTACCAAGAGAACAGCATGGGAAAGACCCTTCCCCATGATTCAATTATCTCCCAGCAGGTCGCTCCAACAACATGTGGGAATTATGGGAGCTATAAGATAAGATTTGGGTGGGGACAAAGAGCCAAACTATATCAATAGTAGAATGTACTTGATTCAATTTAGGAATCCCAGTCAATGCTACAATTTCTAAATATAACTTACTTTTTTCCCTTGGTTTTGCTTTTGTGTTATAAGTTGAGGGAGTGCTATATTATTGGGAAAAGCTTGACTTTGGAATTAGAAAATGATGGGTTCTAATTAATATTCAAGGGAAATCACCATCACACTGCAAGTTTCAAGTTGCCATTAGTCAAATGAAAATAAAGTGACCACATATAGCTGTAGAATAATTACATAAAC
Organism: Gorilla gorilla gorilla; assembly: GCF_029281585.2. Classification (NCBI taxonomy): domain Eukaryota; kingdom Metazoa; phylum Chordata; class Mammalia; order Primates; family Hominidae; genus Gorilla; species Gorilla gorilla. The sequence continues at coordinate 60,085,085 of NC_073230.2, forward strand.
AACATTTGAATAATAATTAGCAGAACAAAATGACCAATATCTCATTATTGCCATTATTGTTATCATTACTAACAGGACTCCTTTTTCCTATACAAGTTGTAAATAAATAGAGAAATAAGCCAAGTGAGTGGTAAGGGAAATGAACATACCCCCACTGGTATTGTTAAGGTTGTGTTAATATTATTAAGGATGTGCCAATTCAGTGCATATGGCAGATTCTGGCATGAGGAGCAGAGGGCACTTGCTCCAAAAATGCTGCTTTCCCCTAGGGAATAAAGGGAGACCAAGTGTATCCAGGTTTTTCTTCTCAAGTCTACCAGTGAGTTTCAGAGTCGCACAAGTGAAGGGTAGAGAACAAGTGATAGTGTTTCCCCGACCATAGACTTCCCCCTAGATTCTTTTTACCCATTTCCCCCCTGGTCAGCCTGGGAAGCTGAGGTGAATGAACTGAAGGCTGTCTCTCTTCCTCATTGAGTTTAGCCAATGGCAAGCTCTACCAGGAATTTAAGGAGGGAGTAGAGAGATGCCAGAGTATTCGTAAGCGTGGCTTCCTCCTGAGGAGGTTACCTGAGTCCCTTCACCTGGGCTATCTGAGACAGAAAGTCACTGCTCTTCTTTAGGAAGAGATTCATTATCAGCACTGTATTAGTCAGGGTCTCCAGAAAGACAGAAGAAATAGGTACACACACATACACTCAAGTATATACATATATATTTACCATATATAATATGGTATGTACAATGTATATATTGTTGTTATATATAAAATGTAAAATGTAATGAAATATAAAAGTATGTGCTATATTATATAAAATTGCATATATTATATAATTGATAATATATAATATATTAATATTTTATATATCATTGTGTTTATATATAATTTAATCTTATTAATATATTATGTTGTCTTATAATATATAATATATTAATATATAACACACTATATAATGATATAGATAATATAGTATATATTATATAAACAGAGAGAGAGGAGGAAGAGAGAGACTAATTCATTGTAAGGAATTGGTTTATGTGAATGTGGGGGCGTTCGGGTCTGAAATCTGCAGGGCAGGCTGGCAGGCTGGTGGCCTAGGGAGACTTGATCTTGCAGTCTCACATCTGAAGGCTATGTGGAGGCAGAATTTCTTCTTCCTTGGGGAGCCTCAGTCTTTACTTTTAAGGCCTTCAGCTGATTGGAGGAGCACCCACATTATGAAGAGTCATCTGCTTTACCCAAAGCTACTGCTTTAAATGTTAATTTCATCTGAACAACACCTTCATAGTGACATTTGGACTGGTGTCTGATAAAAAACTGGGTACCATGGCCCAGCCCAGTTGACACATAAAATTAATCATAGCAGTGGCTCTCTGCTGGGTTCCAGCAGCTGCTCCATTCCATCATCTCTCTGGTCTCAGGTGTGACTACAGCTAGGCCACTATGAGTTCCAGGTTGTTGCACTATCATTGTGTACTCTGTACTCCAGGATTTGCAGGGAGTCTCTTCATATGCAAACGCTCCTCAAAGTATTATATTTTTCATGTACCGTATGCTTTGTCTTGAGCCTTTCACTAATATAATAATTGCTAGAGAGAGTATCCCACAATATGAATGCTCAAAATGAAATTCTGAGATCACATGTAATCATATATAATCAAGGAACATATTATATGGTCCTATATGGGGAATCATCTTGAGGGAGGATGGAAAATGGGTAAATGATGCTATGTGATGGCTGCAGTTTAATTATCACGCTGGTGGCATGGGAAGCAGGTCAGGTGGAGGTCGAGGTGACAGTTCCAATGGCTGAGATATTTAACTGCTGAGGACAAACCAGAGAGCAATACATGGAGAAAAAGCAAAATGGAAAACTCTGATCATGGACTGCAGCCTCTCATCCTAATGTTGCTCAGGCATATGCATCTGAGTAACAAACCAGGCCTGATTGTAAGGATCTGTTCTTACCTTTCCTCAGAAAATTTATTCCAAATTTTAGAAAATTAATTTCAAACAGATTTAAAACATACGTGAATAAAAGAAAAAATGCACTAAAGGGGCCACAGTGAGCCGTCAGAGCCATGCAAGGCAAAATTACCAAACAAATCTACTGAAACGAACCTGTCAGAAACAGGGCAAGTTCCATTCTGTAGAGTCGCGGATGCCTTTTATTCTTAATTAACTCAGACTCCTGCTTTAGAGTAGATCTGTGTGGATGTTGAAGGCTTGCAAGAGAATACCTCTGCCTGTAAATTTGCTTGCATAGACTCCATGTAAGAAGGCAGAGCCAGCCAAATACATAGGCTTCCTCTGAGAGCTTGCTATGAGACCGTGACAGGGTAGGAGAACAGTGTCTGAACTCCTCTCCTGTCAATTACAAACCTCTCCACCTGGTGTGTACATGGAGCCCTGATATCTGCTCTGTTTCAGATACAAAGAAAATGGTGTGTCTCTAGTGTAAGGGATTCTCAGGAAGGTGAACATTTTGGCTCTTTTCATTTTGTTTTCACCACCCACCCCTCAAAAACAAAACAAAATAAAAGTGACCATGAGTCATAATATGATTAAAGGAGAGAGCAGTTTTATTCTTAAGATGTAATTTAATGCTTTGTTAGGATCCAAAAATATAATTTAGCTGATGAGACCTAGAATTCAAAATGCATTAGAAAAACAAATCATAAATCACAGAATAGCAAGAGACGAAAATTGATTATCAATCTGCTGTTGAACATATCAAGCAAACTCCCTTAAAAGGAGTCTTTAAAGTTGCAATGGAAACAATTTTGATTAATGCATTATGTTCACCACCCCCAATTTTAAGGATTGACAGGAATGACTGCCTTCTTCATAAATGAAGAAACTTGAGGAGAGAATAGAAGCAAAATGCAAAGGCCTTTCAAAAGGATGGGTTTCTCAATTTTCTTGTCAACCTAACTGCTGGTAACTCGGATGAAGAGAAAGGTTAATCTTGGTAATCCCAGGGTTTATGCATGTGGCTGCAGAGGTGGACATGTAACTGACAAGAATGTACCAGGCATGGCCCAGCCTTTCCTCCAAGCACAGGGCTCACTGTGTATTTCAATGTCCATTGTTTGATTTTCTTGTCATTATTGCTTTACCTTATGAAAAATGCCACTTGAGTCATTTTAAATACCTTAAGGTCATAAATCTCCCTTCATTTTAATTAGAACATTTGCAAAAGAGCAGGGGTCACACTTTAAAGCTTTGTACCATCTTCTAGAGGACATGTCACTGGTTACTCTTAGGATTGGGAAGTTGAAATTTTTGTAACCCAAGATAGTTATCTCTTTTTCTGGACTCACTTGCTTGCAGCTATTTTCTAGAATACTGGCATCCAAAGATGAACAACACACGTCAGAACATTAGCAATATTGATAAAAATAACATGATAACGTAATCTATCTTCTAAAACAATTTTGCTGCATTAAGAATATCATAAATTAACTTACTACATTCTAAGTGCTGTTGCTAGTACTTCTACCATGTTGTTGACTAATAGCCTCACACCAGACACCATTTTTAAGGATGGAGGATGCAATCCCAGGATATATTCTATAAATCCTCTCTATGTAACCTGTCACAGGTTGTTAAAATAATGCTATGTTTAATCAACAATATGTGACACCAAAAAGTAAGAGAGCTGCAACCTTCACTCATAAGACAACGCAGAGCAGGAAGAGAGGGTTTCTCTGTAATGTGCCAAAATTCATGACATCAAATAATAATTGTGAAGAATGACAAATGGAAGATGCTGGGATTATGGGAAAAGTGAGGAAATTGCAGCAGGCCTGAGTACTGAGATTATAAATGGCATCGGCAGCAGCCTTGCTAACAGCCTCTCCTTTTGTCTGGGGAAGCAAAGTCACAAACCAAGTTGTTCATAGCAATGATTGCCGCTACTTTGCCATGTGTCCTTCCTGGAGGAAGCTCTGCACAATTCATTATGTCGCATGGGTTAGTTCATTCTCATTATGTGGTTTCTCTCAGATTTGCCATCATTTACTTGCCAGCTCTCTATCCTGTTATTAAATGTAGAAGAGACGAGAATGATTTCTTTCCATACGCCCAACTCAAGGTCTTGAAGCATTTGTTTAGGCTACAGTATATAATTGGCTAAATATTCTCCCCTAAAATATAGAAAAGACTTTAATTTTAACCAATTTGTCAAGTGTCATGGATTTTTTAAAAGACTATATTTAGTGTGAAAAGCCCTCTGGCTCTTCTCAACCAGTGTCTGACAGTGGAGAGAAGCAAATGCAATATTAGAAAACCCAGTGGGATAGCCAGAAAATGTCTAGGAGAAGACTCCTAAATGTGGAAGGAAACAATTTAGGATTTGCAGTCATTTTAATGTCATTACGGGGCATTGCAGCTGTTGTGATCCATTTACGAGGAACATCTGATGGGAGTGAAATGTCACATGTCACACTGCTGTGCCTCTCTCCCCTTGCATGCCAGAGAACATCACCCTAAACAGAAACATCACCCTGAAGAGAACGGCTGGGGATTTGGGTAATTGAGACTTGCTGACAGTCAAGGGCAGCTATCATCTCAGACACGTATATTGCATTCGTATCGCTGGTGCCCAGCTCACAGTTTACCATTTCTTGCCCAGACTCCTACAATTGCTGCCTATCTATTAGCTTTACCTCCATACTGAAGTTCCTAGTTTTCCCTCCTTTACTTGTAACTATGTGCATTTCCTATTACCTTGGGGATAAAAGTCCAATATGTTTTCTTGCTCAATATTTTGGGGGTCACAAGTAATTTAACACTTAATATTTTATTTAACTCTTAAAATGACCTTGAAAGATAATAGGTAAGTTATTTTCCCACCTGAAAATCTCATGTTCAGGAAGATAAATGCATATATTATTTTCCTCTAGACAAAGAGCTGATAAATGATAAATACTTTTAAAATTTATTTTACTTTGCCATTTTTAAGATTGTAGGCGAAAGATAGTAAGCTATAGGGATAGGTTTAGATTTGTGAGTGGTAAATTCAACACTGGTAGAAAAGTGGGCATTTATCAGTTAAGGTAGTGTTTTGGAAAGTCAAGCTCTGTTGTTTGTATTCATTTATTTTTTAAGGATAGGAAAGATAGTGCAGCCTCCTCTGAAAATGGAGCAAAATCCTCTGAGACCACGTATTTTCCGAAAAGCTGTAAAGGTATGGCTTGTGCCTGAACGGAGTCAATGACAAGGAGAACTATCTGAGCCGTGATCTTTTTTTTATTTTTTTTATCTTTACTATCTTCTATTCTTCAATGATTTTTAAAAATCGCCAATATTCAGACCCCGTCATGAATATCTTATCTGGGAATTTCTCATAAGCATCAAAGGGACCATGCTGTGATTCAGAAGAAAAATATAGGATGAGCCTTCAGAACTCCATTTTAGCTCATTAATTCCTAAACCAGCTGGAAATGGTGTGAGTCCACCCTTCATTCAGTCTGCGCAGGACCTGTTTCTTCTCTAAAGTCAGTTTCCTACCCAGGATGAGCCCTCCAGGGGACTTATATTGATGCAGGCTGTGCCGCTTGGACCAACGAAGATAGAAGAGAGTAATGCAGGAGTGTGGCTCATTAGACTTTTATACCAGGAATCTCATCGGAAAGAAAGTCCAAGCCCCACACAAATCTCACTCATTCTCTGTTTCATTTCTTTCAGGCACATGGATTTTCATGAGCGCTAGCATGTCTTGGGCCTTGAGATCCAGGAGGCCAGGCTGGATGTGCACTAGCTCTCATGCCTACCAATGCAGTCCTCTTGTCACTCTTTGTGGGCTGTTGCAGGGGAGGAGGCTCAGGATGCATACTGTCCATACTGTTATCTACTATGATCCCTATGACCTGGGCTAATAATCATCTGAACCAGCTGTTGAAATACACCCATACTAGCTCTGGTTATTGCAATCACTAAATAGGTGCTGCCCAGGCCCTCGTTCTCCCTGCTGTCCTGGCTGACTCAATTCTGGTAAACCCCAACTGGGCATGGCTGGGAGCTGCTTGGATGGCCTCCATCCTGCCAGCCAACTTGCTGGCCCACCAACTGGCTTGATGCCATTTTCATTAGCTGTCCCTGTCCCCACATGTGCCCAAAGGCATAGGAAGCCTGAACATGGGCAGGGGCTAACAGCCCGTCTCTTGTAGTAGAATCTCAGTGGCAAATGTTCTGGGTTCTTTGGTGATCACCTGATGCTGGAAGCTTCTCCTCTGATTCTCCCCTGGCACACTGAGATTTCTTCTATTTCCCAAACTGCAAGAGGCCACCTAAATTAACCAAACTTGATGTCTAGGCTTTTAAAACAAAAGCACTGGCAATACTAGCAGAAGTGGAAGAAGAAAGCCCTCCTTTACCTTTCTCCTGCCACCTATAATTCCAGATGAGTGACTTTTTATGGACCAGACCCCACAGGTGTGATAACTCTTGGCCCAAAGAGAGTGACGTAAAAGAATAAACTATTCTTAGCTGGAGTCTTTGCTGCTGGCCTGTGAGGGGACTCATGGTTATTTGCCCAACGAAATATTGGTGATCAGCAGTAGACACTTGTAAACATTTTGTGGATATATATATGTATAGACACACATATACACATATACACATATACTTATCAGTGTTGATGAGATTTAACCAATTTATACATATATGTATACATTTATAAATATATATTTTTACATGTGTATAAATTTTATACATATACATATACAAATATGTATGTATAAATGTACACATATACATATATGTATATGTATAAATGTATACATATACATATATGTATGTATAAATTGGTTGTCTTATCAACACTGCTAAGGTGATGCTTACATTGAAACATCTGAATGCAATACGTGAAATCGAGTCTATTCTATTCAAATAATATAAACATCAATCAAGCAAAATAGACAAAACTGTTTTTAATGTAGTTTACATTGTAGTGAGTGGAAAAGAAAAGAAGCAAATAAATAAGAAAAAAATTGTAAATTGCATGGTATAGATAAAACTGGTAAAGAGAATGAGGGATCAGGAGGTAAAATTTCACAGAAACATTTATGTAATGGCCAGAAGAAGGTGATGCAAGTATGTCTGCCAGAGGAGACACAGGTGTGAGATCAAGGCCCTGAGATGAGAGCATAATTAGTGTTCTGGAGGAAAAGCAGGGAGGGAAATCTAACTGATTGAACTTGGAGAAGTGTTGGAGGGCTGGACTGTGAGGTCTTACAGTCATTGAAGGGCTTTCAGGATTACCCTGAGTATGATAGGAGCCATAGGAGAGGTGTGGTCTGCAAACTGATATGATACAGAATATTTTACAAGGATTACTCACTGCACTTTTGAGGATACACTGTAGGGTCATTGGGGTAGACTTAGAGAAACCAGTTCAGGGGTTGATCACAATAGTCCAGGGGAATGCGGAGGGTGGCTATGGCAGGGCAGTGGGATAAGAGGTGGTGATACCTGGTCAGCATCTGAATCTACTCTGAAGGTAAAATGGTAGGTGTTTTATTAATGGAATGGATGACAGACAGAGAACTATAGATCACTGCCAAGGGCAGAAACTGAGCAATGGGGATATGGCATTGCAGTGAGATAGGAACAATGGAAGGAAAAGGGATTCAGGGGTAAGCTAGGAGAGGGAGATCAGGAAATGAATTTAGCATTGTGGAGTTCATGACACTTGTAACTATCTAAATGAATATATTAAGGAAGCAGGTGGGTAAACAAGACCAGAGTTTAGGGTAACGTCTATGCTTTAGATATGCATATGGATTCATCAGTATATAGATGAATGTATATGAAACCAGAGGATGTATATGAAGCCAGAGTGTAGTCCAAGGATTGAGCTGCTGGGTATTCCAAGTTTTAGAGGCTGGGAGATGTGCAGATGCAGAGAAGAAAATTGAAAAGGAACATTCTGGCCAGGCGCGGTGGCTCACAACTGTAATCCCAGCACTTTGGGAGGCTGAGTGGGTGGATCACGAGGTCAGGAGATCGAGACCATCCTGGCGAACATGGTGAAACCCCATTTCTACTAAAAACACACAAAAAAATTAGCTGTGCATGGTGGCACGTGCCTGTAGTCCCAGCTACTCAGGAGGCTGAGGCAGGAGAATTGCTTGAACCCGGGAGGCGGAGGTTGCAGTGAGCTGAGATCACGCCACTGCACTCCTGCCTGGTGACAGAACGAGATTCTGTCTCAAAAAAAAAAAAAAAAGGAAAGAAAAGAAAAGAAAAAAATGAAAAAGAACATTCAGCAAGCTAAAATTAAAACCAGCAGAGTATGTTGTCTTGGAAGAAAGGTAGCAAAGGTGTTTCTGGAAGGTTGGTGTCAAGAGCAACAGTGCCGACAGGCAATCAAGGGAGATGAGGACCAGTTTCTGTCCACCAAGGTTCACATGTCAAGGCCACTGGGGATCTTGCCAAGAGCACTTTTGGTTTGGAGAACATTGACACATCTAATTGATAATACTAAAAACCAACAAACCAAACAAAACACAGCAAAACAAAACCCCAAATCTACAAATAATAAATATTGCAAAGCTCATACGAAAAGTGAACAATTATTAAAGCTTTATATTTCATGACAAAGGAATTACTTAACAGGAACCTTATTTAGGAAAGCCTGCATAACTCCAAGTTGCTCCTTGCGTCAGTATGCACGGTCCTTTGCCTTTACAATCTCTCCAAAGGCCAGTTCTGACTGTCACTTAGCGACAGGAGCTCATGGGGTGCACTTAGCTCTCAAGAAACTGCTAATGTTTGTCCACCATCATTTCACTGGAGTACGGGAAATGTGTTCTCTGAGAGCTCTGGAAACATCTGCCATAGTCTTGCTGTTTGTTGACTCCCACAGAGTGAGCCCCAGAGCCTCACTGAAGTTGTTCCTTTCTTCCTTCCCATGCAAGTGGGTTACAATCCAGCTTAGAATTATGGTGTGTTTTTCTCTCTAGCTAATTGAAGAGGGAGCTAGGCCCTGTAGTGCCTTGCCATGTCGTCTTTGGACAGAAGTAAACCACAGTCACCTTTTCTTCTCATGGTTTTCCCTCAGAGCAGATGAGTGAAAAGACATTGATGTGTATTGTGGTAGGCAGGCCCTACCCTGCTCCCAGAATCTCACTGCCTGTCATTTAGGCCTGTGTGTTCCTCTCCCACAGTGAATAGAGCTGAGCTGTGTAAGTTGTAGAATATAGCAAAAACGACTGTTCAAGTTTTATTGTTGTCCATTTTTGCATAACAAATACACATTATCTCCCTATTTTTGTAGGTCAGGGATCAAGAGTGTCTTAACTGGTTCTTATGGCTGAGTCCCTCAAAAAGCTGAAGTCGAGTTAAGACTTGACTTAACTTGAGCTGGGAGGGTTCATTTCCAAGCTCACCCAGGCTTTGCTGTTAGTATTCATTATCTCACAAGCTGTTTGGCTGGGGCCAAATGTCTAAGGCGTCTGGCAGTTCTGTGTCCTGTTGTCCTCTCTACAGGGCAGCTAACAACATGGCAGTGTGTTTTATCAAAACAAGCAAGTGAGAAGGAGATGGAGGGGTAGAAAGAAAAAGGAGAAGAAAGAGGGAGAAACAGAGCAAAAGAGAAAGAGGAGAAAAAGGAGAAGGAAGTGAGCGAGAGAGAGAACGTATGTAATATGTAAGCAGGACACAAGACTATTTTGTAATCTAACCTAAGAAGTGGCATCCCATCATTCTAGTCTATCCACTAAAACAAGTCACAAGGTCCAGTCCACACACAACGAGAAGGGATCACATCAGAGGTAAATACCAGCAGGTGATGATGATTAGGAGCCATTTGAAAAGCTGACAGCCATACAGGGTTACGTAATAAAAGATATCTCAGCTTCCAGTTTTTCCTCTGGGAACCCCAAAGTGGCCGTTTGGAGATGCTCATTAGCAGGAACTAAGGCTTCCTGCAAAGCACTAACATTAACTTGGCAGGCCTATGAAAAAACTACCTTAGGAGTGGATCCTCCAGCCCCAGTCAAACCTTCAATGACTGCTGGCTCCACAGAATATCTTCATTGCAACCGCATGAGAGATAGTTAAGTCAGAGCCACCCAGCCAATCTGCTCCCAAATTTCTGATCCACAGAAACTGATTGAGTATTTTGCAGGTAGTTTGTTACACAGTGGTAGATAGCTAATATATTTATACTTTTGCCTCCAGAGGCTCTCCATGGGACTCTCCGGCAGTGTCATGACCAGAAATGCTTTCATGAGTATATCCACTAACTGAATCTGTAAATAGTCTTTATCCTCGAAAGGTCCTTCATTCTTCTTGTAAAAAACTGTGGGAATAACTGATTTTAAATTGTCACCAGAACAAGCAACAATAGTGTTTGAGGATTAAGTGTGAAAAATTCAATTCTTTCTAGAAAATGTCCAGAGCTTTATGCTAAAGTTGCATCATTTGTTTTGAAGCTGATGGGCTGAAATCCTATAGCATGTCAGGAATTTTACTCAGTTTTGAGTTACAGTATAGTGAAAGGAAAAGAACTTTAGGTTCTCTGCAGCAGGTGAATGGCTTTTTTGGACTGAAGAAAATCCAGCTTGCTGCTTTGCTAAGGACCTCACTTACTCAGCAGGCTGCCTGAAACACCAGAAAGGAATTAATAGCAGCATTGAAATTCAAAGGCTTCTCCAACTGTAAGTGATCTTTTTTGATTTTGATATGTGTCTGTTTCCCACTGGAGTTAGTGAGAAAGGTGAGCTAGGTTCTTCACCCCTCCTAGGGCATTCTTAAGAACTCTGCCTTCCCCACACCCTTGCCCTGAAGGGTAGGCATACAATTCCCCCCAGCCCAAGCCCATAGAGTCTACACACACACACTCACACACACACACTCATGAACATAGAGACAAAGAGAATGAGAGCCTGTCTGGTCCCTTCAGACTGCTTTGCTGATTTTGATTTACAGACCATATTGTAGCCTTTGCTCATTCCATTTATAGAACATAAATATTTCTTAGCCTCACAGTACTAACAGATAACATTTCTTTCTTGAATGTGCCATTTATTTTACCTCCTAACATCACAGTTATCTCTAAGGCATCTACATCAGGAGAAAATCAAAGTTAGTAATATCGACCCTCAGATTGGAATCCCCATCATTCCCTAAACAGGGAGAATGACCTCCTTACCTTTATTGACCTCAAGTTAGAATTCAGCTTTGAATTCCCAGTCTGGGTATCCATAGCCATAAAATTTCTGAATATCTTTAGGGAAGTCAAGTGGTATGAAAATACTTCAGTAGGTGGCTCTCCAGTTTCTGATTTAACTTGTGCTTAAATTTAGCTTCTTAAGTATCTTCTTAAGGGAAAGTAGTTCAGCAGGAGCCAAATACAATTGAAATGCCTATCTCATCGAGTTGTGAGATCATCTAGGCGCTATTTCTTTCCCCAACTCTTTCTTTTCTTTTCTCATAAGTCTTAATTCTGTTTTTTATCTGGATATTAAAAAATAATCTGAGCCAACTTGGACAAATGCCATATTCTCCTCTATGATGCATTTTGCTTTGACTTGCATCACCATGTTATAAATAAGACAAGCACGCATTTCTGGTACATGTATTCTATGCCCCACTTATGTAATGCATTAGGTTGAAGAAAACATATACACATAGGCTGTATCCTGAGGGTCATTATAGTCTGTTGGGGAGATGAAAGTTCCATAATCATAGCTAACACCTATTGATATGATTTGGGTTTATGTCCCTACCCAAATCTCATGTCAAATTATAATCCCCAATGTTGGAGAAGGGGCATGGTGGTAGGTGATGGAATCACAGGGGCAGACGTCCCCCTGGCTGTTCTCTGAGTAGTGAGTTCTCATGACATCTGGTTGTCTAAAAGTGTGTGGCACCTCCTCCTTCACTCTTTTCCTCCTGCTCCGGCCATGTGAAGACATGCCTCCTTCTTCTTTGCCTTCTGCCATGATTGTAAATTTCCTGAGGCCTCCAGCATGCTTCCTGTACAGCCTGTGGAACTGCGAGCCTATTAAACCTCTTTTCTTTATAAATTATCCAGTCTCAGGTATTTCTTTAAAGCAGTGAAAGAACATACTAATACACTTACTGAATAACAGGCTGGGCACTGTTTTGAGTGCTTTGGTGTAGGAACTTCTTTACTCATCATAACAATTTTAGGAAGCAGGCACTATTAGTATCCTCTTCTCCAGATGTGGAAGCCGAGGTAAGTTGTTAGGAACCTTATCTAAGGTAATGGCTAGCAATTGACAGAGTGGTATAAGTGCCTTAGAGTTCTAACTCCTGAACCCTGGATCTTAGCCACTATAGTAAACTGCCTCTCCAAAAGCAAGTCAATTAGGGCTTTATGAGTCCCTGCTGCTCTTGAGAATGGAATTTCAGAAAATGTGCCGGGATTGGGCACTTGCCAGAATCAGGATTGAAGCTGTCCACTAAACCTTTGTCTGCTAGAGCCTTCCCAGCAGCCAGTGCCAAGCAGATCCTCGCTCCTGCCCGATTCCTTTCCCACTCCATGCCTTTGCTAAGGTAGTTCACAGCCTGTGATCTCCTTCACCTCGATAAGTCATGGACCCACTTTCAAGTTGTAACTAAAATTCCTTCTCCTTCTTTGTGCATCTTTTCTAATCTACCCAAGGGTGAACACCTTTTCTAATCTACCCAAGGGTGAACGCTTTCTTTTTTTTTTTTCCTTCTAGCAAATGTTCCTAACGTCACTCAAACAAATTTGAGTGCCTTGAAGCAAGAGGTATTTTGACATAAGACAGGGTTGTGTAGAAGACATTAAAATCAGGGTGATAATATTTAAGTTTAATCATCTATTTAATAGAACTCTTTCTTAGGGTCATGGAAACTGTCAGTGATATTAAAAATGGTTAACTGTTTCAGGGTCATTAATCTGGCAGAAAATGAACAATGGATTTCAGGGACAGACTAAATTAAGTTGAAGTTGCATAGTGAAGGGACTCAGTATATTTCTTAAGAGAATACGATTAATTAAAAACAAAGAAGTACTAATGACTAGAAAAGTAAGGGACAGTAACCGGCCCATAGGAATTGACCTAATGCATACAGACAGAAAAAGCAGATAATTTGCATAACCTATTTATTTCAAAAAAATATGCAAAATATATCTTCTCCCCATCCCAGGACCCAGGAAGCTTAGTTCTGAGGGAAAGCTGATATGCCTTACAGACTCCCACAATTCCTCATTGGGTCACATTTTTCACACTCTATTTACATCTAACTTTCTACAAACTGCATTACAAATATAACTACTTCTCTAAATAACTTGTAGCTTCTTGGGGACAAGTTCCCAGTTCCTCACTTTGTCAAGGGAGGTGTGACATACAGCAGGTAGGAGGCACATCATCTTGAGATCTCGGCCCAGCTTTTATTTTCCATAATGTGTACATCCTTACAGATTAAATAGCACAAACAGAGTATTTGAGAATATGCTTCACTTACTAGTGAGAAAAAAAATTAATAAATGAACACTTCAGGCCCAGAAGAGGGAGAAGAGATAACCAAGAAAATGGAATGGGTCTGTCGGGTGTCACAGCTAAAGGGCCTACCCTTCGTTCCTCAGGCAAAATTGTATCCAGGGTAAGAGACCCCAGTTATGGGAAAAGTGCTGCTTAGTGAGTCTATGCAGAGATCTCCCAGAATTCTCAGCATAATTCTCTTTCTAGCTCTTCAGATAAGCACAGCAGCAGGTGAGCACAAGCTGTACCTGGAAGTGTCTGGCAGACCAGAATAAGAGTCAAAGAACAGACAGGACCATGGGCACGTCACCAAATGTCAGATGCTTGTGTTGACGTATACATTTGAGAAAGAGTTTTGGCCTCCATCCATAATATTCTGGAAATTAGGTAAAATCTTGTATAATGGGGAGAGGTTGGAGGGACTCTTTTCTTTACTAAAGAACAGGTTTGTAACTACTCTGGAGAAGTGGGAATTTAAAATGTAAATTAAGTCTGGGTGCAGTGGCTCACGCCTGTAATCCCAGCACTTTGGGAGACCAAGGTGGATGGATCACTTGAGGTCAGGAGTTTGAGACCAGCTTGGCCAAACACGGTGAAACTCTATCTCTACTAAAAATATAATAATTATCTGGGATTAGTGTTGTGTGCCTGTAATCCCAGCCACTTGGGAGGTTGAGGCAGGAGGATCACTTGAACTCAGGAGGTAGAGTTTGCCGTGAGCAGAGACTGTGCCACTGCACTCCAGACTGGGTGACAGAGTGAGACTCTGTCTCAGAAAAATGTAAATTAAGTTTAATCTTAGAAAATTAAAGTCGTGTTTTCCACATCCAAGTTGTCAACAGAGTTTCATACCTACTATGTGTGGAAGCACTCAAAGAAGAAAATAAATATGACTGTCAGTTCCACCACCACAAATGAACCACTGCTGACGTGTCCATGCCCTTCTTCGCAGTTTTCTTTTCTGAGGTATTTATGTGTTAACAAACAAAACAGCAGCACAAATTCTTAGTCATCTCTGCTAAGCCTCTTAGGGGAAGAGCGCCATCTGCCTTCACGGGTAGATGTTTAACAACACTTCCTTAGACGCCTCCAGTGCATGTCCTGAAAGAAGAGGGAGTCACAAAGGGGACTTGAGGTAGTTGAATTTTCTAGAATAGATTTGAGAGTAAAAAAGAGAGATATCAAAATAACAGAGGAATGTGGTGCCATGAAATGTCTTAGATGAGAAATCTCCATTGTCAGGGACTTTTCAAAGACATTTCAGGAAGTCCATCTCGAGAATACAGTTCCACTGGGTTTGAACTGTGCTTCACTCCAATTCCTCTCCACTACATAACATAATCTATAAAAGTGGCCTTGTTTGATAACTTCTGTTGTACTTTTGAGAGCTCTTTTCCAGGTAGTGGTTGATCAAAGCTCAGAGAGAGAACAGCTGGGACTACGATGCAGGCGGTTAAAAAAAATAAAAATAGGCCCGGCGCTGTGGCTCACGCCTGTAATCCCAGCACTTTGGGAGGCCGAGGTAGGCAGATCATGAGGTCAGGAGATTGAGACCATCCTGGCTAACACAGTGAAACCCCATCTCTACTAAAAATACAAAAAAATTAGCCGGGTATGGTGGTGGGCGCCTGTAGTCCCAGCTACTTGGGAGGCTGAGGCAGGAGAATGGCGTGAACCCGGGAGGCGGAGCTTGCAGTGAGCCGAGATCGCGCCACTGCACTCCAGCCTGGGCGACAAAGCGAGACTCCGTCTCAAAATAATGATAATAACAAAAAATAAAAAGATAAACAAGCCCAATATTGGTAACTTGCCCAATGAGCATCAAACTTGCTTCTTTTCTTTGTAAGGAAACCGTATTTTATTATTTAATTCACATCCCAAACACAATAATCTCATGTAGGTGTGACTCTAGCTGGGCTAAGGAGAGTTCCACACATTCCATGAATTCTTAGGTCAGAAGTGGACATGTGACCCAATTCTGGCCAAACGGAAATGAGGAAAAGTTTTGCTGAAAACTAAATACATTCTTTAATCACAGTTGACAGTTATAGAGCCAGCCCTCCTCTTCTTTCTGGACATCAAAAAGGAAACGCATCCCCCCACTTCCTCCTGGCATCCACTTTCCATCAGCAAAAGGGCTCAGACTTACGCCAAGTTCGATTTTCACAGGAGAGGGGAAAACGCCAACTACCGGCCTCTCGACTGACATCTTTGAACCATGCAGCTGTCCACTCTGGAGCTGCTTTGCCCACTCGGCCAGCTCTGCTGCATTAATCCCTAATGTATAGTGGGAATCACATGCCAGGATTGTATTTAGTCTTCTTACTTCTATATTAATGGAAAGAATTGGTCAGCACTTTTATTCTTGGTGACTCTGCTTGATGGACATTAACTATGGAATGTACATGTAGCATTTTTAGAGTTAAGTTGTTAACATGTCTTATGCATTTCCATGGTTATTGGTCTAATCAAGCTTATTCAATTTGTTGCTAATTTAACTAAATTAATTGCTCAGAAAATGGTCCGTTTTTAAATTTATTGGCAAATAGTTCTGCATAATAATCTCTTAAATTTTAATGCCCTCTTTATATTTACTTAGATTTTCTTTCTTATTCAATGTTTAGTATATTTTCCATATTTCTGATTAGATTTAGTTGAGGTTGACCTACTTTATCTTATTTTTAAAGATTAGCATCTGTTAAATTTAAAGTTTTATGTTAACTATTTTCTAAAAGAAAATTTTCTCTTTTCTTTTATTTCTCCAGGTATCCTTTATTGTTTTTGAGTTTCTCTAAATTGTTTCTTTAAAAACTTACTTCAGGCCAGGCACGGTGGCTCACGTTTGTAATCCCAGCACTTTGGGAGGCCAAGGCAGGTGGATCATGAGGTCAGGAGATGGAGACCATCCTGGCTAACACGATGAAACCCCATCTCTACTAAAAGTACAAAAAAATTAGCTGGGCGTGGTGGCGGGCACCTGTAGTCCCAGCTACTCAGGAGGCTGAGGCAGGAGAATGGTGTGAACCCTGGAGGTGGAGCTTGCAGTCAGCAGAGATTTGCACCACACTCCAGCCTAGGCAACAGAGCGAGACTCCGTCTCAAAACAAAACAAAGCAAAACGAAAAATTACTTCATTATTATTTTATTTAATTATTAATAAATAAAGTAGTTTGCAAGATTGTGGTTTTTCCACTGACTTCCTTTTGGCACTTAGTTGCCACCATTACTTTCTTTTCTTTTTCTTCTTTTTTTTTTTTGAGACAGAGTCTCACTCTGTCCCCAGGCTGGAGTGCAATGGCACAATCTCGGCTCACTGCAACCTCCGCCTTCCAGGTTCAAGTGATTCTCCTGTCTCAGCCTCCCAAGTAGCTGGGATTACAGGCTCCTGCCACCACACCTGGCTAATTTTTGTATTTTTACTAGAGACGGGGTTTTACCATGTTGGTCAGGTTGGCCTCAAACTCCTGACCTCAGCTATCACTCCTTTCTCACACTCTTCTATCTAGGAAGGAGAAACATAAGCCCAGAAATGTGAGGTGTGAGCACCTGGGGCTCCTGTTCTCAGCCACATTCTCGGTCACAGCCCCATTCTGCTGCAGATTCCATTATTGTCCCCTCCTTCCCCAGCACTGTCACACTGTGGTGAAACTTGGTCTTAGAATAAATGTTGAGGAAAATTATTTGGTTAAATAACTTTGGTTCATGGAGCATTTCTCCAGCCTTCTAATCACTGCAGAGTGCTTCTCTACCTACAGACAGACAAAAGCTGGGGAAGTGGTTGTTTTTGTTTTGTTTGTTTGTTTTTCTCTCTTCCTGGTCCGACTGCTATGTTTCAGGTACTTAGCCTTGCCTCAGTTACTGGAAATCACTCTTGTATCTGTATAGGCTCTGTGTGAGGTGACTTTCTGCCACAGCATTTTAAGAATCTGTCCCATAGGTTTCCTGTTGTGACCCATTACACAGTTACCCGCTGCTGTAGAATTTTCTCCTTGGTCCATTTGCAAGCCAGGGAACCCTGGAGTCCTGCACGGTGGCAGGTCTAGGCTACTGGATTTCTAGGATAAGAGGCCTGCCCAAGAAGAACTGAGTCAGCATCTCCATCTAGAATCTTCAAGCTCAGGTGAGGTACCACAAGTCAACCCACCGAACTGAGAAATTGTAAGTCACTGTTGTTTTAAGTCACTAGTTTTGGAGGTTTTCTTTAGGCAATAGATAACTGAAACAGAAATCTGACCCTAGAATTGGATGATACCATGCAGTTTTAAAAAAACATGTGGCATTGTAGTTGGGGCCAGGTAGTAAATGGAGGATGGTTAGGAGACAATGAATTTCTTAAAAACGTAAATGAACTGTTACAAGCAATTTCTCTATAGGAAGTGTGTGATGGTGTCTTATATAACTTGATTAGAAAATGCAACACAAGGGTAATAGCTATGGAGGCTGGAATTACTATTGAAGGATCCTTCCCTTTGTTGGAAGTAATTCCTAAAAAATTGATAGGCTCATAACTTGGAACATTCCAGAAAAAAGTAGTTATTTGACATGGTTCTTACTAGCTAAATATTGTAACTTACTTACAACCTGGAGATGAGAGGTTTGCAGAGCTTGCAGAATAAATAAGTGAACATCCAGTAGTGCAAACTGTTCTAAAGCTGAAGCTGGAAAATTGGTTGACCAAAACATTCAAGTAGGCAGGGCACAGTGGCTGACGCCTGTAATCCCAGCATTTTGGGAGGCTGATGGTGGTGGATCACCTGAGGTCAAGAGTTCAAGACCAGTGGCTAGGCGCGGAGGCTCACCCCTGTAATCCCAGCACTTTGGGAGGCTGAGGTGGGCGGATCACGAAGTCAGGAGATCGAGACCATCCTGGCTAACATGGTGAAACCCCATCTCTACTAAAAATACAAAAAATTAGCCGGGTGTGGTGGTGGGCACCTGTAGTCCCAGCTACTTAGGCGGCTGAGGCAGGAAAATGGTGTGAACCCGGGAGGTGGAGCTTGCAGTGAGCCGAGATGGTGCCACTGCACTCCAGCCTGGGGACAGAGTGAGATTCTGTCTCAAAAAAAAAAAAAAAAAAAATTTGGAGACCAGCTTGGTCAATGTGGTGAAACCCCATCTCTACTACAAATACAAAAATTAGCCAGGTGTGGTGGTGCGTGCCTGTAGTCCCAGCTACTTGGGAGGCTGAGGCATGAGAATTAGTTCATCCCAGGAGGTGGAGGTTGCAGTGAGCCGAGATTGTGCCATTGAACTCCAGCCTAGGCGACAGAGTGAGACTCAGTCTTAAAAAAATAAAAAATAAAAAAATTAACTATTTTCATTGTATCTAACTTTTTCAAAGATAGTGATACACACTAGGGTTATCCAGAAAAGGTGGGGAAGCCACAGTAACAGATCTTCCAGGCAGTTTCACTGCCATTGGTCACATTTGTTTGATTCAAGATACATCTTAAAAGAAGTAAACATCTTCAAGAAACAGAATTAAGAAGTAAATGAATTCAGTAAAGGAGTTTGTGACATCTACACATGTTCTCCCAACCCCCTTCCCACCACTAGCAGCTCTTGTACAGGCAGACATACAGCTAGAGCTATCTTTTGCCTTTATAACACATCACATTCAACCAAGTCAATCATAAGCATGTGGTCCCCCACTGGAGAGCGAGTCCCCCATATAGCTTTATAGTTCAAGGGCAACTGGAGTTCTGAGCTAGGGTCAAGATTTGCTCAGCACACAGGCTTTCCTTACTCCAGTCACCCCTCCGCTGGGCTCCTGCTTCTTGTCTGAGATGGGCCTCATGGCTGCATCTCAGGGGACATATGGAGCAGCTCCCTGCTCATCTCCTTTTCCCAGGGTATTACTAGGCTCAGCTGTAGCCATGGCCAAGCGGACTGCTGCCAGGCATCTCTTCACTACACTCCTCTTTAGAGAGCTTAGTGAAGGTTTTCCACATGTATTTACCTAACTTGAATTAGCAAAATAGGGAAATATCGAGGAATTGTGATTGTTCGTTTGTATACAAGAGATTTTCTGCTCCAAATCCTTACTTATGTTGCAAACTCCTTCTAATTTTATCTTTGTTGATTTAGCTTACACATCCTCTCCTCTGTGAAGCTTTCTTTGATATAGCTCCTCAAAATTCTTTGCCTAATAAGGAATTATTAGCACTCCTATAGCATCCTTGCATATCGACATTTATTCGAGTAAAAGTAGTGGCAATCGGTATTTGGAACTACACTTATATATCAACACTTTAAAATATATTCTTGGCCAGGCATGGTGGCTCATGCACCTAATCCCAACACTTTGGGAGGCCAAGGCTGGTAGATCGCTTGAGTTCAAGAGTTTAAGATCAGCCTGGGCAACAGAGCAAAACTCCATCTCTATATTTAAAAAAAACACACACACACAAAAATTAGCTGTGTGTGGTGGCGTGTGCCTCTAGTCCCAGCTACTGAGACTAAAACAAATAAAATGTTCTCATTGTGCTGATGAACAAAGGAAACATAAGAGAGGCTATTCAACTAGCGAGTGGTAGAGCCCATTTTCTTTTTTTCCGACAAAGCGTGCTACATATAGGTCTTCCAGTACTGTAATTAATTGAATATGTATTATTCACTTCACAGACTGAATTTCTTGTAAAAAGAAATCATATCTTGTTAATTTACATTGTTTTCCATTTAACATGCATGGAACAGTTGCATGATATAAAATTCATGCTTGCTAGTCAGCTAGACAGATGTTTTCAAAGTTATAGGTTCAGTTTACATTTTGCTCATATTCTTTGCTTAGTAAAAGTTTTGTTAGTATCGAGAATGAAACAAATTTCAATACTTTCTATTTAGATGTGCTTATTCTGCATATATAGATGATGAAATTGTGATATCGTGCTTTGATTTTATTTTTTCTTGATGGACAGGCAACAAATTATTCACATTACATTTGCCATGTTCTTTATCTAGGTGGGTTTAACCTCTATAGAACCTATGAATACTCATGGTCTTTTTTTAGAGGACATTCAATTGCCTCTAATCAAAACTAGTATATATTTAAATGTTAAGTAGATGTTATTTCTGATTACTGTATCTAAAGGTTTTTCGTGTCCATGGCCAAATATAACAAAGTCAAACTTAATTGAATTTTTTGAAGTTCAAAGATATTATCATCTCTAACATTTCAAGAAATTCATTAGCCCTTTCAGCCTATTCCTGTGGAATGCCTTCCCACCAACAAATGTTAATTTACCTTGTCCTTAATTTACATAATCACCACACAGCATAACACAAGTCAAGGCAAAAAAGAATGGAAGTAGAGTTATACTGGTGATGTTGTTCATGTGCTGTGATTTGAAAAATGCAAAACTGTCCCATCTGCCAAACCAAATCTCTGGCCCTGTTTTGCATTTCCTGAAGTTCAGTGTTCTACTCTTAGTAGAGGGATGTTTGACTTTCTAATCAGGACCTCCCTGGGGATACAAAGTAATAAATTGAAGACAGAAGCCAGTCAAGTGGTCTAGTGTATATCATTCTAGGAAGTTCTTTTTTTTTTTTTGGAGACGGGGAGTCTCACTTTTGTCACCCAGTCTAGAGTGAAATGGTGCCATCTCAGCTCACTGCAACCTCTGCCTCCCGGGTTCAAGTGATTCTCCTGTCTCAGCCTCCTGAGTAGCTGGGATTATAGGCACCCACCACCATGCCTGGCTAATTTTTTGTATTTTTAGTAGAGACCAGGTTTTGCCATGCTGGGCAGGCTGGTCTCAAACTCCTGACCTCAGGTGATCTGCCCGCCTTGGCCTCCCAAAGTGCTGGTATTACAGGCATGAGCCACCATACCCGGCCGGAAGTTCTTTTGTTTATAGTTCCCACATCAGCGAATTGGTCGTGAACTGTGCTGCCGTAAGCCCAACCCAAAAATGTGAGTATTCACAGCCCCAAATCCCTATCCATATTACTCTATTCTCCCTGGCCTACTCCAGAGTACATCACCATAACAACCCATAGTCTGCAATAAACAGAGACACCATCATCAAGAAAGGCAGCAGACACACCTCTACAATATGAATGTCACCCATGATTCAGGGAGGTTTGTTCTCAGGACTCCTATGTGATTTTCTTGGAAGCTCTCAGTTTTCTGCACTTGTTAATTCCATGGAATCCTCCCTTGAAAATCTGCATTTGGATCAGGGCTCTCCTGAGGTCCTGCTGGCAGAGATACTGCTTAGAGCCATGTGTTTTCTGCCACTTTCATCATCAGTGAGTGAGCAAATACAAAGACAGCACAGATCATAAAAAGTAAATATGAAGATGGAAAAAAATATATATATATAAATATATTTATATATGTATATATACACATATATATTTATATATGTGTATACATACATATATATATATTTATAAATATATATATTTATATTTATAAATATATATTTATATATACATATATTTATATATTTATATTTATATATTTATATACATTTATATATTTTTATATTTATATATAATGTATATTTATATATAATATATTTATATATTTTCATATATTTATATATTATATATATTTATATATTTATATATATTTATATATTTATATACAAAATATATTATATACAAAATATACAAAATATATATATACATATATATTTTGAGATGGAGTCTCATTCTGCTGACCAGACTGGAGTGCAGTGACACGATATTTGCTCACTGCAACCTCAGCCTCTCAAGTTCAAGCTGTTCTCCTGCCTCAGCCCCCCTGAGTAGCTGCGATTACAGGCAGGTGCCACCACGCCCGGCCAATTTTTGTATTTTTAGTGGAGACAGGGTTTCGCCATGTTGGCCATGCTGGTCTCAAACTCCTGACCTCAAGTCATCCTCCTGCCTTGGCCTCCCAAAGTGCTGGGATTACAGGTGTGAGCAATATAAATCCTTTGCATAGTGCTTTATTCTTTTGAGTCTTCTGAACATTCCTGCAGTGAAGAAACTGGTTTATGTAATTTAGTTTCCAAAACTTACTTGAGCACTGATGAGGGAGCAAATTTTAAAATCTCTGTACATATCTATGGAGTTATGAGATAAAAGGAAGTACAGCATATCACCAGAAATGTCACATTGAATAAAGGAATATCTCAGAGGACAAAAAGAGAAGGATGTGCTTTTTCCTGCAAGGAGGCACGGAGGTGTCCACCCACCTTATCTCCCTCAGCGTTCAGATGGAGGTCCAGTTTGGCTCACAGCAATTCTTTTGAGTACTTCCTTTATTCAGTTCACTGAAAATCACCCATTGATATCCATTTCTCAGTACTTTATAAAGTACTGACAAACTTAAAGTTTGAGGATTTTTCTGCCAAATGCAAACTCCCCTGAGAAAAGCAGGTAAGTAGGCCCTTGTCAGAGGTTTTCCAAGGTATTGTCATATAGGGAGCTGGGCATGGCTCACAGCGTAGACTAAAGGGAGGACTATCTGGAGTATCACCTACTGCATTGTAGAGCCTCTCTGAGAGTCCGATCTATGTGTCTCTATGTGTCGGTAGGGTAAGGGCAGTCAGTGCCCTAGGAAGGCAAGCTAGGAGAGCAAAAGCCTCAGCTGGAGAAGCAGGGACACCAGGCACAGAATGCAGCTACTCCTCAATCTTGCCATAGGCAAGCACTGGCCGCAGCTCTCTGCAGCAGAAGGAGGTTGAGCCTTATAGTAGCACTTATTTATTGTGACATTCTGTTACTGTTATCTGGATAAATATGGGATTTTTGTTGCAAGAACTATTGATCCTTTCAAGCATAATAAATTCTCCCCAAGAAAAGAAACAAATCTGGGCAAATAAGCTAAGTTTTACTTTGTCTTTATAATCTAAATAATAAAAATCTATATACTTTAGAAAAAAGACCACACAGAGACCCTTACTAAAAAAGCTTCTGAAAGTTATATTTTCCCATTTTTAAAATCTTAACTGTTGCATCCAAATACTAATTAGATTGTAAGATTCTGAAAGCTTCCTTGTAGCATTTTTTATCATACCTGCAACAAAATTATGTATATATGATAAATGTTTTTCTCAAGGAATGAGATTGCAGAGCTAAATGTCTTTTCAAAATACAACCATTACTAAAGACATATGATAACTTTTTTTCAACAGTAAGTTACAGTAGTTGGGCTTTTTCTGGTTACAAGGTTATTTCTGAGTTGTGAAAATTCTCTGTCCATGTTTTTTCCTGTATTACCATGTTCTTCTCTCATATCCCCCATTCAATCTTGGTTGCCACTGAGACAGACAGAAAGCAGAAGAACACTTTTTTTTCTCACATCTGTAATTGAAACCTTAGCAGCAGACACTAATTGCTCCAGGTCTGCCAGACAGATGGATTTACTCTCCAACTTACTGCATCCTTTTTTTTTTTTTTTTTAATGCTACTTATCTTTTGTCACCAAATCCTGTGGTATGAAGAGAATATAATGTGTCTGTGGATATCATAAGCTTGTAGTAAGCAAGGGGTCTACTGTGTGTTTCCCTTCTAGGCCCAGCAAAATATGAACACAGAAGATGCACAAATATTTGCTGAATAAATAAATTAATGAGAAAGTTTTTTCCCAATCAAAATATTACTCTCACAGCAGCTTGCTTTATATATTTTCTAGAAGACATCAGATCACTCAGTATGACCTATTACTCCTTTAGCTTCCTCTAAAGTGTCATTATTTATTCAGTCTTTAGAGGAATTTTGAATCACCACAAATATCTGGACATTGGGGGATAAATTACAAGACTGCTAGTTTTCTCTTTATTTACTATTCTAGTAAAATACAACATAACAGATGTATCTTATGGTGGAACGTGCATACACTCCTCTGACTGAAGAGGAAGTGACTGAGGTAACCTTTCTAAAACCATAATTGACCAATTATTACTTACTGAAATACATATCTACAGTATTTCCTAGTTTAGGCTCAAAATAACCAGACTTTTCTTTGGTCAAAATCAGAACAATTTTAACCTTGCAAAAGTTATTTCTTAAATAATCTTTTTGTATGTTTAAAAGAGAAAATCTCACAAGATATATTGAATTATAGATATTAAAACAAATATATTTTCAAAACCCTTCACAGGAAATGGTAACCTTTTCTAAGCTAGGACTAGAGCTATTTATTTTGCTTCACAGGAAACAGTACAGATTAGCCAAAATCATGATGCTAACACATGCTATGAGTAACTCGGATATGAGTCTAGTTTAAGAGCGTATGATCTTTCTTTTTTCCTATCTACAAGGTGCAGGGTTACTTATCCAAAAGAAGTGCTCACCATGGAATGTAAGTGACCAACTGGCAGGCAGGATTGTGGCATCTGCCCGAGTTTCCATTAGGCAATCAATCTTGCTTTTCCTTTTCCTCACAAAGCCCATGCCACAGGCCCAAAGTTACTGGCAAGTTGCCCTGCTTGTCCCAAATAATAGGAGGAGGATAGACTTTTAATACAGAGATAACATAACTCTGAAATTGTCGCAGTGTTGTGTCAGCTGGGAAAGCTTTCAATTGGTGTCATTATGCCCTTGCTTCCCCACCTGTGGTGAGGTGCATGCAACACCTCTCTCCCGGAACATTAGGGGAAGGAGTGTCCGCAGAGCCCAGAGCTCTGTGCTGCTCCGGTGGAGCTGCTGCAATTAGTATTCCGGAGGTCTCCTGACATGCTGTAGACAGCTCTGCAGCCTCAGCCTTCAATCTGGATCAGGGATGAGGCAGTTTACATTTAGTTTGGGAAATTGATTTTAGTAGAGAAGAAGGTGTGATGGAAATGGAGGGATACATAATGAAAAATACCGTTTAATGTTAAGGTTGTGAACATGGGCATTTAGATGATAATTTTGATGTTCCTGATGGTATTTCAACAGGAACACAGCTACCAGACCAGTGCGCTCAAACACATCCTCAACACAAGGCATTTACCGCTCCCGTGTCATATCCAAAGAAGAGCTTGCCTCATGCTTTATTCTCAGAAAGTCTGGTAAAACAAAAGGCATGTGTAATTTAGAATTGTAAGATTATATAACACCATTATTTATATATTTTATGTCAAAATTTAAGTCCTGGTAATGTCTAAGGAGTTATTTCCTTATATGATGTGTGATTTCATTCAGTAAAGAAAGTACGTAACACTTTGGATTATATATTCATTAATTCATCTATAAATGTATATTTTACACTTACATTGTGCTAATCTTCATGTAATATATATGCTGGGGACACAGCAACACAATACTCCTCTATGATCCCTGCTTTCATGGTATTCCAAAACATGTGACAAAGGCCAGTGATGACCAGTGGGATGAGTTACAAAAGGGCAAGGGCATAGTGATGAAACTGACAATAACCCCAAGTTCCTAGAGGCTGGCAGGTTTTATCAGTCAGAATAGTAAAGATACAGGTTTTGCGGTAGTAACAAACAACTCCCACTTTTCGGCTGATTAATATAACAGAAAGTTACTGTACAATCCTTATACAGGTTCATCCTAGGTCAGCAGGAGTCTCTGCCCCTAATCACTTAGGGACATAGGCTAGGCAGTGGGACCAGAATTAGGCAAAGTCTCAGAGCAGCAATTACATGCTTTAGCTTGGTGAAAATATGTTCCTCTGTGTTCACAATCCTCTGACCAGAACTGGTCACACCGCCCTACCCAGCCACACGAGCAGGTGTTCAGTATTCAGTGTGCTGGGTAGAAACAAGAGGTAGACAGCAGGAATCCCAGTAATGACTAGATGGAGACCCTGCTTCAGAGTCACAGATGAATTTCCCCTTAACTCACAAGGCTTTATTTCTCCAGCTCATACATTATTCAACATCTACAAATGGAAGAACTGTTTCCTGAGCCAACATGGCACTTATTTTTTAATCCCTTAAGCTATTTTATTTAAAAATATATTTCTTTTTGCCATCACCATATCCCAGTTCTTGGCCTTCAGTAAATATTTACTAAGTGAATTAACGTTTGGCTACACTTTGTGCCTGATGACAATGGCACTCAGCTGTGTGTGTTCCATGGAAATTCCTCAATACTGTTAACAAAGTGTTTACCAGATAAGTTTGAACCAACTTGCAATGTGTATCTCCCCTTAGACATCTACAATAAACATAAACATATCACAAAATTTAATTACACAATAAGAGCTGTGCTATATAATGTCAGTTTAAGGGTTAGGTTCAGCAGTCGAGTAGTTTTTTGTTTGCTTGTTTGTTTTTAATCCTAGTTCCTTTATTAATTTTGGCAAAAATCTTAATTTTTCTGGGCCTTAAATTTCTATAACTGTGTAATGGTGACAATAATATATACCTTACTGTGTTATTGCTTTAGTTAAATTACATGTTACATAATGTTCATAGCCCAATATTAATAAATAAATGAAACAGGCCAGGTGTGGTGGCTCACGCCTGTAATTCCAGCACTTTGGGAGGCTGAGGAAGGCAGATTACTTGAGATCAGGAGTTCGAGACCAGCCTGGCCAACATGGCAAAACCTTGTCTCTACTAATAATACAAAAATTAACTGGGCGTGGTGGCGGGCGCCTGTAATCCCAGCCACTCTGGAGGCTGAGGCAGGAGAGTCGCTTGAACCTGGGAGTCAGAGGTTGCGGTAATCCGAGATAGTGCTGCTTTGTGGTAGGCCAGGTCTCACTGACACAGGCCTCCATAACAACTGTTTCAGTACTGACTGAGTGGTTAAGTTAAATATTAAAAGCCATTCCCCTTATACAAAGTCTTGGGATATAACGAAAGCCCACCAAGTGTTTTGCCTAGGCCTTTTCTGGGCCTTAAACCATGACAAAATAACGAAGGAATTCATAACAGGACCCATTTAGGATTAAATGAGGTGTATTGTGGATCTGAAGAAATTCCCCAGGCCTCCATAGACAAGTTTATTGGGGGTCTGGGGTCTGAAGAAACTCCCCAAACCCCCGTGATTTAGTAGGAGACAAGGGTAATCACCCCAGCACCTGGATCCATATAGATTAAGTAAATTTACTGAGGCTCCAGGGGAAGGTCCTCAGGACTCAGACCTTAGTTACAGATCAGAAGAAGTTAATCACTTAAGTCTTCAGATGAATGCACACTTACAGATAGACATATAGCTTAGAAGGTATATAAGCTCTAAAAAATTTTGTGATTTTGAGTTGGTCTGGCGATAATTTCCAGGCCTTCTCCCTGCAACCAGTTACAGAAATAAAAACTCTCTTCCCAGCTCATCTGCTTCTCCTTATTGGGCCACGAGAAATAGCAGCCCAATCCTCAGTTTGGTCTGGAAACAACTGTACTCCAGCCTGGGTGACGGAATGAGACTGTGTCTCAAAAATAAACAAAATAATAAACAAATTAAAACTAATTTTGTTAATTTTTATTGTTACTATTTTATAGTGTCATAAATCACAGTTAACCACAAATTATTCTTGTTAGAAAATACACTTTTTTATGAAATTTGGCAGGAAAGTTTTTGTTTACATGGAGTTCCATAAAGAGCCCTTGATGTAATAAGAACTCATAAGGCAAGGAGGCAGCTCAGGCCTCCTGAGACAGGAATGCACCTAGCGCTTGGGCCCTGCAGGCGGAGCGGGTTCGGGGACCTGGCGCAGCGCTCTGTCACTCTGGGAAGGAGGCGCTAGCCCGCCAGGCTGCGGCTGATGCTGGGGTCCTGCACTAGCGCGAAGGTCAGCTCCATGCCGGCGAGGCCAGGACGGACTCCAGAGCCTCAGTGTGCTGAGCGCAGGCGCCCAGTACTCAGCGGAGCTGGCGCCCCGCTAGACGCAAGGACTCCACAAGGACCCCAGAGCCAGATCCCTGCGAGGCCCCGGCATTCCCTGACCTGGCTGGGAATCCTGGCCCCCGATGGTCTACGGCAGCCCCCAGCCGGCTCCTGGGATGGCTTGCAGCGCCCGCAGGCTTCTCCAGCCTCCAGAACTGCAGGAGCTGCGGTCCAAGCCAGCTCCTGGGCTCCGGGAGAAACTGAGGTACGTGGCGCCCGAGCTGCCAGCAGACGTGCAGAGGCGGGGCGGGACACAGCAGGTCTGGGACGCGGCTGCTTCATCCCTGCCTTCTCCTTCACACACAACCCTGGCCCTGCCCCACCCCAGCCAAGGCCCCCTCCGCATCCCTGGGCTGGAGCGTCCCCAGTGGTTAGGTGCGAAGTTCGTGGAGGTGGACTGAGGAGTGTTGACAGCCACCGCTTTGAAACCCCTACTTAGGCCGCGGCCCCACACAGCACGCTCCCGTGGGGCGCGTTCGTGCTTAGCTGCAGCGCCTCCTCTGGCACCACGGGGCTGCATGCGGGCGGCGGGGCTTGCGGGCCACGGGAAGGAAGGACGGGGAGGAGTGCGCAGCCCCACTTTGCGCCAGGGGAAAACCGTGTTCGTCTAACAGGTTAGGACACCAAGATTATAGTCAACAAAAACACAAAGGCCCAAGTCCATGGGCGGCCCTTGGCAAGGGCTAAACCGGGAAGTGAAAACAATCTGTTCTACAATTTTTTTTTTTTTTTTTTTTTTGTGACACAGTCTAACTCTGTCACCCAGGCTGGAGTGCAGTGGCACGATCTCGGCTCACTGCAGCCTCCGCCTACCAGGTTCAAGTGATTCTCCTGTCTCAGCCTCCTGGGTAGCTGGGACTATTACAGGAATGCGCCACCACGCCGGGGTAATTTTTGTATTTTTAGTAGAAAGGGGTTACCCCATGTTTCCCAGGCCAGTTTCCAACTCTTGACCTCAAGTGATCCTCCCACCTCAGCCTCCGAAGGTGTGAGCCACCGTACTCGGCCCTAGCCTAGATTTTTAAGGGAACTCTAGGCTAGACCTTCCAGGTTCTTATCTCACCAGGATAGGCCGAGCCCCTCTTCATTTGTTGAAGGACCACTTGTGTTTCCTGTTCTGGGAACTTGCTTCATTTTTCTCCTGGGATGTTAATCTTTTCAGCAATCTCTATGTTTGGGGGAATTGGTACTTTGTTTGTAATATGAGATATAAATATTTTTTCCCAGTTTGTCTTTTAACTTTGCTTATGGTTTTTTTTTTTTTGACTTGTTACTGTAAAATGAAACACATTACATAAAAAATCAATAAAAATTTATCTTTCCAAATATATTAATAAAACTTCAAGCCCTAATTAGAAGAATAAAGGTTGATAAATTTGACTAAGCCTAATTTATAGATGTATACACAGATTCAAAAGATAAATGCAAAAATGAAAAAATTATCAGCAGTTCATCACACAGCCAAAAGTTTAAATCTTTTAGTATACTAAGAAGTCTTATAAATTAATTGTAAAAGTCACTATCACTCAGTACCAAAAATATATACAAATGATATGACCAAACATTCCACAGACACAGAAATACAAATATGGAGTGCAAATGTAAAATACTCAGCCTCATTCATAAAGAGCTACACATTGAAACGACAGCGAGGTATCATTTCTTCCATATCCTATTAGTTTAAACCTTCATATAAATTTAATTAGCCAATATTTCAAAATGTAACATCTGTTGCTGGAAAAGTTTTGAAATAATTGACCACATTTCTCATGCCAGGGTTAGAATACTTAATTGGGAGAGATTATATCACATTACATAAGTTAATGACTTCCATCTTGGAATTTCCATGAAGAATTCATTCCTCAGAGGCAAACACTGTAGAAAGAGAAGTTTTAAAAGCACATTTTTGGAAGAGTGAGGAATAAGAAATGATTTAATATCTTATACCTGTTACCTGATGTAAGTTTGGAAATCATGGACAGTTGTCAATATGTAATTTATTGCAAGGCTAGTTGAAAAAAAAGTACTAACGACCGTTATCATATAATGTGACTACAGGTCTGTAAATTGCATATTAGTGGTGAATTGATATTAACAGGGAAAGAAAGAAACTGTGTATAAAGATGGAGAACTTAGAGAAAATTTTGTAAATATTCTTGTTATTATATTTTCTTCCCATAATAAATATAAAATTATGATCCATAATTTACGGTCAAATGACAATTTCCTTCAGTATAAAGCCTTAGGTTATTATCATACATTTTTTAAAGTTATACTTCAGAATAAGTGTTGCTGTGGATTTTTTTTCTTTTTTTCTTTTTCTTTTCTTTTTTTTTTTTTTTGAGATGGATTCTCACCCTGTCACCAGGCTGGGGAGCAGTGGCATGATCTTGGCTCACAGCAATGTCCGCCTCTGGGGTTCAAGTGATTCTCCTATCTCAGCCTCCCAAGTAGCTGGGATTACAGGCACGCACCACCACGCCCAGCTAATTTTTTGTATTTTTAGTAGAGACAGGCTTTCACCATGTTGGTCAGGATGGTCTCGATTTCTTGACCTCGTGATCCGCCCACCTCGGCCTCCCAAAGTGCTGGGATTACAGGCGTGAGCCACCGCTCTGGGCCTACTGTGGATTTTTAAAAGCATCTATTCCTCAGAAAATAAATGAGTAACATTTAGTAATCATAATACAAATAATTGAAGCCTTTTCTTCTAGACTCTTATGAGAACTATTCTCCAACTCAACACCATGAGAATGCCTGAACATTACCCCAGAAACGTTGCATCTCCAGACCTGTGGAAACTGTAAATTTTCCTTTCCTTGAGATATTCATTCTATTAGATCTTCCCTGCTTTCAGAGAGTCAGGGAGCGTCGCCACTCATGAGGGTGGTCAGGGCGTCAGGGGCCAGATTCCCTGGAACAATCCTGCCTTTCTTACTTCTGGTCTCCACGCTGCTCACTCCTAACATCCCTGCCATCAGTGAGCACTTCTTTTGCAGCCACAAAGCTGCGAAGCATTTTTATCTCATGACTCCTTCCACAGAAGGAAATCTTTCAGCCCCGCTGGAGCTAACTTTGTTGCTGTTGTTTTGAAAACTGCTCTTCAAATCTGGTTTTTCTCAGAAGTTTGAATGCACAGCACTGGGCACAGCCCTGTGTCTTGCACACTGCTCTAGAAGCAGCCCCTTGTTACACGGAAGGGAATTTAATGTGATCCCTCACCCTTACTGTCTCAATCAGGATCCACTTTCCCCCAGGGCTTAATTTAGGTTAACATCATCCTGGTGTCATGACCTCAGTCTGCTGATAACTTACTTCAAAACCCTCTTTCCAACTCTTGATACTAGGTTTCAGGATGGCTGCCACTGCAAATATCAGAAACCCCTATTAACATTGACTTGAATAATGAAGTGGTTATTCTTTCATAGAGCAAGGAGACAGACAAAACAGTTTTAGAGCCAGCTAGCTCAGCAAACTCGAAGCTGGAGGAAGAGGATCTGTGGATGAAGATTTCCTAGAAAAGGACAGAAAGCAAGGACAAGGAAAATAAAAAGCCAAAGATCAAGTATCTAAGAGAAATGTAGAAACAGAGACACAGGGTGGCCTGACTACAGAACCAAGTCCTGGAAGAGACGGGGCATCAGCCAGACTCTACCCAGTGGACGCCAGCTAGGTGGAGTCTTCATCATGGAAGTGACCCTGTCCATTTGCCCCCTGGAAGCCAGGATGGGTCCTCAGGAGGGACAAGTCCAAGAAACTGGAGAGGTTAGAAACATGGACCCATCGGGACATTGCCGAGTTGATCCATGAGAGGCTGACAGGTTGTAAATTTCACAGGGTGTGAGGTTGTGACTCCAACTAATGCCTGTGTTGACTCTTCCAGCGTGGCTGCCATGCTTTTTCTATGGTTGGCCAGTCTTGGCAGGGGTGGGCCAGATAATGCGTGGCATTGAGGCACTCTTACTCAGTACCACAAGCCCGTGCTGCTCACTGGCAGGACTTCTCCAGAAGGATTCTTAGTTCACCTGACAAAATCAACAACCACATGCCTATATTGATCCAGCATTGCCACAGGTATATTTGCTGTGCTAAATGAGAGCATATGTACAAGGATGCTCCCTGCATTGCTGTCTGTAATGACAAAATTATGTAAACTATACAAATGTCTTTCAGTAAAGGACTAGTCGCAGGGCACAGTGGGTCACTCCTATAATCCCAGCCCTTTGGGAGGCCAAGGCAGGTGGATCATGAGGTCAAGACTATCCTGACCAACATGGTGAAACTCTACTAAAAATACAAAAATTGCTGGGTGTGGTGGCCGGTGCCTGTAGTCCCAGCTACTCAGAAGGCTGAGGCAGGAGAATCGCTTGAACCTGGGAGGCGGAGGTTGCAGTGAGCTGAGATCGCGCCACTGCACTCCAGCCTGGAGAAAGAGTGAGACTCTGTCTCAAAAACAACAACAGCAACAACAAAAAAGAACTAGTAAAATAAATGGTGTCAGCCATTCTGTGTAATGCTGTGTGTCCAATTAAAAAAAAATTAAATAGACCTAACTATCCTGAGGTGGAGTAACTCCAAAAGTTGAATATGAAGTGAACAAAGCAAGATGTATTACAATGTTCATATCAGCAACTGAAAAGGAAGATGTGTTTATATAGCCACCCAGAATACTCCCGGAAAGAAATCAAGAAACAGGAAGCAGTTATTGCCCTTGGAAAGGAAAATCTAGGTGCCTTTTGGCAGCATGTGAATAATTCAGTAAATCTCTACAGCACACACAATAACATACATACAACATTCACACCAAATTATCCATTTTTTTGCTTTGTCATCCTCAGATTTTTGGCTGTGCTTTTCGGTTTTTTTTTTCATTTTTTGCATAATGATTATAGCAGCTCCAAGCATCTCATCGTCACCCAATTGTATCTAAAGTACTTGCATGCTTTTTAAAATGTACATGATTTTAAAATCCATGCTATTGACATGATTTTTTTTACAGTGAAAAGCAATGGAAAACTGAATAGTTTAAAGTAGGTGATATGTCTGATTTGGGCTTTAAAAGGTTACTCAGTTACCAGGGTAGATAACAAATTGAAAAGGTCAATATGGCCATTGCAAGTAACCAGGTGAGATCATCTTGGCGTAAATATCAGTTTCATCAGTGGTGATGGAGAGCAGACAATCTCTAGCAGTAGTTAGGAGGTATAATCAACTGGCCTTGGGGAGTGATCGAAGGTGTGGGGGTCAGTCACGGGAGTTACCAAGGGTGACTGCCAGGTTCCTGCTTGCCATGAGGGATGGAGGATGTTACCTGTCACTTACAATGGAATTGTGTATGATGGAAAGCCATGATTCTAATTTTAGACAACAGAGTATTCCACACTTATAAAATACCCAGTTGATGATAATCTGAAGTAGAGAGGATTTTTATTTTTTTCAACATAATCAATCTTCATTATTATCAGATTTCACATTTTTCAATTTACCTATTTGCTGAAATTTGCTTGTAACCCCTCAAGTCAATACCCGTGGTGCTTTTGTGGTCGTTCATGGACATGCCCAGAGCAGCAAAAGCTCTTGTGTCTCCTGGTACAGATATTCCCTGCTGAGGGCAACAAGGCCATGCTCTGCCTTCTTGTCTAAGCTCTCATAATGTTAGCAAGGGGCCTTGTCACAGTCTATTTAGTGGCATATTTTTGCATTTTCTGCTTTTGTTGGTGATTTTGCTATTTAGAATACCTGCAGAGTATGACTGTGATATGCCTTATGAAGAAAATACAAGTGTTAGAGAAACTTAGTGAAGGCATGAGTTACAGTGCTGTTGGCTGCGGGTTCCATGCTAATTAATCAACAGCATATAATAAATATGTTGTCCATAAACAGATACGTAAAACAAGGTTTTGTATTGATTGGTTGATGGAAATGCTGTGATCAGAGGCTCACAAGTACTTAACCCCATGTTTCCCTTCAAAGCCATGCATCACTAATTCAGTGCATTCACTAATTCAGTGTTTACAGCAAGTCTGTAGAACATAACTACTGCAAAAAAAAAAAAGAGAGAGAGAGAATCAACCATGTATGTATATATGTCAGAGAATCCATGTGTACAGATAAGTTTGCATTGGAGGAGATTATACATTGATCAAAGAAGAGAGACGAGGATCGATCCTTAAGAATTTCCAAATTTAATGATTTAGTAGAGGTCAACAGGCATGGTGATGATGTACCTATGTGGAGATACAGCACTTCCTCAACACCTAACTTACTAATTTGTACATACATTTCAAAGTAAATGTTTGTTAAATCTTTAATTAGTTAAGTTTTCAAAAGTGTTGTAAAATCCACTTTTAGTCAAACTCTAGGTAAATGGACAAATCTTTACTGTCATTATAAAATTTTCCCATTCTTTCAGAGAACAGAATAGAAATAACATTTCCCAAATTCCAGTAAAAAATTTGCTTCATTTTTTTAGTAATCCTACTCAAAGGAATTTATCTCAAGATATTTATTCAACAGATTAAAAATAAAGAGACCAAATTACAATATAGACACAGCTGCATAAATTTAGAGTGATCTTTTTGATTAATGTTTATTTTTAATTTTAAAAAATCTCATTTAGCTTTTATTTTAGGTTCACAGGTACATGTGCAAGTTTGTTATGTAGGTAAAGTGTGTGTCACAGGGTTTTGGTGTATAGATTATATCATCATCTGGGTAATAAGCCTAGTACCCAATAGGAAGATTTTTTATCTTCTCCCTCCTCCCACCCTCAACCCTCAAGTAAGACTCAGTGTCTTTGGCTCCCTTCTTTGTGTCCATGGGTTTTCATCATTTAGCTCCCACTTATAAGTGGGAACATGTATATTTGGTTTTCTGTTCCTGTGTTAGTGTGCTTAAGATAATGGCCTCCAGCTCCATCCATGTTGCTGCAAAGGACATGATCTCATTCATTTTTATGGTTGCATAGTATTCCTCAGTGTATATGTACCACATTTTCTTTATCCAGTGCTCTATTGATGGGCATTCAGGTTGTTTCCATGTCATTGCTATTGTGAATAGTGCTGCAGTTAACATATATGTGCGTGTGTCTTTATGGTAAAATAATTTATATTCCTTTGGATGGATACCCAATAAAAGGATTGCCATGTCAAATGACATTTCTGCTTTAAGTTCTTTGAGGAATTGCCAAAATGCTTTCCACAGTGGGTGAACTAATTTACATTCCCTCTAGCAGTGTGTAAGCATTCTCTTTCCTTCACAATCTTGTCAGTATCTGTTGTTTTTTGACAGTCCAATAAAAACCATTCTGGCTTATTATTAAAGCCAGAGATGGGTATCTCACTGTGGTTTTGATTTGCATTTCTTTAATGATCAGTGATGTCATGCATTTTTTTCATATGCTGTTGGCCGTGTATGTCTTCCTTTGAAAAGTGTTTGTTCATGTCATTTGCCCACTTTTTAATGGGGTTGTTTGTTTTTTGCTTGTACATTTGTTTAGGTTCCTTATAGATGCTGGGTATTAGACCATTGTTGGATACATAGTTTGCAAATATTTTCTTGCATTCTGTAGGTTGTCTGTTTACTCTGTTGATAGTTTCTTTTGCTGTGCAGAAGCTCCTAAGTTTAATTAGGTCACACTTGTCAATTTTTGTGGGGCTTTTTTGCAACTGCTTTTGGCATCTTCATTGTGAAATCTTTGCCTGTTTCTATGCCCTGAATGGTATACCCTAGGTTATCTTCCAGGGTTTTTATAGTTGTAGGTTTTAAATTTAAGATTTAATCTGTCTTGAGTTGATTTGTTGTATATGGTGAAGGAAGGGGTCCAGTGTCAACTTTCTGCATATGGCTAGCCAGTTATCCCAGCACTGCTTATTATGTAGGGAGTCCTTTTCACCCCATTGGTTCTTTCTATCAGGTTTGTCAAAGATCAGATAGTTGTAGGGGTGCCACATTATTTCGGGGCTCTCTATTCTGTACCATTGGTCTATATGTCTGTTTTTGTACCAGTACCATTCTGTTTTGGTTACTGCAGTCTTGTCACATAGTTTGAAGTCAGGTAGCATGATGCCTCTATCTTTGTTCTTTTACTTAGGATCGTCTTGGCTATTTGAGCTCTTTTTAGGTTGCATGTGAATTTTAAAATAATTTTCTCTAATTCTGTGCACAATATCATTGGTAGTTTAATAGGAATAGCATTGAATCTGTAAATTGCTTTGGGAAGCATGGCTATTCTGCTAATATTGATTCTTCTTACCTATGAGCATGGAATGTTTTTCCATTTGTTTGTGTCTTCTCTGATTTTTTGAGCAGTATTTTGTAATTCTCATTGTAGGATCTTTGACCTCCCTGGTTAGCTGTACTCCTAGGTATTTTATTCTTTTTGTGGCTATTGTGAATGGGACTGTGTTCTTGATTTGGCTCTCAGCTTGGCTATTGTTGGTGTATAGGAATGCTACTGATTTTTGTACATTTATTTTGTATCCTGAAACTTCGCTGAAGTTGTTTATCAGATCTGAGACTATGAGGTTTTCTAGGTATAGAATCATATTGTCTGCAACTAGGGATAGTTGGACTTCCGATTAATGTTTATACATCTATTTCAGTGAAAAGGTAGGAATGCTGTAAAAAACAGTACATTTTCCTTGGAAAAATACTAATTGAATATATATATATATATCTATATACTTTAAAATATTATATCAATATAATTAATATATATTAGAAATAATAAGTTAGTATTATTTCTTTGGGAAACAATGTTAATATTATATGTTTTATACAAGGCATTTTTGATACTTTTTAGCATATGTGTTTGTTTTTTGTTTTTTAGATGGTCCAGCACAATTCAAACTTTATATAAGTTTGTTGTTCCGTTATCCCCATGCAATATTTAGAATTTGCCATGTGTAAAATTTCAAAAATAAACAACAGTAAAAAAGAATTAGGATTTAAAACCTTTTTTTAGCTGTTTTACAATTTAAGTATGTGATTACGTGTGTGTGTGTGTGTGTGTGTGTGTGTGTGTGTTTATATTTTAAATTACTGAAAATGTAAAATGAATTGGAAATTACAACTAAGTACCCAAACAAACTGGTCCTTCCCACAGTAGGTAGCATTGCTGTAGAATTTCTTACAGTCTAGATGTTGTTGATTTCCTCCCTGTGGTTTTGTTTAACATTTCTACCTGTATCATCTAATTGGTAGCTGGCAGAACTTTCTACATTCTCTTTTCACATGTGCACTGATACCCCAGATACTTTTCACTGAGTTGCCAAAACAAATTCTTGTGTGATAAAATGCAGCGATCTTGTCTGCCTCAACACTCCTTGACTATTTTCATTCTTTCTTACAAACCATTTTCTTCTTACATGTATTCAACTGGCCCAGCACTTCCGTATTTCTTGAGTTCATTCCTTCATGATTCACATGCAATTTATGTGAGGGTTGATATAAATTACACCGAAATGTCACAGAGATGATATAAGGCAAATGCACAAGATTAGAATAATGCCATGAGCCTAGAGGCATGCATGTTACATTCAGTAATTACAGTTATTCAGTGTTCTTAAACATGTGACGACCTTGGTCTCCCTGGAAGGACTCAGTTGTGGTTTGACTTAGAGCATATTGTGGTTTGACTTCGAGCATAAAACAGGCCTGAGAGGCTCTTGCCTCAAGTTTATTTAGGGGTGTAGATCCTCTCTGGCTGATTAGAAAGGCTCCGTAGATCCTCTCTGACTGATTAGAGAGGCTCCAATGAGTGGGAAGAGAGATAGGACCGGGTGCTCCATAGATCCTCTCTGATTAGCGAGGCTGCAAAGAGTGGGAGGAGAGGTAGGACCAGGGCCTACATGAGCTGTGAGTGAACGTGTGGGAAGTGGAACTAGGAGTTCTCTGTGCTATGTGTTTATGGCAGCAGACATGCATCTGTTGGCCTCTCATCCCATTGTCTCACTATTCTGTAGCACTCAGTAATTTTTTTTTTTTTAAAGACAGAGTCTTTCTTTGTCACCCAGGCTAGAGTGCAGTGGCATAATCTTGTCTCACTGCAACCTCCACCTCCCAGGTTCAAGCGATTTTCCTGCCTCAACCTCCTGAGTAGCTAGGACTACAGGCGCCCTCCACCATGCCAAGCTAATTTTTGTATTTTTAGTAGAGACAGGGTTTCACCATTTTGGCTAGGCTGGTCTCGAACTCCCGACCTTGTGATCCGCCCGCCTCTGCCTCCCAAAGTGCTAGGATTACAGGCATGAGCCACCGCGCCCAGCCTCAGTAAATTGTTTGACTGTTTTATTTTTGGGGTTCATATTCACAAACTTTCACCACCATTTTTTCACTTTGGTTGCACATAGAAAAATTTTAATGCCAGGAATTACAGCATGATGATTATGTTATGTATTTGCATATATTTTCCCATTTGGCTATTGCCTGAGGGAAAAAAAGTAAATATTAAGAATGATGCAGTATATGTGAAGTCCAGTGAAAGCATATTTATAACAGAGTACTATTGGCCTTGAAGCTGTGATTAAATCTGCATATATTACTTTTTGCACACATCCATTGATTTCTGGATATAATGTATATAGAAAAGGACTAATGTCACTGAAATGGTATTAAAATGCTCCAAGAAAACTGATTGCATTTCCTTATTTCCGTTAAGTAGGAAATTAATACAAATACTGGTTATTGGTCTTTGTAGATCATGATTACTTTTTCAGATAATAGATAGATAGCTCAGTACTGGTCACAATTCACATTTTTCTGACTGTCTTCCCAGGACCACAATATGTAGCTCATCCTTGTAAAATAATGAACTACATCAAACTCTGTAGCTTCATAAAGGGAAGATGAAGTTTTACATTCTGTACTGTACTGTAGTTTAGAAGTGCATTGCTACCCAGTTGTATGAAGAACAAACACTGTTAATTGTCTCCTTTTTGAACTGTTTTCTCAGTTTAAGAATTATTCAAACTATTTCCTGCACATATCATCCTAGGTTTATATTTTACATTGTTTCAGTGATTTTTTTCTATGAGTTTTATGTTCCTTCACTACAAGTTTAATATTTTTGATATATGATGGGTTCTAAATATCTGGTAAGATCTTCATCCCTTCGTTACTATTCGTTTTATTCCAGAATCTATTAAGCAGTCTTACTCATTTATTTTTTAATGAGTCTTAGAATCATTTTGTCAGCTTTCATAAAGTATCTCATTAGGCTCTTAATGGGAAATGTGTTAAATCTGTGACTTAACTTGGGAAGAGTTGTCATATCTTCTTGTATTCTTTCAAGTTACAATTAGATAATCATGGATTTTTCTGCTTACAAGAGACAATAAACAATTTTCTACTTAATGCCTGAGTCCTTTAAAGTTTTATTTCATTTTTAATTCACACATAATAGTTGTACATATTTATGGGATATAATGTGATGTTTTGATATACATACACATTGTGAAATGATCAAATCAGAGTAATTAGTATGTTACCACTTCAAACATGTATCATTTATTTGTGGTGAGAACATTCAAAATGCATGCCCTAATCTTCCAGTAAGCTACATACCTAGATCATGCTTTATAACAACAGAGTGTGTTCTTGTTGCTGTTCCTTTGTTTTCAGTGAAATGTTTTTTCAGATGACAAAACACAGTGGGAGTCCACGGAAGGGACAGCTTGTGGAGAGGTGGCGAGAAGATATTTGAGTAAAAATAAAAGCTTACGTTATGAAAGCTTGTAAAAACTTGGGGTTTTAAAATAAATAGCAAGCACAGGAAGTTTTGAACATCTCAGCACAGCTAAATTTAAATGCTCTAATTCATGGCAAGTTAGAGTCTGGAATACATTTTAAATTCTGTGCCTAGTCTCACACCATTCTGAGGAAAGTATTGACCCATGTTTGCCTAAAATCACGTGCTGACACTGCAGAACAGTGCCCAGTGTTCACACAAAACTGGTCTTTGTCTCTTAACCCCGTTTCGTGTACTGGTGTGTGAAGTGTATCAACTGCAATACACCTTTCTTTCTCTCTACCTTGTCTACCCATGTCATGGGATTGTACCGGCCCATTTTGTTCACTGTCCCACTATCCCATCCTACTCAACCTGTGCAGGGTGGCCCCTGAATGCCTTTGAACACTATCATTGCATCTCTGAACTTGGACCTTTTTGGTCACAATGAATTATTTATTCAATTAAGTGCTTTCTATTGGTTGTTGATATTTTCCTTTGCTATTTTGCTGGCAAGTAGTTTTCTTTCTGTGGCACGTTTATCATATTTTAGAATCACTGCTATATTTAATTTGTATACTGTCATAGGAAGCTTTGCTTTGTGTATGTTCAAGGTCTTTGTTTCTTAATTTGAAGTTTGAAATAGCTTACTTACCAAGGTAAAACTATATCTTCATAATTATTTGAAAACACTACCACAATTTTAAAATGTATTTTAGATTTAGGCTTTTTAATATCTTACCATATAAATAGCACTTCTCATAATTAATCTTCAATTTATTTCATATTTTAACTTCTCAAGGAACAGTTTCACATTTCTTATATCTGTTTCTTTATGGTTATTATTTTTTAATCAAGTTCATTATGTCTTATCTATTTGATAAAATTTTAAGGGATCTATTTCTTACTTTTCTTTATAAATTCCACTGTGCCCATTTTTCTAATTTATTTCTTATTTTTTAATTTCTTCAATCTTAATCTTCTTTTAAAATATGTTCTTCCTGTGCTTAGAAGTATTAATCTATTCATGGCTGGGCGCGGTGGCTCACACCTGTAATCCCAGCACTTTGGGAGGCTGAGGGGGGCGGATCACGAGGTCAGGAGATAGAGACCATCCCGGCTAACACAGTGAAACCCCATCTCTACTAAAAATACAAAAAATTAGCTGGGCGTGGTGGCGGGTGCCTGTAGTCCCAGCTATTGGGGAGGCTGAGGCAGGAGAATGGTGTGAACCCGGGACGCAGAGCTTGCAGTGAGCAGAGATGGTGCCACTGCACTCCAGCCTGGGAGACAGTGCGAGACTCCCTCTCAAAAAAAAAAGAAAAAAAAGAAGTACTAAGCTATTCATTTTTACGTTCTTTTTTTTCTTTAGTGTGAGAGGGGAGTCTCACTCTATCACCCAGGCTGGCTTGTAGTTGTGTCATCATGGCTCACTGCAACCTCTGCCTCCCAGGCTCAAGCGATTCCCCTGCCTCAGCCTCCCAAGTAGCTGGGATTATAGGCGCCCACCACCCTGCCCGGCTAATTTTTGTATTTTTAGTAGAGATGGGATTTCACCATGTTGGCCTGGCTGGTCTTGAACTCCTGACCTCAAGTGATCTGCCTTCCTTGGCCTGCTAAAGTGCTGGGATTACAGGCATGAGTGACTACACTTGGCCTATTTCATCTATTTATTAGTATTGGGTTATGAAAACTATGTAACATATAATTTAATTAAAGCAATAACACAGTAAGGTATATATTATTGTCACCATTATGTAGTTATAGAAATTTAAGGCCCAGAAAGATTAAGATTTTTGCCAAAATTAATAAAGGAACTAGGATTAAAAACAAACAAGCAAAAAAAACCTCCATGATTACTGAACCTAACCCTTAAACCACCATATTATATAGCAGTTTAAGTGGTCCATCCGCCTCAGCCTCCCAAAGTGCTGGGATTACAGGTGTGAACCACCTCGCCTGGCCATGTTTTCTTCCTTCTTAAGGAAAAATATTTAAGTCTTTGACTTTTTCTCAAAATTGTTTAGGTTTTGGTCTTTAGAATAAGTAGTGATGCTTATTCTAAAGTGATTACTAATAGTGGTAGTGATTACTATTATTGTCTAATGTGTTATTATTGTGATTATGATTACATTCTTGGTTCTTGGCTTCACCAATGACCACTGAACATTGTGGTTCACAAGAGTTAATAAAACCTTCTTGTCATTAATTATTAATTGAAGATTAATTAATTAACTAATTGTTAATGCTATTTATTTAACATTATGATTAAATGCAATTTAATTTAAATGCTAACTTTACAACATAAAATTGATTAATAATTACGAGTGGTTAATAATAGTTATTTTCTGAGATTTGTAGAATGCATTTCTAATGATATAACTATTAAATTTTTTTTGGTTTGTTAGGTGT
This sequence comes from Gorilla gorilla gorilla, assembly GCF_029281585.2. NCBI lineage: Eukaryota > Metazoa > Chordata > Mammalia > Primates > Hominidae > Gorilla > Gorilla gorilla. The sequence goes on from NC_073230.2 coordinate 60,127,485, forward strand.
CCAATTTTCATAAATATTCCATTTTCATTTCAAAGAATTACATATATATTCTACCTAAGCATTTTGAAGTATTTAGTAATTATACCTACTTAAGAATGTTGAAATTTTCTGTGTTCTACTTACTTTTTCTTCTTGTTTTATGTCATAGGAATACAACTTTTTTTTTGGGGGGGGGGTGGTGGGGGATGGAGTCTCGCTCTGTCACCCAGGCTGTAGTGCAGTGGCAGGATCTTGGCTCTCTGCCAGCTCCACCTCCTGAGTTCATTCCATTTTCCTGTCTCAGCCTCCCGAGTAGCTGGGACTACAGGTGCCCGCCACCATACCCAGCTAATTTTTTTTGTATTTTTAGTAGAGACGGGGTTTCACTCTGTTGGCCAGGATGGTCTCGACCTCCTGACCTCGTGATCTGCCCCCCTTGGCCTCCCAAAGTGCTGGGATTACAGGCATGAGCCACTGCAGCCAGCCATCTACCAATTTGTATTCTTAAAAATCTATGAAAATTGCTATTCCATTGCTGTACTTGGTGGGCATTATATATTAGGTATTATTGAGTATTTGCAATAAGTCACAAAGTCGATGATGTATCTCATTTTTCTCCAGTGTATTTTATTTTACAAAATTAACAGAAAGCAACTTTATTTGTCACAATTAATATGGGCAGAACACAGGCTCAACGTTGACTGAATGCCTTTAATTCTATTTAAATATTCGCACGTTTGGACAACTGCCCTTCACACCATACATGTGCTCTCCACGGGAACCCTGGCTAGCCCTTTCAAATTTCAGACAGTCCTCACAGCTAAGAGTTGAAGCCAGGGACCCCTAGGGCATTGCAGATGGTGGGGAAGTACACAGAGCAGTGTACCTGTCCGTGGAGCACAAGGGGTGGACTATGAATTAAATGTCAGCCACTGCGTGTGCTCAACTGCTTCATTGGGGCTATTTGTATTCTCCGTTTACCTAATATCAAATTCCTTTTTCTTATTTTAGGGTTAGATCTTTAATCTGTTCCAATACCCTATATTGTCTAGAACAGTCTGCGGATTTGTCATTAGAGGCAAAAATTTTATTCCAAAATTTAACTTTTAATCTTCATCAAAAGCAGCAAAACTTGTTACTTAGAAAGACATACTACCACATTTATAGTGTTTTCCCTCTATGAATTAGAGACCTGAAATTCTATGTTTTTAATACAAAAAATAATAAATAACAAGCTTCAATGCCACCTGTAAATCAAATGCAGCAAATTGCTTTTCATATAGTTGTTTGGATGGAGCTGACCTCTCCCAGTCTGTGCCCTCATGCCTCATGGCAGATGTTTGTCAGGCGGCTGGCTGAGGTCAACAGTCCAGTCTGCAACCTGAGGACTAGAGCTCTCTCTGTGTGAAGCTAATGAGTTATTTTGGAGAGAAAACTCACTACACTGGTCCCAGTAGTTACATTCCAACAATGTCCAACGACATTATCGCTAATGATTTAGCATCATTCCATGTTCTCAATCTGAATGAATTTTTGACAAAATGATTGCTTTCCAATGAGCTTGTGACATTTGAACTTCTGTAAATAAACAGTAGATTAAAGCAGACCTGAAATTAAAATAGATTAAAATGGTTTTAATTGATGCCCTGAAGGATGGGAATGATTGAATAGAAATTGCAAACATCATTTGGGGTGGCCTATTTTGACAAATTTCCATCTATCTTGTCTTCTTCCAAACTACCTCAACTATAATTCTTAAATGAAAAAAAAGGCTTTACTTGACTTTCATATTTTGAATTTCGTGCCAAAGTCCTTAATAATAAACATTGATTGGGGTCCCTTATTAGGTCAGCCACTTGATGTGCTCCTTTTGCAAGATTCCTATTATGCAGTAGAGTACAAGTTGGAACCTGAAGTGTGATTTAGGCTTATTTTAGTGCACGTATGAGTCCCAGTTGGACATTCATTTTGTTTAGGGTTTTTTGACTATAGAATGTTTGTTTTTGTCGTATTTGGCTTTCTGTTAATTAGTATCTTAAGAAATATAGGAAAGGAGAGGGGAGGCAGCGTGTGCTCTTTCAGGGGCCTGATACTAAAGCTAGCCCTATAAAGAGGGTGCTTCTGAGAATAATTGAACAATCTGTTTATCTAAAGCCTCTGGGAAACCAGAGGTGTGTTATGGCTGCATTGATTTAAGTAAAAAAGACACATTCTTCCCATTTCTCTATGAAAATTCATATGGTTTCAGCACAATGAGAATCTCCAGGGACACAGTGCCCTGTTTGTACCCTGAAGGTTTTTTACCTCCTCAACAGCTCTGAAAAATAAGCACTTGTTGCAAATTTTAAAATTGACACGTCAGTCACTAAGTAGCAGTTGTTGGGCACTAACCTTATCTGTCTGAAAGGCAAAAAGTACCAAAGACAGGGCAAGAAGAGAATTTGAGAAGTCTGTTTCCTGGCTCATATCATACAACCCTGCACATTCCAAGAAAGGGCAGAGTAAAAGTTGAGGGCCTTTAGAAGCACTATAGTTTGAAATCAGGTGGTAACAATTTATGGAATTTAGGGAACTATTGCTAATGTTAAGAATTTTTGCACACTAATACTGATAAGACTTGGGCAGACATAGGCTAGACTTAACAGTAAGTATTAGTAGTAGTATTCTCATTTAATATATGAGGAAACTGGGACCAGAGCCTGTAATTAACTTCTCCATAGCTACCTTCTAACAGTAAGTAGAAGAACCCTAATGCACACACTTGTCCATTTGGCTCCAAGGTCCGTGTTTCAATGGGCTTCTGCTATCTCTGTTTATGTGCAACTGTGGTGTGTCTTGCTTAGCAGGTGTTTAATAAATTTCTTACTACTATGTTGTTTCCGTCTTCTCAAGATTCCACAGAAACAGCTACCAACTTAGCTATACTAAGTTTGTAGGAGTTTGAGACCAGTCTGGCCAACATGGTGAAACTCCCTCTCTACTAAAAATATTAAAAAATTAGCCGGACATGTTGGCATGCACATGTAATCCCAGCTACTCAGGAGGCTGAGGCAGGGGAATTGCTTCAACCAGGGAGGTGGAGGTTGCAGTGAGCCAAGGTGCCACTGCACTCCAGCCTGGGTGACAGAGCGAGACTCCATCTCAAAAAAATAAATAAATAAAGTTCAAAACTCACTAAAATTATCTCAAAAAGGAGAGAAATTTGAAAAGTAGTTTGTTCAAAAAATAAGAAATTTGTTAAAATTTTCTCACAAAAATTTATTTCAAACTGAAATAATTTTCTGGGCAATTCTATGAAACATTCAAGATACAAGTAAATTAAAATTCCAAAAATTATTTTATATTTGAGAAAAATGGGGTAACATTTTCTCACTCATTTTGTGAGACTGGCATACTCTTGATATGGTAACTCGCAAAGGCATAAGGAAGAAAATAACAATCTGATCACACTTATGAACGTGGAGAAGAAAATCTTGAATAAAATAGTATCACACCAAGTTCCATAGTGTGTTAAGAAAGATCAAACATAAAGACCAAATTAGATTTACCTCAAGATTGCAAGGTTGGCTTAACACTTGAAAGTAAATGTATATAATTTGCCTTATTAGCAGGAATGATGGTATGAACAAAGGCAGAAGAAACATTTAATGAGGTGCAACATATCTTAATGATAAAAAAGCAGCTAAATAGTAAGGGAAGACACCTTTTAAAATTTGATAAAGAATATCTCTCTCCATAAAGAATACTCTAACAAAATGACATTTCGTGGTAAAAAGTGAAAAGCATTTTTTTGTTGTTGCTAAAAATATTTTATTTAGTTATTATTTACACAGAGTAAAATGAATAACTTAGCATTGTTGGGTGGGAGTGTCTCTATCTTTCTATCTATCTATCTATCTATTTTTTTTTTGAGATGGAGTCTCTCTCTGTCGCCCAGGCTGGAGTGCAGTGGCATGATCTTGGCTCACTGCAAGCTCTGCCTCCCAGGTTCACGCTATTCTCCTGCCTCAGTCTCCCAAGTAGCTGGGACTACAGGCACCCGCCGCCACGCCCAGCTAATTTTTTGTATTTTTAGTAGAGACAGGGTTTCACCGTGTTAACCAGGATGGTCTCAATCTCCTAACCTTGTGATCCACCTGCCTCGGCCCCCCAAAGTGCTGGGATTACAGGCGTGAGCCACTGCACCCGGCCCTCTACACTGCACCCGGCCCTCTATCTATCTATCTATCTATCTATCTATCTATCTATCTATCTATCTACCTATCTATCTATCTACCTATCTATCTCTCCACCCACCTACCTACCCACTTATCCATCTACCTACCCACTTATCCATCTATGATCTACCTACCTATCTCCACCCAGATCAAGGTATAGGATATTTTTCCCAGTTTTGTAGTTCTTTGTCAGGAAAGAGGGTCATCAGTTGCTCCCTCTTGGTGAAAAGCTAAAGTCTTTATGGTGTCTGTTGATGAGCAAAATTTATTAGTTTATTAGCCTTGTGGCTTGTAATGAAAAAGAAAAAAATATTTAAAAATTGTTAGTTTAAATGTAGTCTAATTTATCAATTTTTTCTTTAATTTTTTAATGGTGAAATGTTTATGTTTAATTTATATTTAATGTATCTTATAGTTTATGACTTTTATGTCCTGTTTAATAAACATTTTTCTAACTCTAGGTCATGAGGATATCCTCTGTAGTCTCTCAAAATAATATTTTTACCTTTCACCGTTAAATCTATGATCCATGTCTAATTGTGTGTGTGTGTGTGTGTGTGTGTGTGTGGTATAAAGTAGGATTTTTCATAATGACAAAAACAATGGCAATACATTTATTAATGGTAAAATTTGGAAATAAATTTTGCTGTTTGTACAATGAAATACTTTACAAAAATGCAAATTGATGAACTACTTCTAAAAGAATCAATGGATAAGCACTATAAATACAGCCCTGAGCAGAAGAAACCTGTCACAGAATAATATATATGTTACAGTTTCATTTTTAAAGTTCTAGGGCAGGCAAAACTGAGCAATATAGTTACAGCTACAAAAACACTTTCAATAAAGTAAAATGATTATCACTGATTTCAGAAAACTATTGCTGGGGACATGAAGTAGCAATAGCAGAATCTCATACAGGAGCCAATTAAGACATGGCTCCTAATCTGTATCTCAGACTAGATGGCTGTGTGTTTTTCTCTTTGTGTATGGATACCTATCATTGTAAACAAGATTTTTTTTCAACAAAAACACATCGAAGGAAAAATTTAGTGACAGAAGTGAACAAAAGCATATAATCACATTTAAAGTTGGTTTGAAAATAAATTTTGTAGAATTGGTTTTGTTTCTTTGTCTTTTGTTATCAGCATCTGAAAACATGCATTGGTCCTTTCTTTCGGTAGAACAATTTTTTTCCACTTATTCCATGAGTCTTTCAGGTAAGGAAGATCTAAATTTGCAGAACCTTTCATGGCATAGTATTGCAGTAATAAGAAGACAAAGAAGAGAGTGGTTTTCAGTAATTAAAAGAGCTCTGTATTTCTACAGAAGTAGCCTAGGCAAGCCTGCTTCTTACAAGTTCAGAAGCCCAAAGGCACTAACATTGAATTATATCAGCCTCTGGCATATATAACACTTTCCAATCCAGAGTCTCAATCTCCTCAACTTTGAAATTAATTACATTTAATGCTTTATTGAGTTTTTCAATTACTGGTCATTCCTGGCCAAGACTCTTCTCTTGCATTTCTAGTATGATATCACTCCTTTGTTTTTTAAATGAGGAGAAATTGGCACCTGTTTTTCTTTTCTCATTAATTTGAATAGGAAGCTGATTTCTGGTTACTCTGAAATTAAAATCACTTCTTAAAACAGCATGCTCTATTTCAGTAGTTCTAAAACATTGCTGAACTTTAGAGTCACATTGTGGTTTGAAAAATACTGATGGCTGGATCTCACCCCAAGAAAATCAAATGTAATTAGTCTGGGATGTGAAAAGACCTGAGGATTTTTGAGAGGGAAATAAGGGTTTTCAGTATGCACTAAACTTTGAGAATTACTGCTCTTCATCATTCTTTCCAGTATCTGCTTATGGATGTAGCATATTTTTCAAGTAAATCAACAAATAATTATCCTTGCTAATGTGCAGTTATTACATTTTGGTATTAAAAATAAATAAGCAGATATTAGAATAAAATCACCTTGTCTTTCCCAAACACAGGTATCATTTAGTATTTGCAAACTTTTTTATGTTTGTTTCCAATCCAAGGAGACACGACCCTTTTTAGTACAGAAATTTTAATTTATAGTTTTTGAGTTATTGGAAGTCAGACAATATACCGACATATTATGTAATTAACAAGTGACTCTTAATGTTGGTCAGAATCCTTCTATGTAGTTAAAAAAACTTGTAACTTAGATTAGTACTGGCTCTTCATATTTTGCAGGAGAGTGTATGAATGCAGTCAAATCTGGGAAGTCAAACCATAAAATCCAAGGAATCGGCCAGGTGTGGTGGCTCATGCCTGTAATCCCAGCACTTTGGGATGCCAAGGTGGGCGGATCACAAGTTCAGGAGATCGAGACCATCCTGGCTAACATGGTGAAACCCCATCTCTACTAAAAATACCAAAAATTAGCTAGGCCTGGTGGCGGGCGCCTGTAGTCCCAGCTACTTGGGAGGCTGAGGCAGGAAAATGGCGTGAACCCGGGAGGTGGAGCTTGCAGTGAGCTGAGATCACGCCACTGCACTCCAGCCTGGGTGACAGAGCGAAACTCCATCTCAAAAAAAAAAAAAAAAATCCAAGGAATCATGTGTGTGGAGAATAAATAGGAATGTTTCTGCAGGATGTTGAGAGGTGAAGCCTGCTGGGCTTCTGAGTGGGGTGGGGACTTGGAGAACTTTTCTGTCTAGCTAAAGGATTGTAAATGCACCAATCAGTGCTCTGTGTCTAGGTAAAGGTTTGTAAATGGACCAATCCACACTCTGTCAAAACAGACCTATCAGCACTCTGTCAAAACGGACCAATCAGCACTCTGTCAAACGGACCAATCAGCACTCTATCAAATGGACCAATCAGCACTCTGCAAAATGGACCAATCAGCAGGATGTGGGTGGGGCCAAATAAGGGAATAAAAGCAGGCCACCTGAGCCAGTAGCGGCAATGCCCTTGGGTCCTCTTCCATGCTGTGGGAGCTTTGTTCTTTCACTCTTTGCAGTAAATCTTGCCGCTGCTCACTCTTTGGGTCCATGCCACCTTTAAGAGTTGTAACACTGACCGCGAGTGTCCGTGGCTACCTTCTTGAAGTCAGTGAGACCAAGAACCCACCAATTCCGGACACATTTTGGTGACCCAAATGGGACCATCACCTATCGCCAAGCGGTGAGTACCATTGGACCCTTTTTGCTTACTATTCTGTCCTATTTTTCCTTAGAATTTGGGGGCTAAATACTGGGCACCTGTCAGCCAGTTAAAAGCAACTAGCATGGCTGCCAGACTAAAGACACGGGTATCAGGCTTTCTGGCAAAGGGCTCTCTAACAACCCCCGACTCTTCAGAGTTGGGAGTGTTGGTTTGCCTGGAACCAGCTTCCGCTTTTCCTGTACTTTTGGGCTGAACCGAGGGTCAACAGAGAGGAAAGCCATTCAGCTCCGGGGTCCCAACAACAAGTTGGTTGACCCTGTGGCCATGAACGGAACTCTCAAAGGCATGTCACCCAAGTGAGACTTGCCCATCTATCATATCTATCCAGACCCTTGCCCCCTGGGTCCTAACGCCTGCCAGACAAACTTCCTCTTGCCTCTCTCCTCCAAGGCTAACCCCACTTCTAGAAACCGCTCCCTGTCTCTGGTGCTTTTCTAGTTTCTCTTATAAGAACAATTTCTAGTATAAACTTCAGGACTCTGTTACCTTCTTTAGGCACCTGGGCTCACCAATCAGAAAGACATAATTTTTGCCCAAAGCCCCATTGTAGGGGGGACTATCTGGAATTTTAGGATCCCTCCTCAGGCAAGCAGGCCTAACAAAAGCTATTCCTGAAGCTAGGATATGGGGAGCCTCAGATATCATATCCTTCATATTCATATAAGTGAGGACAAAAGTTGTCACTCTTCCAACTCTGGAGATCCCTACCCTCCCTCAGGTTATGGCCCTCCACTTCATTTTTGGGGCATAACATCTTTGTAGGACATGGGTAAGGTCCCAGTACTAACAGGAGAATGCTTAGGATTCTAACAGGCTTTCAAGAATGCATTGGTAGAGGCCACTAAATCCAATTTTTCTTGGTCCTCTTTGTGGTCTAGGAGGACAGGCAAGGGTGCAGGGTTTTGAGAATGTGTCAGCAAGGGCCACTAAATCTGACCTTCCTCAGTCCTCCTTGTGGTCTTGGAGGAAAACTGGTATTTCTGCTGCTGCTGCATTGGTGAGCGCAACTATTCTGATCAGCAGGGTCCAGGGAGTGTTGCGGGTTCTTGGGCAGGGGGAGAAGCAAAACAGACCAAAATCGTGGGCGGTTTTGTCTTTCAGATGGGATATACTCAGGCATCAACAGGCTTACCCTTGAAATGCATCCTAAGCCACTGGGAGAAATTTGACCTGCAAGCCCTGAAAAACAGGCAGCTCATTTTTTTCTGCACTGTGGCCTGGCCCCAATATTCTCTCTCTGATGGGGAAAAAGGGCCACCTGAGGGAAGTACAAATTATAATATTATCCTGCAGCTTGATGTTTTCTGTAAGAGGGAAGGCAAATGGAGTGAAATACTTTATGTACAAGCTTTCTTTTCATTGAAGGAGAATACACAACTATGCAAAGCTTGCAATTTACATCCCACAGGAGGACCTCTCAGCTTACCCCTATATCCTAGCCTCCCTATGGCTCCCCTTCCTATTAATGATAATCCTCTAATCTCCCCCACCCAGAAGGAAATAAGCAAAGAAATCTCCAAAGGACCACAAAACCCCCTGGGCTATCAGTTATGTCCCCTTCAAGCTGTAGGGGGAGAGGAATTTGGCCCAACCCGGGTACATGTCCCCTTCTCCCTCTCTGATTTAAAGCAGATCAAGGCAGACCTGGGGAAGTTTTCAGATGATCCTGATAGGTACATAGATGTCCTACAGGGTCTAGGACAAACCTTTGATCTCACTTAGAGAGATGTCATGCTATTGTTAGATCAAATCCTGGCCTTTAATGAAAAGAATGTGGCTTTAGCTGCAGCCTGAGAGTTTGGAGATACTTGGTATCTTAGTTGCTATGTTGGCCAGGCTTGTCTCGATCTCCTGACCTCAGGTGATCCACCGTCCAGCCTCCCAAAGTGCTGGGATTACATGCATGAGCCACCGCACCTGGCTGAGGATTTTTTAAAAATAGTTTTTAAGATTGTTTTTCACTTCTCAGTTTTCACTTTGAGATAATTGTAGATTCAGGCAGTCACAAGAAATAACATTGAAGGATCACATGTAGTCTTTACCCAGTTTCTCCTAATGTAATATTTCACAAACCATAATACAATAGTGCTCACAGGAAATTGATATTGAAACACTTTTCTTGCCTTTTTTAGATTGTACCAATCTTTCAAATACTTCTTTGAATGTATTTTGTGTTTTGGTGTACCTGTGTTCTGTGCAATTTTATCAAATGTGTAGATTCCTTTGATTACCACAGTTAAGACACAGAATATTTCCATCATCAACAGTCTTCCGTGCTTCCGTCAACCCTGGCAACCCATAATCTTTTCTCTATGTCTATAATTTTGTCATTTCCAGAATGTTATGTAGATAGAATCACATAGTATGTAACCTTTTAGAAATTTGCACTTATTTTTAACTTGGCATAATTCCCTTGAGATACATCTAAGTTTTTGTGTCTATCAATTGTTACTTCCTTTTATTGCCAAGTGGGTTTTCATGGTATGAATGTACCACTGTTCAACAAATAATCATATCTTGTAGGATGTGTGAGTTGTTGCCACTTTTAGTTATTAAACGTAAAGGTATTGTGAACATTATGCACAGGTTTTTGTATAAATATAATTTTTCATTTCACCGAGATAAATGTCCAAGTGGGAAATTTCTGGATTGCTCATTTACTTTGTCAGAAAGTACCATACACTCTTTCAGAGTGGCTGTAAACATATGGGTTATCCAGTTTCTCAGCATCCTTGACAGAATTATGGTATTTTGATCAAAATACTTTATATGTTAGCATTCTGATTAGGTATGTTGTGATATCTAATACAATTTTAATGTTTTAAATTCATCAAATTGTTTTAATTTTGATTTTTCAAAATAGCAAATGATTGTGAACATATTTTCATGTTTACTTATGTATATCCTCTTTGGTGAAATGTCTCATCAGGTTTTCTGAACATTTTCTAATTTTATTGTTTGTATATTTGCTTGCTTACTGTTGCAAGAGTATTTACTAGTATTTTACCTACTTTATATAATTTCTAAAATTTATATGGGAGTTTGTGAAATGGATTTTAAATATCTAATTTATCAAGATAAAAATACATTTTAAAAAATTAAACTCCACCATCTGGTAGGCTTTTTTTCTGTAAACTTTGAATGATTGCAAGCAAATATCTACGTATATACACATATATATCTAAATGTCTATATGTATGATATATATACTATATATATACATAAAATAAATGTATCAGGTGCATTGGGAGGTACCGTTTTATGTTACCACAATTCATGCTAATTAGTAGCACACAATCACTGAAAACTGTAGTTAGAATGCTATTGCTTTCTTTAATGAGCTCTAGTTTATTACTATTATTATTAATGCTGCTTTGATAGGCTTTATTTATGAATAACCTATAGGGTTTATTGGTCAAATGTAGTGTTTCTATTGAGAATTATGGAATTGATTTTTCTCCTCAGTTTTTGTTGTTATTGTTGAGAGTATCACTATGGCTAGGTAAATATCTACCCCCTAGATTCCCCAGGAGTTAGGGATAACTGTGGATACCACTGATGACTAATGAAATAGAAGTCTAAAGGATGCCACAATCTGGCCAGATGCAGTGACTCGTGCCTGTAATCCCAGCACTTTGGGAGGCCAAGGCGGGCAGATCACCTGAGGTCAGGAGTTCGAGACTAGCCTAGCCAACATGGTGAAACCCCGTCTGTACTAAAAATACAAAAATTAGCCGGGCATGGTGGTGGGCACCTGTAATTCCAGCTACTGAGTCTCATTCCAGAGGCTCAGGAGAATCACTTGAACCCAGGAGGCAGACATTGCAATGAGTCAAAATTGCATCGCTGAACTCCAGCCTGAACAATAGAGTGAGACTCCGTCTCAAAAAAAAAAAATGCCACAATCTAATTAATTCTTCTTTCTGCAACAGCCTTACTCATTCTGAGAATTTAACACTGGATGCCAGTCAAATCTTTGATTTGATATTTAATGCCGAGGTTTTTTTTAAAAAAATTATAGGAAATAATACAGAAAGATCCTATGTGCCTTTCACTCAACTTCCCCAAATGACAACATCTTGCAAAAATATAGTACATCATAACCAGGAAATTGATGTTAATAAAAGCCATTTACCTTTAAATTTTGCCACCTTTACATGTACTCATTTGTGTGTGTGTAGATTCATGTAACCACAAACACAGTCAAGACACACCAGAGTTCCATCACACAGATTTCTAATGCCACCATTTTATAGTCACAGCTCCCTTCTGCCTCCTTGTCTTCTCCCACCCGTCTCCCTTCGTACCTTCCTCCCCAGCCTGTGTTCACTGCTAAATTGTTCTCCTACTCTATAATTTTGTCATTTTGAGAACTCAATATAACTGCGATCATACAATGAGTCACATTTTGATATTCAGTCTTTTCATTCAGAATAATTCCTTTGAGATGCATCCAAGTTGTTATGTATATAAAGTGAAGTTTATTTTATTTCTGAGTAGTATTTCTTGGAATGAATGGACCACAGTTTGTTTAACCATTCACCCATTCAGAAACATTTCATTTCCAGGTTTTGGCCATTTTTTAAAAAGGTGCTATATATATTGATAAACATATTTTTAAAAACAAACTTTCACTTATCTGAGATGATGCCAAAATTTATGGGACATATAGTAAGCATATGGTTAGTTTTGCTTAAAAACTACCCTAATTTGGCCAGGTGCAGTGGCTTACACCTGTCACTCCAGCACTTTGGGAGGCCAAGACGGGTGGATCATGAGGTCAGGAGATTGAGACCATCCTGGTTAACACGGTGAAACCCCATCTCTACTAAAAATACAAAAATAAACAAAAAATTAGCCAGGCGTGGTGGCAGGCATCTGTAGTCCCAGCTACTCGGGAGGCTGAGGCAGGAGAATGGCGTGAACCTGGGAGGCAGAGCTTGCAGTGAGCTGAGTTCGCTCCACTGCACTCCAGCCTGGGCAACAGTGGAAGACTCTGTCTCAAAAAAACAAAACAAAACAAAAAACTATCCTATTTTTTTTTTACACTGGTTGTATTCCCAACAGCAATGTGTAAGTGACCCAGTTTCTCTACAACCGGCATGTGGTGTTAATCCTTATTTTATATTTTACCATTCTGATAGATGTGCAGTGGTATTTTATTGTTGTTTTGATTTGCATTTCTTTGATGAGTAACAATGTTGTCATCTGTAAAAACTGTTCAGTGAATTGTCCCTTCATGTCTTAAATCTGTTGTGATGGTGATTTCTGTGTGTCAACCTGACTGGGTTAAGGAATGCTCAGATAGTTGGTATAACATTATTTCTGGGTGTATTTGTGAGGGCGTTTTCGGAAGAGATTAGCATTTGACCAGCAATAGACCAAGTAAAGAAGATTGCCCTCACCAACGAGGACAGGCATCATCTGATGTGCTGAGGACTCAAATAGAGGTAATAGGCAGGGAGGAAAGGTGAATTCACTCTCTGTGTTTGAGCTGAAATGTCTATCTTCTCCTAGCATCAGACACTGGCACTTCCGGTTCTCTGGCCTTCAGATTCAGACTGAATTACACCACCAGCTTTCATGAATCCCAGTCCTTCAGACTTAGACTCTGGACTTTACATCAAATTACACCACTGACTCCCCTGGCTCTCTAGGTTGCACGTGCAGATCGTGGGACTTCTCAGCCTGCATCACCACATGAACCAATTCCCGTTATAAGTTAAAAAAAACCATACATATATATCTAGTATGATTTATGTTTCTCTGAAGAAACCTTACTAATACAGATATTGGTACCAAGAGTGGTTATAAAGAAACAGAATTTTAAAAATGCATCTTCTTAGTTGGCTCTGGGGTTTCTGGAATTGACTCTCCAATCTAATTAGATTTAAATACATCAATAACTCTATTTCTCATAGTGAAGAGAACACTAATAGTCCATGGTATAAAATGTTTATAGAGATATTAAAATATCCACATTGAACACTCTAATAATCAACTATTAAAAGAATCAAAGAGCTAAGTGACTCTGCCTATAATACTTTTGAATTTTTTTTTCAAAACTAAGAAATACAATGATGATGACATTGCTTGGTTGCTCCTAGTGTTACTGGACAAGGTGGTGAAAGAAAAGGATAAGCTCAAGGAATCAGATTCTCAGCTCAAGTGCCACATAAATAACCTAAGATCTTCTAGGTGTGTTTTGATTGAGAGTCTTATTGTGTCCGGAATTGGTGGGTTCTTGGTCTCACTGACTTCAAGAATGAAGCCGCGGACCCTCGCGGTGAGTGTTACAGTTCTTAAAGGCGGCGTGTCCAGAGTTTGTTACTTCTGATGTTCGGATGTGTTCAGAGTTTCTTCCTTCTGGTGGGTTCGTGGTCTCGCTGGCTCAGGAGTGAAGCTGCAGACCTTTGTGGTGAGTGTTACTGTGTCCGGAATTGGTGGGTTCTTGGTCTCACTGACTTCCAGAATGAAGCCGCGGACCCTCGCGGTGAGTGTTACAGTTCTTAAAGGCCGCGCTTCTGGAGTTTGTTCCTTCTGATGTTCGGATGTGTTCGGAGTTTCTTCCTTCTGGTGGGGTTCGTGGTCTCGCTGGCTCAGGAGCGAAGCTGCAGACCTTCGCGGTGAGTGTTACAGCTCTTAAGGCAGCGCGTCTGGAGTTTTTCGTTCCTCCTGGTGAGTTCTTGGTCTCGCTGGCTTCAGGAGTGAAGCTGCAGACCTTCGCGGTGAGTGTTACAGCTCATAAAGGCAGCATAGACCCAAAGAGTGAGCAGTAGCAAGATTTATTGCAAAGAGCGAAAGAACAAAGCTTCCACAGTGTGGAAGGGGACCCCAGCCGGTTGCCACTGCTGGCTCCGGCAGCCTGCTTTTATTCTCTTATTTGGCCCCACCCACATCCTGCTGATTGGTAGAGCTGAGTAGTCTGTTTTGACAGGGTGCATACTGGTGTGTTTACAATCCCTGAGCTAGGCACAAAGGTTCTCCACATTCCCACCAGATTAGCTAGATACAGAGTGTCCACACAAAGCTTCTCCAAGTCCGCATCAGAATAGCTAGATACAGAGTGTCGATTGGTGCATTCACAAACCCTGAGCTAGACACGGTGCTGATTCGTGTGTTTACAAACCTTGAGCTATTTACAGACTGCCGATTGGTGTATTTACAATCCCTGAGTTAGACATAAAGGTTCTCCAAGTCCCCACCAGAGTAGCTAGATACAGAGTGTCCATTGGTGCATTCACAAACCCTGAGCTAGACACAGGGTGCTGATTGGTGTGTTCACAATCCCTTAGCTAGACATAAAGATTCTCCAAGTCCCCACCAGACTCAGGAGCCCAGCTGGCTTCACCCAGTGGATCCCACACAAGGGCCACAGGTGGAGCTGCCTGCCAGTCCCATGCCCTGCGCCTGCACTCCTCAGCCCTTGAGCGGTTAATGGGACTGGGTGCCGTGGAGCAGGGGGCGGCGGTCGTTGGGGAGGCTCGGGCCACGCAGGAGCCCACGGTGGTGGGGAGAGGGGTGCAGTGGGAGGGGTGGTGGGGGCGGGGGGGCGGGAGGGGTGGGGGGCGGGGGATGGTGGGGGGGTGGTGGGGGGGCAGGGAGGTGGTGGTGGTGGGAGGCTCATGCACGGTGGGCTGCAGGTCCAAAACCCTGCCCCGCGGGGAGGCAGCTAAGGCCCACCGAGAAATCCAGCACAGCAGCTGCTGGCCCAGGTGCTAAGCCCATCACTGCCCCGGGCTTGCCGGCCGGTCAGCCGCTCCGAGTGCGGGGCCCACGGAGCCCACGCCCACCCAGAACTCACACTGGCCCACAAGCAAGCGCTGCCTGCAGCCCCGGTTCACGCCCGCATCTCTCCCTCCACACCTTCCCACAAGCTGAGGGAGCCGGCTCCGGCCTTGGCCAGCCCAGAAAGGGGCTCCCACAGTGCAGCGGTGGGCTGAAGGGCTCCTCAAGCACAGCCAGAGTGGGCGCCAAGGCCAAGGAGGCGCTGAGAGCGAGCGAGGGCTGTGAGGGCTGCCAGCATGCTGTCACCTTTCATTATCTTCTGTAGCTACAGGATTAAAATTAATGAAAAATCAAATAGAGTACCACAGCATGTGATTGGATGAATTAAATTCCCAGGCTTGCAAGTTAAATTCCCAGCCTCGCAGGATGTCTATCTACTGTTAATGTGAGGTGACTCTTTGGAAAAGAAAGGGGTGCAGGTAATCAGTACAATTTTAGCTCCAGTGCACCTCACAGTGGGTCCAGTCCAGTGGGTCGCCATTCTCATCCTGTGGTCATTTCTCCAGTTCTAGATGCACAACTGGAGCAGACATATTCAGCAGCTGGCAGAACCCTTGCATGGGTCTCTTGGCCTCTAAAGTGAAGGCTACTATGGTGGGAGAGGCCAAGTGGAAACCCCTAGAACTGCCTCTACCTAGGAATATACATAGTAAATCAGGAGCAATTGTGCATTCTCAGAGGGATGATAGAAATTAGTGCCATATCAAGGACTTGAAAGACACAGGGGTGGTGATTCCCTCTACATTCCCACTGAGTGTTTCTATCTGGCTTGTGCAGAAGACAGATTGGTCTTGGAGAATGACAGTGTATTATCATGAGTTTAACCAGGTGGTGACTCCAATTGCAGTGGCTCTACTAGATGTGGTTTTATTGCTTGACCAATTACTTAGCTGATTGCCTCTTTCATCTTCATTGAGTTTTGGTACTTCATGAGTTTTGATAAATTGGTCAAATTTTTGAAGATGTCAAATTTATAAGCATATGGTTATTTATAGTATTTCCTTACTATTCTTTCAGTAGCTGCAGGATGTAGTGATAGCCTCCATTTCATTCCTGAAAATAGCTATTTCTGTCTTCTTTTAATCTTTGCCAATGTTACTAAAGCTTTATCTATTTTACTGATTTTTAAAAATGATCTTTTGGGTACATTTGTTTTCTTTATTATTTTCCTTTTCTTAATTTCACCGATTTCTGTTCTTTATTATTGCCATTTTTTTCTTTCCTTAGCGCATATTTTTTCTACTTTTCAAAGTTATTGAGGCAGGAAATTAGATTATTAACTTGAGAACTGTCCTCTTTTGCAATGTAAGCATTTGGTGTGTAACTTTTCTTCTCAACAATGCTTTATCTGTATCATACATATTTTAATATGCTATATATTTATTTTCATTCAGTTTTGTATATTTTAAAATGTATTTGAGACTGCCTTTTTGATCTATATTTTTGTTAATGTTCTAGTGTTTATTTTTTCTTTATGTTTGATTTCCAGTTTCATTCCATAATGGTCAAAGAACATTCTTAGTACAATTTTAGTTTTCCATAATTTATTGAGGTTCATTTTACAGTCCAGGATATGGTCCATCTTGGTGAATGTTTTGTATTTTGAGAAAAATGTGCATTCTGGTGTGGTTGTGTGGAGGGTTTATAAGTGTGTTTAAACCTATTGGTTGATTGTGCTGTTCGCTTCTGTATCCTTGCTGATTTTCTGAATACTGGTGCTTTTAAATGCTGACAGTGAGATGTTGACATCCTCAACAATAACTAAGGATTTATCTATTTCTATTTTCATCTCTATCGGGTTTTGTCTTAAGTGTTTTGAAGCTCTGTAGTTCATCGCAAAGACATTTATAATAGAATGATTTCATTATGCCTTCTTGCTGGGTTCATCTTTTTATAATTACATGTAATTTTTTTCTATAGTCCTTTTCTTTGCTTCAGAGTCTATGGTACTTGATATGGCCACTCTTGTGAATTTTAAAAAAATGCATAGCCACTTCTGTGTATTTTTTAACTAATTTTTGCACAGAATACTTTGTCTTTTTACTTTAAACTTATCTATGTCATTGTGCATTTTTTTTTTTTTTGAGACAGAATCTTGCTCTGTCACTCAGGCTGGAGTGCAGAGGCGTGATCTCGGCTCACTGCAAGCTCCGCCTCCCGGGTTCACGCCGTTCTCCTGCCTCAGCCTCCCAAGTAGCTGGGACTACAGGTGCCTGCCACCACACCTGGATAATTTTTTAAAAACTATTTTTAGTAGAGATGGGGTTTCACCATGTTAGCCAGGATGGTCTCGATCTCCTGACCTTGTGATCCACCTGTCTCGGCCTCCCAAAGTGCTGGGATAACAGGCGTGAACCGCCGCGCCCGGCCTGTCATTGTGCTTTAAGTGAATTTCTTGTAAACAACATAAAGTCAGTCTACTTTTTTTTTAACCTACTCTGCTCATATATATTTTTTAACTGGCATACTTAGACCATTTAAATTTAAGGTAATTCTTAAAATATGGCTTTGGTGTGTCACTTTATTGCTTATTATGTTGGTTTTCTTTTGTTATCTGTTTCACATTTTAAAAAGTTCTTTTACTTTCCAATAGTTGCATAAATACATTTTAGCCTCCCTGGTTGACTTATGAAGAATGTTTTTTTAAGTCTATTGCTTTGTATAATTTTCTTAGTGGTTGCTTTAAACTCTATAAATGAACTGCAATTTAGATAGGTATTTTATTGTATCTGTGTAATTTAGCATAGCCTATTGTACCTATGTTTACAATTTCATATGAAATGTAGAAAATTTACTTCCATTTAGTTCTCTTTATCATCTGTATTTGTAAAACATAACTCTCTTGCATCTTTTCTTTACATATATAGAGAACCACATCAGATAGTAGTATAGTTTTTGATTCAACCATCAAATATAATTTAATAAATCATGAGAAAGATACATTTATTATATTTTTGCACCAATTTTTATACATTCTCATATTCTTCTTTCATTTCTGAAGATCCAAGAATTCTACTGTTATCATTCCATTCTGTTTGTTTAACTTGCTTTAGCCTTTCATTTAGGGTAGGTTTGCTAACTGTAAATTCCCCTAAGTTTCCTTTGTCTGAGAATGTATTTATTTCTTCTTAATGCCTGATAGGTACTGCAACTGAATATTGACTTTATGCTTTACAATTTTGTTTCAGCATTTGAAAAATACTGTGCTACTTCCTTTTGGCTTCAATAGTTTAGATGAAAAATCAGTAGTCATACAAATTAATATTCCCCTATAAGTAATGCCTCATTTCTCTCTGAATACTTTCATGAGTTTCATTTGTCTACTTTATGCATATCAATTGTGATTTTTTAGTATGGACTTATTTAGGCTAATCCTATTCAGGGTATAGTCAACCTCTTGAACCTACAGATTTTTGTCATCTGCCAAATTGGGGATGTTTGCAAAATTTCTTTACGTACTTTTAAAAAAGTCTCATTCTCTTTCTCCTCGTTGAATTCTTATGATATGAATATTAATTCTTTTCTCTACAGGTTCCTGAGGCTATTTTCCCCCTCTGTATTCTTTTTCCTTTTTTTTTTTTTTTTTTTTTTGAGACAGAGTCTCGCTCTGTTGCCCAGGCTGGAGTGCAGTGGCACGATCTGGGCTCACTACAAGCTCCGCCTCCTGAGTTCACACCATTCTCCGGCCTCAGCCACCCGAGTAGCTGGGACTACAGGCGCCCACCACCACGCCCAGCTAATTTTTTTGGTATTTTTAGTAGAGACGGGGTTTCACCATGTTAGCCAGGATGGTCTCCATCTCCTGACCTCATGATCCGCCCATCTCGGCCTCCCAAAGTGCTGGGATTACAGGCGTGTGCCAATGCACCTGGCTTTCCCCTCTATTTTCTTTGTGTTGTTCAATTTGAGTAAACTGTATTGATCTGTCCTCAAGTTTAATGACTCTCTTTTTTTGTCATTTCCACTCTACAATTAGCCCCATCTGTGAGGTTTTTTCATTATTTAAATTTAATTTTGGCTAGTATATAAGTTCCATTTTATTTATTTAATTCTTATAACTTCTATTTCTTTGCTGACATTTCATCTTTTTTTATTTGTTTCAAGAAAATTTGTAATTGATTGCTTAACCATTTGCATGATGGCTTCTTTGAAATACTTGTGACATGGTTCCAATATGTCATCTTATTCTTGACATCCGTTGGCTATCTTTTCTCACTAAAGTTGTGGTTTTCCTGATTCTTGATACGATGAGAAATTTTATTCAATTTTATCCTGAACTTTTTGTATATGTTATAAAACTTTACAGTCTGTTGAATCTTTTAAACATTTTTCTTAAAATTTTTTGACAAATAGTCCTCTACTGAGGTGTTGCCCAAGACTTTGAGGGTGGTGCTTTATGCTCATCTTTTACTGGGCTCCAGTGATGCCACCCAGACAAAAATGGGGCTTTAATTAATGGCAGCTTTCAGTGGATGAGTGGGATGGAGGTTTAGCTCGCCTGCTTGTTTGCATTGATACCTTCATGGTAAATGTGGGACTCCAACTCTCACCATCTCTTTGCCTCTGAGTGGAGGTGTTATTAGATAAGGCCCCATGAGGGCAGGTGAGGGTAAAATTAGAATTTTGACTAATCCAGCCTCCCACCACCCACTTTCTCCTCATTAATTTTGCATGAAGATGGAGGCCCAGCTCCTATTGGTAAGTTAATTACTTTTTAAACTCTATAAATAAACTGTAATTTAGGTCATTATATATTA
Source organism: Gorilla gorilla gorilla (assembly GCF_029281585.2). NCBI lineage: Eukaryota > Metazoa > Chordata > Mammalia > Primates > Hominidae > Gorilla > Gorilla gorilla. Next base: position 60,147,429 of record NC_073230.2, read on the forward strand.
CTTTGAGCTTCAAAGTAAGTTATGGATTTTTCAATTGGCTGTAAATAAGTATAGTATGGCAATATGCACTTCCCAAGTTCAGCATTTCAAGATTGAATTACAAGTATTTTGAACTGAGGTATGAGGAGAAGTCAAAGTGAAAAACTTTTTATTGTCTGGTGTGCAGTAATCTCAGACAGTATCCATAATCCTCTGGATTGTGGGCCATAAAAAGAGAGTTGAAAGCTACTAATGGATAGTGATAGTTATGTTGTTGTCATGACAATATGCTCTTGTCATATGCTGTGAAGAAAATCTCATGATTTGGAAATTTTAATTGAACTAGATACTAAACTATATAATGGAAAAATGTCAAAATACTCTTAAAGGATTAGAATTCCCCCCAACCCAAATAGTTCCAGGCAATCCATTAGTAAAACAATAAGGGGTGACACCACCTAAACAGAGAGTTACCTGGGTCTTAGGAGTGGAAAGTCAACCATAGAGAATTTGTAAGGCTTTGGGCATCTGGGCTAAAGTGGTTTAAGACACCTATTTCGGTCCAGAGAATTAATAACTAGAACTTGAACAATTTCATGATATAGTAGTTTAGGATTGTTGGGCACACTGAATTTGATAGTCCTATAGATAGTTTTTTTTTAATAAACATAGAAACGGACACTTCTTAAGGCTTGAAACTTATATTTGTTTTATCTGAGTTCCTTCATCAGGAAACAACCTTCAGGACTCACAAAAAAGTATCAAAGAACTAAAACTCACCAGATCACTGCACCAGATGCGGGGGCGGAGGGGGGGGGCCCTCATTCATCATGACTACTTCCTTGCCCTTCCCTAGTTCCTATTTTCTTATACTTTGTTACATTTCTTCCCTACTATACAAACCCCTAGTTTTAGTCAATCAGGGAGATGGATTTGAGGCTGAGCTCCCATCTCCTTGGCTGTAGCACCAAATTAAAGCCACTTCCTTGGCAGTACTTGTCTCAGTTACTGGTTTTCTGTGGGGCGAGCAGTAGGACAGAGACCAAACCCCTGGTGTTTTGGTAATGAATTGAGGGAGACTTGTAACGAGTTTATGAAATAGACTGTTGTTTGATTTGTGAGTGGTTTACTCAGGTGGGTAAATTGTTTTGTCCAATAAGTTTGTCTACAGAAAATTTCTGAAGCAAATAATAAAGTTACTTATTTGTTTATCCTTTTCTTTCATAAACACATACTTTCTGGAAAAAAATGTTGATATAAGTCTTATTATTCCTAGAACTCAGCCCTGTTGACACAGATGGTCTCAGTTCTCAATGCTCCCTTTCAGTCATTTTTCAGCTTATGTTGATTTATGAATTGTTGTCCCTGGAGACCTGATCAATTCATATCCATACTTGTTATGAATAGAATTGTGCCCTCCACATTCCTATGTTGAAGCTTCAACTCCCAGTATGCCTATAATGGGAGACAGGACCTTTCAGGAGGTAATAAAGGCTAAGGGAAGTCATAAGGATGGGACTCTAATCCAATAGGTCCAATAGAAAAGGGAGAACCACCTGGGATCTCTGTCTCCCTTTCCACACATGCACAGAGAGGAGGCCCTGAGGATAAGAGGTCAGCCATCAACAAAGCAGAAGAGAGGCCTCCCCTGTAACCAACCATCATGGCACCTTGCTTAAGTCAGGCTCCATAATAGTAAGAAAATAATTTTCTGTTGTTTGTGACACCAAATCCATGGTATTTTGTTATGGCAGCCCTAACAGACAGCACTTTTGTTTGGAAAACCATTATGGTATGTCTGGTTTCTAGTGGTGGCAATTTCAACTGATGTAAACACTAGATTTTCCTGTTGTTTTTGTTGAGTAATCACTTTTTCACTTACTTCACCGATCTATGGTTGTACAACAGTATTTAAGAATCTGGATATCACACATAGATATAGTAACATCAACAAATACAAAAAGGAAGCGATAATCAGAGCTTTCTTCCACTTCCTATTTATAGGCCTGGAGTTTCCAAATTAAACAAATGGGCAAAAAAAAAAACAAAAGAAGATTCCATCCCCAATTCAAAAAGCTCAAAGAAACAAATATAGGAGTAATATACTAATTTTATAATTTTTGAATTTATTTTTCGATCTTTCTAGGAATATTAAATATCTTGAAAAAATTACTAACATTGTAAATACACATTTTCCCATTAAAAATGAAGAGTGATTCTTGATAGGTGTCTAGCAATCCTCTATTTTGAACAAATACCTATAAAATCTCATTAACTTCTCAGATGGTATTTCTATGGCCTTACTCACATTGTGGTCTAACTTCTCTGCTAGCTAGGATTGTCTTGATTTTCTATGACTCTTACAGTGTCAAGTGATTTTTAAAAAAGTGGAGCATCATCTGAAAATCTCCTTGAAAGGTTAAGTGTGTGGATCAAAATTAGGTCTAGTTTTTTTCCTTTCTTGAATCAATTTTTCCAGTGACTTTATTTTCCCATAAGGAGGAAAGCGTAAGCTAAAATGTACCCTGAGTGATATCAGAAACCATCCCAAAGATACATATCAAGTTAGAAGTACAAAGATCTTATTTGTACTTTTGCACCACAAATTCAGTAAAGTAACTTTTGCACCACAAATTCAGATGTAACTTTTGCACCTCAAATTCAGTAAAGTCATTGGGGCTCTTCAGTGACCTCTCTTGGCAAAAATACCTCCATATCCACCATGAAGTTTTAAAATTCTAATGTTAATAATTATGGTGTGACTCAAAGTTACCCAAGTGTCAGATCAGAGAACATAAAGTAGAAAAATGAAATAGATGAACATAGATGAAAGTTTAGATTTTATAGTGAAGCAGAAGATTCACCTACATAGTGAGCATTCCTTGTAAGTTCTATACACATAGTCAAGTATTAAATATATGGTATTTATTTTCTGTCCCCTTCTGACCCTTGCTCTTTCAAAGTCTCTTTGCAGAGTCTCATTTCTAGAAATGGTTTCTAAGCATTGCTTTGGAGGATCCAGAAACCACTTTTCCTTAGATATGATGTTACAGGTAGCTTTAGATCTCTGGGTATCTGGCCTATGGTATTATGTGCCATATAAAAAGTGAATTAGTAATTAAATTAAGCCCAATTACTGATTGCGTTAGGGTTCTCCAGAGAAACAGAGTAAGTGGGATACACGTGGACACACACACACACAAACACACGGACACACACAGAGGAGAAGGTATTGGCCTACAGCATTATGTAAGCTATCAAGTCCCTGGATTGGCAGTCGGCAAGCTGGAGGCCCAGGAGACCTGAAGATGTAGTTCCAGTCCAAAGGCTGGCAGGCTTGTGAACCAGAGCGAGGAAGAGTGGATGTTTCAGCTAAGAGTTCAGAGATAAAACCACTTCCCTGCCCAAAGGCAGTCAGGTAGAAAGAACTGCCTCTTTTTTTTCAAGGCAGAGTCAAATTTTTTGTTCCTTTCGGCCTTCAGTTCATCGGATGAGGCTCACCTCCATTAGGGAGGGCCATCTGCTTTACTCGGCCTATTGATTTAAATATTAAATTCATCAAAATATCTTCACAGAAATATCCAGAATAATGTTCGATGAAATATTTAGTCAACCTGTGGGCTAGTCAATTTGACACAAAAAATTAACCATCACAAGTTTGCTACTCATCAATGTGACATTCATATGCATTTTTAAAACCATACTTAATATCCAACTGAAGAAAACACAAGGTTGTAATTCTACTTCACAGCACAAAACCTTTCTGCACACATCCCCAAACTCACTAACCCTTCTCCCAGAAGAAAAGGCAAAACACTTGCATGATGTTTACTCTTTATCTTGCTATCGTATAACTTAAATACTACTGCATAAAGTTAACAGTACTTAAATACTATGATATAAACTCAATACATCCTATGTCATATGATAAAGAAATATGATTGGAAAGAAAAAAAAAACATATACACACACCTACATGTTTATAACAAAGTAAAGAGGAAATACTACTGATAATTATTGCCCTAATTGCTGGAACTGGTCACATGGTATTTATAGCAACCTTTCATTCCATGACCCATTCTATATGACCTTTGCCTTCAGCAAGCACTTGATTTAGTCATGGTCCTTTTATCTGGGGATGTGACACAAGCCACATCTGAAGGATATGGGCCGATAGTGCAAATGCCTAGATTGGGCTGCTGTAGTATTTTATTGACCTTAATCACAAGGCATGCTAATACTAAGAGATACTCTTAGGGATGTCCTGCATTCCAGACATTCTGTTCCTTACTTCTATTGTGGAATAGGAGTCCATTGTGGAATTTTCCTTTGTCAGCATCATTTACCCCATCCAGCACTATAGCTCTCTTCTTTGCTACTTGGCTCAGAGGCACAAGGAACCCAAAGTGGCTGGGGAAGGTGTTAACTTCCAGCTCAATGGAATCACTGTTGCCTTTCCTGATGGAAACATTCCTCCCTTTGAAACTAAGATCTTGAAACCAATAGCAGAGCATAAGGTCTGTCCTCAGATAGAAACAGGAAGCAAAATTTTGCTAGTGGGACACTCAGGAAAATTGTGAGTGGTACCACTCCCATTTCTACCCCTTCATTACTGGACCTGAGAATCCTGGAGAAACAACACCAGATATTGGAAGCTGATTGAGATCATATACGACCTTCTGGAGCTTGCTCCAGCCATGAAAGTTATTGCCACCTAAGTAGGGCAAACTAGCCAAAAGACTGTTCCACCCTTCTAGCAAACCAGCTGCTTCAGAATGGTGGGCAACATAGTAAGATCATTGAAATATGTAAGCATGTGCCTGTTGCCATACATCTTTTGCTGTGAAATGAGTTCCTTGATCAATAAGCAATGATATAGGGATACCATGACAATGGATAAAGCATTCCATAAGCCCATGGCAAAAGCATTGCATGCAGGGAAGGAAAATCTGTATGCAGAGTGTCTATTTCAATAAGAAGAAAACACTGTCCCTTTCATGATGGAAATAGTCCAGTGTAGTCAACCTGCCACCAAATAGTGGGCTGCTCACCCTGGGGCATGGTGCTATATATGGGACTCAGTGTTGGTCTCTGCTGCTGGCAGATTGGGCACTCAGCATTGACCATATGCAGGTTGGCCTAGGTGAGTTAAAGTCTGAATTTCTGAGTTGATAAATACCTTCCATATCTGTCATCATGGTTACTTTATTCATGATCTTATTCAGTGATTATTTGAATTGTTTCCCTTTACTCCATCAGTTTACATGTTGAAGCTCTAACTCAAATATGCCTGTATTTGGAGACAGGGCCTTTATGAGGCAATTAATGTTAAATGAGGTCATAAGTGTGGGGCCCTTATCTGAGAAGACTAATGTTCTTATAAGAGGAGACACCAGGGAGCATCTTCTTTCTTTCTCTCCTCACACCTGCTGTGGAAAAGCCAAGTGAGTACACAGTGAGAAGGTGGCTATTCACAAGCCAAGAAGAGAGCCCTCATCAGAAACTGTGCTGACCACAACCTTGATCTTAGACTTTCCAACACCCAGAACTATGAGAAATACAACTCTTTAAGCTGCATAGTCCATGGTGTTTTGTTATGGCAACTCAAACCAACTAATACACTGATAAAGTCAAATATTTAATTATAAAGCACTGATAATATAAAAATTCGTTGGGCATTAGAGGAAACTGTGTCCACATGACTCATCTTAATTACTAATTTCCTTCCTTCCTTCCTTCTCCTTCTTTTCTTTTTTCTTTCTTTCTTTCTTTCCTTCCTTCTTTCCTTCCTTCCTTCCTTCCTTCCTCTCTCTCTCTCTCTTTCTTTCTTTCTTTCTTTTTGGTCTACAATGGCATGATCTCAGCTCACTGCAACTTCCACCTCCCGGGCTCAAGTAATCCTCCCACCTCAGCCTCCTGAGTAGCTGGGACCACAGGTGCGTGCCGCCATGCCTGGCTAATGTTTGGGGATTTTTTTTTTTTTGTATTTTTCGTAGAGACAGAGTTTCCCCATATCACCCAGGCTGGTCTCAATCTCCTGGACTCAAGTGATCTGCCCACCTCAGCCTCCCAAAGTGCTGAGATTACAGGAATGAGCCATCATGCCAAGCACATCTTAATTAGTTATTTTAACCAAACTGCAAGGAAATTGCAGTTAAATTTTGAACTCATACTATGTAATAACTAAGAAGGGAAAAAACAGTACGAAGGATAAAGATCTTGTAAGGATTACAGTTGAAACATAAAGTTTATTTGCAATCCAAAACCTTAATTCAGTAAAGATTAAAGAAAATAGCTAAGAAAATCAAGAACAAAAGCATGAAAAACAAAAAATAGAAACAAACAAGAAAAACACAGATGACAATCTTTGGCTCTAGTTAGTTGTCTAGATCTTGTTCTATAGATTTTAGGGGGAAGCTGTTTGTGTCATGGAACCTCTTGACCTGAAGATATGTTGGAAGCTGTCTTTGTTTGAAGATTGTATGCTTCTGAAGTATTCTTAGACTTTTTATTTATATATCCTTCCCTAACAACAACAACAACAACAAAATGGTACTCCCAGTGTTGAAGGTTATAACATCGTATCTTTTTACCTTAGAGACATGAATCCAGGAAGGTACACCTTCACATTTAATTACTGTACTAAGGATAAAAATAAACAAGGTCTTTTTCAACATGATTTCAGGGCAGAAGACTTCTTGGGAGGATGTAAAGGAAAGACATCTTGTGCTTATTGGTAAGAATACTGATATGTTCCATCAGTTGGTTGCAGTGCTTTGCCATGTCTGACTGAAATGAGGTGGAGTTGAAGATCAGGAGAGAAATATCTAACCTTACAGGATAACCTGAAACAAATTCATGCAGGCTGGAGTGTTGTTTCCAGGGTCCTGAGAGCGAGAAATTACACTCTTAGTTGACAAAGCCAGAGAGTTCTAGATCATCTTCTCATTCTGATCACTTGAGTTTTAAAATGACTTGGCTGTCTGTACTCCCCCTGAGGATTGAGGGTGATGGGGTCATAGCAGAAAACAGTTTCTGAGTAAGTGGCAAGGCTTTGAAAAGTTCTGTAATACTAGTGTCAGCCAAAAGAGTGGCTATATCACTAGATAGAGGTTGGAATCCCCATGTTAGAAATAAAATATAATTTTTTGTTTTGTTTATTTTTTCCCTGGTGTCACAGCTGTACCTCTTCAGCAAGGAAAAGCTTCTATCCACCTTGAGAATAAGCCAACAAGATAAACTGGTAAAGAAAATGTGGCACATATACACCATGGAATACTATGCAGCCATAAAAAAGAATGAGTTCATGTCCTTTGCACATGGATGAAGCTGGAAACCATCATTCTCAGCAAACTAACACAGGAACGGAAAACCAAACACCACATGTTCTCACCTGTAAGTGGGAGTTAAGCAATGAGAACACATGTACACAAGGAAGGGGAACATCACACACCGGGGCCTGTCGGTGGGTGGGGGGCTAGGAGAGGGATAGCATTAGGAGAAATACCTAATATAAATGATGGGTTGATGGGTGCAGCAAACCACCACGGCATGTGTATACCTGTGTAACAAACCTGCACATTCTGCACATGTATCCTAGAACTTAAAGTATAATCAAAAAAAAAAAAAAAAAGAATGAAGATCCATAGAAAGAAGAAATGTGGAAGTGTTCGTAGAGGCAACTGAGGCTCTTATTTACTTCCCACTTTCTTAGTTTTATGAAGTGCTAATAATAGATGAGCTTTGAGGCAGAGACATCTTCAGCAATCTTTGTAAAATGTTTCCATTAATGTCGACAATAGTAGACAATTTGTCATTACTTGATTGGCGTATTTCATGGAGAATCTTTGGCAAGTTTGATTTGGGATTCTCTGACACAAGCTAGTAGCTTTCAGGAAAGTTTCAGAAATTATTGTCATATAGCTTTCAACCAAAAGTTCCAATAACTCTTCAGATTCCAGAGTCAATAACTGGTACTTTCTAATAACTTCTTGAACTTCAAATATCTGACTTCTTAATATATCATGGGATCCTGGGGAGTTGGGTCAGGAGTTTCCTACTTGTAGAAGATAAACTGGAGCATTTTCTTTTACCTAAATGCTATCCTTTTATATCTAGGCTTTTATGATAGTTACCATCTTTAAAAGCATTAGAACATTCCACAGTTCATTAATATGTTGACCATTTTTAATTTGTTTCTTGCTGAGGCTGAAAACTCTTGTTTCCATAGCATTTCAAAACCTTGGACTGCTTCAAAGTCATACTTGTTATCTGTGTTTACTATAACTCTTTTATCTCTTCTCATTTGGCTGTCCTCTGTTGTGAGTGAAATAGGTTTTGCCATATGGGCAACTTTTACTCCGGTTGGGGCTATAATTTAGAAATAAATTGAAATCTGTTAAGGTTTATCTGCCCAAGAATTTTCCATTTTAATCTTAAGATATGACCTGTCAACAAGCATGATTAAATCTGGAATTTTTAATAGTTTTTTGAGATAGTCAATTCTCAGTTAGAGAAAAGAGTCATAGATTTCCTTTCTTAGGGTAAAAGAAGAAGAGTATCACAATTTGAAGTGTTGTCACAATGATAGAAATGAACTGAGAATAAAGTAATTCAATTCCTTAAGAGCTAAGCCTGAATACAGAAAAACGTGAACAAGGATCGCACAGCCTAAGGCACCAGAGTCAAAGACACTTTAAGTCAGTAGAGGTCTTCACTTATTTGGGTCTGGCTGCATAAACCTGGTGAGCAAGATTCCCTCTAGACCTAAAGAAAGGCTGAAGTAAGAATCTAGTCTACCAATATTCCTTTGAAAAAAGTCAGAACACCAAAATTTGGCCCGGATCGCTCATGTACAAACAGGTGTAAAGATTTATGATAATTAGAAACGTCCAGAGTGGGGAGACACTGAAGATTTTATTTATTTATGTATTTATTTATTTATTTATTTATTTTAATTTTTGAGATGGAGTCTCGCTCTGTCACTCAGGCTGGAGTGCAGTGGTGCAATCTTGTCTCACTGCAACCTCCGCCTCCCGGGTTCACGCAATTCTCCTGCCTCAGCTTCCTGAGTAGCTGGGATTACAGGCATGTGCCACCACGCCCAGATACATTTTGTATTTTTAGTAGGGATGGGGTTTCACCATGCTGGTCAGGCTGGTCTTGAACTCCTGATCTCGTGATCTGCCTGCCTCAGCCTCCCAAAGTGCTGGGATTACAGGTGTGAGCCACCACACCTGGCCTGAAGATTTGATTTTAAGTCACCAAATACTCTCCATATTTAGGCTCTGGGGGGAAGTTAAATCACCAGAAATTTGCAATGCCATTCATATGTGGTGATTATAAAGAAATTGGGTACCTGCTGGCTACAGTAGACAGCAAAATCTAGAAATTCTCTAAATTGTCTCTTGATCAGCATTCAAGAAAAATTTTGAGTGGCTTATAATCTCTCAGGATGGAGGTATTTAATTCTTTGGAATTAATCATGGCCCATCTAATATATTTTTCCCCAAAAAATGTAAATTTTCCTTTGAAATGGTATTAAAACATGAGTAGATAGGAAGAATCAATCTCAGTGGTCACTTTATTTTTGGAATATGACATTTCACCCATGTATAACTTAAAGGTAGAGTCACAGATAAATTTAAATTTAAAGTCTTGGTAGTCCTGGTTAGTAATATTTGCCTCAGTGAGCCTCTGAGGCATCACTGTTCAGGTAAAGTGTTGAATTTTGTAGAAAAAGTCAAGTCCTGATTCTCTTGATCTAGAGCAACTGAAGAAAGCAGTAAAAAGATCTATAACAATAAAATATTCAGCCTTTGGTAGCACTGAAGTTGAAACCATAAATTTTTTCCCCTACAGAACATCTCAAATTTCATGGAGATCTTAAATTGTCATTTAAATGGCAAAAATGCCATTGGTGGAGCATTTCTTTTGGAGACTCCATCTGCATAGTAAACCCCGAGCTATGAAGAGAGCAGGCATGGGGCCACAGGAGCAAAGGTTCCCAGAGATGGTTCAGTGGTGACAGTCATGGGCTCTGAATGTAACATGGTGCAAGACTGGTGTAGCACTCTTAGTAATAAGAATTAAGGGTAAAATATGAAATTGAATTTTGTTTCCTACTCAGAGGATAATAAACCTTCATTAATCATTACCTGCTTCATTTTTTTTCTCTTTTTGTTTTTTAGCAGTATAGGACAATTGTTTTGCTAATGTTCTTTTTTTATTTAGTTACAGTATTCACAGAATCAAGCATTTCTCTCCTCAGGTACTGAATGACTTGGGTTGGAGCATCTAGTTGCTATCTTTGTAAGGCCATTAGTATATTGAGAAGTTTTTTGTTGTTATTTGGTTGTTTTATGGCCTTTGTTGTAAAATCCTATGAAAGAGTTCTGTGAAGAGACTGGCAACAGGGCTGTTTTATATTTCTGTATATGTTTACATATTAAATACCCAATTTCTGACTTAAGGTCTTTCAATAAAAGCAAGAAAGAGCCGGGGTCACATTTGCTTCAGGATCTATTATTTATTTATTCCTTCCTTATTTCTCTCTCTCTCTCTTTCTTGCCTAGTAGTATCTAAAATCATCTCTGGTAGCCAGAGATTATATGTGATTATATATGTCAGCCCAGAGTGAGACCAGGGCTGAAAAACTCCCTGAGGGACTTGGCCTGTTATAAAGGGATTTAAATATAAGGACCAATTAAGCGTTAGGGATTCCCAGCTGTGTTGAAAGGAGGAACTGGATTGGAAAAAAGGTAGAGGTAGAGGAAAAGTGATACACATAAGACTGAGGAGGATGGATAGTAGGCTAAAGACCACTAATTTCAACTTGTCATTTGGCCTAATCCAAAAAAAAAAATTTAAAATATTTAACATCTTTATTTTATTTCAATAATTTTATAAGAAAGTGATTTTGATGTCTGAATTTCATTTGGGAGTTTCCTCATTTCAATAAAAATAATGCAGATTAATGAATGTAATTTTATTCCCATTCTGTCCTAAGAGACCTCTCCTCTGAACAATTTTATTTTTATCAAAAGTTTTCCTGAGTAGCACTGTGATATTTAAAATTTTCTTGGCCAGGCACTATGGCTCATGTCTGTAATCTCAGCACTTTGGGAGGCTGAGGTGGACAGATCACCTGAGTTCAGGAGTTTGAGACCAACCTGGGCGACATATGTCTCTACAAAAAAATACAAAAATTAGCTGTGCATGGTGGTGCACTCCTGTAGTCCCAGCTACTCAGGAGGCTAAGGTGGGAGGATCACTTGAGCCTAGGAGGTGGAGGTTGCAATGAGCCATGACTGTGTCACTTCACTCCAGCCTGGGCAGCAGAATGAGACCCTGTCTCAAAAAAAAAAAAAAAAAAAGAAAAAAAGAAAAAAAGAAAAGAAAGAAAAAAAAAGAGAAAATTCTTGGTGTATCAAAGTTCTTTGAAAAGATAGTAACCTAAATTCAAATTATGGTATAAATTCATGTAAGAGACAGGGATTCAGCCCAAAGGAGTTATGGGTTTAGGTTTAGACTAAGAAAACCTGTAATAATGTTGTTAACAGTTTGAGGAAAACATTGTTGGTGTATCTTGGTTTCAGACCCCCATCTATCATCTGCTTCCACCAATCACAGAAGCAACACACTGATTTTCAGTAGATGGAAACTCAGCGAGGTGGTAGGACTCGGGACTGGGAGCTCACAGACAACACACAGTGCCTTCATAAGGTGTTGGTAACTGACCCAATCAAAGTTAGTCGAAAGGACATCAACTAGGGAGGAACTTTATGCACACCTCAGGCTCTCAGCCAATTACAGAAACAGAAATATTGGGAACAATGTCCACCTCTTCCCCAAGGACACACACCTACAAACTGACAGCAGAAAATGATTAGGATAGACATGAGCAATTTTCCCTGGGGTGGGGCTGGGATGTCTCACAGCTTGCTTCCTCAGGTCCACAGGCCATAATATGAAAACATCACTATTGTAAAACCTAGGACTGGTGCTTGAGGTATTTTTCAGACCTTGCACTCTGACAGACCAGCTTTTGCCACCTGGACTGGTCACTCATGTCGAGAAATAGGCTCAACTGGTCTTGTGACCTCTTACCCAGGAAATGACTCAGTGCAAGAGGCCAGCTTTAAGCTCCTGAGGTTTCATCCCCAACTCAACCAATCAGCATTTTCCACTCCGTAGCCTCTTGCCTACCAAAAAGTCCTTGAAAAACTCTAGCCTCTGAGCGCTCTGAGGCTGATTTGAGTAATATCCTTCCATCTACTGCTTGGCTAGCCCTGTGCTAATTAACCCTTTCTCTACTGCAATACCGCTATCTCAGTGAACCAGTTTTATCTGTGAAACAGGCAAGACGTACCCACTGGGCCATTACACATATGTGAATAAGTAATGAAAAAGAAATGCATTAACTCCCAGCCACTTTCTAGTGAACCTATTCCTACTAAACATTGAGAGAAATTAAAATATTTCACCTCAAAATACATTTCTTTGACATATTTTGACATAGCTGCCACTTGGGCAGCAGGCAGAAATGGCCCTGCAAAGCTGTCTTTTGAGGGGAAAATTTGCATCTGTAGGGAATCTGCATTAATGCAGCCAGGTCTCCCCCTTTTTATAATTTTCCTGGATCTAGGAGAGATTCAGTCTGACACCTTTAAAAGTCCAAAATGAAACATTTATCCTCTATTCCGTCTAAGGAAGGCTTCATCTACATTACAAGGCCCCCTTTGCTAGCCAAGCCTCTTCTCCCTTCTCCCGTGACCTGTTTTACCAGAATCTAAGCCCCTTTTTTTGTGACCTCAAAATGGTTTGTAAGATTATGTAACTCACTGGGAAGTTGGGTCTTAATTCTGAAGGCTCCTGTATATACACATTAAGTAAATTTGTATGCCTTTTCTCCTGGTAATCAATCTGTTTCATGTCAGTGATTTGTAGTGAAACTTTAGGGGACCAAGAGCCTATGACTTTCACCACATCAAGACAAATTGTCTCAATTCCCAATTTTTTAGTCTATGGAGAGGAAGTTTTGCTTAGCCTGTACGTATCAATGATAAGATCGTTCAATTGTATTAATATAACCTAGGTATTAGCTAAGGTCACCCTGTTCTTTGCAATTTAAATCAAATTGGTTCTATTACCCAGTTCCTTTGTGCTTTCTATGTTTCGTGGTCATTTCTGACTCTCCTCCATTCCTGTTTCAGCTGACCTCTTAATCTCACTCTTGCTTTATTTCAGTTGGCTGTCAATTCTCTTTACTTTATTATACAGAGAAATTTAGCTCTTCACTTTGTACTTGTATTGTGTCTGCTTTGTATATCAAAAGACTCTTTAAAGTTTCTGCTAAAACAAAGGCTATGGGTTCTGGGCCTCACTTTTGAGCAGCAAAGAAGGAATGTCAGTAGCTTTGAAATATAAAACTTTCATACTGTTTCCTCATTTTGAAGTCTCTGTAAGTGGAAGAAAACCCTGTTCTGCTGAAAGTTTCAAGATGTATAGAACTACGCTACCACCAGTATCCCCAAAATCTTAGAAAAGGAAAGCTGCACCAGTCAGTTTTTCTTTTAGAAATAATATTTTTGCACATGCAGAAATGATCAGTCAATACATGAGTAATGCTTACTAATCAGCATTTACACGCAAATGTAGCAAGATTTTCACCTGAGTTAGTAACAGCACACAGAGTTGGAAATAATATATGTTTGGGTACATCTGATAAACTATTTTTGCAACCCTCTTGCAAAAAGGGCATGTGACCTAGTACTAATAAGCTGGAGGGAACTTAGCAAGGCCTCTTTGTACAGATTCTTCTTGACTTTTGAATATACAGTGAGATCCCTGGGGAACGAGTGTCTTAAGATCTACTTCCAGATAAGCTAGGTCAGAGAATTCTTTTCATGGCCTTAAAGGAGAAAGCTGAGAGAAAGTCGAGAATTACCTTCTGGTTCTATGGTTTTCTCAATTTCCTCAGCTTAGAATACTCAGTTTGCCCAGGTGCCATATTTCGGAATATTTTTTTCTGAACCCTAAGAAAGATGAGTAAGCTCTAGAAATCTACTATACAGCATTGCACCTATAGTAAACAATAATGTACTGTACACTTAAAAATATGTTAAGAGGATAGGCTTCATGTTAAGTGTTCCTGTCATACACACACTGAAAAAAACTTTAGTGTCCATTAAAAGGCAGGTATTGTACAGTTACTACCACCCTAATGCCAACCTCTGTGAGTAATTAGGAAATACTAAAAGAGACTTCCTAATTTTCTACTCTTTCTTCGTTTTTCTGTCTAGTATACAGTTTTATTTTTTAACATAATATATTAAGCATAGTACTGTAAACCAGAAATGTTTTTTTTAAAAATCAGAATCTACTTTTAAAGAGTTTATTCAAGCAAAAAGCTGAGAATGTCCATTTGGGACACATGGACTACTGAGAAAGGGGTTCCGTGCTCTGAAGCTAAAAGTTACATTCTTGCTTGTAGGCAGAAAAAACAAATGTTACAGAATTTCAATATTTTCTATGCAAGGATGGTTTGAGAGTTAACAGCAAATTAATTAGTTACAGTTTGTTTCCTTTTCCCCATGGCTTCCTCTCCTCTCCTCTCCTTTGCTTCCCTTTCCTTTTCCTTTTCCCTTTCCTTTTTTTTTTTTTTTGAGATGGAATCTTGCTCTATTGCCCAAGCTGCAATGTAGTGGCATGATCTTGGCTCAGTGTAACCTCTGCCTCCTGGGTTCAAATGATTCTCCTGCCTCAGCCTCCTGAGCAGCTGGGATTACAAGCACCAGTCATCACGCCCAGGTAATTTTTGTATTTTTATTTTTAGTAGAGATGGGGTTTCACCATTTTGGCCAGGCTGGTCTCAAACTCCTGACCTCAAGTGATCCACCTACTTCGGCCTCCCAAAGTTCTGGGATTACAGGCATGAGCCAGCATGCCAGGCCTTCTTTCCTTTTTCCTTCCCTTTTCCTTTTCCTTTCCTTTCCATTTTCCCTTTGCTTCCCCTTCCCTTTCCCTTCCCTTTCCCCTTCCCCCTTTCCTTTCCCCTTCCCTTTTCCTTTCCCCCTTCCCTTCCCCTTTCCCTTCTCCCTTCCCTTTCCTTCCCCTTCCCTTCCCCTTTCCCTTCTCCTTTCCCTTCTCCCTTCCCTTTCCTTCCCCTTCCCTTCCCCTTTCCCTTCTCCTTCCTCTTCCCTTCCCCTTTCCCTTCTCCCTTCCCTTCCCTTCCCCTTTCCCTTCCCTTCCCCTTCCCCTTTCCCTTTCCCTTCCCTTCCCTTCCCTTCCCTTCCCCCTTCCCTTCCTCCTTCGCTTCCCTTCCCTTCTCTTCCTTTTTCCTTTCCATTTCTCTTTTACTTTCCTTTTCCTTTTCTTTCTTTTATTTTCCTTTCCTCTTCTTCTTTTTTTTTTTTCACATCAGATGGGTAATGTGCCAACATTGAGGGAGGCGCATCTCACACAAGTGCATGAAAACTCAGTCATCCTGCTTATGAACTACAAAAGGTTCATTTTCTTTTCTTTGCAGGTGATTTCTATTTTCTTTTCAACTTAAAAAGGTGTATCAATAGTCCATCTTAAGACAATATGGTAGCCATGAAGTCTGTGTAAGAAAGGTAAGAGAGAAGTTCATCTATAATGACGATCAGCAGTGACGTGAAAAGGGGTCTTCCCTGGCATCCTTGAGTCCTTTACAACATTTAGAAAACAGTGCAGATAAGGAAGAAGACTAACTTATAATCAGAGAAAAAAGGTTACAGCTGCCTAAGGTATAGCTGCCTGCCACCTCACACAGAACCCATACTTATATTCCTTTAAGGCTGAAAATAATGAGTTCTAATAGCTTAGATTTTTTTTCTTTTTTTTGAGATGGAGTCTCACTCTGTTCCCCAGGTTAGAGTGCAGTGGTGCAATCTCAGCTCACTGCAACCTCTGCCTCCCATGTTCAAGGAGCTCTCCTGCCTCAGCCTCCCGAGGAGCTGGGACTATAGGGGCATGACACCACACCCAGGGAATTTTTGTATTTTTAGTAGAGATGGGATTTTGCCATGTTGGCCAGGCTGGTCTCGAACTCCTGACCTCAGGTGATCCAATTGCCTCAGCCTCCCACAGTGCTGGAATTACAGGCATAAGCCACTGCACCCGGCTACAGCTTAGATTTTGAATAACTTATTTCCACAGTGTTTTGGACATATTTTTTGAACACCACCCCACATTTAAAAGAAACTCATGACATTGTATAAAACAATTAGAACCATAATATTGTTTTGCAGAATGAGAATTGATATTCATTGAAATAACTTAATATTATGACCATGTAGTAAGTAACTCCAGACCTGAAATTAAACACTTTGGGATAGGAAGACAGAGAGCAATGTGACTAATTATATGTTGAATAAATCATATTTAGGATAGAAAGTGTAACTCTATTTTTTTCTAAAAAGGTATAATCTTTAAGCAAGATTTTATGCCCCAATACACCCCAAAATTCTCATGAAAAATAAACTTAGGTGTTTTTATTCTCCAGATTACAAAATTCATACTGAATAAATCAATCTTTTAGAAATCTTGCACAAAATAGAAAAATAAGAATAATAATGAAATAATAGAATTGCTAATATTCAGAAAGAATTTAGTCTTTTTAAGAGACTGGGGGGTAGTGTTAGACACTATCCTAAGTTTTATGTATATTAACTCACTATTCACAACACTTCCGTTAGTGAGGCGCTATTATCTTGCTTTCATGAAGGTGGAAACTGAGGCACAGGAGGCAGGTGGTGTGGCTTCCAAGTCAGAGCTCCTGAACTCAAAATCCTATGGCCCTTCTACACAGACCTTCATGAATGTGTTTAAAATTAGAGTACAATTGTCATCCAATGAAAGACTTGTTTTCTCAGAGGACAAAATGTAAGAGGTAGAATGAGAGAGTGATGATTTGTTAAGGGGGTTGCTGATATTCTTATCCTGTACGTTTTAGGGAAGGAAAACACCACCAGTTACCCAGTGAGTTACTTTATTTTGCATTGAGTTTCTAGTCAAGCCTTTGTGGCTGTTCACTGACAGGGGCTTTCAGGCTCAAGTCATTTTGATACTTTCTTCTTCTTGCATGATAAGCACACTTTTATTACTAAGATAGAAACTAATGACAGTTTTTCTCTCCTGGAAATCTTTCAATGAATTTACTTCATCTGAAATTTCAAATATTTGAATTATGTTTTTTAAGCTGACATAGTCTCTCATATATAAAAACAAAACAAATAGAAAGTAAAACTATGATCTCAATTTCATTATGATTTTGGCATGAATTTGGTTTGCAATAGTTGTATTCCTTTTAAGTGAAAATTATGGCATCAAATAAAAATCATGTCTTGCCTTTCTGGACATAAATAAATTAAAAGTGAGCTAAAACTGCTGAAATATCCATTAAAAATGAGAGGTACTTCTTTTCTTGAGAAAATCAAAGCATTATTTTTTTTCTTTCAACTAGGTAATAAAGACAGTCAAATGAATTTATTTTAAAAAGCTGAAAAAAAGCTTATTTTCAATATGAAACATTTTTTGTTAAAAATAATAAGTGATTTAAGTCAATTTTGCTATTAGTATTCAAGGTCAAAAATATTAGCAGAACTGCAAAGAAGGAAGATTTAACTTACCTGTCAAAAATATAAATTTTACCATGGGAAGTTGCTTATTATGAATTAGTTTGAAATGTTGAGACATTAAACATATGTTTAGTGGTGCTTAACATCAAAAACTTACAGGCAATCTGTTCATGTGAATTGTCTGTTCAAGACTTTGGGGTGATTAGACATGCTTAATGAGCAATGAATTTCAGGGAGCTTATGTTAAGCATTAAAGGTGCCCTGGTCAAGAGGTCTAATTGACGAGACATGGAAACATTTGGTCAGAAGTTCAATACAGAGATGGATTCATTTTCAACGCAGTTTGATCTCTTCAGTTCTTCTCTTCCATCTGGGGGATTCTGGAGAATGTGTCTATGTATCTCTGCACTAAAAAAAGTCTGTTGTGGCCACGTTGAAAGGCAAATTGACTAGGAGAGTTAATTAATTTCTATGTACAAAATGACAGGCATTAAAAGAAACTAGTTCCTTTTTCTCCATTGAAAACTCTCAACTTAGCTCTCATTGACAATAGCTTTATGTAAAGCATATTATTTTGGATCTTCCACAATGCATTTTGAACATAAAAATTAAATTCAAATGGAGGTATGTACAAAAAAAATCAACTCGAGTTTTAATTCTGCCATTTAGTAGCTGAATCATATTGTGTAAATTGCCTAACTTTTAAAACAATGCAAAACTCATCTATAAATTGATGATTCCATAATCTGTGAGGATCATTCCAACCTTAGAATTCTATAATCTGTTTGCTCTCTGTGAGACTCTAGACAATTTAACTTCTATGAGTTTGTTTTTCCAAGATTGAAAGCCGTGTGTGTCCAGATCTAGTCAGGACAGCAGAACTGGCATTATAGATTATTCACAGGAGACGTTGAGTGCAGGGCATAGAGACGCAGGCATTGAAAGGCTGAACACTCAACAAGGGGACTGCACAGCTGAGGCTTGGACCTTTAAGGAGACCCATTTTGCATCAAGTACTCAGAAGGTCAAAAAACAGGCATAGGAATCTGCCACTGAGGTATCCTTGCCAGGAACTAAGACACAGGAAAGAAGTGCCTTCTTCCCTTCTCCCAGCTCTGAGTCTCCCTCTCAGGTCTCCCATAGGCAGCAAGAAGTCAGTTGGCAGGGGGTGTGGGAAGTGGAGCTTGCGGCATCCAAACCCAGCCTCACAGAATACACCAGGGTGGGTTCAATGCTGAGAAAAACTGAACCAACAATCACATGAGGGGAGGACATGTCTTTTCTTCAATTAGTCCACCTGATGATTAATCCTCCGAACCCTGGGCCCTTGATGATGATGCTGCTGACTGGCTGAGTCTGAAAAGAGAGTCAGCAAAGGGAGATAGGGGTGGGGCAGTTTTATAGGATTTGTGTAGGTAGTGGAAAATTACAGTCAAGGGGTTGTTCTCTGGCGGGCGGGACGGGGTCACAAGGTGCTTGGTGGGGAGCTTCTGAGACTCATTGTCCACGAGAAGGAATTTCATGAGATAATGTCATCAGTTTAGTTAGCTCTTCTTGTTGAATTGATCCCTTTAGCATTATGTAATGGCTTTCTTTGTCTCTTTTGATCTTTGTTGGTTTAAAGTCTGTTTTATCAGAGACTAGGATTGCAACCCCTGCTTTTTTGTTTGTTTGTTTTCCATTTGCTTGGTAGATCTTCCTCCATCCCTTTATTTTGAGCCTATGTGTGTCTCTGCACATGAGATGGGTCTCCTGAATGCAGCACACTATGGATCTTGACTCAATCCAATTTGGCAGTCGGTGTCTTTTAATTGGGGCATGTAGCCCATTTACATTTAAGGTTAATATTGTTATGTGTGAATTTGATCCTGTCATTATGATGTTAGCTGGTTATCTTGCTTGTTAGTTGGTGCAGTTTCTTCCTGCATCGATGGCCTTTACAATTTGGCATGTTTTTGCCCTGGCTGGTACTGGTTGTTCCTTTCCATGTTTAGTGCTTCCTTCAGGAGCTCTTGTAAGGCAGGCCTGATGATGATGAAATCTCTCAGCATTTGCTTGTCTAAAGAATTTTATTTCTCCTTCACTTATGAAGATTAGTTTGGCTGGATATGAAATTCCAGGTTGAAAATTTTTTCTTTAAGAATGTTGAATATTGGCCCCACTCTCTTCTGGTTTGTAGAGTTTCTGCTGAGAGATCCACTGTATGAGGTGTATCCAGCTGTATGAGGTGTCAGTTGGCCCCTACTGGGAGGTTTCTCCCAGTTAGGTGACTCAGGGGTGAGGGACCCACTTGAGGAGGCAGTCTTTCCATTCTCAGATCTCAAACTCTGTGCTGGGAGAACCACTGCTCCCTTCAAAGCTGTCAGACAGGGAGGTTTAAGTCTGCAGAAGTTTCTGCTGCCTTTTGTTCAGCTATTCCCTGCCCCCAGAGGTGGAGTCTACAGAGGCAGGCAGGCCTCCTTTAGCAGCGGTGGGCTCCACCCAGTTCAAGCTTCCTGGCTGCTTTGTTTACCTAGTCAAGCCTCAGCAATGGTAGGCGCCCCTACCCCAGCCTCACTGCCCCCTTGCAGTTTGATCTTGGACTGCTGTGCTAGCAGTGAGCAAGGCTCTGTGGGCGTAGGACCTGCTGAGCCACGTGTAGGATATAATCTCCTGGTGTGCCCTTTACTAAGACCATTGGAAAAGTGCAGTATTAGGGCGGTAGGGTCCTGATTTTCCAGGTACCCTCTGTCACGGCTTCCCTTGGCTAGGAAAGGGAATTCCCCCACCCCTTGTGCTTCCCGGGTGAGGGGAAGCCCCACCTGCTTTGGCTCACACTCTGTGGGCTGCACCCACTGTCTAACCAGTCACAATGAGATGAACCTGGTACCTCAGTTGGAAATGCAGACAATACAGGAGCACCCAGATTCATAAAGCAAGTCCTTAGAGACCTATGAAGAGACTTAGACTCCCACACAATAATAACGGGAGACTTTAACACCTCACTGTCAACATTAGACAGATCAATGAGACAGAAAGTTAACAAGGATATCCAGGACTTGAACTCAGCTCTGCACCAAGCAGATCTAATAGACATCTACAGAACTCTCCACCACAAATCAACAGAATATACATTCTTCTCAGCACCACATCACACTTATTCCAAAATTGACCACATAGTTGGAAGTAAAGCATTCCTCAGCCAATGTAAAAGAACAGAAATCTTAACCAACTGTCTCTCCGAGCACAGTGCAATCAAATTAGAACTCAGGATGAAGGAACTCACTCAAAACTGCACAACTGGCTGGGCGCAGTGGCTCATGCCTGTAATTCCAGCACTTTGGGAGGCCGAGGAGGGCGGATCAAGAGGTCAGGAGACGGAGACCATCCTGGCTAACGTGGTGAAACCCTGTCTCTACTAAAAATACAAAAAAAAAAAAAAAAAAAAATTAGCTGGGCGTAGTGGTGGGCGCCTGTAGTCCCAGCTACTCCAGAGGCTGAGGCAGAATGTCATAAGCCCAGGAGGCAGAGCTTGCAGTGAGCTGAGATTGCGCCACTGCACTCCAGCCTGGGTGACAGAGAGAGACCCCGTCTCAAAAAAAAAAAAAAAAAAAAAAAAAGAAAAAGAAAAAAGCCACATAACTACATGGAAACTGAACAACCTGCTCCTGAATGACTACTGGGTAAATAATGAAATGAAGGCATAAATAAAGATGTCCTTTGAAACCAATGAGAACAAAGAGACAACATACCAGAATCTCTGGGACACATTTAAAGCAATGTGTAGAGGGAAATTTATAGCACTAAATGCCCACAGACATTTCTCTGCAAGAGAAAGCAGGAAAGATCTAAAATTGACACCCTAACATCACATTTAAAAGAACTAGAGAAGCAAGAGCAAACACATTCATAAGCTAGCAGAAGGCAAGAAATAACTAAGATCAGAGCAGAACTGAAGGAGTTAAAGACAGAAAAAACCCTTCAAAAAAATCAATGAATCCAGGAGCTGGTTTCTTTGAAAAGATCAATAAAATAGATAGACTGCTAGCAAGACTAATAAAGAATAAAAGAGAAAAGAATCAAATAGACACAATAAAAAATGATAAAGGGGATATCACCACCAATCCCACAGAAATGCAAACTACCATCAGAGAATACTAAAAACTCCTCTATGCAAATAAACTAGAAAATCTAAAAGAAATAGATAAATTCCTGGACACATACACACTCCCAAGACTAAGCCAGGAAGAAGTTGAATCCCCTGAATAGGCATATAACAGGCTCTGAAATTGAGGCAATAATTAATAGCTTACCAACCAAAGAGTCCAGGACCAGATGGACTCACAGCTGAATTCTACCAGAGGTACAAAGAGGAGCTGGTACCATTCCTTCTGAAGCTATTCCAATCAATAGAAAAAGAGGGAATGCTCCCTAACTCGTTTTATAAGGCCAGCATCATCCTGATACCAAAGCCTGGCAGAGACACAACAAAAAAAGAGAATTTTAGACCAATAGCCATGATGAACATCCGTGCAAAAATCCTCAGTAAAATACTGGCAAACCGAATCCAGCAGCACCTCAAAAAGCTTATCCACCATGATCAAGTTGGCTTCATCCCTGGGATGCAAGGCTGGTTCAACATACACAAATCAATAAATGTAATCCAGCATATAAACAGAACCAAAAACAAAAACCACAGGATTATCTCAATAGATGCAGAAAAGGCCTTTGACAAAATTCAATAGCCCTTCATGCTAAAAACTCTCAGTAAGCTAGGTATTGATGGGACATATCTCAAAATAATAAGAGCTATTTGTGACAAACCCACAGCCAATATCATACTGAATGGGCAAAAACTGGAAGCATTCCCTTTGAAAACTGGCACAAGACAGGGGTGCCCTCTCTCACTACTACTATTCAACATAGTGTTGGAAGTTCTGGCCAGGGCAATCAGGCAGGAGAAAGAAATAAAGGGTATTCTATTAGGAAAAGATGAAGTCAAATTGTCCCTGTTTGCGGATGACATGATTGTATGTTTAGAAAACCCCATCGTCTCAGCCCAAAATCTCCTTAAACTGATAAGCAACTTCAGCAAAGTCTCAGTATACAAAATCAATGTGCAAAAATAACAAGCATTCCTATACACCAATAACAGACAAACAGAGAGCCAAATCGTGAGTGAACTCCTATTCACAATTGCTTGAAAGAGAATAAAATACCTAGGAATTCAACTTACGAGGGACGTGAAGGACCTCTTCAAGGAGAACTACAAACCACTGCTCAATGACATAAAAGAGGATACAAACAATGGAAGAACATTCCATGCTCATGGGTAGGAAGAATCAATATCGTGAAAATGGCCATACTGCCCAAGGTAATTTATAGATTCAATGCCATCCTCATCAAGCTACCAATGACTTTCTTCAAAGAATTGGAAAAAACTACTTTAAAGTTCATATGGAACCAAAAAAGAGCCCACATTGCCAAGTCAATCCTAAGCCAAAAGAACAAAGCTGGAGGCATCACACTACCTGACTTCAAACTATACTACAAGGATACAGTAATCAAAAAGCATGGTACTGGTACCAAAACAGAGATATAGACCAATTTAACAGAACAGAGCCCTAAGAAATAATACCACACATCTACAACTGTCTGATCTTTGACAAACCTGACGAAAACAAGAAATGGGGAAAGGATTCCCTATTTAATAAATGGTGCTGGGAAAACTGGCTAGCCATATGTAGAAAGCTGAAACTGGATCCCTTCCTTACCCTTTATACAAAAATTAATTCAAGATGGATTAAAGACTTAAATGTTAGACCTAAAACCATGAAAACCCTAGAAGAAAACCTAGGCATTACCATTCAGGACGTAGGCATGGGCAAGGACTTCATGACTAAAACACCAAAAGCAATGGCAACAGAAGCCAAAATTGACAAATAGGATCTAATTAAACTAAAGATCTTCTGCACAGCAGAAGAAACTACCATCAGAGTGAACAGGCAGCCTACAGAATGGGAGAAAATTTTTGCAATCTACCCATCTGACCAAGGGCTAATATCCAGAATCTACAAAGAACTTAAACAAATTTACAAGAAAAAAAATCAAACAATCCCATCAAAAAGTGGGCAAAGTATATGAACAGCCACTTCTCAAAAGAAGACATTTATGCAGCCAACAGACACATGAAAAAATGCTCATCATCATTGGCCATCAGAGAAACGCAAATCAAAACCACAATGAAATACCTTCTCACACCAATTAGAATGATGATCATTAAAAAGTCAGGAAACAACAGATGCTGGAGAGGATGTGGAGAAATAGGAAAACTTTTATGCTGTTGATGGGAGTGTAAACTAGTTCAACCATTGTGGAAGACAATGTGGCAATTCCTCAAAGATCTAGAACTAGAAATACCATTTGACCCAGAGATCCCATTACTGTGGTATATACCCAAAGGAGTATAAATCATGCTACTGTAAAGACACATGCACAAGTATGTTTATTGTGGCACTATTCACAATAGCAAAGACTTGGAACCAACCCAAATGTCCAACAATGATAGACTGGATTAAGAAAATGTGTCACATATACAACATGGAATACTATGCAGCCATGAAAAAGGATGAGTTCATGTCCTTTGTAGGGACATGGATGAAACCGGAAACCATCATTCTGAGCAAACTATTGCAAGGACAGAAAACCAAACACTGCATGTTCTCACTCTTAGGTGGGAATTGAACAATGAGAACACTTGGACACAGGGTGGGGAACATCACACACCGGGGCCTGTCATGGGGTGGGGTGAGGGGGGAGGGATAGCATTAGGAGAAATACCTAATGTAAATGATGAGTTAGTGGGTGCAGCACACCAACATGGCACATGTATACATATGTAACAAACCTGCACATCATGCACATGTATCCTAGAACGTAAAGTAAAATAAATAAATAAATAAATAAATGCCATCAGTTCAGGCAGGAACTGGCCATTTTCACTTCTTTTGTGATTCTTCAGTTGCTTCAGGCCATCTGGATGAACACATGCAGGCTTGGGCTCACAGGCCTGACATTCCTGTGTTCTTATATTAATAAGAAAAATAAAACAAAATAGTGGTGAAGTGTTGGGGCAGTGAAAATGTTTGGGGGTGGTATGGAGAGATAATGGGTGATGTTTCTCAGGGCTGCTTCAAGCAGGATTAGGGGTGGCATGGGAACCTAGAGTTGGAGAGATTAAACTGAAGAAAAGTTTCGGGGTAGGGGGTGACACTGTGGGGTTGTTAGAAGGAGCATTTGTCATATAGAATGACTGGTGATGGCCTGGATGCAGTTTTGTATGAATTGAGAAAATAAACAGAAGACACAAGGTCTGAATAAGAGAAAAAGAAAACAGGTATTAAAGGACTAAGAATTGAGAGGACCTAGGACATCCAATTAGAGTGTCCAAGGGGGTTCAGTGTAATTATTTGCTTGGTTGGTGAGTTTTTGGGCTCTATCCTTGAGTTTTTTTATGTTGTCCTATACCAGGCCAGATTGATTTAGGTGAAAACAACATTCTTCATTTAGAAATATGCAAAGTCCTCCTTTTTCAGCAGTGAGTAATTCGAGGCCTATTCCTGTCTTTTTATATTAATAATAAGAAAAACAAAACAAAATAGTAGTGAAGTGTTGGTGTCATGAGGGGAACAGGAAACTGGTCCCATTTGCAAATTGAATTTTGGGAGTAAGGAAAACTAGTGTGCATCTGCCTGTCCAATTAGCAGGTAGACACAAGTAGGTAGAGGAGCCACAGAGGAAGAAGAGACCTTGTGCAAGGCAAAACTGGAAATGAAAAGTGAAAAGATGAGAAGGAGTACTAAAAGATGTGTCCTGCACCCAGACTCCTAGGGATCCAGCTAGGGTGTCTTCATATGGCTGGGAATCTGGAGTAGGCAAGAGAAGATCGGCACCCTGGTAAATTTCCTGTCTAGCCTGCTGGAGGACTGGAAGATAGTCGCCCACAGGGCAGGCGTCTGGAACAAGGTTGGGGCTGAGCAAGAAAGTGCGTCTATATAAAGGTTGAAATAGACTGTAACCTGTAGCATCTTGAGGGCAGGCTGTAATTCTGAGAAGGGCAATAGATAAAAGTACTGTCCTGTCCTTTTTAAGTTGGAGGCTGAGCTTGGTGAGGTGTGTCTTTAAAAGACCATTCGTCTGTTCTACCTTTCCTGAAGATTGAGGACAGTAAGGGGTATGAAGGTTCTACTGAATACCAAGAGCCTGAGAAACTGCTTGGGTGATTTGACTAATAAAGGGTGGTCCATTATTGGTCTGTATAGAGGTGAGAAGGCCAAACTGAGGAATTATGTCTGACAGAAGGGAAGAAATGACTGCAGTGGCCTTCTCAGACCCTATGGGAAAGGCCTCTACCCATCCAGTGAAAGTGTCTACCCGGACCAAGAGGTATATTAATTTCCTGACTTGGGGCATGTGAGCAAAGTCAATTTGCCAGTCCTGGGCAGGGGCAAATCCCAAAGCTTCATGTGTAGGGAAAGGAGGGGGCCTGAGAAATCCCTGAGGAGTAGAAGAATAGCAGATGGAACACTGAGAAGTGATTTTTTGAGGATAGATTTTCACGATGGAAAGGAAATTAGAGGTTTTAAGAGGTGGGCTAGCAGCTTGTAACCTAAATGAACAAGGTTATGAAAATTCAATGGAATAGAATGGGCCTGTGAGGCTGGAAGGAGATTTTTTTTTTTTTTTTTTTGGTGTAAGAACCATCTGCCTTGAGTGGGGAGGAACTGATAGGTGGAAACTTCAGTGGAAGAGTAAATAGAAGTGACTGATGAGAAGGAGAAAAACTGGCCATGAGGACAGAAGTAGGAATACTGGCTGCTTTTTTAGATGTCTTATCAGCATAATTGTTGCCTTGAGGAATGGGGCCTGGGGCCCTTTGATGGCCTTTGCAGTGAATGACTCCAGCTTTTTTTTTTTTTTTTTGGAAGTAAAGCGGACTTGAGAAGAGTTTCTATTAAAGAGGCATTAATGATGGAGGACCTTTGCATGGTGAGGAAACCTATTTCAGCCTATATAACAACATGGTGGTGTGGGATGTGGAAGGCGTATTTAGAGTCAGTATAAATATTGACACACAGTCCTTTTGCAAGAGTGAGGGCTTGAGTTAAGGCAGTGAGTTTGGCTTGATGAGAGGTAGTGGAGTGGGGCAGAGCAGTAGCCTCAATGATTGATTGATGTGGAAGATACTATAGCATAGCGTGCCTTTGCTAGTGAGTGGCGATTAGGCCTGGTGGAACTGCCATCAGTAAACCAAGTATGATCAGGGTGAGGAACAGGAAAAAGGAAATATGGGGAAATGGAGTGAATGTGTGGTGGATCAGAGAGATACAGTTATGGAGGTCAGGTGTGGTATCAGGAATAATGTGGGGGCCAGCCTAAAACAGTAAGGTCAAGTTGTTTGGACAGAAAGGCTACAGGGCATGGTCCCAGCTCTTGTGTAAAGATTCCAACTGCACAGCCCTGCACTTTGGTGTGTGTAATGAAAAAGGGTTGGGATGAGTTAGGGAGAGCTAGTGTGGGAGCAGCTTTTAGAGCTGTTTTTAAGGAAAGGAAAGAGGAGTGGGGAAAGGATTTAGGATCTATGGGGTCAGCTAAGTTTCCTTTTGTGAGTTTATATAATGGTTTAGTCAGGATGGTAAAACCAGGTATCTAAAGGCAAAAGTATCCAACCATGCACAGGAAGGAAAGGAGTTGTTGCTTTGTAGAAGGGGTTGGGGTTTGAGAGATCAGCCAGACATGATCGGCAGGGAGAACACGTGTGTTTTCATGAAGAATTATGCCAAGGTAGGTAATGGATGGGGAAGAAATTTGAGCTTTGGAGGTGGGTACCCGATATCCTTTGGAGAATAAATGTTGAAGGAGCAGGAGATATCTTGTTGGGAAGATTTGTAGGAGGGCTATAAAGTAGAAGGTCATCAAAATATTCAATAAGGTGAGAAGCAGATGGATGGAAAGAAAGTAAATCATGAGAAAGGGCTTGACTGAAGTAATGGGGGCTGTCCATGAAGCCTTGCAGCAGTGCAGCCTAGGTAAGTTGCTGACACTGATGGGTGTCAGAGTCAGTCCAAGTGAAAGTGAAGAGAGGCTGGGATGAAGGGTGCAAAGGAATAGTAAAGAAAGCATCTTTGAGATCTAGAACAGAATAATGGGTTGTGGAGGGAGGTATTGAGGATAGGAAAGTATGTGGGTTTGGCACCATGGGGTGGATAGGCAAAACAACTTTACTGATAAGGTGCAGATCCTGAAATAACCTGTAAGACTTGTCTGGTTTTTGGACAGGTAAAATAGGGGAATTGTAAGGAGAGTTTATAGGCTTTAGAAGCCCATGTTGTAGCAGGTGAGTGATAATGGGCTTTAACCTTTTTTAAAGCCTGCTGTGGGATGGAATATTGGCATTGATTGGGGTAAGGGTGATTAGGTTTTAATGGGATGATAAGGGGTGCATGATCAGTTGCCAAGGTAGGAGTAGAGGTGTCTTATGCTTGTGGATTAAGGTGGGGAGACACAAGGGGAGGACACAAAGGAGGCTTTGAACTGGGGAAAAGGGCAGCAATGAGGTGTGGCTGTAGCCTGTAGCCCAGGAATAGTCAGGGAAGTAGATAATTTAGTTAAAATGTCTCAACCTAATAAGGGAGCTGGGCAGGTGGGGATAACTAAAAAGGAGTGCATAAAATAATGTTTTCCAAGTTGGCACCAGAGTTGGGGAGTTTTAAGAGGTTTAGAAGCCTGGCCGTCAATACCCACAACAGTTCTGGAGGCAAGGGAAACAGGTCCTTGAAGAAAAGGTAATATGGAGTGGATAGCCCCTGTATCAATTAAGAAGGGGATGGACTTACCCTCCACTGTAAGAGTTACTCAAAGCATCTGTGATGGTCCAGGAGGCTTTTGAGGCAATCGGGCAGTGTCAGTCTTCAGCCGCTAAGCCGAAAAGATCTGGGAAGGAAGGAGTCAGTCAGTGAGCCTTGGGCCAGAGTTCCAGGGGCTCTGGGAGTGGCTACTGGGTGAGTTGGACGGTCAGATTTCCAGTGGGGTCCCGCACAGATGGGACATGGCTTAGGAGGAATCCCAGGCTGTGGGCATTCCTTGGCCCAGTGGCCAGATTTCCAGCACTTGAAGCAAGATCCTGGGGGAGGAGGTCCTGAAGGAATGCCTGGCCACGGCAGTTCAGGTGTTTTGAAGTTCTTGTGTGCTGGAGATGTGGCTGGGGTTTGTCTCACAGTGGAGGCAAGTAATTGCAACTCTCCTCTATCACTGTACACCTTGAAGGTGAGGTTAATTAAGTCCTGTTGTGGGGTTTGAGGGCTGGAATCTAATTTTTGGAGCTTTCTGTAATGTCCGGAGCAGATTGGGTAATAAAATGTATATTGAGAATAAGACTGCCTTCTGCACCCTCTGGGTCTAGGGCAGTAAAGCGTCTAAGGGTTGTTGCCAAACAGGCTATGAACTGGGCAGGGTTTTTATATTTGATGAAAAAGAGCCTAAACACTAACTGATTTGGGAGAGGTTGGATTAAGGAAAAGGAGCATTAACTATGCCTTCAGCTCCAGCCACCTCTTTAAAAGGAAATTGTTGGGCAGGTGGGGGAGGGCTAGTCACTGAATGAAACTGTAAGCCGGACCAGGTGTGAGGAGGGGAGGTGATAAAAGGATTGTAGGGTGGGGGAGTGGAGGCTGAGGAAGAATTGGGACCTGGCTGGGCCTGGTGAGGAGCAGCCTGGGGAGGAGGGGAGAGGTCAGATGGGTCTGTAGAAAAGGAGGATTCAAAGGACTGAGAGTTTGGGGTAGATACTGAAGGAATAGACAGGAGAGAAATAAGAAAGATTTGGGATGAGTCACACTGGGAGCAGAGACTAGAGAGGGACTGATATGTAAAACAATGCCTGGATGTCAGGCACCTCAGACCATTTGCCCATTTTATGGCAAGCATTATCTAGGTCTTGTAGGATGGAGAAATCGAAAGTGCCATTTTCTGGTTATTTGGAACCATTGTTGAGTTTGTATTGGGGTGAAGCAGTGTTGCGAAGAAAGTAAGGCATTTAGGTTTTAGATCAGGTGTGAGTTGAAGAGGTTTTAAGCTCTTGAGAACACAGGCTAAGGGAGAAGAAGGAGGAATGGAGGGTTGAAGTTTGCCCATAGTGAAGGAGGCAAGCCCAAAGAAAAGAGAGGGTAGAGACACAGAATGGGGGGTGATACTTGCCCCCCAGGGGGTTGGTGCTTGCCATCAAGGCAGGTGTCCCCGCAGTGATCAGACACCTCTGAAATGTGAGTGAATAATCAGGCAGGTGTCCCTGCAGTGATTAAACACCAAGGGAAGACTGTCTTCCCAAGTCCGTGACCAGCACCGGAGTTTTGGGTTCATGGATAAAACATATCTCCTCTGTCTCTACCAGCAAAGGAAAGGAACTGAAATTAAGAGAAGAGAGAAATTGAAGGGTGGCAGCAGAATTGAAAGGATAAAGAGGTTGAGGGATAGTGAGAGAGGTTGAGAAGAGAGTAAAAAGAGGCCACTTAACTAATTTAAAATTGGTGAAATGTTCCTTGGGCTGGTTGGTATGAGGACCCAAGGTTGTAGGTGAATCTTTCTCATGGAGCAAAGAGGAGGAGGACAGCAGATTGATCTCACAAGGGAGGTTCCCCCATCCGAGTCACAGCACCAAATATCATGTATGTCTGTATGAAGAGACCACCAACAGGCTTTGTGTGAGCAATAAAGCTTTTTAATCACCTGGGTGCAGGTGGGCTGAGTCCCAAAAGAGTCAGTGAAGGCAGATAAGGATGGGGCAGTTTTACAGGATTTGTGTATGTAGTGGAAAATACAGTCAAAGGGGTGGTTCTCTGGCAGGCAGGGGTGAGGGTCACAAGGTGCTTGGTGGGGAGCTTCTGAGATTCATTGTCCAGGAGAAGGAATTTCACAAGAAAATGTAATCAGTTAATGCAGAAACTGGCCATTTTCACTTCTTTTGTGATTCTTCAGTTGCTTCAGGCCATCTGGATGTATACGTGCAGGCTTGGGCTCAGAGGCCTGACAATGATGATAATAATTATTATTTTTGAGATGGAGTCTTGCTCTGTTGCCCAGGCTGGAGTGCAGTGGTGCAGTCTTGGCTGACTAAAACCTCCACCCTCCTGGCTTCAAGTGATTCTCCTGTCTCAGCCTCCTGAGTAGCTGGGATTACAGGCACACACCACCACACCCAGCTAATTTTTGTATTTTTAGTAGAGATGGGGTTTCACTATGTTGGCCAAGCTGGTCTTGAACTCCTGACCTCAGGTGATCAGCCCACCTTGGCCTCCCAAAATGGTGGGATTACAGGTGTGAGCCATGGCACCCGGGCCCTTGATTATTTAATGTCTTGTGTGAAAATGGTGAATCTAATGTGTCCAATTAAATAACGAGAGGAACAAAGAACTCTGCCATAAACTGGTCTATAAATGTCATATACAGCAACATTTTATAGCTAGCATGACTTTTTCTGTTAATATAAACCCCAGTAAATCAAAAACATATAAGAATTAATTTATTTTCCACTAAAAAAAGAAAAAAATACTAGACAGGATGATGTAAATGATGTAAAACAGATGCATTTGGTTCTGTAGGAGGATGTTTTTGTCCCTATAACATATAGGGGAGTGTAGTTGATGAAGAAAAATAATGAATTCTAATAAAAAAAGTTTTTTTAAATAATGAAGTACAGTCATTAATAATGAACTAAACGGGTGTCTCATGACATAAAACCTATGGCCCATGGATTAATCAGAAAAAACAAAGTTTTTATTCCTAGTGCTGGAGTCAATGAATGGCCATGTGGGCTAGAGCACGGATTGCAGTCCTCCAGGTTAACTCTGCAGCAGAGAGCTCTTGGGCTACTGGTTTCTTTTTTCTTTTCTTTTCTTTTCTTTTTTCTTTTCTTTCCTTTCCTTTTCTCTTTTCTTTTCTTTCTTTTCTTTTCTTCCTTTCTCTCCCTTCCTTCCTTCCCTCCCTCCCTTTCTTTCCTTCCTTCCTTCCTTCCTTTTTTGACAAAAGGCCTTTTATTCTATGACACTGTCCAAATGTCGACTTACTAGTTTTTTCTTCATTTATTAGATTACAAACATTGCATTACTTTTGTTCAAACAGCATTTTTTGTATTAAAAAAATCTTCTGCAGAAATGAAATATAAGAAAAAATAGAAGGAGAGTGACTCACAGTGCAGGTGAAATCATCCTGCCTTGTGAGCTCAGCCTCCCCTTTCCCCAGGCAGCCCTGGAAACACTCCACAGTGCCTCTAGGGCTGTGAGCAGGGCAGCACCAGAGCCACTGTCCTGCAGAGCGGTCCTTACATTATGGATGACAGTCTGTTGGGACGATCGCTGGTTAAGTATGTAACAGCACCTGAGATAGTTAAAAATACGAATCTGCAGTGAGACCAACTTGAAGGTTATTAACATTGCCTTTATTAAATTATTTCTGGAGATCAGTTTGCACTTTGGTGACCAAAAGATCACTCAATCCTTCTACCCTCAGATATGCAGGGCTAAGCAACATTAGCTAGCTGCCCACTTATGCTTATTCAAGATGAATGGTCTAATGAGAGGGTCTTGTTGATTATTTAGTTACAACTGCAATATTGCATACCATTTTCTTTTGATTTTAACTTGTTTCTTAGATATTAAAATTAAATAAATATTTAAAAGTACAATATTGCAGTTGAGGTCAATTGTGCTTATGGTGTCAGTGGAAGTGTGGATAGCAGTGGTTACATACTGGGTGCTTTCTTACATTAGCGAATATGGGTCATTCCTCATGGGACCTCCAGCTCTAGGTTTTGCCATACGTGTTTATTCTCTCAACCAGAGGTAGAGATTGTCCAAATTTGAATTTCAACCAGGGTCATCCTGGGATGAACAAATGTCTGAGCACTTCTGGAGGAGGCGCAAGCTCGCCAAGGGTCTGTCTGCATGCACAAAGACTTACTTTTAAAGAACCCTTCTGAAGGGAACTAAAAGTCAGGCAAGTGCATTTGACCTATAAAATCAAAGGGAAAGGCTGCTCTCAGGCCAGCACTGTCTCAGCAGATGGACCTCCTGCCAAGACCCTTGTGAACATTTACCTGGGTTTGAGGGAAAGAGGCTTTGAGAGAAATTTCAGGCCACTTTTCACAAAAATCATTGTGAGATGTTATATTACAAGAAGGCATTGTGTGAAGGCCAGTGGAATACAATTGACATTAAAGTCAGAGAATGGACTCTCCTCCACTTCTCCAGCAAATCCTCAATAGTTTTGCTGCATCAATGTCCTGTGGACATTAGTAGCTTGACACATTATAGTCAATTTTGAGAACAGCAACGTACCAGTACCCCATGGCAGTGTACACAGTAAGGGCTTCAGCAGGCACTTTGGTGAGGCAGCTGCATTGCGGGGGACGGTGCTCTTCAGAGGGACATGGGCAAGAAACAGTCAGGCTGGCCAAAAAAGAGATGCCCTTTACATTGTGTGTTCACCTCACATGCTGGCACACGCTACAGTTTCCTGACAATAGTGTGTGGGACAGGAATGGCTTACTTAGGGTTGTGGTCGTCCCACAAAACAATCAAGGGACATGTTGTCCACGCCATCAGAGTTTCCCTGCTATCACCCAGGCAGGCACAGCATGGGGAACTGTGGCACACGCATGTCCACAATATTTACACATCTGCCCAGACACGTTCCTCACCTCATGCTGCTGGTCCTGCCAGGCCCTGCTACTCCTCAGTGCACTCTCTCCGGCACACAAGCATAGGACTTGTCACAAACCCATTACCCAAAATGTTTTTTTGTTTTGTTTTGAGACGGAGTCTCACCCAGTCACCCAGGATGGAGTGCAATGGTGTGAATCTTTCCTCACTGCAACCTCTGCCTCCTAGGTTCAAGTGATTCTCCTGCCTCTGCCGCAGCCTCCCGAGTAGCAGGTGTGCACCTCCACGCCCAGCTAATTTTTGTATTTTTAGTAGAGATGGGGTTTCACCATGTTGGCCAGGCTGGGCTCGAACTCCTGACCGCGTGATCCACCCGCCTCAGCCTCTCAAAGTGCTGGGATCACAGGCATGAGCCACCATGCCCAGCCCTAAAATGTTTTTATAATTTAACGTGGAATGAAGCCTACTGCTTCAGGATTAATCTTATTTAGCATGTCTTCTTCTCTTTGTTTTTTGATTGCTTGTTTGTTTTTGTTTTTGTTTGACCATGTCTCACATTGTTGCCCAGGCTACAGTGCAGTTGTGCAATCACAGCTCACTGCAACCTCCTTCCCCTAGGTTCGAAGCATTCTCCTACCTCAGCCTCCCAAGTAGCTGGGACTACAAGTGCCCACCACCACACCTGCCAAATTTTTGTATTTTTAGTAAAGATGGTATTTCGCCATGTTGGCCAGGCTGGTCTCGAACTCCTGCCCTCAGGTGATCCACCCACCTTGGCCTCCCAAAGTTTTGGGATTACAGGTGTGAGCCACCGTGCCCAGCCTAAGTTTGTTTTTGAAAAATTAAACTCACAACACTGTGGGGCAGGTCATAAGAAAACTGATGCCCAGAGAGCTGAAGATGGGATCCTGCCACAGTCCTCCATCCTCAGGGCATCACATCACCCTTGCTAATAACATGATGCTGAGGACTTACCCACGGCAAGTTCTCACTGAAAATAAGTTACTTTATTATTATTATCTTATACTGTGGTAAAATCCATATACAATTTATCATCTTAAACGTATTAAGTGCACAATTCAGTGATATTATGTCCATAATACTGTGCAACCATCACCACCCCCATCTTCCTAACTCCTTTCATCTTGTAAAACCAAAACTCTGTGCTCCTGAAGCAGCCGCTCCTCATTACCCCCTCCCCAGCCACTGGCAACCAGCATTCCACTTTGTATTTCTATGAGGGTGACTACTCCAGGTACCTTATGTAAGTGGAATCATACAGTATTTGCCCTTTGGTGACTGGCTTGTTTCACTTGGCCTGATGTTCTCAAGGTTAATCCATGCTGTAATGTATGTCAGAACTTCCTTTCTTTTGAAGGCTGAACGATAATTCTATCCTATGTTTCTACCATATTTTGTGTATCTATTCATCTAACATCTCTTCTAACACATAATTTCCTTCCTCAGAAAACTTCAATTTTTTTTAACAGAATACAATCCAAGATCTTGGGATAATTTTCAAACTCTCAATGTCTTATCAAGCTTATCTCCTAATGTCACTTGCCATATCTTCTGTTCTAGCCAAATTTATCTCTGCAGTGTTTAAATATACTGTTATATCCATGTTTTTGGTCAAACCAAAGTCCCATTCAATAAGGTTCTCCTCTGTTTCCTTACCTGGTTTAAATTATATTAGTCACTGGAGACTCTGCTATGCTCAAAGTCCACCCCCTCCACCAAAATACCTCTGTCCACCCAAATCTAAGGTGAGATATCCTTCCTTTAATGTCTTATGCCAAGTCATTTTGTTGGTCAGTGTGTGTGGGTATCAGTGTATGGAGACATCAGTGCTGTCAATCCACTTTGTATTGTTACTGGAATTTCTCTTTGTAATCTCAGTCTATGATCATCTTTGCAGTTCAACTCCATGCCATGCGTGGACTCTTCTCTTGCCTGGATTTCCCTTTTCTCATTTCTCAGTTGGGCCAGATCTGCACCCATAATTTCTTCCCTAAAATATTTGGTCCTGTTGCCTCTTTTCCTCCAGTAAAACCAATCAACTCCTCTTTGTGTTTCCAAAACACTGAGAACAAATCTCTCCCTTGACGCCTGGGCACTGTGTTGGCCACGCCGCGTGTCTGCCCCAGCTCTTAGACTATGAACATTTTAAGGGCAGGCATTATGCCTGGCCCCTTCTTCATCCAGAGAATCCTGCTATGTCTGGCACATATTTGCAGTTCTTGTTTCCTCCACACAATGGACAAGAAAAAATATGTTCCTTGATTCCAGATAGGAGAAAACACATTTTGAAGGTAAAATATTATCAGTGTCATTGTGATGACTTTCATGATGAATATTAGGAGATGCTTATGTGTCAAGAAGTGTGGTAAATACTAAAAAGGTTACACAGATGAGTCACATGTGGCTTTTTTTAAAGAGATTAAGATGTAATGAATAAAGAATTTATAATATTAGAGGTCAGAATGGATGATGTGCCTGTAGTTATGTACAGCAGGGCATCATGACAGAGAGAATGGATAGCAGGAATGCATTCATTTATTTATGTTGTGGAGAGTAGTGCAGGGGAGCCTTTGATTAAGAGGCTAACAGTTGACTTCCAACATTTCAGATGATTAGAATTCTGAGAGTGATGGAGAAGGCAGAAAACACAGGACAAGCAAAGACGTGGAGACTGGAAACTGCGGTGAATGTTAGCTAGGAAAACAACAGAATGTATACATAGGGACAGAGTATGATGGCTCTGGGACTTAGCTGACAAACCTAGGCTTCCACCTACTGATGGAACATTGCAACGAAGTTTTAAAGAGGAGGGTGACAGGACAGAGAAATGACCTGCTCTGCAGGTAAATTTTCACCTGTCGGTTTTCATCAACTTTTCATCTGTCTACGCCAGAGAATTGGGGGCTAA
The DNA here is from genome assembly GCF_029281585.2 of Gorilla gorilla gorilla. Classification (NCBI taxonomy): domain Eukaryota; kingdom Metazoa; phylum Chordata; class Mammalia; order Primates; family Hominidae; genus Gorilla; species Gorilla gorilla. Next base: position 60,183,632 of record NC_073230.2, read on the forward strand.
CTTGAGCACCTCAGAGGATGTGTAGAGGCAGCAATCATGTAACAGAAAAGTGCAGTGCTCCTGAGAGTTGCTTTGTATTCCACCAGTAATTCTGTGGCATTCAAAATGAAAGAGACAACAATACTTGTTCTCCTGACTCTCTTGGGATCTCTCCAGGTGTCCACATTGAATGCCTACTGCCAGAGAGAGGAACAGAGCAGTAGGTAACTGACAAAGAACGAGAACAGCAGCCGCAGCCCTGATGCAGGAGGCTAGGGTCAGAAAGGGCTGCCAGTGTCTGTAAACTACGTGGAGTGAGGCTGGTGCTGCTCTTTGGTTGAAACTCTCTGCCTTTAGTTGTCTACATTCCTAGGACTTACCTGTTCAGCTCTGTCTGAACTGTTTTCTCCTTTTTAGGCAGTTTATCTGGTCCTTCAATTCCAGGCTTTATTTCAAATCCAGCTTTCCTCCTCATAATCAATGACTGTATTTCATATGTCTTAATCACTTTTCTACCCTGGGAAATGGTGACTAATGAAACAACTTATAAGCTCCTTTAGTGTCAGTTAATAGGAATTACTGAGAATGTATTGAAGCAAAGAAGCAGGGATATAAATGAACTTCACCTTCTGTCAGAAAAGAGCATTAGACATCATAGAAACTTTTATTTCTAAGACAATCATGATTGTCATACTGGGGTAATTGCTTTGAATGTCTTCTAGTTTTTAACTTGTGATGTTCTCCTGCTTATTCATTTTGATGCACTCCAACTATTTCTCATATAAAATGTTAAGATAAAAATAGACCAACAAGAAGGAGAGCTCAAACTGATTCAATTTCATGATTGCATCTTCAACTTCTAGCTGAACAATCAAGAGTGTATTACTCAAAGTGCTACGTAGTCCACACACCAAAGGCTGAATAAGTCATTGAGCATCAATCAGCAATTTTTAAACCAGAATTCCTTTCTATTTGCAACACTTGTTTTTTCCCAGTGTGTAGTAATCACAATAACAACAATAAAGCTTCTCACAGATGAAAAATGAAGGAAGGAAGGAATGAAGGAAGGAAGGAAGGAAGGAAATAAAATAAAATATAAGAACAGAAGGGGGTAAAGAAGAAAGGGAAAGGAAAGGAAACAGCCACTCTGTTCCTCTGAATAGGAAAATATTTTATGTTAGCTACAGGACCACCAAGAATTAGGAATAAGAATTTAATTCAGAACATCTTTTGTGGGTGATCTGACAGATATTTGAGATATAATAAACATTCTTCTGAGATGTTGATGAAACTTCTTTCACAGAAAATTTATTATTAGCCTAAAGTGTCTCTGAAAAGAGGACACTGGGATAGAGTACTGAATGGAAATTCTTTCATTAAAGACAAAATGGACCCACAACAAGAATAAAACAAAAGGGTACATAGTCATAGAATTTCAGAATAACATAAACCATGACAAACACATTACGTATGTTTCCCATGCATTGAATTTCTTCTACCTATAGATGTGAGGATTGATCTTGTTTGTATCTGTGTTTCTGAGAGAGAAGGTGATTTGGGTGTTTCTGATGTCACAAGTCCAATGTGGCCTTCTCTGTTTTGGATCGTGGTTCACAGTCCCATTGTTACACTCACCTCTTGCCTATAGTTGTCCTGCAGTTTAGTTTGAAAGCTGTGATCTTCATGCTCTGACCTTCTCTCCATACTCTGCCCCATGCAGCAGGCCGTGCTGCCTCCTCTAGGCTGATGAGATTAAGTAGCCACAGTGCTGTGCATGGTGGGGTCAGCTCAGTGCTCAAGAGAGTCAACAAGACATCTGTCTTCTTACCAGAGTCTCAGCTACCATCTAACCCTCATAAGTGTCAGCAGGGCTATTCTAAGTTCCTGGTGGCAGGTGTCTGCAACTGTTTCATCCTAACAAAGTCTGCAGTGCCAAAAGCAACCATTTCTGCTACATGACCTACTTCATCTCCCCTTGTCTGTTTGTTAATCACAGTTCCTCCAAAAGCAGCAAAGAGTAAATGATTTTGAATGACTTTCATAAGGTTTAATTTTTGTAGGGACAGCAAGAGTTAAACTCTCATTTCATATGTTAATTTGATGGGTGCTACGGGATCTTAAATTGCATGTCTGTTGAACTTACAATAATCAACAGGAGTAATGTTTATAACATTTTAAAAACTTTTTATTTGAAATAATTTTAGATTTACAGAAGAGTTGCAAAGATAATAGAGAGAGGCCTTGTTTACTCTTCACTCCACTTCCCCTAATGTTAATAATTTGTATAACCATGGTAGATTTATCAAAATTAAAGAATTAACATTGGTAGAATACCATTAACAAAACTACAGAAACTATTCATAAGTCTTTGTACTAAGATGCCTTTTCTGTTCCAGGATTCAATCCAGGACACCGATTTGCATTTCACTGTCATGTCTTCTCAGTCCACTCTGTACGTCTGCTTGCCCTTGACAGTCTTGCAGAGTATGGATCAGATATTTTGCAGCATGTCATTCAATTTGGTTTTATCTGATATTCTTCCAAAAAATGTATAACCCCAGTATAATCATGAGCAAATATCAGATAAAATCAAATTGCTCTTCTCATTGAATCATATAATGGGATACATCATATCAACACGAGTTATTCCTTGTAAGGTTAACCTTGGTTATTTGGTGATGTTTTCCAGGTTTCTGCAATGCAAAGTTACCATTTTCATCTTTTTCTGTGTCTTCTGTTTTCGAAGTGAGTCACTAAGTCCAGTCCACACTCAACAGGGGTGGAATGAAGTTCTACCTCCCAGAATCCCAGAAGGAAGAATATTAAAGAACTTGGGGGACATATCTTCTTCTTCTTTTTTTTTTTTTTTTTTGAGATGGAGTCTTGCTCTGTCGCCCAGGCTGGAGTGCAGTGGCATGATCTTGGCTCACTGCAACCTCTGCCTCCCAAGTTCAAGCGAATCTCCTGCCTCAGCCTCCCGAGTAGCTGGGACTATAGGCATGTACCACCAAGCCTGGCTAATTTTTTGTATTTTTAGTAGAGACAGGGTTTCATCATGTTAGCCAGGATGGTCTCGATCTCCTGACTTCGTGATCCACCCACCTTGGCCTCCCAAAGTGCTGGGATTAAAGGCATGAGCAACTATGCCTGTGACCTTAGAACTTGGAGACATATCTTAAAGCCACTAAATATTTGGGGGGAAGCACTCTGAGGCTATGCTATTTTCCTGTTTCTCCTTAAGGCTTTACCTACTAATTTTTGTATTCATCTGTAGATCTGCTGCAATTATTATGGTGGCATTCTAATAGTGATTTTGGTTTTCACTCCTTCCTTTTACATTTGATATTTGGAATTCTTCTATAAAAAGGATTTGTCCTTTTTCCTCTCTTTGTTTATGTATTTAATCATGTACTTATACCCATATAGACTTGTGGCATTTATTTTATTATTTGTGCTATAATGCAATACAATTATTGTTTTTAAATTTTATCTTATTATTTTGTTTACTATATAACGTTTAAGATGTATTATAACCAGGGCTATATCTTCCCCCTAAAATCTATGAAACAACCATCTGTGGCAGCAGTTTGGGAGGGATATTTTAGAAGATGGGGAGAGGAAGAATCTTGGCAAGGTAGAAACCCACATCTATAGTCCAGGGGTCTTGCCAGAGTCCCAGTTTGTCACAAATTGCCTAACATCTTCTGATGGATGGTTCCTTAAATGAAGCATATCCACAGCAAATTCATCATGATCACCATCCTCTTAGATACCTGGATCAGAAACCAGGAAGCCAAGGAGACCTGCTTTCTCTCTCTCACAACCAATGCTTTTCCATTTCCTTAGTGTCTCTATTAATCACTCGTTAGTTGGATTATCAACACATTTCCAATATAAAAGATTGAAACTTAGAGATGAGGATGGTAAAATAAAACTGCAACAGTATTGCTGTTAATATTATATAAAATTTTATTAACCAAGTTAATATAAAATGCCCCTAAAATAAAGAACAGGAGTTAAAAATGAAATCTCAAAGTATCTCTTGGCAAGACAAATATCTAAATGAAAATAACACAGGAAAACAGGGCAAGGTGGTGATCCTTTTCCTCAAACAATTATGAGCCAATTCTAAGACAGATGCTGAACTTAAAGCATCCTGGCCACCAAGCAAGAAAATGGGAGCCTGCTATAGAGTGACAATTAATGCTTGTTGGATGGTTGGAAATATGAATGAATGAGTGATTACATCAATTCAATTTCTCAAGTCCTGAGTGCCTGGGTGTCACAAGAAAGAAGAGACAAGAGGCAAAATGCAAAACCCAGGGGCTGTGCTCCTCCATCTCTAGAAATTGAATGGTGGGGACCTGTTTCACTGTGTGTCCTCTGTAGTCCCTTCCCATCCAATCTGGTGTGACTCAGTTTAGAGAAGGAAGGGCAGCTCATCTATGACTCAACCTTGGAACCTCTTTGGGAAAGTCTACTGCGAATGTGCGGGGAGTCTGTTCTAGGAATTTTCCAATGCACCAGAACTGCCTCTGGCTCCTACTGAACATGGTAGAATTAAATTAGGTTTTAGGCAATCTGATTACTTGATTAAATTATTCATAGGAAGGTGATAATTTCAAAAGATGAGCTTGTCAAAAGATATGACTTAATTGGAAGAGTATATTTGGAGATATTTTTGAAATGCATGGTTATTTATATAAACTCTGAATACAGAAAACCTCATCCTGTGTCTTTCAGGCTCCCCGTTGGGAGTACCATGCAAAGGTAATGGCAAGGAGGTCCTAAAATTGTAATAGAATCTCATTTTTTAATTCTTGCTAAAGACAATTATAAAAAAATTGTATTTCCCAGTGGTTGTTATGAGTTGGCAAAGGCAGAATAAAAGATTTGATAGACACAACCACGAAGATAGGCTGAGTAGGTAATAATCATGATTTATTGAAGGTCAAATTTTATGAGAAGGTCATGGAAAAGGACAGCAACGTATTTAACTGGAGCAAAGAACTGAGGTGGCCAGTGGGTCTGGTGCTACTGCCAGGAAAGAGAGAACTCAGGAGAGATGAGATGGCTGCTGAGTGGGCTTCTCTAGGCCAGAGCACCTGCCTCTGGGGCACCAAGAACAGACAGTTATAAATGAAAATATGTTTATATTTGTTTTTTGCACAAAGATGCATACACACACACACACACACAGAAAAATCACACCAGCACACACACAGAGATTGGTGTCAACTCTGTAGGCCAGAAAACATTCCCTGCACACACATAAAAATAAAATACAGCCATTTTAATTTCACTGGGTTTTCAAGATCATTTTATATTGCTTGAGCATATTAATACCTGTAATGTACAGGACCCCAGGGAATTGGGCTGTATTTCCCAAAGGGGAATTGCATTCACTTTTTTCCTATGATAAGTATCCCTACAAATATTTCAGGAGAAAATAGCACCTGAAAATTTATTGTCAGAGCCCAGGCTTTTTCTTCCAAACCCTTGGAAACTTAACAAAAAAATTCTTTCTTTAAATGAGAAAGAGAAAAGTAAATTATTCTTACATGTAAACCAGTGGGAAGTTGCCAGATCCTTTATTATCTTGAAAAAAATCATGAAATCAACAATTAAAAAGTTAATTTAGAACATTTCCAACATACAGAACTTAAGCAGAGAGAGTAATATTTTTTATACATGGCTAATAATAAATACTGAAATATCATTGAAAATTGAGATGTTCTTGCCAGGTGCAGTGGCTCACACCTGTTATCCCTGCACTTTGGCAGGCTGAGGTAGGTGGATCATCTGAAGTCAGGAGTTCGAGACCAGCCTGGCCAACATGGCGAAACCCTATCTCTATTAAAAATACAAAAGTCAGGTGGGTGTGGTGGCATGCACCTGTAGTCCCAGCTACTCAGGAGGCTGAGGCAGGAGAATTGCTTGAACCTGGGAGGTGGAGGTTGCAGTGAGCTGAGATTGCACCACTGTACTCCAGCCTGGTGGGAGCAAGAAAAAAGAAAATAAAAGAAAGGAAAAGAAGAAATGAAGGAAGGAAGGAAAAGAAAGAAAAGACGAAAGAAAGAAAGAAAGAAAGAGAAAGAAGGAAAGAAAGAAAGAAGGAAGGAAAGAAAGAAAGATAGAAAGAAAAAGAAAGAAGGAAGGAAGGAACGAAAAAAGAAAATTGAGATGTTCTAACATAATTCCTGACTTAGAGAATGAAAACATGCAGGTGTGCACAAATGAATGACTCTGCACAGATGAGAGACGCACTGGGGAGACAGGTAGCCTTGGAAGCTATGGGAGCTAAAGGTTCAGGATTATGGCATCTTTCAAGAAATTTGATCATAGAGAAAGAAGACATCCAGGGAGAGTCCTACAAAGAAAAACAGCCAAGTATGGTTTCCAGTAGAGGGGACTCAGAATGACATAATTATATTTGGAAAAATGACACATTCTAGAAGACAAAATTAGAGTTTAAAAAGTTTCAAAGTGAGAAGTAATGGTGGTAGAGTCAGTAAACTTATGTGTGGCAAATAGATTGGGTAAAATAATTTGATGCCATCATTGGAATTACAAATTTAAACTCTATTTTTTTTAAAGTACACAAGGATTATCTTAGCCAGCTGGCCCCCTTTGAAAAGCTGGCCCAACAGGACTAATATCTGAGAAAATCAAAATATGTGAAAATTCAGCCTCAAAAGTGAACACAGTCTATTACTGAAATTCTAGTTATATTGAAGAATTAATTAAAATAATATAAATATTTCCATATTTAGAGGGAAAGCATGCTGAAGTAAATATATACTCATTATACATGTAGATTATATATACAATGAATTCAGCTTATACTGATGTATTTTTGTCATTTATTGAGTTATTAAAATGTTTAATAATGCACCTTCATAAATACTGAAGTCAAAATATAAGTCATCTTACTGATTTAAAATTTATATGATGTAAGTAATTCAACATTAGACATGCTTTAATCCAAGTGAAAAAGAAAACTATAGGTGGCTGGAGCTCAGGAGCACTCACTGAGTGCTAGCTACTGAGCTAGATGGGAAGAAATAGGAAGGTAATATCCAGTCCATGCCAAATTCCCTAATTCCCAGACAAGAGAGACCCCAAGAGTGCTATAAAAGCATGTGGGAGAGGGGAGCTCTTCTAGGTAGACCAGAACCCCCTGTGGAACATTTCTTGTGGAGTGTAGCATATAAAATTTGTGTTAAGGGAGGAGTAAACTTTGTTCATGGTAGGGGAGGCAATTAATAGGTTTAATATAGTTTGTCATTTCGGAAGATTTTATTTTAATAAATCCCAAACTTGGGAAATTTTCTTTCCAAGCCCTGTGAATGTTGTAGGGATAGTTCATACAATATCCTTTAAGGCAAAACATCATAAAACACCACTTAACTGAAAGGAAAGCTCAAAGTTAAACAATAGTGAAAGCACCATTAATTCACTACCTTAAACTGAAAACGAAGAGTGGAAAGTGCTAGAAGAAAGACCATTTCCAAGGGATCCTGTTCACAAGAAGTCATCACAAGCTATTAAAACATCAGTCAATGTCAAAATGTCTTTACTGCACTGACCCACAGGTCATTTTATTATCTGATTCCAGGAGTTGTGGATGGTACTATTTGCCAGAGGCACAAGAGAGCAAATTGCATTGTAGGAAATCAGGAGTCAAGATCTTACACTGAAATAAACACCAGTGTACCTGTTAATAAATATCATCTATAGTCAAATGAAAAATTAACGTTACTCCTGTAAAGTATTAAGTTCAGTCAGACATAGATCCTAAATGAGGGTTAAAAATTGGATACAATATCAGTGCAAGTCTGGCATAATTGCTATTATGATGAATGCAATTCCTGGGTCATTTATCATTGCCAGGCAGGATGCTCTTAGCTCACACAGAGCACAAATGTATTTCCTGGATAAAAAGAGGCCTTATGGTTGATTATTTTGTCATAACCAGAATTTATTTTTCTGCTGGGGAGGGAGACGGACTTATTTGAAGATGGAAAAAGGCCGTGGCTAGCACCAGAAAATCAAGAATTTAGCACACGAGTGCTAAAGTCCACAAAACAGGTTTCAACAGATAAACAGACAAAAGTCACCAGCTGCCCTTGGGGATGAACGAGGAATCCTGTTCATTCTGGCCTGTCACCTAGGAACTCAGCTTCTGTTACCAGAAACATAGCACCTAGCACTAATGAAGACATGCCTCCAAGATAAAGAAGAGTGCTTTATCCCCTTAGACAACAATCTCAATCCCTAGTTACCCAGACAGCAGAGGTCCATACTGCCATGGCTGCAGCCAGTCCTGGGTGATTCACTCTGCCTAAAGTCCAACCATTCACTAAACTGATGTTTTTTTTTCTCCCATAATCCAACAGAACTACAGCCCAAAACTAAATTGACACATGCACAATTATCAGGTAATCATTCTGAGTAGTGGTCTTGTACTAGCACACTCACATACCCAAGCTAAAAAAAATCATTTGAAAAAAATAAACCATTTGCCAAAGCCAGAGCCAGGGGAATTCACCTGTACAACCAGTTCCAGACAGAGCTTTGCCTCTGATTTCCCTGTCTACGCTGGACTACATGTGCACGATGATAAATAACAATGCTGTGCTCCAATTACTGCGTAAGATGGTCTTTGAGCCTCCTGAACAACTGCCATGCCCAGTCTCTTCTATCTCCTGACATGTAAATCCCCTGGCTACATATATCTGATCCTGTTCCTTCTAGATTCCATGTGTATTTGCTCTTGCTTGTCAAGTTAGTAGTGACAGGGGTTGGATTATGTGGCATCAGAATAAATGTGGGTAAATATTTCTATATCAAGCAGAGAAAGACTAAAAGCCGGTTATCTGGCTTAAGACAGCCCAGTCTGTGTCTTTTCAGGAAGTACAAGTTTCTTGTTTTTTGTTTTTTTGGGATGAAGTCTCGTTCTCATCCCCCAGGCTGGAGTGCGATGGTGCAATCTCAGCTCACTGCAACCTCTGCCTCCCGGGTTCAAGTGATTCTCCTGCTTTAGCCTCCTGAGTAGCTGGGACTACAGGTGCTTGCCACCACATCTGGCTAATTTTTGTATTTTTGGTAGAGACAGGGTTTCACCATGTTCGCCAGGCTGGTCTAGAACTCCTGACCTCAGGTGATCCACCCGCCTCAGCCTCCCAAAGTGCTGGGATTACAGGTGTGAACCACCGCACCCAGCCAGGAAGTACAAGTTTTGACTGTTGGAGCAACCAGTACAACTCCAGGATTCCAAAGACTGGATCAAAATTTGAGAATAGTATCTGTAGGTCTTAAGCATTGTCTGTGGGCATGGATGGCTCTTTTTGATTCACCATCACAAAAATCAGTATAATTCTCAACTTCTTAAACTTGACTTCACATTGGAATCACAGGGAAGCTATTCACAATATGGGGCTTCAACACAATTAGATTTTAAAGATAGGACACTGGCATTAAACACACACACACACACACACACACACACACACACACACCACCCCAAGATAATTCTACTGTGTAGACAAGATTGAAAGACACTGGTTCAGAGTGACAAAATGTTTAGAGACCTGTCTCTGGAGGTAAAAATGTCAGTTCCATGGCCAGGTTGACACTGGTCACACAATGTGATGTGGGCAACTTTCTCCTCTGCAGTGGTAATGTTCATCCCCTTGCTAAAGCGTGGTCTGTTACTGCAGCACCTTTTTTTCCAGAGTTCCTATGTGAGTCCAGATTTTGCTTTATTTCCCCTTCTAACAGCAGGCTAGAAAAAAAAAAAAGATTTTGCTTCATCCAGACATGCCCGTTGCCTTAATTCGTACTTCATTAAATACATAAAAGATATATGTTCTGCTCTAAGTCAATGTTTTCTTTTTTCTTTTCTTTTCTTTTTCTTTTTTTGTTTTTTTTTGTTTTTTTTTTGTTTTTTTGTTTTTTGAGACTGGGTTTCATTCTTGTTGCCCAGGCTGGAGTGCAATGGCACAATCTCAGCTCACTCCAAGTTCTGCCTTCTGAGTTCAAGCCATTCTCCTGCCTCAGTCTCCCAAGTAGCTGGGATTACATGCACCTGCCACCACGCCTGGCTAATTTTTCTATTTTTAGTATAGATGGAGTTTCACCATGTTGGCTAGGCTGGTCTTGAACTCCTGATCTCAGGTGACCCACCTGCCTGGGCCTCCCAAATTGCTGGGATTACAGGCCTAAGCCACTGCACCCAGCCTCCAAGTCAATTTTTTAAAAACATATGTGTATTCATTTATGGCACTTGCATAATAAAAGCCTGATTGATTGTGTTTATTTCAAAATATCCCAAGTAAGTCCCAGTGAGAAACTGAACAGAAATGATAGTGGTGATTCCATGGGCAACAACAGACATAATTTATGGAGAAAATACAATACAAATGCCTACATTCTCATATTACATTACCTTGATAAATTACTTATCAAAGATTAAGAGAAAACACCTGTGCCTATTGATAAATACATGCTTACCAAGAGAAAATGTCAAGACTAAGATTGTCTAAAATGACAAATGCTTAAAATACTGACATCCGCTGCTATATTGGTGGCATGAGAAACTGTAGAAAGATGTTTGAAATCCCCTAGAGGTGCGCTAAAGATAGATGATGAAATCATTGGTGGAGAAGGAAAATGTGTGGGTCAACTGCAGCACCCTGGAGAGCGCCTCTGCCATACAGCTCACTTCTCCATGCCAGCTGGATCCTGGGGCAGAGGATTTCTTCTGGGGATGGGTCTCTAATATGAGGGTGGGAAGTGATCTTTAGTTGCCAACACCCAAACTATAAGGCATTTGATTTACTCTTTGCATTTTTAAGTTAGACTTCCTCTCTCTCTTTCTCTCTCTCGTGTGTGTGTGTGTAAGATAAACCCTATGTAGGTGTATGTGTATGTGTGTGTATGTACACACACAGCATTCCAATTGCCTAATAAAGCATACCTGATATTCTGTGCCTACTAAAATTCTGATTGCTTCCTGACCATCAAACAGCTCATCTCCTTCCCATTAATTTTATGCAGATGTTGCACTTGGTTGCAGTTTATTCTACACTTTACTTTTAAGATGGCCATGGTGTCAGAATAATCAATTTGTAGCCGTCATTTCATGAATTGGACCAAAGTGAATGAGATATTTGTTTTCTTGTTTTGCTTTGTATTTTCAAAGCAAGGAGCAACAGGCAACAATAAGAAACAAACAATGCCTGTCAGCTTTCCATCTCCAGCTTTATGTCTCTGTTGTAACTGGGGTATCATTTCTGCCCTAGAATACTGTTAGTGCTGCCATTAAAATAGAAACTTTTCCATGCAAAACTGGTCTAAGGTTTTTGGCGTTACCCATGTAGATCTTTGTGATGAGTGAAATTTCCATTCAAGTCTTTATAGTTGCTTTAATAGTCCTGATCTACTTTTTTTTGAAGATTTGTTTTTGAGAATATGTGAACAATTTTATCTGTATTTTCTTAATGAGACTCATTTAATGCTTTTTATAAATTACTAAAATTATTAATGGAGTTGTGTTAGGCATTTTAAGCTGGTAATAATTCCAGACTTAAATATTAAATTGCCATTAGACAATTAAATATTATTTGAAGTAACCAATATTATAATTAAAACGGGATTAACACCTTAAATAATATGAACTTTATTTGGTTGCAAAAGATAGGAAACAATATAAGAAGGAAAAAAATAGGATGTTAGGACAGAAAGTGACTAAGCAGAGATGGGGAGGACTGATTTATGCTGGGTGATGAAGGGATGTCTCTATGTGGAGAGCCAGGTGTGCAAAGAAATGGGGCAGAGTTTCCAGCCACAGAGAACTCCCAGTAGTCATGAAGTCAAAATGAGCTTGTGAAGTGCATGCACAGAAAGAAGCTTAGTAAATGAGGGAGAGAGTGGGAAGAGCCAAGACCTCCAAATTACACAGGCACCAGTTCATGTGCAGGCTTTTATTCCATTGCAAAGAGTGTGGATTTTATTTCAAATACAATGGAAAGGATGACAAGTTATGTTTTCTATTTTAAGATCACACTGGCTGCTGTGTGATTTTACTATAAGAACAAAAGAATAGAAGTGAGAATACAAATGACAATACTATGCAGTAGCACAAGGAAGAGGTGGCTATGGGTGGAGCAAGGAGGTAGAGGGAGAGAAGTGGGCATAATAGGAGTGCAGACAGGTAAGATGGAACTGGCTGATGGATTTGACATTGGAGGTACACACAGTAAGAATTAAAGATAGTGTTTATGATTTTGGCATGAGCGTTCGGAGTGATAAATGGCTTGTCATGCCATTTGCAGTTCTGTTTGGACAAGACTGGAAGAGGAAAAGATTGTGGAGGGGCAGCGGAATTTAGAGTTCTACTCCAGCCACGTCAAACCTGAAATGCCACTCAGGCATCTAGGTGGAGATGTTTAGAGAAGTCAGTGGAGGTAGCAATTGGTTAACCTACATATTACTAATAAAAATGTAAGGACAAATGCAACCGCTGAAAAATTGAATGTACATTCCTGAAATTGTTTTGAATCAAAGAGGAAATTCAAGCCCAATTACTAAGCTTTTGGACAATAATATAGACACTCTGTGTGAAAACTTTACAAAACATATTGTAGCTTTTCTGAGTAGCAAATTTTTATGCTTAAATACTTTCAAAATTGCAAAGATTAAAGAAAAACACAGAAAATGAGTAGTCTTAATAGCATAAGACAAATTCTAGAAGAGTAGAAAGAAGAAATGCATGAATAATACCTCTCTACTGGTCTGCAACTGTGTCTTTATCTAGAACCTCAGCAGCAAAAAATATGTTAAATATGTTATTTGAGGGTAATTCTTTCATGCCAGGAAAAGATCTCTGGAAAGGCCAGCACTCTCAACTGATTCAGATCCATCAAAAGAATTCTAGTACAAAATGTCAGCTGGCAAACAGCCTTTATAAAACCTCTTCCAATTTCCAAATAAAACAGGCCAATCAAGAGAAAATTTTGGAAAATAAAACTCTAAAAAATAAACTTGCCAGTTATTCTAATGGCAGAATATTGGCCCCGTCTTCACTCTTTGGCAGATGGAACAAAATGGATGAAAAGCTGCCCTACTTATGCCCTAATACGGCTGGGCTTCACCTCATAAAGCTGAGGCCAATACACAGAACAACAATTTCTGTATCTCTGAGACACTGATGTGAGAGTTGTGCATTCTCACCACCTCCTCCAGCCTCCTCTCCACCATCATTTTCTTTCCACAATTTAGGATACTTCTAGCTCTTCAGCAGATCCCAATAGAAAAGTCAGAGAACAAATTTCTATTTTCATTTTTTTTCTGAGGCAGAGTCTCATTCTGTTGCCCAGGCTGGAGGGCAGTGGCATGATCTCTGCTCACTGCAACCTCCATCTCCAGGGTTTAAGCAATTCTAATGCCTCAGCCTCCCAAGTAGCTGGGATTACAGGCACCCGCCACCACACCCAGCTAATTTTGTATTTTTAGTAAAGATGGGGTTTCACCATGTTGCCAGGCTGGTCTCAAACTGCTGACCTCAAGTGATCCCCCCACCTTGGCCTCCCAAAGTGCTGGGATTACAGGCGTGAGCGACTGCGCCCAGCCCAAATTTCTATTTCATATTAGATCATCTTATGCTTCCCATCACCTCCACCTCCCAAACTCTGAATCTTTTCTTTTGTACTGTTCATATTACTAAGCATAACGATACTTGATTTTGCAGATTGATTCTAAAAATAAACAATTGGTACATAATTATCACTACTTAATGTGGTTTATTTAATACACAAATTGCATACTATGATTATGCTTTGCTTTCTCTAGGCCTAAAGTCATGACCCCCATGACTTTCAGATGAGACTACTCTGGATGCAAATGTGAACGGCTTCCTGTACTGCACTCTGCCATTCCTCATAACCTCTGGGCTGATTAAAGTTCAATTAGTTGGAACATTTTATTTCTCTCATTCCCAAGAGTCTTTCTGGACTCCTCTATAAGTGTGCTCTAATTAGAATTAATAGATGAGTTGCAAATTTGTTTATCCTGTCTTTGCATTTATTTTCTATTTTCAGAGATGATTTTAGTCTTTTAGGTTTGAAACTTTTCCCCAGTATGTAAAGGCCTTCTTCAATCAACCTCTGGTGAACTGAGTGCTAAAGAGAAGCCTGTTTATTCAAATACTCTTTATTCCTTCTTAGGATATTTTATTTACATTCTAAAAGCTTTTATGAGGTATTAAAGTTTCATACTCATGGATTTAGTTGTGGATCTTCGTTTCACTAAATGTGCTGGGCATTCACTGTACCCATGCAATCTGCTGCCTGTTGACCTTGGCAGCACTGATATTCCCTTTTGGACTCTTCCTCTATTCTCTTTTATGTGTAAATGTTTCTAAATATTTTAAATATTTACCTCATTATTTTGTTTTTTGAGATAATAATCTTCAACATTATTTTAAAGGTATTCTATTGAATTAAATTGATTTGTTTTATATATATACATACACACATTGATGTGTTTGTGTACTCGTATAAATATATAGACGTCTGCCTACAAGGTTGTCAATGAGTGGTTTGTAAGATTGATTTGGCCTAGTTTCACTGTGTTGTTGCTTAATTCTCCTCTGTACCCTGGATCTGCATCATTATTTTGTTCTAGGCCTATTTTCTCCTCATTGTTTTTAACTCATCTTTCTCTTTCCAGTTGCCAGCTCTCCTCGAATGTGTTGGTCACCATTCACATTTAATACATAACGACTGTGCCCAAATGCCACACTAAGAGACCTGACCAAACTATAGCATGACTTCTAGCAGCTTCGGGTCACGTCCTCAGGATGACCCTATCTGCCTTTCAATGCCCAATTGAGAAACCTCAACATTGCCAGAAGAATTTACTGTTGGTTTTAGCCAAAACCCAGTGATGGCCAGATAAACCCCTGGACCACCTCTCAGAGCAGTTAGTTTAGAAAGCTTACAGTTCTAAATCCTTTCTCTACCCCTTGGAGATATAAATCTTCTACTGCCCAGAACTGTCTCCTCAAGGACCTGGGAGCCACCTCTTTGAAATGCAAACACTCAAAAAGTAGCTCTCACTCTCTCTATCAGTCCCTGAGGGAGGGGAAGGGCCTAATCTCAGAGGTCACCTTGTTCCAACTTGCCTCACTACCTCCTGTCATGAAGGTATGAGATGTTTGCTTCTCCTCTATAAAGCACCAATTAGCAAACTATACTAGTCCGTTCTCATACTGCTACAAAGAACTATGTGAAACTGAGTAATTATGATGAAAAGAGGTTTAATTGACTCATAGTTCCACATGGCTGGGGAGGTCTCAGGAAACTTAAAATCATGACGGAGGGCAAAAGGGAATGAAGGCAGCAGGAGAGAGAGAGCAAGAGGGGAGGTGCCATACTTTTAAACCATCAGCTCTCATGAGAACTCACTCACTATCATGAGAACAGCATGGAGGAAATCTGCCCCCATGATCCAATCACCTCCCACCAAGTACCTCCCCTGACACATGGGGATTACAATTCCAGATGAGATTTGGGTGGGGACACTGAGCCAAACCATATCACAAACCCAGATTGGCTAGTCTCAGGGACCAGTCATAATGAAGGGCATTATAGTGCCCTTCATTGCCTTTTTCGTTTTTTTGTTTGTTTGTTTGTCTTGTATATCATAGCATTTAAAAACTCTCTTACCTTTTGTTTTGGCAGAATTCACCTCAGGCTACAGTGGGTTTTTTTGGGGTTGTGTCTTTGTTTTGTTCTTTTGCTTTTTTCTTAGAAAAGGTCTCACTGTGTTTCTAGGCTGGTCTCAAACTGCCAGGCCCAAGTGATGCTTCCACCTCAGCCTCTCTAGTCACTGAGATTACAGGCATACACTGGGCTTTAACCTCTATTGCAGTAGTTATCACTAAATAAAATCTGTTTTTATCACCTTTAACTAGTGTCTGGCTTTTAAAAAAAACTCGTTGAGAGTGGCAATCTTTGATTTAGGGTACCAGTGCCTCAATATCTTTCCTAGGACTGGCCCCCAAAGAGTTGATTTGTTTCCTTTAGAGAAACATCTTTCAATGTGTTGCCTATGCAGTAAATCATAAGCTTGCAATCCACTCTGCTTTGAGTAGGCTGGAGCCAGGGCCAGGGTTGATGCTTCTGTGTGTAATACTGAGTTGCTATGAACTCACTTTTTATAGTCCTGCCTCATTCTTATACACATTTATAACAACCTCTCTAAGCCTCAATCCTCCCTCTGTCTCTGCAAGCCACCTTCTCTCCTTCTCATCTGCAGCAGGCACTCTGTTATGCATCTATTCTCACCTAAGCTTCCTCTGTCCTGCTTCACTAATTACCATTCCTTCCTCTGCTTTCTGCCTTTTATCCATAGCAAGTCCTATACAAATATATTTGTTGTTCTCATGGATTTATAACATTTGAATTGCATTACTATTTTTAAAGAGAAGATGTGAATATAAATAAGTGATTTTTTTTGAACTAAAAAGTACTATGTCTACTTCCTTAGCTTATAACATATTGAAAGACTCTTCTAGAAAAATACAAACTACCAAATATTTGCCAAGAACTATGAAAAATGAGACATCATTAAGTACAGAAGATGCAAATCACAAATGTTCACAAATTGTCTTTAAAAACATTGATAATACAGTTTTGTAAAAAGAGTAATTCTGATTTATAGGAACCCGATAATTTCAAGGAATATAAATTGACCTAGAGAATAAAATAAATGTGGATATTTTTCTAATGTGTTGTGACGAAGTTAATGTGCAAGATTATCTTAGTGAGATGTTAATTTTTCTGTCACCTATACATTTGAGTACTGTTCTTTCAATCTAGTAAAGTAGTTAGACCTTTTTTGTTTCCTTGTTTCAAAGATATGTCTAGGGCTGAAGGCCAAATTGACAACTCCTGGGCTCTCTTGTAAAAGGCTAAACTAATTTCAGTAATTATACTAAACAGGAATAGTTTAAAAGACAGAGAAGGGGTGAAGAAGACAGAGAAAGAGAGGGAAAATTTCATGTTCTAGAACCAGGCTTGAGATTGGTGGGTTCTGTGAATTCAGACCCTGTGTGCCACCCTCTGGAAGAATATAAGGATGCCATTTTAGAAAAATAAAGCTGATAAATATTAATATGAGAGCCTGTTCTTTGAAAATTAAAATACACTCTGAGGGAAACTAGTGAGAAAAATATTTTTTAAGTACAAATAAGCAAAATACTCCAAATAAGACACATCGACACTTTGAAAATGGAAATATATTTTCAAAAATAATTCAAAAGCTGCTTTAATAGGTCAATTTTCTAGCAAAGTGAAAATGGTCAAAAGCTACTGCTGAATATCAAAATTAATAATAAAAGCAATAATTTAATCAAAGAAAAAATATGCAAAAGATCCACATTTCACAGATGAATTAGAGCCACATGGCCTTAATCTTTCTTTTTTCTGAGATGAAATCTTGCTCTTTTCCCCCGGGCTGGAGTGCAATGGCGCAATCTCGGCTCACTGCAACCTCCGCCTCCTGGGTTCAAGCTATTCTCCTGCCTCAGCCTCCCGAGTAGCTGGGATTACAGGTGCCTGCCACCACACCCTGATAATTTTTGTATTTTTAGTAGAGACGGAGTTTCACCATGTTGGCCAGGCTGGTCTCAAACTCCTTACCTCAGGAGATCCGCCCACCTCGGCCTCCCAAAGTGCTGGGATTACAGGTGTGAGCCACAGCTCCTGGCCGGCCTTAATCTTTCTAAACTGCTCTAGAGTGTGCAGAAATAGCTTCCACATTTTTGCTCCAAGTTGTTTTCATGAAAGAGGCATGATTTTGATATGAAAAGCAAAATACGTATGTGTTCAAATTCATAAAAACTGTAGTAAAATCTTAATTATGACCATTGATTAAAAATTCCAAATAAAATGTTGGTAGACGCAAACAAGCAGCATACTGAGGAGCCCTTCAGCCTGCCGCTGCACCGTGGAGCCCCTTTCTGGGCTGGCCAAGCCTGGAACCGGCTCCCTCAGCTTGCGGGGAGGTGTGGAGGGAGAGGCGCGGGTGGGAACCAGGGCTGCGGGCGGTGCTTGCTGGCCAGCTCGAGTTCCGGGTGGGCTTGGGCTCAGCGGACCCCATGCTGCGAGCCGCCAGCCGGCCCCGCCGCCCCGGGCAGTGAGGGGCTTAGCACCTGGGCCAGCAGCTGCTGTGTTCAGTTTCCTGCTGGGCCTTAGCTGCCTTCCCGTGGGGCAGGGCTCGGGACCTGCAGCCCTCCATGCCTGAGCCTCCCCGCAACTCCATGGGCTCCTGTGCGTCCGAGCCTCCCCAAGGAGCTCTGCCCCCTGCTCCACAGCGCCCAGTCCCATGAGACCACCCCAGGGCTGAGGAGTGCGGGTGCATGGCACGGGACTGGCAGGCAGCTCCACCTGCAGCCCAGGTGCGGGACCCACTGGGTGAAGCCAGCTGGGCTCCTGAGTCTGGTGGGGACTTGGAGAACCTTTATGTCTAGCTCAGGGATTGTAAATACACCAATCGGCAGTCTGTAAATAGCTCAAGGTTTGTAAACACAGGAATCAGCACCCTGTGTCTCGCTCAGGGTTTGTGAATGCACCAATCGACACTCTGTATCTAGCTATTCTGATGGGGACTTGGAGAACCTTTGTGTGGACACTCTGTATCTAGCTAATCTGGTGGGGAGGTGGAGAACCTTTGTGTCTAGCTCAGGGATTGTAAACGCACCAATCAGCTCTCTGTCAAAACAGACCACTCGGCTCTACCAATCAGCAGGATGTGGGTGGGGCCAGATAAGAGAATAAAAGCAGGCTGCCCGAGCCAGCAGTAGCAACCAGCTCAGGTCCCTGTCCACGCTGTGGAAGCTTTGTTCTTTCGCTCTTTGCAATAAATCTTGCTGCTGCTCACACTTTGGGTCCACACTGCCTTTATGAGCTGTAACACTCACTGCGAAGGTCTGCAGCTTCACTCTTGAAGCCAGCGAGACCACGAACCCACTGGGAGGAATGAACAACTCCAGACACTCTCTGCCTTAAGAGCTGTAACACTCACTGCGAAGGTCTGCAGCTTCACTCCTGAGCCAGCGAGACCATGAACCCCACCAGAAGGAAGAAACTGCGAACACATCCGAATATCAGAAGGAACAAACTCTGGACGTGCCGCCTTTAAGAACTGTAACTCTCACCGTGAGGGTCCGCAGCTTCATTCTTGAAGTCAGTGAGACCAAGAACCCACCAATTCTGGACACAATATCAGGGGAGTAATTTGCCAAGAACAGATGGAGCTTATAACCAGCAAGAAAAAAATAAAAAATGTCAGAAAATTATTCATTACAGTCATAATCAAACAAGAAAAAAATCTGATTATGTTAAATGCTGAGAAAGCATTGAGTCAATTCAATACCTACTTTTTATTTAAAAGTGCTCAATGGGCCATGCGTGGTGGCTCACACGTGTAATCCCAGCACTTTGGGATGCCAAGGCGGGCTGATCACGAGGTCAGGAGATGGAGACCATCCTGGCTAATATGGTGAACCCCTGTCTCTACTAAAAATACAAAAAAATTAGCCGGGCGTGGTGGCGGGCACCTGTAGTCCCAGCTACTCGGGAGGCTGAGTCAGTAGAATGGCGTGAATCTGGGAGGCGGAGCTTGCAGTGAGCCGAGATGGCTCCACTGCACTCCAGCCTGGGCGACAGAGCGAGACTCCGTCTCAAAAAAAAAAAAAAGTGCTCAATGAAAAATAGTAATAGATATGTGCACATTCATATTTAGTCTCATTTTTACCCTATTTAACATGATGCTAATTTGGCCTGTAACGTGTGTGTGTGTGTTTTATGGTCAACCATACAAAATTGACTATCTTTGTTCCTTGACAAACAAAAATAGCTATCTTGTATACATATAATATACAAACTTTCAAAGTAGCATCATGTGGAGTAAAAAAGAAATGCACACACAAATTACTAGAACCATGGGATTTTGTTTGCATTACTAAAATTATGAAATGTTTTTCTTACCATGACACAAATCTCCAAACCACTCCAATGTCAATATATTTTACAATGTGAAACTAAAACACAACTGACAGAGATAATTGGTCAATGTCACTCTTTGAAGTTGAAACAAAAATAACAAACTGAAATTTTTAAATATTTGATCTCAGATAAAATTGTAATTCTCCTAAACTAATAAGCTGTAAGACAGTAAGAAGAAAGATACTAGTAGAAAAATAGGCCAATGATATGAATTGACATCTTATAGAAAAGGAATTCTTAATGGCCTACTAAATATGAAAACAGCAGCAATACCACTCATAATAAGGAAAATCCAAGTTAAAGGTTTAATGAGATAGTCGTCTTCAAGTGCCTGGTGTACAAGTAACTGCCTGTTGATTGGAGGGTGAGCAGAGTGATCTTTTTGGAGGCCAGTTTCACAGCATCCCATAGATGGGGATTTAAATGTGGAAAAAAAGCACATGTCCCTAAAGGTGTTGCTTTGTCTATAGCAGTGAAGTACGGAAAGAACATAAAATCTTATCAACATGGGATTGATGAATAAATATATTTATACCATGAAACAATATTCAGGAGTTTACAAATGATATCACTTTTTATCCTATGGACCTAAATGCAATTATCATCTCTGAGAGACTTATATTTTCACAAAATAGCAAAACACAAAATGGGGAGTAGTAGGCTAATATAAACGTAAGAACATTCTGATTGGAAACATTTTATGTTTGAAAATTCACATAGAAGATTTTTTGTGTGATGAATATCTTTTGAAGAACATTAACTAACAATGGTTGCTCCCTGGGGCAGAAAACTGGGGAGAGGCCTTTGACTAGGGCAGGAGGTAGAACCTGAATATGGAACCACCAAGATGGACTACGATTCCCTGCAAGCCACAATATGAGCAAAGGAGGAAGGCAGTCAGCAGGGGTGAGGGCCATTACCCTGCCCTTTGAGACAGATTGCACCACAGGCCTTGTTGTCAGAGGGAAAGGCCACCAGGGCCTGGGCAACTGTTTTCATGCATTCCTGAACAACTTTTACCCACTCCTCCATGTCCCTACCAGTGGTTGGAACCTTATGTTATAAGGAAACAAATTGCATCACCTTTGCTGTGGGACCCCCTTCTGAAAGGGCTACTACCAGAGGTGGAGAGAAAGTTTCTGCTGACTTGTGGTGACTGCAGAGGGTGGCGAACCAAGAGATTAGGGGAGGTTGAGTATGGGACAGGCCCTCACTGGCATGTCACTAATGGAGTTCAGGGATTTGGAGATGATTGGCAGCAACACAAGCAATTGTTCAGACCCAATCCTGCAGGCAGAAGGGGGAAGGCAACCAGCAGAGCCTCAGGATGCGAGCACAGTGGACCCTGTCCCAGCAACAGGACCAGTGACATACTTGGGAGGTGTCTGCTAAAGACAGAAGGTCTTGGTAATTATGTGTGGGGCACTCGGTAGTAAGTTCCTCCTGCTAAATGAATTTGTTTTGCTTCATGCAGAGAAGGACTGCTTACAGTATTCAAAAACAATAGTGTACGAAGACTATAGAACTTGGCAAAGGACTGAAAGGAGGATTGATTTAAAAGAGAGACACGTTATGTTCCTATGAGAAAGCATCACCGTTTCAAACATGTCAATGCTCCTTAAATTTATATTTTCCGTGTTGTTACTTTTTCAGCCAAACTTTCAATAGCATGTTTTTTTTGTTCTTGATAAAATGATTGCAAAATCCATTTTGAAGAGTAAATATTTGAGCAGAGTTGTGAAAATATTGACAATGAGGAATAATGCATGATTCAAAAGACAAGATTATAACTGTATAAATCTAATATCTGAATTACTTAAAAAAGTGGACTTCAGGGTCCAGAAATAAAGAATAGGCCCAGTAGAATGTATTAATAAGTTTCTAGATGGTAGGTCTGTTTTACTCATCAGGCTTGGCTCTGATTAAAGGCTCTGTCTCTATCTCCCTGTCTCTCTCTGTCTCTACACACACACACACACACACACACACACACACACACAAACAAAATAAAAATAAGGCAAAGATCAGAATTATCATTTTACTTAACAGTTGTATATAATGATGTCAAATTATATATTTTAAATCACCCAAAACACATATATGTTTAATACCTTAGAAAACACTTGCAATATCCATTAACATACATAATTATTAAAATTTCTAACAAAAAGCATGAAAAATCCCAGTAGAAAAATGGACATGGGAATGTGAGAAAGCAATTCACGAAATAAAACAACATAAAAGGAAAATTAATATTTTACTATTCTTTGATTTACAGATATTTGGATATGCATTCTTATTTCTGGTGAAAAATAGCTTGAATTTACCTGCTAAAATTTTTAATTGTATATTTTCTCTGGCTCGGCAGTTTCACCAGAAATTTGAAACCAGTCATATGGAAGCATTTTGCCAATGACAAAGATTTATCTAAATGAGGTTTTTACACTGCTGTTTATTTATTTATTTATTTATTTTTAATTTTACTTTAAGTTCTGGGATACATGTGCAGAACATGTAGGTTAGTTACATAGGTACACATGTGCCATGGTGGTTTGCTGCACACATCAACCCCATCTAGGTTTTTTTTTTTTTGCGACAGAGTCTTGCTCTGTCGCCCAGGCTAGAGTTCAGTGGCACGATCTTGGCTCACTGCAACCTGCACCTCCCAGGTTCACGCCATTCTCCTGCCTCAGCCTCCCAAGTAGCTGGGAGTACAGGCACCCACCACCACACCCCGCTAATTTTTTTGTATTTTTAGTAGAGATGGGGTTTAACCACAGTCTCGATCTCCTGACCTCGTGATCCACCCGCCTCAGCTTACCAAACTGCTGGGATTACAAGCGTGCGCCACCGCGCCTGGCCTCATCTAGGTTTTAAGCCCCACATGCGTTAGCTCTTTGTCCTAATGCTCTCCCTCCCCTTGCTCCCCATCCCCCTACAGGTCCCGGTGTGTGATGTTCCCCTCCCTGTGTCCATGTGTTCTCATTGTTCAGCTCCTACTTACGAGTGAGAACATGCTGTGTTTGGTTTTCTGTTCCTGTGTTATTTTGCTGAGAATGATGGTTTCCAGCTTCATCCATGTCCCTGCAAAGGACATGAACTCGTGGTTTTTCATGGCTGCAGAGTATTCCATGGTGTGTATGTGCCACGTTTTCTTTAGTCTATCACTGATGAGCATTTGGTTTGGTTCCAAGTCTTTGCTTTTGTAAACAGTGCTGCAATAAACATATGTGTGCATATGTCTTTAAAGAATGATTTATAATCCTTTGGGTGTATACCCAGTAAGGGATTGCTGGGTCAAATGGTATTTCTGGTTCTAGATCCTTGAGGAATCACCACACTGTCTTCCACAGTGGTTGAACTAATTTACACTCCCACCAACATACACTGTTATTTATAATAGCTTTTCTCTTTTAGAGAAAACAACCCAAATGTCTAACAAAAACTCTGATGATTAATTGCATTAGTTAAGATGTAGAAGTTTCAGTATGATGTACATCAAAAACATACAATATGCATCCAAATATTGAAATTCATTACATTTCAGTTGCAGAATTATAGTATTTTCTACTTTTTTCTGCTGTTTATCCTGTGTTTTGACATTGTCTACGTCAAACATTCAATTCATATAATGATAAATAGTAAATTAAAACAAATGATCCAGGTAACTTTTTACCAATTGATATACAGGGCATAGTCATACAAACTTAATTTTTTTTCATCTCAAAGTACATATCTTGACCCTAATATGTTCAATTGTGAAAACTTATGAGTTAAATGTAATGAATACATATTTTTTGTATTTGAATACTAATGGGAAATTAAAAATGATTGTCTGGATTCCATGGAAAAAGACCCAATAATGAAATGCACAGCTATCACTCTTCTAGGATTGACTCTTGGCTTTACTCTTAGTGGAATGACTTCCAGAAATAAATCTGGATTCTTCTCTTTTCTTTGGATTGAACACTTAGATGACATTAGGAAGGTTTATTATTTTGGACTCACACCATGAAATTGAAGCTTTTTATGTATTCTGTTTTCATACGTTTATCTACTTAATCCAGGCTCTTAGATTAAAAAGTGAAGTGTATAGAGATTTGTGGTGGTCCATAAATGAAAAGTTAAAACAATTTACCTAATAGTCTTCAATTTGTGGCAATGTGCTGCCACAAAGAATTGCTCAACCAAAGTTTTTTAATCATGTTCTCTAAAAGTATCTTAACGTATGAAGATGTGTTCTTTTTGTTTGTTTGTTTGTTTGCGATGGAGCCTCACTCTGTCGCCAGGCTGGAGTGCAGCCGCAGGATCTTGGCTCACTGTAATCTCTGACTACCTGGTTCAAGCAATTCTCCTGCCTCAGCCTCCCAAATAGCTGGGATTACAGGCACACACAACCATACCCAGCTAATTTTTGTATTTTTAGTAGGGACGGGGTTTCACCATGTTGACCAGACTGGTCTTGATCTCCTGACCTCGTGATCCACCCACCTCGGCCTCCCAAAGTGCTGGGATTACAGGTGTGAGCCACCGCGCCTGGCCAAGATGCTCTTTTTTTAGCCTAAAATATTCTGGAAATATATCCAGCAAAAAAAAAATTTGTTATCCTACTGTAGGCCTCATTTTTACCTTATAATGGATGTTTACTTGCCTATGATATAGTTTTACTTGCCTCCTCGACTGAATATATGCTCTCCACAAATATTTTTGGCTATGATATAAAATAATTATGGTTATATATTTTATGCCACTTTAAAATATGAATAACATCATATATAAATATGCATTATTAGTATATTATATAATATATATTTATATAAATGTAAACATCTTAATATAAATATAAATTATAATTATTTTATAATTCTATGTATGTCTTATTAGTCCTAATAGTAATTCATTCTAATCATAACTATACAAAGATTTTTCTCATTGTATATTGGAAATGTGTCATAAAAGGGTACACGGGCTGCCGATTGACAAAGAAAGAAATAACTGTGATGTCAATGGAGATCTTCTGTCAGTCAACAGACTCAGCACCTGAGTTGGCATGCACAACACAAAATCAATAGTTTTCTCAAGTACTAAGATTTCTCAGTCAATAATGTCATTTCGTGAAATCATTATAGTGGTTCTAAGTTTTCTGTACCTCCTGCTCATACATTGTATTCTGTGTAAGTTTTCTACTGCAAATTACTACAAACATAGTGGCTTGAAGCAACACAAATTCATTTTCTTACAGTTCTGTAGATCAGGATTCTGACATGGATCTGACTGGGTAAAGATCCAGGTGTGGAAAGCTTACATTTCTTTCTGAAGGCTCTAGCTGAGAATCTACCTCTTGGCTTCTTGCAGCTTCCAGAGGTGACCTTCTCTCCCGGAGATTCTCTTCAGAATGTCTCTTCCACTTGTAAGGACCCCTGTGAGTACATTAAGCCCACCTGGAGAGGCGAGGATTATCTTCCTGTCTTAAGGTCACGTGATTAGAAATCTCAGTTCCATCTGCAACCTTAGTTTGCCTTTGCCGCATAACCCAGCATAGTCCCAGGTTCTGGGGATGAGGATGTAGACATTCAAGGGGATTGTTAGACTACACATGACATAATCCAAGTTATTCTTGTGACTTCTTTAGAATCAATAGAACTTGAAAAAATGTCATACCTTTGGTAGTTGTGGTAATTTGACTAAAAATAAAGAGTCTTCACTCAAAAACACTTGTCTTCTGAGAATGGGAAAAGTTTGATAAGTAATGTGTTGAAGAATATATTGAAAAGAAGTCTTGTTGAGAGAAAAAAGCAGAAAGTTGAAGAAAGTTTGGATTTCTCAGTATGTTAGATCTTATTAGATTACAATACGTCCTGATTATTCTTAGAGAACGGTATTCGGGCACGTGATGATCTGCACTCTGGCCGCATGTTTTTTCTTACCTGGGGTCTCTCTGTCTTGTGTTAGATCTATTAGTGGTCACAAAGAAAGGAGGGTGAGAAAAGGGAAGGGTGAAGGGAAAAGTGGTATGGGGTGGAAGGCTTACTGCTTGTTATCTAGGAGGTAGAGACTCACCGGATGCTTTACTTCTCTTTCTAAAATTCTAACAATATTAATAATGATATGAATAATTATATACCTTGCCGGTGAGTAAACCAATGCCATGAGATAAAATAGTTTGCCCCAAATCACATAACTAAAATTGGGCACTGAATTGGGACCCAAACCCACATTCCCTTTGTTGCCCGAGCTGTGCCTCTTCCATCCTACCAGCCCGAAAGCAGTAAAGACATAGCAGTCATCCTTCTGTTTTAGCATGCACTCAGTATAAGTTCAGAATGTTCTTCAATCCATTCCCTAAGACATCTGAAGACAGCAACTGAGCATTTCTGGGGGCTGGACCCACTCTGAAAGAAAAATATAATATTGGAAATGAATCAAAGTCTATAAATCTCTTCCCACCACTCACTGAGGAATATGGGAAGGCCAGAGACCAGGACATCTATCCAGGGATGAGATTTTGGTGTCAGTGTAGGTGTCTGAAGCAGTTCTGTTCACTGACTTTGCCTCTCGTGGGTGAGCCTGGGCATTGTTACATTCTTGTGTTGAGAGGATATGTGGCCTCTCACTGCACTCGCTTTCCATGAGATACAAGGGATTATCCTCAAGAGCAACCATGAGAAGAGGCTACAGTTCTGTCTTATGCTCAGAATGCATGGGTTTGCAGGGCAATATCAAATGTAATTCATCACTATCTGCATCAGACAAGCCACTCTCTCACTTCCAGTGCCATCTGCTTCTCACTGTCCATGAATAGATTCTTGATGGCCTGCTCCTTTCTTCAATATGAATACTTGCTGTTAAATGCCCTTTATCTAGACTTCATCAGCAAATATTGATGGAGTGAGGAGAGCAGCTATGTGAAGGTGGCCTGAGCATGTCAACCTCTGGCTGCCATCCTGCCCGAAACTCTTAATGATGGTGTAGGAAGCCTAGATGGGAAACAAATGCTCTCCCATGAGTAGCCTTAATTCCACAAGAGAAAAAAGTGTACAGGAGGAGTCCAGCATTCTGTTTAATTTATTTAACAATTTCTACCTGGTTATGTTGATGCCTTGCCCTGCTAGGCAAGAGGAGTTTTGTTTAATTCATAGGACCAAATTTAGTACTCTGTAAACATTACCTTCTTCCTTAACATTTATTACCACTGTTCCCATTCGATTCAATGAACATTTATTTATACAGCAACAGTAGTTTGTAAAATATTCATGACTCCTTGTATTGCACAGACAGTTTAATACTATGCTTTCCTTAGAGCTCTGGCAATAGAGGTTTTGCATGCTTGAAATGCTGACCACCTTTCAGACTTTGTAAATTTGCTTTCAGCCTTTTTAAGATGCTATACATAAGTCATGATGACCTGGGCATTCAAGCTATCAAATTCTTTTAAAGTCTTACCCCTGTGAGGCAAGGCAGTAAGAGAATCCCAAATGGGATATGAGTCATGACTGTAGACCAAATGCCTTATTATCCTAAAAAGAAGCTTAGGCCTTACTAGAGACAGTCCCTGTGAGCTTTCTTATTTCTGTGGGGAGAATGGCCTTGCAATGATCCTCATTTTACAACCTGTCCTTGCCTACAAACTGTGCATTTGCAAAGCATTGCAGTAGGAGAAAATGTCCAACTGGAATGTCTTATCCTAAGCCCTCTAACTTCAAGCAGGGATGCTGAGGTGGAGGGGAGACGGAGATGCTGAGAGCCTTCCTCCATCATTAAGAAGACCTAGCCACCATCTTGTGGCTGGATTTGACCAAGTCTGCTGTCACCATGGTCCTTTGCATCCTCTGTGTGTCTTCTCTTATTCTTTGTTCTTATCCCAACCCCTGCAACCGCATCCATTCCCTAGTTCCCTTTTCTAATGTCTAGGTGATTCCTATTTTCTTCACTTATTTAGTCCTGATTTTACCTCTTGGGCTACACAATAGAAAGCAACTTTCTTATTTTATTTTGTGTTGTTTGCTTGCTTACAGAGATAAGGTCATACTACCTTGCCCAGGCTGGTCTCAAACCCCTGGATTCAAGTGTTCTTCTTACTTTGGCCTTCCAAAGTGTTAGGATGACAGGAGTGAGCCACCACATCCAGCCTAACTTCCCCATTTGGACGCCCCATACCTCTGCTCCAATTGTCCACTGTGCCTTTCTCCATCCCCCCCTTACTTCCCATTGCTTCAGATTAGTGAAATCCTTCTTACAAAGATTGACCTAGATTTTGCAGGAGGCTTCTTTCTCTAGCAACGTCAAGATACCCCTGATTAGTGTACATTTGTTGCCTCTGAAGTTTTGCCCTTCTCCCAGTGCCAGCCCTTGTATAGAGCCCTGCCCTGGCTCACGGAGGTCGCCCCTTAAGGGGCCTGGAGAAGGATGGAGCCGTGCTTCTTGGAGGAAGACAAGCTGAAGCTAGCTTTGCAGCTCCAACTTGGAAAAGCCCCCAGTGGGGATGGGCCGATGTTGTAGAGGACAAGCACTTCTAGGTTTAAGAGAAAGTTCATGAAGATTCGGCTAAAGTGGAGAGAAAATAATGAAATGATAAAATCATTCTTGGAAATACTTTTTAAGCTTGGGTAATGGATTTTGAGGGCATGTGCCAAATGAACGGCCTCATCAACTCTCTTTTCTCTGTCTGTTTCTCTCACGCATTTATTCAAGGTCTTTCTATTTGTCTCTTTCTCCCTAGTTCAGTATTTGGCACTTTTTAGTCATTAAAAAAGATTACCCCTCTTTCTTGCCATTTTCCACACACATCTACCTATCCAAGCAATCTAGTGAATATTGTTTCAATTTCCTTTCGAGCTACTTATTTTCTAATCCAGTGGTGTCAGAAGTACCTGATTTTGAATTATCAATTGTAGTTTAACCTTTCCACAAATGAAAGAAGAGCCTCTTTAATGTAAGCCTGATTTCCAATCCGTAACTAAAAAGCAATGTCATGCTCAGATTGACTCTCTGTAATCCTCTAAATGAGGTGGAGAGATTAGAGAGGACAGGAATTAATAGATCATGGATATTGAAGGAGTAAAATGTTCTTTAACCCAATTCATACCTCAGCTCTGATGAACACCAATAGCATTTGGAAGCTTAAGAATGGAAAAGTGCAAAAGGTGAAGACATGATTGATAGTAGCTTCGAGGTTTAACATCACAGAAGCAAAGGGACAAAGAAAGCTAATATGATGAGTGAGAATATACAAACCAGAGTAAAGCAAAGCATAACATTTTTAAAAACACTAATTGGACTATTCAGCTGTTTCCAATTCAGATATGATTACAAATATCAGACATATGTCAAACCACGCCCTCTTTAACAAATATTTCAGATGTGTATTAGTCTGTTCTCACACTGCTATAAGTAAATACTTGAGACTGGGTAATTTATATGGAAAAGAGGTTTAATTGGCTTCTGGTTCTGTAGGCTGCACAGGAAGCATGGCTGGAGAGGCCTCAGGAAACTTACAATCATGGTGGAAGTCAAAGGGGAAGCAGGAGGAAGAGAGAGCGAGTGGGGAGGTGCCACACACTTTTAAACAACCAGATCTTATGAAAACTCACTCACTATCACAAGAACAGCACCAAAGGGGGACTCTGCCCCCATGATCCAATAAACTCCCACCAGGCCCCGCCTCCAACATTGGGGATTACAATTTGACATGAGATTTGGATGGGGACACAAATCCAAACTGTGGCTTGGTTATGGTTTAATATTAATTTATTTTTAACAATTTTTAATAGTATATTTTATCATTTCATCTAAATATGTGGAATTTTTGTGGACTTTCATATAAAAAATAAATTATGATAATAACTTATCATCTGGACTCTCTGTGATAATAACTTATCATTTGGTTGGTTTGGCTTAAAGTACAGCTTTTCCGACAACGAGAAACTCCTTGCTTGATGTAGTAAACAACTTCTACATTTACTCTGTCAGTGAGACTTCAATCACTTCTGTGTGTAACTCTCGTAATAGTGTAGTAGAAGAGGAGAAGGGAACAGAAAAAAAATTGAAAATAATACATTTAGAACTAGTTGTCTAGGGACTCAAAACCCAGCTCTACAAACAAATAACTGAGTAATGCTGGTCAGTTGCCTTGCTCCATGAGCTGCAGTGTCCTGTAATAAATTCAAGATAGTGAAACTATAATACCTATGCATATTACCATTTAAATAAGATCATGCAAGCACACATAAAGTGAGAGTTTTCATGTCTACTGTATGAATCGCTTATTATTATAAACTAGTTTCCTATACACTCCTAGAGTTTCAACTTTTGAAATCTCTATATTAAAGTTTTGTAGTCAGGCAAGAAGTTCTGGTTCTCTCTTTTCAATTGTCCTAATCTGCACATTCTTATACAAGCAATGTGATATGAGACAGTATTTTTCCTGTCCTCCAGGGCATCACTACAGCAACAAGGTGAATGAGTGAGGGAGAAAGGTCCACAAACCCCATTTGCAGCAAAAGTCAAAGAACTGTACAATTTAGCGACTCCAAAATATGTTTAATTACTTTCAAAGCCTGCTGCAATTGGGCACATCTCCCAGGAAGGGGGTGTACCAAAGAAGATGGTGCCTGCTAAGATGGTCCATCTGAGAAAGAATGAGCAAATGTGCCGGTACTATAGAGATGAGGTGATTCCTCCAAAGTTCCAGGTCCTGTCTTAGGAATGGGGCAAACAGAGAAGAAGCAGCACCTATGAGGAAGGAAATACACTGAAACAACAACAATAAAACACTAAAACAAAAAGGGAGTAGAGACATAGTGCCTCTCAGCCCAGAGGTGGAAGATCTCAGAAAGTCTCTGTACACACACACTTTTTAAGGTGAAAGCTCACTTGACAAGAAGCCATATAAATCATACATAGCAATTTTGAGAGAGTCTCTGGGTGATTGGCAGCAGAAGCCCTCTTAGAGAAAGTTTGGTTCAGAGAAGCAGAGGAGATAAGACTACTCAAACTATCAAAGAAAGCTACTTTTTAAGAGATGGCACCTATCCCTAAAAACAGTGAGGAACTGGTGGATATCAAGGTCAGAAGATGATTCAGGGAACATTAAAATGCAAGGATCATTGAATTTAGCTAATATAGGATAGTGTGCCTATGGGTGAGTCAATGAGGATATTGCTTGACTTATATAACAAAGGAGATCCGTACTTGATAGATAAAGTGATGTTTTCAGTCTCCCTAATAAGGAATATATGATCCTTGGCCTGTTTGTTATCCTGAACCAGCTCTCAGATTCTGAGCCCATCAAATAAAGGGAAAACTGGATACCTCTGAGAAAGAATCCCACGACTCTTTATTATTTAGGGCTGGGTTCATGGATGACCTTAAAGGCAGTAAGGATATGTTCTTTCAGTGTTCAGAGCTTGGGTAATACACTCAAGCTCTCGTAGAGTTTTATACAATATGATGACAAAGTGGTCTGAGGTGCAGATAGAGAATCAATGGTAGTCGTAAATGGCTTGGCTTCTTGGTGAATATCGTGGAAGGAGAAAGATTAGACTATCAGAGAAGAAGTTGCCTGAGTAAGAGACGTGTGGATGGACCTCTGGAATTCACACAAAGTGTAAGGGTCTTTGTATCTGACACCAATGCTCATCGTAAACCATTAGTGCAAAGAAGTCACAAACAAGTATCACACAGAATACTCCCAGTGGATGTGAGCCAGTCTCTGTCTACATGCAAATTTAACAGCATAGACTTTTCCTCCACATGGCTGACATAGCTACTGCCTCTGCTGAATATCCAACACACCATCAAGATGAATGCTGAGCTATATATATAGTGCCCTACTTCAAAGAGACCAAAAACAATGCTTGAGGTGTTGGTTTCCTCAGACCTCTTCAATCATGGGGAGGGCAATATTTTGCCCCTAATACAACTGATTCTTAATGTGAATAAGGGATTCTATCTATTGTCGGTAGTACCTCTACCAGTGTTAAAAGAGCTACAGACATTCTTCGTTACTGACATTAAATAACAACATTATCTTTGAATGAGGAGCTCATTTTATGGTGACATAGATATGAACAATGGAAGTGTGATGATAGAATCTCCTTCCATCCTCCAGAAACAGCTGTCAGGGTTAAATGTGGAAATGTAGTCAAGTCTCAGTGAGGGTGTCTTCTTGAGGATGTCTTTATTTTATTGTTTTATTTTTCTGAGATGGAGTCTTGCTCTGTCACCCAGGCTGGAGTGCAGCGACACAATCTCAGCTCACTGCAACCTCCGCCTCCCTGGTTCAAGCGATTCTCTTGCCTCAGCCTCCTGAATAGCTGGGACTACAGGTGCATGTCACCACGCCCAGCTAATTTTTTGTGTTTTTAGTAGAGATGGGGTTTCACCGTGTTAGCCAGGATGGTCTCGATCTCCTGACCTCATGAGCCACCCGCCTTGGCCTCCTAAAGTGCTGGGATTACAGGCATGAGCCATCATACCCGTCCAAAGATGTCTTCTTGTGAAGTGTAGTGCTCTTTCAGGATGCAGTATATATATTGAACATAAGTCCATTATATGGGTTTGAGTATTCAAGGGTCTTCTTGGTTTGGGAACCAAGAGGGTGGAAAGATAATTGACTCCTTCCACTTTCACTCCAAGTGACCCATGTGGGGAATTTGTCTTATCCCATCCACACTTTTAGGCTGAGTATGATTAGAAGTGCCTATGCTGAGGGAGGGTGTTTTTCCAAGAGTATACAGTAAGTGCTCCACCAGCTCTAAAACCACAGTGGACACCTGGTCTTATTGGTAAACCACTAAGCAAAAAACAAACAAACAAACAAAAATTATATCCTAGTGGGAATAATCAGAGGACTTAAGATTACTGCTACATATGGGGGACTGGATGAGTTTGTGTGGAACCCAGGGATTCAGTTGGGTAACTTTTACTGGTCCTATGATAGGTGAGAATAGTAAAATGGAATTTAGAGCAACAGGAACTTGATGAAGTCAGGTTAATGAGGTACTCATATTTCTCAAGATAGTATGTTTGAACTGGACGAAAAAACTAAATGAGTGGAAAAACTGGCTAAAAAGTAGGATTCGACAGTGCCTGTTATACTAGTAGAAGAGAAATGATGGAAATAATCTGTAGCCAGAGGACCAGCCACATGCCAGGTAAAACTATGGCATGTCTTGCAGATTCTCATATTTTAAACACTTACTTTCAGAGATGACAGTTGGCTACCAACTTGAGGTGTAGTAACAAAGTAGATTCACAGTGGGCATGAGTAACCCTGAGTGGGACAGAAGTGTATGGTAGCACACACGATTGACACACAACCACATGTACACCTGGCCCACATCTGAGTTTTCTGCAAAAAGTAGCCTATTCTCAGCACTTCAGTTTCTAGCAGAATAAATTGATCACCTGAGTATTTCTGCTTCTCTTCCAGAGGGCTTGGGAGGTTGCCTTGGGATCTTGCACAGATTTTTTCTTTGAAAGCCCAGAGTTGCTGGGTAATTAACACCCATAGGAGCAACCTTCAAGCAATAACAGGCTGGAATTGATGGGTACACATGTCAGTTAACCCATCCCTCCATTCTCTGTGGTTCTTCTGAGAGTAACCAGTAGGACCAGCCCCAAATGTCAACAGTGACAAACTGCTCATTAATACTACTATATTTTTCTCAACTCACGGATTTATCTTCTTTACTCACACAAGAAATCTAGAAACATTAAACTCATAGAGAGTGGAATTGTTGTTAACAGAGGCTGTGGTGGGGCATGGTGGGTGAGAAAGGAGAATGATGGTCAGGGGCACAAAGTTTTTGCTAGATAGGAGGTGTAAGTTCTAATGATCTATTGAGCATCATGGTTACTATAGTCAATAACAATGTATTATATATTTCAAATTTGCTAAAAGAGTGGAACTTAAATGTTCTCACCACAAATAAATGATAAGTATGTGAGGTGATGGATATGTTAATTAGCCTGATTTGATCATTCCACCATGTATAAATGTATGGAAACATCACATTGTACTCCACAAATATATATATAATTCTTATTTGCCTACTAAAATAAAATAAAATGTATTTAAAAATCAAAAAGCACTAAGCTAAAGTTATCAAGATAGTAAGATATTGATATAAAGCAGAAATCTAGGCCAGTGGAATAGAATAGAAGTCCCCAAATAAACCCTCTTATATATGGGAAAATGATGTTTGACAAGGGTTCCAGGACAACGAATGGCAAAAGGACAGACTCTTCAAGAAATTATAATGGGATAACTGAATAATCATAATGGGAAAACAGGCAAAAGAATGGTTAGGCCCTTACCTTACATCATATACAAAAAAAAAAAAAAAACTCCAAATGGATCAAAGATTAAATCATAAAACACCTAGAAGAAAACACCAGGGACAAAGCTTCATGACATTGGATTTGATGATAGTTTCTTAACTATGACACCAAAAATACAGGTAACAAAAGCAAAAATAGACAAATAGGACTAAGTCAAACTTAAAACTTCTGCACAACAAAGGACACAATCAACAAAGCAAAAAGTCAGCCTTCAAAATGGGAGTAAATATTTGTACTTCACAAATATGATAATGATTAATATCCAAAATAGACAAAAATTTACAAATAAACAACACAAAACAACCAATCAAGTAAATTAAGAAAATGGACAAAGGACTTGAATAGACATTTATCCAAAAATGTTTTATAATGACTAACAAGCATATGAAAAAATACTCAAAATCACAAATAAAATGCAAATCAAAACCACAATGAGATATTACCTCATACCTACTAGCATTGTTACTATTTTAAAGATGGTTGATGAGGATATAGAGGAATTGGAATCCTTGTTTACTGTTAATCAGAATGTAAAGTAGGTTGCAATTGAAAACATGTGGTTTGTTCCTTAAAAAAGTCTTTTTGTAATTACTGTGTTGTCTAGCAATCCCAATTCTTGGTATATATCCAAAATAATTGAAAGCAGAATCTTGAAGAGGTATTTTCATACCCAGGTTAATTGCAGTATTATTTACAGTAGCCAATAGGTAAAAACAACCCGAATGTCCATCTATGGAGGAATGAATAAACAAAACATGATGTATACACACAGTGAAATATTATTCAGCCATAAAAAGGATGGAAATCATGACATATGCTACAACATGGGTGAACCTTGAGGACATTATGCTAAGTGAAATAATCTCATACAAAAAGACAGAAACTGTATTATTCTATTATATGAGTTATGTAGAGTAGTCAATCATATAAACAGAAAGTAGAATGGTTGTCGCTGGGAATGTGGTAGAGGGGAAATGGGATGTTCCTTAATGAGTATAGATTTAGTTTCACAAGATGAAAAGGTTTTTGG
Organism: Gorilla gorilla gorilla; assembly: GCF_029281585.2. Classification (NCBI taxonomy): domain Eukaryota; kingdom Metazoa; phylum Chordata; class Mammalia; order Primates; family Hominidae; genus Gorilla; species Gorilla gorilla. The sequence goes on from NC_073230.2 coordinate 60,219,059, forward strand.
AAATTGGTTGCACAACAATGGAAATATTCTTAACAACATTGAACCGTCAAGTTAAAAATTGTTAAGCTGGTAAATTTTATGTTGTTTTTAACACACTTAATTAATTTTATTATAATATTTTAAAATTACATGATTTAAAATATTGGTGAAATCCACATATGTAGCTTAACTAATAGCATTGCACCCAAGTTAATTTCTTAGCTTTTTAAATTATACTATGGCTATGTGTATTAGTCAAGATTCTTCAAAGAAAAAGAACCAATGAGATAGACATGGATATGGATATGGATATGGATATAGGTTTAGACATAGATATAGATATATAAGAAAGAATTTATTAGGGGAATTGGCTCACATGATTATTGAGGCTGAGAAGTCCCACAATGGGCAATCTACAAACTGGAGACCCAGAGAAGCTGATAATGTGGCTTAGTCTAAGTCTGAAAGTCTCAGAGCCAGGGGAGACAATGGTGTAACTCTCAGCTGAGGCTGAAGGCCTGAGAAACTGGGGGCCCACTGGTGCAAGTTCCAGAGTCCACAGGCCAGAGAACGTGGAGTTCTGATGTGCAAGGGCAGGAGGGGGGGCAGCTCCAGAAAAGACAAAGAGAATTTACCTTTTTTTCCTGACTTTTTTTTTTTTTTAATCTGGGACCTCAGCTGATTGTATTGTGCCTGCCCACATTGGTGAGGGTGGATCTTCTTTAGTCCACTGATTTCTCTTCCAAAAACACCTTCACAGACACACCCAGTGATAGTGCTTCACCAGCTACCTAGATAACCCTTCAGCTAGCCAAACTGACATCTACAATTAACCAACACACTATGTAAGACATTAACATTAGAGGAAGGCAAGTGGATAAAATTCTGTACTATTTTTGAAAAATAAAAAAGGAAAATATATACTTAATTTCATGTAAATATTTACATTAAATATTTTAAAATTAAATATAAAAATATTTAACTCAGAAAGCATTGTATACCTAGATGAATACCTAAAATTATAAATCTCCTAGAAGAAAATATAGGAGAAAATATATGTGATCTTAGGCTAGGCAAAGATTTTATACTAAACAACAACTATCAGGCACATGAAAAAAATAAATTAGACACCTTCAAAAAATAGCTTAACAAATTACAATTTTAAATATATGGAGTTTATTGTTTGCCAGTTATACTTCAGTAAAGCTGTTTAAAAAATTAATTAATGAAGACAAAAAGGAAATGACTTATCCACAAAAAAATGGTGGTGAATTAGCTATTGAATTAAGGTGAAAATAAATGTGAAGATTAGGGTGAAAAACAGATTGTAAATATTATATAATCCTGACAAAAAGAAATGATGTAACTAATAACATTTGGCAAAGAATGACATAAAGAAAATGGGTAGTGGTATAAATTCTTTATATTCCCACAAAGATACCAACCTAATAGCTCCATTTGAAAGCTGGGAGAAAAATTGTATTGTTTAATTTAGCAAATAAGATATACTCATATTTAACTATTGAAATGAAAATGTCAATAAATACTTTATTAACCACTGTAACATTATTGTAGAGGGAGTGGGGAGGAAGAATGAAAGGAAACAGTAATTTTGTCATTGTTTTTAGTAGATTAATAGTGGATAGGAAGTTAAAGAGGAGAGGGTTAATGTGGTGTCTGTGTGTGTGTGTGTATGCATGTATATTGTATCCATTGTGAGAGACATACATACAGGCAGAGAAAGAGACAGAGATTTATTTTAAGAAGTTGGCTTATGAAATCGTGGAGGATTTGTGACTCCAAAATCTGATGGGGGTTGGCAGGATGGAGATCCAGGGAGCACTGATTATGCAGTTGAGGTATGAAGGCAGAATGCTGGAGAATTCCTTCTTGCTCAAGGGAGGTCAGTCTTTTGTTTTATTCAGGTCTTCAAATGATTGTGTGAGACCCACTAACATTATGGAGTGTAATCTACTTATTCAACTTCCACCAACTTAAGTGTTAAATTAATCCAACACACCATCAGAAAAGCATTTAGAATAATGCTTGACTACATAGTTGGGCACCGTGGCCTAGCTCCAGCTGACACATAAAATTAACCATGACACCAAATATCAACAAAAACACACCTGCACATGTGCACAAAACAAGGAAAATAGGCTGCATAGTAAATGGCTTTTAAATATGAGAAAAATAAGATTTTTTAAAAAAATAAGTTGTTAATGTACTTGAGACAATCTTATTATACATTAACACAAGTAAACTTTGATTTTCATATAGTAGATTTCAGAAGTATTATCTGAGAATGAGGCTTATAAAATGCCCCCACTTTTTGAAGTCATAGCCGTACAATTAAGGAGTTTTACTCTATGGAATTGTCACTACTGGGGCTTCAGCCTGTCCCTCCCTTAACTCTTCAAATTCTTAATGCTTAGGAGAGTAATGGAGGCTGTTTTATACGGGAGTATTTAGGTGTATGAAACAAATAGGTCCTGCACCAGGATAATGCTGACTATCCCTTCCTGTGTCTAACGTGATTCTGCTGCCGTACAACCTTTTCCCCAATAACCCCAAGGTTCTTCAAGGCTGATTGCAGTATCTTTGGTGGCATTCCTACTGGAGGTGTTGTTGCTTCCTTGCCCTGTTGATGTAGGATTTTTGCTTCTTAGTTCAGCTAAGTCCAAGTCCGGGTTCTTGTCTCATGACCAGGAAAAATTAGGCATGCAGACACATTGAAGGGTGAGGAGGGCAGAATTTATTAAGCAAAAGGAAAGCACTCAGCAAAGAGAAGGATTCTCTCCCTCACAGTGGCATACCAGGACTTCCACACATGAGCTGAAGAGGCCAGGCTCCTCCCTTGCACATCCTGCCCTTCCAGTGCATATGTGGGCCCTTGAGTCTGAGCCACTCTACACTGATTTAATTCCCTTACTGCACATGTGTTAAGGGACGGAATTTTTCACTGTGAGCATGTTTAGGCAAGCTCCCTGTGCACAATGACCTGGGCGGTCAGAAGTTCTCCGGGGACCCTCCCCATCTGCCTAGGAGAGTTCTCTGCCTCCTGCTTTTCTCACTGTGGTGTCTTCACTTTCCTTACATTGCAGTGGAAATACCCAAATAGTTCACATGATCTGCTTTCTTTGTCAAGGGAACGCAGAGAAACCAATAAAGCACATCCCTTGAAAAGATTTTCAAATTGTGCTGTACGTGTGTGCCATGTTTCGATTCAGTTTGTTTAATTGGAGGTTCAATCTACTCGTTCTCTAGCACCCTGTCTCCCCTACTCTCCCCATCCTCCAACCTCCACACTTGCAGTTGAAGGTACAGTGTAGGATTATTAGAACATTCATTCAATAATCACATTAGAGAGGATCACATGGTGCAATCCCCAATATGTATTACCATCATGCAGTGAATAATTTTTGGTTATAGTTTCTCATAATCAGGCCCGTTAAGCACCCTAAGCAAATTATAAAAATTCCAAGCCAATTAATTATTAATACGTTTGTATGCCAACTGAAAAATTCTCTCTTGAGTATCATACTTTGGCTTTCACTTCCAGGAAAGTTAGGCTGGCTTTTACTACATTAATGAGAGCTTGAAACCCAGGCTTAAATAAACTTAGTCCAAGTGTGTATTGTGAGTATCAGCTTCTAGCATAAGCAGTGGTCAAGAGACCAACAACCTGCCAGAAGCGTAATTAGACTAATTCAGCTACATCCTCCAAAGGGGCAGGGCCCTGGGTTTAAAAAAAAAATCAGATTTCCAGTTGTTTCTGAAGGATGATAATCTAGAGCCATAAATTTACCTCATAAAGACCACAATGTAGCCTTAAATCAGTTCCATACTTTATTGGATTAAAGTGAATCCTCTCTGGGAAAGTAAAGTATTACTACAGACTCAATTATCTCTCCACCTTTTTTTAATACAAAGTATCTGTTTCAGTTGGATCATCAGGAACATTTTCAAAAAAAGACCAAATGCTTGAAAATGAAGAAGAACAGGGAGAAGGAGAAGAAGAAGAACAAGAAGATGGAGAAACTATTAATATAATCATGGTTTTTGATATCAAAGTTATTAGACATAAACTTCAAAAACTGTGATTAGTAGGTGTGAGGAAATAAATATAAAACTGAGAAATTTAGCAGAATATACATTTAAAAATAGAAGTAAAATTCTAAAGCTGAAATATAATTTTTACCTTTATAGATATAATTCTTAACTTGATAAATGCCATAGATAGAATTATGGGCAGATTAGGTAGAGTTGGATAGAATTAGGGAGCAGGTCGTAAGAAAATTATGGCAACTGAAGCACTGGCAGTAAAGGTGGAGTGAAAGCAAAACAAAGGTGCAAAATACAAAAGAGACATGGAGCCAAGGTTTAGCATATGAATGAATATTATATAGAATTGAAGCCCCAAAATAAGTGGAGATGATACTGGGAAGTGTAGGGTCAATTGAAGCCCCAAAATAAGTGGAGATGATACTGGGAAGTGTAGGGTCCTTGGTTCTTGTCTTCTCAGAGGGAAGAATTCAGCCAAGTGACACACAGACACAGTGAAACAGTAGCAGGGTTTTGTTAAAGTGACAGTACACTCTGAAAACTGAGTCACAGTGGGCTGCTCTGACAAACAGACAGACTGGGCTGACACTGAGGAACCCCTTTTATGGAGGTCTTACATAATTATTTATGAAAGGAGTGTGAAGAGGTGTTACTTGCAAGCATGTTTTGGATGGTCCACTGGGTATGCATGCCTTGTGACTGTACATGCTAGTACATACATTGTATGTCTCATTAGCATCAAATATAATAAGCAATAGGTTAGCTTTAGTGCAAGCCAAATCAGAAGTGTGCATGCTCACTAGTGGGGAAAGTCCCTATTGAAGCTTTCTTCTGTTAGGGTCAGGTAAGTCCCAGTTAGGGCCAGAGAAGCCTAATCGTAATTCCAGATGTAGCATTTTTTTTGTTTGTTTGTTTTGTTTTTTGTTTGTTTGTTTTTTTTTTTAGACAGAGTCTTGCTCTGTTGCTTAGGCTGGAGTGCAGTGGCATGATTTCAGCTCACTGCAACCTCCACCTCCTGGGTTCAACTGATTCTCCTGCCTCAGCCTCCCAAGTAGTTGGAATTACATGCACCCACCACCACACCCAGCTAAAGATGTGACTATTGTTTTTCTCTGATTGCTAGTGTAGCAACGTTTCCAGGGCTGCCTTTCCTGCTCACGTCTATGTCTCCACCTACTCTAACAGAGATAGAAAGTGGGACAGAGACCAGGTGCAGTGGCTTATGTCTGTAATCCCAGCACTTTGTGGGGCTGAGGAAGGAGGATCGCTTGAGCCCAGTAGTTCAACACCAGCCTGGCAACATAGTGAGAACTTGTCTTTACAAAAAAAAATAAAATAAAATTATCTTGGCATGGTGGTGTGCACCTGTGGTCCCTGCTACTTGGGAGACTGAGGTAGGAGGATTGCTTGAGTCTGGGAGGTTGAGGCTGCAGGGAACCATGATCATGCCACTATACTCCAGCCTGGCAACAGTGCAAGACTCTATCTTAAAAAAGCCTACTGTACCAAAAAAAGGGATAGACACAATATTTTAAGATATATCCATTAACAATTTTCCTAGACTGATGAAGTATAACAAGTTACAGATTAAAAGTTACTATAAATCTAAAACAAAATAAATGTAAAGAACCATATTATTTGCTTTTTTCAAATTTATCTATTTATTTATTTAAATTGACAGATAAATTGCATGCATTTATCACAACATGATGTTTTGAAGTAGATACACATTGTGGAATGGTTACATGTAGCTAATTAACACTTGCATTACCTCTCATAGTTATCAACTTTTTGGTGATAACTGTTAACATCCAGGCTGTTAGCATATTTAAGAATACAGTGTATCATCATTAACAATAGTCACCATGCCATACAATAGAATGGTGGTTACCAAATACTGGGAGGGAAGGGGGATGGGGGTGGGTGGAGAGAGGAGATGTTGGTTAAAGGATAGAAAATTGCAGTTAAGTAGGAGGAATAAGTTCAAGAGATCCATAATATTTGTTTTTAATAGAAAATATGTCAGAACTTGATGTCTTTTAACCCTAAGTGATTTGCTTTGTTCATTTAAACCTTATAAAATGACCATCCACAATATTTAACACACAAATTATTGTGATGTCCATGCAATCAGAATTGCCTCCAATTATGCTCATCAGTGAATTCTCTGGAAAATACCCCTACAACCAAAGGAATTGTGTCCTGAATTCTCTGAATCACATACACCTGCTCTGCCTTTCTATGTAAATGATCAAGATTTAACAATGCTTTAATACTATATTGTTTCCTGGAATTAATTTATGTAAGTTTTCGCCTTCATGTGCAGGCAAATGGACCTGCCCCTAAGTGACATCTGCCTTATGCTCTGTAGGAAGCAAGTCTACACTGACTTAGCAGGACTGGAGATTACAAAGCAGCCTATAGTTGTTCTGGATTCTTGATGAGATATATGCTTTAATTACATGTGTTATATAATATCTATGTTGAAACAAGTTGTTTCCAAAAAATTTTAATGAATCTTTTTTTCTCATAGTTTAGGGCCTTTTATCATCATACTCATAAGATTTCCAATTTGGTTGTTAAGAATCATCTTTGGAGGACTTCACCATGATTCTAAGTACTGCATAAGTATTCACCACATTGTGTGCACACTCAGTACTGCTCTATAAGGGAGATAGCACAGTCTGCCTGAACATTTTACGTTCAACTCTGAGATTGATCCATGTGACATATTTAAAATGAGGATGCTGATGGTGTGGGTGTGGCTGCCTGAATGGTCATGTAGTGAAGGATTCTGAGTCTGTGCCCCTGTTCTTGGATCTAAGTTAAAGAGTTCAATAATCACTGAGCCCTCCCTAGTATTTGTAAGGGAGATGGAGTAGTGGCAAATGTGCCAGACATTTCCTGAAAATCTTTTAGCAAAAGTCATAACCAAGATTAGGAAAGGATTAAATAAAAACCAATTGCATGGGAAAAGAGCCAACTGCAGTTTACCATACTGTTAATTTAAACATTACTATAAAGAAAGTAAACATATTCAGCATTGTCTGAAGCCGTGCTCTGTGGAAGAGAGACGACTTTGAACCCCGGGTAGTTCATTTGCCCTTACTAGACTCACTGCTTGGATTGCCAGGATCTGGTTTGAGGTTCCTTGGGAGACTTGGACATGCAGTGATGACTAGCAGCTTCCTGAAGTGAGTTTGTCTCCATTTAAACCTGTATCATAACCCATTTAATCCAAACAGCAGTGCTAGGTATCATTCTTCCCAACTGACAAATGGGGAAATTGTGTCTCAGAAATTTTAAGTTACTCACCTAAGGTCACTAATTTAGTAAATACTGGCAGGTGTTTACTATTAAAAATAGAGAGTATGCTCTTTCTACTATATCAAAGAAAGGGCAACCAGAGGACAAAATACTTGCTGGTAGCACTACAGTAAAACCTAAAAGGACAACAGAGCTCCGTCACTTTCACTTGACCTCATTCCAGAGTATAACCTATCTCCTGGTACCCGATATGCAGGCATTAACCTGGCAAATGCCTTTTTTTCCATTCCTGTCCATAAGGCCCACCAGAAGCAATTTGCCTTCAGCTGTCAAGGCCAGTAATATACTTTTACTGTCCTACCTCAGGGGTGTGTAAACTCTCTTTGTGTCACAATCTTGTTCACAGAGATCTTGATCACTTTTGCCTTTCACAAGATATTACACTGGTCCATCACATTGATGACATTATGCTGATTGGATCCAGTGAGCAATAAGTAGCAAACACCCTGGACTTATGGTGAGACATTTGCATATCAAGGGATGGGAAATAAATCTGACTAAAATTCAGGGAACTTTTACCTCAGTGAAATTTCTAGGGGTCCAGTGGTGTGGGGCCTGTCAAGATATTCCTTCTAAGCTGAAGGGTAAGTTGCTGAATTTGGCCCCTCCTACAACCAAGAAAGAGCCACAATGCCTAGTGGGCCTATTTGGATTTTGGAGGCAACACATTCCTTATTTGGGTGTGTTACTCTGGCCCATTTATCAAGTGACTCAAAAGGCTGCCGGTTTTGAGTGGGGTCCAGAATAGGAGAAGGCTCTGCAACAGGCCCAGGCTGCCGTGCAAGCTGCTCTGCCACTGAGACCACATGACCCAGCAGATCCAATGGTGCTTGAGGTGTCAGTGGTAGATAGGGATGCTGCTTGGAGGCTTTGGCAGGCCCCCATGTGTGAATCACACTGGAGGCCCCCAGGATTTTGAAGCAAGGCTCTGCCATCTTCTGAAGATAACTACTCTCCTCTCCTTTTTGAGAGACAGCTCTTGGCCTGTTACTGGGCTTTGGTGGAAACTGAAGTCACCATGTGACCTGAGCTGTCTATCATGAACTGGGTGCTTTCTGACCACCTACCCACAAAGTGGGTCATGAACAGCAGCCTTCCATCATCAAATAGAAGTGGTATATACGTGATCGGATTTGAGCAGATCCTGAAGGCACAAGTAAGTTACATGAGGAAGTGGCTCAAGTGCCCATGGCCTCCACTCCTGCCACCCTGCCTTCTCTCCACCAGCCTGCACCGATGGCCTCATAGGGAGTTCCCTACAATCAGTTGACAGAGGAAGAGAAGACTACGGCCTGGTTCATAGGTGGTTCTGCACAATATGTCAACACCACCCAAAAGTAGACAGCTGCAGCACTATAGCCCCTTTCTAGGACATCCTTGAAGGACAGTGGTGAAGGAAGATCTTCCCAGTGGGCAGAACTTCGAGCAGTGTGCCTGGTTGTGCACTTTACTTGTAAGGAGAAATGGCCAGATGTGTGATTATATATTGGTTCTGGGCTGTAGCCAGTGGTTAGGTTGGATGGTCAGGGACTTGGAAGAAGCATGATTGGAAAATTGGTGACAAGGAAATCTGGGGAAGAGGTATGTGGATGGACATCTCTGAGTGGTCAAAAACTGTGAAGATATTTGTATCCCTTGTGAGTGTTCACCAAAGGGTGACCTCAGCAGAGGAGGATTTTGATAGTCAAGTGGATAGGATGACTCATTCTGTGGACACCACTCAGCCTCTTACCCCAGCTGCCCCTGTCATCACCCAATGGGCACATGAACAAATTGGCCATGGTGGGAGGGATGGAGGTTATGCATGGTCTCAGCAACATGGACTTACATTCGTCAAGGCTGACCTGGCTACGGCTATTGCTGAGTGCCCAATTTGCCAGCAGCACAGACCAAAACCAGGCCCTCGATATGGCACCATTCCTTGGGGTGATCAGCCAGCTGCTTGGTGGCAGGTGGATTATATTGGACTTCTTCTATAATGGAAAGGGCAGAGGTTTGTCCTCACTGGAATAGGCACTTTCTATAGATAATGGGTTTGCCTATCCTGCAGGCAATGTTTCTGCCAACACTATCATCCATGGACTCATGGAATACCTTATCCACCGTCACGGTATTCCACACAGCATTGCCTCTGATGAAAGCACTCACTTTACAGCTTAAGAAGTGCGGCAGTGGGCTCATGCTCATGGAATTCACTGGTCTTACCATGTTCCCCATCATCTGGAAGCAGGTGGATTGATAGAATGGTGGAATGGCCTTTTGAAGTCACAATTACAATGCCAATTAGGTACAATACTTTGCAGGGCTAGGGCAAAGTTCTCTAAAAGGCTGTGTATGCTCTCAATCAGCATCTAATATATCATACTGTTTCTCCCATAACCAGGATTCAGGGGTCCAGGAATCAAGGGGTGGAAGTAGAAGTGGCACCACTCACCATCATCCCTAGTGATCCATTGGCAAAATTTTTGCTTCCTGTTCCTGTGACATTACATTCTGCTTGTCCAGAGGTCTTAGTTTCAGAAGGAGGAGTGCTGCCACCAGGAGACACAACAACGATAAAATTAAACTGAAAGTTAAGATTGCCACCTGGACACTTTGGGCTCCTCCTACCTCTAAGTCAACAGGTTAAGAAGGGAGTTACAGTGTTTGCCGGGGTGACTGACCTCAACTATGAAGATAAAATTAGCCTACTACTCCACAATGGAGGTGAGGAAGAGTATGAGTGGAATACAGGCAATCCCTTAGAGTGTCTCTTAGTATTACCATGCCTTGTGATTAAGGTCAATGGGAAACTACAACAGCCCAATCCAGGCAGGACTAGAAATGGCCCAGGCCCTTCAGGAATGAAGGTTTGGGTCACTCCACCAGGAGAAAAACCATGACCTGCTGAGATGCTTGCTGAAGGCAAAGGGAATACAGAATGGGTAGTAGAAGAAGGTAGTCATCAGTACCAGCTACGACCACATGACCAGCTGCCAAAATGAGTACTGTAATTATCATGAGTATTTTTTCCTTATTTTGTTAGGAATATGTTCGTGCATGAATATACTTATAATAAGAAAATATCTTCATTTAATTTTCTTTCTTTTTCCTTTATCATGTGACATAAGATTTATTGACTTCATATCAGCATTTAAGTGTTGCTAACTTTATGTAATAGCATTTAGGTTAAGGATTAGTGTGCTTCCAGTTGTACAAGGGATAGCTGTATTATGTTAGGCCTAATTATGATCTTCTTCTTATTATTATTATTATTGAGTCGGTGTTTCACTCTTGTCACCCAGGCTGGAGTGCAGTGGCGCGAACTCGGCTCACTGCAACCTCCGCCTCCTGAGTTCAAGAGATTCTCCTGCCTCAGCCTCCTGAGTAGCTGGGATTACAGGCGCCCACCACCATGCCCAGCTAACTTTTTTATTTTTGGTAGAAATGGGGTTTCACCATGTTGGCCAGGCTGGTCTTGAACTCTTGACCTCAGGTGATCCACCCACCTTGGCCTCCCAAAGTGTTAGGATTACAGGCGTGAGCCACCACACCTGGCCTATTATTTTCTTTAATTGGAGATTATGTATGATTTCAGGAGATGTGTACAGGCTCAAGTTGACAAGGGGTGGACTTGTGATGGTTAATATTAAGTGTCAACTTAACTGGATTGAAGGATACAAAGTATTGTTCCTGGGTGTGTCTATGAGAGTGTTGCTAAAGGAAGTAAACATTTGAGTCCATGGACTGGGAGAGGCAGACCACCCCTTAATGTGGGTGGGTACCATCTAATCAACTGTCAGTGCAGCTAGAATAAAGCAGGTGGATGAAGGTGGGAGAAGCTGACTTGCTGAGTCTTCTGGCCTTTATCTTTCTTCCATGCTGGATGCTTCATGCCCTTGAACATCAGACTCCAAGTTCTTCAGTGTTTGGACTCTTGGGATTACACAAGTGGTTTGCCAGGGGATCTCAGGCCTTCTGCCACAGACTGAAGGCTGCACTGTCAGCTTCCCTACTTCTGATGTTTTGGGACTCAAAGTGGCTTCCTTGTTCCTCAGCTTGCAGATGGCTTATTGTGGGACTTCACCTTGTGATCCTGTGAGTCAATACTCCTTAATAAACTCCCTTTCATGTATACATCTATCCTATTAGTTCTGTCTCTGTAAGGAACCCTGACTAATACAACATTCTTTCCCACTTCCACATAGGGAGTTTGATAGTGGGCTAGAACTTCAGTACATGCTACAATGGCACCACCTGGATGACTTTATGCTGTAAGGTACACAAGTAACAGCCACAATCAGTAGGAAACAGTAGGAACACAGAAACAGGAATAGAATCCTTACTCGGAAAGGAGCTGCCAGCCTAGGAATCTAGATAAATGACAGAGCCATAACATAAAGGAAAAAAATGTTGCAGATTGTCTAAAGGGATATTGCCATGTTTTCCTGGAATAGAAGATTTTAAAAATGAGCAGTAGGGAATAATTGTGATGGTTAAGCATATATGTCAACTTGGCAAGATTATGATGCCCAGGTTTTTAGTCAAACACCACTTTAGATATTGCTGTGAAGCAACTTTGCAGTTGTGATTAATAACTGCAATCATTGACCTTATGTAAAGGAGATTGTCCTTTATAATGAGAGTAGGTCTCATCCAATCGGTAGAAGTCTAAAAGAGCAAAAGCTGAGGTTTCCTGGAATTATGCATCAAGATTGTTACATGAAAATCCTGTGGGCATTTCCAGACTTCCAGCTTGTCCTATGAATTTCATGTCTGGTGATTTTGTTATTGTGAAAACATCATAGAGTGTGTTTACACAAACTAGATGGTAGAGTCCACTGCACACCTGGGCTGTATGGTATATCTATTGCTCCTAGGCTGCAAACCTGTTCAGTATATTATTGTACTGAATACTGTAGGCAACTAAAACACAACAGTAAGTATGTGTGTATCTAAACATATCTAAACATAGAAAAGATACAGGAAAAAAATCTATTATTACAATCTTCTGGGACAACTGTCTTACATGTGGTCCATTTACCAAAATGTCATGATGGGTTATATGACTGTGTATGTAGCATATTATATATTATCACTGTGTATATGTAAAATATTAGGAAATATATGGTATAGAATGTGTTATATAATTCATAACATAATTATTATAACATTATTTCATGACATACATTATACTATATTACATTATCTTATAATTTTACTATGCCAGTCTTAAATGTCAAAAGAATAGGAAGGAGCTAACATGGCTAAGTGTGGTGGAAAAGGGGTGGACTCTGGAAGATGAGGAAGACAGCTAAGTGAGGGTTAGATTGGGTAGGTCCTTGGGGTCAATTGTATTTGGGTTACAGGGACTGAGATAAAGTGGCATATGTGACTTACAAACTTAAAGATTCAACCTACGTGTTGTAAAGATATTGGGATATGAGACGGCAAGGACAAAAGCAGGAAAAGCAATGGCTTTAACCCCGGGAGAGGGGCTGGTGTCTTGGACAAGGTGGTTGCAGTGGAGATAGGGAGCAGTGCTCCTCTTCCAGTACATTTTAAAGTGGCACTAACAGGATGCAGAGATTAGAAGGGTACGAGTAAAAGAACAGGGTCAAAGGTCAAGTCCAAAGCTTTGGTCTCAAGCAAGTGAAAAATGTGGTTACTCTTTCCTGAATTGGGAATAAAAACAGCAGGAGTAACAAGGGCTGGGGGAGGGGAGGGAAGATGAGGAGCTGAGCTTAAGGCATGCCAGGTGTGTTCTTGTTAGACACCCATGTGAAAGGTTAAATAGACAGTTTAGTTTAGTTAAATAGACAGTTTAGTTCCAGAGCATCGTTATAGGTTGATAAATCATACATTCATGAAAAAGCTGCACTAAATTGGGTACTTATCTGTTGATAGAAGTATGATTTTTGACTACTGAAAAATTTAATGGTATGTATCCAATAACTTTAAAATAGTGGTATATTTAAAAAATTGTTATATTAATTGATATATTTTTTAAAATCAACATTTTAAATTGATATATTAAAATTGGTATTTTAATTGGTATATTTAAAAAATACCAATATTTTAAAGATCCCAATTCCTGAAATGCAGAAACTGACCTGGCATCCACAGCGAGGTCATTTTTCTTTTATTACACTTAAACAATCTCACAGAATACTAACCTCAGACAAGGTTACTTTTAGATCACGACAAAATGAGACAGAGTAAGGCTACTTCGTAATTTTGTCTCATCAAGGATAAACACAAGTTAACTATGCCTTCTACAGAATACCATACATCCCCTCTCTTAGCCAAAATGAGTGAATGCTACTCCTTCACAAGTTACAACCTTATCCCCATTACAGTTTACCCATAGAGAAATAAGATTTATTGAAATACGCAACCATTGCCCTCGCTTTATGACAACATCCAATCTAAAGCAATTCCCTGTTTCCTAGACCCCTCTAGTCAACTAACCATAACCTCAAACTTGCAATAGATTCTTTCTTCCTCCCTTTCACAGAGATACCCCAGTGTGGTCTCCCTTGCTACAATGAGTGCGAAGCCTAACCTGCCTCGCCGTAGGTGTGTTCCTGGTGGCCTTTCTCTTGAGGGCATAATAGTGTAGTTTGACACCACTGATTGGAAAAGAGTTAGCAGAATGTTACAATTGCTTAAAAGTGCTTTTTAAAATTATTTTTTAATTTTTCCATAAGTTATTGGGGGTACAGGTGGTATTTGGTTAAATGAATAAGTTCTTTAGTGGTGATTTGTGAGATTCTGGTGCACCCATCAACCTAGAGCAGTATACACTGCACCAGATTTGTAGTCTTTTATCCCTCGCCCCCTCCCTCTTTCCCCCTAAGTCTCCAAAGTCCATTATATCATTCTTATACCTTTATTTCCTCATAGCTTAGCTCCCACATGTCAGTGAGAGCATACAGTGTTTGGTTTTCCATTCCTGAGTTACTTCACTTAGAATAATAGTCTCCAGTCTCATCCAGCTCATTGCAAATGCCACTAATTCTTTCCTTTTTATGACTAAGTAGTATTCCATTGTATAAATATACCAATTACTTTATCTACTCGTTGATTGATGGACATTTTGGTTGGTTCCACAATTTTGCCATTGCCAATTGTACTGTTAAAAACATGCATGTGTGAGTATTTTTCATATAATGACTTCTTTTCCTCTGGGTAGATACACAGTGGTGGGATTGCTGGTTCAAATGGTAGTTCTACTTTCAGTTGGTTAAGGAATCTCCACACTGTTTTCCATAGTGGTTGTACTAGTTTACATTCCCACCCACAGTGTAGAAGTGTTCCCACGCCAACATCTACTGTTGTTTGATGTTTTGATTATGGCCATTCTTGCAGGAGTAAGGTGATACTGCATTCTGGTTTTGATTTGCATTTCCCTGATCATTAGTGATGTTGAGCATTTTTTCATGTTTGTTAGCCGTTTGTATATGTTCTTTTGAGAATTGTCAATTTGTGTTCTTTGCCCACTTTTTGATGGGATTTTTTTTTTTCTTACTGATTTGAGTTGGTTATAGATTCTGGATATTAGTCCTTTGTCAGATGTATAGATTGTGAAGATTTCCTCCCACTCTGTCAGTTGTCTGTTTACTCTGCCAACTGTTCCTTTTGCCATGGAAAATCTCTTTAGTTTAATTAAGTTCCAACTATTTATCTTTGTTTTTATTCCATTTGCTTTTGGGTTCTTGGTCATGAAATCCTTGCCTAAGCCAAAGTCTGGAAGGGTTTTTCCAATGTTATCTTCTAGAATTTTTATAGTTTCATGTCTTAGCTTTAAGTCCTTAATCATCTTGAGTTGATTTTTGTATAAGGTGAGAGACGAAAATCCAGTTTCATTCTGCTACATGTGGCTAGCCAATTATCCCAGCACCATTTATTGAAAAAGGTTATGTTTTTGTTTTTGTTATCCCAGCACCATTTATTGAAATGGGTTCTGTTTATGTTTTTGTTTGCTTTGTCAAAGATCAGTTGGCTGTTAAGTATTTGGGTTTAGTTCTGGGTTCTGTATTCTGTTCCATTGGTCTATGTGCCTATTTTTATACCAGTACCATGCTGTTTTGATGACTATGGACTTATTGTGTAGTTTGAAATCAGGTAGTGTGAAGCCTCCAGATTTGTTCTCTTTGCTTAGTCTTGCTTTGGCTATGCAGGCTCTTTTTTATCCATATTAATTTTAGAATTATTTTTTCTAATTCTGTGAAGGATGATGGTGGTATTTTGATGGAGATTGCATTGAATTTGTAGATTGCTTTCAGCAGTGTGGTTATTTTCACAATATTGATTCTACCCATCCATGAGCATGGGATGTATTTCCATTTATTTGTCTCATCTATGATTTCTTTCAGCAGTATTTTGTAGTTTTCCTTTTAGAGGCATTTCACCTCTTTGGTTATGTATACTCCTAAGTATTTTATTTTATTTTTTGCAGCTATTGTTAAAGGGGTTGAGTTCTTGATTTGATTCTCCACTTGGTCACTGTTGGTTTATAGAAGAGCTACTGATTAGTGTACATTAATGTTGTATCTGGAAACTTTGCTGAATTCTTTTATCAGTTTTAGGAGCTTTCTGAAGGAATCTCTGGGGTTTTCAAGGTAAATGATCATATCGTCAGCAAACAGTGACAGTTTGACTTCCACTTTACCAGTTTGGATGTTCACTATTTCTTTCTCTTTTCTGATTGCTCTGGCTAGGACTTCCAGTTCTATGCTGAAGAGGAGTGGTGAGTCTGGGCATCCATGTCTTGTTCCAGTTCTCAGAGGGAATGCTTTCAACTTTTCCGCATTCAGTATTATGTTGGCTGTGGGTTTGTCACAGACGGTTTTTATTATATTAAGGTATGCCGATTTTGTTTAGAGTTTTAATCATAAAGCGATACTGGATTTTGTGGAATGCTTTTTCTGCATCTATTGAGATGATCATGTGATTTTTGTTTTCAACTCTGTTGACGTGGTGTATCACATTTATTGACTTGCATATGTTAAACCATCCCTGCATCCCTGGTATGAAATCCACTTGATCATGGTGGGTTATCTTTTTGATATGTTGTTGGATTCAGTTAGCTAGTATTCTGAGGATTTTAGCATCTATGTTCATCAAAGGTATTGGTCTATAGTTTTCTCTTTTGGTTATGTCCTTTCCTGGTTTTGGTATTAGGGTGATGCTGGCTTCATAGAATGAATTAGGGAGGGTTCCTTCTTTCTCTGTCTTGTGCAATAGTGTCAAAGGAGTTGGTACTAATTCTTTGAATGTCTGGTAGAATTCTGCTGTGAATCCAACTGGTCCTGGACTTTGTTTTGTTGGTAATTTTTAAATTACCATTTCAATGTCACTGCTTGCTATTGGTCTGTTCAGGGTATCTAATTCTTCCTGATTTAAACTAGAAGGGTTGTATTTTTCCAGGAATTCATTCATCTTTTCTAGGTTTTCTAGTTTATGTGTGTAAGGGTGTTCATAGTAGCCTTGGATTATCTTTTGTATTTCAGTGGTGTCAGTTGTAATATCTCTCCTGTTTCATTTCTTAATGAGGTTATTTGGATTTTCTCTCTTCTTTCCTTGGTTCATGTTGCTGATGGTCTATAAATTTTATTTATCTTTTCAAAGAACCACCAACATGGCACATGTATACATATGTAACTAACCTGCCTATTGTGCACATGTACCCTAAAACTTAAAGTAAAATAAAAAAAGAAAAGAACCAGCTTTTTGTTTTATTTATCTTGTTGGTTTGTTTGTTTGTTTCAATGTCATTTAGCTCTGCTCTGATCTTGGTTATTTCCTTTCTTCTGTTGGGTTTGGGTTTGGTTTGTTCTTGTTTCTCTAGTTCCTTAAAGTGTGACCTTAGAATGTCAGTTCGTGCTCTTTCAGTCTTTTTGGTATAGACATTTAGGGCTATAGAACTTCCTTTTAGCACCACCTTTGATGTATCCCAGAGGTTTGGGTAGGTAGTGTCATTATTATTGTTCAGTTTGAAGAATTTTTAGATTTCCATCTTGATTTCGTTTTTGACCCAATGCTCACTCAGGAACAGGTTATTTAATTTCCATGTATTTGCATGGTTTTGAAGGTTCCTTTTGGAGTTTATTTTCAGTTTTATTCCACTGTGGTCTGTGAGAGTGCTTGACATAATTTCAATTTTCTTGAACGTATTGATGCTCATTTTATGACCTATCATATGGTCTATCTTGGAGATAGTTTCATGCACTGTTGAATAGAATGTGTATTCTGCAGTTGTTGGGTGAAATGTTCTGTATGTATCCATTAAGTCCATTTGTTCCAGGGCATAGTTTAAATCCATTGTTTCTTTGTTGACTTTTGGTTTTGATGACCTGTCTATTGCTGTCAGTGGAGTATTGAAGTTCCCCACTATTACTGTGTTGCTATCTCATTTCTTAGGTCTATTAGTAATTGTTTTATAAATTTGGGAGCTTCAGTGTTAGGTGCGTATGTGTTTAGGATTGTGATATTTTCCTGTGGGACAAGGCCTTTTACCATTATATAATCTCCTTCTTTGTCTCTTTTAACTGCTGTTGCTTTAAATTTTGTTTTGTCTGGTATAAGAATGCTTCCCCTGCTTGCTTTTGGTGTCCATTTGCAAGAAATGACTTTTTCCATCCCTTTATTTTAAGTTTATGTGAGTAGGTGAGTTTCCTGAAGGCAGCAGATAGTTGGTTGATGAATTCTTATCCATTCTGCAGTTCTGTATCTTTTAAGTGGAGCATTGAGGCCATTTACATTTAATGTAAGTATTGAGATGTGAGGTACTGTTACATTTATCATGCTATTTGTTACCTGTGTACCGTGCTTTTTTGTTTTTTGTTTTTTTTTTTTTTTGGTTGTTTTTGCTTTTCAACTTGTAGTTTTGTTTTATAGGTCTTGCATGATTTATGCTTTAAAGAGGTTTTGTTTTGATGTGTTTTCAGGATTTGTTTCAAGATTTAGAGCTCTTTTTAGCAATTCTGGTAGCGGTGGCTTGTTAGTGGCAAATTCTCTCAGCGTTTGTTTGTCTGAAAAAAACTGTATCTTTCCTTCATATAAGATGCTTATTTTTGCTGGACACAAAATTCTTGGCTGATAATTGTTTTGTCTGAGGAGGCTGATAGGGCCCCAATCTCTTCTAGCTTGTAGAGTTTCTGCTGGGAAATCTGTTGTTAATTTGGCAGGTTTTTCTTTATAGGTTACCTGGTGCTCCTGTCTCATAGCTCTTAAGATTTTTCCCTTCATTTTAACTTTAGATAACCTGTTGACGACATGCCTAGGCAATGATCTTTTTGTAAGGAATTTCCCAGGTGTTCTTTGTGGTTTTTGTATTTGGATGTCTAGGTCTGTAGCAAGGCTGGGGCAATTTCCCTCTATTATTTCCCCAAATATGTTTTCCAAACTTTTAGATTTCTCTTTTCATCAGAAACACCAATTATTTTTAGGTTTGGTCATTTAACATAATCCCAGACTTCTTTGAGGCTTTGTTCATATTTTCTTATTTGTCTCTGTTGGATTGGGTTAATTTGAACACCTTGTCTTTGAGCTCTGAATTTCTTTCTTCTACTTGTTGAATTCTATAGCTCAGACTTTCCAAAGCATTTTGCATTTCTATAAGTGTGTCCAATGTTTCCTGAGTTTTTGATTGTTTTTTCTTTATGCTATCTATTTCCTTGAGTATTTCTCACTTCACTTCTAGTATCATTTTTTGGATTTCCTTGCATTGGGCTTCACCTTTCTCTGGTGCCTCCCTGATTGGCTTAATAACTAACCTGAATTCTTTTTCAGGTAAATTGGGAATTTCTTCTTTGTTTGGATCCTTTGCTGGTGAACTAGTGTGATTTGTGGGGGGGTGTTAAATAGCCTTGTTTTGTCATATTACTAGAGTTGGTTTTCTGGTTCCTATTCATTTGGGTAGCCTCTGTCAGAGTGAAAGTCTAGGGCTGAAGACTGTTGTTCAGAATCTTTTGTCCCATGGAATGTTCCCTTGATGTAGTACTCTTCCCCTTTTCCTATGGATGTGGCTTTTTGTTAGCCGAGCTGCAGTGATTGTTGTCTCTCTTCTGAGTCTAGTCACCCAGCAAGTCTACCTGGCTCTGGGCTCATGCTGGGAATTGTCTGCACAGAGTCCTGTGATGTGAACCCTCTGTGGGTCTCTCACCTGTGGATACCATCACCGGTTCCGGTGGAGGTGGCAGGGGGGTGAAATGGACTCTGTGAGGGTTCTTAGCCTTCGTGGTTTAATGCTCTACTTTTGTGCTGGTTGGCCTCCTGCTGGGAGATGGTGCTTTCCAGAGAGCATCAGCTTTGATAGTATGGAGAGGAACCAGTGGTTGGGGGGACCATAGAACTCCCAAAATTATATGCCCTTTGTCATCAGCTACCAGGGTGGGTAGGGAAGGATCATCAGGTGGGGGTGGGGCTAGGCATATCTGAACTCAGACTCTCCTTGGGCAGGTCTTGCTGCAGCCACTATGGGGGATGGGGATGAGGTTCCCAGGTCAATGAGTTGTGTACCTAGAAGGATTACATCTTCCTCTGCTGAGTCATGCAGGTTGTCAGGGAAGTGGAGGAAAGCTGGCAGTCACAGGCCTCACCCAGCTCCCATGCAAACCAAAGGGCCCACTGTGTCCCCCTAACAGCACCCTACATCTGTTTCCAGGTGGTGGGCAAGCCAGGCTTGAGAACTTGCCCCAGGCTAGTTTTCCCATCTGCGAAAGAAAAGGGCTTGGTTCTTCCCTGGCCTGTGGAGTCTGCACACCGGATTCATGCCTTCTCCTGAGTTCTGGCCAGGAAGCTTCTCACCCAGTTCAAATTGTTACAAAGTTCATCTGGAGATTTCCTCCTCCCTGTGGAGTTTTACCCCCAGCTCCTCTGGCCGCCCTCCCGATGGATCCCTGTGGTGCTAGGCAGGAATGGGTGCTTGGGGACCCAGCAAGCTCCTAGAGCCTTTCTTTCTGGTTCCTCTACCCCCATGTTTCGCTTGGTTTTCTAAATTGACTTAGGTCCAGGTAAGATTGGAAGCTTCTCTCGAAAACAGACCTTCAGTTCCTCCAGTGGGGGTATCTTTGGGAGAGGATCTCCCTTTTCCACTTCGCAGTTGGGGCACTCAAAGTATGTGAGAAGTCTCCTGGGTCCTGCGGAAGCAATCCACTTCCTTCAGAGGGTCTGTGGGTCCTCTCGGGATTGCCGGTTTGTTCTTGCCATTGATTTGGAGCTAGAATTCACAGTGCAAGCCTCGGTACTCCGTTCTGTCTGTCAGAGCCTTGGAAGTGTTTTAAGACACTAATAATGATAGTAGAAATCCAATATAAGAAAATAAAGGCATGATTAGAAACTTATGAATATAAATTCTCTGTAAAAATAATGTAAAGCAATAGAAGTTGAATTTTAGAACTCACAAGGGAATTGAACATATACATTTGATTGTTGTTTTAAAGAGTATCGTATAACATTGGGATAACACCCATTGACTGCTAAAGGAGAAACAGTAAACTACATTGGATGCATGTGTAGACAATAAGCTGGGCTTCCGAGTTGGAATTCTGCTCCATCATTTATTGGCTCTGTAACCTTGGGCAAGTTACATAACCTTATCTCTCTTTATCAAATAAAAATACAGATTGATGAGCTCAAATTAAAGTTAAATAACAAATACATGCTTGCTTGCTTGTTTAGTTTGTGTCCCATGCAATATTTGAGAAATATTGGTACAAAAAATAATGTATTATTTATCTAAAATTCAAATTTAAGTGGATGTCTTATATTTTATCTAGCAACCCTACCTTAAAGAAATCATCTCTAGGAGATTTGGTATAAAGCCTGCAGCAAAAATTTTTTGGAGCTCGTTTTTCCTTTTTCATTTTAATGCTCTATATTTTTCAAGATATATTAAATGTTTTAAAGTAGACCATTTTGTGTCTTAATGCTAAGTATTAGAATTTTGGAATCAGCTAAGTATCGGTATCTTAATCAGTATTTTAGAATTGTGCCAACTTAATAGCAGGTACTTAAATTATTTGTTAAATGGATAGTGGCAAGGTGATAACATAGAGGTTACAAGGTAGACTGAACATACATACTTTATATATATATATATATATAATTTTTATTTTTTTTTGAGATGGAGTCTTACTCTGTCTCCCAGGCTGGAGTGCAGTGATGCAATCCGGCTCACTACAACCTCCGCCTCCTGGGTTCAAGCAGTTCTCCTGCCTCAGCCTCCTGGGTAGCTGGGATTACAGGTGCCCACCACCACACCCGGCTGCTAATTTTTTGTATTTTTAGCAGAGACAGAGTTTCACCATGTTGGCCAGGTTGGTCTTGAACTCCTCACCTCAGGTGATCCACCTGACTCAGCCTCCCAAACATATTTTTGAAACAGAAATAGTTTTTTCCTGATAGACAGGAATCATCAGGGTCCTGCCTTATTGAAATTGCACAAAATTTTGTTATTGGCACAAGATGGAGCCCATTGTCTTTATTGATGCCCTTTGTGTCATTCTAATGTACATGCCTAAGCTCTTGTGAAAAATTTCTGTTGTTCTTAATAAAACACAGGGAAAAAATTGTAGTGAATACTTACAAACAGAGATATAAATATTTCACAGAAGAAAAAGAGAAAACAGACTAAACAGAAAGTGTTTTAAGCAAAATGATTATAATATGGAGGTAAAATGTAGCCTTCGAATATCTTCAAATTAATGTGTTTAGTTGTTATGAGAGTAAAGAATGACAGTGAGAATACTATTGATGAAGTTGAAATTTGAGGAAGTAGTATGATTCATATAGAGAATAAATATTTTGAAACATTTATTATTAGCTTAAATTGTATTAATTATTTGCAGTACACCAAAAGAAGAATTTTACTGGAGAATTTCTGAAGAGTAATAAGCAGAAGGTTAAATCTCAAACCAGATTAAGGTGATAAAATGGTGATAATTTTGAAGATAGTGATTAAAAAGAATGCCTCATGTAAATTAAGTCAGATTTTTAAAGAAATTCACAAATTGGGAACATTCTGAGTAGGGCAGAGTGCTCTGAATTTCTAATCAACAAAGTAATTCTGGAACTTGAAAAAAAAGTAGACAGGAATATAAAGCAATTTTTTTGATAAAGGATAGTGATAATGAAACAAAATCTAATATATCTTATCTTGGTTTTAGAAGACACAAATGTTGTATATTTACATAAGGGATTCAAAAGATTGATATTTGTTTCCTATTTAATAGAATTTGAAAGGTACAGAAAAATTCTCTGTCCCCAACTAAAATATTGGGAGACAAAAAAAATCAAAACTCAAAATTCAAAAATAATCTGGAGTGTTCCGCTTTTGGCGAAGATGAAATAACACTGGATTTTCATCCCACCTGAAATGACACAATAAGTCTGGACAAATACATGATACAATGTTTTTCAAGTACTTGGACATTAAGCAAAGAAGGAAAGTCATCCCCCAAAAATGAGGGGGAGAAAAAGTGGACTGAAATTTTCCAAGCTTTCTGTCAGAGAATATTCTCCAGGTCACAATACAGGACAAGGGACTCAGAGAGAGAGCCAAGTGGTCTCTCTAAGTTCAGAACACACACTTGGAAGTCTGAGGAGGCAAAGGTGTCTAGAGTTCATAGGACGAAGCTCCAAAAATGGGAGATGTACGAAGAAAAAACATGTGACCTGAATAGGACCACCCTTGAGTCCTAAACTGAGTACAGGGCAGCATATTCATGTTAGGAAAAGACCCAAGACGGAGAAAGATTCATCTGAAAATATTGCATTGAATGATACCTAAAGCATTCACAGGACCTGTATTAGTTTTCTTCCCCAGTCCCCAACTGGAAAACTTAACAAGGTGAAAGGTAGGCTACTAGGAAGTGTCTCATTAGTTAGGCAAAATTAGCCCTAGGCTACGTATTCCTCTGGTCCAACCAAGTAATTCTTGAAAAGATGAAATTGTTTCCATGGAACTTAATTGTACATCAGAGCAAAGTTTCTGATGATTTGTAGGAATACAAAAATATCCAGCACCCCACAAGTTAAAACTTGCATCAGGTACTATCATAAAATATAACTCATCATTGGTGGAATATGACACATAAAGAGAAGAAAATCAATCAATTAAAATCATCCCAGAGCTGACAAGATGATAGCATTAGCAGACTAGGACATTAAAACAGTTAATGCAGTGAATCTGACTATATTCAATGTGTTTGGAAAGTGAAAGACTGGACACATCAAGAATGGACATGGAAGATGTAGGGAAAACTGTATCTTCAAAATACTAGATGAAAACTACAGTGTCTGAGATGAAAAATCCAGTAGAGGAGATAAATGGCTGATTAGATATTGCAGAAGAAAGATTAGTGAACTTGAGGACATACCAGTAAAAACTATCCAAAAAGAACCTCATAGGAAAAACAAGACTAGAAAAATACATGAAGAGAACATCAGTGAGCTATGAAATAACTTAAAGCAGCCTAAGACATGTATAGTTGAATTTTTAAAGGGGAAAATAGAGGGATGGGGACAGAAATAAACATTTGAAGAACAAATGGCTGAAAGTGATACTAAGCAATGAGATTAGTGCCTTTATGCGAGAGGCTGCCAAAAAACACTGCCTTTTCCATCATGTGAGGGCAGAGCTAGAAGGTGCCCTCTGTGAACTAGGTGGCAGGCACCAGATACTGAATCTGCTGGTGACTTCACCTTGGCCTTCCCAGCTCCCAGAACAATAAGAAATCAATTTCTGGGGGCCGGGCGCAATGGCTCACGTCTGTAATCCCAGCACTTTGGGGGGCCCAGGCGGGAGGATCACCTGAGGTCAGGATTTTGAGAGCAGCCTGGCTAACATAGCGAAACCCTGTCTCTACTAAAAATACAAAAAATTTAGCTGGGCGTGGTAGCACGCGCCTGTAGTCCCAGCTACTCGGAAGGCTGAGGCAGGAGAATCACTTGAACCCGAGAGGTGGAGATTGCAGTGAGCTGAGGTCACACCACTGCACTCCAGCATGGGCGATAGAGCGAGACTCTGTCTCAAAAAAATAAATAAAAGAAATCAATTTCTGTTGTTTATAAGCCATGTAGTCCCAGGTAGTTTGTTATAGCAGCCTGAAAAGACTAAGATATATAAATATGAAAAATAAATATTCATAAAAACATGCATAAAACTAATTAAGATGGTGAGTTTATCTCCTCATCTGATAAAGGTAATTACAATACAAATCTAATAGAGTTTAAGGATTGCATTATTACGTGAATTTTGTGTATGTGTGTATTATATATAGGAATATAACACACATTAAGATACATATGACTGTGAACACACATGCACACACAAAAGCTATTTAATGTACATTTATGCTTTTTTTTCTCCTATAGTAGTAACCACCCTCCAGTTTCTACACTGTAATCCTAAGATACCCTGAGTTCCCCTATTCCCCTCTTCTCTTTTTCCTGTATCAATTACAAACTCCATCCCAACAGGGACTTCTTGTATTTTGGATATAATTTAAAACTTAGAGTAAAGTTGCAAAACAATACAATGAATTCTCATATGTGGGTTACTAAGATTCAGCAATCATTTAGGTCTTGTCCTGTTTGTCTTACCCCTGCCTCTCCCTCTCTGAAACATTTGAGAGAAATTTGGAGGGGGTGTGCTCCATTTCCATGATACTTCAGTGTACATTTCATAAAAACAAGAACAAAAACATTCTTTTGTCGTTTCCTATAGGTTAGTGCTTCTAGAGCAGGTGCTCAGTAAGCCACTTGCTTCAGAAACACTTGAGGGGTAAAGATGAACTTAACATTCAGATTCCTCCCCCCACCTCTAGTCCCGTTAAATCAGAATCTCCAAAAGTACGGCCCAGGAATTTTAATATATTTATAATCTGGGATGCACCGCTCTGAGTTTTATTGCATAAAGAGCTCAAAATAACGATTTTATAGCTTAAAGCGGTATATACAACTTAGAGCAGTCACCCCTGGAGGGCATTGTGGATCAGAGAAGGGAGTCAAAGTACAGTATTATATGACATGTACCTTAGAACCATTGAATTAAATCTTTTACACCAAAAGTTTTTAAGATCACAAAAAATTAAATGTCACTGTTCCAAAAGTGATGGAAGACATTCTTAAAAAATAAAGCAATGCAAAGTAGTTTACAATACTGAGTCTCTTGAATGCATCTATTTTCATGAGTCATTCTTCTCTACCCTGGGATTCAGAAGAATTTTTATCCACAGCTATGATTTTGTAATCATGATACTATCTCTAATATCTGTGAGTACATGAAGCATTCTCACAGAGTGTTTTGGCCAGGTTTCTCCATGTCTTGTCTTCTGAGATAAAAGAATAAAAAATGGATTTTGTGTGCCACATACAGTATTAAGTTGCATTTGGTAGTAACTCTGGGGCTATAGGATTAGTTTGTTTCCAAAATGAAAGCACTGTGAAAGCTGCCAGTTAAGGTTGAATTCATCTATTCATTTCAGAAAAACTTTACCGTATTAACATTGAAACGCATTACAGAGGGAGATTTTACAACTCCTTTCACTTTCCTCAGTGTCTTTAAAACAATATATGTTTTCCTCTATGCACTTTAAAATGGGCCTTCTTAGAAGGCAAAGGAGCAGGGTTTGGCTCTGCCCTTTACCTGGTGCCAGGGGTCCAGAGTTTGCCAGAGATGCCCAGAACTGTGCACAGTGGGCATTCAAGAAGTGTTTATAGAATCAGAATGATGAATCTGCAGTGCTAGGCCTCTTACCAGATTTGTGTTTTCTCTGAGATTATTTACAACCAAACGACATTTCCACAACAGATGGTTTTATAATGACAGAGATACATCTAAGAGCAGGCTTCAAACTTTCCATGCCTAAAAGGAGCTCTTTTTTGGACCATACGAAATATTTCAACTTTCCCTTACATCAACATTTAGATGTGTGTTTTTATTCATTTCTAATATCCTATAATTTGGGTTTAAAAATTTGTAGAAATTATTTACCTACCTTTTTATTAAACTCAAAAACCGACTTTGTATTTTGATGGAATTTTAAACTTTTCATCTCTAGATTTTATTATGCTTTCTGCATATTTTTTTAGATTCTATGTAACAATTGCATCAATGCAATCATAATATTTTCTCTTGCTTATGGAGTCTAAACTTGAACAGCTTTCTCTACTTTATTAATCCAGTTTGAAATTAGTTTGTCTTCATTTGTCCCAAAACAAATAGATAAAATAATAAGAGATTCTAGAAGCAAATATTTATTGTTATAAAACATCAAACATTTTATTTTGACTAATGCTGAATTATAATTTTCATTGGGGAATAGGGAATGTGGGTTCTTCATTTAACAAACACAGATTTTACTAGGAGATATTTAAAGCCAACGTTCTTGGTTTATACATAAGGTGTGTTACGGCGGCAGTGGCAGTGGTGATGGGGTATGTGTTTGCATTGGGAATGTAGTAGTATATTAATCTTTGTTGACAAGCAGCTGTGTAATTGCATTTCTGAAGGCCAGCTTGAGTTATCACTTTAGAATGCAGTTATGTCACATTCAAACTGTTGGCAATAGAGTGAGATGTACTATAACGACAAACAGAAAATAAACAGATACTTGCGGTTTTAATTTGTCAGCATGCCACTCTCGAAGGTCGGGGAAGGCAGATAGTGAAGTGGCTGTAAGGAACCTTCAATAAGTCTCTGCCGCACTATCTGCTCCTTTTCTCTCCCTCACAATAGCCTTCCAGTCACCTCACCTCTAGAAAATATTTAGAATCTTGGCTTTGCCTTTTAAATGTTTGCTTATGAGAAAGGAAGAAAATAAACCAAAAGAAGATAATTCTTACTTGTGGAATTTAAGTCATTTAGGCACCAAAGTGCACAAGAAATTTTAGAACACGAATGCTCTCTAAACCATTTAAATCACATAATATGGAAATGCCTATGTTTATGACCAGTGTTTAGAATTAGTTTTGCTGTTCTTTCATAACTATGTAGTCTTCTCAGGCTGCCATAACAGAATACCACAGACTGGGTGGCTTAAATGACAGAAATTTATTTCTCGTAGTTCTGCAGGCTGGAAATCCCAGATCAAGGTCTGGTGTGTTTCATTTAAAGTGAGGGCTCTCTTCTTGGTCTGTCGACAGCTGCTTTGTCCTCATAAGGCCTTTCCTCTGGGTACATTAGGGAGAGAGAGAACAACAGATATGTTTGGTGTCTCTTCTTATAATCCTACCAGAGGAGGGCCCCAACCTCATGACCTCATTTAACCTACAGTACTTCTGTAGAGGCGCCATCTCCAAATACAGCCACACAGGGAGTTAGGGTTTCAACATATGAATTTTACGAGGGGCACAAACATTCAATCCAATACCTCCACCCTGGCTTTCCAAAATTCATGTCTTGCATTTATTCCATCCCAACAGTCCCCCATATCTTAACTCATTCTAGCATCAACTCTAAAGTCAAAAGTATCATCTAAATATCTAGGTCACAGATGTTTGAAAATGGAGGTACAATTCATCTTGAGGCAGTTTCTCTCCAGCTGCGAACCTGTGAAACTAGACAACTTATCCACTTCCAAAATATGATGGAGGAGCAGGCATAAAAGTTTAGAATGAAACTTTTTCATTCTAAGAGGGATACATCAAAAGGAACAAAGGGGTGAGAGGCTGCAGGCAAGTCCAAGACCTAGCAAAACAACTTCTGTTGGAACTAAAGACATGAAGGTAGCCCTCTCTGGCTTGGTGCCCCCACTTCTGGGCCTGCTGGGTGATGGTCTTGTCCCACAAGTTTTGCTGGGCTGGGGCAGCTGGACCTGTTGAAACCACAGAGATGGCTCAACCTTTTTGAAACTAAGGTGGAGGCAGCCTTGCTCCCAGGGCCTTTGGTGGGCCTGGTGATCTCTGAATTACCTTTAGAGTCACTCTTCCCTTATCTTGAGGAATAAATCATAGTCAGTGCTGAAGAGCTCTATAGTCCAGTCCTGTGCCTTTGGTCCAAACTGACTGCATCTCTGCTTGCATAATAATTCCATCTATATTCCTGGCTTCTGCCTATAGGGCTGGTTAACATCATGGATAATCTCTTTTAGGAGTGATTGTCCAACCACACCCTTGGTTTTCTCTTGAACAGTCTTCCTCAGGTTTTTGCAATATGAATAGGCTTATCTTTTTCAAATCTTTAAGATATGTTTTCTTTAAGCTTAAATATCTCTTCATTTTAATCTCTTATCTCACATTTTACTAGAAACAGCATGGAGAAGCCCAGTTGCTCTTTGTACAGTTTGCGTAGAAATCCCCTCGTCTAAATATACAATTTTATCCCTTGTTTGTATTACTTTCCCCAAAACACTGAAAATAAATTCAACCAAGTTCTTTTCCACTTTATAACAAGAATCACCTCTGCTCCATTTTCTAAATAAACAGCTCATTATTTCAGTGTCAGGTCTCATCAGAATAGCCTTTAATATCCATATTTCTACCAACATTATTTTTCTGATGGCATTTGTATGCATTAACACTAATCATCAGAAATACGATTATATGAATATAAGAATGCTTACCTGCCATTTCAGACAATTATGACTGTTAAAGTAGACACAGCCTCCTTACCTGGGGGCTCATAGGCTACAGGTTAATAAATTTTAGGTTATTAAAGTTGTTGGATAAATAATCACAAAATATCAAGAACTATCCGGTAATACAATACTGAAAATACAGATGAAAGAACTAAAGTCCAAAAAATGACTTGGTTAAATGACATAATTAAGCAACAGTTGACCAACTGACAAAAAAGAATCTTTCTACTGTAAATTCCCAGGATCTTGTCTCTGCTAGAGTCGTATAAAACACTCTAGGTTTCAACTAGTGGTGTGAACCTGGCCTTCATGTTGCAAGAGTAAACCAATTGGCATAGTTGTTCATACAAAGGGTAATGTCTAATAGTACAGCCACCAAGACTAATTTGATCTTCTTGGCATAAAAAACATTGCCACTTGTTTGCTGAAATCAAAAAAGACAGAACTTTTTTTAAAAAAAATCTAATAACCCTATGAAAAATAACAATGGTTATTTCAGCATTTGCCATTTCGGATAAAACCATTTTGAGTTCTCATGGTTTTTTTGTTGATGTGAACAAAATATATTTAATATTATAGTAAAAACACTGTATATGACATATATAATTCTGCTAACTCATAAAAAATGAACATAATTTACTTATTGATTTTTATAATCAATGGCAAACAAAACTAACTACGATTTTTTTAGGCTTATCATGTAAGTCACCCAAAGATAACATTAAGAGAGACACATGTTAAAGAGAGAGCAAACCTTTGATTTAATTCACAATTTAGAAAGTGTAAAAAGAGTCTGTAGAATGTTGATCCTATGAGATACCAAAAGTATATACAATTCTTATAACAACTACAATGATTGAAAACAGACACTCACACTTAAATATTGTAGAAATTCTAATATTGCTTCTAAAGATCAAGTAAGTGAAGAATTGTTCAGAAAGGCATTTGATGCCCACTGAAGGTGGTAAGAAATCCAAAATCTTGAGGCTGTTCCAGCTGCCATGGGTGCATGAAAAAGAGATGGATGGAGGGAGGGAGAGAGAGACAGACAGAGAGAGAGAATCTCAATCCCAGTGAGCTCATTGAGCTCATTGTACCTGTGTGCTGGAGTGATTGATGTTTCCTGGATGGTCAGAATGCCTGGGACAGTGAGCTCATCCTTTGCTGGCCAGAATTTTGTTACTGTGTTTAATTTAGTCAATATGACATCATTGTATCTAGAGGAGTCAACCTTTGTAGTCACCAGCAAGTTTACAGTAGACATTCCTTTGTCCATGTTTCACCCATCATACCTCTGCTCCAGTCTGTCATGCCCATTTACCAAAACCCATAGCAATAATACTTTAGAGCATATAAAATTATAATAAATAATAAGCCTATACATGAGGAAATTAGAAGCAGGAATTTGCTTGGGTAGGTGGTATGGATAGGGAATTTACAATGACTGCCGTGTGCAATAATATCCTTGAAGAAGTGGGACTACTTTGGTTGCATAGTTATTGCTGAGATGTTATGAGTAGCTGAAAGATTGTGTTTGGGGAGGAATGGTCCCATTATCAATGCTATTGTTGTCTTGTCAATGCACCTTAGTGTAGCAGTTTCTCATTGTCTGAACTAGTACCTGGGGTTCCTTGTCCTATGTCCAAGAAAATTAAGGAACACAGACACAAGGGTGAGGTTGGAGCAAAAGTTTAATAAGTGAAAAAAGAAAGCTCTCTGCAGCAGAAAGGGGAGTCCGAGTGGATTGCCGGGTTACAGCTGAATGCAAGAAACTTTTATAAGAAACTGTTCTCCTCCATGTAACTGTTTGAGTAACTTTTTATTAGTAAAGCTGTCTGTGCAACTCCCCTTATCTTATACAGCTATGGGTATGTCTCTAGGCAAGCACAAAGCACTACTTCTCTTGTAAGTATAACTGTGGGTTTGTTTTAGTTAAGACCCCTCCTCCCTGTGCCTGTTTACATGGAGCCCACCGTGTATATGCCTGAAAATGGAAGGAAACTTTTTCTTGGGAGCTCTGTAATTATACAAAGAGCAAAGGGCTTCTGTGCTGGACCCTGTCTGCTTATCTGTGTGCAGGTGCAGCCTGAGTTTTTTCCCAGGTTGTTTTATTTTTACCTATTGCTGTGACTTTTCAGGCAGGCCACTTCTGCAGTCTAAGTTTTCCCCAACTGATTTTTCCTTTCCTTCTCCATCACTATTGGAGAGCAGAAGTTTCTGGGGACCTCATATCACAACCTGTACCTCATCCTGGTCTACAGATATCTTGTGCAAGAGTGCTGCACTAAGCTTCATCCAAGTGAAACCTTTACCTGATCACTGAAACAGGGCACGTCAGCTGACTACAGTAAGTGATCGAGAGAAGACCAAGTTTAGCTGATAATTGGGGAAACTTAGAAAAATCATGTCCAGATAATTTTGAAGAAGCATGATAAAATCCATGCCCCAGTTCAAACTTTGGGAACATACTCTGGCTTCCAGAAATTTTCTGGGTTTCAATATGTAGTCATCTGACTTATGAAGACTATTCCACATTTTAGTGTTTCACTTATTTCCTGGTCCACTTGCAAGGAGATGAGTCCATGTGTCTAATTCTGGCCAATGGACTTTGATGCTGAAATGCCAAGCGGGGTTTCCCAGGCTCTCTTCCTTGTTCATGAGGCTAGAGGTCAAGGGCTAAAAAATGGTGGTCACAGGATAGAAGGAGCTCTGGTTCCTGAATTTGCCACTTGGAAGCTGCATAGCTATAATTGCACCCATTAATCTTAACTGAGGAAGAAACGTGTTCCCTGCTTAATCCATGCAGTAATTTTTTAATAGTAATTGGTGTCTCTTGACTAATATAATATTTCTTCTTTTGAGATTGTGAAACATGTCATTTTCAATTAAGCAAATACCATTGAGGCAAAAAATTAATTTAAAAAGTTGATTATAAGCTGACTTATGAATATTGATCACCTGAGTTTTATTTGAGGGCACCCAAATTCTCTTCTTTATCCTTTCAATGATTTTGAGAGAATTTTATTAATCTATGGAAATAATGTTGTTTGCATTTACTTTATAAACTATTTTTCTTATGGTTAGGTTAAAAACTTTATTTAATTGTAACCAAGGAACATAATTTTTTTAAAAGAGCAAAAACCTGACTAATCAATAAACTGTGTGAGAATAATATTGAATTATGCAAAGAAAGAATTGAAGGAAAAGTTACGTTTTCTATATTGGAAGCAAGAGAGAAGAGTAATACAAGCTCTTCTGATAACATTGAAAATTAAAATTACAGTAAAGGAAAGAGCCTTTTACATCTGGGTTGCTTTCCAGGTCAGCAAGTTAATTCTGTGTTACTTGCATTGGTGATTTAACCTCTCAAAATTTCAGTTCAAAATCAGTTAAACAGTAGTCTAAATACCTCTCACAATCAAATATGATAGAATGTAAAACAGCTCAGTACACCATAGGCATTCAGTAAATATTTATTTCTTTTTCTTTTCTTGTCCTTTCCTTGATTCAAATTTTCATCATAAAATAGACAAATAACCAAAACCCATTAAGTAACAGAGTCATAACAGGCTATAAAAATAATAAATGTTTGGAGGCAGTTTTAACAAAATTAATCCATCAGGTAATAAAGTTATAATCACACACAGCTTTTGCAACCATAAGGCCTATGATCTACTAGAGATAAAAGTATTAGCAAAGTAATTACAAGTGAGTGCATGAGAAAAATTCAAGGAGCAATAAAAATCAAAATAAGGAAAATTTTAAGCAACCTAGGGATTTGCACTAGTGTTCTTAAATAAGTAATACTGAAACTGAAGACTGAAGAATATGCAGACAAAAGCAAACTATAATTAAACCCCAGGATGTGCACAGTCTCAGATGAGAGAATGGTGAATTTGAAAAGCTGAAAGTTAAGTTTGTCTGGGATGAAAGGCGAGAAAGGAGGAATAATTGTAAGTAAGTGTGGTACAGTATGTGAGGCAAGCTCGGGGCAGGTGGTAGCAGCCATGTGAGGGAATTTGCCATGTGCAGTAAAAGCAATGGGAAGATGCGTAGATGCATGCATGGCACTGATTCTTTACGTTCCTGTGTCCATGCCCTTTGCCATATGACTTCATAGTGGCCACTCTCTCTATCCCTGGGACCAGCCATAGCACATAAAACAACCTGGGAAAAAACTCAGGCCACTCCTGCAGACAGATAAGCAGACAGGGTCCAACACAGAAGCTCTTTGTTCTTTGTGTAATAACAAGCTCCCATAAAAAAGTTTCCTTCGCTTTTCAGGCATATACTTGCTTTGGACTATAGACTGAAATGAAAACAAAACAAAAAAAAACAGTACCAGTTTCTGAATATAGGCCTCAACATGTCTTACAAGCTTCTTATACTCTTGTACCTCTGTCAAAACTGTGAGAGAGATGAACCTTCTGGTGACAGGAGGTGATGAAAATCACTGGGAATAGATTTTTTCTAGCTAAGCATCCCAGCTGAGCAACCTTAGACAAATTCCACCTAGAGAAGATCACAAGACATCCACTGATGCATAAAGTGAACCAGCTGATCGGACTATACATGAGCAAAAGTAGCCTTATCCCCATATTCCATCCAGCCAAGCCCTGCCTGTATCAGCTAAATACTATAGATGTATGAAAAACACAATTCTACCCCCTCTAGGATAATGAAGGTTTGAGAGTTTCAGCATGCAGTGATAGAAAACACTGAGGGCTTTAAATCCAGACAGATAAAAACATTTTTCACTTTTACAATATAATTTTTGATACAATAATGCAAATAAAACAGAAGAAAAAAGAAAGAAAGAAAGAAGGAAAGAAAGAAAGGAAGAGAGAGAGAAAGGAAGGAAGGAAAGGGAGGGAGGGAAACAAAGAGAGAGAGAGGGAGGGAGGGAGGAAGGAAGGAAGCAAGGAGAGGAAGGGAGGGAGGGAGGGAAAGAGAAAGAAAGAAGGAGAAAGAAAGAAAGAGAAAGAAGAAAGAGAAAGAAGGAGAAAGAAAGAGAAAGAAGAAAGAAAGAGAGAAAGAAGAAAGGAAGGAAGGAGAGAGGAAGGGGGAAGAAAAAGGAAGAAAAAGCAAAAGAAAAGAAGGAAGGAAGGAGAGAGGAAGAGGGGAAGAAAAAGAAAGAAAAAGCAAAATAAAATAAAAGAAAGAAAAGATAAGAAAGTAAGTCACCAGTCTGAGGTTTAGAATGAAATGGGGGTGACTGGGGACAAATGCATAGAGAGGCATCGATTTGGAAGATATTTGAGGCATAGGAATAATCAATAGATTGGTATATTTTGTGTATGCTACATTGACATTCAGAGATGAAACATATGCTTCTGGCTTGTATGTTTTACTAAAACAAAGATACTAAAGGAGTTAAAGGTTGTAACAGCAGAAATAATGTAATTATAGATGGTTCTCAAAAATAAGAATAAATTAAATTATCTTGGGAGAGTTGCCATCATACTGATTTTAGAATTGTGACCCAAAATATATATTTGAAAGTTACTCACAATAAAAGGGGAAGACATAAAAATATATTTTGAGTTATGGGTAAAGCTTGAGTCAAGTGATAAAATTTTTAAAATATAATACGAAGTAATTGATTGTGGTATATCTTGATCAAAGGTGATGTGTTTTCAGAATTATCTCAGATAAGTATGTTCATGGGGAGAGGGAGGAGTCCCTTGTAGATATGTCAACTATCTAAAGAGTTTAATATGTCTTTTTCTGGTTAGTGCAGAAATATCCCGGACATATGATAGGGTTACATCTCTTTTAAATAAGCAAACATAACATGGATAGATTTGGACACAGTTATAGCAGTCTGGGATGACGAATCTGTCTCCTTTAGAACAATGCTTTTCCATATCAGCATTACTGATATATTAGGTTGGATAATGCTTCACTGGGGAATGGGAATAGTCTTTGCATAATAAGATGTTTAGCAGCATCCCTGGCTTGCGCTCACTAGATGCAAGTAGCATCTCCCAGTTGTGACAACCAGAATTGTCTCCCTACACTGCTGTAACCCTGTGGGGTAACACTGCATTGAATTGAGAAACACTGCTAAGGGTAGGTGATTTTTTAAGCTTGGAAAGCTAAATAATTAGGTATAGATTTTGCAATGTATATCAAAACCATGATAATAATATCACTGTATATTGTTTGTTTGGTTAGTAAATGTTCATTTTTTTTTCAAGAATCTTAATACAAGGTAACTTTCTGGAGGTAATGAAAATGTCCTATATTTTATGTAGGTTGTATATTACATTTATCAAAAACTTTCTACGGAAATAGGCCCTTTTGATCTGTGCATTTTAATGTAAGTAATTATGCTTAAATTGTTTTTTTAAAAAAACAACATTTTCTTAAAGTTTAAGGGAAATGTAGAAGTTAGGCTTTCATTTTAAGCAGCAAAGCAAAAGACAATTTCCTTAAGTGCATTATTGTACTGTGGTTTGACATAATGTCATTTACTGTATTTCTAAATTTAGTATATTGTATTTACAAAAGTTGTTTAAATGCTTTTGAAGATTACTTTTTGTTAAGCATGTAAATTCTCCCTGTAAGACATGTGAAAACACAAAGAATATAAAAATTCATAAATATAGTTCAATATATTAAAAGCAATTTAATTAACTTGGTTTTACAAGGGTTTAAAGGGAATTTAATCTGTTCAACCTAGGTTAATTGAACCTTACTGCAACCACAAGCAAAGGTGCTATTTTTTCTTTATTCCTTAGATTAAAACAATGTATAATGAATTTCAAAAGTTGAACTTTAAGGCTAGAGGAGCCCATATTTTTAAATTTTTAACTTTAATAAATTGAAAATTAATGTAAAATACCATAATTCTAAATAATCCTTTCTTTTTACCTGAAAAGTTTGTCAAGGACGAAACCACAAGAAACTCTGAAATAAAAGAGGCAAAGAACATTCAAGGAGACTGAACAGAAGATGCCAAAAACGTGGTAAGAAAACCCTGAGAAGAGTAGCAGAACCCATAGAGAAGAAGTGTTTGGAAGAGGTGGTGGTGGTCAACAACTTTTAATGGGAATGATCCAAGAAAAGAGAGAGGAAGAAAGAGGTCAATTGAGTCTTAACATGGTGCCATGGCTATAGTAGTTCTAGTGAAGCATATTCCAAATGAGAAAATAAGTACTTTCACAGATGGAGTAAATAAGTTTCCACACTATTTATAGACATTTTCTACCTATCTGTCTAATTCATGTATGTACTGAGAGTTTTTATGTGCATATTTATGTATACATTTACGTAACTCTCAGCTATCTTCTATCTAGTATGAATGTGAATTACCAAAAATAAATATAAATATGGAGGAAAAATCAAGCCTCTTCAGTTGCCTATCTCACCGAAGTAGTTCTCAAAGCTTTTGGTTAGAATAACTTGTGTCAAATTCAGGCCTCACATATGAATGACTGTGTGAAAAGCTGAGCACGTTATTTAAACTCTTCGCAGCCTAATTTCTCGAATCATTCAATGGAGATAACTCACGATGACTTGAAGATTGAGTGAGAGAATTCATGTAAAACGTTCAGGGTAGGACGTTCAGTGTTCTCCACCTGTGCGGCACAATCACCCAAGAACCTAAAATGTAGAATCAAAGGCCCACTCCCGATTTCGATTTTCAGTTGGTCTCAGGGGAGACCCAAGCATTTATTTCATGTTTTTTGTTTCTGTTTTAAAATTTTCTCCAGATATTTCTTATGCAGTTAGTAGAGAAATCTTAATGGGAAAACTAGTACATAGTTCATTTTTAATAAGTGGCAGCTATTATCACTGTCATCAGGATCATCAACTATAATAAATGGTTTCGGCTGGGCACGATGGATCACGCCTGTAATCCCAGCACTTTGGAAGGCCGAGGCGGATGGATCACGAGGTCAGGAGATCGAGACCATCCTGGCTAACATGGTGAAACCCCACCTCTACTAAAAAAATACAAAAAATTAGCCGGGCGTGGTGGCGGGCGCCTGTAGTCCCAGCTACTTGGGAGGCTGAGGCAGGAGAATGGCGTAAAACCTGGGAGGCAGAGCTTGCAGTGAGCCGAGATGCACCACTGCACTCCAGCCTGGGAGACAGAGCGAGACTCCACCTCAATAAATAAATAAATAAATAAATAAATAAATAAATAAATAAATGGTTTCTTCAATGAATTTTCACAGTTAAAGAAATTACATTGACATTGGCAACTGAAGGTTGCCTGAAGGCAAATAGAAAATAATAAAAATGAACCACTGATTTTTAAAGCTATTATAAACTTCTTACTATAAAAATGAAATTTGCATTTATCTATGGCAGAGTTACTGTAAGGATTAGCATCATATCATTATCTCCTTTTGGCAGAGAAGATATAAATTATGTCTTTCAGCTGAATCATTGTAATCAGAATTTAAATTCATATAGTTTTAATTACATTCAACTTTTTATAAAATTATTACATTTGATCAATGAACTATTAGAAGACACCTCAAAATATCAATTACTTAAAAATGTACCTAGTCATAAGAAAGCTTTTATTTAATAAAAATGACAGCATAGTTCCATAAAATTTAATAGCAATTTATATGTTACATATTCTCAATTGGAAAGAATGTGTGGCATTATAGCCGTGTTATAACTACTGCTTATGAGTTAAGGACATGTGCAGAAGACCAGGAATACAGTGTTTTGTGGTCACCAACAAAATAATAAAATGCATTCCCAAGTATATAAATTATTAATCATTTTTGAATTATCATTGCCCTTAAGTCTTTCAAATTTGCTGAACATTCTCCCATTTTATAAATCCTTGAAACTTCATTTGCAAAATGTGGCATTTCAGATAAATTCAGCCTGCAGCACATACTCTGGGACCATGCAGATGATGCACTCATCCTGACCGCTCTCCTCCGCTGATGAGGACACTTGACATTTCATCAACGAGGCGTTTGAGGACCAGGTAGACGCTCACTGCAAACCTAAGGGCCATCAGATGCAGAGGAAGCCACTTGCAATTGATTGGTCTCCTTAAACAACTTCCCTTTTAGGCTTCTGACATGATCTGTGATCTTCTGACATTTGTGTTGCTTCCTTAATTTCAGTTTTGCTTTGTTGTGACCAAAAAAGTAACTTTCTTGGAAGTCTGACACAAGTTAAATTTCTCAGTACAATTTAGCCTTTCAGCTAGAATGTTATTGAAAGTTGTTAGTATTTGAGATAAATATGGAGTAAATATTTAGTCTAGTAATAAGGAGAAAACATCTTAACAGCTTAGCAGTAGCCTTAGTAGATATTGAAAAACCTTGCCACACACCTCTCGTTAATATCTGGGGTATGGTGGAGGAAGTCCAACACGTTCCTCAGGCTTCCCATTGGAGGTAGGGTCTCTGCACATACTCCCTAGTGACTTTTGGCCAGCAACTCTCTTATCCTCTGTATTTCACTCACTGGTTAATTGATGTACATCTTTCAGATTTTTTAACTTATGTCTCTTTATTCATTAGGGCATTTCCATTGAAAAATTTAAAGCGACATGTTTTTAAAATGAGAGAGGATGTATCATTTCATTTTAAATTTAAATTACCATTAAAATAAGAAAAAGTGCTGTGTTCTGGGTGCTAAGAAGATGCATGAACAAATATAGCTAAGAAGGTCTTTTAATGCAGCGTGCTGGGCTACCTCCCTTCGCTGGGTCAGGTTGTCTCTGTATGGCCATTACAGAATAATGCCTCTATGGAGGTATATATTAAACTAAACTGAAAATTAGGGAGATTTATGTGTCTTCAGAATGCACCAAAAGCCACTTGAATTTGCTGAAATCTGGACCTTATTAGACACTGACTTATTTTCTTTTACATAATCATAATGAAAGAAAAAAAAATATATGCCTCCATTGTGTCAGAAGAAGCCCATTTTGTGCGGCTAGTTTGGGATACTCTATATCAGAAGAGGAGATGAAAACATGTGTTAAAATGATTAATTCAGAATCCAGGGCACAGGAGCCATTAGACTGAGGAGTGTCCTGTGCCCTGGATTTCACGTAAGCAAACCAAAACCCAGCTCAGTGTAAATGGTCATAGTCTGGGATAATGAAATATAACCTTAACCAAGTTGAAGCCACCAACTAACCTCTAGCTAGGAACCTTTCACGGGAATGATCCAAATAAGGCTACTGTTCCACTGTAACCAGTTATGTTTTCTTTGTCTTGCTACTATGTTCACCTTATATATACTTTCCTTTCATGCCCTTTCCAAGGAGCCCCAAACCACTTGTGGTCTGGAGCAGCCTAATTCATGAATTGCTGTCTGCTCAAATGAACTCTTTAAAATTTTAATGTGTCTACGTTTATCTTTAAACATAAATCATCCTTCTACTTTTGCCTTCCCTCTAAGGTGGTTGAGATCTGAGCTTTGTAAATGAACATTATACATCAGACAAGACCCAATTTTCTCACTTACCTTTACTTCTGACTTCTTTATTTCATCTTTATAGCAACTGCCTTTTTAATGTTTTCTTATTTCAAATTGACTTAAATAAATCAGCACATTTTTAAAGTTAGATGGCATATTTTTTAAGTTATATGATTTAAGGAAAATGTTACTGCAATTCTAAAAAATATAAGGTGGTTACGTACTTGCAACAAGTTTTAATGATTTTTTTTTCAATTAAAGATTGTAAATTACTTCTCCTGAGAGAGATATTTTTCTCTTAATAAGAATTTTTCCTCACTCTGCTTTTCTGAGTATTATAGCTGTTATGACTGCGTAAGCCAAGTTGTTTTGACTTAGCTTTATGATCTTAAGAAAATCACTTAATCTTAATTCTGTTACATTAGTTTATCTTCTAAAAAATGGGTTTAAAAAGAGTAGCTTCCTTCTAGTTTTGCTATGAAGTCTAATGAAATTAATGAACAACAAGCTTGAAGGACAATAAACCTTAGCTATTATTTTGGCAGCATGATGATAGGATATGTTAGATTTCTTTATACAGAATGTCATCATTTAAATTTCTCATATCAAATGGAGGAGACATTATTCCCATGCCTTTTCTCTCAGAACAACATTTATTAATACTCTCAGTTTCCTTACTTGTATTTTCAAATTCTAGTGAGAATAAAATAGGTCACATTTGTGTTACTCTTGTCCTACATTGATCTACAGAAACTTCAAAGAAGCCCCGGAACTGCTCTGAAAATATATCTCCATATGTCCCCATTTTAGTAAACATGCAGATGTCCCTTCAGTGGGTTGCTCTGGAACAAGGTCTAAAAGCAGTTTCTAGTCCAGATGAGGAGCGAAGCAGTAAACAAGGCCAGTGAGGCCCGTTCTCATGGAGCTTGCATTCTGGTAGGAGGCAGAGAGTACATGAGTGAATAAATACATCTAAACATGTCAGCTAGTGATGCATGCAAAGTATATAGTTAAGGCAACGAGATGGAGAGGTTCCAGGCCCTTAGGCAGGGCCATTAGGCCATCCCACTATTGCAGTCTTTCTCCTAAGCCACAGCATCTTGCTTTTTTAGATTTTTCAGTAGTTAGTGGGAGCCCAACCAGGCTCTGAGTCTCTCAGGTACCACAAGACATTCATCTAGTTCTGGTTCCTTTTGGGAAACTTTCTCTAGGTTTGAAGTAAGGAAGAAGTATTCCATTCCTGCTCTAGATCTCATAATTGGGAAACTCACCACACATGAATTAATTCCTGTTTAAAATTACCTCCAGTCTTCAGTGTCTCTGACAGGAACCAGGAGATGAGATTTTGTGCTTTTTGGTATTGACCACCATGGCAGTCTCACAGCTCCTTTTGCTCTGTGATCTCTACCAATATTCTTAGAAATTCAGTAAAAATGGAGGGAGAAATTTCTGAGTGCAATTTTTACCCCCCGTTGTATGGGAATTGGCTGCCTTTTAGACTAAGTCACTCCAGCCCAAGGACGGAGCATTGATGG
This sequence comes from Gorilla gorilla gorilla, assembly GCF_029281585.2. Classification (NCBI taxonomy): domain Eukaryota; kingdom Metazoa; phylum Chordata; class Mammalia; order Primates; family Hominidae; genus Gorilla; species Gorilla gorilla. Next base: position 60,259,944 of record NC_073230.2, read on the forward strand.
GAACTCTGTATTTTCACTCTGATCCCAGGAAACTGCAGACAGAAAGAAAATATATATTTTTTGTCATGCAAAAATAATCAACTTCCACAATATCAGAGTCTGGGTCCAATACACTGTGTGGTTCACAGAAGAGGCTCATTACAGCTTAAAGGTTCTTTCCCAAGGAAATTTTGTTTGACTACCTTACTGAAGCTAGAAATGCAACAATGCCGATTTCTCACGTGTATCTGTAGTTATTCTAGAACGATGCATACATGAATTTCATACTACATGCTTCTGCTATGTTTAATTCCCTTATTCCCAATGACTCATATTATCTTTATAAAGTCTCTAGAGAAAGAGTACAAGACTCTTTCTGCTTTAGAGAGGTGTCTTGTTATTGGTAGCAATAACAAATATTGCAGGTAAGCAGAGTCCTAGTAAAACAGGCAGTATTTTACATGCAATCCATTTAAAAAACCAAGCATCTGGAAATTCCTAGGAGCTAAAGAAAGTTATCCAAACAAGTAATAGCATCTCTATAAGTGCTGAATCCCTGAGCCCCCTTTATAGGGGCTGAGCAAGTGGAAGGAAGCCAGCCCCAGGCAGAACAGGCACTTCAGAAATTTAAGCAAATGAACATCTTTACCTTTATGCCATATTGGCTGAAGCTAAAATTTGTCCCCCAGAGTTATGGCCACCAAAAGATGTTCAAAACATAACATGGACTACATGTTAAAGGGAAATCTGTGGGAAAACACCACAAGCATAAGGTGAGAATAAGAATGGATCCTTTAAGAAAAAAACAAACAAACAATGAATTTTACTGCTGGAAAATACAACTTGTGTAAGGTTACAGTGGTGTAGACACTAAACCTAAATAGAGACAAGATTATGGAGAAAGGTATACAGAGAAGGAATTTGTGTTTTCAAATTTGACAGTGGAGTTCTGTATCTAACTATACACATGTGTATGCTCCAACACCCTGGGTGTTGTCAAACACCTGCTTCTTTATGAGGAGCTAACAAACTCTTATTGTGTTCCACAATAGACAAACTCTGGCTTCTATTTTTTTCTCATTTCCTCTGGATGGAATGGTAGGTTCCAAAATTAATCTGTACTATAGGTGTATTAGTCAGGGTTCTCTAGAGGGACAGAACTAATAGGATATATGTAATAGTTTATTATATATATTCTATATATGTTATATATATCTAATACATTATTATATATACATATAATAAAGGGGAATTTATTAAGTAATATTAACTCACACAATCACAAGGTCCCACAATAGGCTGCCTGCAAGCTGAGGGGAAAGGAAGCCAGTCTGAGTCCCAAAGCTGAATAACTTGTCCAATGTTTGAGGGCAGGAAGCATGCAGCACTGGAGAAAGATGTAGGCTGAGAGGCTAAGCCAGTCTAGTCTTTTCATGTTCTTCTGTCTGCTTTTTATTCTGGCTGCACTGGCAGCTGATTAGATGGTGCCCACCCAGATTGAGGGTGGGTCTGCCTTTCCCCACCCACTGACTCAGATGTTAATCTCCTTTGCCAACACCCTTACAGACACAGGCAGGAACAGTATTTTGCATCCTTCAATCCAATCAACTTGACACTCAGTATTAACCATCACAATGGGATTATTCCAAACGTATGCCCTTATGGTTCTGAGTCCCTATACTATTTTTAACGTATCTACGTATTTAGTGCAAATTATTCTGCTTGTAAGCTCTTATATTTCTTAATGTTAAGTAGCACATGCTATTTACTGAAATGTGGACAATAAGCAACTATTGAAAAGAAAAAGTGATATAAAATTCTAACAATTAACATCAACATTTTGATGCATTTCCTAATGTTATTCTTTCTATGAATATATTTACATAGAATTAATATATTATAAAGTTGAGATCATGCTTTATATACAATATTGATTCCTTGTCAGTAAATTACATTATTTATAATTGTTGAGCCAATATAATAACACTGCAACAAATATCATTATACATCAGTCTTGTGCACTGGATTACTATTTAGATGTTTTGTCTAGCAGTGAGGTCATTAAGGCAAAACTATAACAATTTTATTACTCTTTATAGATATTGCCAGAAAACATTTCAAAGACAAAGGGCTGTATGAGAAGACACAATTCTATTTTAAATTAATCACTTCTAGAACTTCACATCTTCCAAGAACAGACTCTGAAGGTCAAGCACCCTGCTCCAGGGGCTTTCTTATTTTGCAGGGAGACTGGAACTCCAAAAAGAAAATAAAACTACATTCTAATAATCAGAAACTGTCAGGAAGGGAAACAACTCTATTTTATAATGCATCATGAAATAAATGAGTTTTCACAAGTGAGTAGACATCCATTTACCCTTTGCATTCCAAGGATAGTGGATGAAGCAAGGCTGAGCTTCTGCACTTCTCAATGCCTTTGTTAATATATGCAAGGAGGCACCAACTGCTTGGATATTTTTAGGCAGGCACATTGTTGGCAGGATTCTATGCCTGACTTGGTTGAGGACTCATTACAGCAGTCAAAAATGATTAAAGGAAAATTTTGTAAGTTTCCTCCCTGAATGATTCTATAAAATCATGAAGTGATATTAGAAAATTCATACAAATTTGTATTTCTCACTTATCATAGTTTGGGCTAATAACATATCAAACCTCCGCTATTTCTCTTGCCTTCAGATTTCCTCTGGGTCTGAAGATTTTAACAGAGGCCATGCCTTGCCTGGGGTCCACTCCACATTCATTCCTCCTTTTCCTCCTCTGTTTCTGGACAGAGTTATCAAGGGATAATTTTATAGCACCCTCTTTATTTCAGTTGGCTCTCTAGTCTATCAAACCATTTTCTTCTAATGGAATATTATTTTTGCTTCTTTCTTTATACTTAGCAAAGTTTCTGGGTTTTTTTCTGTATTAATTTACTTTTTTTTTTTCTTTTTCGGTCTCACCTTCTAGATGCTCTCTGGGATCAAGGTCTTCATCAATTATTCCCAAAGTCTAATACACAAAAATAGTCAATTCATAATTGACATAATACATCTTTACTTGATGAAACATTGCATTAGCAAACTCTGTATCATTGATATGTTTATTTTGACAAGCTATAATTTTATATTATTGACATTTTAAATTTGTCATGTTACCTACTAATTTTAAATAACTGAATCAATACAGAAAGTAAAAAGTAACACAATGTAGAAATAATCTCACCATCAGAAATGAATATCATTATCTTTTGGTGAATAACTTTCCATAAATCTTTTATTACAATGATTTGGATAAACGTTCAGAGAAATCGGAAAACTTCAGAGAAACAGGTTGACAGATATATTGTTATATATAAATAAATCTCACCAAATATTTATTTTATTTTTATTTTTATTTATTTATTTATTTTTTGAGACGGAGTCTCACTCTGTCGTCCAGGCTGGAGTGCGGTGACGTGATCTCGGCTCACTGCAAGCTCTGCCTCCCAGGTTCACGCCATTCTCCTGCCTCAGCCTTCCGAGTAGCTGGTACCACATGTGTCCACCACCACGCCTGGCTAATTATTTGTATTTTTAGTAGAGATGGGGTTCCACCGTGTTAGCCAGGATGGTCTCGATCTCCTGACCTTGTGATCCACCTGCCTCAGCCTCCCAAAGTGCCGGGACTACAGGCGTAAGTCACCGCACCCAGCCATTTTATATTTTATTTATTTATTTATTTTTTTGAGACAGAGTCTTGCTCTGTCACCTTAGGCTGGAGTGCAGTGGCACAATCTCCGCTCACTGTAACCTCTGCCTCCTGGGTTCAAGTGATTTTCCTGTCTCAGACTTCCGAGTAGCTGGGATTACAGGTGTCTGTCACCACGCCCAGCTAATTTTTGTGTTTTCAATAGAGACAGGGTTTTGTCATGTTGGCCAGGATGGTCTCGAACTCCTAACCTCAGGTGATCCACCCTCCTCAGCCTCCCAAAGTGCTGGGATTATAGGCGTGAGCTACTGCTCCTGGTCCCAAATATTTAAATATAATCTAGTGCTATGGACTGAATTTATGTGTTAAATCCCTAATCACCAATATAACTGCATTTAGTGAATGGGGGTTTTAGGAGGTAATTAAATTAGGGTGGGGTTTTATAGAATTGATAGATCTCTCTCTGTCTGGGCACACACACTGAGGAAAGGCCATGTGTAGACACACATAAAGGAGGTGTCCATCTGCAAACCAAGAAGAGAGCCTTCACCAAAACCCTTCCATGCTGGCACCTTGACCTTGAACTTATGGCCTCCAGAATTGTGAGAAAATACATTTTTGTTGTTTATACCCCCCCAATTATGGTATCATGTTATGGTAGCCTGAGCCGAGTGATGCATCTGTTAAATTTAATTTAAATTTATTTTAACAGAAGAAGATGAATTGAAATCGTATTGAAGGGACTTGGATGACTCCATCAAATGTCTCCTCATCCCAGGGATAATGTTTAAAACGTCATCTAATCTGGACAAAAATATTTGAAAACAAAACAAAACAAAAGGTGGGGGGGCACCAGTGAGCATACGGAGACTGTATTACGTAAGAAGAAAGGAAGATGTGAATATAGTAGAGACTGGAGGAGTTCACATTTCAAGTTTCAAGGAGACACAGAAGATAGCCAATTGTAGAAAAGAAGAAAAAACTTTAAAGGTAAAGAATAAAAGAAACATATCTACCTAAAAGAAACATATCTACCTATCAATTATCTAGATATAGATAGAGGTATATAGAGATGGAGACATAAATACATATATATATATGTAGATATATAGATCCATGTAAAGAGAGATATAGACACAGAAAAAAAGAAAAAATGAAGGAGCGAAGAAAGGCACCATGGTGAATTGGTTTGTATTCTATTAATGACAAATGTGAGGGAAGCTGAGACAGTGGCTAACTTTACTTGAAATTCTATTTAATTGAATTGGACTTCTTTACTGGATTTTTTTTAAAAGGAGCATTCATCAGTGTTATACTTCCTGAATTTTATTGTGTTTGGTAATATCTTTGGCTAGGGATAAAATCTGGGTGCCAAACTTAGCTTCAATATCTGGCTGGGTCTTCTGATACGAGATATCACTGAGGAGTACTCTAAGCGGTGATTCTGTCTTACATGTAGGCTTCCTTTTTGCTCTAGTTACCTATAGAATTATTTCTACTTCTGTAATTTTAATATTAAATAACTTGGCTATTACTCAGATTAAAAAAAATTTCTTGATCAGTATGTGTGCTTATTCCACCTATGGATTCAAAACTTTTTCCACACAGTAGGATGACTATAGTTAAATTTTATTTTATATTTCAAAATAGCTAGAGGAGTGGATATGGAATGTTCCCAACATAAACAAATAATAGATACTGAGGTGATGGCCCAATGACCCTGAATTGGTCATTACATATTCTACACTTGTAACAAAATATCATATGTACCTTATACAAAAATTATGTGTTCATAAAAATGGAAACTAAAACATTAACTAAAAAGAAAAACTATTTTAAAAACTTTATTCATATCGGGAAAATGATCCTAACCTTGAAGTTTCTGTGACCCATTTCGTGTGCTTTCTGTTTATCTCTTCACTAATTTTTCCATCAGGATGGTAATAGCATATTTTAAAAATGGTAAACCACGGTTATATAGTTCTTGAAAATATAAACATTATGAATAGAATAAGTTCTGTTGAAGACCAACCAAAGCCTCTTCCTCTCACCTTCTCCCTCCCACCCCTATAAATGACACTATTATCAGTTCCATGTTTATCCTTCCACATTTCCTCTTATTTATTTTCAGTGCATACATGCAAATATATAGCATTTTTTGATTTCCATTTTATTACATTTGAAGAGTCCTGTCATCTTTATGAGACCTTCTTTACACATGTTGGTGAGGTAAGAGGTCAGCAAGGCTTGTTTTCCTGTCCCAACCCTCCTGACCAAAACAGGATCCGGTCCAGACAGGATGAAGTGAAGACACCAGTAGGAACCAGCAGATGGGAGGAAGGTGAGCCCTGGCTGCTCTCATTGCTCCCACCAGCTCCATGACACTTTAGAAATGCCATGGCAATGACCCGGAAGTTACCACCCCTTTCCGTGTCAATAATCTGCAAGTTACTGCCCATTTCCTAGAAAGTTCTGAATAATCCAACCCCTCAATTTGCATTAACCCACCCTTTAATTTGCATGTAATTGTAAGTGGGTATAAAAGTGGGTATAAATACAGATGCCAAGAACACATTTTTTTTTTTTTTTTTAGAGTCTTGCTCTGTCGCCCAGGCTAGAGTACGTTGGTGCAATATCAGCTCACTGCAACCCCTGCCTCCCAGGTTCAAGCGATTCTCCTGCCTCAGCCTCCTGAGTAGCTGGGATTACAGGTGCTGGCCACCACGCCCAGCTAATTTTTATTGGTCAGGCTGGTCTGGAACTCCTGACCTCATGATCCGCCCTCCTCAGCCTCCTGAAGTGCTGGGATTATAGGCATGAGCCGCCGCGCCTGGCTGAGCACATATGTTGTTAACTCTGCTTGCAATGTTTGTAAGTCAGCCCTGCTTCACAAGGAGTGGCACCTTCAATACAAGGTTGTTGTCTACCACCTCCTGTTTGCCCTTGAATTCTTCCCTGGGTGAATCCAAGAAACCTCCCAAGCTAAGCCTCAATTTGGGGGCTTGCCTGTCCTACTTCCTTAGTACAAGTACATCTAACTCAGGCCTTTGAACTGCTATATAGTATGATGTATTTTGACATATCAGTTTATTTATTATTTAGCACTTTTCAGTCTTTGCTATAATGACAATAAGCATGTAAATAGGCGGGGATTATGATAAAAACACACCTCTGGAATTACTGTGTTATGGGAACTTTAAATTTCAATAGATTTCCAAAATTATATTCAAAGTGCAACTAACAAATTTTATTACTGCCACAAGATAACTTTGTATCAAACAATTATATAGGTTGGGTGCTGTGGCTCATGCCCATAATCTCAGCACTTTGGGAGGCTAAGGAAGGAGGAATGTTCAGGCCAGGAGTTTGAGACCAGCTTGTGCAACATAATGAGACCCTGTCTCTACAAAAAAACAAAACAAACATTTTCTAAACACGATATGATGGAATGTTTTAATATTTGCCATGTATGTTTCCTAGGGCTACCATAGCAAAGTGCCACATACCGGGTGGCTTAAAACAACAGTTGTTATTCTCTCCCAGTTCTGGAAGCTAGAATTTCAATATTAAGGCTGTCTTTGGCCCCCACAATAACTCACTGCAACTCCTGAGAGTGGCTGGCCCTTGGGTATCATGGCAGCTTCTCCATCCAAACCTTCACTCAGGATTTCGCTCTGGAGCCCAGTGTCCCAGCCCTCCCTTCCAGGCCCACAGTGGAGTCCGTCCCTGCAGGACACACAGTCAGGCACCTGTCTTACCCCTGTCCTTCTCCTTACCATGCTTCCAGTTGTCATGATTGTCAACTTACTGTTTCTGAACTACCAGGTGCTCCTTCTGCTTTCTGTTTGTTTGTTTTTTGAGACGGAGTCCTCCCTCTGTCGCCCAGGCTGGAGTGCAGTGGTGTGATCTCGGCTCACTGCAACTTCCACCTCCAGGGTTCACGCCATTCTCCTGCCTCAGCCTCCAGAGCAGCTGGGACTACAGGCACCCGCCACCACGCCCGGCTAATTTTTCATATTTTTTTTGGTAGAGAAAGGGTTTCACTGTGCTAGTCAGGATGGTCTCGATCTCCTGACCTCGTGATCTGCCCGCCTCGGCCTCCCAAAGTGCTGGGATCACAGGCGTGAGCCACACGCCCAGCCTTTTTATTTATTTATTTATTTTAAATCTGTGGTATATGCTTTTCAGAAATAACGTCTATTGCCAGACACCGTGGCTCACACCTGTAATCCCAGCACTTTGGGAGGCCGAGGCGGGTGGATCACCTGAACACCTGAAGTCAGGAGTTCGAGAACAGCCTGCCCAACATGGTGAAACCCTGTCTCTACTAAAAATACAAAAATTAGCTGGGTGTGGTGGTGGGCACCTGTAATCCCAGCTACTCGGGAAGCTGAGGCAGGGTAATCACTTGAATCTGGGAGGCTGAAGTTGTAGTGAGCCGAGATCGTGCCACTGCACTGCACTCCAGCCTGAGTGCAGACTCCATCTCAAAAAATAAAAATAAAAGTAAATAACATCTATTATATCCATGGCATTTATTTTTTTTAATTGAGGAGATTGTGGGTTTTGCTTAGTCTACTCTTTGTTTCCAATTAATTCTGAAGTTTTGAAATTATGCTACTTGCTTCTCAGTCATTCTTATTTCCCCAATTTCCTTTTTAATCTAATTCAATTGTTTTGTCAGGTTTCTTTTATCTTCCAGATTTGTTTTCTTTTAAATGTGTTTAACCCTAAGCATTTCTATTACTTCATGCGTGTGTTAGAATTGTATTTCTCTTCTTCAGATGGCATTTTTTCACCTGCCTCTCACCCTTACATGTTGAATCCTGTTTTTTTTCTTTCTGAGGTATCTTTTACTCTTTTTCATGCCTTTTAATTCTTTTGTTTTTGTTTGATATGGGAAGTTATTTGTTTCAATATATCAAGTTTTTCTTAACTTTCTTACCTTTTTGTGTGAGACCCATTTGCTTTGTTTTCCCCACTTCTCTCTTCCTTCATTTTTCCTTTCCTTCTTTCCTTGTTCCTTCCCTTTATTTCCCTTCCTCTTTTCAGTCTTCTTCCCTCTCTTCTTACACATACACACGCACACACACACACCCCCACATACTTTTTTGCTGAAATACTTTGTTGAAAACTGCTGGTAACATACTACTTAAATCTCAAGTATTTCTCAAGTAAAAGAAGGTCGTCCTGTATAAACACCTATTATTGTCACACCCAAGATATTTATATTGAGTCAATAATACCACAAACAGTAGTCTATGATTGAATGTCCCAAGTTGTTCCAGACTGTCCGTCCTCCGTAGCTATCTTCTATGTGGCACCAGAATATGATTAGTGTTCATTCATTGTGTGTGAATGGTGTGGCGATTTAGTCTCTTTTCATGAAGTTTATACTCCACCACTTTTTTTTTTGCCTTTCATGACATTGATATTTTAAATGAATCCTGGCTAGTTTTAGTGTGAAATAGCACACAGTTCAGATTATAGTGTTTTCCAAAGCTTAAATTCATGTTAATCATTTTTAACAAGAAATTGCAGTATCACTTGTGGATTTTTCCATGGTGTTGTGTCTGGAATCGGTGGGTTCTTGGTCTCGCTGACTTCAAGAATGAAGCCGTGGACCCTCATGGTGAGTGTTACAGTTCTTAAAGATGGTGTGTCTGGCGTTTGTTCCTTCAGATATTCAGATCTGTCTAGAGTTCCTTCCTCCTGGTGGGTTCGTGGTCTCAGGCTGACTTCAGGAGTGAAGCAACAGACCTTGGCAGTGGGTGTTACCGCTCTTAAAGGCAGTGCGTCTGGAGTTATTTATTCCTTCCAGTGGGTTCGTGGCCTTCCTGGCTTCAGGAGTGAAGCTACAGACCTTCACAGTGATTGTTACAGCTCATAAAGGTGGCGCGGAGCCAAAGAGTGAGCAGCAGCAAGATTTATTGCGAAAAGCAAAAGAACAAAGATTCCACAGCATCCAACGGGACCCAGCGGGTTGCTACTGCTAGCTCGGGCAGCCTGCTTTTATTTCCTTATCTGACCCCACGCACATCCTGCTGATTGGTCCATTTTACAGAGAGCTGATTGGCCCATTTTACAGAGAGCTGATTGGTCCGTTTTGACAGGGTGCTGATTGGTGCATTTACAAACCTTGAGCTAGACACAAAAGTTCTCCAAGTCCCTACTAGATTAGCTAGACACAGAGTACTGATTGGTGTGTTTACAAACCTTGAACTAGACAGAGTGCTGATTGGTGCATTTACAATCCTTTAGCTAGACACAAAAGTTCTCCAAGTCCCCACCAGATTAGCTAGACACAGAGCACTGATTGGTGTGTTTACAATCCCTGAGCTAGACACAGAGTGCTGCTTGGTGCATTTACAATCCTCTAGCTAGACATAAAGGTTCTCCAAGTCCCCACCAGATTAGCTAGATACAGAGTGCTGATTGGTGCAGCCACAAACCCCAAGCTAGACACAGAGTGCTGATTGGTGCATATACAATCCAGCTAGATATAAAAGTTCTCCAAGTCCCCACCCAACTCAGGAGCCCAGCTGGCTTCACCTGATGGATCCTGTGCCTGGGCCGCAGGCGGAGCTGCCCGTCAGTCCCGCGCCATGCACCTGCACTCCTCAGCCCTTCGGCGGTAGATGGGACCAGGTGACGCGGAACAGAGGGAGCACCCATCAGGGAGCCTCTGGCTGTGCAGGAGCCCACAGGGTTGGGGGTTGGACTTGCCCATGGCAGGCTGCAGGTCCCAAGCCCTGCCCTGTGGGGAGGTGGCTGAGACCCCGCAAGAATTCAAGCACAGCATGGGAGGGCTATCAGTGCCGGGGTACTCGGCTCACCCTCCACACCTGCTGGCCCGGGTGCTAAGCCCCTCACAGCCCAGGGCCGGCGGAACCAACCTGCCACTCCAAGAGCGGGGCCCCCAAGCCCACGCCCACCTGAAACTCGTGCTGGCCCGTGAGGGTCACACGTAGCCTTGGTTCCCGTCTGCGCCTCTCCCTCCACACTTCCCACAGGCAGAGGGATCCAGCTCCGGCCTCGGCCAGCCCAGGGAGGGGCTCCCACAGTGCAGTGGCAGGCTGAAGGGCTCCTCAAGAGTGGCCAGAGTGGGCGTCAAGGCCAAGGAGGTGCTGAGAGTGAGAGAGGGCTGCCAGCATGCTGTCACCTCTCAGTGTTGCAATAAGACATGCATGTTATGAGTTTGCTCCATGATCCATGATACTGAGGTAGCATTTCTTCTTGTAATTAAGCACTGGTCTGTGGCATAATACATTCAGAATCTGAGACTCTTCCACTGACAGCACATTTTCACCCAACGAATCTTGTAGCCTCCCTGTCTCCATTACTATATGATGTTGCAGATTAGAAACATATCACATTGCACGTGAGAAGAGAGCTTTCTAACTCTATACTTCCTATGAGGTGAGAATTTTCTTTTTTCTTTTTTTTTTCTTTTTGAGATGGAGTCTCACTCTGTGGCCAGGCTGGAGTGCAGTGGCATGATCTTGGCTCACTGCAACCTTGCCTCTTGGGTTCAAGTGATTCTCCTGTCTCCGCCTCCCGAGTAGCTGGGAGTACAGGCATGAGCCACCATGCCCAGCTAATTTTTTGTATTTTTACTAGAAATGGGGTTTCACCATGTTGGCCAGGATGATCTCGATTTCTTGACCTTGTGATCTGCCCACCTCAGCCTCCCAGTGTGCTGAGATTACAGGCGTGCGCCACTGCACCTGGCCGAGGTGAGAATTTTCTACGAAAGTAGCTTCGCATGATATGGAAAGGAGGGAATTAGATGTCATTAAAGAAAATAAAAAAGCAGTTTTGCATGAGCTGGTGATCACTGAAGTTGGGAGATGGGACTTGCTGATTTGCTCTGTCTGTCTTCTTACAACCATGTGCTCGTGTTTGTTTCTTTTTAATTGAATGTTTCAATTCAATACATTACACTCCTTCTGCTTTTAGTGTTCAAATTATGCTAAATTTATTGTTTATTCTTTGAAGTGTGCTTTGAAATCAGACTTTATAACTCCACAAAAATATTTTTGGGATCTTATTTGTATCAGATGTACCTGATGTTGTGTTATTCTATCAAGGAAAAAAGACACTTCAAATCTACTTTCATGGTTTTCAGGACTGTCCTAGAATTCTCCTAGGCTTTTAAAGTTTTTCCTAAAAACATACATAAAGTTTTTCCTTAATGTAGGCTTTTAAAGTTTTTCCTAAATTTGTATTCTTCTTTTTCCTTTATTTATTTATTCATTGCTATTATGGGTGGAGTTCTTTCTATCGTTATTATTTTTCTCTCTTACAGCTTTGTATATAAAAAAATTTAGTTTTATATTACGTTAAGCTTTTTAATTATATTTTATTCATGGTATCACTGATTCTTCTGATTTTCCAGCTATAGGATCTGCAGAGAGGAGTAGACTTACTCCTTTCTAATTGTTTGCTGTCGTCCAATTGATGTGGTTGTATCTCTAGGCCAAAATAAAATAGTGATGAAGTTGCGTGTGTTCTTGCCATGTCCCTGGTGTCCCTTGGAAGAACGTGTCTTTCCATTTCATAAGATGATGTCTTTAGGGATATTCCCCTGCTATATTTTAAAAGTCCAGTATTCATGGTATATCATTTGTAGAATCTAAGGAAAGAGAGAGGGCAGAAAATGGAGCACTCATTTTCTACTTTGTCTTCTTTGTACATGATATTTGATCTGTTCTCTTATTAGTGGATGCTCAAGAAAGATTTTTGCCCTCACATTTTAATTTACTGCATAGACAAATTATTTAAACAAGAGAATCTTAAAGCAAAAACAAATAATGTGTTCTCCCACCCAACTAACTTAATCACCTTAAAAGGATTTTGTTGAAGTCTTACATGTATAAAATGTAATATAACAAGTGTACAGCTCAATGAATTTTTATACTATGAACTCACCCATGTAAACAACATCCAGTAAGATCTCTACTGACTTCCCAGAGGACATTTTTGGAGTGCCCTTCACTTTCTGACAGTTTTCACCATCTCAGAAAGATAGTCACAGCTCCAACAGATACAGTATAGATTCTGTTGTACATCATATGAATGTTTCCACATTATGTAAATGCTTTTTTGTACATTATGTAAATGGAAGCATAGTTTATTTTTGGATGGCCTAGCTTCATTTGCTCAACAATATGTTTATGACGTTCACCCATATTTTTGGATATAGTTGTAGATTTTTAAATTTCATTGTTGTGTAGTATTCCATTGTGTGGCTATGGCATAACTGACTTATTCATTCTCTTTGCCAGGTTTTTTATTTTTAATTTTTCTAGGCTTTTTTCCCCCCCCCTTGAGATGGAGTCTTGCTTTATCACCTAGGCTGGGGTGCAGTGGCACAATCTCGGCTCACTACAACCTCCGCCTCCCGGGTTCAAGTGATTCTCCTGCCTCAGCCTCCTGAGTACCTGGGACTACAGGCATGTGCCACCATGCTTGGCTAATTTTTATATTTTTAAGAGACAGAGTTTCACCATATTGGCCAGGCTGGTCTCCAACTCCTGACCTCAGGTGATCCACTCACCTCGGTCCCAAAGTGCTGGGATTACAGGGTTGAGCCACCTTACCTGGCAATTTTTCTAGGCTTTGTTTGCTTGTTTTGCTTACTGTTTCACTAATTATTTTCATCTTCATTTTAATTGCTAGTAAAGAAGATTCTGTGATGTGATTTGTCTTCATATTCATGTCCTTATCAGACATTCTGCCCAGGGTTTTTGAGGTGAATGTGCATATAGTGAACTCCAGGAAAATAGTGCAAGGAATTCTTTCAAATTGTTATTAGTGAGAACAGAAAAATGGGGTTGTTGAGTAGGGTACTATTTCCTAACAGATATAATCACAGACTTGATTATAAAAGAACCACATAAAGTCTAAAGAGCCAGTGACCATAATACGAACAGGTATTTGCTAAGTTCACACGGGAGAGGAGGAAGAGTGCTTGTACCTGAATGTTTGTGAGGGAGGCCCTGTCAGGTCAGAAGGGCTGCTGCTGCTTTGACCTTGTGTATGTGTGTGAGATGGTCAGAAATGAATTAACAATCCTACACCACTCTTTCTGACTACATAATTGGCATTAAACTCAATTACTCTGGATACTGGGTAGAAAATTATTTTGAATGTGTATGTGTCCTGGTTTCTAATCAGATGTATCCCAAAATGTAATAAGGTGGATTTAGAATCCTATGTTTTATCATTAGTTCTGACACCCAGTAGCTGTGTAAATTTGAGCAAGTTATTTATCTTTGCAATAAAACATAAAACATCCTCAGGGCATTGAAATTAATCTTTTATTGCTTAACTGAAAGGTAAATGCTTATAAATATCTAATGAAATAGCTCATAATATTTGCTGTATGGCTGTTGATGCTTCTGGACAAAAATGTCAAAATTAGTTGATGCTGAGAAAATTCATGGAGGTTTAAATGAGCAAAGACATCACCATTTATTTCAAATATAATGGGAATTTCAAATATAATGAAATGGGAATTTATTCCAAATATAATGGGAATATTTAGAACCTTAGTTTTGTGAAAAAATATGAAGTACCTAAGTTTGTGAGATAACACATAGAAATTTATTAAGAGAAACAGTTAAAAATATTATAACAAAACTATTCAGTTTCTACTATTATGCTTTAACATATATTTGAAAATTTGAAAAAATATTTATTGCATATATAATTATATGTATATATTACAATAAAAAGCCTAAAATTTATAATAATATTTTCAATTAGAGTTCCAAAACTTTTATCCAGAATATTGATTAAAGATACTGAGCTCATATTTTTCTTCAATATTATAAAATACATAAAATTAACAAACATAAAAAATACGGGAATTTTTTCCTGTAACGTAAAAAACACAACTTATTCAAGTGAATTTCAGAGGATTAATGAAACCATTCCAAGCAAAATTTTAATAATCTAATTACAAGTATTTTTCAGTATACTTTTAATATTACTGAATGAAAATAGTAAAAGAAATATAAAAGTAAATAGTGAAATAAATGAGTGGAAATGGTAAATAGTAAAACCTCCAGATACGTTTGCCTAAGATTACGGTCGTTAATGTTACTTATTCTATATAGTGGGTAACATTTGTGTGAATTCTGTGGGTTGTGTGTGTGTGTGTGTGTGTGTGTAAGAGGAACTATTAGTTGAAAGGTTAATTGCAAAACAGTTCAGTATCTTTTGCTATGGCTGTGGTATTGACATAGCTACTTAAATATATTAATAACCCACTGTCAACTATTTCATTAAAAAGTATTTTTTTAAATTAACAAGTCGTTATGTGGGCTGTACTGCAGGACCTCCCCACCAAATAAAAATGTCATTTTGTGCTTAATAAAAATCAGCAGTAAAAAACAAAAAACATAATAAACTTAAAAAAATGAAAAGACTCTTTAGAAGTCTACAATTATATTAATTGGCCTAAACTTGATATTCTTTTTTAATGTATCAGTTTTTTTTTTTAAAAAAAGGCATAAAGTGAGTATGAAGGTAGGGAGAGAATAAAAGAGAAATAAAAATGCACTAGCATTGTATCAAAATATGGAGATCATAGCTTTTAAAATAATTAATATCTAAAATTGTTGTTGTCTTTGGAAATATCACCAAAGGCTATAAGAAAACAGAAGCCTCACAGGTGGACTTCAATATGGAAACTCAATATTTGAACTCCGGCATTTGCAAAAGTCATCCACAGTGGGCTCAGAGGGGAGCTGAGTCTTCACATCTGACCCAGGAGAGGAGGCTAGGCCTCATTGGAGAAAAGTGGCTTGAAAATAGTGCTTCCAGTAACTTGGGGTTTCCAAGGTGACGCCTTGGGAGCATTTCACATCATTTCAGTGGTTTGAACAAAAGGCAACCAGGGGGTGGTTCTGGACACTATTCTGCTGAAAGAAAACCAATGCATTCTCTGTTTTGCATACTGGGATAGTAGGTACAATTCTATTTTTTAAAAAATCTATTGCCGAAGAACAAAAATAAGAAAAAAGAAAATCACTATTGTGGCTATTTTCGCACAAAATATTTCAGTGGTCAAAACCTTTCAGAATGCTAACTTCAATAGAAATACTTTGAAAACCAAAGTAAAAGTGTATCACACACCTCTAAAGTAACCTCTATAAATATGTGTCCTATTTCTGGTGCCCTTTATGAAAGATGCGGTGGAACTTGAGAGGCATGCCATTGAGGTGATAAAGGAGGAAAGAAGTGGCCACATAAAAAAGGTTTCCCAGATTAAACACATGGACCACACCTGCAGCGCTGTCCAAGGCATTTTCTGAGTTGGGGGATGATGCTGAATGCGATCCCTAAATTGGAACATCTTGGTTCAAACTTCGGTTCTATGTTCTATTGTATATAAAATTCCATTATATATAACTTGCAATATATATAAATCCCTAGAGAGAGATATATATATATTTGATTAATTAACTTAATTAATCTCCAATTAATCCCTTCTGTAAAAACAGGGATAATAATAATGGTTGATTTCTGCTCTATACATTTCAGAACACTATTGAGTCTGTAAAAATTGCACACTAAAAAGAACAGATTCCTAAGTTGATTTAAAGGTAAAACATGAAACTTTGTAACCAGAGCAGTAACATAAACAAGCAGGCAGCTTGCTTCACCCAGAGGCTGCTTCTAGAGATATTAGAATTGCTCAATAAAAACTAGAATGTAACTGCTGTTAGAAGATACTCAGACCATTGAGATGGAAGTGGAGTTCTGAGGATGGGACTCAGAGATGAGGAAATGCAACCTGCCT
Organism: Gorilla gorilla gorilla; assembly: GCF_029281585.2. Taxonomy (NCBI): domain Eukaryota; kingdom Metazoa; phylum Chordata; class Mammalia; order Primates; family Hominidae; genus Gorilla; species Gorilla gorilla. Next base: position 60,276,424 of record NC_073230.2, read on the forward strand.
GAACCCACAGGCTGGAGGTGTGCCTCTGTAGAAAAGGAACCCTGTATGCAGCTAACTATTTTTCTTTTTAACAGCTTCATAGGGGTATAATTCACATGCAATAAAATGCGTATCTCTAAAGTGTAGAGTTTGATAAGTTTTGATATATGGAACATCTGTAAAATCACCACACTCAAGGAAATGAACACACTCATCGCTCCAAAAGATTTCTTATGCTCTTTTGTAATTCTGATTCACTTATACCCTCCTCCCCAGGCACCTACTCATATACTTTCTTTTACTGTATATTTGCATTTTATAGTTATAAGTAAACATAATCATGTAAAATATACTCTTTTCCACCTAGCTTCTTTCACTCAACATAGTTATGTTCATGGGTCTCCATATTTCCATTTTTGTTGCCCAGTAGTACTGCATTGTGTTCATGTATGATAATTTGTTTATCAGTTTAGCTGGTGATGAATATTTTGGGCTGTTTTAGGGGTTTTTGGATATTACGAATAAAGTTGCTATGAATGTTTATCTAAAATTCTCTGTATAGACCATATTCTTTTTTTAATATTAGATTAATACTTCAGCATGGAATTAATCACACAATAGTTGTATGTGTAATGTTTTGACACTGTCAAATGGTTTTCCAAAATGGTTGGGCTTTTATATTCCCATGAGCACTGTATGACAGTTTCAGTTCCTCTACAACCTCCCCAACACTGGGGATATTCATTCTACTCAATTTTTGCAAGTTCATAGGTGGGTAGTGGTATCTCTTTATGGTTTTATTTCATGTTTGACTAGTGATCAGTAATGTTGAGCATCATTTCATGTTCTTATTTGCCATCCGTATGCCCTCTTTCGTGAATGATCTGTTCATATTACTGCCCATCTTTTTCCTCTAATGCAGGGATGTAAACGCTATAAATTCTCCACTAAGTGCTGCTTTTGTCCACATACCCATAATTTTGGTAAATTGTATTTTGGTTTAGTTTATTTAAAAAATTATCTTGAGAGACTCCTTCTTTGACCCATGGGAAACCTTGTTTAATTTCTAAATATTGCAGAATTACCTGGCTATCCTTCGCTTATTTTTTAAAACTTAATACTTTTGTGGCTTGAAAATATACCTGGTGAGATTTTTATTCTCTTAAATATATTAAGGTGGTTTTAATAACACAGAATGTGATCTATTTTGTTGAATGTCCCACGTGAGCTTGAGAAAAGTGTATTGTCTTTGGGTGGTGAATACTGTACATGTTATCTAGGTCAAGTTGATTGATAATGCAGTTCAGGGAACCTGTATCCTTACTGCTTTTCCACCTGCTTGATTTGTTAGTTATGGGCAGAAGGTTGTTGAGCTCTCCAACTATAATAATAATTTTTTAATTTCTCCTTTAAATTTTGTCAGTTTTTGCCTCATATATTTTGGCATTCTATCGATAGGTGAATATACGTTTAGGATTGTTTTATCTCCTTTAAGAATTAACTGCATACTTTATCATAATATAATGCTACATTTTAACTCTGATAATATTCCTTGTTCTGAAATAGGTTTGTCTGAAATTAATATTGCTACTCCAGCTTTCTTTTGATTAATGTCAATTATATTTCTTTCTCTGTCACCTTACTTTTAACTTTAACTTACTTTTACTTTTAACTGATTTTTACCTTTTAACTTACTTTTCACCTTACTTTTAACTGGCTCTTTAATGTAGAATTTTTATTGACAACATATAGTTGTGTCTTGATTTTTCAAAGTAATCTGAAAATCTCTATTTTAAATTGTTCTATTTAGACAATTTCCATCAAAAGTGACTACTGGTATGGTTAGATTTGCCTGTGACTTTTAGCCTGGTCCTCCAAACATCCCGTATGGACTGTTTTCAGAAAATCTGCAGAGCACACTCTCACTTCAAGGAATTTGCATTTGTTGTTGCCTGTGTCTAGAACCCTTTAACAGCCTTGATGGGCTACTTCCCCACATCATTGAAATTCAGCTCACTATTTTCCACCGAGTGGCATTTTCTGGCTGTCCTATCTAAATTGCAGAATCACACACCAGTCAGGCCGCATCCCATGCCGCTGTTTGATTTCGTATGTGCTTTATTTGCCTTTCACATTTAGCTTACATTTGTTCAAGCAAAATATTGAATGAAAGTGGTGTTAATGGGCAACCTTGTTCTATTTCCTCATTTGTTTCCTGTAGCTATGTTTAGATTCCTTTTTACCAGAATGAGGAAGATCCTTTTTCCCTATTTTGCTGAGTATTTTTTAAAATTATAAATTGATATAAATTTAATCAATTGCTTTTCATGAATCTATTGAGATGAGCACAAGAATTTTCTCCTTCATTCTACTGATATGATTAATAGAATTGTTTGACTTTTAAATTTTAAACCAGGTTTGCAATTCAAAAATAAATTATAATTGCTTGTGATGTTTGTACAGATCAATGGATTTAGTTTGAAAATATTTTATTTTAAATGTTATCATTGGAGATAGATCAGTAATTTACCTTTTAGTAATGCTTTTTCAAAGAGTGATGGTGACTTCTGGAGGACGTTGCTTAGGTTTGGTGATTGTTTTTTCCCAAATACTTGGTAAAATATGTTAGGAAAATTATGTGAAGCTTTGTGTTTCTTTAATAGATATAGGATTATTGAGATTTTCTTCTTGTGACATCAGTTTGTAATATTTTAAGACATTTCTCCATGTCATCTAGTTTTTTTTTTCTTTTTTGAGATGGAGTCTTACTCTGTCACCCAGGCTGGAGTGCAGTGGCGTGATCTCAGCTCACTGCAACCTCTGGCTCCTGGGTTCAAGCAATTCTCCCTGCCTCAGCCTTCTGAGTAGCTGGGATTACAGGTGCATGCCACCACAGCCTGGCTAATTTTTGTTAGCCAGGCTAACAAAATTGTTGGCCAGGCTGGTCTTGAACTCAAGTGATCTGTCCGCTTTGGCCTCCCAAAGTGCTAGGATTGCAGGCGTGAGCCACCGCAGCTGGCCCTAAACTTTCAAATGTATTTATATGTAGTTGTTTATTATTTTTATCATGTTTTGTATCTGGAGGCTCTTTAGTGATATCCTATTTTTCGTTCCTAATATTGAGGATATGTAACACAATGACAGTCTTTACGAGAATGGATTTTTGGCTTTTGTTTGTTTTACCTATTGACACATATTTTCTCCTTTATTATTTCAGTTCTTATCTTTATTATTTCCTTCCTTCTATTTTCTTTGGATTTAACTTGTTGCTATTTAATTTTAGTTTTCTGAAATTTTTGAAATTTGCTTTATGAAGCAGCAGAAGGGCAATTTGGGGAAAATATTTTTAGAAAGTAAAAATTAATGGACATTTTTTGATACAGAGAATCTTTATTTTTATTTTCATTTTGTTAATATCTTGAACAATAAACATTTAATGATTTTTAAACTGCTTCATCTATCAGTTATGAAGAAACATGTCAAAATGTTCTATGATTATGGATTTGTTTCTTAGTTCTGTTAAATTTATATACTTATGTAACTCCACAAGATATTATGTTTGCTGTTTTATCCTCTCAATTTGTAGCATATTTAACATTTTATTTGTTCTTCATTTCAGACTACATCTATAACCTGCTATTTGGGGTAATTTTCCTTCTGTTTAAAATGTTTCATTACTATTAGTATTATCATTGTCATTATTATTATTTTATTTTTTTGTTTTGTTTTTTGTTTTTTGAGACGGAGTCTTGCTCTGTCGCCCATGCTGGAGTGCAGTGGTGCAATCTCGGCTCACTGCAAGCTCCACCTCCCGGGTTCACGCCATTCTCCTGCCTCAGCACCCCGAGTAGCTGGGACTACAGGCGCCGGCCACCACGCCCGGCTAATTTTTTGTATTGTTAGTAGAGAAGGGGTTTCACCGTGTTAGCCAGGATGGTCTCGATCTCCTGACCTCATGATCCGCCCGCCTCGGCCTCCCAAAGTGCTAGGATTACAGGCGTGAGCCACCGCGCCTGGTCCATTATTATTTTGATGTCATTCTGTTGGTGAAGAATTCTATCAGTTTTGGGTTTTTTTTTTTTTTTCAGTATTTTGCACTTTCCCTTCATTTTTGAAAGGTATTTTACTGAATATCGAGTTCTTGAAATTATTTTTTTATTATTTTAATATAAAATTCTATTGTCTTCTGGTTTCATTGCTTTGCTTCATAACCCGTTAGCCATTTTGTTGCTTCTTTGAAGCTAGTATGGCTTATCTTTAATAATTTTTAAGATTATTTTGTTTATTTTGTCTTGGTAGGGTTCGTTAGTTGTTCTATATTATGTTTAAGTCATGAATTTGTGGCTGCTGAAATTTTATAAATTTTGGATATTTTAAAATGGTTGTCACATTACCTATTACTTCTGTCTCATTATTTAAATTGTTCTGAATTGCAAATGCATTATCATAATTTTTTTTCACATTCTGTGTATCTCTTTCACTCTTTAAAGTATCAGATGTAGGATCTAATTAAACTAAAGAGCTTCTGCACAGCAAAAGACACTACCATCAGAGTGAACAGGCAACCTACAACATGGGAGAAAATTTTCGCAACCTACTCATCTGACAAAGGGCTAATATCCACAATCTACAATGAACTCAAACAAATTTACAAGAAAAAAACAAACAACCCCATCAAAAAGTGGGCGAAGGACATGAACAGACACTTCTCAAAAGAAGACATTTATGCAGCCAAAAAACACATGAAAAAATGCTCATCATCCCTGGCCATCAGAGAAATGCAAATCAAAACCACTATGAGATATCATCTCACACCAGTTAGAATGGCAATCATTAAAAAGTCAGGAAACAACAGGTGCTGGAGAGGATGTGGAGAAATAGGAACACTTTTACACTGTTGGTGGGACTGTAAACTAGTTCAACCATTGTGGAAGTCAGTGTGGCGATTCCTCAGGGATCTAGAACTAGAAATACCATTTGACCCAGCCATCCCATTACTGGGTATATACCCAAAGGACTATAAATCATGCTGCTATAAAGACACATGCACACGTATGTTTATTGCGGCATTATTCACAATAGCAAAGACTTGGAACCAACCCAAATGTCCAACAATGATAGACTGGATTAAGAAAATGTGGCACATATACACCATGGAATACTATGCAGCCATAAAAAATGATGAGTTCATGTCCTTTGTAGTGACATGGATGAAATTGGAAACCATCATTCTCAGTAAACTGTTGCAAGAACAAAAAACCAAACACCGCATATTCTCACTCATAGGTGGGAATTGAACAATGAGATCACATGGACACATGAAGGGGAATATCACACTCTGGGGACTGTTGTGGGGTGGGGGGAGGGGGGAGGGATAGCATTGGGAGATATACCTAGTGCTAGATGACGAGTTGGTGGGTGCAGCGCACCGGCATGGCACATGTATACATATGTAACTAACCTGCACAATGTGCACATGTACCCTAAAACTTAAAGTATAATTTAAAAAAAATAATAAATAAAAAATAAAAAAAAACAAAAAAATAAAGTATCAGATGTATTGTCCATCCTTTTGTATCTCCAAGCTTCAATCTAGTAATTTTTTTGTTCTATCTCCCTGTAATCTATTTTTGTATTTTAAGATAAATTTCAGGTTTACAGAAATATTGAGTAGAGTATACAAAGTTACCATATATTCTCTCTAAATCTGTGTACAGTTTCTCCCACAATTGACATCTTGTGTTGATATGGTGCAGTTGTTATAATTGGTGAACAAATATATATAGTTATTATTAACTGAAGACCATAGTTTGCATTAGGGTTTATTGTTGGTGTTGAACAGTCCTATGGGTTTTGACAAATGCATAATCTCATGTACTACCATTACAGTATTATGTACATTTGTTTCATTGTCCTAAAAATCCCTTGTGCTTCACGTATTTTTTGGTTTTTCCTCCCTCCAATCCCCATGCAACAACTGATCCCCATGCAACACTGTTTCTAACGTTATACTTTACCCAGAACATCATACATTTGGAATCATAGAGTATAAAATATTTTCAGACTGGTTTCCTTCAACTGGAAATAAGTTTTCAAGTCAATATAAATATATACCAATAACATTTATTGGATAAATAACTAGGTGCACAGTGATAGGAATACATTTAGTTTTGTAATAAAATGCCAGCTGTCTTCCAAACTGGCTGTACAGTTTTGTCTTCCCACCAGCAGTGAATGAAAGGTTGCTTTTCTTCACATATTTACCAGCATTTAATGCTATCTATATTTGGGATTTTAATTATTTTAATAGCTATTTAGTAATATCTCATGGTTGTTTTGATTTGCTATTCTCTAATGACACACAATGTTGAGAACAGTTTTGTGTGCTTATTTCTCATTTGCATCTCTTCTTTGGTGAGGCTTCTGTTCACACACTTTGTCTACTTGTTAATTGGGTTGCTTGTTTTGTTATTGCTGAGTTTTAGTAGTCTTGTATTTTGGATACCAATCTTTTATCAGATATCTGTTTTATAAATATTTCCCATAGTCTTTGGCTTGTCTTTTTATTCTCTTAACACTGTTTTATAAAGAGGAGAAGATATACATTTTAACGAAGTGAATTTTCAAGTTTTTCTTGCATGGACTATGTTTATTTTGTTGTTGTTATATCTAAAACGTCATTACCAAGCCCAAAGTCACCCTGATTTTTTTTATCATGTAATCATCTAGAAGTTTTATAGTTTTGCATTTTACTTTAAGTCCAATGATCCATTTTGAGTTAATTTTTGGGAAAGGAATAAAATGTGTCTAGATGTTTTTTTTTTTCAATACAAATGTCTAGGTGGTCCATCATCATGTGTTCAAAAGGTTATCTGTTCTATATTAGATTGTCTTTACTTTGTTCTTCTTCATTATTGTGCTGGCTACTCTGAATATTATATATAAGCTTATAATTAGTTTGTTGACATCTGCAAAGTAACTTGCTGTGATTTTGGTTAGCTTTGCTTTGAATCCATAGATCCAGTTAGGAAGAACTGATAGCTTGACCACATTGAATGTTCCTATCCATGTACATGGGGTATCTCTGTACTTGTTTAAATCTTCTTTGATTTCTTTCAACAGAATTGTGTAGTTTTCCTCATATAGATTCTGTACATATTTTGTTAGATTTATAATTATTTATTTTTGGGTGGTAATTTAAATGGTATTGTGTTTTAACAGCAAATTCAAGATGTTCATTATTGGTATACAGGAAATCATTTAGCTAATGTATATTAACATTTTATTTTGAAATCTTGATATAATAATTTACTAGTTCCATGTTTTCTTGTTGGTGGAGGTAAGCAATTCTTTGGGATATTCTACATAGATAATTGCGTGATCTGCAAAAGAAGACTGTTTAATTTATTTCCCAAACTGTATACTTTTCATTTTTATTTATGTTTTCTGCTTTCTCTGGTTTTAACTGAGCATTTTATGCAATACAATTTTGTATTCTTTCTGAGCATATCAATTATACTTCTTTAAAAAATTTTCTTAGTGATTATCCTAGAGTTTGCAGTGTGTATCTGTGATTTATCCAAATCCATTTTCAAATAATACTCTACTGCTTCATAGTCAGTGCAGTCCTTACAACAGAGTATTCCTAATTCCTCCCACCCATCCCTTATAATGTTGTAGTCATTCATTTCACTTACCCATAAACTATAATTGTACTTTGTTTCTATTAGTATTTTGAATAAACTATCTATAGAGCAATTAAAAATGAGAAAAATAAAACAGTTTAATACCTTCATCTAGTCCTTCTTTATACTCTTTCTTTCATTATACTTTCTTACCTATATTATTTTACTTCTTTCAGAATAATTTCTTCTAACATTTTTTGCTGTTCTACCAACAGCATTTTCTCACATTTTTTGTTAGAGAAATTCTTCATTTCTCCTTCATTTTTATGGGATAATTTTACTCAGTAAAGGATTTCATATTGGGAGGTTTTTGTTTGGTTGGTTTTTTGTTTGTTTTACTTTCAACAGTCAATATTTTGTTCTGTTTTCTTCTTGCTTGCATAATTTCTGATGAGAAGTTCAATATGATTCTGATCTTTGCTCCTCCAAATGTAAGGTGTTTTTACTTTTGGTTTCTTTCAAGATTTTCTCTTTGTCTTTGGTGTTCTGCAGATTAAATATAATATGCTTAGGTGTTGATTTTTTGGTATTTATTCTACTTGGTGTTCTCAGAGTTTACTGTATCTGCAGTTTAGTGTCTGTCATACATTTTTTAAATATTCTTATCCATCATTACTTCAAATATTTATTGTGGTCTTTTCATTATTCTTTTTTTTATTAGTATTTCATACTATAGCTCATAGGTTATACCTTTTGTAATTGTCCTTAGTCCTTGATGATTTTGTATAGTTTTATATTATTCTTATTTCACTTTGTCTCTTAGTTTAAGAGGCTTTAAATTTAATTCTTTCCTTGGTCATGTCGAGTCTACTAATGCGCCCATCAAAAGCTTTCTTCATTTCTCTTAAAGTTTTTTTTTAATTTCTAGCATTTTATTTTTTAGATTTTCAATCTCTCTACTTACATTATCCATCTCTTTTTGTAAGTTTTTCACTTTTTACATTAAAGCTCTTAGCCTATTAATTATAGTTATTTTATTTTTATATTCCTGGTATTATAGTTACAAAATTTATGTTTTATGTAAATCTGGATCTGGTGGTTGCTTTGACGTTTACAACTATGCTTGTTGCTTTTATTATGCCTTATAATTTTTGGTTGAAATCTAGATATGATGTACATGATAAAATGGACATAGTTAGGACTTTAATATAAGGGTTTGTGTTTGTTTTGTTTATCTGACTGGGGTTAGTCTGTGTTTACTCTTTGCTGTAGCTGTAGTGTTGGAGGTTAAATTTCCACTGGTGTCTCCTCTAATGTCTTTGGATTTTCCTAGAGATTTGTTCCTAAATAATAGCATCTGAGGCTTGTAGTTCTTATAACTGCAATCCCCTATTATTTAACAGGATCTGTTGATGTGGTGGTCAGCTTTGGGGGAAGGGAAAGTGTTCTGATTACCTGTGACTAAGTATTGGTTTTATCGAATGTATGTCCCTGAGTTTGACTTTCAAATGGCTTCTCAGATTTTTCTGCCCTCTTTCTCTTTAAGACAGGAAAGGTAGAAGAGGCTTGATTTGATTATTTTCCTTTCCTCATTTCAAGGAGTGGTAGGGCCTGGTGCTGGGTAATTTTCTTACCTCACTCACGCTTAGGTAACACCCAAGTCTCTTAGGCTCTGGCAAAATTCTTACTCTTTTGGACAAACCTTGCTAAGGAGAATAAAAAAACTGTGCTTTGTTTTTCTTTTTTTTTTTTTTTTGAGACGAAGTCTCGCTCTGTCACCCAGGCTGGAGGGCAGTGGCGCAATCTTGGCTCACTGCAAGCTCCACCTCCCGGGTTCACACCATCCTCCTGCCTCAGCCTCCTGAGTAGCTGGGACTACAGGCGCCCACCACCATGCTCACCTAATTTTTTTGTATTTTTAGTAGAGACGGAGTTTCACCGTGTTAACCAGGAGGGTCTGGATCTCCTGACCTCATGATCCGCCCGCCTCAGCCTCCCAAAGTGCTGGGATTACAGGAGTGAGCCACTGCACCTGGCCACAACTGTGCTTTTTTTTTTTTTTTTTTTTTTTTTTTAAGTGTTACTTTTCTCCTATCCCTGCTGGAAACATGAGAAGATTTTTATTCATTTTTCACAATGGGAACCTTTTGGGCTCCTGCAGGTAAAACTTACAAAACTTGGGCTGACCCCCACTCAAGAGTGCCCCTCCTGGTAGAGTTATTAATTCTCATGCTAATCCACACTAAACTTCCAACAATTCATCAGCTCTGCTGTGTTTCAGTAGCAGGAATCTGCTCCTGCTCCCAGTAAGCTGTGATTCTTGGTGTCCCTCTATCACTCTAGTTTTTGGAGCAGCAATTTGCCCCGTGCTATCAATTATCCAATGGATCTAAGATTTGTTGATTTTAGTTTTATTTTTCTCTTTGTGAGGATGGGGGTCATGATTTCCAAACTTTTTACATGTTGAATTAGAAATTGGAAGTTACAGTAAACTATTTTTAATACTAATATGCACAAGCTTTAATTATATATTTTTTTTCCATTTTATCTAACCCTTCCTATTGTGTTTTAAATACTTGCATATATCATTCATCTTGCAATACTGAAGTCCATTTCTGTCAACTTTATTTTTTTTATGCCTTGTTATTCATTTTCAATTGTCAGTTTTTCTCCTGATGTTTTTGCCTTCTTGTATGGCTTTCTTAAAAATTGATGCAGTATTTATAAGTTGTAGAGATATACTGAGGTCCTGGATACTTTTGCAGTATTTATTTATGCTTCTTGTAGGCAGCCAGGGCAAAGCAGATCTTAATTTATTCAAGATTGCAACATTCTATATATGCATTTCAGTACATGTTAGGACATGTCTATTTCCAGGTCACTTTTATTTGAAAGATACCATTCTTTAGGTATCCAACAAAGCCTTTGATATTCACCTTGCCTGGGAAGGCCCTGAATTATTATTATTATTTTTTTGGCCTCAGCTGGTCCCTGGGACTTAGAAACCTTTCTTGAATTTTTAACCTGTCAGCTGCTACTTTTTCCTCAAGGAGAAAGGCATTATCAAATCCTCTACTCTCTTCTCCTGTCTTTCCTTATCTCATCGATTATATTCCTACAAATTCACATTATTTTGAAAACTCTTTATTGTCTTCAGAATGTTTTCTTGTTTCACTTCATTTTTAATACAGAAATGTAGCTTTTCTTATTCAATAAAAACATTGGTCAGAAATATCTTGTGATTCTGCCAATAGCTGAATTCCACTTAATGAATATTAATCAATAAATAATATATAAAGAAAATTATAAATCAAGTTATTCTGACAATTTAATTTAATTTGAACAAACCAAGGTTAGTCATATTTCCTTATTTTTGTCAAATGCATATACATGCTAAAGCTTCTTTGAATATTCAAAACGTGAATTTGGTAACTGAAGTTTATTTTAACAGTATGTCCGAAAGGAAGTAACTCATTCTCATACTTATGTCAAAAAATTACCTTCAGATTTTGGAAACAAAATTATTACCAGAAAGAAGTCCTGATTCAGACTCCAAGAGAGGGTCTTGGATGTCGTGTAAGAAAGAATTCAAGGTGTGACCAAAGAATAAAGTGAAAGTGAGTTTATTAAAAAAGTAAAGGAATAAAAGAGTGGCTACTCCATAGGCAGAGCACTCCTGAGGACTGCTGGTTGGCTATTTTTATGTTTTTTTCTTGATAATATGCTAAACAAGGGGTGGAGTATTCATGAGTTTTCCACAAGAGGCAGGCAATTTCTGGAGCTGAGGGTTCCTCCCCTTTTTAGACTATCTAAGGTAACTTCTGGACATTTGTAAACTGTCATGGTGATAGTGGGAGTGTCTTTTAACATGCTAACGGATTGCAATTAGCATATAATGAGCAATGAGTATGACCAGAGGTCACTTTTGTTGCCTACTTGGATTTGGCAGGATTTGGCCAGCTTCTTTACCACAACCTGTTTTATCAGTAGGCTCTTTATGACCTGTATCTTGTGACATCAGTGCTACCAATCTCCTGTCTTATCCTGTGACTAAGAATGTCTAACGTCCCAGGAAGGCAACCCAACAGGTCTCATTCTCATTTTTTCATTCTGGTTTGAATGCCTTTGGCAAAATATTGCTACATTTGGTGGCAATTGTAATACAAAACAGTCTTCGTATTATAATTAAATATTGAATAATTGAATATTCCAAAATTTAAAATTAGTTTTATCTGTTGATCTTGGAACTTCACTATTAAGTAAATAATTTTATGAGAGATGAAAATGGAGAGTCATTGAATTATTTCATTGATACTAAGAATGTCTAGTTTTCGCAAGACATTAATAATTCTTATAAGTAGCACCACTGGACTAGATGTCTTTAGATATTTGATGGTATTCTCACAAACTTTTGATGTGTATCTGTTGAAGCATATAATGTCCTTGTAGGCAATATGCATATAGTTATGTTGCCTGCTGCCAAGTAGATGAAGTAGCATGATGTCAGCCAGGTGATTAGACTGTCTCCAAGTATAAGTAATTTACATTTATAAAATAAAGTATGATTTTGAAACTGCTTTTGCAAAAATTGCATCAGTGAAAAAATTATGCCAGTGGAGGAGATCTGATCTAGCCAATCCTCATCTTGTCTTTAGCCTTCAAGCTGCCCTTAATTACTCCTGGGTTTATGCATGCTAACTTAGGGAGACATTCAATTTATAGTTTAAACGATAGTAGCACTTCCCCAAAACTCAACTGCCTTTGTAAAGCTAACGAGAGACCACCAGACTAGGATGATAGAGGAGCCTGAATTCTGCTAAGGTGTAGACATAGGTAATTGCCAGCCATTATTCTGGAGGTCACAAGATATGCAGCTTCCCCAGTTGCTTCTGCAGATAACATCGCTATTGTAGAACCTAAGATTGGCTTTTTGAGATACTTTTTCCGGTTTTTTTGTATGTCTGGCTACCAATGGCTCTATCTGGACCCACCAGCCACTCTTATGGCCTCACCCAGTAATGACTTAGCTCACAGCAGGACCATTCCCCACACCCCTGTGATTGCACGTTCAACCAATCAACAGCAAGCACCCATTGTCTAGCCACCCCTACCACTTCCTCCAAACTACCTTTGAAAAACTCTAGCCCCCAAATTTCTTGGGAGGCTGATTTAAGTGATAATAAAACTCCAGTCTTTTGTTTAGTTGGCCCTACCCGTGTAAAACTCTTTATTGCAATTCCCCTGCCTTGGTAAATCAGCTCCATCTGGGGAGGGGCAAGAGGAACCCACTGAGTGGTTACAATGTAAGTAGAAATTCCCTCATGTTAAAGATAACGTTGTAAATGCTGACAAAGAATTACCTGTGCTTTTCACAGGGTCACTAAGAGAACTATCTGAGATAAAGTATATGGGTACATTCTTCATTTTAAAAATATCAGTTACTTAATATTGGATTGTAACCTTGAATTATAAACTTTTTACACTCATTGAGTCAGGCATCATCATACATGCTAGAGTAAGCAATAATGTTTTTCTTCTGGAAACTCTTAGGGAACTATTTAAGTGCTTATTGTTAACGTGTCTTAAATCTTACAGAGTAGCTTTGAGATTGAGGTCTAAAAACATCAACAGCAAGATAATACCACACAGAGCTCCCATCTCACAGGTCTCTGGATCTCAAACTATGCAAAACTAAAAACTAAGCAACATTCTATGGATCCAACACTTCCATTATGCTTAATGTTTGTCAACGTTGTTTTAGATAATTGGTCTACTCCATTTTCAGGAATCTATCGGTAGGTCTTTTATTTTCTTTACAGATTACTTAATATCATGGAAAATATCCTCTTATATACTGTTTAAGCTGCACACTATTCAATTGTATAATCTTACTGCAGTGAGAACTACAGGAGTCTCTCCCCATATGTGGGGCTATGCTCCTAGAAATTAGCATGGTTGCGAAAAAAAAATCTGTCTGTGTTTGGCAAGAACAACATATCATAAAATAGGAGGTTTGGTGGGAAGTAATAAAGGCGTTACATATATAAGCGCACCTACACACACAGAGAAATTTAGTTTCAGAAGGCAGCTGCTTCCAAAATGAACAAGGCATAATGCATGTTACAAACCAGGTTCTACCAGTAACCGCCCTCTTTAACCACCTTACATTTTTCAGAAAAACTTAGTGTACTTTTATTTTCTTCCAAGGCAGAATCTCCAAAAATTTTGGTATTATGTAACTCTATCACTTTAAGCATTTTATTAAAACTAGTCCTTGCTGGATTTAAATGCCATGCCTTTTTCCTTGAAATGCCTCCTTCTCCCCAGTCCCTTAACACCCTTTCACTAATTTCCCTTTTTCAGATTTTAGCAAATTGCTTATACTTCCACATGACATTTTCTCAAAATTGCAGTTGGCCTTTGAACAACATGAGGTGTTGGGGTGACAGTCTCCCCCGCTGTTTAAAATCCATGTATAATTTTGACTCCCCAGAACTTAAATACTAATAGCTTACTGTGGACAAGAAGCCTTATCGATAATATAAATAGTTGATTAACAAATATTTTAATGTTACATGCATCGTATACTGTATTCGTAAAATACAGTAATCTAGAGAAAAGAAAATGTTTTTAAGAAAATTATAAGGAACAGAAAACATATTTACTAGGCAATAAGTAGAAGTGGGCCACAGTAAGTCTTCATTCTCCTCGTCTTCACATGGTGTAGGCTGAGGAGGAGGAGGAAGAGGAGAGGTTGGTCTCACTATCTCAGAGGTGGCAGAGTCAGAAAATCCATGTACAAACACGGATCCATGCAGTACCAACCCTGTTGTTCAAGAGTTAACTGTACTATAATGCATAGGCACTTTTTCTTGCCCTGCTCTTCTAGCCATTCTTACCAACACAACATCATGGTTTGCGCTACACTGAGCATATTTAAAAATGACTGAGGACTTAAACGTTTGTGATAAAAATCCAGTGCTATATCATCTCAGCACTATTTCTGGAAAAACAAGTTGCTGAACTAAAAGTGGGAATTCACCCAAAAGTCTTGTGAAATCTATTGATGGGTCTAGTGTGATCTACCAGATGAGGCTAGTGTGATTCTGTGTGTTCGTTTTATTGAAATGCAATGTGGAGGTGGTTTTATGGAGTTCTAAGAGGACATCTTGGTCTTAGAAGTGTATAACATGGACTCTGACTCAAATGCTGCTTAGCTGGCCTTCTTCTGGGGACTTGTGTATATATAGAGACAAACAGCAGATAAAAGCCAAGACAGAGAGAAATGCCCATGAGTGATTTGCTGCCTGAGGCCTTCTTCTTACTTTATTCACCCCCTGGTACCACCTAGGTGAAGATAGCAGGGAAGGCAAGAATGGAGGCTTTCTTCTTACTTTATGTTCCCCCTGGTACCACCTAGGTGAAGATAGCAGGAAGGCAAGATCACCTCAAAACTTCAGGATTTAACTCATTCAGGACAGTAGTCCACATAAACATTGGCAAAAATATCATTTTCATGTATGCTTTGCAACCTGTGACATCAATTCCTGGGATTAGATGAAGTGGACTGAAATTGCAAGGTCAGTTTGGGTGATATTTAAAGACAGTTTGGTGACACCTGGCATTTTTCAGAGCAATGAGGTTTTGTAGAGTGAAAGTTAAATTTGAGTAATTACAACTAACTTAGTTCACTTCATATCTTTTGGCTGAGTAAGCCTAGAAAAGTTGTGTTCTTTATAACAAATTATTTTGTTTATTTACATGGTGGCTTTACAAGTATAGTGAAAGCTGTTCATGTTAAAAAAAAGATAAGTCTCCTAATTAAATATTGGTTTCTGATAATATGTAATCCAAAAATAAACTTGTAATACCTAAAATAATTAGGTGTTATCCAGAGAAGCTTCAGTGTTCATGTTTATTTTAATGCTAATCATTTCCTCTCTTGATACAGTGTTTTTCTGCTTAAAACATTTGGGCAATCTGGGAACTTTAGGACATATGAAAATTATACACTTTATAATTTTTAACATCCAAAGAGCGTGCTTTCTCGAGCAGGAATTTATATAGTTCCATCTTAACCTCCATAGTTTAATTAACCATGCATTTTTCAAAGTCTGGATATTTGTGAGGTTAGACCCAAATTTTTACTGACTTAATAAAGTCACTATTGTGAGCCAATGATATTCTTGATCAACAGACACTTCTTTTCCAAGTAGGCATTTGAGGTTCTACCATCCTCTTGTGCCATAAATTCCTGAGCTTCCAGAGAGCAGAACAGAAAAGAGTGGGTGAAGGCACATCCCAGAAGCAACTCATTTTGCATCGTTCATGTTCCCTTTTGACAATTTGTCAAACAGCCCCACACCAAAGAAGCACGGACTAGGACATGTAGGTCCTGGGTGGGCAACCATTTCCTAGCAACAACACTTCCATTAAAAGAATAGTACGAAATTCGCTGTCTCTGCCCCACAAGTATCCTACTTTCACTTTCTCCAAAGTCCCAGAGGGTCAACGGAGCATTCATCTTCATTAGTATGAAGATATCAATAATGCTGTTGAGGCTCCTTGTCCACACTGTTTCACAATGCTGGGGCCAGAGTAGAGAACCAAGTCAGAAACTTAGTGGGATGAACTGAAATGATGGATTCAAATTTCAGCCCACTTCTGAGTAATGAAGGAAGAGATAATAATATTGTTCTGGGCTCAGAGACAGCAAGATGCCATTTTGTCCCCATCAATTCTCCAGAATCCAGCAACACCTAGTGAGTTAATAGAAACATAAATTCATAAAATTATTTGTATTACCATGTGTTCACACTCAAATATTCTATCAACTAAAGCATTCTTTGCCCAGAATTGCTCTGCTGCTTCTTTTGAAGTCCAACAAGTATCATGGTTTCCAAATGTACTTCTTTTTTCTTTTTTTTTCAGATGGACTCACACTTTTGTCGCCCAGGCTGGAGTGCAGTTGCACGATCTCGGCTCACTGCAATCTCTGCCTCCTGGGTTCAAGTGATTCTCCTGCCTCAGCTTCCCAAGTAGCTGGGATTACAGGTGCACACCACTATGCCTGGCTAATTTTTTTTTTTGTATTTTTAGTAGAGACGAGGTTTAACCATTTTGGCAGGCTGGTCTCGAACTGCTGACTTTAGGTGACCCACCCTTCTCGGCCTCCCAAAGTGCTGGGATTACAGGCATGAGCTTCAGTCACCTGGCCCCAAATATACTTCTTTTAGTTCTATCTTGCCACTGGCATTTCCAAGTACATGCTGTTAGACTCCCTCCGATCTTTATTTCTTGCCAAAACCATGCCCTTCCTCAGCTATTGCATTACCGAGTCCTGGCTTACTCCAATGACTATACAAAAATTATGGTTCCCAACTACTTTCTTGTTTCAATATTTGGTGTGCTACTTTTTCATCCTCAATTGGAAATAGGTTAATGAGAAAATGTAAATTTAAGAAAACGATATTAAAGAGAAACCAGAAGATTACAATCAGGTGGCTAATCTGGTGCCATACACCAATATCCATATTAACATCAAAATACTAAAAGTTTACCATTTGACAGAGAGTAATGGAATTCTCTGAGCCATACCACAGTCTTTGAAGAAATATTATCTGGCTTGAAAAGACATCTCTATCTTTAGTCAAGATCCAATGGCTCGTTGTTAAACATGAGGTCTTGGAAGAACCATTCTCAAAGACAAAACAAATGTTCTTTCTGCATATTGGTACAACCCCAAATCTGCTACTGTCTGCTTCAGCAGATTATTCTTCAGCAGATCATTATTATTATTATTATTTTGAGTCCTCCCCAAATAACGATTTTTATTAAACCAGCAACAATCATTATACAAATAACTAATATTCATAGAACATAAATTTTATGTCTAGCAATCTGCTAATTATTCACGAATATATTATAAAGGTACCATTAATATCTGCATTTAAATATGAGCAAGTGGTGTTTCTGACTGCATATTTAGGTAGAAATGCTGACTCTTGTTTCATGTGTCTAAAGCAACTCATGCTCATTTCAGAAATCATTAAGCGAGGAACAGAAGAGTTAGAGCAATCCCCTTGGCTAACAGGTCTTGCAAGGGAAGATTTTAAGCCTATTTATGAAGATGCTTGAAAGAAAGTGGTAATAACAAATAATTTACCCAAATACATACAAAAAGGACTTGTGGAAGGCAGGGAACGAAAACTACCTGTCCTACGAAACCAGAAAGTACCTCATCTGTTTACCAGTTAAAGATTGAACCCAGGAAATGAACAAAAGAGAGGTTCATGTCTTCTAAGACTTGGGGCAGGGTTCTCCTGTATTAACGTCTCTAGTAGGAAGGATTCCTAAAGGTGCACTCCTTCCTCCAAGATTTCTGTCCCCTGGTTATTTAGTCAACCATTAATCCCAGTTTGGGAAAATGGTTTCTGTGCTTCAGATTTCAAATTGACTTATTGATTTTTGTTTGTTTTATTTTCCTTACCTCTCACTATGTAAAAAATTACACATACATGGCCAGGCCCGGTGGCTCACGCCTGTAATCCCAGCACTTTGGGAGGCTGAGGCAGGTGGATCACGAGGTCAGGAGATCGAGACCATCCCGGCTAACACAGTGAAACCCTGTCTCTACTAAAAATACAAAAAAAAATTAGCTGGGCATGGTGGTGGGCGCCTGTAGTCCCAGCTACTCGGGAGGCTGAGGCAGGAGAAAGGCATGAACCCCGGAGGCAGAGCTTGCAGTGAGCCAAGTTCGCGCCACTGTACTCCAGCCTGGGCGACAGAGCAAGACTCCGTCTCAAAAAAAAAAAAAAAAAAAAAAAGAAAAAGGCCGGGCGTGGTGGCAGCACTTTGGGAGGCCGAGGCGGGTGGATCATGAGGTCAGGAGATAGAGACCATCCTGGCTAACGCGGTGAAACCCTGTCTCTACTAAAAATACAAAAAATTAGCCGGGTGTGGTGACGGGAGCCTGTAGTCCCAGCTTCTCGGGAGGCTGCGGCGGGAGAACGGCGTGAATGAGGGAGGCAGAGCTTGCAGTGAGTGGAGATGGCGCCACTGCAGTCCAGCCTGGGCAACAGAGTGAGACTCCGTCTCAAAAAAAAAAAAAAAAAATTACGCATACATAAACATAACACACACACACACAAACACACACACATGGAGTTACGTACTAGACTGTGAAGAAGCTGTTCCCTTTACCTAATTCTAAAGTGAATTTTAATAGTTTCAAGTTGTTATTTTCCATTATCATGCATTCCTGAATGAGGACAATGTATCTCTTCTTTGTTTTACCCCAACAGAAAACGTCTGTGGCTCTCTCATATCTCTACTGTCTGATATTTTATTTTCAGTGGTGGCCACCGTTTCCGACCAGCTCTGGCTGGGCTAGAGGAGGTGTCCATCCACCCCAGAACCCTTCCTGAGACTAACGGGCTCGGCCATGGTGATGTAACCCAGGAGCAAGTTGTTGCTGAGAAGATGGAGCCCTGGAAACCTCATGTTCTTTCTGAAGTTATTTATTTATTTATTTATTTAACAGGAAACTCAAAACACTTCCAGAGACTAAAGATAGTTCCAGGACCAATGTTTTTGTCATCTTCACATAAACCAATGTAAGACAAAAAATGCTGACATATAACGTGCCAGTTATTCCTGTAGAAAGCAAAATTAACTCCATATATTTTAAGGGAAGTGGGTTCAATTCACAGAAGTAGGTCCATACAAGACATCTGGAAGGAATAGAAGAGTGGGAGGCAGGCAGCCACTCCGTGCTCAGGATCACACCAAGTGGCAGGGAGGCATGGATGGAGCCCTGCCACTTCCGCTGCCCTGGCGCAGCCACACGACCCTGGTGACGCTCGCCTTACAAGAGTCGTCTTGTCTTACTCAGACTGACTCCTTGCTGCTACTGGACAGTTGCACCTCTATGGTCATGCTTGCTGGCAGAAAGAGCAGCTGGAAGAAAACCTCCTGTCTGCCGTTTGTATCTCATGCCAGTGCTTGTAGCTGACAAATAGGGTTTTCATCCTGAACTTAACCTGCAAAGAGGTCTATATAGAAAAAGCAGATTTTATCTTTCCATCTTTCATTGTACAAGAACACTCCACTACAGAAGGCCAAACTTCACTCCTGTAATCCCAGCACTTTAGGAGGCCGAGGGATCACGAAGTCAGGAGATCGAGACCATCCCGGCCAACATGGTGAAACCCTGTCTCTACTAAAAATACAAAAAATTAGCTGTGTGTGGTGGCGGGTGCCTGTAGTCCCAGCTACTAGGGAGGCTGAGGCAGGAGGACCGCTTGAAACCGGGAGGCAGAGGTTGCAGTGAGCCAAGATCACACCACTCCACTCCAGCCTGGGCAACAGAGCGAGACTCCGTTTCAAACAAACAAACAAACAAACAAACAAAAACAAACAAAGGCCAAAATTGAGCTGAATGAGCCACTTCACATTGTTCTCCACCCGACACTTTACTGTTTCAAAGACTGTGACTTTCAGTACCTGCATCTTCTGTGCACTGTCAGCTCTCAATTTCCCAACACACAGTGTTCCCAGGACAGCCTTCTCCCTGCCCTCCATACAAACAATTCTCCGTTCGTATGTTTGTTTGGCTTGCAGCCTTAGAATGAAGAAGAAATTGTATCAAAAAAGACATAATGCAAACACAGTTTTCTACTGTGGTATTCTGCTGCATCTTTGATTCAATTTCAGAGAATACACGATGTCAAATCTGTCTCTTTACTGCGTTGGGTTCTGCTGGAGCTGTTCCTTTATGTAGGCTAACAGGGACAGCACACACATCTTTTTCTTTAATTTTTCTATCTATCTTCAAATATCTCATTAATAAGGTAAATTGTAAGTTTTAGCAATAGCTTGGCTATCAATCTTAATTTAGTGAGTTGTAAGTTTTGTTTGTTTCCTTTGTCTTAAAATACATTTAGTAGGTGCCGGAGAAGCTCTATCAGGAGGCGGTTTCTAGGAATAATGTAACTCAAACGTCCTATAGGTGATATTTACGGTAATTCATTAAATATGTATGTAGACAATCCTCATAAGATTTCAATATTCTGGTAGTAAGTTTAACTAAATGTTGTGGAAGCTTTAAGCTATCAGAAATAAATGATGAAAACAGAGTAATATCTATTACTAACCATTGTTCTCATAGTTCTGTGGAAAATATCTGTGTTTAATTATCATTGAATCACAATTAAACCTATGGCAGATCCTTCTGGTACAAAGAGGAAAATCAAAATATACTTTGTGTATGCTCTAATTAACCTATTAGTGGCTAGAAAACAGAGAAGTGGAAAAGTGGCACAATAAATCTTTATTGTTGCACTATTTTTTTCTGACACAACCTTGTACATTATTTAGGAGCAAAGATAGGGCATTTTTGGACAATTATGCATAGGAGGAACTGAGTGGGTTTTAATTTATATTGGCCAAGGTCTCCTCTAACCCTAGTCTTATTAATTGAATAGAATTTCTGAATTATAGAGTTATTAATCTTTCTTTTCAGGATTTTTCGTGGATTTTCAGTGATTAAATGAGTTTGGATCCACTGTATTTTTTAAATGCTTAAATTTTCATAAATTTTCTGTTGAGAGCTCCTTCAAACTGGATATTAGGTTCTTTGCTATTATCCCATTACTACTTAAAAGCACGTTTACTTTGTGGTAAAAGGTACACCAAGGTCTCATTCTATTCCCCCAACTGGAAATCAATCATTTCTCAAAGGAGCTTACATTAAACTTATTGGAAAAAGGTATTATAGGCTGCAATTTGGGTACCGTTTATTGCTGGTGTGCTCATTACTACTGACATGACATTGTCTTCAGGCTATTTCAAAGAGAAGAGCTAGAAACATCTCTAATGTATATCTATCTCTACATCTATTTCTATATTTATTTACAAATCTTGAGGTCATAGTGGTATTTACAATTCAGTTCAATGTGAGACATAACAGTGTCTCTGTTTCTATGATGTTATAATTTTAACAGTTTTTCTTACAACATTGACTACTAACTCCATTTACATAATACCTATAATAGGTGATACTTCTACAAAAAAGCCAAACAAATAAAATTTAAAATTTATTCTTTTATTTATTCTTTAATGCATCACAGTAAGAATATATGGTGAAAATACTTTGTTAGAAAGTTCCATGAATTAATCTTTTCTTAGAGTGGTTTTGCAAATAATTTCATAAATAGCTGGGTTGATTTATGCAGCTGATCTTGTTATGGTTCCCAGTGATTGTCTTCCTCCACTCCCCATTATTGTGAGATAATCACATACCTCCTCCAGTTGTTGTGTGACTTGCAGTTTCTCCCTGTGGAAACACAGTAATTCTACAACTCTGTGATTAGGTGTGACTCTGTGAATTGATCTGCCAGTGGAAGTGTCATGAGCCACTGTTGGGGAGAGAAGAGGCCTTGCCTTTTTACTCTTTCCTCTATCAGGGGAACGTCATATCTTTCTTACTGGCTGTCCCTTCAGCCTCAGGGCCCACTGTACACAAGACATACCTGACCTGCAGCCCAGTGAAAAAGCAATAAATATGTTATTTTAAGCCCGTGGGATTACATACATATAGAAATACAAATATAGTGAAGTCTTACATCCAACTGTGTCCTTGCTACCCAAACTCTTCTATTTCCTCTTCCAATATGTCATATTTCTATGGTTTTAAGCTTAATCTCATGGTTTTTGTTTTGGAAATTAGGCAAACATGCAGTATATTAATGAAAATGGAGTGGTACTCCCCCAAATAAACTGATAGTGAACTCAATATATTTAAGCTCTTCTAACTTGCTTTGCTCTAACTTGCTTACCAGGAAACTTTATGAGCTACGCTTTTGCCTTATGAGTTTAACTAACTGCCCAGATGAAATGTATCCTGTGAAATACTAGTACAAGTTGTGCAAACAAATTGGGAATTATACGAGAGTAAAAGGGGTTTTTCAAACATGATCCTTGAGAAGTTCTAGTCTTGTGACCATCCCCAGCACCTATGGGAATGGACACACTTGGGCCTTCCCTAAGATGGCTGCTGCTTCTTAAGTGTTTCCTCTAAGCACATCACCAGTTAATATAATTTCTGAGAGAAGTCTTGGCCTTCTTTGAAATAGTACCATCATTAAACTGGATCATTCATGGCAGAGCAAGCCTAGTTAACTAGCTCTTAATCTGATTGGATGGAACAAAAATGCAAATTTTCCTTCTAAGCAAAACAACATGGAAAGAAACTATTGTTTCCCCTTAATTTCAACTCCATTTTCATACTTGAGACATGAGGAGGGAGAAGACGTTTGATTTTCATTGAGTACAAGGTTAAATTTGGATAGTGAGTATAACATGCTTAGAAGAAATTGTGGTAATCTTTTTCAATAAGGTGATGAGGATAGAAAGAACTATTTTTTTTTTTTTTTTGCATCGTAGATTGAGACAGTTTCTTTACAATTGAAAAGAGAACTAACTGCAAAGATTCTGGAAGACGATGGCTTCCACAGTGCATCTATTTTGTTTTATTTTATTTTTTCTCTTTCCTATACTGATTAGTAGTAAATATCCTAAAATATAAGAGTCTTTTATTCTGAGAACTCCAAGGAGATAAAATGAAAAAGGAAGAGGGTAGGGTGGAAGAGTGCTGGGAAGTACTGAAACAGGAAAGCTCTAAGCAAGATAACAGATTCATTCACAGAGGTTCTGACAGGGGGTTTTCTGTCCGCAGGGGCTGCCATAACAAAATAGTACAAATTGCTGGTTTAAATACAGGTATTCATTTCCTCACAGTTCAGGGGGCTGGACATCTGGGATTTGGATGCCAGCATGGTCAGGGTCTGAGGAGGGCCCTCTTCTGGGCTCACAGAGACTGCCTCCTCTCTGGGTCCCATGTGACCTTTCCTTGGTGTGTGCATGGAGAGTGAGCAATCACCTTTTCCTTTTCTTATAAGGACATCGATTCTATCAGATTAGAGCCTCTTCCTTATGACTTTAAGCCACTTACCCCCAAAAAGTCCAGTTCTCTAAATACAGCCACACTGAGAGTGAGGATTTTGACATAGGAATTTTGGCAGAGGTGGGCTTTGAGGGAGGGAATATCACAATTCAGCCCATATCAAGGGTTTTAGCATATGAGACAGAAAAGCCCACAATGGCACGTGGAAGGAGTAACACCTAGATGTTTCATTTTTCTATCACTTTTTAACGTTCTTGTCTAATGATGAGAATAAATCATTATTATTTTAGAAACACACACATATCTTGCAAAGATATAATAGGAAATTTAAAAATACATATATATCATGACACTAGAAATGCCTGGTAAAATAAAGATAGACATTACGATTCTATAATTTTTCAAATTACAATGAGACCAGAGTAAAAAGAAGCAGATTTTATGTGACATTTCATCTTAACAAGGAAAAAAGATGAGAGGAGATAACAACATTTAGAAACAGAAAGATTATTTAAGATTAGAAGAAATTCCAATTACTTTTCTGAAATTAATAGGAAAAATTATAATCAATGAGTTCTTAAAATTGTGTGAAGATATTCAAAGGTTCAATGGAAGAGGATTAGCATTTATACCCTGAGAAAATCTCACAGTCCCCTATAATTTGATAGTGACAGTTAGTGGTTTGATATCAACCTGAGATCATTTGCTTTTAGACTTAAGAGTATATTTACTATCAGTGAAGATCCAAACATACTCTAGAAAATGTTGAGAGCAGATAAAAGTTTTTGAATGGTTTCAA
Organism: Gorilla gorilla gorilla; assembly: GCF_029281585.2. Taxonomy (NCBI): domain Eukaryota; kingdom Metazoa; phylum Chordata; class Mammalia; order Primates; family Hominidae; genus Gorilla; species Gorilla gorilla. Next base: position 60,300,791 of record NC_073230.2, read on the forward strand.
GGTCAAATGTTTCTGGAAATTATTATATTACATTGAGAATACATTTTAACTGTGTGTACAATTTAAATATATTAAAATTAGCAGGCTGGGGGGGGTGGTGGCTCACACCTGTAATCCCAGCATTTTGGGAGGCTGAGGCGGGCAGATCATGAGGTCAAGAGATCGAGACCATCCTGGCCAACATGGTGAAACCCCGTCTCTACTAAAAATACAGAAATTAGCTGGGCACGGTGGTGTGGGGCTGTAGTCCCAGCTACTCGGGAGGCTGAGGCAGGAGAATTGCTTGAACCCGGGAGGCAGAGGTTGCAGTGAGCCGAGATCGTGTCACTACACTCTGGCCGGCAACAGAGCACGACTCCATCCCCAGCCCACAAAAAAAAAAAAAAAAAAAAAAAAATTGGCTCCATTATGTAGAACATTTCTGTACCTATAATGTGATGCTATTGTGAATTTTCAAGAAAGGGTATATAGCATGCCGCCTTATCCAAATTTAACCACTAGGAATCAGATTTTTAGGTGGGTCTCTTTAGTCTAGTGGTCCTCAAATGGTTCCAGAAACTCTGAACTATAATTTTGGTTTTTTTTTTCTGGAGACAGTGTAATCTGACCATATTTAAAAACAACGTTCTACTCCCAAATTGCTTAAATTGTCTTTAGAGAAACAGGTCATGTATAATAGACAAAAATCTAAGTTCGCCATTTCCTGACAAACTTGCACGCATAGTTTGCCATTTCGCTTGGAAGAAGGAAAGGCCATTTTTGGAGGGAATGCATGGGAGATACGTGGAATAAATGGGAACTTCGTTGAGGCCTGAAGATGGGGGCACGTGACACACGAGAGGACACTGGCACTGGTAAGAGAAGAACAGGATTCGTGAAGCATGCAAAATCCCTTAAATAAGAATCAATCTCCTTGAGTCTGATTTTATTTTTTCTCTGACCACTCTTAGCGGAGAAACAGTGCTGAAACATGACCCAGAGCATGGGATTTCAAATCAGACCAATGGAGCTTCGCTTTTCACTTCTCCACTTCAAAACTTTGTGAACGTCGCTTAGCTATAGCGCTGCACCTCACCTGCAGATGGGGGTAATGATAGCAGCCAGTTCATTGAGTTATTGGAAGATTAATTAATGCCCTTAAAGCACCTTCCTAGCATTGGCTCCACCTAAAAGTAAGTGATTAATGTATATTGAAATATTATTAATACTGTAACTCCTCACCTTGTAACCAGTGTATCTGTTTTGAGCTAAAATCACAGTGACTTCTTTAGCTAAAATGAATTATTTTACTGAATATACAATTCAGATAGCACACTTAAGCATTTTTCACTTAAGTATTTTGTGTTTAACGGTTTCCTTGGTGTACATACATATAATATATAAACTATATAAATAATTATTTGTGTTTAGTTTGTTGATATTTAGTATCTAGAGAGAGCCTTGCGTTGTCCAGGCATTCCCTGCTGGTTTCAAATCCCCTTCTTCCCCGCCAGCGTTTCCTCTTAAGGATGTGAAGAGGTGTCCTAATTACAAGTCAGGGCGCATACCCCGGTGCGCCCCCTTCTTCCTGTGCTGTTTGTCTTCAGTGCCTCACACCAGTGCCTTGGACCCATTTGACTTCCTTCATCTCTGCTGACATTTTTCTTTCTGTCTTATATCAGGAGGTGCACTGTGAAAAACTTCCCCTTTGAGGAAGCTTCAAAAGTTACATTTCTGTTCTAGCACAGCTCTTTTTTCTAGTTACATCTTTTACAAGTATAACCTGTCTTTAATCACTGCATGACCTTGACAAGATTTAGAATCACAGAACCTCATCACTCACATGGACCCATGGGAATACCCAGTTGAACCCAATACAGAAAATTTCTCTCAATCATCCCTGAAAAACGGCTGTGCAACCCTTGAGTGTATTTCTGCAGTGACAGAGTGCTCCATAACTCAGGAGGCAGCAAATCCCATTGTTGACTAGCCTTAAGAGCATCCTATATTTAGTCAATGTATGCCTCCCTACAACTTTAACCTGGGTAGTAACTCAGGGATGCGTGACTGAAAGATGTACTGTGGAATACGAATACTCTTTCCAGCTCTCCAGACAGATGGTAAATGAAATGCAGTTTTCATCTCTCAATATTCTCCTGTACTTAACCATGGTAGTTTCTGATTAGTCATTGTCACTGTTGGAAGTGGCTTGAATTGGGCATTCTGCATCTCACCAGATGTATAGAAGGCTGTGGTGCACTCCAAAGCCTATTTTCCATCCATCAAGCTCTGTTTGCTCAGGCTTCGTCAGTTTCTATTATTAATCACTTATTTCATCTATTTTCCAATTGCTTTACAGAGTTGCCTCATTTTTAGGTAGTGGCTAAAGTTACTCAGCAGGTCTGTAGTTTCTTCACTTATAAAAGTGAGATAATAGGTCTGAATCCAACTTTGTAGAGCAGAGGACATTATTCAAGTCTTAAAGTGCTTAATGTGTCCACATATTCATCAAGATATTCAAAATTATATTATCACATGCATGATTGTTTAAATTAATAAATAAAAGTTTAATATTTTTATAAAAGTAAAATGTTGGAAATTACACTCAATTATAGTAGTTGTTAATGTCTTATAAATATTGTTGATATTATTTTCATTGTTGTTAGTGTTTTATAAATATTAATCATGTAACATCCTTTCAGGAAGGAGCCATTCATATTACCCTTTGACGGATGAGGAAAATTGATATATGGCAAGAAAAGTGGCAGAGCTGATGTTTGAAACTCAAATTCCAGGTTCTAAAATCTTTGTATGCTTAGCCTTTAGGCTGGATTACTTACTGAGTTAACACAATAATACCATGTGATGAGTACATGACACATGCTCTTTGGCATCAGGAAGAGGAAAGTTGGGAGTTTATAGATAAGAACAACTGGGTGTCACGGAAGTTAGTTGATGCATGTAGAATACAGAGAGATTGTGAGGTCCTTCTCAGAAATCTTTGCCTGTTGTCTTTTCTGCAGGATAGCCAGGTGTGCTGAACACTTGAGTTTTCAGTTAATGAGAGTCCCCATAGGTGTCCCTTTCCTTCCATGTTCCTTGGAACTGAAAATCTCTAAAGTTCACGTGAAAGAGGTTTTAACAAAAGCTTAATACAAGGCTTTGGATATTGAAGTAACAATGACCAACTTCAATAAATGCTTGGAAAAGGAAGTTTATCCAAACCTTTCAGGCTTTGGATAGAACTTTTGAAATCAAAGACAAATAGTGAAGTTCTCATTTTTAAGACATTCTTCAATGTTTAGGATACCTCAAAATTCACTTACTTCTCCAAAGGTTATAATCACAGAAAGTCATTTTCAAAAGAAATTAGGTACTACTTGTCACTGTAGTTCTTAAGAGCAGGAAATGGTATTTGCAGGTTTTGACATTGTGATAAATGTTTGTAATTGGGTTAATATTACTGCTGTTTCATACCAGAGAACTACCTGCACTTTTCACCGCTGCTGAAGGGATGGCTTGGTTGGTAACGATCTGGACTATTTTGCTGAACATTTTCATTGTGCCCACTTAGCATGCAGGGAATCTGAAAGCAAGAAAGAAAATCAGTGCAACCTGGAATGCAAGATCGAATTTTACATTTTTTTTTTTTTACAATTAATTGACTTTATTTTCAGTTCAAAGTGTTCTATAACTTCAGTTGCTGATGGTTCAATTCACATTTGAAGCAAGTCTGAAAGTTAACTTAGAATGGTATTCCTAAATGTTTTCTAGTCATGATTTCCTAGAAACCCATTGTCCATCAGTAGCGCCTAGACTTTGCCAATCTACTTTTATTCAAAAAGGAGGCAGGCGGAAGGCTGGAAAAATAAACCAGGTTTGAAATAACATTTTACAAAGGTTTAAAACCTTTGTAAGCAGCAATTCAGACATTTAGTTTATTTTAATGTCATGCTTTTATTAGAAACTAGGAAGTGGGTATTTTTTACTTCATTGTTAAATTTGAAACAAGTGCATACTCAGTCCTTCTAAATGCAATTAGGGAAATAGAAGGCTCTTTTCCCACTAACTTACACTATCACTTGAGATGTGTTATTTTTAGTATTGATTGTTTGGTTGGTTTGTTTGCCTTTAGAGACAGAATCTCCCTTTGGTACCCAGGCTGGCCTCGAATTCCTAAGCTCAAACAATCCTCCTGCCTCAGCCTCCTAGAAGCTAGGACTATAAGCATCACTTTGATTGGTACACCCCCATCTTTGGAGGAAGTCTGCAATGAAGCCTTGTGTAAGTCAGTCACAGTGTTATACTGAACCCAGGAGATTTCACAGGTAAGAAAACTGACTCATAAAAATCCAATAAATCATCTTAAATACAAAGTTCAAATTTAATATATTCCCTTTAAAAGTTAGTATTTTGGAGATAAATGTTTTACCAAACATAAGTTAGTAATAACTTATGGTTGTTAATTTTAAGTCAAAATTGAGAGATGGTTTTATTACAATAATTTTTAACGATGTCTAAGACTGAATAAGAGTATCTGATGATAACCCAACCCGAGTAAACTTAAAAAAGCAGTAATATTTCCCAATTAATAGCACAATGAACTGTGGCTTAACAATTTTCATATACTAAATATACTTTTCCCACATCATGACATATGAATTGTAAAGATGAAATTGCTAGCACTCTTCTCTGTTGAAGAGGAATTTTGGAACATGCAAATGCAGATGGTACTGGATAACCTCCAGTCTGTGCCTCCATCTTGCTATATAAACTCTTCTAAAATTAGTGGAATTCTCATAAGAAAAAAAAGGCAAGTCCAAAGTGAAGTCATGTTACTTGCTTGCCTGATACTTCAGGACATGCAAAATTGAAACAATATGTGGTGTTCATAGCTAGTGTCAATATGTCTACCACATAAGAGATGCCTGTTTAATTTTAGACACTGTTCAAGCGGATTTAAGGACTTTATGATGAAAGCTGTTATGTGCCACCCAGTTCTCCCCTCAGCTTCTGAGTGTGCTACCAGATGACTGTCCTCAGGTACAGTCTGTTTTTGGGAATGCACAATTCCAAGCTCACAATTTCTTTCACAAGCAGCCTACATTCAGTGTCTGATCAACACGTGAGATCAAGAACCAGATGCTTCACCTACTCCAGACCACTCGCCTGTGGCTCACTCAGCACTCCCCATGGGTGTGTCCTGGGTCATTTTCCACTGCACCACAATGCACTATCTCCCCATGCCAAAGCCTCCTGTCTCTTACAAGGCAGTGATCCCAATCATGCTTCCTCATAAGCATACTGCACACTAATTTTAATCTCAGATTTTGCTACCTGAAGGACCTAACCCATGACACTTGGTGCCAAGAACGGTCCAAATAAAGGAGAGGCTAAAATGGAATTTTGGAGTTGGACCAGCTGCCAACCAGCTGGCGATAAAAACTCCACTGGTGGCAGGTGGAGCACAGAGAGGCCCTGGCAGGAGCTAACAGCACAATTACTAAAACATTCACTGGCTGTGGATCAATGTTGTACCACTGGCAAAAACTGCATTAGCTGGTACAACCTGGTGTTGAAGAGAGATGTAGTAAACAGTAACCACAGGGCAGTGGGATTGAGTGCCTATTGCTAAGCTTGAGAGTGATTGATTGATAATTAAAAACTAAATGTGGAGACCAGAAGGCCTCATTGATTGCATATAAAGAGACTCTACTCTCTTAAAACGAAGGCAGAGAAAGCTGAGGACCAGAAGTAGAGCTTAGTGGGAAAAGTAGCTGAGCTTCAAATAAGAAAAATCCTCACCACGGCAGCTATGCCATGCCAAGTGCAAGAGCCTTGTTGGGAAACAATGACCCTGACATATAGAATGAGCATATCTGGGTTGATGCTCTAAATATTTTGAATCCCCAAGTTTTCCTTAACCCTCTGACTTTGCAAAAGTGGCATGCTCCTTCTTCTGAAAAGAGTGCTTCCTAGTGGGGCCAGGAACTCTCCATTGCTTGATAGAGAAGTCTTTGTTTTGAAAGACACCATGAACATATCACAGGTCCCTACTTCTTCTCCTGGCAGCCAGGAGGGTTAATTTACAACAAAACCAAGCTGTTTGTATCAAATAACAGCAGCTGTCATCTGGTAACATGATTGAATGGTCTGTTTAAAGGCACAGTTCATGCTCCAGCAAGGAGACAATGCTTTACCAGAATGGGGCACTATCTTTGAGAATGTAGCATGTCCTTTAAATCAGTGGCAGCTATATGGCACTGCTCCCTGAACAACTAGAATGCATGGATCCAACAAACAAGAGATCAAAATAAAAGTCTCCCTACTCACCATCACTTCAAGTGATTTATTTGGGGACTTATGCATTTTATCTTTGCAGCTCTGTATTCTGTAGGCTTAGAGCTTTTTGTTACCAATTACCAAAGCGGGTTTGCCTCTACCAGGGAGACCTTAAGAGTCCCCTTGACCTAAAAGCTAAAGTCATGGTCTAAGCATTTCAGACTTTTCGTGCCAGAGAACCAGTAGGCAAAAAGAGTCAGTAATATGATGGGGTGTAGTTGATCTTGACTCTCAGGAGGAGACAGCTACTGGAGGGCAGGTAGGAGTACACCCGACACCTAGGTGGTTTACTTTGGCTTCTCTTGGCAAGTCCTTATCTAACTGAAGAATACATGGTGACCAGGGGCTTGGATGCCTAGGGGAATAGGGGTTAAAATCTAGATCACATCACCAGATGAGCCACCAAGATAAACAGAGATGCTGGTGGAAGGTGAAGGGAGTCTAGATTGGATATTAGAGGGGGAAGACCCTGAGGATCCAGTGCAGCCTTGACACCAAATACAGAGGCAGGGCCTGGAGCTCTTTCCAGTGACCTTCCTCTGATAAATGACCAAGAGAAAGAAAGTCTTGCAGAATTCTTGGGAGTGTGCTCCCAGGTCTTACACAAAGAAGTGAGTAAGAAGGTGCACATTGTCCACTGTGATGGGGACTATGGTCCATCAGACAGATCCCTCTGCAGGACTTCCTCATCCAGGTTCAGGGAGTGCTAGCAAAAGGCAGCCTTCAGCTGTAAGCCCTCCACAGAAAGAAATGGACTCTGCTGAAGATAGCAGCCTCACTCAAGCTCATTTCTTCTTCCAAAGACAGCCAGGAGTCAACAACTGATGATCACAGGGATATGAAAGCCCTGTCCTATCACCTCAACTTGAGGAATTCTGAAATTCCATCCCCAGCTCCAGAGATCCCTATGTAATTGGCTGAGGACTTCATAGCACCACATAGCAGTTCAACTTTTCCCTCTTGCCAGTCTTGATTCCTTCTCTTCTTTCTTTAGGGTATTAGTCCTAAGAGCACTCCGTAAAAAGACCCTGCTAGCTAATCTCCACAGCAGAGTCTTCTTCCCAGGGAAACCAAACTGTGCACTGACTTCTTTCTTAGGGAAATTTTTATTCTATCCCAAAACTCTTGCTGGGAACATCCAGAAACTGTTTCATTTCAGTTACGGTAATTTTCTATTCTAAAAGTTGCAGTGTCATTCTTTTTATAGTTTCTGTATATCTGATAAGACTTTGTCTTCACATATTAAAACTGTATTTTCTTATAGTTCTTTAAAACGTTTATAGCAACCACTTTGTGTTTATCTATGAAGAGTTTAGAGTTTGCTTTATATTATTTTTTTCTTGACCATGAGTTACATTTTCTTTTGTCTTTGTAATTCTGGTGATTAAAAATATGTGAAACATTTTGGGTAACACAATCAATGTAGATAATTAGAACCCTGCTACCCATCCTCAAAAAATTCTTGTTTTAGCATCAGATCAGTTAGTCAATTACTATTCAATCACCTTGAACTTTTATGCTTGGTTTGTGAAAATCTGTGGAAACTTCCAGTGTTTTACAAGCCTTTCTAACTTTAAGAGACTTAAACTCCAAATGTTAAAGAGATCTCTTTAAACTTTATTTTAGGTTTGTTAGAGTGGGTGTAGAGTAGATTTTGCTGTAGGGCATGATCCATACTACCTTTTTAGTCACTCATGGTTGCCATGGGTGTTAATGAGATCTACAATGAGCTCAGCCTTACCCTAAGTTTACTGTTTCTCAAATCGGTGGCACCTGCTATCTGGAATACCTTGGGTGGCTTGCATGGCATGTGTGCACATATGCATACCTCTTTAACATGAACTTGTAGGGGATCTACACATGGGCTTCTGGGGCTTTCTACAAAGCTCTTTTCTTTGATCCCTCCCCCAGGCTGCCCCACAAAAATTCCAACTGCTTCAGCTGCAATATAGTCTGATCTCTGCATTTTCAGTTTAACAGGCTCTCTGTGATTTGCTTTTTGCCATAGAGTCAGTAAATTTTCCCCCAGCAGAAAGCTGGTGGTCATGGGACTCATGATGTGAGTTTCTTTCTCTTCGAGGGCTGTCATCTTGCAATGCTTATTTTTTAATGCATGAAAACACTCGCTTCATACATTTTTGTCCAGTTACATATTTGTTTGTTGCAGGAGGGAGAGTCTTGTTCTGGTACTTCATCCTGAAAAGAAGCAGAAGTCTGAGAGAATGTATCTCTGTACATTTTTCCTAATTCAATCTTACGTTTGCATGAACATGTGAATTTGTTCTTTTCTTTGCCCAAAATAAGAATAACAAATAAGTTGCAGAATTATTTATTGCATATTAAGTTGAAACTTTCTCGTCAAGATACGTGTTGATGTTTGGGAGATAACATCTTGTGAGGAATGCAACTAGATTAGGAGTGACACCTGTAAGGGAAAGGTAAATGCATGTTTTGGGATAATATGCTAATACTATAAAAGGTTAAGAGAATATATTCTTACTCCAGATATAAATATTTCATGAAGTCTCCCCAGATTTCTTCTTAAATCAAAGCATAAGCAGTCTTGTTTGCTTACAGGAGTCCTTTAACTTATCAAACATTCTATTATAGTCTATGTCATAAGGATAGTTTTGTTCTGTCTTGTTTTTCCTTGTTGTTTTTGATACCGTGTATCCAGTCTTATATAACAGCCTATTCAGTCTGTTTATTCCTGTCTTCTTTTGAAATAAAGATCCTACACAAACTGGTAATACTAGAAGTCTTGCTCTGCTCACTTAGATGCGGAGGGCTGGCAGGAGTGATGGTAGAAGGAAATTACTGGTTGGTAATATCTCATCCTCCAAGATTTCCATCTCTGAATCAAGGGGGAGGAATTATGAGGCTCTGAAAATCATGATGGAAGATCAGCAGTAGCACCAAACACACAAATAAATTCATGCCAACTACAATTTACAGGGATGTTCAGGTTTTTCCAAAGACTTTATCTTTTTCCACCAATGACAATAACACATGTCAAAATATAGAAAAGAATCATATACCTGAGAAACAGCCCAGAATCAGTGAGTATGGAAGCTGATACCCGAGTGATATAAAGAACAATATGGTGAAGCAGTGGGTTGAAAAACGCCTTCCACTTCCTTCTATTTGCTTTGCTCTGCTTCCATGTCAAATAAATGATTTTCTTACTTGTTGAGGCTTACACCTCTGCCTCCTCAGGATATCTGTCCTCAATGTCCCCTCTCTTCCACTTGGCACTTGTCTGTCTAAATGTGGAGTGTTCAGAGGGGGAGAGAGAGAGAGGCAGGGGGATACAGATGGAGTAAAAGAGACAGAGATGAGGGGAGACAGTGATAGAGAAAGTGAGGAGGAGGTTAATATAAACACCATGGCATCAGCAATAAAGGCATTTCCTTAATTTTGGCTTCCAGAAAGTAAAGACTGTCTCTCTTTTCTTCACCAGCCTCTTGACAAAACCAATAAATAGCCTGGTTATGTTCCACAAAAAGCTTGAGTGGTATCAATAAACCCTACTAGGAACTTGTAGGAGAGAGCAATTAATTCTGCCAGTAATGAACAAAGGAGAGAGACTGTCTGTTCTCACAGTTAATAAAGACATATCTGAGCCTGGGTAATTTATAAAGGAAAGAAATTTAACAGTTCCACATAGTGGAAGACAAAGGAGGAACAAAGTCATGTCTTACATGGTGGCAGGCAAGAGAGCTTGTGTAGGGGGAACTCCCCTTTATAAAACCATCAAATCTCATGAGACTTATTCACTGTCACGATATTCCTGCAGCATTTGAAAAGGCTGGTGTTGGAGTTGAGCAATGAAGGGTGTGCCCAGAGTAACAGCTCACTTGGAAGGAGTGCCATTTTTGTTGATGGAATTCATTTATTCATTCATTAATTCAACAGTTATTGAGTATGTATTTAAATTGCCCCAGACAGTGGGAAAACAATGCTGATCAAAAATAGGTATTTTACCTGTATTCATGGAACTTGGATAGAGTGTGTGATACAGCAATACTGAAGTAAGCATGCAAATACAATGACTAACAATTTTAAGAGCCATAGAGTTGAAGCACAGGCTACCATGAGATTAGTGACAGGGAAACTGATCTACTCTAACAAGGCCTCTTTTATATGGTGAGACTGAGTTCAGATGTGATTGATGAGAAGCGTTATATTCGTGAAAGAAATGGCAATTTTAATACAACAAGCAAAGACTACATTGTAAGTGAAAGAGAAATGTATGTAGACTGGATGTCAAGAGGGGCCAAACCATGCTGGTTACAAGGCAAAATAAAGACTTCAGGGTATATATTGAAGAATTTAAATAAAATTAAAAAATGCTCAATCAAATTTACATTTTTTTAAAGGTCACTCCTAATGCACTGTGGAGAAAAAAATGATGAATGAAGGGACACACAGACTTTAAAAAAGCTTGTTCAGAAAGATTGTAAGAAAGTATGATGGTTTGCCCTAGAGTGACAGCGATGAATATAGAGAGACGTGAAGAGATTAGCAAGATATTTTGAGGGTGAATGGAAGTGATACCATACTTTTAATCAGTTAGAAATGAGACAGGGTGCTGGAGAAAGAGTTATCACTGGCACCCAATTTCCAACGTCTTTAAGTATGATAGGTATTGGTGTTATTTACTAAGATAGAACATTGGAGGAGGCGTTGGTTAGTGAGGAAGAATGATACAGTGGTGGACTGTAATGAACTCAATTCAAGTGTTAAGTTTGAAGTGACTGTGAAAATGGCAACAGTACACGTAGAATAACCATTGCTTTATCTTCTCTGATGAAGATGTCAGACTACATCCTTATGATAGGCAACACTGAACAGACAGCCGTTGGCATGTGGCTACAATAACCTAGGGACAGAATGTAGGCGAGTGTGCTTGGGCACTTCACCATTACAATGCTGGATGAAGGACGATAGATCTGTAAAACAGAATAAGAAGTAATAAGTAGAGAAGCAAATGAAACATAGGAGTGTGGTGTCACAGAGTTCAAGTCATAAGAATATTTCAGATAATATGGACTAGGTCAATGTGAAAAAAAGCCAGTAAAGAAAAAATATTCAGTCATTCTTGCAGAATGAACTAAGTAGTGTTCTCAGAATATAGGGTGTACCCAAGATTCTGCGGATTCTGGAAAGACTATAAGAGTAATTGCACCACTGTGAGCTATCAATGTGGAATTAGTACATTCATCATGTGTTATTTACTTACCCCTCACAAGTCATATGATCTGGGGATTATCTGTTCTGTTTTGCCCATTGGAAACAACACCTAAGAAGCCAACATTGACTTATTGCACAGCCTGGTCAAAGTCTCACAAATGCCATGAAAACTCTGTCTAAATGGAAAGAAAATGAGAATATTTCCTTCTTTCACTTTATTGGAAAAATGCATGCTGGGGAATTTGAACTTATCCTCAATAGCTATTAAAATGGGATGATTCCAAATGGGAGGGAGCCTTGAATCAGCGGAGGATACTGACAGCAGAAGTGGATCATTGCCCTTTATGTGTCCACAGGAAATCGCTTATTTCCTAAAAGTTGCTTGCAAATGAGAAAGATAAGTTCTTTTTGACTCCTATTTAAATATTATGTTAAACAGAAAAAAGTTGGTCATCTATGTATTGCTTGTTTTAAAAGAAAAGATGGAAGCATTTCATTTTTTGTCAAATGCATCTATTGTGCATTACACCCCTAGTATAGAGAAAGCCCATATCAAGTCCAAGCAGCAATGAACAAATATAGTCAGAGTGTGTGGGAGCAGCTACCTACAAAGATTGTCTCCACCCAGAGAACATCCCAGGCATGTAAGTGACACACTGCCTACCAACTGCCTACATTTGATTTTATAAACATCCTTTTTTCTGTGAGTAAACCATATATGTTGGTTTCTTCTGTTATTTTGTGTGCAAATAGTCATCACTAAAACCTATCTGTAATTTCAGTGCGAGAATACAGGTCTTTTCCAAATAAGAAAGGGAATAAAAATGCAGACTTGTAAACATTCTGTATAAAATCTTGGGTCTCTGCTTGGGTATATACTAGATGTTTAAACTTAGGAAAATGATTTAATTTCTTGGAGGTTCTGACTTCTGATCAGAAAACGAAGACGGTAACATTTTACAGATGTTTTTGCATTTTATACATGTAAAATACTAACATAGTACCAGTCACATGACAGACACTCAATAAGTGATAGCAATTGTTTTCACAGGATGAAAAACTTCCATTTGTGTTTTAAGCAAGGAAGCTCCCTTTCCAAATAGGCAAAAGAGTAAAAACGATCCCCCTGACTTATGAAAGACAGCTTTTTAAAGGTTTGCAGATATTTTTTAAACTGTTGTCCTTCTGCTAAAAATAATTACAATTCTCCTTAATCTACTACTACATTCTGAAATATATTCTGATTACCAGAACGTTAAGGTCTTTTGTATCTGCTGTATTTTTCTAGAAAATAGAATAAATAACCATTATGGGATGGCATATTATGAAGATAAACAGTTATTAGAAGAGTTATGGATAGAAATTATATGTAGTTCTGTAATTACCTTTATTACATATAGAAATCAACATAGGAATCAGCATATTCCATAGGAAATATGGAACACATTCTGGAAAAAATTTCTGGCAGAATTATTTTCAAGATGTTATTTATCAAGGAATATATTTAACTATTTAAAGATAAATTAAATATTGAACATATTTTAAAATCAGTATCTATGTTTAAAGATGTCTATGGCAATGTTTGCCAAAGATGCTATAATAGTTTCTAGGACTGTTGTAACAAATTACCTCAAACTGTGTGGCTTAAAACAAAGAAGTATATTCTCTCCCAATTGTTGCTGTCAGCAGTACAGAGTCTAATTAAGGGTGGAGATGCATGTCCTGCGGCTGTTCTGGTGACCAATCCCTCCTCTCCCTCTCCCAGCTGCTGGCAGCTATTCACATTCTTTGACTTGTGCATCCCTCTGCTCCGTGACCTTTCCTGGGTGTGTTTCAACTATGTGTCTGTCTTATAAAGATATTTGTCACTGAATTAGAACCTATTGGTTAACCCAGGATGATCTCCCATTTTCCAGAACCTTAAGTACAGCTATGAAAATCTTTATTCCAGATAAGGTAACATTCACAGGTTCCAAGGATTAGGACACAGGCATATGTTTTTTGGGGGTAGGGACACCATTTATCCCATTCCAGATGCTACTGGATGTACTGTGGTAAAATGTTCTCCAGACAAATGAATTTTGGATTCACTCCATGCTCCATTGCCCTCAGTGAGATTCACATTTGGAGAAATAAGACATCCTAATGTAAACAAAATTGTTTCACCTTTTTCAATACAGTAGATACATAGTAATATATTGGGAGGCACTACCGATCCATGGAACATATTTTCAGCGCGCCAGCCAACATTCACACATACAAATGCAACAGGCACGGAACCTTAAAAAGGCATGTGTCAGTTTAATCTGGACCTACTGGAATAACATAGGGATATTTTTAAAAGAAATTCATCAGTAAGATTTATGAATGTAGATAGTTAAAATTCTTCCAATAATCAAAGTCCTTAATTATTATTGAAAATTATGATAAACTATGTTGTTCTCAGTCACATCCTTAATTGACAATGAATTACAGAGAGTGATTTGTTTCTTCAGCAAAAATTATCCATAGGAACATTCTTTACAACAATTGCACGAAGCATAACCCCATGAGCTTCATTTTTCCCACTTAATTTTTATTTTGGCATCACTAACCATTAACATGTAAGCTAAATTTGAGTCGAGGACCACCTCACTCTAGTCCATCCTACACACACTTAGGTGAAGGGATGCTATACTTTTCTGAGGTCAATTGTTGGTCAGTAAAGAGGGACTCAGATATTTCACTGCATCAGCCAAATAATTATTTCTCCACCAATGATTCTGCTCATCCACCTCCTCTAACTCCTTTATTCACAGTGTATTGGAGTCTCTACAATGTACTTTTTATGGTGATCCTAACAGTTTTCTCAAGGACAGACATAATGGAGAATAACCCACCTCTACATGGCTGGATTTTGTCCTCCTTTCTTGTGATTTGTGTCTTCTCAGTGTGTAGCAGAGCTAAGAAAGTCATTAGAGATAACCAGCAATTGAAAAACACTGCTAGTGTAACATTTGCATTATGGATGAGATGGTAAGTAACATTTTCTCTGTGCATTCTGTTTAACTCAGTACAACAGATGTTAATGGAATTCTATGTGCAATGCCTGTGATAGGCTAGAACAGAGCTCACTGCTCTAAGGAACAGAGATACATAAATAAATGCTGGCAGTTGATAGGGGTCTGGCTTTTCACTTGTTCCACTTCCCCCTCAAAGATCTGACTGATGAGCATGGCCCTGTATTTGGTAACCTAATAGAAAACAGATGACAATTTGGATTGTCTGTGCAAGCACATGATAACTGCAGTAAGCAACTTAAATAGGAAATTTATCCGGGCCTGGGGCTAAAGCAGAGGTCTTGGGGTCACATAAAAAGGTATGCTCACAAGGAAAGGCAGAGTACTAAGTGCACCAAAAATATAAAACAGCTACATAAGAAGAGAAAGAAAGACAGCAGATCAGCCACTCTTATTGCAGATACAAAGAACAGAGTGAGGACAGGCCTCTCCCACACTCTCAATGGCAGGCAGAAGAAAGGGAGAGTTTGTCAAAGGTGGTCTTGCCTTGTTGTGGACTTAGGTGATAATGCCCCCGGTGCACTGCATTAGACATGTCCAGGCATTAGACATGAAGGAGGGAGGATGTGCTCAGCTTTTGTTATTGAGGCGCAAAGTCCTAAGCCTCATGGAAGCTCTGATCTGCTCGTCATCTCTATGGCAAAAACAAAACAAAACATTCCCTCTAAAAGTTCCCAAAGAAAGACCACATGCACAAATTCCATGTTTTTAGTCCTTTACAGGATGGAAACACGGGAAGTGATAGGTAGACTCCTTCTCATATGCCATTCAATTGTAAAACTGCATGCAGAACTAAGTACTATCATTATTACATTATAATTTGTGTAATGCAAGGGAGTCTAATAGGAGTTGGTCATCCTGATTGCCACACACAAATTACTCTGTAAATTACAATTCAATTTAATGAACGCAGCATTGGAAGCATGTGTGTAAGGATCAGAAATAGCTGAGGAAAAGCACTGAATACTTCTATCTGTAGGAATTTCATTAAAAGAGGAAACTCTATAGGACATTTCAAGATAGAATTTTTTTTAGAGATGTTATCTGAATTAGGCACTTTAAAGTCTTACGTAATTAACTTTATTGGCTGACTTTAAACATTTAGTCTATTTCAATTTTTCTTTCATTGACTGAATTAAATACTCTTTAATAGCATTTACATTAAGCAAAGGACAAACAGAACTGATATAAGTGGCAATGGTCACATAATCTTACAATTATCCATGCCTAAAAGCTGCCATTCTTCCATGCTTGACATGCCTATGAGTTTACAATGGACACTTCTACAGGAGCATGGAATAGAGATGGCTGTTAGGATATACTTGTGTGGGGATAGTTGTAATGCTAATGGCAGCTGTCTGTCTGTCTGTCTCCCACACCCTAGATATTCATAAGCGCTCTTCATTTTCTGTTCACCAAAACAGAACTGTATCTTCATATTCTCATTCCCTCAGGCCTGTAGTATCTCACAGGGGGTGGGGGTGAAGATTATTCACTGGCTTATTTTTCTCTAAGATTTTTGTTGTTGTCGTTTTGTTTTTTGTTCTGTGTGTGTGTGTGTGTGTGTGTGTGTGTGTGTTTTGGAGGATGGTTCAATGACATTACCTCACCTAGTTAGATAATTTAATGAATGGAAACACTCTTATGAAAAAGTCCAATTGACAATATATTGTTGGGGTTAATAATTTTGAGCCAGACATAATCACTACCTTAGCAGTGCCTTAATACCATTTTTTCCCCAAAGGATAAAAATCTTAAATTTCCCTAAACAGCTTGTAACCCAGCTTTCTTTGCTTAATCCCAACTACTTTACCTTTTTTTTTTTTTTTTGAGACGGAATCTTGCTCTGTCGCCCAGGCTGGAGTGCAGTGGCACGATCTCGGCTCACTGCAAGCTCTGCCTCCTGGGTTCACACCATTCTCCTGCCTCAGCCTCCCGAGTAGCTGGGATTACAGGCACCCGCCACCACGCCCAGCTAAATATTTTTTGTATATTTCGTAAAGACAGGGTTTCACCATGTTAGCCAGGATGGTCTCGATCTCCTGACCTCGTGATCCACCTACCTCAGCCTCCCAAAGTGCTGGGATTACAGGCATGAGCCACTGCGCCCAGCCTTCTTTACTTTTATGTACTGAACAATAGAACTTTAAGAAATGTTCATTTATCAAAATTTGCTACAGAAGATAAGAAATCCCATCTATATGCAAAATCAGAGAAATAGCATTGTGTATGTGCATATATGTATGTTTGTGTGTGTTAGCACATGCATGTATGTTTGTTGAACACAGCTGGAGACCTGAGATATTATGAAGGAGATTCTGCAGATAAGAATGAAAAGTTAGGAAGGGTCATTACAGGAAAGAACACATATCCATGCAAATGGGCTTGAATCTTAATCATTAGGAGAATGTGCTTCAAAATGAATTTGCCCCAAATTAAGGTGTAATGAAATCAGTTTAGCTGGTTACAATCAAGATTTTCTTAAATTAAATAAATTGTAGTAGAACAATCAGGGTTTGTCACAAACAGTAAGAATGAAAGCTGGTTTGTGAAATATTTGTTTTATAATAGATGACAGATTAGATTGATTATGGTGTTGATACTAAGCATAAAATGTACTTCTTACTGTTCATATGAGCAAAAGTTTAAAAACTAACATCACAGAGAGATTAAATGTTTATCAGTAGATCATTACTATCTACTTATTTACATCTATTACATAAAAAAATTAGTGTGAGAGAATCATATGCTAATACAGCTAAAAAGAACAACAGCAATTATGAATCTAACATCCCAATTTCAAGTTGATGGGGGGAAGCGAGTCCTGAGATGCAAATGTTTGTCCAAGGTCACACACGTGACGATCGGCGGAGCTGTGATATACATTCGGGTAATGCTCTCCAGTTCTGTCATTGCTTTTATTCTGCCACTTACCACCATCATCAGAGCTAACTACAAATCTGTTATTGAGCGACATTGCTGTCTGGGGTGATAGCTGAGGTTCATTGCCTCATGGCAAGAAAATTAAGGACTCTGGCACACACAAGGATTGAGTTTAAGAGTGGAGGTTTTAATAGTCAAAAGAAAGAGAAAGGAGAATAGCTCTCTCCTGAGAGAGAGAGGGATGCCCAAATGGGACTTTCGGCCTGTGTTGGAGGGCACTGGATTTTACAGACAGGTTTGAGAAGGCAGTGTCTGATTTATATAGGGCCCAAAGATTGGTTGAACCAGGTGTGACGTTTACATAATGCTTGGGGAAGCTGGCTGCCCCACCCTAATCATTATGCAAATGAGGTTGTTGCCTGGCTGGTGCCACATTGCCTGCTCCTTACTGTACATGTGGCTGTTAAAGAGAAGGGAAGATGGAGCTGTCCTTTTGAACATGCGTAGTCTCAGGTGGCCTTTGTCTATTGGCACAACTGCCAGCATTCACCTTTGCAAGCTTCCAGCTTGCTTGTCTATGTCTGCAGCTCAATTTTACAGGCTCCTTTTTATTAGAAAAGAAAATGGTTTGGGGGCTGTTCTTCATTAAAAGGAAAATCTTACCCAGGACTTCCTTACCTCACTATCTGCCTAAATTTCTTTTTAGCTCCTATATCACTATGGCTGATGGGAAAAAATACTCATTAAAAATATCGTGGCATAATAATATATGCTGTATTGTAGGAAATCTAAAATCTATAAAGTGGGTTTTCTTTTAATTACAGAATTTGCATCTTCCCCTGATCCCTTTTACCACAGTCCTGTTTTTCTGTTTCTTCATTTGCTGTTGCTCTGGGCATTGTTTTCACTGTGAGTCCTATATCCAGAGGTGCCACTCATGTATACAAATCTGAGCTACGGGTGTTTAAACAGTAATTTAAATGGTGATATTGTACTTGGGATAATTGCTGCAAATGTTATGATTTATTTTTTCCTATAGACAACAGCTTGACCCTAGCAACTAACACAATCTATCACCTGCTGCCAAGCAACCAAGAGCAAGAAAAGAAGTGGTTAGAAAAGGTATCACCAGCTCTGGAGATTTATGGTCAGTAAAGTATGGAAGAATAAAAAGAGGCTCTCAAAATAAGTCAGAGCACAGCAAATACTTCTCTAAACCAAGTTCTGATTTTATACTATAGGAGAGAAAAAAATGTTATATTTGAATATATTTTATAACACTATGTTATGCATAAGAGAAAAATGTATTTAATAGTTTTTTGCAGTAATCAATAGATAACTTAAGATTCAGAAATATTTCCTTTGAATACCCTTTTTTTCCTTAAAAATACAAAAAATAGTAAACATGTGTATCTGGTTTTTTTTTTTCAAAGAAGGGATTTTTATTGTGTTTATTTAAGGTGAGAAAATTAAATAGTACAAAGTAACTTATTTTTGTTTTATATATACCCAAAACAATAGTTCTTATTCTAAATTTATATTTCTGTATGTAGTATACATTTAAGATACTTCGAGTAAGTACACAGACAGAGGAAAAGTGTGAAGAGTAAATAAGATAGTAGAAAAGTATTTTTATTGAAATAAATTTGGAAATACTTCAAAATGCAGAAAACCTCAATGATTAGCATAAAAAGCCTGCAGTCATCACACAGATTATCAACTGTTGTTCACACATTTGCTTCATATTTTTGTAGATATAAATACTTACTTGTGCTAACTGGTGTATCAATAAAATATACATTATTATTGTTAGTATGGGTAGAGTTTAATTGTAAGAATTTGTCAAGAATAACTTATTTTATTTATTTCCTTTTCATACTGGTTAGTTCATCTTTGATTTGTCAGAATAGCAAATACAATACATAGACTTCTATCTCAATTTGCATCTGAGTAAGAAAGCCTCTACTGCAATGCTTCCATG
This sequence comes from Gorilla gorilla gorilla, assembly GCF_029281585.2. Lineage (NCBI taxonomy): Eukaryota > Metazoa > Chordata > Mammalia > Primates > Hominidae > Gorilla > Gorilla gorilla. The sequence goes on from NC_073230.2 coordinate 60,320,228, forward strand.
TGGCTGCTGCTCACTCCAAGAATGGGCAGCCCATTGTCTTCCATAAAGAGGAATATAAATTGTTTGCTTCCAAAAGGGATTAATACAATTTAAACCCTTGCTAGTCTTATGCAAACATTCCTGTTCTTTCATATACATGCCACACTTGTTTAGCTTTAATTTTTCCATTATAATAGGCACAAATAGTATTTCATTTAATTCCCATTTTAATGATTATTGAGATTTATTTGCAGATTTACTCACATTTTACTTTATTTTTCTGTTAATACCCTTTTAATATATTTTGCCTATCTTCCTATTATTTGGTTGCTTATTTTATTGCTTTGTAAAAATTTAAAAATATTCTAGATACTATTGTTTGTTAGATATTTTATACTAGTTATCTTATGCCTGGCTCTTTAACAAATAGATGTTCTATTTCTATTAATTGGTTCTTCTTAGATTTGCCATATAAAATTCATCTTATTTAACACTGTCAAGTTAATCAATATTTCTATTTCTGAACAAGATGAGCCTCTTAGAAAGTTTTAATATATTCTTTCTCATCTCTTATATTACTTTTGAGTAATATTCATGTGCTATATGTTTTTAAACTTCTAAATTATTTATAATTGCCACATAAAATCAATATTTTCTTAGATTTACCACTTCAGTAACAATTGCTTTGCTCACTATTACTTTTTTGTTTTGTTTACCTTTTCAAGAAAAAAACTGTCCTTTAATCCATTTTTAAAATTATTTGCATAACATTTAAATCAGTATTTTAGGAGATACTTTAGCTATATCTGGAATTCTAGGTTGAGAATTTTGGGGGGGCTTTGGTTTTTTGTGTATTTTTTAAAATGTTGATTCGTTTTGGTTTTTCCTCATTAGTTAACACTAAAGATTTTCTTTCATTGCCACAGGCAATGTATATTATGTATATATGGATGACATTTTTATAGATATGCATGCATTGAGCTCTCTTCTCTGAAATATATACATTTATGAATTCCTATTAGGAAATTTTATAATAAGTACCTGGTTATTACTTCAATAAAACCATAGGTTAATAGTATTTTGCTGTTATTGTTGTGTGGATAACTGAGGTATAGTTAAATGGCTGGAGGTAAATATTTTTATATTCCTCACGTTGTTATCCTTGATTTATGTAATCTTGGGGTCCCTTATATTTACTCTCTACTGGAAAACATATGGAACCAAGTAAGACTAAATAAAGCATATGATAGTCAAAATATTCCTGAGTTCCTAATTTAAACAGGGATTTTTCTTTGCTGAAGTCGCGGGCCTGGTGTCCAGAAGAGAGAAACCCACAGAAGAAACACAGAAGTTTATTTTTCTCAATCTCTTGATGGCAGTTATTTCTGCATATCTTGGAAATGCATTGTTTTATAATGGTTGCTTTTACGTGTTGGAGACTCAATAAGAGAGAACTGGTAATTAATTCACATAGAAAGTACTTTGTATTTCAAAATTATTTATAAAAAATTACTTCTGTGACCTGGGTTTGGGACACTTTATTAAGTGTCCAGATCAGGAGTTTTGCAAGAGACTGCTATTTGCCTCAATCCATTATCTCCCAAAAGGCCACTGTTTCATAGTCCCACTATCATTTATCACATGCATTTAATGATATGTCCTTTGTCCACTCTAACTGTCAGAAATCTGTGGCTTATTCAACTTAAAAGAAAATCTCCAGAGCCCAATATAGTAAGTGTCTACATCGTTAAGTTCTCAATAGACATTTGCTGACTGCCTCTGTCACTGAATGGCTGAATTAATGAGGAGTCAGCCATGCCCCATCAGGTGATATATATGGAGCACAATGACTGCCTCGTACTCTCAGGCTCCCCCTTATATCTGAAATCCACCTTCTTTTAAAATAGCTTTTCTTTTAAAAGAGTTCACCTCTTTTTTCATAGTCAAAATTCTGAGTGAGGAAAGTAACACTGGTCTATCAGAACCTATCATCAGTTAAATCAACCCTGACAATCATTGCAGAGACCAATACTGCAGGTATATCTGCCATCAACCAAGGTCCACCCAGATGGCCGAACATCATTGCTGTTAATCCAAAAATAGTTCCATTTTTTCTGACAGGCTAATTGCTCCTAACAGTAAGTTGCAAAACACTCAAGACCCAGCAATCACAATTTTGTGACATGAAGTAATCATTGTTAAGATAACGTTGGCCTCTTAAGAAAGGCTCTGCCATGATTTCATCAATATTTTTTAATGACCTCAAATATGTTTACTTAAAAGGAATCCTTCATCATTTCATCTCTTATAATTCTCAAAAAGGCAGGTAACATTATATTTACTCTGCTTAATGTTAGTATTTGAGCTCATTTTTAAAGGTACTCATTGTTATTCCCAAAATAAGTATACCTGATCATAGTATTTACAGAGAACAACATACTAGTACATATCTTTAAGCCAACTAAGAAGAAGAGTTTCTTTCTCAGTATTATATTGTGACTTTTCTAATTTCACATTAGGTTTTATTTTTGTGGATCAATAAAAAACTCAAATACTTTGAAATAGTTTAAACGTTGGGTGATATTGTTACCGGTGAAGGATGTACAGGTTCTTGGTATTTTGAACAAAGAACTGGACAAAGTGCACAATCAAAGCAAGGAGACAAGAAGCAACAAAAGCAGAGATTTATTGAAAACGAAAGTGCACTCCACAGGGTGGGAGCCAGCTGAGCAAGGCTCAAAGCCTCAGTTAGAGAATTTTCTGGGGCTTAAATACCCTCTAGGGGTTTCCCATTGGCCACTTGGTGTACACCTCATGCAAATGAAGTTGTGATCTCACAGTTAGTCTGATTGGTTGTGGAAAGCAACCAATCAGAGGCTGAAGTGAAGTTACAAATTTACACTCTTATGCAAAAAGCAACCAATCAGAGGTACTTTCTGCTTTCTGCAACCAATCAGAGGTACGTTCAATTTTCCAGATGGGGAGGGGGTTTGCAAAGGGAGTAGTCTCTGGTCCTTTTGTTACTTAGATGTGGAAAGTTGGAGTTTTCCTTTTGATTTAGCTCTAGAAAGTCAGCGTGAATCAGCCTTAGGTTGCCTGCCTCCAGACCTTATTCTCCTGCCTCAGTATCCTAAGGCAGAAAGGAGAGGGTATCAGAATTCAGGAGAAAACGGCAACAACAAAAACGTATTTATAGACAAAAATAGATGTAGAAAAAATAATCCCACCCCAACTACAGGAGTGATGCTAGGGAGCCACAAGCTCAGAGTTAAAAGATACCGAAGGGAGCTTTGAGATATTTTTTGAGGAAAGAAAATCAATTTCCAGTACGGAGGTCTATTAGCCTCGTCAGCCACTGATGCTAAAGAGTGGCTTTTGTGTGCAAATAGAACAACGTGTACAGGGACAACAAAGGCCGGCAGGGACTCACACCTTACAGGGAGCAGAAAACCTTTCATGCCAGAGAAGAAGTCAGCTTCACTCTCTTCACTTCCTAAATGCAAATACTGGAAACAGGATAAACTAACATAGCAGGAAGTGGAATGGTGATCCTTAAATATAAAGTTGAGCAGACAACCATATAGATCACTCAGTATTTGAGGAAAGTGTATACCATGAGAAATGAAAACAAGTCAGTAAAGAGAACTAACACCTGAAGAAACAGATTTGATGAAGGAATCAGAAGACTGATATGATTAACATTTATGCTTTTAAGAAATTCATGTTATATATTTAAATAAATTGAGCATAAATCAAAAATAAAATTTGCACATTATAAATTTAATCATTTGATTTAAAAAACCTCAGTAGATGAGCTGATTAGCTTAATAGATGCAGGAGCAAAGACAACTAGGAATTGTGTGGTGATTAAGCTGATTATTTAATACAGAGCAAAGGTGCAGTGTGACTCAGAATATATATGACATAGGTAGTATATTCAGAAAGCACAGCATTTGTTAAGAATTCCAGAAGGAAGAAACCCAGAAAACGGGCAAAAGACACAAAGAAAGGGAGGAACATTTAAAACTTCAAGATGTGAAATTTAGAGTGAAAATGTGCACTAAATATACACATGTATCTCTGCTGCTGTGTACAACTTGTGCTTGATTGGTACATACTAGTATATGAATGGCAGATAGGAATTTGGAATACAAATATGTGTGATGTAGCTCGTGGGCGAGTATGGTGGAGAATGGTGACAGGGAGTACAACCTGATAGGGCTATCTATTTAAAAAATGCGAACACGAATTCTATCTAGAAATATGAAGTATATGTAAAGATGTGTTAATATTTAAGAATAAACACTAACCAAAGTGAAAAATGTTCATACTTTTAGAAAAAAATTGGGGGAGAAAGGTCAATAATTGTCAAGACACTCAAAAAGGCAGGAAAAAAGGAGGAAATGGATATTAAATAAAACATATAAAACGTAACACATAAAGTAAAATACCAAGTAAGATAAGCTAACACAAGTATGTGATAGATTAAACCTTCCTTTTAAAAGATAATCACTGATTTTTTTTTTTTTTTTGAGATGGAGTCTCACTATTCTTTCCCAGGCTGGAGTGCAGTGGTGCGATCTTGGCTCACTGCAACCTCTGCCTCCTGGGTTCAAGCAATTCTCCTGTCTTAGCTTCCTGAGTAGCTGGGACTATAGGTGCCCGCCACCACGCCCAGCTAATTTTTGTATTTTTAGTAGAGACTGGGTTTCACCTTGTTGGCCATGTTGGTCTCAATCTCCTGACCTTGTGATCTGTCTGCCTCGGCCTCCCAAAGTGCTGGGATTACAGGCGTGAACCACCGTGCCCAGCCAAGATAATCACTGATTTTGATAAAAATAAATATCTAGCTGCTTTCTGTGTTTTAGAGACATACTATAAACCACACAAACAGTTTAAAAGAGGAGGAATGGAAGAGATATATAACGTCAAATGCTAATAGCAGGAGTAAATGTAGCTAAATTAATGTAGAGAAAACACAATCCAAGCTTAAAGTGAAAAGGCAAAAAGAAATATATTCATATTGAAAAAATGTTTGATTCCTCAAGATGATATAATATTCAGGATCTTTAATGATTTCAAATGAGAGCTTCAAATCATATGTGGAAACAACTAGAAATGAATTGAGAAATTGATAATTTGGCCATAAGGAGTAGCTTTATCATATCTTTTCAAGAATAGACAAATTAAGAGATATACATATACTCCTATATATTTGGCTTTTATTTTTCTTTATATTTGGTACATTTATATGAAAAGCTTTTTATATTTTATATGTTTGTTTGTATTAAAAGTATACATGTAATAATATAAAAGTAGAGGCTTGCTGTATTACAGAGAAGGCATTTACATTATTATGTACATACTTTCATTTGATGTTATTTAGTTTTTACTTTTAATACTTACATTAAAATTGGTTATCAAATTTTAAAGAAAAGCATAATCAAAAGAAAAATATATACATTTTAAAATAAAAATGAGTTGCTGCACAGAAAGAAAAATAATTATTTATGGAAAAATTAGAAATGAGAAAACAGCAATTACAGGGGATATTTGAAAAATTGCAATGAAATACGTACACCATTATGCCAAAAGTTTTAGAAATCTGAGCAAAATGAATCTCTGTATAACTCGACTGCAAATAGGCAATTTGAATAGACTATTAATTAGAGAAAAATAGACACATTAGCCAAAGATATTTTTCCTAGAAAATTGTGTCAAGCTCATAGCTTTCCAGGCAAATTTTCAAGAAATAAATCATTTTTAGCTATAGTTTGTCATAAAATGAACAACAAGAAAAAAGATAGCACCTTAGGCTTCCTAACTCATGTGTGAAGCTGCCATGGCCCTAACTGAAAAGCAGAGGACAGATCCTAAGTAGAGAATTCTGAATCATTCTCACATTAAATAGATGTAAACATGCTTAATAGAGTTTTGGTCATTTATGCTGAAAAGACAGAAGAATATAACCCATCAGAGTATATACGTCCTATTCTACAACATTTGGACAAATAGGTCATAACTAAAGTTGAAAGCAAGAAGGGGAATTTCCAGATGATTGAAAAATATGGGGGATGCATAGCAGCTGTGTAGCTGAAGCCAAATTGCTCTAATTGGTTGAAGATCCTCTACACACGCACACACACACACACATGCATTCATATGTGCCTATGTACATACATATACACAGACACACACACATTATGTAATTAGTAGGACAGATGGGGATATAGGTCCCTTTCTGGGCACTAGAAATTGTGATTCTGGCCTAGATCTTAGAATAAGGAAGCTGTTGCTTTATCTTGGATGACAAGGAATCAGAAAAATTCAGCTCACTGATCTTGTGGCAAGAAGTGAGTTGCTGTCCATGGTCAGAGATGAAAGCAGAATTCCTAGCAGGAGAGAATCAGAATCCAGTACTATATGTAGGTATGTGCACTAAACAGAAGGTTTTTATGCCAGAGCAACCTCAGCATCAGTAGGAACTGGTCAGCCTGCAGGACACAGATGGAAGCAACTGTGAGAAAGCACAGGGAAACCTCAAAGCCTGGGGCCCGAGTGGGGCTTCCCAGGAGAACCTGCAAGGAGGGATCAGAGACAAATATCAGAGCTACCTCCAGGAGCCAGCTGCACATTTAGACAAAGACCAAGAAAGTTCTCAGTCCCAGCAAACGGGAGCATTAAAATCAGAACAATCTGAAAGATATTTTCATATACCCTTGCCTAAACACCTCATAGAAAACCTGAAACTATGAAACAACAACAACAACAATAAATAAAGTTGAACTCTATAAAGTTATATTGTCCTTTATTTTAAATCTCTTATGGACATTAGATAGTAGCACTGCTCTTTCAGTAACTTAGAGTGCTTCGCAATTCCTTGAAAATACAGCACTGTCAACTGAAAATCATTTCTGTTTATTGGTTGTTTCCTCTTTTCTTCTTCTCACTGAATGTCTCCGTGCTCAGGCCCCAGTGAAAACATAAAGTGCATATGAGGACATGAGGGCTAAGGGGATCCCCAGGGTTCCCTTTTCCATTCTCAGAATTCCTTACGATATACAAGCCACATACATTGCTCAATGCCGTTTATAAGAAATGTCACATTTTTTTAATCAAAGTAGGTGTGGCTTTAAGTGAAAAGTCCCATTTCTCTTCTTTCAGAGGGAGTGAAGATGCTGACGATGAGGGTCGGGTGGGGAGCCAAAGAAATGACCCCACCTCATTGTGTGGATGTTTCTCAGCTTTTCCCTTGATGTTGAATGGTGTCACTGCCAGTTTTGGCACTCTTTACCTGTTTTATGCTGTGAAGCCAAGATGAGATTCTCTTGCTCAGCCTTGGGATTGTGTAGGTTGGATAGAAGAGCTGGTTAGGGCAGTATAATGCCATTTGCCCCAGGCAGCCCCATGGGCATCCTGTGACTGACACTGCTCCTGTGTGGCCAACGGTGCCTGCGTCTCTGTCCTGGGACAACAGCATTGTCCTAGCGCACTGCTGCTCCCACAGCCTTCCGTGTCTGCTCATCCCTGCCTTCCTGAATTTTATTTGACAGATGAATTGACTGTGGAGAATTTCTTGTCAGTTCAGCTTCAGGGACACCTTCAGACTTTGGATTTAGGAAAAGAGCATCCTTAGAAATGCAATAGCTAGCTTTCCATTTCTGAAATATGAATAACACACTTCTTCCAAAAGGAGAAAAGCTATCTGTTTGATTAGTCATACTTGCTACATTAAATTTTCAATAGTTGCTCTAAAAAAAAAATCTCTGCAATGAAAATGAAAATCTTGTGAGCTATAGGAGAAATATTCCCAAATGTATTATTTTCCTAGCCTGGTTAAAATAGTTGATAAATGGTTATATTAAAAAATTTCACACGTGTGTGTGTGTGTGTATATATATATATATATATATATATATATATACACACCATGAATTTCATGGCAGTTGATATGTTCAATAGTAACAGTACTGGGTATAAAGTACTGCATAATGCAATATGCTGGAATTACTTCCATTTTCTGAATGATAAATCCAATCTAATTTAGTCTGATTTTGAATGCTGTGGACTTCCAATGAGTTTTTAAAAATATCTTTCAACTGCTTACCAGCCCTTATTTAGTATGCCATATTTTGAATGCTTTGTTCTTAAAGAATATCAAATATATTATCCAAAGCATTTGCAGAAAAGAAGAAACTTTTTTCTCTACAAATTGCTGTAAGCAAAGATCATTTTTCAAGCTAATGAAATCTTAGTATTTTCCAGATAATGCTTAGGGAAACATCAAAGGAAAGAACAGTAAATACCATTCCATGTGTAGACATTATGGAATGTAAATATTTTTCACTAGATATTCATAAAGATAGCAGCTATACATGAATTTACATCAACCGGCTTAAAATCACATTATACTAAAGATCCATCACATCGGACTCATTGTAATGTCAAGGAAGCCCAGACAGATACTAATAGATCATGTTGCTGAGAATGATATATTCCCCAAAATACTTGTAGTTGACAAAACAAAAGGTAGATTATATAGAGAATCATTGTATAACCTTAACATCTATCAACTTCGTCTAAGATTATTTTTATTAGGCCATGATGGAATCACTGCTCATCAAGACCACATTCTCTGTAGAAATTTAAGGGCAGGGTCATTAACAAAGTTAATGAAAACAGTCACAGGGACTCCGGATGTTCTCATTATGGAATAATTCAGATTGAATGATGCATCACAACACTCGTTAATTATATCAGAAACTAAAAATATGTAACTTTCAAATTACCATTTCCTATCGTCTCTAAAATTTATATGTTTGAAATAGCAGACTGTTTCACTTTTAAAGGGCTTCACGAGCATAGCATAGTGCATTTTAGGTTTGGAGCTGAAAAACCTGAGTTTTAGTCTTTCCTTTCTGTTTATTAGGATAATAGATTTAATTTGATCACAATGATAAGTTAATATCTATTTTGCATATACTATCTGCCAGGTTCTGTTTGAATGCAATGTGCTGGGCATGCTATAGACATATTTCACTAAGGGCTGTCAACAACTCCATCTGACAATATTATTCCCACTGCATAGAAGAGGAGACTGAATTTGGGAAGGCTGGGGAAGACAGGGCTTAAAGAAGGCAGAACATCATCTCTCAGGTATTGTCTGGGGCTCCATTCATCACCTGTAAAACTGAAATGGTGGTACCTCTCTCAAAAAATTGATGAGAGAATAAATGAGAACATACATGTGAGTGTGTCTTATGATATAAGTAAGATGATACAAATACTAGCTTTTATGTAACATAGACCATATTCGTAAAATCATAACGTTCAAGATAAATCTGAAAATAAAGCTTAATAGCGTTATTAATTAGTCAGTGAATTGGAAGGAAGCCCAGTACAATAAAATGATGCCGAGCATTGTATTCCCCTGCATGGGGTTTCTACCTCTGCTATCACATTCACTGAAGCACAGTAAATCCTCTAGCAGGTATGCAGTAGCTACATCAAGGGGCCAGTGAGAATTTAGAAAAAAGCTTGAACTTGGAGATCTAAAACAAAAAACGAACCACATGGATTAAAGGAGAGAGATATTCATGATTAACTTAAACAGACAGACTAGCCCCTCAGCTTAGCCACACAAGAATGACCGTACTAATAAATATGAAGGAAGATATATTCATCAGAAGGGACTTGGACCATCCTAAAGGCACAGCAAGTGCAGTCACTGAGATGAAGGTGGTCATTGGAATTCATGTTCCGGTAGGGACAACATAATATTGAGTGGTGAAGCTCAAGCATTGCAATCCTAGCTCAGTTGATGCACAACACAGCAGTATTTGGTAAAACCTGCATTTGTTTTGCTTTTAAGTTTTCTGTGGTATCACAATGTCAAATATGATGAACACCTTGGGCCTTGCAGTCAGGTATGGTGGGTGGGAATTTCAGTTCAGACTCCCACTAGTTGCCTGGCCCTTGGGTACTTAGCATACTATTCCTCATTTGCAAACTGGGGATAATAACAGAAGTCATAGAGTCCTCATAAGTTATAACTTGGGATAATAACTGTAGTAATAGTGTCCTCATGGGGTTGTTTTTAATATTTAAGGAGAAAACTTACTTAAGGCTTAGCTAACTGCAGGATATACAAAAAAAGAGTTTCATAAGTGGGTGTCACTTTCTCACACAACAAATTAGGCTTCTTGTATTCATTTGCCTGCAGAAAGAGAATGTGATGGCATACAGATATTTATATTCGTTAATGAAAATTACTGAACTGCAAGAAAACTCAAGTATTTTCATTTTATAAATAAGGTGAAGGAATTTTAAAGTTGATTCCAGTGAAATCTGCAAAGTGAACACATTGATCATCTCCTTTTATGATTTTTTGTGACCTCTACAAATGATTTCAGTGTTTAAGGATTACAAATATACATGTACTTATTCCTGGTGTTACATAAAGCAGTCATTCAGTAGATGATATAAATAAATATAAGTACAACAAAGTGTGTCTTCATAACAGTATCCCACCTCTAACTTTATCATTTATTTGATTTGTGGGTAGAAATTCCCATGGTCTTTGCATGTAAGACAGCCTCCATAGGTAAGGTATCCATGGTTAGATACAAGCATGGATTAGGTAATCCTGCATCTCTATTGCTGTGAAGTTGCTCTTAAAAGTTCTTGTTCTTACAGGGCTCTTCTCTTCTTTGTGCATCCTATTCTAACCAAGGCAGTGGCACAATTGCTACATTTGTAGAATGGAGAAATTGCCTGTGAATTGCAATTCAGAAACAATTCCTCTACAACCTTGTTTAAAATTTCAACCTGAAGAGATAGAGCTACCTTGATTAGCAACATAGCCAGCAAGACCAATAGTGTAATAAAATTATTAAACATCTTTTCCCCCTAACTAAAATTCTTTGTATTTTTAGCAAATGACTTTTTAGAATTCCTTCAGAAGGGATAGCTGACTGGTTCTGGGGTGTGCTTGCGAGAGAGAGAGAGAGGTGGGTCTTGTGTTGTCTACCATTACTATTTGAAAAGACTCACAATTTTTGGTCTCTATAATCCACCATACTGGAAAATAGGGTACCTTATGAAATATGTTTCACATTTCTGGATTCATTTCCTTGTTTGTCAAATGAGAGGTTAGGAGATAAGAATTAAGATAATTTTATCAAAGAATCTTAGTGTTCTCTGACTTATCACAAATAAATGAAGATTTGGCTACACCTCCCAAATAGTACTGCCAGTTATATGATTGCAAATCCGTAATCTATTTACCCTGTCTACAAATAGTGTCACTCATTTAGCCTGCTCACTTGGGAACAATCATTAAAATTAGTGAGGAAGACCATAGTGTTTTTTCACTTTAATTACACATCCTCTTGATCATAAAGAAAGCATGTCAAGGAAATATCTGCATTGCACAGAAATGCTCTACGAGAGATAGTTGTGTTCAGCACAAACATTTTAATTAGGTTTTAACCTTCACTTTTCCTATGGCGTATGCTTTAATTACTAGTAGCTTTGGAATATTTTCACTGACAGAAATACTGTAAAAAGTTTGTATTTGTACTAAATCTCTTCTCTAAAACTGTTACTCTCCGTAGGAAAAGAGATTATTTAGATCTAATAATTAGTTTTTATTTTCTGACAAGAGTTTGATTCATTAATTAATATCAATAATGAAGATCGTGTGAAGAAAACAAATGCATAATTCTGTAAGTCTTTATTTTCTTTATAACAACATCAAGTTTCTGTCAAATGTCAGTTAATTTTTTTCAAAGTAACTGTTGGTGATTGGGTAGTGAATTTCCAAATTAACCACAAATAGTTTGTAATAGTTCGAAATCCTAAATCCAATGCTCTTTCACGTTATAAGACTAGTATATTATCTAAAGGGATATTCTCTCCTTAATATTTTTAGAAGCTCATTTTAAAAATAATAATCTCAAATAAATAAGCACATATAGATACATAGACATTTATACACACATCTGTATACTTATATACAGAAGGTGCCTTATTTACAATGGTTAAACTTAGACCTTTTCAACTTTATAATGGTGCAACCATTGTAATTTGGCTGTACTCCAAATTCTAATTTTGATCTTTTCCTGGGCCATTGAGATGCAGTACACAATAAATTCAACACTTGATTGCAAAATAGGCACTGTGTTAGATAGTTTTTTCAACTGTAGGCTAATGTAAGTGTTCTGAGCACCTTTAAGCTAGGCTAGGCTAAGCTATGATGTTTGGTAGGTTAGGAGTATTACATGCATTTTTGACTTAGGATATTTTCAACTTACAATGGAGCTGATCAGGATGTAAATTTCTTATAAGTTGAGGAACGTCTGTATACACATGTAGATAAATATAGTAGAGAGACAAATGGATACATAGATAGAGATACAGGTATATTGATATACAGGTTGAGCATCCCAAACCTGAAAGTCAAAAATCTGAAATGCTCTAATGAGTATTTCCTCAAGCTTGTTCAAAGGAAATGCTCTTTGGAGCATTTCAGGTTTTAGATATTCAGATTTGGGATGCTCAACCAGTAAGTATAATGTAAATATTCTAAAATCTGAAAAAACTAAAAATTTTGAAACACTTCTGGTGCTAAGCATTTCAGATAAGGGATATGCAATCTGTAGTACTTAAGCAGAGAGCTGCTACAGGTTTCAACTTTTAAAATTTTGTTTATTGAATTTTATTGAATGAACATACTATAATTTATACAGTCATTCTACAATTGATGGATGTTTGGATTGTTTCCAGTTCGGCGCTATAAAAAATAAAGATTCTATGAACATGTCTTTTGGTGGACATAAACCTCATTACATACCAAGAAGTTGAGTTGCAAGGTGATAGGGTATACTTATGTTTAGCTATACTGGGTACTGCAAGATAGTTTCCAACTAGAATCTTCCATCAACAGTGTAAGCGAGTACAAGTAGCTCTATATCCACACCGGCACTTGCTATGGTAAGTGTTTTTACACTTAGTTATTCTAGTTGGTGGGTCATGGTATTTCACCGCGTTTAATTTGCATTTCTCTAAGAACTAGTGACAGTGAGCATCTTTGCATTTATTCAACATTTTTAAACTCACTTTGTGAAGTGTCTATTCAAGTCGTTTTTTGTTGTTGTTGTTTTTTTAATTCAGTTATGTGTAACTAAAAAACCATTTGTAGGATTCCTTCGTGTAGCCTAGCTGTGAGTTCTTTTGTCAGGTATGCATTATGCATATCTTCTTTCAGTCTATGGCTTATAGATTTTCTTTCGTTCTTTCTTATTTCCTGAACAAAAGACTGATTTTTAATTCTGTGCAATTTATAGCTTTTGCAATTGTTTTGTATTCTGCTAAAATCATAGCCTCTCCTATTTCTTGGGAGCATTTTCCAATTTTTTTTCAAGCTTGATTGTTTCAGGTATGTGATTTATCTCAAATTAATTATTTGCATGCTTAAAATTAAGGTAATTGTTTTCCTTTCATATAGGTATTCAATTGACCCAGCACCATTTATTGAAAAGGCTATCCTCTCACTGAAATGCAGCAAAGTTGTTGTCTTAAATCAGGTCATCAAACATTTGTGAGTTTACTTCTGAATTCTTTATTCTATTCTTTTGACCTCTCTCTTTTTTTTTTTTTTTGCATCAATATCAAAAAACTACTTAAGCTTTACAGTAAGTGGTGATATGTGGGAGATAAGGTCTTTAGGGCTTTTTATCTTCTTTGATATTGCTTTACCTACAGTAGGTCATTGCATTTTCATATATATTTGAGAATCAGGTCATCAGTTTACAAAAATATACCTGCTGAGATTTTTTGGGAGTTGTACTGAATCAATAGATCAGTTTGAGTATAAATTGCATTTTAGTACTGAGTTTTTATTCTGTGAACAAAAATGCATGCCTTCATTTATTTAGGTTTTTTATTTCTCTAATTGATGTTTTGTAGTTTTCAGTGTAGAGGTATTATAAATTCTCAATTAGATTTATTCCTAAGTAGCTGCATTTTTATACTACTGTAAATAGTATTTTAAAATACATCATTTTCAGTTGTTTGCTGCTAACATATAGGAATACAATTTATTTTAGTATATTGAATCTGTATTCAGCAAACTTGCAAAATCACTTACTATGTGTACTAGTTTGAAGTTTTGTGCATTGTTTTTGATTTTCTACATATGCAATATTATCATCTGTAAAAAATATCTGCATTATTTACACTCTAATTTTATACTGTTTTCTTGCCTTACTGAACCGGCTAGAACCTCCGAGACAACGTATAGATATAGATGATAGTGGACATCTTTTCTTATTCAGGGGTAACATATTCACTACTTTGCTATTTGGTATAATTTTATCTCTAGAAACTTCTGTGTAAATGACATTTATCATATTTAGAGAGTGTTCTTGTATTCATAGCTTGTGGAGAGTTTTTAAAGTGTTTACTTAAGAAATGTTATCGTATGATATTTTTCTGCACTTACTGAGTCAAATATGTTTTTCTTTTTCTTTTCTTTTTTTTCTTTTTTTTGAGACAGTCTTGCTCTGTGGCCCAAGCTGGAGTGCAATGGTGCGATCTTGGCTGGCTCACTGCTAACTTCTGCCTCCCAGGTTCAAGGGATTCTCCTGCCTCAGCCTCCAGAGTAGCTGGGACTATGGGCACCTGCCACCATGCCCAGCTAATTTTTTGTATTTTTTTAAATTATACTTTAAGTTCTAGGGTACATGTGCACAACGTGCAGGTTTGTTACATATGTATACATGTGTCATGTTGGTGTGCTGCACCCATTAACTGCTCATTTACATTAGGTATAACTCCTAATGCTATCTCTCCCCCTCCCCCTACCCCACCACAAGCCCCGGTGTGTGATGTTCCCCTTCCTGTGTCCAAGTGTTCCCATTGTTCAATTCCCACCTATGAGTGAGAACATGCGGTGTTTGGTTTTTTGTCCTTGCCATAGTTTGCTGAGAATGATGGTTTCCACCTTCATCCATGTCCCTACAAAGGACATGAACTCATCATTTTTTATGGCTGCATAGTATTCCATGGTGTATATGTGCCACATTTTCTTAATCCAGTCTATCATTAATGGACACTTGGGTGGGTTTCAAGTCTTTGCTATTGTGAATGGTGCTGCAATAAACATACGTGTGCATGTGTCTTTATAGCAGCATGATTTATAATCCTTTGGGTATATATACCCAGTAGTGGGATGGCTGGGTCAAATGGTATTTCTAGTTCTAGATCCTTGAGGAATCGCTACACCAACTTCCACAGTGGTTGAACTAGTTTACAATCCCACCAACATTGTAAAATTGTTCCTATTTCTCCACATCCTCTCCAGCACCTGTTGTTTCCTTACTTTTTAACGATCACCATTCTAACTGGTATGAGATGGTATCTCATTGTGGTTTTGATTTGTATTTCTCTGATAGCCAGTGATGATGAACATTTTTTCAGGTGTCTGTTGGTTGCATAGATGTCTTCTTTTGAGACGTGTTTGTTCATACCCTTTGCCCACTTTTTGATGGGGTTGTTTTTTTCTTGTAAGTTTGTTTGAGTTCTTTGTAGATTCTGGATATTAGCCCTTTGTCAGATGAGTAGATTGCAAAATTTTTCTCCCATTCTGTAGGTTGCCTGTTCACTCTGATGGTAGTTTCTTTTGCTGTGCAGAAGCTCTTCAGTTTAATTAGATCCCATTTGTCAATTTTGGCTTTTGTTGCCATTGCTTTTAATAGACATGGGGTTTCACTGGGTTAGCCAAGATGATCTCCATCTCCTGACCTTGTGATCCACCCTTCTCTGCCTCCCAAAGTGTTGGGATTACAGATGTGAGCCACCGTGCTCGGCCTGTTTTTCTTTTGTTTATAGTTTTTATATGTTGCAACAATCTTGTAATCTTGCATTTCTGGGGTGTAACCCTAAACTATCATAATATATTTTACTTTTTGTATATTTCTTGATTCAATATATAGGTTTTTAGATTTTTTCATCTAAATTATAAGAGATACTACTAGTCCATAACTTTCCTGTATTATGATGTTCTTGTCAGGTTTTATAATTAATATGTCCTTATAAATGAATTGGGAAATATTTCTTCATCATTTCTTTATTATTACTTTTATTTTTAATTGACACACAATATTTGTGCATATTTCTGGGCTTGCCTTAGTATTTCTATTCTATGACAGAATTTATATAAGATTTTTCTTATTTCTTTCTTATATGTTTGTGAAAATTCACCAAAGAAGTCACTAGGACTGGATTCTTTTTTGTGAGAATATTTTTCTGTTACTTATTCAATTTAAGATTTTCTCATTCATCACTTATCAACTGTAGGAAACTGTGTTCTTCAAGAAATTTTTTAGGTTTGTCTAAAATTTGTATAAAGTTGTTGATAGTATTATTGTCTTTTTAACACCTTTAGTATTTGAGGAGATTTCCTAATCTTTGCCGATATTGCTAACTTGAATTTTTTCTCTTATTCCTTTTGGAATTGCTAGGGGATTCTCAATATGATTCAGCTTTCAAAGAACAAAAGTATTTTATTGTTAGAATATTGTCCATTATCTGTCTCTTTTCTATTTATTTTATTTTATTGTTTTTGAATTATTACTTGAGTTTCTATTTTTATTTGTTTCTTTGTTCTTAGAGTTCAATTTGCTGTTCCTTTATTAGCTTCTTTAGATGGAATCTGAATTATTGTTTTTTATCTTCTTTTATCTAACACATGCCCTTGAAACAATTATTCATTTCTTTAAGGGCTGCCTAAATGAATTGCATGAATTTTGATATGTCTTATTTTCATTTTTATTCAGCATCTACTCAACTGTGACACTCTAACTGACATAAGGATTATTGAGAAGTGTATGTATGTATGTATTATTATTATCATTTTGTGTTTTTTGAGACAATGTCCCACTCTGTTGCCCAGGCTGCAGTGTAGTAGTATGATCACAGCTCACTGCAGCCTCAACCTCCCACACTCAAGCCATCCTCCTGCCTCAGCCTCCTGGGTAGCTGAGACTACAGGCATCCACCAGCAAGCCTGGCTAATTTTTAATTCTTTGTAAAGATGAGATCTCACTATGTTTCACAGGCTGGTCTTGAACTCCTGGATGCAAGCAATCATCTTGTCTTGGCCTCCCAAAGTTCTGAGATTACAGGCATGAGCCACTACAGCCAGCCAAGGAATATACATACATACATATATATATATATATATATAATTTTGCATACAGTTAGAAAATTTTGCTTGCTATTTTTGGACATTAATTTCCATAGAGGTCAGAAATATACATTTTATGATTTTAAATGTTTTAAATTAATGAAAGCTTGCTTTCTTTCCCAGAACATAACATTGTTAAATTTTTCATGTGCATTGAAAAAAGTGTGTATTTGTTCTGGAGGTACTATTTTCCCTATTTTTTTTTTAACAATAAAGTCAAGTTGTTAAAGCATGTTAAGGCATGTTGCTCAAAACATTCAAATCTTCTACATTCTTACAAATTTTTTCTTCTCATTTTGTCAGTTATTATGGTAGCAAATGTGTCTATTTCTTCTTTGAGTACGTAATATTTGATTTGTATGTTAAAGTTATGTTATAGTTTTAAACATACCAACGTTTAGGATTAGCATATCTTTCTCTTATTAAATTGATAATTAATCATTATGAAATATCTCTCTTCAATTACAGTAATGAGTTGCCCTGAGGTCTACTTTGGGAGAGAATGTTTATGGCATATGTCTCGACCTTCTCTTCATTTTCAACATATATGACTGATTCCTTGTATTTGGAGTGGGTTTTGTATGCAAATGGACAGTTAAATTTTTAAAATTCTAGTATGACAATCTTGGTCTTTAACTCTTAGATTTATTTGTGTTTAATGCAATTAGTAATGTAGTTGTGTATAAATCTATCATCCAGCTCTTTTAACAGTATAATATCTATTATTCTTGCTTATATTATTATTTAAATCTTCATAAATATTTTTGACAATTCCTTATATATACCACCCTATATATAACAACCTAATTCTGTATTTTAACCTACATACAAATTCATGTTGACTGTTTTGTATACAAAATTTAGAGCTAAAAATAGCATCATTAATTATTGCTGCAATTTTCTCTTGAAATCATACGTAAAACACCACATATATACTTCAGCTGATTGATAGAATTACAATGTATGCAGTAACAAGAGCATTTTCACTGCAAGCTCCATATAAAATGCTCTACTGTATTTGGCAATGAAAGCTACATTTGGTCTCTAATGCTTCCAAAGAATGCACTTCATTTGTCCTAGTGGCAGCTGGCCTGAAATACTGAAAGCAGAGGCAAGCAGGCTGAACACATATAGAGCTTCAGAAACTCTTAAGGAAAAAGTTAATGGAAAAAAATGTGTGCTTCCTTTGCAGGCTTTTCAACTTAAGATACATGGAAAGGATGATTAGTTCTGAAATGTAACAGGAAACAGCAGTGAAGTCCCGGACACATCCGTTATGAACTCCTATCCTAAGTGCTAGGCAAAAAATAAAAAAAAAAGATTCCTGTTCTGTGGGAAATTTTACTGGGGCTTAAAGTATGACAATTCATATAAGGTACAAAGTTCTATAGAAGTCTGCCTAATCTTGTCTTTTTTTTGTTTTGTTTTTAACATGGAACAAAATTAATTGACTTTCTCGATAATTTTCTATACATATGTCATTTTTAATGGTTTCCTCCATAATCCCTATATGGCAAAAATTAGAAATAAAAAATACATCTTTGTTTTTTAAACTTTTTCTCAAAATTTACACAAATAATTTTAAAAACTTTAACCAAATCCCCATATCAAGAGATAAACATCGTTAATGACTTGGGCATTAACAGTGCCTATATATACACACACACAAACACGTTTACGGCTCTCTCTCTCTCTCTATATATATATACAGTTATGACTAGCTAGCATTTATTAAACAATATGCGCTATGATTTTACTAACTCAGAATTTATGAGTTATCACATTTATTCCTTAAAATATTTATAATTATAAAGTAGAAGTTATTTTCAACTCTGATAGAAGAAAAATTAGACAAAAAGAATTTTAATAACTCATCCAAGTCATGCAGGGATTAAATAAATAACTGGAGTTTGAACAAAGCAAGAAATCCTAAAAAAAAATGTTAAATTTCCTTCACTGTTTTCTGTCTCTTTCTCTCTATCCATTTAATTAGATCATTCTGTTTGTATATTTTCATAACTATTTTGTCTCATTTGTTATTTTATCTGGTTAAAGCATCAGTATATTTATGCTTAAAATATGTTCATATCTATGGTAATATTCTTTGTAATTGTCTATTACATCTATTATCAATGTTTCATTTTTTACCTGACACTGTTATTTTGTTTTTACTATTTGAATGTTCTTTAAGAGTAAGTAGCTAATTTGACCTATTCTCAGATTAGCCCTCTGACACGTGTTGTCATGAGCAATATGTTTGGTGTTACTTCTCTGATCTTATTTTATGCAGTTTTTGTTTCATTGTTTTAAAATTTCCTCATGTTCTCATTTCTACATTAATGATGTGGGAGTTATAGTTAGCAAAGTTGACAATTATCCTTTAGAAAACATAATTTACTCAGTTTGGCCATGGTCTGTATGAAGAATATTTCTTCCAGACTATGTGTAGGCTGATCCATGATTTAGTTATGAATTATGAATGAATTGTGAATTATTATTTTCTATCTGTTGATCTACCTACCTGCCTGTCCTCCACCTCCCTTTTCTTGTGGCCCTCTGGTCACTCAGTCCCTCCACACTGCAGCCACCATGCTGTGTGTGCTGTCTACCCATCTGACTCCTTCAGCTGCTCTCCCCTGCTCTCTCTTGCTGCAGTGTCACAATATATAAGGAAGAAAGAGTGTGTGTACTTTTACCAGTTATTTAAATACATTGACTCTTTCATGTTATGAACTACTGGCAAAATAAGCTTAACATAATATTTGCTGGAGAATATTCAAAGTAGAAGAAATAAACTGTGGGAGAGAGGTCATGCTACAGAAAGGCTGGGAAATCCATTAGAAAATAGAAACTCTGAGAAATAGAATTCTGTATGGTTAGTGAGATTATACAAGAAAGTACTTCTGAGATAGAGAAAGCAAGTTATAATTATTAAATAAGAGGTATCATGCATTTAATTGCCACAATGGAATTGCTGAAAGTGTTTTGTTTGTAGAGGGGAGGAAAGCTTCCCAGAGGAGCTGGCATCTGAATTGGATTTGGAAAGATGAGTCCTCTTTCTCTAGGGACTTGGTCTGATGATTTAACCACTTTGAATATGCCAGGTGCTAACCTAATTTAGATACATTTCTAACTAGGCCTATATCAATTCAGCTATTTATTTAATTCTTAACAAAACAGATCATCAAATTTTAAACCAGATGAGTGAATCGTTGTCCAAATAGATGCTTAACCTTCCAAAATATCAGGTCATTGCCAGTTGATTGCATGTTATAATATTATGATGATTAAAGAATCCTATTTTTTGCATCATAAAAATCACACCAGGTTGACGTTTTCTTCGTTGCATTGCCCCAGTTACTTTTTTGAAGAGGTTTATGCTTCTTTATGAGGTTGTTTATGTTTTATCAAGCTCTGCCCACTGTGACTTTCCCTTCACTCCCTTTCATTTTCCAAGAGGAGCTTAAACCATCTGGCTCTGAGAGAGGGTGCATTGCGTTACTGTCCCAGTGAGTGCTTCTGACTAATAAAGAGTCATCTACAAGACATTTTAAAAGCTTGTATTTGGCATCACAAATGCACATATAAGTGAATTCCTACTCTTTACACTAACATTTTGCAAGTACCTGGCTTGTTGAAACATGCCATTGGGAAAAACAATCTGTTTTGCTAATACTTTAAGCTCTTTAGAGGGTAACTTCTGTGCTTTATATGCATGGTTTACTTTATATCTTATCATAGGGGAAGCAAAGAGAAAATCTTTTCCTGTGTGTCGTTATAAACAGAGTCGTAGAAGAACTGACAGTTGACCTATTTTCTACTAACTTAAAAAAAAACTCACACACAAAACCTTAGAACAAATTGAGATGGATGCTTTCTTAAGTATCAATGAAAAAAGTGGTTAAAATTAAAATATTTCTTTCAATGAATGACAATTATCTTTTCCTTGGAATTTTCCCTTTGTTTTTGTTACCGGGTGATTTCATAACTATAATTTAGTTTTTCTATTCTAATTTCCTACCTATTTTTTTCTGAATGAAAATGTCAGAGGACCATGTTGTGGTGAATAATTACTCTTGATTGCACAGGAAAAAGTACCATTAACTGTTCATCTATGTTGAAAAATCTCACCGTAAATGTTTATAAAAAGCACTGCCCATATCTATTAAATGAGATACTTTGTCTTATTTGGTAAAGAAGAAAGTTGTTCTTAATGTATAATCATTTTCAATAACTGTATTAATGAAAGGAAGAAAATAATAGGTAACCTTGAATTTTTCATGTCTTTCTTATTCCAAGGATTTCAAGTGCAGAATCAAAGACATATAACCATAATAAAATGTAAAATCACAAGCCCTCAGAATGAGAAGGGATGTCAAGGAAAATGCCTTCCCTCTCTCCACCTCTCTGAATGCAGAACACTGAAGCTTCTGTGCATCTGGTGAGCACGTGGTACAGAATTGCAAGTTTCATGAGTCCTGATTAACTTCCCATAGAGGCTGGCTGTGTTAGACTTTTGCTAAGGCCAAGAGTTTTATTTTGTTCTATCCTATTTCATTATTATAAAAATCTGGAGGTTGCTTATTATTATGAACTCCTGTTTGAAGATATGGAAATGAGGAAAATGAAGACCTATGGTACTTTTTAAAAAGTGATACTATAAATAAGGAATAAAATGTGAAGTTGTGTGGTTGCCTGGAGTTCTTCTGCTTCCCTCATCCATATCAACACATACAAATAAATAAACTCCTGAGTACATTCATATTCTAGGTATTAATACTGTTTCACCAATTATACACAGCAAGCTCAACACAGCCATTTTTCTTTGTCCATAATTTTTTCAGTGATAAATTTTTGTCAGTGATGAAAGGCTCAGCTGGAAAATTCTGCTTAAGATCTCTCACATAATTGTAGTTAGATATTGGCTGGGGCTACAATAATCTGAAAGCTAAACTGGGCTGAACCACAATGGCTTGTTGATCTGGTATCCAAATGATGCTGCCTGGCAGGCTGGAGCTCAGCCAGGAGTGCGTGAAACAGAAGAGATTTTTATGGACTCACAACCACAGCAGCAATGTCAGAGTTGCTGCACTTGCTTCATGTGAATGGGATCCTTCCAGAGAAAACTCCCAGAGTTACAGGAAGAAGATGTAGGGTATTTTATCAGTTATCCTCATAATCACAGAGCACCATTTCTGTCACTCTCAATTAATCAAAGCAGTCACACGCCTACCCAGAGTCAAGAACAGGAGACATAGATTGCATATCCTAATGAAAGATTGTTCAAAATTCACTTTTATATTGCCACAGTATAGAATAGTGTGTTGAATTCATTAGCATCAATACTTTGTCCAGTCATCAATATTTACAAGGGCCTATTACTCTCCAAGGAAAGTTGAAGTTATATGATTTTTTTCCATTTCTCTAAGTTTATGTGCAAATTTAGCCTATCCTTCAAGATTATCTACATTACTAGGTAAATCAGATTTGCATGATATATCTATAACTATATCTATATATATCATGTTAAACTGATGACAAACCCCTTGGAGCAGCCTCCATATTACTGATCATACACCAAAGGGCCTGTCACTAGCAAGGCAAATGGCAACAGGGCATTAACGTATGTGGGCTTCACATGGCATTCATGTGGTCTTTCCTTTGGAGTACTTCATACTAGATCATGGATCACAGTAATGTTCTTCATTTTTCCTATTACATGAAACATCTATACCTTTCAAATGCAGCTTTATTTTGATGGAATTAGAGAAGTATTGTGATTTGACTTTCGCCTTCATCAATTGTTTGGCCACAATGCGGAATAATAGCTCGATATATAAATATCTGTGATTTATGTCAGTCCTATTTGTCCCCATTTTTGGAAAATAAATAATACTTTATGTAAGCTAAAACTAATAGTAAGTGCTATCAGAGAGACTCAAATTCATCCTTATTCACTTTCTGGTTCGAAAAAATACTGTCAAAAAGCATAAATCAGAATTTTATTTATAAACAAATATTAAATTTTAATAAAATGAATGCATAAACTTTTTTCTATATCAAATCCGATGGGAAAGCATGTGCAGAAAAGCAGCAGTCAGCTGTCTCCTTCCCCCTGTGTTCCATCACGCAGCGGCAAGTCCTTCAGCTCCTTTTTCAGTCTTCTAATAGTAGTTTCCACAGCTATTTACTTCATTCAAACCCTTTCTGCCAGAGGTAATGTTTATGTTACTTCACCATTTGTGGGATTTCTTTAAGCAGTGCACATGATCCTCTGTTTCTAGGCCATCATTTCCATAGTGTGTGTCTGAATTCCCATCTTTCAGAGGGCTATTGGTATACCCACCGTGTCTTCCATCTCCCACGTTAACTCTCTTGCCAGGCTGTGACGATACCTTTGTCCCTTGCACTATAAGCAAGCCTGGACTCATTTACATTTTAGAGACCATGTTGGCCAGGTCCAATTCTAGACCATGGAGGGTACTGGACTTATTTTTAATATCTATAAGTTCAAGTCATGAATCTTGACCCATCCCGAGAGGAACAACCCTGTCACAGGAGACAGATAAAACTTTCTCTCTTTATTTCTATTAATCACTGTCCTACGCATCATATTGTACCATGATTTGTTTTAGAATTCGTTTGTATTAGTTTATTGTTGCTATAACAAATTACCGGAAATTTCCTGGCTAAAAGCTACTAAGGTAGTCAATAATTAGAGAAAATTAAAGTCAAATCATAGTACCTTTCTAATCCCATCAAAATAAAGCAGTTCTTGAAAGGCATTGATGTTTCATGCAAGACGAAAAATGAAGAACATTACTGTTATCCCTAACATGGTATGAAGTACTTCAAAAGAAAAACACATGAATGCCATGTTAAGCCCACGTAAGTTGGTGTCCTGTTACCATTTGCCCTGCTAGTGACAGGCTCTTTGGCCTGTAATATGAAGGCTGCTCCAGAGTGGTTTGACATTAGTTTAATGTAATAGATATAGATATGGATACATCAAGCAAATCTCATTTACTAGTGATGTACATCATCTTGAAGAATAGGCTATATTTGCATACAAACTTACAAAACTGATAAAAACGCAGCACAAATTAAATATTTTACAGTTCTGGGGACTCAGATGGTGGACATTGGTGTCACTGGGCTGAAATCAAGGTATTGGTAGAGCTGTGCTTCTTCCTGGAGGCTCTCAGGGACAATTTTTTTTCTTGCATTTACCAACTTCCACAGGCTGCCACAATGGCTGGCTGATGGCCCATTTTTCCACCCACAAAATCAGCAATGCTGGTTCAGTATCTCGCACACTTCATCTCTCTAGCATTGCTCCTGTCCTCATATCTCCCATTCTGTTTCCCTTGCCTTCCTCTCCCACTTTTAAAGCCCTTGTTTCACATTGGGTCCACCCAGAAAATCTAAGCTAAGATACTCTTCTTGACAAGGTTAGCTGATTAGCAATCTCAAGTCTCATTTGCTATGTAGCATAAAGTATTCGCAGGTTGTGGGGATCTGGACAGAATCCTGAGGGCATGGCGGG